>NC_133619.1:408155976-409523476 GCF_048593235.1 Sminthopsis crassicaudata | reverse complement strand
CTTTAGCTAAAATTAAAAAGAGATAATAATAATGCTCTTAGACAAAGCAAAAGCAAAAATAGACCTAATTAAAAAAAAATAAGTAGGGAAAAATTTCATTTTAAAAGACACCATGGCAATAAATAAATATCATTACTAAGTATATGTGCTTACAATGCAGTCAAGGTATCATTAATCCCAATATTATATAAGTCATTTGAAAAAAATAAGTTAAAAAAGAATTTTACCAAATTAATTTTCTGATATAAATACATAATTATGGTTTAGGTACAAAAAAAAACAGAAAGAAAACTATAGACCAATCTCCTTAATTAATATTGAGGCATACCCTCACTACCACTACTCTAGCTATATTCCAAAGAGAGCAAAGAAGAGGAAATATGATTTATTTCTTTAAAAACACAATTATGGGAACTCTTGCAGTGGCAAAGAACTGAAAATTGAGGGAATGTTCATCAATTGGGGATGACTGAACAAGTTGTGGTATAAAGATTATGATGAAATACTATTGTGCTATAAGAAATAATGAGCAAGGTGAGTGAAGGAGGGAATTTGGAACTCAATTTTCTTAAATGTTAAAGTTTTTGCATCTAATTGGGAATATTTAACAAAATAAATATAAATATGTTTTTAAAAGAAATTTTGAGCAAGATGTTTTTAGAAAAATATGAGATATGAATGAATGCAGAGTAAAGTGAGCAGACCTGTGACGATTCCGTTAGCAACCTGGACACTTTAGAATCAGCCAGAGTCAGGATAAGCAAAAGTCTTTATTCTTGGTCTTTAGTGGTAAAAGTCAAGGGGATGGATGCAGAATCTCCGCCACCTCACCTCTTTGTCTCTCACCCAGAGTCAGTCTGGCTAGTCTCATTGCACCTCCTAGTCCTTCCCACAATTCTCTGTATACACCAAATGATTGGAACAGCACAGGATAGTGAGAAGAACCATTTTCCAAGCATATTCTTATAGAGTATTGTCCAATCAGTAATTAGCCTCAAGTGCTCGATTGTCTGACTTCAGTGCATTAACTCAAGAGTTTCAGCCCTTTATACAGAACTAGAAAATTGTGCACAGTAACAACAGTACTGTAAAAATGATCAATTGTAAAAGACTTAACTACTCTGATCAAGACAATGATCCAAAATAATTCCAAAGGCTCCATGATGAAAAATGATATCCACTTCTAAAGAGAGAACTGAGTGTAGATTAAAGAATGCTTTTTGAACTTTCTTTATTTTGCTTTCTTTGGGTGTGTAGAGTGTGTGTTTTTAGTAACATGGATAATATGGAAACATGTTATATATGACTTCACATACATAGTCAAGCAGAAGGGAGGAAGTGAGCTGGGAAATTGTTTTTTTTTTAATGAATTTAATTTTTTTACATGTAATTGAGAAATATTTAATGAAATAAATACAATTTTTAAAAAGAATTTTAGAGGGCATTCTTCCAAAAGAATCCACGAGAATGGACTTGGTAAGAGCAATCCTAAGAACTGAATAAAGTCTTGATCTTGGAGACCAAACTGATATACAGGAGAATATATATGCCCCCTGAAATGTTGGAGGTAAATGTTTATAAGTTTCTTCTTATTTGTAAAAGCTAATGTTACAAGTTAAATTGAATCAATATCTTAACACTGTGGGCTAAACAAACACTGAAATTACAGAACTTCAAATATTTATTTCTTGAGTGAATGTACCTGTGAATATTTCTCAAAGGAGACATTTATTTTCATTTCACATGAATTAACCTTGTTCTAACAATAAGAGGTCACATATCTTGCGGTCATGTAAAAAATATTTTAAATACCATGGAGAATAGATTTATTTTATAATAATTATTAATTGTCATTATAAATAAGAAATATATTATTATGACATATCTACTACAAAACGAGGCATATATATATTTTTTATTCAGCAATCACTATTGGTTCTTTTTTTTTTTTTAATTAGAATGGAAAAAAAACAAAGAAAAATATCCTTCAAACTATAGACCAATGAATGTAACTTCAATTTCTGGCAAAATTTAGAATCTATTATTAAATAATTACAAGAATAAGGATAGTCCATAAAAATACAACTCTCCTGACTCAACATAGTGTGGAAATAACTTTCATTTCTCTAAGGCTTTGCCAACAGAGTAGGTTTCTGACTTTAAGATAAGAGTCATGGACCAATCTAGCTATGACTAAAAAGCCAGTAAATATGACATTGCCCTCTAACTGAGGATTTCTTTCACACTGGCAACTTGTGAAACAAAAAACAATTGTAAAACACACACACACACAAATTTAATGCAGTCTTTTGCTGTTTCCCTGGTTATGGTGGAACCACAAAATAAAAAAAAAAGATCAGAGGGTGATAAAATTACAGAATTTTTAGATCACAAATACATGTTAATTTTGGAACTCTGAATATGAGATCTTTGCTTTGTAACTAAGTTAACATAGTACTAAAAGACTAGGTTTAATTAATATTGATATTAAGACTATAAATGAAAAAAAGATATAAGAAAATTGCAGCTGAAAGAATGGTCCATGGGTTCTCCTTGAAGAAACAAATGGAGAAGCTATTAGGGGTGCCATCACCAGGCACTCAAAGGCTATGAGAAACATCATTTCGTGGAACATTTTATCATTGCTCTCTGTTGTTCTCACAGCAAACATGACCAAAAAGACCACAATGGAACTAATTGTAGCTTGTGTACTAACATCTATGGCAGAATGTGAGGGGAAAATTTTTATGGTCGTCCTTTTATACATTTCTAATTAATTCTCTACTTTTATCACAGTTCCTTTTCAAAACCTTTTCATTCCTCTTCAAACTTCCTTTCCCTCCACCTCCACCCATTGAGAATCTTGCTTCATATTTCACTGAAAAAAAAAAAAAAACTGGACTACTCACTAAGAGCTTTTTGCTTCTCCCCTCCTCATCTCACATCACCCAGATGCCTTATATTGCTATTTCTTTATTCATCTCATACAAAGATATGTCCCTATTTCCTCACCAAAACAAGCTATATATGTATGCATATATGTATATATAACATATACATATATACACATGTATGTGTGCATATGTATACACATAAATATGGTAATCCTGTCCCATCCCATCTTCTGCAGTAAATTTTCCCCTCTATCATCTTTATTTTCTGTTATCTTAAATTTCTCCCTATCTACTAGCTCCTTCCAATCTTCCTGTATGCTCATGTCTTCACTATTCTCAAAAGCCCTCATTTGATTCATCTAATCACAATAGTCTTCAAACTATCTCTTTTCCTTTTAATGCCTAAACTCCTTGCAAAGGCTATCTCCAAATGATGCCTTCATTTCTTTAAATCTCATTCTTCTCTTAACTTTCTAGGGCCTGCTTTTAGCTTTATTATTCAACAAAAACTGCTGTCTTTAAAGTTACCAATAATTGAGCAATATAATTCTCATTTTCCAGTCTTCATTCTTCTTGATCTCTTTGCAGTTTTTGCTGTAGTTGATCACCCTTTTCTTCTTGATAAGCTCTTTTCTTTATTATTTTGTGACAATACTTTCTAGTAATTCTCCTTCTACATATCTTACTCTTTTTCTCTATCTCCTTTATTGTCTCTTCACTCAAATCACACCAGCTAACCATAGTTGTTCCCAAGACTTTGTCTTGAAACCTCTTCTTTTTGCTCTATGTGCTATTTTTGCTTGGAAATATTATCATCTATCCTAGATTCAACCATTATCTCTATACTGATGATTTTCATATCTTATTTATCCAGTCATAGCATTCAAAGTCTTATTAGACACTTCAAAATGCATGTCCTTTGGAATCTTAAATTCAACATATCTCAAACTCAACTAATTATCTTTTCCCAAAAATGCTCCTACCACCTTAAACTTTCCTATTATTGTAAAGGGAACCATCATCTTCCCAGTTACCAACATTTGAAACTTAGGGATCATCCCCAACTTCTCACTCTTTTTAACCTTTCATATCTAATATATTCCCAAATCCTCTTGATTTTGCTTTCTTAACATCTTTTGCATAAGCTACTTTCTCTCCTATAGGACTGAAACTACCCTGATGCAAGTCCTCATTGGTCCCTGTCTGAACTATTGTAAAAGTCCAATTGTGGTATTCCTACCTCAAGCCTCTCCCCATTTCTATCCATTCTTCATGCAGCAGTGCAAATATTTTATCTAAAGCACAGATCTTGCTATGTCACATACATATTTAATTTGATAAAATCCAAAAACTCCCTGTCAGCTCAAAGATGAAAGGTAAAGTCCTCTATTTGATATTTAAAGCTTTTGTTCTCTCTCTATTTCTATCTCTCTATTCTTCTCCATCCTTCTCCACATGCTTGGGATCCAATAACTCTGACCTCCTTGCAATTCTCTCCCTAAAACACACCAAATTTTGATGCTGTGCATTTTCACAAGTTATCTTTCATGTATGGAAATCTCTTTCTCTCTCCTCACTAACACCTCCTACTTTCCATAGTTTTCTTCATGTCTTAGCTAAAATCCCATCTTCTCCAAAAAGCCTTTCCCTTTGTTGATTGTCTCTAATTTAACCTGAATATACCTTGTTTGCATTTTGTCTCTCCAGACTGTGATTCCCATGAGAGCAAGGATTGTCTTTTGCCTTCCTTTGAATCCCCAGTATTTTAGCAAAGTACTGAGTACATACTTGCTAAAATTCTTGATAGATTCATTGTCTGAATATAGAGATCTTAACAATATTCTCCCAATCAAGTCAATATTTTTTTGCAATTTAATGACTTTAATAAAAAGGTAGCACAAGGGAGTAGGGTACATAAAATCATGAAAAATATTATCCATAACTAATAAATTAAAAGGGCCAATAATCTATAGAGTATTCATGAAGTTCATGCTCATTTATCACAACTATTTGATATTAGAAGTTTACCAGAAGGCATTAGACATGTGATCACTAAACAACAACTCACACACAAAAAAATGAAATTGTCTGTATTTTAGAGTAAATGGCTAGTTATTGATGGAGTAATTTTAAAATTAGCTATTTCATTGAGTCAGATTCAAGTAGTTAGAATAAAAATCAAGCAACACTAAAGGGCATATGATTTTTAAAAGTGTTGCATTTAATAAATACTATTTTTAACTTTTTTTTTTTTTTTGCTAAGGCAATTGGGGTTAAGTGACTTGCCCAGGGTCACACAACTAGGAAGTGTTAAGTGTCTGAGGACAGATTTGAAATCAGGTTCTCCTGATTTCAGGGCTGGTACTCTATCCACTGTGCCGTCTAGCTGCCCCAAGTAGACACTATTTTTAAAAAGCTATTGATAATATAAAATTGTTACTATTTTCTACAGAAATATAATAATCACCTTAAAGTATTTAAAGGGCTGCAATGTGAAAGAGTTTAAATTGTTCTGTTTAAGTAAAACAAAAAAGACAGCACATGAAGCAAGAGGTAGAAATTACAGAGATAAATTTAGATGTAGAATGGCAATTTTGGGGAATGTTGTAGTTAGTATTTCTTTAAGAGAATGGGTTGAACTAGACTACCACTATAGATCTTTTAACTCTGAAATACTGTGATTCTTACACACTGAGACTTGGCTTTATGCCCAAGTTTTTGCTTTTTTTCTATTAATTTTTTTCCTTCTGTTCCTCAAAGCTAATATCAGGCTTACCTCCATTTCTATCTGCCCACCTTTCCATTTACACTGTAGTGTCTATATCATAGACACCCTTTAAAAAAAAACTAGCTTTTTAAAAGTTATGTCACTTTTCATTAGATGTTTAAATTATAATATAGAATTCTTTCAATGCTTTACAAATAACAAAGCATCTATACCTCTAATAATATTCAAAAATAAATTTAGTTGGTAAGCATTGATTACACACCTATTATGTGCCAGGAATTATGCTATATGCTGAGATACAACAAAAAGACTGAAAACACTTAAGGAGTTTAAAATCTGTTGGGATAAACAGGTAAACAACCAAAGCTATATACAAACAAGCTATATATAAAGAATAGACAGGTAGCATTTTTTTAAAGAAAGCAATAGAATTAAAAATAGGTGGGAAAGGTTTTCTGTAGAGAATGAGTTTTTAATTGTGTTTTGGATTAAGTCAACATACCTCACATAATATTGGATTGGGTATAATAAGCTAGCTTGCAGGAACTTAAAATTTATTTAATAAAATATGGAAAATATTAAAAATAGAATAAATGCATTTTAGCTTAACTGGTGTTTTATGCTTATAAATGCAGAATTTACTTTTATCTGCATTGTTCTCTGCTCAGGAAGATTCATTGTTAAACCTGCCTTGCAACCTAGAAGTGACCAAAGCAATCTAGTTTTAAGACTGTGGCCTTTAAGAAAATTTTAATTGGAAGGTTTTCTTCTTAAGTCTCATTCATATCCCCAGAGTCTTATTAAAATCTTTGGCTAATACTACTTGCAAACAACATTACTAATCCTGATCTTTACTATACTTAACCTACATCATTTTGAAACAGTAGAGTGATATAGTCATAAGTGAGAATGAGCATATTTAAATCTTGCTACCATTTCGGGGTCATCATTTTCCCACATATTATTAAGGAGAATCTCCTTAAGAAAGTATAACTATTTGAAATAGTCCAGTTATGAGTTCGTTTGATAAAAAAATACCTATTTCTGAGTTTTGTTTTAGGTTTTTTTGTTTTGTTTTTGTAGTTTGCTTTTTTTAAAGAAATAAATCCCAAAATAGTAAAGACCTGAGATTGATGCTTATTCATATTATATATTTATTACTTACAAATAATTTTCTGTGTTTAATCAAGGCTCTGTGTTTCATTTCCAGTACTATGGACAGCTTCCTAGAACATTAGAGATACTTCAAGCTCATCAAATAAAATCTAAAAGGGAAAGGGGAAGGAAACCACAATACCTATCATCTTCTTGCTTTTCAAAAATAGGAAATTACATGTCTCATAAAAGAAAAGGAAGATTAACTTTTTTTCCTTTGACTACTCCTTCACAGACCTAACTAAAAAAGAAAATGGCTTTGGCAAGGAATTTATTTGCATAACTGGTTGGATAGCCCACAGTTGAACCATTTAATATTAGTCTACATCATAATTTTCATAGACCTTTTCTTCTGTTGGACTCCAATTTAGAATATTTGATGGAATTATTTAATTCTTGTCTCCAGCTTTACCTCATTTATACCTTAAGGGAAAAAATGATCAATTTTTCATTTTTTAAATTTTTGATAATTTTGTCAATTTAATTATTATTAAATATCACTACTTGTTCCTAAAATTCATGCCCATTATCTATAAAAAGTTGCAAAAGAAATAGCAGTTATGTTTTCATCGAAGTTCTAAATCAATTGTAGTCTGCCTTGTCAACTAAAACAAAAATCATTCTCAAGATTTTTGAGAGAAAAAAAAAGCTCTTGAACATTGAGTATGACAAAAAGCTTTTGTTTATAAGGATCATATATATTGATATTTATTGTACTTAATGAGAACTTAAAATTTTTTAATATCTATTCATTATTAAAATAACAAAAATAAACTTATAACATGTTAACACATTTTTAAAAAACAATTCTTTTCTAGGACAAAAAATTTAGTAAACAAAGTGGTATTGTCTTACTTATTTTTACAAATATCTTTGCTATCTGGCTTAATAGGAAACAGCTGGATTTTCATAGCTGCTTCTATATTCAGTATGTTGAAATGTTATTTTGATTGAATTATACAAAGAAATTATGGCTACACAGAGATATGTAGGTGGAAATGGAAAGACCATTTTAATAAGCAAATAATATCTCAGTATTATTATGAAAATGGTTTTGACCGCAGACCTCCTGAAATTGTCTAAGGGACCCCTGGGGTTCCAGAGACCACACTTGGAGAACCACTGCTCTAAGTTTATATTGCTTTTGCTTGAATGTAGGTCATTAAAGACAGTCTATTACAGAGCTTTCAATTCATTCTTCAGGGTTATTTCCCATTTTACTAAGGGCATATCAAATCCTTACCAGTGTGGCATACGGTTTGTCAGATTAAATATAGTTAATATCATAGGAAAACTCTTGCTCCTTAGTAGGTTCTCAGCTTCAAAAGAGCAGAACTACTTTTCCAAACTTTCTAGCCCAGAGCATGATCTTCCCTGAGTCAAAACAAGCCTCTCTTACTTATCTCATTTAAGAGCAGACCACGTAGTCAGAGAAAATAATAGAGAAAAGAAAGAACGTAGCTGAGATGCATACCTTTAAGGAAAGCCACCAAGCTTCCATTCCATTGCTTATATTTATTGATACTCAAAATTCAGATTTTTGTCAAGAAGAAATCTCAGAGTTCTGCTTTTGAAAATAAAATAGTATAATCCACAATTTCACTTATTTAGATCAAGAATCCCAGACAGAAAAAATGAAGGTATCTTCCATCAGGACCACCTCTACATGCTATTTATTTAGTGTCTTGACCCATCATTATCCCCATTATTTTCAGCTTACCAAAATGAAAGAGAAATCTCCTTTGAATTCCAACTGCTTATATTACCATAGTTTCATTGACTTCAAAAATTTCTGGCTCCAACCATGACTCCAGATGGATGAAGCACACTCCCTACACTCTGCTAAAAAAAGTGATAAACCTAATATACAGAATGAAACACTTTTTAAAGTGTTTTTAAGACATGGGCACTAATGAAAATTACTTTTGCTTGACTTTAAATATTTGTAAAAAAGTTTTTTTTTTCTTTTTTAGCTGGAAAAACAGGGAGAACAGTTGGAGGAAGACAAAGAAAAATCAATGTTCGTTGACAAAAATTTTAATTTTTAAAAATCCTGACTCAAGCCAATTCTTCAAGTGTCATACTGACCCAAATACTGAATAAACATCCAATAACTGATAGAATTTTTTTTAAAAATCCTGATTCAAAAGAATTTTTTTCAACTTCTCTCCTGCTCCTAACTTCTACCCAAGCACCCCCTCTCTCATATAGACTGGCAAGCTAAGAGGTTTCATTTAAGAGTTTAGAAAAGAATGTCCCAGAGTGCAATTTCTCCATATTAGAGAAATATCCATGTTTATAACAAAATATTATGAGCATATCCCATCAAGAAGAGCTTTAAGATAATTCTCAGAATAATCATAGGTAGTATAAAAATTGGAAGGTGATACATATGAAGAAAGATGTAAATATATATGCTCTAGTCTAGAAAAAATGTTAGAAAGTATTATTCGATAGACTATAGGGGAAAAAAAAAAGGATTTACATTTATTTAGCACTTTTAATTTGTATGAATTCTTTTCCTCTAAATAAGCCTGTTAAGACAGCTAAGAGATCTCCAGGCCTGAAGACAAAAAGACCTGAGTTCAAATCCAGATTCAGACCCTTATCAGATGTGTGACCCTAGCCAAGTCACTTAACTCTGTTTGCCTCAACTTCCTCATCTGTAAAATGAGCTGGAGAAGGAAAATGGCAGACCATTCCAATATCTTTACCAAGAATACCTCAAATGGGGTCATGAATAGTCAGATAAGACTGAATAACAATGAGTCTGTCAAATAGACAATATAAGTGTTTTATGACCATTTTATTCACAGGAAACTAAAATACAGAATTGAGTGAATTGTTCAAATTCACTCCACTAAAAAGGATCCGATTTGATCAGAGTATCTGATACCAGGTCTAATATTTTCTCTTTTCAATGTCATTCTCCTTGCTGAAGATAGCTATAAGCTATTCAGTTCAGCTGAGAACAGACCAAGAAGACAAGTAATTAGATTATAGCCAGGTCCCTTTCAGTATTAAATCTATGATACTACAAGAGGGTTAGTTAAGATATAAACAAGTACTTCTTGACAGGAAACATTGTTAAGCATTCAAGAGAGTTATTGAGGGAGGTTGCATTCTCCAGACATCATTAAAATAGGACAGCACCTCATCTATCTGGGAAGGATTAAATATGATTTTATTATCTAAAGGGAAAAGAAAGAAGAATCAAGGACATCATTTCAGAACTTCAAATGATTAGATTTATGATTGCATTCTCAGAGGGAAAAAGCAATCATTTCTTTCCATGATGATTAAGGAACTGTTTTGTTATTTTATTAAATTATTGGTTTATGCTCATTTCAGCAACTAAACCTGTGAGGAACTGATGGGGTCTCATTTGATAGCGTACCATATCTTGGACTCCTCATTGCTTTTTGCTTTCCCTAAGTAACACTTTATCATACCCTGATACTTTTGCTTTTTCACCATATCTCAGACCTGCTCCTGAGTTAAGTTGTTCATTTCTATGCTCATCCCAAAGTTAAATATTTGGTTGGGGTAACATCCTTATTCAACAATTTTCTCTGCTCATTAATTTTATAGCCATTAATTACTCAGTTATTTGATCCAAATTTTTGCTGATTTCAATTTTTTCCCTCCAAGAGACTTTTAAAATCAAATTTAAGAGCTTTCAAATTGATTTCATAATTAACAAATCTGTCCTTCTTAATCAAATTTTGGTTAAAATGGAGTATTTTCCCTTTTTTTTTTTTCTGTTTAAAACACACATACCTACCTGAGTGCTATATTCTTAAACTACATCATTCACTGTCACTCTCACCTCTTTCAGAAATCTGTAACTCATAAAAAGAAATAGCTCTAATTTCCTTTTGATTTACTATATAAAGCATTTCAAATACAACCATTGCTATATTTACATATATGGCCAGTCACCTAGATCAGCAACCTCAGAATAATCCTTATGTTTGTCTTTTCCTTCATACTACACCTCCAATTAATTAACCAAATTTTATTATTTCTATCTCTACTTCTCTCAACATTTATCATCGCCACTCACATGGCTGCTTCCCTAGTCCAAACCCTTATTCTCTTTCATACAAACTATTATAATGGTTTCCCCATTTGGTTTTCATATTTTAATGCTTTCCTTTTTCAACATAGATGCCAAAAATATATTCCTAAAAACATAATTCTGCCCATGTTACTTATAGAGCATTGACCCTGGAGTTGGAAGATTTATTCAAATCCTCCATTTTTTGTTTATTACACATATGCCCTTGGGCAAGGCAGTACCCTTCAGTGGCCCTTGTTTTCCTCATCTGTCAAACAAGGGAGTTCAACTAGATGGTCTCTGAATTCCCTTTTGATTCTAGAACTATGATTTTATGATCTTACTGAGGAGCTTTGGTGGTTTCCTGTAATGTTCTCTGATTCGTTTTTCTTGGGGTCTCTGAGATCAGCTTTAGTTTCAATTCAGTAATCACCACAAGAGTAGCCAGGGGCTAAAGTCCAAATCCTTTATTGTCTCCTTGACTGGGGCTGGGCAGCTTTCTTAAGAAACCTTCCTTAGTCTTGGTTTTCAGTAGAGAAAATGAAGGAGGAGAGCCTGCCATCAGAATGGTGTGAGGTGGGATGAATGAATCTGAGTCCAAGGGCTCATGCTTCACCCTCCAGTCTGCTTGTCTTCTCTGCCTCTCTCTCTGAATCTCTGAATCAACCTGGCTGAGGCTTCTAGCTTATATGCTCTTATATACACTGGGTATAAACCAATCATTATATCAGTAGGAAATCATTATGTGTTGTAAGATTAAATCAATTATACTGAACTTAGAAAACTATTAAACATCATGCTAAACTAGACAACCATTGTCTCATCAACTCCACTAAGTTAATACCTTGTTTCAAGTTCAAAGTTCTGGCCCATAATATCTCCCGCTTTCTTTTGTTTTAGAGCATAAGGTGGTCACACTCTCCCTGACTTCTCAAGGAGGTGAGAACTCCAAAAAGGAGGTGATCATGCCTTTCCTGATTCCTCAAAAAAAAGGGGTAAAAATACCATAAAAAGAGGTGATCATGCCATCCCTGACATCTCAGGAAGGGAGATGAAAACAACAAAGGAAATGAGAAATCAAATCAGATTAGCAGGTTTCTGAGGAGTCTCACTTGAAACAGATATACATAATATCAACATGGGAGGTATTACACATAATTACATAAATTACATAAGCACATAGTCACATAAGACAGTCTAGTAGTGATGTAACAAATAACATGAATCAACATGAGGAATTATACATGTCCATAAGTCCTAGAAATAGTCTAAAAGGAATCTATTGTCCATTACTTCACATGTGTTAGGGAATCCAATAATTCCTACAAGTTTCAAAGTCCTGCAATAGTCTCATCATGTGTTAGGGAATCCAATGATTCCTGCAGATTTTGAAGTCCTATAATGAGTCTTATCATGTCTCAGAGAATCCAATAATTCCTGCTGGTTTTGAAGTTCTGTAACAGTCTCATTATCAGCCGTGCTCTTTCAGTATCAGATGTTTCTCCTTTGTTTCAAGGTTTTTTTCCCTTTTTCTGTCTCTCTCCAGGTGGTCATTGGCACCCATCTGATTCCTTCTCCATCTGTAAAGATACAAACAAAACCTTTCTTCCAAGCAGTTAACCTATCTAATCCCTTATAGTTTACACTTTCTAGATTTCTCATCATCATCTGGCAATTACATTGGAGCTGCTTGCACTGGACACTGCCATTCTGTTGGGTTAAAAAGCCTATATTCTCCCCAATTGTAATTCCTTTTTCCCATCTGATTGCTTCTCTGCTGATTGATCATATCAGAGCCCTGAACTTCTAAAGACTTTCTGGGTTTAACCTTGGCTGCCATCATGCCCCATATGTTCTTTGTTTGAGGTCTTGGAACTGGGCCCTGCCTCTCATTTCCCTGGGTCAATCTACAATCTGAGGCCCAGTGGAAACCTCAGTTGTATTTTGGACATAAGGTTTTGGCTCTTATTCTCTCACCCTGTCCTCTCACTCTATCTCTTTGCCTACATTGAGCTCTCAGATGTCCAACTTTACCACACTGAAAGCATTGATGAGTTTCTCTAGAAGTCCCTTGCCAAGAGGGACCCTGTCTTCCCATATTTTGCATCATAGCCTGGGTATATAAAGTATTTGTGTCCACTGTGGCACAGCGTCTTATGATCTCCTCTAAAGGAGTATCCTTGTGTAGTCCCCATATAATTCTTATACAAACTCATTAGCATTTTCTTTAGACAGTTGTCTTATTGTTGGAAGCTGCAATCTCTAAGCTTGGTGGCAAAGCCCAGTACTGAGATCCCATGTGCACAGCACTCATACAGGAATAACATTTCCTTCTATGATTATCTTAGTGGACTTTATTTCCTATATTATTTATAATTGGCTTGTTTACAGCACTAAACATTATCTAAAAAAATCTGGTGACAAGGAGAATTTGGGCAAGTTAACTAGAAATGATTCCACATGCATATTTCTGTCCTAATAAAACTAATTTCTCACTGAGACAAATGATAAAGGAGAGAACACTATGGAAAGCATTGTCACTATGGAAGAGAATCCAAAGGTTCAAGAAATAATGGTGTTTACCAACTTGGACTCAGAAAAGATTAGTATATCTAGGAACCAAAAGATGGTTAAAGTATAACTAGGAATTGCCCTAAATGTCTATGTATATGATTTCAAGAATTGACAAAGAATACATAAGTAAACTAACAAAATTCACTGACATTTAACCTTGTATATCATTTCATTATTGGCTTCACATAATGTAATCAATAATTAACAATTAACCATAAAAAACTTACTCAAATATTAAATGTCAAATGTAATATATAAAGGTCAATCAATAAGTCAGACACATGTTGGAAGACTATGTTGACTTAAAGAAAAGTATATGATCATGATATAATATAAAATAAAGCCTGAAGGAGCCTGAGAAAAGTGGGAGCATCACTTCCATCAGCTCCTCACTCAAACTACCCTACGACTCCTGTCTTCCTTTGACACTGACCCTATTCTTCCTGCTCAACCCCCTAGAACCTCTGCAGAGGCTGGACCCCTGCATCTTATCATTATTCTTGTAGCTACATTTTCTCCAATGGTTCTTGTGACAGCTGTCTGCAGGATACAAAGGCTTGTGTTTCAGCCTCCAATCCACTTGTCTTCTCTGCCTCTCTCTGAATCTCTGAATCAACCTGGCTGAAGCTTTTAGCTTATATGCTCTACATTGAGTATACACCAATCATTATATCATTAGGAAACCGTTATTTGTTGTAAGATTAAATCAATCATACTGAACTTAGAGAACTATTAAATGTCATGCTACACTAGATAACCATTGTCTCATCAATTCTACTTAGTATCTTGTTTCAAATTCAGAGTTCTGGCCTATAGCAGTTTCCTATTGCTTCTAGGATAAAATAAGTATCCTTTGCCCAGGGATCTAAAGCCTTTTACTTTATTTACAACCTTTCTCTCCAGATTTATTGCACATGACTTCTCTCTATAGCCTCTGCATTTTAGACAAACTGGCCTACTTCTTCACAAATGACATTTCACCTCCTATTCCTTTGCATACTTTGTCTGTCATGTCTAGAATGGAGTCCATCTTTACTTCTACCTTTTACAATGTCTAGCTTCCTTCAAGACTCAGCTATTTCCTACATAATATCTATCTGAATCCCCATGGGCACAACTGATCACCTTCTCCCTATCAAAAATTACTTTGTATTTACTTTCTTTGTATTTTGTTTTTACTTTCACAGAAATAAATAATACCCTCATATAATATAAGCACCATAAGTCAGATAGTTTTTCATTTTTTTAATCTTCCTACATCCTGATTCACAATGTTTTGCATCTAGTGGGTATTTAATAGTACTTGTTGAAGAAATAAACAAATAAATTCTGCCTGTTCCTACTCTGGCATATGAAATGAATTTTGAAAATGAAAAGTCATTCATATTTATGTAATTTCTCCATTAAATTAAAATCATTCTGAGTGTACAATTTTATATGTCTTTTTTTTAACCTCACAAGGCAACTTACCTTAAGTTCATTTACATGGTGGGGTTCTTAAATTAAGAGAAAGAGGAAAAAATGAAGAACTGCATCATTGCCATTATCATCATTATGACCATCTTGCCACTGGTCAATTAGATGTGATCTAATTTGTAATGGAGTTGTTACAATAGTCTTAAATCTGGTAATAGTAAATTAAACAGCTATGAAATAATTATAAATTTCTTGGGTAAGAAAATTTAGGTTATAATTTGATAAAATATATTTAAATGCCCCAAACATTTTATATAGTCTTTTACCAAGAAAAAAGTCTTGAATCACTCATTCTAATATTGAGTGTTTATCCTCCAATTATTAATATTTAGCCTATAATATATACACAATAAGTTTCTTGTATATATCTCTGTGGGGAAAAACACATTGTTTCTCTGATGCTCATCTTATAAAACTCTATCTTCTCCAACATATCATTAATACAGGTGGAATACATGTATCAAAGGTTATAACAAGATGTTGTGAATGTTTTCCTCTTGTTTTCACTATACTAAACTGGTCCATGTATTCCTTTCCATGCTAAAAAATTTATATTCTTAGTTCTAGAGCAAGAATGCATCATGTTCAGTTAGAACTGAGTTATAATTAAACTACTTCCTTCCAACTAGTTGAAATTTTTGTCTAAATAAATTGTTCCTAGGATGTGGGCTAAAGCAGATTACCTTAAAACTTTATCAAAATTAATTTTGTTTTATGTAAGAATAGTGTCTTTGTGAGATTGCTAATAATTTTGCAGGCAAAAATAAAATATACTATTTCAAATATAATTATGTAAACCTAGTTGCATCACCTAGGAAGAAATTTAATGATTTGTACTTTCCCTATTTTAAGAAGTCCCCAAAACTAATGTCAATCAGTAAATAAATAAAGAATGATTTATATAGGGACTGGAACTACTTTACTGAGATGTTTAACTTATTTCAATATATTTAAAATATAAGTCCTGCTGAATTGTATGTATATCTTATAGTGGTATGCTTTAAATGATAAGTTATTAGGACTTATGACATAAAACATCAACTCTCATATATCCTTCAGTAATGACATAAAAAGAGCCCTAAGTGGTCTAACATCAAAATTCTTAAAGGAGAAGTTGTGACTTACAGGAAAAAATAGAAAAATTATCCTGTAGACATCCATGTACACTAATCATGGAAGGTGGAAGTCTGTTACAAGAGTCTAATGAGTCAAGGTCAAGACCTTATCACCCCATATAAAAATATAGTATTATATTAAACTAAAGAACAGCCGAGGGCAATAGAAGAAAACAGTAAAAGGTAAAACAGGTTTCAACTTCGGAGAGAAAATAAGAAAAAAAGAATTAAGAGGAAGAAAGTATAAAAATTAGTGCTCAAGATTTGGGTGAAGAGAATAGAGAAAGGCTATTTAAGTGGAAACTAAGTTCAATTAAAAATGACTAATATTGCTCACTTTTTCTTTCATTACTCATTCCTTCTTTTGATGAAAAGGGGCAATTAATGGAGAAAATATAAGAGGATGTTACAGAAGGAAAGATACAATTAATAATCAAAACTATAAGTAGAATGAAAATACACATAAAATGTAAGAGAATTAAAAAGGAAAACCAAATAAATTTTGTGTTTTTTAAAAAAATTATACTTAAATGACAATGATTCATAGAGATATTAAATAGGAGGCTAGAGAAAGATTAATTATGCTTCAAGTAAACTGGGGAAAAAAGCAATTTTAACAAATATGATAGATGACAAAAGTGGAACCAGTAAGATCTAAGCTCAAATCTGGCTGCAAACAGTATCTCCATGACCCTGGGGAAGTCACATAACTTTTAAAACTACTATCATGGAGGAAATCCAGTCAAGTGTCTAGATTAAAGAGGAATTTTCTACTGATTGGGAGATATTCCAAATGTTCCTGTTTGCATTTAAATGACTCCAAATTCTTCCTTGACACAAAGGTCTTTTTAACATTAATATTCATCCAGGGATTAACTGTATTACTGTAAGTTTTGAAATTCTATAAGTCTTTAAAAATTGGTGTTAAGATCACACAAAGAGAACTGGGTACATGGTTAATGGCATAGGATATAAAAGACATAAAAGAAAGGTGTGAGCATATTTTATGAAGCTACAATATACTTAATTCTAAAACACAAAGCTAATCATATCAGTACTCTTCTTTAAAAATTATATAGTAGTTCCCTGATGATCCCAGGATAAGATATTTAGCATTTTTGCCTTTCTCAAGCTAGTTATAGCTTATCTGTCCAAACTGCATTTACTTTGCTTCCCTTATGCCATCTATTTGTACACCAAATTGGTCTATTTAATATTTCACATATATAACATTCCACATTCTGCATAAATGCATAGATGACATTCCATAAAAGAAAAAAAATCTCCTTCCTCAGTTCTACCTCTTATTATTTCAATTTATCAAAAATCAGTTCAGGTACCACTTTCTATACCATGTTTTTTTTAATGTTTCCAGATATTAGTACTCCCCCCACCATCTTCCAAAATGATTTTGTAGCTGCTTTATATTTGTTTATCTAAGTGTTCTCCTAGTAGAATTCAAGCTTCTTAAATTTTTTGTATTTTTGTCTCTGGAGCCTAGTGTGGTACCTTAATTTTAGTTGGCCCTTAATAATTTTTTTAATTTAGAAGAAAATTCTAATTAATTAATTTTGCATCTATAAATATATATGTTATTTAAATCTGGATATAAAGGTCCCCAAATTGATTTCCAGCTCCTACATTTGCTTTATCTAAAAAACTCTTATAAGTATCACTGATTTCTTTAGTTTCCATAGCAATTACAGTATTAATTAAATAACAAACAATAATTAAGCCCTATCTACTATCATTGGCTAATTTACCCATATATAGCATTTTACATGTGACTAATTACTCCCCTCATAATGTGGCAAGTTTTTTTCCTCATTCATGTTTCTTTGGAACCAATTGATGGAATTAGGCAAGATATGGTTATTTATAACAAAAGTATCATATTCATAATTTTTAAAGCTGATACATCTGGTATTAGACAGATTGATCCCTGTTGCAAATTAGTAATTAGAAATCCCCAAATCAAAACTCTATATCTCCTTTCTATAGATATGAATCTTTATCTTCTTTCATTTATCATCCCAGTATATTTTTTTTAAAAAGATTTCAAATTGCCAAATAATGTAAACAATAGTTTGCAAAATGCCAGTAAATTCAGAGGGAACCATGTCAACACAAACTCACTATGTGAGATAGAAAATAAATTTATTACTGAAAAAACACCATCCACAGACTAGATTTTTAAGACACATAGAGATAAAATAGAAGTTTTGAATGACTAAATTCTAAAACTGTAAAATTCAATGAGCCTCACAAACTGAGTGAGAAGAATGAGGAACAGAAAGAAAGATAACATTAAAAAACAAATCAGGTGACAAGAATTGTCAGGACTTAGAATTTTAATGGTATATTAGCTATTTATGTTGGGTAAAATATGTTTTGCATTAACTTCATTTTCAGCTTTAGCTTCTATCTCACACCCTCTCCAATTCTGTCAAGGAGAAGATTAGACAAGTGATAATATAAATCACAATTTCCCCTAACTAAGACAGGGATCCCAAATATCATGCTGACAAATAAGAGATGTATTATGAACACTTCAGTTCAATAATCCTATATTCCTTAAGTAGTTAGCAAAAGCAGTGTGAAATAAAACACTTTCTGAAGTAAAGCCCTAGGTTGAAAATACCTCTTCAAAGTCTATAAAGATTTTTTTAACATTGTATCATGAGGTGTTAACTGTTTTTGATTCCTATTACTTTCTTCTCACTTTAAATATATTACAATGAATACAATGAATATATCCATGAGGAACTTAGCAGGAGACTAAAGTTCCTCCAAATATGATTAAACATCCTATTTGTGGCAGGCATAAGGGAAAAATAATCTCATACCAATTTTTTTCCCTTTTTTTCACCTTTTATTTCCATTTCTAGCTTCTCTGATTATCCATCCTTTCTCCCCTTTTTTTCTCTTCCCTTTGTCCCTTTTGCTCATTTTGTAAATTACATTTGCAAATCACTAGCCCCCAAGGATGTATAGAATCTTTGTTGAAAAGTTCTAGAGATGATATAGAATAATTTTCTCCTCACACCTAATATTCAAGACTCAATTGCAAAAGACATAAATATATCCTGATTTTAAAAGACAGTTGTTAGGGCATACTTATCACTAAAAGGAAAGTAGATTGAGACATCAGGCAGAAGTAAAAGCAGATAAATTCTAGGAAGATAACAAAGAGTTCTCTCCTCTCCTTCTCACTCTTATTCCCTTTCAGCCTTTTATCCCTATTTCATTTTCAAATTCCAGATTTCATTGTGCATTATGAAATTTTGTCTACCAAAATCTAGAAAAGGAAATTACTATAGATACAGAATGATTTCTTTAAAAATATATCATTTGAACTATTTCTCTTTTTTGACAGTATTATTAAATAAGTTCAAAGATAGATTTTAGCAAAGAACTTAATAGTCTCCCATTGTGTTAGAAATACTAGAAAAGGTGTGCACCTAACAGTACTTATCTGAATTTGGAACTTGTTCAATGGTGAGACCAAAAGATTAGTTATTAACAGTTTCTGTTAAGTTGCAAGGTTTAAATGGAGTATTCAAGAAATCTATGTCTCTGTGCTATTTAGTATTTTCATCAGGGACATGCCTTAAGGTGTAGATGGCATACTTACTATGTTAGCATATTTATCAAATTTGCAGATGACTCAAAGAAACAGCATGATAGAGTCTGGAGCCAAAAAGTTTATGACCATCTAGAAAACTGAGCCAAATATAATGGAATAAGACTTAAGAGGTATGAATATAAAGTATTACATTTTTTGTTTAAAAAAAAACTTATACAAGATGTTTTATTTCAGTCTTTTATCTCCCCTACTCAGAACAGTGCCTTCCATATAGAAATAGCCAATAAGTAGATAGCTAGATAAATAGATTGTATGTGTGTGTGAGAGAGACAGAGAGACAGATAGACAGACATTATTAAACCTTGCTTTGGTGCCTGACACTGAGGATCCAAATAAAAGCAAGAAAAATGGTACTTGCCTTCAAGGTATTCCAATCAGGAAGACAATACATAAAAAGATAAAGGATAGATATTGTGTGTAGGTATCAGAGAAATGGGATAGGGTCTGGTTTGAAGCAAGATAAGGCTCTAGGAGAAAAATATTTGACCTATATCCTTCCCACCAGACTAAGTGCTTATAGACCATATTTCACCTAACAGACCCTGAAATTTCAGGGGCAAATTCTAAGATTCCATTGTGTGGTTTGGATGTAAAGAAAGATAAGCTGGTTGCCATAGTGAAGGCAGCATTGATTTCAAATTTTTATTTCAAAGTATTAAAGTAACTTACCTAGAAAGAAGACAGTTGTCTTCCTAACACTAAATTCTTTGAAGGTATGTTGAAAATGTGAGTTTGGACTGGCATTGGAACTGTTGCTTTTCTTTAAGTTTCCTACAAATCATGAGATTATTTACCCTTGTAAGTATTCATTCTCTTTTTATTCATAAAATGGTAATGAACAGTTGCTGTCTAATTTAACAGCTTCTGTTTTTTCTATAATCGCTTCCTCTCTAATGTTTTATATGTCATTTGTTAAAAAAAAAAGTACTTGATAAAGACTGGCATGTCTACTCTGTTCTTCTGATGGATAAATTATAAGTCTCTACGTGGTACTTATCAATTTCCAAACAACTTTAATTTTAAAAAGTTTTAAATTCATATAGTTTTAATAGATTAGTTCATACAGCATGTGACCTTGGAGTCACACAGTTTGCTTTTGCATTTCATACCCATATTTTGCATGCTATTATATACCTTTACCCTATAGATTATGGCCTGATACCTTTGGAGAATTAATGAGAAACATAATTTTCAAAAGAAAACTGAATACAATTTTGTAGTGGCGGTGTGAATATTGACATTTTTTCAATAGAAAAGAATACCTTCTAAATGAAATTAATTGATTTCTTATTATATGATTCTCTGAAAGGTCATGTTTTTGAGTTAATAGAATATGACTGAAGGCCTGAACATTCCTGCTGGCCCTTTTCCTGAGCCACCCTTAATCCATGCTCCATGTACACCACATAAGAATAATTGTCAGGGCTCCATAGAATAGTAAAGCAAGCTCTCAATTTAGAGCCAAATGTTGAATCTTTGATGTTAGATATTCTTCATCAGTTCTTTGATGAATCTTTGAGCTCATTGACTTTGAGACAGCCTAAAATGGTGCAGACAGGAACTCATCCGTGTCAGATAATCCTGTGCATATATAGTCCAAAAAAATCTCCCTATAGAGTCTCCATTGGGGATTGATCCAGTTGGCATGCAGGCATTAAAGCTTGTTAACACTGCTTGAGCACCAGAGCAGCACATTGCCCATATATCTATCATTTCTTTTTCCAATCATGCTATGTCTTAATCATACTTCTGGATCTTTCCTGCTCCTTCTTGGTAGCAAGTCATAAGTGGTAGCATGCTGAAGCCTACTTAATCCTGTCATATATCTTTCAATAGTCCTTTGAATCAATTGAAATTTTTATTTTTCTGACTATGTTTCAGTCACAAAGCATATATGTAAGAACATTGCATTAAATGTTATTTTATTTTAAGAAGCAGTTTGAATCATTAAAAGTGCTGCAAAATTTCACCAATGAATACTTTGTTTTCTCCACTTATAATTCTGTATTCAACTAGATATAATATAGAAGGTGTCTCAAAAATCTTAAGGAAGTTTGCTTAAAACTAAGAATCATATAATAGTATTTAAATAGAATCAATTGGATACAAGTATGCTATAATAGTACTTTGGCCCAGATATACTCTGTATGCTAAGGGGGAAGGGAAAAGGGAGGTCATGGAGAAGAAGACTTCAAACATGCCAAATGGACATTCAGGCAAAGACTTACAGTAAAATATGGATTGCGGTTGCATAAGATTAGATATTATATATATTGTTAGGATTCTTACAAGGTGCTAAGTCAGTGGAATTGAGGAGACAATGGTTAAATCTAGTTTAGCATTGATTTATTTAATCCTACAACAAATAATGGTTTCCTAGTGATATAATGATTGGTGTATACTCAGTGTGGAACATATAAGGAGGAGCTCTCAGAGCCAGGAAGGACAAGCCAACCAGAAGCTCTTAAAGTCTCAGAAAGGATTCAGTGGAGGAGATTCAGAAGCCAGAGAAGACAGCTTAAGTTCTCGGAGCCAAGACTACAGAAGGCCTCTAATAAAAACTAGCCAAGCCCCACATAAGGAGATAAGACTTTGAAGGAAACAATAAAGGATTTGGACTTTAATTCCTGGCTGTATTTGGGATGAGCACTGAAACAAAAGAAAGGCTGCCTCTAGAAGCCCCCCAAGAAACCTGCTCCCAGAGAACATTATACTTTAGAGAAGAATATTACAATATATAGATGGCATTCTGCACTAGAAAAATGGATACAATTAAATCATATGTATTTATAATTAATTACATAATTCATTGTGTAATTTTATGCTTTTATAATATATATAGAAAGATATGTAAAAATAATAAAGATGATATATGCATATGTATATGTGTACACATATATTGTACATATATGCAATATATTTTTCCACATAGATATAATTATGCTAGTAAACCAGCTATTTAGACTTTTAATTCTACTTGTAGTCTGTACTGATGTAAATTCTTTTGATGTTGCATCCTTATAAGCAAAAAAGTAATTAAGTCAATGTGTTTTTAATTTGCTTTTTTAAAAAAACAACTATATACATGTACTAGTCTGTCAAAAATCATTGATATATAAAAATTTTACATAAAGTGACATTTAAAATATATGTAGAAATGAAATCATATTTGAACCCAGAATCAACAGGGAATAATTGGAGACCATTGTATATGGGAGGAACATGTTTGGATGTGAAATAATGAAAATCACCTTGTATTGAAATTATTGAATGTACTGAAATTGCTAAAAATTGAGGCAGAATGAGCAATTAAAAAACTATTGTGGCAGTCCAAGAAAAGGGTTATTAAGAGGTTGAACTAAGGTGATGCTTGTTTTAATAGAGAGAAGGAAACAAGCAGGAAAGTTCTTGTAAAGACAGAATTGCTAATTTCTGGCAATTGGTGGAGAATGAAGAATCAAAGATGACACTGATTTTGAGGAACTGGACTTAAACATTAATAGGGAAATTTAGATGCGAGATAAGTAACACAAATCATATTTCTTCCATCCTTGGTCATCCAGTGCAGCTCATTCAGGCAGACCAAATGATTTGAAATGAAAAGAGGGTGACATGTCCTGAGTTGTTAAACTTATCCCAACTACCTAAGGCATGAGGTAATCTGGAGGGGGAGAGGAGAGAAGAGTACTATATCTATGCAGCTGCTACTGATACCTAAATTTTAGATAGATCACAACCCTTCTGAAGAATAACACTTAATATTGGCAGTGAGAATCAGTGATCTGAGAGATCAGAGTAGAGGAATACTGAGAGATAATGAATGTGCAATTCTATTAGAAAAAAGCTTCATACACATTCATACAATTCATACACATACAATGTGATTAGAGCTTTAGGAGAATACTTCAAGATAAAATGACCACCAAAAAACTCACCAGTCATGACAATGACTTTGGAACAGGGGATCTAAAAATGAAATGGACTTCAAGGAATAATAATAATTTTTTTTAAATGAAAAGTTTGAAGTGGCTCAGGTGTTCTCTAGATTATTTTGGTCTCTTCACTATGGAAATTGTTTAAACAACATCATGTCATTGCCACTTCTTTTACCTATTTTCCATTTTTTTCAGCATTACCAGCTTGTTTTAAAAAGTCATCTTAAAGAAGATTCCATTGTGTACTATATCTTCTATTATTTTCATTTTAATTTGTTGTGATTCTTGAACTTTGCTCTTTCTATAATAAGACACCTTTCCTGGAAATGACTCCCTTATTATTATTTGTTATTTGTTAAAATGCAATGAATTTCTTTCTTTATAATATAATTTTGTGCTTATCCTATTTGGCATCATCCAGCTCTGTTGCTGAAGGACGTAGCTGGTTCATGATAACAGAAAGTTTAGCTAATCTAGTACGCAGGCCCTTCCTCCAATCAAGTTACTTTACTTCTCTCTATTGATTGCTGATGATTCTGGCTGCTTCGGAATTATTCCCATAATGATATTTTGTGTTATTGTTGTTTTCACAGAGGTATTTTTAAGAGTACTTTAATATGAGATGCCTGAATGTCTTTTGAAATTATGTTTCTTATTGCCTATGTATATATTATTATTAGCTCCATTTTATAGATAAGGAAATTTAAGAGATGTCAGGGTCACATAACTAGTGACCAAGACAGTATTTAAACTCACTTTAATTAATATTGAAAGTTGCCTCAAAAATACTAGATGTAGAAGATTAATTAGCTAACATCATTATTATTAAAAGCTAAAGTCTCAACTTTGCTGATATGCACAATTTTTGGAATATCTTGAAAGGATAGTAAACAATGGAGATTTTTCTCCAGAATCTAGTCTAATAATTCAAAAGACCTAAAGATAATAAACTATTGATTATCCTTAGCAGTTTATTCATACTTCCTTAGAAGAAGGTATTTTTTCTTTCTGTCAGGACCCAAGTTGCCCAATTACTTTGTCACAAGCTTTGGTTCCCTGTTTTTATCCAATTTACATCCCAGCAGGATTTTAAATCATACAATCCATTGTCTGTATACCAAAAAAAGTTTCAGAGGGCATTTGTGCCTAATCTGGTGTTCTGTATCTACCAGCAAACTGTTGGTCAAAATAGTGCAGCAAGGGACAAAATGAGGAAACTAGACTGATTCCTGACTCTTCCTCAATTAGAGATTGTACTATAGCTCCATTGTTTTGCTTCAAGTGAATTGACATAATATGAACTATAAGTGAAAACAGGTTTGAATTTTCAAAAGTATTGTATTATTATCAGGACCTAGACCTAGTCATTATATTCAATTCAATTAATTACATTTGATTATATTAACATTTAATTAGTGACAATAATGTTTCTAACATTGTGCAAAGTGCTTTAAACAATTGTTACTTTATGGTTATTATGGCAATGCAAAAAGGGTCTTACTTAAAATTATTCTTCTTTTCAAAAGCACTTAACCCTCTTAGCTTCAACCTAATTCAGAGTATTGCTTGAGTCAAAGGCCAAAGAGAGCCTACCAAATATATCTTTAAGCCAGATAATGCATCACTAATTCAAAATCAAAGAGCATTTTATTGAAAGCAAATAGAGGTTAAAAAAGGAATTAAATAGTAAAATTTCCCCACAATGATACACAAATGACCTCTTTCTCCCATACTCACAGGGGAACACAATTCTACCAGTTAATATCTTTGTATCCTCAATATGAATGAAAGGGGCACAATTGGCTCTAACTATTTAGTATTGAAATTTAGTATCATAAATTATTCTGCCTAGTTTCTTGTAACAATTTCATAATCCTGATGAGATGTTATACTTTGTATATTGTTTTTATATACTCTATAGGTGCTTTAAATTTTTTTGGTTGATTTATTGCTGGAATTGTTAGTGATCAGTTATCCTTCCCTTGTGGACCATACTTGATATTTAGTCTCTAGGCATTATAATTCTACAAAATTGTTACTTTTGTGTTGAAGACTATACTGACTCAAAAAGACATATTTTTACATGATCCCTGACATATTCCGCATTAGAGCCACCCTGGTTCCAGTTCAACCTAAAAGAGATAAATAGAAAACAACTTCATCAAGGACTGAATATGTTATTTATCTCAGCAATATCTCCTGAGATAGTCCACAGAAAGCTTCTTGGTTGAAGAACAAGTAATTTCTTCCACAGGTATCTATCTTTCTTCTCTTCCCTAGAATACATCAGCCATGGTTGGGAATACTCTGGAAGCTCCAAGCACAAATAACTCTCCTCTGAGGGAGAAATCCCATTTTTCCCTGATGATAGTCTAAATCCTAATTCTATCTTCTAAGCTTTTTGAACAGGTTGACTAAATATCTGCTCATCTCATTATCCATTCCCCATTATCTGCTATTTTCTCACATGATATAATAAAAGAGTAGTGGATCTGAAATCTAAAGACTAGATAGAAATAAAATTGGACTCTACTACTTACCATTTAGGTTGTTTTTTGTGTTGTCATTAAGTGGTATCTGACTCTTCATTTGGACTTTTCTTAACAAATATTCTCAAGTAGTTTGCCATTTCCTTCTCCAGTTCATTTTACAGGTGAGAAAACTAAGGCAAATAAGGTTAAGCATCATGACCATGATCACATAGCTAGTAAGTGTCTAAGGCTATATTTTGATCCATATCTTTCTGATTACAGGTCCAGCACTTTAACCACTACCCCATCTAGCTGTTCCACTATTTAGGTGACCTTTGACAAATTTACTCAATCTTTCATTCCCCAGTTGTCTTTCTCATAAAATGAGAGGATTGAACTGGATTACCTCTAAACTCTAAATGTATTATCCCATCATCTGCCTGATATAAGGAGTCCCTAAACTTCATCCCAAAAAAATCTTCCCTGTCAGCCTACTTACCCTATTCTGAGCCTATTATCAACTCAATTAGAATCACTTGAGCACTAAAGGCCCACTATTCCTCTAGGATAATAATAAACTGCTCCTCAGGATGCTAAACTCAGTCAGTAATATACTATAACTAGTGTTACATTAAGTCTGATCTCATAACTAATATTGCTTATTCCTATAGTATACAAATAATGAAGAATACCAAAATATGTATACTAGAAATTTCTATTGAACACCATTAACCTTTTTTCTTTCCACTCCCCCACCCCACATACACAAACACGCGCACAGACACACACACACACACACACACACACACACACACACACACACACACACACACACATTACAATGACAACCAAGGAACCAGGGACAAGAAAAAAAGGAAAGAGTTTTACCTCAAACTTCACTTCTTCTATCCTCACCTAATCCTTCCTACATTCAATTCATCTTATTATAATTAAGGCCCCATTCCTTCCATCTTCAACAATACAACAGTTAGCATTCCTTTCTCCACCCAATAGCAATCTCTCTAAACTAGTCTTTCTCATCACCTCATAGTTTAGAATCAACCTGCCTTCTCCCTCACATTCTAAATACTATGAAGAAATAATTCTCCCCTCCAACTTTTCCAACAACAGTTAGAACTCTTGGGCTTCAAAATAACTATTATATACCTCTAGTGTTCCTAAATGTACAGAATTCCAGTCCCCTGAGAGAGATTTTTCAGTCTTGATTTCTCCTCAACCACCCCAGTTTTCCTAATAAAGGTTTTTTTTTTCTTCCCCCTGAACTTTAGATTAACCTTAGTGGTATCTTGATCTTGCCTAGCAACAAGACATTCCTAATCATTAAGTAATACAAGTTATTTTCTCTCTTAATGAAACTATATTAATACTACATAAGTGGAGTTAACTCTATTAATCTTAAGGAAAATGATGCAAAAAAGCCAAACAGACTAAAATTCCTTGCTCTATTTTAGATTTTTCTCCTGAATTCAAAAATGACAAAGTTTTTTTCATTAATGAGGAAAGGGCCCATGCAGAAAATTCAGAGTAATAAGAAAATCCCTTAAATTCATAAATCTTCTCTCTTCTGCTGCTTGAACTACTTGAGAGCCAAATTTATTTGCACATTGACCAGTAGTCCCAATACACTGATGTATAGAGAAAGATGAATGGCTACTGAAAAATGAAATTAAGCTTCTCAGAAAGGGCTGCACCAAGAGTAACACTGAAATTATGATTCAGAGATGTTGTGATGGGGATGGTGCATGAAAAAAAGTATAATATCCTTTTATTCTGTTCTCAGCTACTCTTCATGATAGATATTTTTTATGAGTTCCACATAATATCAAGAGATCTACAGGAAGGCCCCCAATGCCCAATGTGGAATCCCCCTGAAGTATACTTATGAGAAAACATAGCAAAGGATTAGGAGAAGTGGATGGGTTGCTATCTACATCTTAGCAGGGTAGAGCCACATCAATAGAATGATTTATCTAGAAATCAAGGTATTGATATTTCCCATAGCTATAACTACCTTGTATGATATATACCAAAAGGCTAAATTCTGTGATAAGTTTGACATAGTAATTTTTTTTCAAATAAAAATTCTGTAGATGTACTCTTCATAGGAAGAGTATGGAATTTGGAAAATTTGGGTTTGAGACTCAGTGCTATCATTTATTAGCTCTGTAACCTACCTTGGGTAAGCTATTTAAACTCTCTCAGTCTGTTTTCTTGTCCAATAAATGAGGATAACAACCCCAGTCATAGCTATATGAGAGAGCCTATTATTGAAAAAAACTAAAAAAGATTCTGGATTTTAAGATTCTTATAAACTGTCACTACATAAATATAAAGTATTGTTATCAATATAAGGAAGAGGTAATTTACACATATCAGAAACAAATAATACTGAATAATAGATTTGCCACAGAGAAATATCTGTTATATATAAAGACAAAATTGTTTCCATTTTCTTTAGAACATCCAGTATCTGTGTCTACCTCTCTTTGTGCTAAAGACCTAATAGCCTTTATTTCAGTGTGCCTCAACAGAATAAGATTTTATGGCAAACACATCACCAATTTAGAAAAATATAAAAGAATTTCTTAGAAACAGAAAAAAATAGAATTGAAGCTAAGAAGGAGATTTCTCTAATTAATTCTCCTGTCAAGAAACAGTGATAATTGGGTCAAGAAGGGAAAAAAGTAGACGTAGAAAATAAGGATTCAAACAATCTCTAAACTTTGTTCTCTAAGACTGGTGGTTTTTAATTTGCCCACAAATTACAATTTTATCCATAACTCTAATACTGCATACTCTGGATTGAATAACTATAATGTGTTATATTTGAGACCACATTTCACTATTGTATGAAGTTATTCTAATGTGTGCCAAGGATTGTAAGGTGCATTGGGAGGCCTCGCTCAAAGGCACCATGTAAATATAATATATTATTATATAAAAATATGTTATTTCCCAAAAGGTCTGCCTAACTGGCAATCTTGTATTTGAAAAGTTTTTAAAAGTGTACATTTTATAGAGCTCAAATTGAAGTATGCCTTCTTAAAGTAAAAAGAAAAGTGATTTAAAGTTAAAAAAAAAAAAACCTTGATTGTTAGACACTGTCAAAATAAAAGCCTTTGTACGAGCTAAGGCAGAGTTAAAAGTCTAAAAAGAAAAAATGAGATTTAATACAAGCAATTTGTCACACATATAAAAATACCCCATATCTTTTATTTTCCACTTCTGACAAATATGTTGGGAAGTAGAAAATTATATCCCAATGAATTAAATAAAGTCCAGATGTTTTGATCTAATCAATTGATTAGAAATATAAACTGCATGAGAACAAATCCTCAATCAGTTTGAAGGAGTAAATTATGTTGATCATTGGATGAAAGCATATGATTGGCCACACAAGAAATATATTATGATTTGTTGAAGAAAGAAAATCAATCATGTCTTATGAAGCTATGGACAAAACTGCAGTTCAGAATTCAGCATTCCAATAGCAAATTAATACAGTAATGACATGATTCTAAGGAAGACATTGAGAAAGAGTTGCTTGTATTGGGGAAGTGTAAAAGAAATAGTCTCTTCTTCATAACCCCTCCCACACAGTCCATAACTATGTGAGTTTGGGAGACCCAGCAGACCCAAAAGAGGAACTACCAGTCACCAAGAATCAGTAACAGTGTCTCCTGAGCAGCAATGGTTGGGGGCAGTGTCTGTATTAGCAGCTGAATAACATGCCCAAGGATAAAGCAGACAAGCTAAAGAAATGCAATTTTGGGACTCCATCAATGTACCCTTTCACAGCCCATTAGAGACCTATACCTAAGGAAAACTTTATAAGACCTCCTAAAGAGTGAAAACAACTTCCAGCAAATAGGAACTATGAGTTACTCCTTTGCTACTACAATATTGACTATAATAATAGCTCATCAAAATTGGACTTAAGGTCTATGCCTATTCTCTCATGATTCTTATGGATATTTGTGAAGATCTATATTACCTTGCAGGAAAATAAGAGGGAACTGAAATATGGGAAGGAAGAGAAGGTGATAAAAGAGAGGGCATATTGGGGAAAGAAATGGTCAGTAGCAAGATATTTGAAGAAGATGGACAGGGTGAAAGGAAAAAGAGAATAAATGGGAACAAACACAATTAGCGATGGTAATTGTGAAAAAAATGTTCAACACAAGTTTCTCTTTGGAATATTATTGTTCTCTGGGAAATGATAAGCAGGATGCTTTTAGGGGGAAAAAAGTCCTAGAAAGTCCCCCATAAACAAAGTGAAATATACTGTATACAAAGTAATAGCAATGTTCTGGTATGACCAGTTGTAAATGACTTGTTATTATCAGTATTGCAATCATTCATAGCTACTCTGAAGGATTTATGATAAAAAACCCTATCCATACCCAGAAAAGGAATTGATCAAGTCTAATTATAGATTGAAGCATTTTCTCTTATCTTTCTCTTTATTTTTAACTTAATTTTTCATGAGAGTTTTAATTTTCATTAGGGTGGGAGATTTATGTTTTCTTTCATAATTTGACTTTTATAGAAATGTTTTGTATTTCATATGTGGTTTGTTAATTGTCGATAGGGATAAGAAGAGAACTGAACTCAAAAATCTTAAAAACAAATGTAAAAAAATTGTTTTGAAGGTAACTGGGGAAAAATGTTAAATAAATAGATTTTTTAAAAAAATGAATATGACCCAAATGTGGGGAATCTTGTTCTTTTTTCCAACTATTATTGTTTTCCCATCATAGTAAATAATTTTTCCTGAAAATGGTACTAGCAGATAATCAATGGTAAATACCAATATGGAAGGCTATGAGCAATACTAGACACCCTTAAGTCTCAGAATTCTAGGGGTAACCCTAAGGGTAGGAGCTGTCAGCTAACTTCTGCAAATCCAACTTTCCATTGATAGTGAAGATTCAGGAAATACTTGGAAAAACTGTTTAATCTTAGATTTATTGGTTTTAGGCTGAACATTAGGCTGCTTTGCTTGTAAGTATATTTATTGAGGAAATGTTTGTTAAATTAATTTAATTGCACAAGTGTGAGCATATTATCAAGGGATATTGAGGTGCTACTGATGAGTCCCCAGTCCTTGTCCTCAAAATTCCCTTTCCCCAAAAGACAGAAAAGGGGGGAGATGATAGGTCAGAGTCCAGGTTCGACTCAAAACTACATATCTAGCTAAGGAATGTGAAGCAATAAAACCTCCTATTTATTACTCCTTATTTGTCCTCTATAAAAACCTCTTCCTGTCTGATTGACCTTACTAAAAGATATCCTGTCTTCTTACCAGGATGAAAAAAGACATTCTGCTTCCTTTCTTATCTCTCTGTTAAACTTTATAACCTTGTAGACTGTTAGCCTAATAGCAAAGCCCCAACTTTTCAATACAAAAGCTCTCCCAAACTATTTCTAATTTCCATACTCTATCAGTTTGGTCCATCAGTTATGGAGTAAATAAATCCTTTTATGACTATTAAAGAATCTCTTTGAATTCTTTCAAACTATGAATCATGATTTTCACAAACTTCATTATTGTGTACAAAAGAGCCACCAATCACTTTCCCCTTTTTCATCCTTTATTAACTCACTCTTTTTTCCCTCAGAATTCCAGGTTTCAGTTCTATGTTTCTCCCTTCAGGGTTGACATACTGCTATCTTCCCTCTATTTCTTGATTTCCACATTCCTAATTGTCCATGGGAAGAAGGTATTCTTTAGTTCCTGGCTTCCTGTTCTATATAACTCTTAAATGTATTGTACAGTGTGTATAACTGAATTAGTTCCTTAACAGCAACACTAATTTGATTAAATATTTTTCAATGTATCCAATCAAAATTTTTTAGTCAAAGACGACAAATAGCTCTAAGAGCACACCTCCAATCTGAGTTGGAGAGGTACAGATAAGCTTCTTTTACACCCTTTCTTCCCAGCTGGAGATCCTAAAGCTGTTTCTGAGGTAATTGACTAGCAAACTTGTATTAATCAATACTATCCTCAAACCAACATGGGCTCTGGACATCTAAAGTGTAGGAATCTCAGGGGGTAATCGTAGTCATGCCCTAGGAATAGATTAGAGAATGGAGCATCAGGAAGATTTTTTTTTATTTTTAAGCTAAGGATTTTGCTAAGTTCTTTACTATATAAATTGATGAATTGCATTATAATATTTTCTATCAGACTAATCAGAAAGCCTACATATATTTATTCATTGTTAAAGAATATACGCATTGCTTAAACTGAGAAAACATTTTTACATCCAAAGGATCTGATAAAGGCCTCATTTCTAAAATATATAGAGAATTGACTCAAATTTATAATAGTTCAAGCCATTCTTCAATTGGTAAATGATCAAAGGATATGAATAGACAATTTTCAGATGATGAAATTGAAACTATTTGTAGCCACGTGTAAAGGTGCTCCAGATCACTATTGATCAGAGAAATGCAAAGGAGGCCAACTCTGAGATACCACTACATACCTCTCAGATTGGCTAGAATGACAGGGAAAGATAATGCGCAATGTTGGAGGGGATGTGGGAAAACTGGGACACTAATAATTGTTGGTGGAGTTGTGAAAGAATCCAACCATTCTGGAGAGCAATTTGGAATTATGCCTAAAAAGTTATCAAAATGTGCATATTCTTTGTTCCAGTAGTGTTACTACTGGGCTTATATCCCAAAGAAATATTAAAGAAGGGAAAGGGAGATGTATGTACAAGAATATTTGTGGCAGCCCTCTTTGTAGTGGCCAGAAACTGGAAACTGAATGGATGTCCATCAATTGAAGAATGGCTGAGTAAATTATGGTATGTGAAGGCTATGGAATATTATTGTTCTGTAAGAAATTACCAGTAGGAAGATTTCAGAGAGACTTGGAGAGACTTACATGAACTGATGCTAAGTGAAATGAACAGAACCAGGAGATCATTATACTTGGCAACAACAAGACTATACGACGATCAGTTCTGATGTGCATGGTTCTCTTCAACATTGAGATGATTCAAACCAGTTCCCCTTGTTCAGTGATGAAGAGAGCCATCTACATCCAGAGAGAGAACCATGAGAACAGAGTATGGAACACAACACAGCATTCTCACTCTCTCTGTTGTTCTTTCCTTGTATTTTGTTTTCTTTCTCAGTTTTTCTTTCTCTTCCTTCTTGATCTGATTTTTCTTGTGCAATAAGATAACCATATAAATATGTGTACATATATTGGATTTAACATGAGTTTCAACATATTTAACATGTATTGGACTACCTGCCAGCTGGGGAGAGGGTGGGGAAAGGACGGAAGGGAAAATTTGGAACAGAAGTGAGGCAAGAATCAATGTTGGAAAAATTGCCCATGCATATGCTTTGTAAATAAAAAGCTTTAATAATTAAAACATGCAACCGCTTAACTTTCTACTGCAAAACAGTTTACTCAAAATAGCTCACAAAATGGATATTTAAAGCAAGATAGAGACCTTGATGCCATGCTAACAAATTTATTTCTATTATCTTATTGTCGTACTAAAACTTATCATCATGATATCATGTCCTCCCATAAATCCTTCTCATAAGAATCCACTTAATTGGCAAGATTCCTTCCTCAATTTTTTAACATGATTTGGGTTCCAAAGTATCATTCAGGCTATGTACTTTCCTTTGGTCTTTACATAGGACTGACACATCTGTCTCCAATTATGCAAATTGTATATATTAGTTATAATTCCTTTTGAACAGCTAATATTCCCCTCCTACTTATGTTATGCCAACTTCTCCATTGCACTTCAAATCACTAAGAAATTGGATTTTCCAGAGATTGTGGTTTTCCACAAATTGTGGAACTGCAAAATAAGTAGCGTCTTAAAAAAAATAGTGTTTAAAAGATGATTCTCTGTTTTAAGGACTATCTTGGAATTGATAAAAAGTACTATCTAATGTCCCAAATGCAATTCAGCCTATTCACTCCTATTCAGTTTAAGACAGGCCTATTTTTATCCTTCAGCATTGTCTTCCAAGATATATGTTCTAAAACACCAGTTTAGGGGACTAGAACAACATCTTGAATGGAATGGAATGGTGGACTTAGAGTTCAGAGAGAAGTAGATTTGATTCCCATCTCTGTGTGACCACAGCAAGTCACTTGAACTCTAAACTTAAATTTCATCTCTATAGAAAGAGATATAATACCTGCTCACTGGGTTGTTGTGGAAATTAAATGAGATAATGAGCATAAAGTTCTTACAAAAGTCTTAAAACACCATGCAAATGACAGTTAATGCACTACAGGTAGTCTTGTGATATAAATACATATGACAATAATTAAACATTGTAGATGAAGAGTGTCTTAAAGTTTTCAAGTTGCTATATCATTCAAGAACTGGTTGACTCAGCCAAGATGGCGGCATGGAGGCAGACAGCTGCTTGAGATCCGTGTTTTCTCTCAGGACTTACTTCATGACAAGCCTCAGAGTTAATGCTTGACCAGAAAAGAAACCCACAAATAATCACCAAGAAAAGACATCCTTGAAATTCACCAGAGAAGGTCTGTGTTTGCTCGGGGGAGGGTCAAACAGACTGGGCGCAGACTGAGGGCAGGCAAGCCAGAGCAAGACAGACAGCTCACACAGCTCAGACCTGAGAGGGGAGGGGTACAACCTCTGCCGTTTCTGCAAAAAGGCTTTTACGCCAGTGTGGATATTCTGTCTTGGCAGCAAGCCAGGAGCAGCTGAGAGGGTGTAAACACCAGAGGTGAAGAATAAAACCCCAGAAAGCTAGTGTCTCTCCAAACCCGGCCACCCCAACCCCCACCTGGAGTAACTCAGCGAGTTCTCAGAGCCTCAGAGCGCAGACTCAGTACAACCATCGCTGTCCTGTTAGTGGCTCGCTGCTGCCCTCCCCCCCAGTCTGTAGAGGAAGCGCATTAACACGATCCAGCCCCATCCCCCCCAAAACAGACCAATTGTTTCTCTTGTCAATTTGTTTTCTTCAATTCCACTCTGACAAAATGAACAAAAAATTCAAAAGGGCTCTAACCATTGACAGCTTCTGCATGGAGAGAGAGCAGACTTCAAATACTGAGGACACTAAAAGCAGATTGTCCCCAGAGGAATCTCCTAAGGGGGATATGAGCTGCTCCTCAATACAAAATAATCTCATAGAGGAAATCAAAAAGACTCTCCCAAGAGAGCTAGAAGAGAAATGGGAAAAGGAAAGGGAAGCTTGGCAAGAGAGCCTGGAGAAGTCATTCCATGCATTTAAAGACAGAGTGGATAAAGAAAACAAATCATTGAGAAACAAAATTAGTGAATTGGAAAAGGTAAACAACTCCAAGGAAAACAGGATTAGTGAATTGGAAAAGGTAAACAACTCCAAGGAAAACAAAATTAGTGAGCTGGATAAAGAAATCAGCTCTCTAAAAAATAAAATGGATAAAATGGAAAAAAATTCCATAGAAGAAAAAAACTCACTTAAAAACACAATTGGACAATTACAAAAAGATATAAAAAAAGTGAGTGAAGAAAATACATCATTGAAAATTAGACTCGAACAAGTAGAAATGAATGATTCAAGGAGAAACCAAGAGGTTGTCAAGCAAAACCAGAGAAATGAAACAATTGAAAAGAATGTCAAGTACCTTATTAGAAAGACAACAGACCTGGAAAACAGATCCAGAAGAGACAATGTGAGAATAATCAGACTCCCTGAAAAATGTGAGGAAAAAAATAGCTTGGACACTATTTTTGAGGAAATTATCAAAGAGAACTGCCCAGACGTTTTGGAAACAGAGGGTAAAATAGACATTGAAAAAATTCATCGATCACCTACCGAAAGGGACCCTAAAATCAAAATGCCAAGAAATATAGTGGCCAAGTTTAAGAACCATCAGACAAAGGAAAAAATATGGGAAGCTGCTAGAAAAAAGCAATTCAGATATGGAGGAGCCACAATAAGGATAACCCAGGATGTAGCACCATCCACATTAAAAGAATGAAGGGCCTGGAACATGATATTCTGAAAGGCTAAGGAACTTGGTATGCAGCCAAGAATAACTTACCCAGCAAAAATGAGCATCGTTTTCCAGGGAAGAAGTTGGACATTTAACGAAATAAATGAATTCCATCTATTCTTGATGAAAAAACCAGACCTACATAAAATGTTTGATCTTCAAATACAGAACTCAAAAGATTTCTTGAAAGGTAAATGAAATCTGCCATAAAAATATGTAAAGAACATATGTATAATTTGTTCTAGAAACTGGAGGTGGAAAGGAAATTATATCATAAAAAACTGTAAAGTGATGGTACGACATCTCATTGTTAGGATTTCTAAGTGAGAACTCGGGTTGTCTGGATAGTGACAAGGTGAGAATTCAGGTTGGACAATTACAAGGTGAGAACTCAGGTTGACTTGATGGAAGGAGCAGGCTCATTGGCTGAGGTGGTTCTTCCCAGAAGCCCTTGCATTATCCCACGCCCATTCTCTGGGAGAATAAAAGAGAGGACTCCCAGAGATAAAAAAAGAAGACTCTGCATTGCATCAGGCTTGACGGGGCTCTCTGCAGGAAGGGAAGTCACTTCTCTGGACAAGAGTTAACAGCAACTGCCTGGAGACAACAGTTCACTACAGGAAGAAGAATCTGTCCAAGAGATTTGAGTTGACACAGCAGATCTCTTCCCAGAGAGCGATCCAGCAGCTTCTAGAGACGACAGCTCACTACATCTCATGAAGAGGCAAAGGTAACCTATTATATCTGAGAGAAAGAAAGGAGGGAGATGAACAGAGTGTGTATCAATAGACAAATTTGATTTATGGTGAAACTTCTTCCACTTCATTGAAAAGTGAGAGGGAAGGAGTAAGCTAAGAGGAAAGGAAAACAGAAATTATGAGGAAAAGGGGTAAAATAAGGAGAGGAACTTTAAGGTGGGGGAGGGAGCCTAAAAAGGGAGGGCTGTGAAAAGCAAGTGGTGTTCACAAGTTTAATACTGGGTAGGGGGGTAAGAGGGAAGGAAAGGGGAAAAGCATAAGCAGGGGTTAAGAGGATGGCAAGCAATATAGAATTAGTCCTTCTAACCATAAATGTGAATGGGGCAAACTGCTTCATAAAGAGGAAGCAGTTAGCAGACTGGATTAAAAGTCAGAATCCTACTATATGTTGTTTACAGGAAACACATCTGAAACAGGGTGATACATTCAAACTAAAAGTAAAAGGGTGGAGCAGAATCTATTATGCTTCAGGCAAAGCCAAAAAAGCAGGGGTAGCCATCTTCATCACAGATCAAGCAAAAACAAAAATTGATCTAATTAAAATAGATAAGGAAGGGCATTATATCCTGCTAAAGGGTAGCATCAATAATGAAGCAGTATCAATATTAAACATATATGCACCAAGTGGTGCAGCATCTAAATACTTAAAAGAGAAATTAAGAGAGCTGCAAGAAGAAATAGACAGCAAAACTATAATAGTGGGAGATCTCAACCTTGCACTCTCAGAATTAGATAAATCAAACCACAAAATATATAAGAAAGAAGTCAAAGAGGTAAATAGAATACTAGAAAAGTTTGATATGATAGATCTTTGGTGAAAGCTAAATGGAGACAGAAAGGAATATACTTTCTTCTCAGCAGTTCATGGAACCTATAAAAAAATTGATCATATACTAGGGCATAAAAACCTCAAAATCAAATGCAGTGAGGCAGAAATAGTAAATGCATCCTTTTCAGACCACAATGCAATTAAAATTACATTCAATAAAAAGCCAGGGGAAAATAGACCAAAAAATAATTGGAAACTAAATAATCTTATACTAAAGAATGATTGGGTAAAACAGCAAATCATAGACATAATTAATAACTTCACCCAAGAAAATAACAATAATGAGACATCCTACCAAAATGTGTGGGATACAGCCAAAGCAGTAATAAGGGGAAGTTTTATATCTCTACAGGCCTACTTGCAAAAAATAGAGAGAGGGCCAATGAATTGGGCTTACAACTAAAATTGCTAGAAAAGGAACAAATTAAAAAACCCCAGACAAACACAACAAAACTTGAAATTCAAAAAATAAAAGGTGAGATTAATAAAATTGAAAGTAAAAAAACTATTGAATTAATTAATAAAACTAAGAGTTGGTTCTATGAAAAAACCAACAAAATAAACATACCCTTAGTAAACCTGATTAAAAAAAGGAAAGAGAAAAAGCAAATTGTTAGTCTTGAAAATGAAAAGGGAGAACTCACCACTAATGAAGAGGAAATTAGAACAATAGTTAGGAGCTACTTTGCTCAACTTTATGCCAATAAATTCGATAACTTAAATGAAATGGAAGAATACCTTCAAAAATATAGCTTGCCCAGATTAACAGAGGAAGAAGTAAGTAGTCTAGTCCCATCTCAGAAAAAGAAATAGAACAAGCTATTAACAAACTTCCTAAGAAAAAGTCCCCAGGACCAGATGGATTTACATGTGAATTCTACCAAACATATAAAGAACAACTAACTCCAATGCTATATAAATGATTTGAAAAAATAGGAATTGAAGGAGTCCTGCCAAATTCCTTTTATGACACAGACATGGTACTGATACCTAAACCAGGTAGACAGAAAACTGAGAAAGAAAACTATAGACCAATTTCCTTAATGAATATTGAGGCTAAAATCTTAAATAAGATATTAGCAAAAAGACTTCAAAAAATCATCCCCAGGATAATACACTATGACCAAGTGGGATTTATACCAGGAATGCAGGGCTGGTTTAATATTAGGAAAACTATTAGTACAATTGACCATATTAATAATCAAATTAATAAAAACCATATGATCATCTCAATAGATGCAGAAAAAGCATTTGATAAAATCCAAAATCCATTCCTACTAAAAATGCTTGAGAGTATAGGAATAAATGGACTATTCCTTAAAATAATAATGAGCATATATTTAAAACCATCAGTAAAAATCATATGTAATGGTGATAAACTAGAACCTTTCCCTGTAAGATCAGCAGTGAAACAAGTTTGCCCACTATCACCATTACTATTCAATATAGTACTAGAAACAATAGCCTCAGCAATAAGATCTGAGAAAGAGATTCAAGGAATTAGAGTAGGAAATGAGGAAATCAAACTATCACTCTTTGCAGATGACATGATGGTATACTTAGAGAACCCCAAAGACTCTGCTAAAAATCTATTAGAAATAATTCAGAATTTTAGCAAAGTTGCAGGATACAAAATAAATCCACATAAATCCTCAGCGTTTTTATACATTACCAACACAATCCAAGAGCAAGAGATACAAATAGAAATTCCATTTAAAGTAACTGTCAATAGTATAAAATATTTGGGAACATATCTACCAAAGGAAAGTCAGGAATTATATGAGCAAAATTACAAAACACTTGCCACAAAAATAAAGTCAGATTTAAATAATTGGAAAGACATTCAATGCTCTTGGATAGGCCGAGTGAATATAATTAAGATGATAATACTCCCTAAACTAATCTATTTATTTAGTGCTATACCAATCAGACTCCCAAGAAACTATTTTAATGACCTAGAAAAAAATAACAACAGAATTCATATGGAACAACAAAAGGTCGAGAATTTCAAGGGAAGTAAAAAAAAATTAAATGAAGGTGATCTAGCTGTACCTGATCTAGAACTATATTATAAAGCAACAGTCACCAAAACCATTTGGTATTGGCTAAGAAATAGACTAGTTGATCAGTGGCATAGGTTAGTTTCACAGGGCAAGATAGTGAATAAAAATAGCAATCTAGTGTTTGACAAACCCAAAGATCCCAAATTTTGGGATAAGAATTCATTATTTGACAAAAACTGCTGGGAAAACTGGAAATTAGTATGGCAGAAACTAGGCGTGGACCCACATTTAACACCACATACTAAGATAAGATCAAAATGGGTCCAAGATTTAGGCATAAAGAACGAAATCATAAATAAATTGGAGGAACATGGGATGGTTTATCTCTCAGACTTGTGGAGGAGGAAGGAGTTTGTGTCCAAGGGAGAACTAGAAACCATTATTTTTTTTTTTTTTTTTTTTTTTTTGAGGCTGGGATTAAGTGACTTGCCCAGGGTCACACAGCTAGGAAGTGTTAAGTGTCTGAGACCAGATTTGAACTCGGGTTCTCCTGAATTCAAGGCTGGTGCTCTATCCACTGCGCCACCTAGCTGCCCCCTCTAGAGACCATTATTGATCACAAAATAGAAAATTTTGATTACACCAAATTAAAAAGTTTCTGCACAAACAAAACTAATGCAAACAAGATTAGAAGGGAAGTAACAAATTGGGAAAATTTTTTACAGTTAAAGGTTCTGATAAAGGCCTCATCTCCAAAATATACAGAGAATTGACTTTAATTTATAAGAAATCAAGCCATTCTCCAATTGATAAATGGTCAAAGGATATAAACAGACAATTTTCAGATGATGAAATTAAAACTATTTCCACTCATATGAAAGAGTGTTCCAAATCACTATTGATCAGAGAAATGCAAATTAAGACAACTCTGAGATATCATTACACACCTGTCAGATTGGCTAAAATGACAGGAACAAATAACAATGAATGTTGGATGGGGCTGTAGGAAAACTGGGACACTGATGCATTGTTGGTGGAGTTGTGAAAGAATCCAACCATTCTGGAGAGCAATCTGGAATTATGCCCAAAAAGTTATCAAAATGTGCATACCCTTTGACCCAGCAGTGCTACTACTGGGCTTATATCCCAAGGAAACACTAAAGAAGGGAAAGGGACCTGTATGTGCCAAAATGTTTGTGGCAGCCCTTTTTGTAGTGGCTAAAAACTGAAAAATGAATGGATGTCCATCAATTGGAGAATGGTTGGGTAAATTATGGTATATGAATGTTATGGAATATTATTGTTCTGTAAGAAATGATCAACAGGAGGAATACAGAGAGGCTTGGAGAGACTTACATCAACTGATGCCGAGTGAAACGAGCAGAACTAGGAGATCATTATACACTTCAACAATGATACTGTATGAGGATGTATTCTGATGGAAGTGGATATCTTCAACATAGAGAAGAGCTAATCCAATTCCAATTGATCAATGATGGACAGAATCAGCTACATCCAGAAAAGGAACACTGGGAAATGAGTGTAAACTGTGAGCATTGGGGTTTTTTTGTTTGTTTGTTTGTTTGTTTGTTTGTTTGTTTGTTTTGTTTTGTTTCTCTTCCCAGATTATTTTTACCTTGCGAATACAATCCTTCCTTTGCAACAACAACAACAACAAAAGTTGGTTCTGCACATATATATTGTAACTAGTATATATTATAAGATATTTAATATGTATGAGAATGCCTGCCATCTAGGGGAGGAGGTGGAGGGAAGGAGGGGAAAAACTCGGAACAGAAGGGAGTACAAGGGATAATGTTGTAAAAAAAAAAATTACCTATGCATATGTACTGTCAAAGAAAATGTTATAATTATAAAAATAAAAATAAAATAAAATAAAAAGGAATAAAATTTCTTAGGAAAAGAAAAAGAACTGGTTGACTCCTAGGGAAATCTATGACTCAGAAAGAACAATTATCATTCTTTCCCATTTGGCAAGTGAAGAAGGAGGACTTGGAAGAATTAAGTGGATAAGTGAAAGTCCTTATACCATGGAGTCTTTTTTCAAGAGATACTACTCTGGATTATGTATTCTTACCTTAATCTCATTACTTATTATTTAGAAGTTCATCCTTTACTTCTGGGTTCTGGGTCTTAAAGCTGGATTGTGTGTTCAATGTAAACTAAAGTTTTCAGTAAAGAAAAAAATAATCTTACTTTCATTTTTACCATATCTTATATTTCCATTAGAAACACCACAATCCACAAATCTAAAATGCTAAAATGTCATTTCATTGCATTTAACCATAATTTTTATCCTCCTCTTTTCTCACTGTTTTTTATTATGTCACCATCCTAATCTGCCTGTCCCATGACTTCAAATAATAATATTAATCTAAAATACTTTTAAGGATTATAAAAAAATTTCCCATATATTGTTATAATTTATATATTGATTTAAACAATAAACCCATAAAGTAAAAGGTACAAGCAGCATTTTGTTCTTTTTTTAAAGAAACTCAGATTTGAAAATGTTAGGTCACTTTCAAGTAATTAAGGACTAAACAATTTAGTCAAGAGAAAGTTTAAGGGGCAAAAATCAAACCCATATCTCCTCTATTATTCCCTACTATATCACTCTTGCCTGAGTTTTATCAGTATAGTTTTATACGAGTAATATATGTTTGTAAAATCCTATTAAGTTTCCATAATTGTGAACCTGCTTTTGTTGCTTATTTTCAATATGACTCTGAAAAAGTCATGTAACCTCCATGGGCCTCAGGATTTGATTTGGTTTGATTTTGAGAGGTGGCTTGAAATTAGTAGGTAGAGTACTGATTGGTTATCAGAAACACCTGAGTTCACATCTTGCTTCACAGAAGTATTCATTATGTCACCCTGGCCAAGACATTTAACCTCTTCATATAAAATGTTGTATTCAATGACCTGCAAGGTCCCCATTATCTCTTCTTCTAAAATCATATAATACCAGTAATTGACAAAAATTATCATGAAGTATATATACTTTGCAACTTAAATATTTTTATTAGTCAACATATATTGGTAACAGGAAGCAAAAAAATCCACATGTGAGAAAAATGCGGCATCAACTTGTTATATAATTTATAAATCCGACCTTATATTTTGGCAAATTTCAAATGTATAAAAACATTTTTTTATCTTATACTAAAATCATGCCCAAAACTAAAATGTCTATTCTCTATAGAGCATTCAGAATCTATTCTCATCTTTGCAATAGTGTAGCCCCATTTAACATATTTTGGAAACTATATCTGATTTAGTAGCCTGGGTCTCAGTGGGGGAGAAATTTTAGAAGAGAATATGGTTTACAATCCCCCAGGTTTCACTGAAAATATTCATAGTGTGAGGTGAGCACTCTGGAAGGAGACTACTTCATTGAAATGGTAATGCATTCAGTTTCTTTTTTAAAAAATATAATAGATTTCACGTATTTGAAAGTAAAAAGATATTCAAATGTTAAACATAGGACAAAGAGAAAGAAAAGCATGTTCAATAAAAAAGCATCCTATTTTAAACCATAAGGAAATTAAATATGTTTCAAAATTACTTATATATCCAAGGATAACAATTTATTGGAATTCTTTTAAATAGTGACAATAAACACATTTAACTTCAATTCCAATTTTTTTATCTTTTAGATTTTTGATGAGTCAAATATAGATATTGTAAAATGTAGCTGATAATTTGAATTGCATGAATAATTTGAGTAAGAATAGTAAAATACATGTTTTTATATTAAAAATTCTTATTTTTTCATACTTTAACTTGATAAAATGTTATCTGATAAACTTGATAATTGGAGATGCTAGTCAGAAGAGTACAATAAATTTCTGCTTCCTATTATAACCACAATCCCAAAGCTCATTGTCATGAACCTCATTGATAAGAGATGAATGCTCTGCATGAGAACAGGACAGAGTTGACAAGAGATCTTTTCAGTGTCTTAAGTTTTCTTAAATTTCCATTGAGTTTTAATTGGGTCCTTATCACTTAAGGCTTTGCAGTCATTTCAGGTGCTCCTGGCTTCCAACTTCAAGAGACCACCATTCTTAACATTATGGAAAGAAAAGCACCTGGGAAGACATAAAAGAGGAGGGCAACCTTTCCATCATGTCTTGGTTCCAAGCTTTTGCCCCTAAAAAATATGAAAAGCATCCTCTTGAGTGAGATCCAGGACAGTCACTCTTGGGTGAGCAATTTTCAATTGAGGTACACCTTGATTATCTATTGTCTGGCATATATTCTCCCATATATTCCTTCTTTACTTTCTGTTTTGTGACCAATTTGGATACATGAGTTTTCTTCAATATTTGTGATGTCTTCATTGTGAAACTGGTATTTCATATGGAAAAGAATCAAGCGTGGTTCTGCTTCCCCTCCCCCCCAAAAAAATGACAATCAGAAGTTAGCTCAAAGGCGATTACATTCCTTAGATTAACATTATTTCAAAGAACAGATAGATATAATTCTAGCCTGGTACCACCTCTCTGAAGAGAGAAAATTAGCATTTTGGTTCAATCTTCTGCTTTCCCTCCTGGCCATAATTAAAATTGCCTTGGAGGAAAATGGAAAAAGAGGCTAGAGATGTCCATTCTGCCTTCCTTTAAGTCACACAATGATACCTCCAAAGCTACTTGAATGGGAGCAGACTTAAAAATTTCTGATTTTGAATTTGAAGTTAATATTCAGATACATAAGATTATTCATTTATAACCCTTGCTATCATAAAAATGGCTAATTATTTTCTTACAATATAGTCATTTTTTTAAAATTATCTATCATTCATTCAACAATTATTTGGTATATTATGCTTTACAGAGGGTAGATTAGAAAGAAATGTTTATTAAATGATTTCTGCTCATGAAGAGCTTATTATCCATTTGAGAAGATCACATACGGACAAATATATGTATTTTAATTGACTCAATTTTAATAGCACAAAAGTTTTCTTGATTTATAGCTCTTTAATGCTCTCAATAAGTCATAATATCTATAGAGATTTGCCTATTCCTATAATATTAATTTCTTTTTTCATATCACATTGATAGATCTGAGATTTCAAATAGTATGGAAAAAATAGTGGGAAAAAAAAAGATATTCTGGATGCACCTCTTATCCTATTCAAAAGGCTTTCAGCATTTTTCTCCATTATAGTTAATGCTAGCTAGCTCATGGTCTTAGAGAGATGGTTTTCCTCATATTAATAAGTGTTTTTTTAAACACTTTTAACATAAGTGAGTTTTTTATCCAAAAGTTTTTTCAATGTCCATTAATAGAATCATGGTATTTTCATTATTTTTATTAAGATGTTTATAGTTTTCTTAATATTGAACCATCTTTTCGCTTCTGATCTAAGTATAACAAACTCACAGTACATCACAATAAAAATCTTTAACCATTGATTACTGTACCCTCTTTGGTAATATTTTATTTAATATTTTGCACTGATAATTATAATTATAAAATATAGTATACTATTGTAGGAGCTAGAGATTGCCTTAAGATTAGTATGACCTAAGTTTAAGTCCAGTCTCCAATATATACTAGCTATATTAAATAAAATGTGTATAAAGAACATATCACAATGCCTGACACATAGTTTGGCCCTTAATTTGGACTTCCTTCCATTTTGCTCTGTCTTCTTCAGCCCCAAACCCCCAAGACTCTGAGCAACTCATTTAACTTCTCAGTGTCCCAGAAAACTCCCTAAGATTCTATCAAAGAATACTGTTAGTTTTCATGAGTAAAGTATGTTTTCTGTGGGAGCTCTATAATCAGGGGGAAAGAAAGAGAGAGAGAGAGAGAGAGAGAGAGAGAGAGAGAGAGAGAGAGAGAGAGAGAGAGAGAGAGAGAGAGAGAGAGAGATTATTAAACCTTACTTTGACCTGACTTTTCTTCAACTCTTGATATTATTACGATTTGGATTGTCTCTCCTACTTTGACTTTCTTGACTTTGCTTTCTTCTCATTCTCCTCTTACCGGTTATGATTACACTCATTCATTGTCCTTTGCTATTTCATTCATCTTCCACCTCCTAAACAGAGATGTTTCTCAAGGCTTGGACTTGATGTATTTTCTCTCTTGGATTTCTAATTGTATTTTTTTGATGATTATTTCAGACTTTGTGATGATGAGATTTATAAGCAAATGATTCCCAAATCAAAATATCTAAACAATATTCTGAATTCCTCACCCATATCAATCATCTTTCAGTTGGGGATCTCTATCTGGATGTCCCATCTCAAATTCAAAATGTCTAAAATATAAATCATGTTTTTTCTCCTAAGCCTGCACTTATAGCATGCTTCTCTGTTTTGGTCTATTATACTACTATTCTCTCAGTCATCAGGTTCACACAGTCAATTCAATCAGTAACTGAACACTAATTGGTTGACTGAGTGGTTCTTACAGAAAATTTCTATGCTAGTGACATTTTGCCTTCTAAAATTTTAAGTATGAAATCACATAGACATAAAAATTATTATTTGCAGGAATGAAAATAGGTTTTTTTTCCTTTCAGTTTTACTTTATATTGTCTTTATTATACTTTATTCTTTTGTATATTCCATACCATCAGGTCCCTAGACCAGCATTTGTTTGCCCCATCAATACATTTTAGGACCAATACTTTTTAAAATCAAAACAGAGCATCATAGAGTGAATCAGTGCCTGTACCTAATAACAAATGGCAAATTTTCTGTTTTCATCAAAATTGATACTTTCTCCTTGGAAAGAAGAGGAAAGCATATATCATTTTCTCAGTGTGACATGAAACATCTGCAGTAATCTAGAGTGTCATATATTCAGTAGATCTGATGTTCATATTTTATAAATTCTTGCCTCCTTAGAAATAATAAACATTGATAATATACAGATAGCTGGAAGCAGAAATTATATAAGTACTTTAATGAAAAGTTACACTCAGCCTGATTAAAAATGTAATTTCAAAACTCATATACAAAATTTTTCATTCAAGGATCATCATTTTTATCTAGAATTATAAGGATTTACTCTGACAATCTATTTAGTTGTCAGCAAGTCTATTTTGCCTTCTTTTAAATGCACTTGGCAAGTTTATATTGAACATGTCTTCTATAAATATAACAAAGAAGATGAAAAAGCAAACCAGAGACCTGAATGATTCTCAAAAACGAGTTTTCACTTAACTACACCATGTAGGAAGGAGCACTCATGAAGTCAGAAGTATGGGTATTATTATGAGTTGTGTAAAATAGTTTGGAGTCTATAAGAAGTTCCTCTCCTGAAGGCATCTTAGTTATTCTATTGAAATGAGTTGGGTATTTTTTATTTTCTTTTTTTTAAAGAGAATATTTTCTGAATGGATGTATAACTTGGGGTAGGAAAAATATAAAGAAAAACAATGTAGCAGAGTGGTCATCAGACTTTTGCATATGAATCACATTATGTCTCCTTCTCTGGGTTGAATCTTTTGTTTGCTGTTTGATAACTTTCCCTCTTACTAACTATGTGATTTGGTCAAGTCACTTAACCTTGTTTGCCTCAGTTTCCTGTAAAATGAGCTGGAGAAGAAAATGACAAACCACTCCTTTATCTTTGCCAAAAAACAAAAACAAAAACAAGCAAAAAAAAAAAAGATCATGAAGAGTTGGACATGACTAAAACTACTGAACAATCAAAACTACTTGCTAAACCCTGAGTTAAGTTCTGGGGGTTAAAAAAAAATTTAAAAGCAATCTACTCTCAAGAACTTTAGAATCTAATATGTGAAAGTATAGAAGCAAAGATGTGCAAGCAAGATAGATACAAGATAAACTGAAGATAATTTCATGAAAGGCATTTTAAGTTAGGGAGGGTTGGGGAACTGGTTAAGTTATTAAAGAAGATAGGATTTTAGAACAGCCAAGATGACAAAGTACAGATAGCAAAACAGCTGAACTCCACAAACATTCCCCTATAAACAATTTTTTAAAATAACACCTCAAATTGAATGCTGCAGCAGCAGAGACAACAAAAGGTCAAAATAAGAGATAAGTCTAGCCCAAGACAATTTATGAGACTGGCAGGAAAAGGTCTGTGACACAAAGGTGATAGTTCAGAACTCAGTGCTTGTAGCCACACAACCAGCAGTCCTTAGAAATGGATGCTACAAGGTAGCAGGAGCTTCAAGAGTTCTTAGCCCACAGATGGTAAGAGTGGGGCAGGAAATAGGATTAGACAACTGATCAGAAAAAGATCATAGGGAACTCTTTGATGAAACTGGGTATATACAATTCCTGGCCACAATTCCAGGATGAAGAGAAGTGCTAGTCTTGTGACCTCAAAAGTGTTTTGCTTCTGACCACTACCTTCGTTAATTTACCCTCCTTTCTATTACTCCCCTTCTTTTTTTTTCCCTTATGGCCTTCTCTTCTACTTTCCTGACGGGTAAGGTAGATCTCTCTACCCAAACTGAGTGTGTATATTATTTACTCTTTGAGGCAATTCTTGCTTTGAGCCAAAGCAAGTGAGGGTCAAGCAACCCCTGACTCCCTCATTTCCCTTGCACTGTAAAAGCTCTTCCTTGTGTGCTTCTTTTATGTAGATAATTTCCCCAATGTTTCCTTTCCGTCCACCCTTCTCTCATTGCATTCTACTTTTTTATATCTTTCATTATTTCCTCATAGTCAACTTATACCCATGTCATCAATCTGTGTCTACTTCTTCTAAATGCCTTAACAATAATAAGGTTCCTAGGAATTACAAGTATCATCTTCCTATATAAGAATATAAATAGGGGCAGTTAGATGACACAGTGGATAGAGCACACAGTGGATAGAGCACTGGCCCTGGAGTCAGGAGGACCTGAGTTCAAATTTAGCCTCAAATAGATACTTAACACTAACTCTGTGATGCTAGGAAAAAGACCTTCCAAAAAAAAAAAAAAAAGAGTGCAAACCTTTTCAATAAGTTTAACCTTATTGAAATCCTTAGGATATCTCTTCCATATTTATATTTTTATGCTTATCTCGAGTCTTCTATTTGAAAATCAAATTTTTCTATTCATCTCTGGTCTTTTTATCACAAATGCTTGAAAGTCTTCTGTTTCTCTAAATAGCCACTTTTCCACCTATTTTATTTTTATTTTTTTGGATACATTATTCTTGGTTGTAATCCAAATCATTAATGAGCTCCCTAAAAAAGTCCTCAGGACCAGATGGATTCACAAGTAAATTCTACCAAACATTTAAAAAACAATTAATTCCAATACTATATAAATTATTTGGAAAATAGACTAAGGAATTCTATCAAATTCCTTTTATGACTTAAATATGCTGCTGATATCAAAACCAAGAAGAACCAAAACAGAAAAATAATGCAATACTTTCTTAAGTATATTATGATTGTATGGCATTTATAGTGAGAATACAGAGCTGATTTCATATCAATAACAAAAATAACAAACATCATATGATTATCTCAATAAATGCAGAACAAGCTTTTGGCAACATGTAGCATGGATTCCTTAAAAAAAATTAGAAAGTAAAGGAGCAAATAGAGCTTTCCCTAAAATGATAAAATCATAGTATTTAAATCATCAGGAAGCATTATTTGCAATGAGGATAAGTTAAAAACTTAACCAATAAGTTCAGCACTGAAGGATGTATGTCCACATTACCACTCTTAATCACTCTTATTAGAAATATATATTTCTATATATATATATATTTCTATAACAAAAAGACAAGACAAAGAAATAGGAGGAATAAAAATAGGCAATGGAGAAACCAAACTCTCGTTCCTTGCATATAATGTGATGGCATACTTAAAGAATCCTAGAAAATAAAATTTAAAATAAAAAAATTGTTGAAACTACTTCAGCAAAGTTTCAGGATAAAAAATAAAACCCACATAAATCACCAATATTTCTATGTGTTATCAATATAGGGTCACTACCAGTTGTCCTGACCTATGTCTTGCTACTGAACTCCAAATGACTCTAGGGGAGTGAGGTTGATGGCCCCTGCCTCACTTAAATTTAATTCACTTGCAAGTCAAGACATTATCCTCTTGACCTCATTGGTCCTCTTTGAGAACAAAGGACTAACAATAATCTGTGAGTGGTGGAAGCTTCCCATTGGAAACCTAACTGGCCTGTTCCAATTGGCCAATGTTGCTATTTCTTTCCTTCCTTTCTTTTTTTCCTTTTGGCTCATACTCTCAACTAGCAAGTTGGCCCCAAGCAAGTCCCTCAAATCTTTCAGCTTGAGTTTTCTCATTTGTAAAATGGGAATTACAATAGTACCTATATCATAGGGTTGTTGTAAGAATCAAATGAGATGACTTAGGAAAAGTACTTGTAACACTTTGAAGTGCTATATAACTGCTATTATAGTTATTATTATTGTTTTGGGATTGCAATAAGAGTAGCATAAAGTATTATGTGAATGAAAGGAAGCATGATCATATTTGGATTTTAAAATCAAGATTAGCTTCCTGGAGAAAAGGGAATTGGAATCAGGCCTTGAAAGATCAGTATGATAATAGTTTGTAGTTACATAATGTATTTTCTACTCTATTAGATTAAAAATTATTTCCTCACAAAAATGAGATTTTACAAATGAGGAAACAAAGTTTCAGAGAGGTTAAGGCACTTGGCCAAGGACACAAATACTGAGTACAAGATCTAGATGACAACTAGGGTCTCTTCAAAATCTCAAATTCTTTAATTTAGGGAAATCAAATTAGCATAAAAAATCTGTTGATTTTTATTAATCAGGTTTTTACACTATAATTATATCCAAAAAATCTAGTAATAACTAAATATATTAAGTTTACTTGTGGTGAGGACATGAGAAAAAAATCACACAAGATAGACATGTAAGGATGGGTTGCCATTTGTATTGTGAGAGGAAGAGTCATCTCAGTGAGATCATAAATCTGTTTAAACAAAATAAAAACATTTGTGTGTAAGTTATATGAAGAAAAATACTTGTCATGCTATATACTGTAAAGTAGAAGATTATGCCATCATTGCATTTAAGCTTGGCTTTTTGAGAATTAGTGAGGGAAAAAGAATCAGGACTCCCAAAACCATTACTCTTTCCAAGATAGTTTTACCTTGCCCTGTCAAGAAGGGCGTCTGGAACACACTGGCTAAATTTGGCTAAAACTAATTCATCTTGAGCATAGAGGCAAAAAGGAGTGAAAAAAATTAATTCTATTTCAAGAGGAAATACTAATAACTTGGAATGTTAGTATTCAAAAGCAGTCCTCTGAGGGAACATGGACATATCATTGATTTTTGCATTTATCTTTCTTGGGTCTTGCATTGTCACTTCAAGGTGTCTTCATGTAATCCACTCTTACTAAAGAATGTTTTCAAGGATATTCCAAATAATTAACCTTCTCACATCAGAGTTCAAGTGTCTTACTGGTGATAAAGTACTTGAACACCTCAAAAGCATAATTATCTGCATACCCTTGAGAGTTAGGATGTATCAGGTTTCAGAATGTGGGTGGATATTAAAATTGATATAACAGCAATTAGGTGTTCAAAATTTTCTCCATTATTCTGTCCTAATTGACCTTCATTTTGCTACTAAAATTTCATTGCTTTCTTAAAGGAGCCTTAGTGCTTTATGGTATCTTCCCTCAGTTTTCAATTCCACAGTTCAGCAAAAGGGTTTCAAAAACAAAGTTCTCACAATAATTCCCCTTTCCTATTTTTCTTGATTTTGTTGTGTCCTGTCAAAGTAAAAATATGTATCCTAAACTGATTTGTCCCCCTCTGAAGGATAAATATATAACAGACTTTTTTAAAAAAAAATAACGTTTACTCATCACTAAAAAGAAAATTATAGGACACAGATTTATCTATTTATAATATCAAATTATATGTGCATTTTCTCATTTGAGCCACTAGCACAGTCTTGTGATAGTATAGCTATTATTTTACCCAATTTATAAATAAGGAAACAGAAGCTTGGAAAAGCTAAGAAACTTGCTTATTATGAGACAGGAAGTGCTAGAAGGAGATTAAAAATTGGACTTTATGATTCCTGGTCCAGTACTCTTTCTTTTATTTTTGTTTTTATTTTTTTGTTTTTTTTTTCATCCCTTTTTAATCATGTCCAACTTTTTGTGACCCTATTTGGAGTTTTCTTGGCAAAGATAACAGAATGGTAGACCATTTCCTTCTCCAGCTCATTTTGCAGATAAGAAATATGAGACAAACAAAGTTAAATGACTTGTTCAGGGTCACACAACTAGTAAGAAATTCTTAGTATTATATCCTCATGTTTTTGTACTAACAATTAAAGAGGTGGCTTCTAAGATGTAAAAATCCTTTGTGGTTAAAACTGATAGAGTAATTCAATAATTTGAATGTTTTTCAGAAGACATTTCATTACAGTCATTAGTAAGTCTATTTTCATAGAAGTTAATGTTACCTTGATGGAATACTAATTTTAGATAATCATTCCTTAGTAAGAGTATTGCTATCCTGAAATAACATGTACCTTGTTTTTAAACCTACAGAACTGGAAGGACTATAAAATTGGAAAAAAGGGCAGTGCATGCCATTTAATGGATAGACATTTGGACCAGTGGTTTAATTTTCAATAAGAATAAACTAATAGCTCCTATTTGGGGCTCATTTTGACATACTGTGATTTTCAATTTGTCGTATTCAATGTTGTATTGCTTTTCATATAGCTATAGATCATTTTATATCATGGAATGTTACTTAGTTTTTATTACTATGGGAACTAAACATGTTTTAATTAAAAAACAAGAAAAAATAACTGTCTAATGATATAACAATCACAATCATAGAAACTCAGAGTTGGAAAAGGTCTTATATATTACTCAAATGGTCACACTCATTTTCTAGATATTCATAATCATTTCAAGGAGCCAGGATTTCACCTCCAATGATATTGATTGCGATCCTTCTATACCGTAGTAAATGAACTTTATGAGCTTCTGGAATCAAAGACATCACCACCAACTCATCAGATCTTTCATCATTGAGAAACCCTCTATATTTTGGCTGGCTATCAGACAACAGTCATGCTGCCACGCTGAGATGTTTATAACATAATAGGATCTTCCCAAGCCTGTGATTTCCTGGCACAGACTTCAAGAACCCATGGAATCTTCCATCCCAAAATGATGCGTTAAAGTCTTTTGTGAAGGATTCTTCACAGTTAAAAAAATTCAAATATCCTATTTTCACTCCTCTAAAGATGAACATTTTGCTTCCCAAAGACAATGATTTTCCTTATAATTCTTGTCATTAGTAAAATATCAAATTCTGAGAAGCCTCATAATCACCATAGTTCATAATAAAGTAGTTTGCATAATTAACTCACTCTTCAAAACAACAGGTTGAATTGCCCATCGAAATCATTTACACATACAATTCCAATTTGAAAAAAAAAAGACTGCTTGCAATTGTAAATATAAATGTTAACATTTTTCTGCTCACTTATTGTGTCCATTACATATCTTTCTGTCATGATTGTCTTGTTCTAGGCTTTTACCTTCTATGGATGCCTTGGGGAAAAAGTTCAGGCAAGACTCAAATTTTCTGGGTTAGTGTCATTATATATGAAGACAGTAAACAACCATTTATGTAAAATCTGACAAAAAAGCAAGTGGCTGAATACAATAATGGATTCTTTCCAATAATGCAACCCAATAAAGGAAATGGATTACTTTTAAATGTACTTAAAATAAGATTTAATTGCAACTAGTTTTCTCAATAATTTGGACTTCCTTGACACAATATGACTCTACCAATTGATTCCTGAAGGAAGATGTGAGAGGTAGAAAGAAGTTTATTTTAGGCAATGGGAAGAGTTCATACAATTTTATGAAGCTGGAGGGAAAGATAAGTGGCTTAGTGGATAGAACACTACCTCTGGAGTGAGGAGGATCTGAGTTCAAATGTGACCTCAAAGAGTTGACACTTCTTAGCTGAATTATACACCTTGGACAAGTCACCTTACCCAAAAAAATAGTATCAAGATTGATGGAAAAGCATCTTGTATAGGGTAAATTCATTTGTTATAAATTCTTCAAATTGTAGCAAGCAAAGAGAAAAATTTAATAGGTAAGTAGAGAGATCTACTAGATCTCTCTAGAGATCTAGTCTAGAGCATGAGATATTACATGAAGAGGGCACGTTGGAATGAGGATAATGGGAGAAAGGAAGAAGCATTTAGATTGTCATTACCAAGTACCAGGCACTGTGCTAAGTACTTCTGCAAACATCTCATTTGATCCCCAAAAGTGGGTGCTATTAATCTAGTTAAGGAAGCTGAAATAAGCTGAGGTGAAGTGGCTTGTCCAGGTTGTCCAGCTAGTGTCTGAGGCTGGGTTTGCACTCAGGTCTTTCAGATTCTAGAGTGGGATTCTATCTACTGTGCTACCATCTGGCTCCAGTGTGGCATCCTGGTTGGGATAATATTGAAAACTAATCAATCATTTCACAGTTGTGCTAAGATCAACTTGGAACAACAACTGTAGGACACAATCTAACTCACCATTCTTCTTTTAAGAAAAGGAAGCACAAAGGAACTAGAAACTGAGTGGATGTCCATTAGTTGGAGAATGGTTGAATAAGTTATGATATAAGAACGTTATAGAATATTATTGTTGTATAAGAAACGATCAGCAGGATGATTTCAGGGAAGCCTGGAGAGACTTACATGAATTGATATAAGTGAAGAGGGTAGAACATTGTACACAGCAACGGCAAGATTATAGGGTGATCAATTATGATGGATGTGGCTCTTTTCAACAGTGAGGTAATTCAAGCCAGTCCAAATGGACTTATGATGGAGAGAACCATCTTCATCCAGAAAAGATTTTAGGGACTGAGTGTGGATCACAACATAGTATATAAACTTTTTTGTTCTTGTTTGCTTGCTTTTTGTTTTTTTTTCTCATTTTTCCCTTTTTGGTCTAATTTTTCTTGTACAGTATGATAATTATGGAAATATGTATTGAAAAATAACACTTTTCTTTTTTGCTGAGGCAACTGGAGTTAAGTGACTTGCCCAGGGTCACACAGCTTGGAAGTGTTAAGTTTAATATATATTGGATTACTCGCAGTCTAAGGGAGGGGATGGAGGGAAGGAAGGGAAAAAAAATTGGAACACAAGATTTTACAAGGGCTAATGTTGAAAATTATCTATGCATATATTTTGAGGGGGAAAAAAAGAAAACACAGCTGTTAATTAAGCCAGTCTTGCTCATAAGTAGATAGAGGCAACTTCTCATACATACATTTTGGTCTTTATTATCACCCTGGCAAAAGGATCCAACAGCCACTGGGTAAATCAGCCTTAACAATGCAGCAGACAAACAAAAGTACTGGTGGAGTACTATGCTTCCCAAGCATCCAGTGCATTGCCTTGTACATAGGAGGTGCTTCATAAATGTTTATTGGATTTATTTGTTTAGTTGGATTACACTCTGTCATGTGTAATCAAACTCTTGACTATCACTTCCTTCTTCATTTGTACTGTAACCATACACTGGCATAATTAGGTTGTAAAGTTTAATGATCAGAATTGCTGAAATAAATTAAATGCTTTAATTTAGCAGCAATGCTGTACCAGTTCAGATGGTTGCCTGCTTTGCTAATTGAGTTCCAGAGTTTAATAACCAAACTATATGGTCTATATAATTTATTGGGGCTGGGGGCGGTATATGTGCTTACTGAATATGTATATATTGCTGATTTGACTTAATTTGTTATAGACGTGGACACCTGTTTCTAGCCCACAGTCTCTTGGCACTGGAATTCCTGATACATTCAGCAAATGATGCAGCTTTATTATCTGAATGGCACTCATCATCTGTAAAGTCATTTTCAATTCAAACTTTACTGATCAAGCTACACATTTCTGGGTCAGAACTTTGGCTATATAGCCCTCTGCAAAATGAATTGAATCCTTTGCTAATCACGGGCAACAGCAGAATGTACTTGGTTTGTGGTGATTTGCATCATTTGCTGATTACATAGTTCAGTTCCTCCTGTAAACTGCTGTGCTGGGGCACTGGAGTTTGTAAATCAAGCTCTGCTTCACCCTATGCTGGACATGGAAGTTGTTGGTGAAATGATCTTTCTAATGTAGCAAATTATTCACCTAGGCATGTATCCTCTCTACATATAGACGAAACAAGGGAGGTAGCATCTCCCTTGATAATGATAAACTGATAATGATAATCTACCCCAATGATAAACTACCCCAAACATTAATACAAAAAAAAGCTTAAATGACTCTAATTTTCAAAGACCTTAATAGTTTTGCTTTAAAATATTATTATATATAAGACTTCATTTTTTAAATATGAGGTAGGAGTCATTTTGTGGAAAATGGAATGAATTAAAACATTGTGAAAGAATGGAATTATTTATTCAGGTATTTTTAAAATAGGCAGTTATTAAGTTTTTATTCTGTTCCAGGTAAACACAATCTTAGGATATGAGAATCCTAGCTATCAAGGTGAAAGATACCCCAGAGATGATCTAGAACAACATTTCCTTTTACATAGGAGGAAACTGAGACCCACAGAGGTTAAGTGACTTGTCCAAGGCCACATATCTAGTAGACATCAGAGATAATAGTAATAAAAACAATAATAGCAGAAGTGGTACAAGTAATAATACTAGGAGTAAGAGTGGTGGTAGTAATAGTAGTAAGTAGTAATAGTAATAGTTCTAGTGATGATGGGAGTAGTAGTAGTAATAAGCAAATTGGTGATGGTAAAAAATAGTAAGTAGTAGTAATAGTATTAGTACTTGTGGTAGTGATAGTAGTAGTGGTGGTGATTGTAGTAAATAATAGTAGTGGTGTTGGTGGTGATAGTAACTATTAGTAGTGGTGGTGATGGTGGTAGTAGTAATAAGTAGCAGTAGTAATACAAGTGGTGATTGTAAAAGTAGTAAGTAGTAGTAATAGTATTAGTACTGGTGGTAGTAGTAGTAATAGTAAATAGTAATAGTACTAGTGTAGGTAGTAGTAAGTAATAGTAGTAGTAGTGGTAGTAAGTAGTAGTAGCAATAAGTAGTACTAGTGGTGGTAGTAATACTAATAGTTGTGGTAGTAATAAATAATAAGTAGTAATGCTAATAGTGGTGATAGTAGCAAAAAGGTAGTAGTAGTAGTAGTGGTGGTGGTGGTGGTCGGTAGTGGTGATAGTAGTAAGTAGCGGTAGTACTAGTAGTTTTGGTAGTAATAAGTAATAGTAGTAGTAATAGTACTAGTAGTGGTGGTAGTAGTAGTGATAATAGTAGTAATAGTAGCAGTGGGAGTGGTGGTGGTGGTAATAAATAGTAGGAGTATTAATGGTGTTGGTAGTAGTAAGTAATAGTAGTAGTATTGGTAGTAAGTAGTAGTAGTAATAGCATTAAATAGTGCTAGTGGTGGTGGTAGTAGTAGCACTAGTAGTAAGGAGTAATACTAGTAGTAATGGTAGTAGTAAAAAAGTAGAAACAGTAGTAGTGGTGGTGCTGGTGGTGATAGTAGTAAGTAACAGTAGTACTAGTAGTTTTGGTAGTAGTAAGCAATAGTAGTAGTACTAGTGGTGGTGGTAGTAATAGTGATAATAATAGTAATAGTGGTGGTGATGGTAGTGGTAGTATGTAGTGGTGATGGTGGTGGTAGTATGTAGTAGTAATAGTAGTAGTACTAGTGGTAATCATCTTTGTAGTAGTGCCAATGGAGGTAGTAGTAGTAGTGATGGTGGTAATAGTAAGTAGTACTAGTGGTGGTGGTGGTAGTAAGTGATGGTGGATGGTGATGGTGATGGTGAAGGTGATGATGATAGTAATGATGATGGTGATGGTGGTAGGGACAGTTGGTGGACAGCTGATACAGTACTAGACTTGAAGTCAAGGAAACTCATCTTCATGAGATCAAATCTAGCCTGGAACACTTACTAGCTATATAAACCTGAGCTAGTCACTCAATCCTGTTTGCTTCAATTTCCTCATCTGTAAAATGATTTGGTGAAGGAAATGACAAACTACTCTAGTATCTTTCCCAAGCAAACCCCAAATGGGGTCAGAAAATGTTGGACATGATTGAGACAACTCAAGAACAAGTAGTAGTAATAGCAGATTTTACATAATACTTCAAGACTTGTAAAGCTCATTGTGTTATTTCATCGAGGTGGAATTTGAACCCAGTTCTTTTACTTTAATAGTATTATCTAAGTACAACCTGTCTCTCTACCCATACCCCTTCCAAAGAAAATAGTTTTATTCCAGTTAAAATTAGGTTAACTATAACAAAGAGACAGAGGAATTAAGGGGTCACAAATACAAATTATCACAATTGTAAACAACTCCAACATTCCTCTATGTGATAATCCCTGGCCAATAAATGGAGAAAGGAGTATTTATAGGAGATAATTGAGTAGAATGAAAAGGCATCTAGGCATTGTAATCTGGATTGTTAAAGGAAGAAATCACAAATACATTGATAAACTAAAGCACAATAAATTTGAGCTGTTATTTTTGATGAACTATTATCACCAAAAGAATGAGAAGAGCAGGATAACAAATGCACTAAATGTCCTGTTTCACTATGGGGAGGAATAATAAACTCCTCTTGGGGGCAGGGGTCAATATCCAGATCCTTACCATCATGCAGCTTTATCACAAATCAATCTCCATACTGTCACCTGTATCATAGGATGTAAAGGTCTTTTGATTAGGTTAGGAAATGGCACTTGGGGTTAAATACTGCCACAGCAAAAGATAAAGAGCTCAATTGTCCAAGAGCTTATGAAATTCATGTCCTAGCATCTCAAAGCCATTAACCACATGGACAGATAAAGGAACAGGCACAACCTCTAAAGCTAAAATATACAACTGAATCTCTTGTTAGTATTTGCTGAAGCTTTTTCAGGAAAGCACATAAACTTGATGAGTGGTGTCTCCTGTATGCAAATAAGAAGCTATGTAACTTGATTAATAAAGCAGGGAAATATTTTCAAAGTTAACAAATTCACTTCTCAATTCATAAAACATCCACAGGGAAGATGAAATCATTCTAATATGGTGTAATTTTTTTAACCAGCTAACTAGGATGAAATTGCATAATCTTCACTTTCATCTTCAAAGTTAATCTCTTCTATATTGGCTCAGGGACAGCTAGAATCATCTGATAATTGCTTATACTGAATGACTCAGTTCTTCCCCTTAGGAAAAATTTTCCTTTATAAACATCATGGTTGGGAAGAAGTGAGCATGTGAAAGATTCCATAATTTGGAATCACAATCAATTAGCATATATTCCTTAAATGCCTACTATGTGCCAGGCACTTTGCTAGATGTGAGAATACAAGTACAAAAAATAAAACAAACTCTGGTTGCAGTAAGTCCATTGGAGGAAAATAGCAAATACTATAAGATATATATAGCAAAAATTTAAAGCAAATATAAAATAATGTGAGAGGCAGCTAGGTGGTACAGTAGATAAAGTGCTGAACCTGCAATCAAACTGTTTCAAATCAAACCTTAGTTCAGATACTAACTGTTATGACCCTGAACAATCAATTAACAACTGGTTGCCTCAGTTTCTTCATCTGTATACTGGGGAAGATAATGGCTCCAAATCCCAGTGTTGTTATGAGGATAAAATGAGATATTTACAAAGCACTTTTGCAAAGCCTTAAAGCTCTATATAAATGCTATTATTAATAATAATAGTATATGTATATATGCCTAAAATGTTGTTAATGAAGAAATAGCAAGACTTGTCAACCAATTAGAAATGTGGAGTAAGAGAGGATTCAGATCAAATAGTATCAAACAGACCACAGAGAACTTTTCCAAAATGGAATTTTAGCAAAAAGAGCTTTTCTCTTCACCCTAATTCTACTTTGATTTTAGAAAATGTAACATTTTTGGCTCGAGGTAACAAAATACATTCATTTTCTTACTGTGATCTCCACTGAATTTCTCCTGTTACATAGGACAAGAATATAAATCTTGCCTTTATATACCCTACTTAAAGGTTTACTTTTTAAAAAAATCTAAATCAGGAGAATATGTGCTTTATTGAATGAAGTATAAAAATGAGATATTCCTGAAACTTTAAGAACAACTAGAAACCTTTCAACATTTCTTTTCAATATTAAGTATCTTACAGGATAAATTCTAAAACTCAAACAGGGCACACAGTACTTGTAAAAATCTAGAAACATTTCAGGAGATCCACCATCTTAGTATATGTTCTCCCTCCACCACTGGAAATTGTAGATCAGCCTGTATAGTTAAGTAGTGCAGAGACTATAGTGCTAGATTTGGATCCAGGAAAACCTGAGTTCAAATACTGCTTCAGACATAAGCTGTATGACTCTGACGCAAGTCACTTAATATCTCTGTCTGTATCCCTATCTATAAAATAGGAAGGGTAGATCTGATGATCTCAAAGGTCCTTTCCACCTATCCTATGAATACTCATCAATGCTTTTACACAAATTCTCCACGGAAAAAAAATTCTACCTATTGTGTCAGAGGCTTACTCTGATTCTTTTAATATTTCCAATGTATTGCTCAGGCCACCCACTTCTTACACATGATAATAATATCATAAAATGTTTTATTATTATAAGATTTTTTTTTATTTTAGCAGTAAAGTGTCAAGGCAGATAGCAAACTAACCTTTGGGTCATCTAAACCTGGACTCAGGTTTTACCTCTGATACATTCGGGTTGTGTGACCTTAGACAAATTTAATCTCCAAGTACATACAGGAAGCTCTCTAAAGCTGTAAGTTTTAGATCAGTTGCTGATATGAATAAATAAAAGAAGTTCCCACACTGAGAATTCTTTACAGCAATGAAATTACATGTGTAAAAAAAATCTTTTGCTATAATAGTGTCATAAAATAACAATTTGCTAATGTGTTAATCACTGATTGTCATGAAATATTTTATCACAGTTAATTTATATACCCATCCATTCACTATAAGTTCCATAGGCAAGGACTTTGAATTTTCCTAACACATTATTTTGCACACTGTAGACACTAAATACTTAGAGAATTAAACTGGTTTACAAAATCTCCGTGTTCTTTTGCTTGCTGGAATAAGATGAAGAGGATAGCACAGATGAAATTAGCAAGTAGAAGGAAGCAAAAATATTCAAGAAGCTAATTATATCTGCAAATATGTATGTGCATACACCCAGTGCCATTACCGAGGCCCCATTTGTCTCTGCTCTGTTGTGTTATGGAGAGTCCACAGTTATTTCTGGGACATGATTTTTATACCTGGTACTGAGCACAATTATGATGACCATATGTACTGTGTGAAGCAGACCCAATTTCAGGAAAAGGAAATAAACTTTTAAATAGACTTTGCAAAAGAAAAATCTTTTACCAGATAATTTTATATTAAGTACCAAATATATGAAAGGTACTGTGCTATGTTCTAGAATACAAAGACAAAAACAACCAATCCCTGTCCTCAAAGAGCTTACATTCTACTTCGTTAATATGATATGTACACAAATAATATAGGGAACATTGAAGAGTTAAAGAGCACTAACAGTTGGTGGAGAATAGAATCTGAGAAGGCTCCATGGAGGAAGTTATAATTTTAACTAAATCTTGAAGGAAGACAAAGATACTGAAAGACAAATAAGAGTGAAAACTGTATTTTAGTCCTGGAAGATAGCTTATATAAATCCACTGAGACAAGATTAGGCAATGATCCAGTTTATCTAGGATGTGGAATTTGTGGAATATTATGAACTAAGATTAGAAAGATAACTTTCTTATGGAAAATTTTTAATTCCCAACAAAGAAGTTTGCATTTTATCTTAGAGGCATATGATCAGACCTGTGCCTTAAAGAAGATTATCCTGGAATAGTGGATGATGGTTTGGAAAAAAGGAAAGGATAGCAGCAGGTAGATCAATTAGAAGAAATCCTTCACTAAAGAAGTAATGATGGTCTGAACTAGAGTAATGTCTGAGTGATAAGGAAGTGATGGATTTGAAAGATGTTTTGGAAGTGGGATAAATGATACTTGGCAAAAGATAGGTTATTTGGAGTGAAGGTGAGGATCAAGGAGGAGAAATTAGGTGATATAGGGGATAGAGTGTCAGGCACAAAGAGAAGAAGATTCATTTCCCTGAGTTCAAATCAAGCCTCAGACACTTATTATGTCACCTGGGCAAGTCATTTAACTCTGTTTGCCTCAGCTTCCTCATACATCGTTAGGAGAAGGAAATAACAAACTACTTCAGTATTTTTACCAGGAAAATCCCAAGTGGGATGATTATCATTATGAAGATCAAGGATTATCTTCTGAGGTGGTGAATCTGGCTGACTTCTAAAATGCTGGCACACTCAATGTAAATAAGAAAATTGGGGGAAATTATGGATCTAGAGAAAAGATAATGAATCCCAATTTTTACATGTTGAGTTTAGAATATCTGCCTTTCACTTAAGCATAAGTATCCAGGAGGCCAACAATGATAAAGGATTGGAGGACCAAGAAGAGAACAACTAGGAGTATAGTTCTGGAAGTCCATCTACATGTTAAAAAAAGAAGAAGAAGAAGAAGAAGAAGAAGAAGAAGAAGAAGAAGAAGAAGAAGAAGAAGAAGAAGAAGAAGAAGAAGAAGAAGAAGAAGAAGAAGAAGAAGAAGAAGAAGAAGAAGAAGAAGAAGAAGAAGAAGGAGAAGAAGAAGAAGAAGAAGAAGAAGAAGAAGAAGAAGAAGAAGAAGAAGAAGAAGAAGAAGAAGAAGAAGAAGAATTCAATCTTTTAGAGTTGATGAGATCATCAAGGGAAAGAGTACAGGGAAGAGAAAGGGATCCAAGCAGAACTTTGGCATAAAGCCACATATATGAGGTAGGCTACAGAGGATGAATCCAGCAAAGGAGGTTGAGAAAAATGATAAGGAGATAGTCATGTTAAAAACAAACAAACAAATAAACCCTCAAAGAAAGAACAGATTTTCAAGGAGGAGCTAAAGATAAGCAGTGCCATATACTGCAGAGAAGTCAAAAAAGGAAAAAGTCTTCTGGCCATTGTTTTAGCAATTAAAAAATTGTTGCTGGGCATTTTCATTCAAAAGAAAGAAGGAATGAAAGCTAGATTATAGGCAGTGATAATTATATTCACTTCTCTAAATTTGTCTGTAAAAGGAATATAAGATACACAATAGGATTTTATCAGAGTCAAGTGAAAGTGGCTTTTCTTTTTTAAGGATAGGGAGTTCTGAGCATTTATATACTTTATAGAAGGCAATAAAGGAGCCAATTGAATAAAGAGCAACTAGAGATTATAAAATAAAATGGATAATGGGAAGGACAAAACAACTTGAAGAAACATGAAGATTTGATATCAAAGGCAAAAATAGAAAAACTGATTTCAAAAGAAGGGCCACTCCCTCCCTGGAGTAAAGGAAAGGAGAATGGAGTTTGATATTTGTTATGGACCAGAATTCTGAACTTGAAACAAAGGATTCTTACAAGGTACTAAGTCAGTGGAATTGATAGAGACAATAGTTATCTAATTTAGCATGATGAAGTATGATTGATTTAATCTTATAAAACCATGGTATGGTCCAGAACTTGAAACAAGGTACTAAGTAGAATTGAGGAGACAATGGTTAAATCTAGTTTAGCATTGATTTAATTCTACAACAAATAATGGTTTCCTAGTGATATAATGATTGGTTTGTACTCAGTGTGGGGCATATAAGCTAGAAGCCTTAGCCAGGGAGATTCAGAGACAAGTGAACAGTAGGCTGGAGGCTGAAGGCTGGAGCACAAACTCTTGGACTCAGACATATTCATTCCATCTAACATCACCTTGGTGGCAGGCTCTCCTTCGCTTCTCCATTGAAACTAAGACTCCAGAAAGCTCCCCAAAAACTAGCCAAGCTCCAAGTGAAGAACATAGGACTTTGAAAGAGATAATAAAAAATTTGGCTGCATTTGTGGTGATTACTGAACTGAAATGAAGGCTGCCTCCAGAGACTCCAAGAAAATCTCAACAGAGAACAGTACATTTTAGAGAGAACATTATAGATATTGAAAGAATTTGATATTTAAGATTAAGAAAAGTGAACTTATGGCCTCAAATTTCACAATAAAGTATCCTTTTCTGAAGAATGGAATAGGCAGCGAAGAAAGAAAGGGTCAATAGAGTGAAAGAGATTAAAGATAAAAGGGAAAGATATTTACTGATATGAGGTTTGGGAAATATGATCATTCTAACCATTTGCCACCAGCCTCCATTTTATGATTTCCCAACTGAGTGACTTGAAAAGCATCTCTATTCCCCTGCAAAACATTTGGAAGTAAAAGAAATCTCAGAAGATCATTTAAAAGATATTGCTAAAGAGCAATTGAAATGATGAAAGTCTACAACCCAAAACTCCTATTTTGTCATTCAGTTTTAATTTCTAATTCACATTAGCCTTTTAAAGGGAGAGTAATATTTTGGTATATCATCCTGAGCTTTTGGTAAATATGTGGATTTTTTCTATTTGGGTTTTCTAGCCAGTAGCTTTTACAAAGTGCAAGGAGAAATTGTTAGCACTTTGAAAACATAAGTGCCAAAGAAACTGAGAAGTCTCAGTAAAATGAACATTGGCTATGCAGTGTGTGCAATAATTTTGACATGGAACTGTATATACATATATATATATGTGTGTGTGTGTGTGTGTGTATGTGTGTATATGTATATATATATGTACATATATATATATATATATATATATATATATATATATATATATATATATATATATATATATATATATATATATATATATATATAGTGAAATGCATCTTGTATATGAAGTAAGTAGAAAGATAAGAGGTCACCATTAAAGAAGAATAGCAATGAAGGGTGAAAAGTACTAGGAATGGAACATAGGATTCTCTATTCAGCTGCCAAACTAATTTTTTTTAAAGCACAAATCTGACCATAAACACCAGAGACTCTTTATCATCTCCACTATCAAATATAAAATTCCCTATTTTTGGCTATTAAATACCTTCACAACCAGGACCCTTCCTACTTTTCCAGTCTTCTTTCTAAAAAAATTTATTTTTTCTACCTCTCAAGGAACACTGTTCATGCTGTTCCTCCCCTATGACACAATATGCTTCAAGTCTCAGCATAAAATCCCACCCTCTGCAGGGAGCCATTCCTGGCATTCTTCTACACACACACACACACACACACACACACACACACACACACACACACATTGCTAGTGCCATTTCTCTGGGATTACCCATTTAAATAAGTGTCTTGCATGTTGTTTCTTCCCATTAGACAGTGAGCTAGGACTTTGTTTTTGCCTTTCCTTGGATCTCCAAGTCTTAGTATAGTACGTAGAATGTAGTAAGAACTGGTTGTCCAATTGATTGTTTTAGTCCTACACGGAACCTTAGAAATTATCTAGTCTAACCATCTTATTTTACAGATGAGAAAACCGAAATCCTACAACACCTTGCCCAAGGTCACACAAATAGGATATGCCAGTGAAGACAGTAATGAAGGTCAAAAAGAGTTACCTAGATAATTGAAGATCAACAGAATGAGATAATCAGAGCTGCCTGAATCACCTACATATTTATCAATCAAGCCTTTTTTTTTTTTTTTTTTTTTTTAGGGAGAGAGGGATGCTAGATAGGCCTAACAATTTATTCAAGCAGGGAAATCACAGAATTATTCTAGATCACAGAGTTAGGTCTGGAAGTAACCTTTAAATGATTTTTATTATCAAACTCTCTCCTTTTATTGATAAGAAATCTGAGGCACAGTAAGATCAGACCACTACTTGGAATTTGTACCTAAATGCTCTGACTCCAAAACAATGGATGAACAAAACATTTATTTATTACATGCAACACACTGTGCTAAGTGCTGGGGTCACATGTTGAAAAATAAAACAATCCCTCCTTTCAAGTTGGTCACATTCTAATGCAAAAAACAACAAATAGGGAAAATTTCAGCTGTATGTGTGATAGAAAAGTCCCATGGTCCTTAGTGACAATGCAGATTGCAATACTTCTTCGATGTAATTTCTATTGATAAAATCATATTCATATCTGAGACTGAACGTTTTAATGGTACTAAGAATGTTAGTTGCAAGAACTTGCTTTGGGGGATCTTGAATCACTATGATTGGAGTGCATGCAGATTGCCTACGAATGCAATATGCTTCCCTCTTAAGGCTGACTCCTCAATTCTGTCAAAAATTAGTGGGAAAAAAATCAAGACAATGAGCAAGTTAATTTGAATATTTTATTCCTCACTGACTCTTTTCTGCCTAAGATTTTATTCTTCACTTCCAATTCACTCCTCAGCAGAAGATACTTTATCAAAACATTTGAGGCCATCAGTTCACTTTCCTCCTCAATATTATCCATCAAAATTCTTTAAAGTTATCCTCCTTTCTCCCCTTCTTTCCTTCAGCTCGCAAAACTAATTGAAATAGAGACCATATAAACAACCAGTGGTGTAAATGGGAGGTAATTCCAGGGAGATGGCACTAGAGTGCCCTTCTTGTCTCTGACTAACTATGCAAGGACCATTCCCAAATATTGATATTCCTTAGTGTCTCTTTTCTGTCTCTATTACTGCCCCTAGCTTGTTGTCTCATCGTATCTTTTGTTATTTCTTTGCCTCAAAGCTAGCCTATGGAAGCAAACAAACACAAAAATACTGACTCCAGCTTTAGGATTCCACTTCTGAAAGCTTCTAATAGGAGTAGAGACAGCATGATATTGACCTTGGATATCACCTCACATCAGGCACTGCTTTAAACCTTCACATGAGATCAATAAAAGAAACACTGGCAAATATTGTTCTGTTATTGGTCTGACAAATGAAGTTACATTTCTGTAGCGAGAAATCTGAAACAATACCTGCTTCTTAAAAGCATAGAACATAAGTACAAACTCTTTGAAGTGGAATTTAACAGGCATATTCTCCAGATTCTTGGAGTGTATCTGTATCTTATCTACTTGCCTATCTGTTGTGTTTATAAGTCTACATGTGTGTGTGTGGTTAAAATATTAAGAGAGAAAAAACAGACATGAAAAGGTCATTTGGCAGCAGTTATATTGGGAAATACATATATTTGGATTTTAATAAAGATATTTGAAAAGATAATTCACTTTTTTTGTTATTTTAGAGGAAGTTTCAACAGGAGTTACACAACCTTGTTATTCATCAGCATGTGCTCATTCTAAAATAAACAATAGATCTACAGTTATTCTACCATCTTTCCTTCCTTGTACTCACATATAGGTATAACTGGTCCAATTTAGAACTTGGCACAAGATCAGAATCTCTATATGCTTTAATAGGAATTGTGAGTTGACAATAAGATTTTAGTAGGATCCCGTTGGGTAGGGAAGGCCACATTAAAACGATGAAATTGGCAAACCCACTATGTCAACATATGTTCAAGAGCACAGGTAGGTCTTCTTTGTTAATTGTATCATATACACTTTTTAATTGGATGTGTGGGCACAAAAACAGATTAAACTAAAATTATCAGCAAACTACCCTTAGCCAGCATGCTTTTTCCATCTTCCAGTTTACTCATAATATGGGGATGTGTGCTTAAAAAATCAGTTGATCTCTCTTTTCTCTTATCTGTCCTCCAAGCTAGCTCTTGTGCTATTCCTCACCCATAATATCACATATCCTATTCACAGCATCTTCACTGTTCTCATGCCTAGAATTATTAACTCCTCAGATCTCTCAGTGTCACCAAAAGTCCTTCCTTCTGCTGCTGTATAATACCATGCTTTGCACACAGTAGGTAATAAACTCTTACATTTAACTCATCTTGAAAATAGGGAAAAGAAGTAGAGACATAAATCCATCCTTTTAGTAAGCATTGTTCTTTAAAATTGACTGTTATTAGCAATACTATGTGATGATCAACTATGGATGATTTAGATTTTCTCAGCCATACAATTATCTAAGATAATTCCAAAGAACACATGATGGAGAGTGTTATCCACATCCAGAGAAAATACTAATGGAATCTGAATGCAAATCAAAGCAAATGTTTTCCTTTTATTTTTAAAAGTTGGTCTGTTTCTCTTTTTGCAACATCTAATATGGAAACATGTTTTACATGATCATACATTTACTACTCATGTCAAATTGTTTACCATTTTAGAGAGGGAGGAAAAGAAATGAAGGGAAAAATTTGGAGCTCAATTTTTATATGAATGTTTAAAACTGTTCACATGTATTTGAAAAATATATAGTATTTTAAACATAAAAATTGGTTGTGTTCACTCTAAACTTTTACCAATTATCTAAAATTGCATTTTGTATCTCCAAGTTTACCAATTATTAGTTATCAGTGAAAATTTAGCATAGAGCAGTGTCTGATATGTTATTTTTCTTAAAAATAGTCTTATCTTCAACATTACGGAGGAGATAATAAATTTCAAAGCCAGAAAATCTGAGTTCAAGTTCTACCTTATATACATACTGCCAAAGTTATCTTCTCAATGCCCAGCCAACTCTCTTTCGTCCTCCCTTCCTCCCTCCCTTCCTTTCTCTTTCCCTTCCTTTCTCCCTCCTTTCCTTTCTCCCTCCCTCCCTCACTCTCTCCTTTCCTTCCTTCCTTCCTTCCTTCCTTCCTTCCTTCCTTCCTTCCTTCCTTCCTTCCTTTCTTCCTTCCTTCCATCAAATCTCTAAAACCAAAGTTCAGAGAAGTTGCAGACCTGTGTTGTTGGATGACTTACCTCCTTTACAAATTCCCAATTAAATGGCAAGTCCCAGAGCTTCTCCTGGATAATATTCCCCATAGTGAAAACTTTTAGGAAGTAAGACTGTCATGAAGATCTACACTAAGAAAGAAGTCTACAAACTTTCTTTTGGGATTGTGTTAAAGTCTTTTAAAATCTCTAAGATACTTAGTAACAGAGAAAGTACCCACATGAATTCATAGAAAGAGTTGTCTCATTTGGAAGTTCCCTACACCAATGGGACTAGACACATGTCTAATCCCTACTATATCTTACCAGATAAGAAAAGAAATAAGTGAGACTGGCTTGGGAATTTCCTAAAAATGTAAGTTCTAGAAAGAATTCGCCAATTAAAGGAAGGGGCCATATAGGTGGAGGGGGAGGGGATCTTTCAGGGTGAGAAGATTTCTGATGAATGGTAGAGAAGACTAAAAGGTTGGGAACAGAATTAAGTGGTTCAATATTTAAAGGTATTTCAGTATTTCAAGATTTCATGAGTTGAGTATGAGTTCCAAATACAAGTAATTCCCCAACCCTGTGCCTAAATAAATGATCATAATTTCCTATGTTCTGTCTCCAGTTCCCATCTCTTAATATAGGCAGGATGGTCTTTAGATGACAGATACATGTTATATCTTAGCTGTTCTTGAGACCTTGATATCTTGGTAGAATCTAGCAAAAGTGTAGTTCCATTTGATAACTAAAGTCACTTCTATGATCAAAAATGAGAATTAGATAGAATTTTAAAGAAGTAAGTTGTTTTAAATGCTTATTAAAAGTGTGAAAATAATGCTAAATTTGACTTTAAGTGCTATAATATAATATTTTGTAAGTTATTACATTACATTGAAATAAAATAAGAAAAGATTATCATTAAAATATAAAGATAAATTATCTTTTGATGGTGTAATTTTTAGATGATTGGTACATATATATATGTATATATACTTCACTAGTCAGATTATTGGGCAGTTCATAAGATTACAATCCACTAGGTTTAGTAAATTCCAAAATACAAATCATAAGACAAACTAGATGAGAAAAAGGAATAGAATTTGTAATGTTTTGCCATCTTTATCTTTACTTCTCTAGTAAGACTAAAGGAAAATAGTGGGAAGGAACTGAGTCAAATGTTTTTTTAAGACTAGTATTTAGTGGACAATGTACATGCTACAGAACAATTGGAGTACAAAGCAATTAAACCATTACTTGATGATGGAAAGAAGCATGCTATGAGAAGAAAACTGCCCATTATGACAGAATGAAGCTTTCTTGGGTCTTTCTGGAGGGGAAAAATTGGAACAAAAGGCTTGGAAATTGTCAATGCTATAAAATTACCCATGTATATATCTTGTAAATAAAAAGCTATAAAGTTTCCATTTGTCTGAGGCAAAACACATTCAATAATTAAAGCTAGGTAAAAAATAAAGCAAAAAAAAAAAAGGGGGGGGGGCTTTTTTACCTAATCAAAAAAAAATCAATCTGGGAGGAGAAGACTCTCAGTTTTGGGCCACATTACATAGTAGATAAAAATGTCAGGCATATCAAGGTAAGTTCTATCTAGACCTCTTACTGGCTTATGAGTCAGGAAAATTTTTTTTAAATAGATAAAAGAAGAGGGACTTAATTCAAGATCTGAAATGAAGAAAGCAAGTTATAATTATACATATTTTGGGAGAAATATCTTTTTCTGTCTCAAAATAATAATAATAACTCAGATTAATTAAGTGTATATGATTTTTCAATATTCTATCTTTAATACTGTCTATAAGTGAGGAAAAATTAAAGGTAACAGCCATGGATTCAGGAAGACAAATTCAAGTTCTATCTCTGATACATATTGAGTGTGTAATACTGGACAAGTCACTTAACCTCTCACTGGGTTAATCTCTGGGCAAATCTCTAAGAGTTAAAAGTTTATAGTGGAAAAGGGAAGTTTGTTTTTGCTTTGTTTTATATAAATAACTAGGATAGATCAGTGTAGGCTAAAATACTATCAGATCCACCAATCAACAAATAGATCAATATACACACAATTCTTTGACAGTGGTTGTTATTCTATAAATAGGTTCTAAGAAGAAATTACAGGGAGAAAGCCTATATTACTAGTATTCTATACCACTTATACCTAATTTTCTATAAAAGCTGAAGTGTAACCATCAGACTTCTGTAAATGTTTAACAACTGGCTCTCTAGAAATGTACAAAACATTTTAAAGTTCAATCTGTACTATTATTATTTTATCCATCACTTTCTTAAGTCTGGACAATCACAATGTAATTTTTAAAGTAATTTATTGTTTTGGCTTGTCTCTAAAATGTAAATCTACAATTTCACAATTTGCTTTCCAGAGACAGTGCGAGCTATCTCCAACACCCCCCCCCAGTATAACAACTGTTTTCTCCACTGTCTGTTCATGCAAGAATTATTCCCTTTTAATGAAAAAAGTACTCATTGTTTTCCACTCACATAGCACTTTACTTCTACTAGTTACTAAACAGTTTCCCTGAACTCTACTCCCAAAAGGAATAGAAAATTATACATATTTAGTAAAAAAAAAATTGCCTGTCAAATCTAGAGATGGGGGAAACTTCATGACCAAATAAGGAATAAAGAAATTCACAGGTGATAAAATGAATCATTTTGATTACATAAAATATAAGTTTGTTTTGTTTTGTTTTTTTACAAGAAGATTTGAGGGGGGAATCTACAGCAAGTTTCTCTGATAAATGTTTCATTTCTATAATATTTCAGTTCTAGGGAACTGAGTCAAATCTAGAAGAAAAACCTTTTCTCTTTCTTTACTTAAGAAACCATAGAAAAACTTGGTTAAAATTTTTTATTACAAACTCCTTTCACAATCATTGAAGATGGAGTCATCATAGAGTCATCACATTTGGACTTTAATGTCAAAAGCCAGATGTGCTACATGAAGAAATATAAAAGGAACTGAAGAAATCAAAGATGGAGGACCACCTATAGAAGATTAAATATATAGAGATGGTTTGTGCTAGAGAATACACAATGTTGATAGCATTGTAGTGTCAGTTTTCAAGATATTAAAAAAAATAAAAAGTGGGTGGGGAGAATGCCAAAGGTTTAAGGGAAATATCAGATAGTATTATCAAAAGTTATTAACAAAAGATAAGAAATATAATTATCTAATGTACCTTTCCTATTTCTACCAAAAAAATTCATGAGACTAATTTACTAAAAATGAAGGGTATTTTTAACATATAGCTGAGGAAAGAATCAGAAAGCTTTCAGAAGTTATTATCTATAGTGGACTACATCTTTGCTATGACAGAATTTATTGAACAGTGTGGGGAAACATAAGATCCCAATAGACTTATTGATTATTGATTTTTTTAAAAGCCTATTAATTACCCAGGGGAAATATTTCCTTAAATGCTATTCTCCAAAAGGTTTCTCCTATGCATATTTCAACATCATATATTTTTAAAATATAACAGATATAACTTTGTTTGACAGTAATGTAATTATCAATAGCAATCAAGACTAAAAATGGGACAACATATGCATAATAAAGATATTTGCCATTGTCAAATAGGATTCTCATTGCAGTCAAAATGAAAATAATCCTCCCTGTGCATAATTTTATCAAGTCCAAGAAAAGTACAGAACCACCACAATCATATAAAGGAGTTTGGCCTTATTAAACGTATAAGAAAAATCAAATGGATGAATATTAATTGTCCAAATTATAGAATACAAGATGAACTACTCATAGAATTGGCCCATTTTTATATCTCTCTTTGGTAGACACTGCAAATGCATAATCTCCATCTTCAAGTTATCAAAAGAAGACCTCATCAAAATGTGACTTCCACCAATATCTGTATACCAAAGAAGATAGTAACCTAAATTTTCTTCTTAAAATGGAAAGAAGAAAATTTTCATTGGTTAAGTGCCTACTTTACCAGGTATAGATACTTTATAAATATTATTTCATTTGATTCTTCCCAACAATCTTGGAGTAGGGACTATTATTATCTCCATTTTACAACTAAAGAAACTAAGATAGACAGATTAAATGATTTTTTCAGGGTCCCACAGTTAGTGTCTGAGTTTGATTTGAACTCAGATATTCTTAACTTCACAACTATTCTTTTTCCTGCCATATCATCCAGCTTCTTCTCATTACTTCTGGATAATTCATAAATTGATTTGTTAGTTTATCTCTCTATTCAACTACTGTCATTTGTATTTAAGAAAAATTGACTTAATCAAATATACTTAAATTGTCAAGTTTGACTGAACAGATGCAAACATATCACTGGGCTGTACAGATCATACCTAGTTGGAAGGGCTACCTAGAGGGAACATTCCTGTTCAATGAATGGATCTCATGAGGAACTCTAACTCTGGTTCAGACTTCATACAACATTCATTGAGCAAAATGTCTGGAGTTCTTTCAAGCAATGAGACACTCTGATATATTGTTATCTGTTTTTATATCATTATTACATATGAATCACCCTCATATAAATCCCCATAGGGTTAGGATGGAATTTCAACTTGCTTTTCTCTATATTCAAGGTAAAATTAACTTGAATTATTATCATCATGGACTTCCCATTCCAGTTAATTGACTTCCAAGTCTGGGGCAGATGAAGCCATAATTCATGAAATGTTACTCATATGGATTGGAGCAGAACCAGAAAGAGTAACCCTATCCATTGTCCATCCAAGCTACATTGAATATTAGTAAAACTCATAGATGTGGATTATTATCACTATACTCCCAAAAGTTTGATAAAACCCATCTAGTCACTGTTCTGAGGGGCCTTTCTTGGTTTTGTTGTTGTTTTTATTTTTTTATATCATAAGAATACTTCTTCCATTTCACAATGTGATCATCTCATCTTCTTGTTATTAACATATCTTTGATTTGTGGGGCTATTTTTAGTTCCTAATTTTTTATCTATTTTACTACCCATCCATAACTACCCTTTGCCAAGCAACATAAAGAACATTAATTCTTAAGTATCCTGTTTAAAATGTTGCCTCTCTACCCTGGTTAAAAAAAAAAAAAAAAAAGCTGGTATGATCACTCCCAAAACAGTTTTATCTGCTCTCCTGCAGTGAGAATGAATACAAAGGGGAGCCAATACAATTTCTTCCTCAGGGAAGTATAGATCAAAAATCCTGTGAAGACCTAAGTTTATAGAGTCACAGTGGAAGAAATACCTAAATGTCATCTCTGAAACTCTCTCTTTTCTACCATCAGGATATAACCTATTAGGATTATTTTGAATTTGTTCTGTATATAGCTTATTTGTACATAGTTATTCACATTTTTGTCCTCCCAATAAACTTGAGCTGCTCAAGATCAGGGACTATCTTTTACCTTTATTTGTATCCCCAGTGCTTAATATAGTGCCTAACCCATAGTAGGTATTTTTAAATGTTTATTGACTTACTGACTGACTAGGAATCACCCTTTTCTCCCATCACCTTATAATCTCTGTGAGTACTCCTATACTCACCCACAGCCGACTATAACCTTATAAAAGACACAAAGACACATGTACAATCAACACAGTAAATTCTGCCCAGATAAAAAAGCAGATGCCTGGGCAAGTTTTACATTATAAACACTAAGAAGATCTTTAGACAATAAGTTCTTGATTGCAAAGCTGCTGAAGATAGTTATTTCATCTATGTAACATAATTGGTCTGCTGGCATTACACCCACACTACTCTAAAGGATGAAAATAAAATTAGAAAGTGCTGGGTAAAGCCTGAAATGGCCACCTTTAAGTTTAATCTTCCCCTTAATGTTGTTGAGTTCATAAAATATGCATTAATTCAAGTTTTTAATAGCTTTTATCAATCCATTTTTCTTCAGCAAATGGCAGACAGTTTCTAATAGAGAAGAGCTCTTTCCTCAGGATTCCAGACCATGATCAATCTTGTTATCTTGCTTTGTTTTGAAGTGACTTAAGCAGCACTTAAGTAGACAAAGTATACAGGACAATGAAGGATTTCTGTACTCCTGAAAAAGAAAAAAAAGGTAACAAACATAAATTCATAATCCTGAGCCCAATCTGTACAATCAAATTGTATTCTTTATAGATCAGAGGAGAAAACCTCTGGATTTCGGTTCTTTAAAGAATTTGCCATAGAGAATATGTTTCTAAAATCAACAGCATGCATTGCTTTGAAATGACCTTCTCTTCAAAGATTTTTTTCATTGCTTTTCTCTTTTTTTAAATTTAAGCTTCTTTAACATACAACAAAAGAGCCAATTAAGAGCATCTACTGAGCCATGCAAACCAGTCAGAAATGCCAATAGGGGTAATAGTCATTGCATTTCCCAATCTGTCCATCTCCTGTCACTCTCCAAGCACCTGGATCTCCACTGAAGTAATGAATAAACTAGTCAATGAGAGACAAGTTAACTTGATAAACATCACAAAAGCTTTGCAAATGAATAATGGGGAGTAATGTCAAAGAGTAATCTGAGAATGTCTGATCTAGAAGGATCTTTAGCACAAATCCCACATTTTTACTAATGAGAAAATTGAAGCTCAGAGAAGTTTCTTGATAGCATCGCCAAAGTCACCTAGGTAGTAATCAATCTACCAACATTTATTTAGCATCTACTGTGCTTTTAAAGGATCAGTAAGGAAATAGCAGTTGGAAATGTATATGACAGAAAAATATGGTTTCAGTAAAAAAAAAAAATTAATGATGATTATTATGTACTAGTCACTTAACTAAAAACTTATAGGGGTAAGCTATACAAAGTAAGTATGATATGAGTAAGAGACTTATAATGGAGATTATCCTACTAAATAGAAAATACCACATTTTATAGTAAGGAAAAATCATCTTTCTTTAAAGTGTTAAGTGGCATTTATAAAATTGTTGAGAGCTTCTGATCTTTTCATGTTCTTTCCTTCAAAACTCTTGTTCAAAGGTGAAGGGAGAAGGAACTTCATAACTATGTTCTAAGAAAATGGGATTTATTTTCACAGAACAAACACAAGAATATAGTCTCCCATAAACCACAATCAGGAAAATGACACCACACCACCACCTTTAATCCCAATTCACTATTCTAGTCTCTTTGGAGGAACCCACAATGCAGCAAATTCTTTGAAAAAAAAAAATTTCCTTAATATTATCAATGAGCTGGAAGGTGGGTTCCCCATTATTTGAGGTCTTTAAATCAAACATTGCTAATGGAATAAAAATAATAGCAATAACAGCTAATATTAATATAGTTCTTTGAGGTTTACAAAGTACTTTACCTATATTATTTTTCTTGATCCTAAATCAGAAAGTAAATGTAACCTTGTATGTCATGTTATTAAGGAGATTATTAGTAATGATCTCTGAGATCCCTTCTAATGTTAAGATTCTGTTTGTAGTACAAACACAAATCAATTAAATGGGTTAAAACTACTAAATATTATTACAGTGTAAAATTGGATTGAACCTTAGGCAGATTTTATGAAGAACAAACTTCAATAAGACCTAAATTGATTAAGATTCTGAAAACAAATTTATCCAGCCAAAGAAATATTTTGTGCTTATTGTTTTGCATTATTCTAGGACAGAGCTTAGAGGGGGAAGTATCAACTGCTAAATCAGTAATCTATAAATTCCTACATTCTTTGACATTTTTTCTCTACTAAGCATTGTGGATTCTGGATAATCCAGTGTGAGTATAGCATCATCAGGATGGTCTGCTGTACTAATGGTTTTCAGAGGGTGTTAAAAGTCCTATCTTTTGTCAGTATTCACAATAGTCATAGAATTTGGAGGTAGAAAACCTCTTTTAGATCATCTAGTCCAATACCTTTATGTTTACGAAAAAGAAATTGAGGTTATAAAAGGCCAAGGTCACACAAGTACTAAGGAGAAATGGAATTCCAATCCAGGGTTCTTCCCATTATATCCTCAAGAGAAGTCAACAAATGTTTCTGAAGCATCTTGTTAAACACTGAATCATTGTGTTGTGTTAGTGCATTCAAAGTTCTGCAAAATTTTTACAATGTGCAGGCTAAGTTATTGACCATAAGCTTTTTTAAAATAATGGATAGAGTAATGGACTTGGACTCACAACGTTCAGAGTTCAAATCCAGATTCAATATTTTGATAGCTGTGTATCTCTGGGTAAGTCACTTAATTTCTCTCAGCCTCAGTTTCCTCATTGATAACATATAATATCTCTCTTCGTGGGTTTCTATAAGTATAAAATGAGATTATATTTGTAAAATTATTTGAAACCTTAAAGTGTTATCCAAATGATAGCTGTTATTATTGTGAAGAAAATAATAAACTATGGAATTAGACAAACAAATTGATTCAATGAGTTATCCTTCCTAATTGGGAAGTTAACAGAATATCAGGGGAGCTCCTGCTATTTCCCCATCATTAAAATGAGGGGATAAGTTACCTTCCTGCACCAAAGCTCAGTTCCTATGATGCCATAGGAAACTATTCAGTAGTAGAAGGAGCAATTTCTCCATAGAGTTCTTAGAAGGGTTGGAGTTGCAGCTTTTTTGCTATTGTAGGAAGAAGTGGTGGTCGGTGTCAATGCACTTGTCTAAATGAATTTCAGATTCAATGATGACGCACCGTTTTTCATATCTAAGCTATTTGGGTGGGGACCTGCACTAACTGTTCTGAATGTGATTGATGCCCCAGCTGATCAGACTGGATCTTTCTCACTAATGCTCCATGCTCTGGGAGCCACTCTATGCTGGAGGCCAGCACTGCTGTCTACTACACTGTGATTGTAATGAAGAGAGATACAGGCTTTTAAAGTCTTCCAAACCATTAATCCTTTCCCCACAACCCTGGCCAGCCCTACTCAGACCCCAGGCCCTTAAAAACCAGTTAACATTCATTTTTGTTATCTATAACAAGAAAGGATCTGTTCTGCACAGAAGATTTCTGGTATTGTACAAGAGACACTGACCCCATGATAGGGTTCTAATATAATTCCTTTTTTTCCCCCCTTCTACTAAAATGATTGATGTTGATTTAAATGTTTTATCTAGTGGCTGCTCGTGCAGAAGAGGGGCAGCTGCCCACTGAACAATTATTAAGAGCCTGCATTCTGACTGACTGAACAAGAGGCCCCTGCAGCCCACTTTGAGTACTTCCTTCCTGAGGCTGGAGGGTGGCTTAGGCAGGCAAGGGTGTTTCCTGAAAAACATACTTTAATGAATAGCCTGTTTTCTGACAGCTGTAGTTTAATTACTTCTTTTTAAATCTGATTTGTAAATGAGGATCAACCATCCAGTCATCTAATGGGTTGTCATAGATTCTATTTAGCAGAATTTTCATGGAACTAATTTATATTTTAAGGTAGGAGACTGCTCTTTTTGGGAGGGGCCTGTAAGAATTATTTTTAATACCCAAAACTAACTGATGTATTATATTAATGTCCATCTTTTAAACCATGTCCCCCAGAAAAGACACAGCAGAAAATCAAAGATTTGAATTGAATGTGCCAAGTTTTGCATAGTGAAAAATCATTAAGTGCCAGCTTGCTGGATTTCTTGGGAGCCATGGTCTTTATTCAACATAGCTGTAAGTTTCCTTCCTCTCAAGATAGGCTAGTTCAGCCTATCTGAATCCCAGAACACCTGAATATTGTGTCCAAAATAAGACTCTTGAAATCCTTCCTGGCCTGTCACTTTTCTTTATTACAAACACATTTTTCCTCTTGTCATAGAGCGTGTTTAAATTAATTCAAGTCTGAAACAAGAGTGCCACCAAGTGGCAGTATATAATATAATTCTAAATGAGTTCTTTGTTTTCAAATATACTGTACGAGTGTACATGTACTTATCATGTATGTGTATATAGACTTGTGCATATGGGATGTACATAAACCTATGAATTTATATCCATAATTGCATCAAATGAACAATTGTACATACAAAGGTGACATCCTGGTATATTTTAGCTTTTTTCATTGTGTTTGCAGTCTTAAAAGGTAAATACTTCTCTGTTATCTAAATGTGCATTTTATGTACTCAAATATTTCCATAGAAAAGCATATTTCAAGAGTTGATTAGAGTCACCAAAAATTTTACTACAATAATTTTTTTTCAATGGAAACATTGAAATATTACATAGCATTTATATAATGAAGAATGTTTTAAAATCCTATTTCTTAGGTTAGCTGCAAGGACCGTTTGGTACTGATATAGAAAGTCATCATGATAAAATGTATATGAAAGATAGCATGAGATAGTGGATGGGCAGCTAGGTAGCCTGTAATTAGGAAGACCTGAAATCCAATCTGACCTCAGACACACACTAGCTGGGTGATCTTAGACAAGTCATTTAACCCTGCTTGACTTCTGTAAAATGAGCTGGAGAAGGAAATAGCAAACTAACCAGTATCTTTGCCAAGAAAACCCCAAATGTGGTCATGAAGAGTCAGACTAGAGTGAACAAATGAACAAAAACAAATGAGGTAGTAGATAAGGCACTGGAGTTGGAGTAATCCTGGCATAAGGATTTAAATAACACAATAGATAATGACTCTGGGCAAGTAACCAACCGCACCTCTCTGCTTTGGTTCTTTCATCTGTAAAATGAGCTTGGGAATCAATACAATTTATATATATATATATAGTATTCTCAGAAGAAACCTAGAACAGTAGAGAAAATTCTGAATTTGTGAAAGCTACTGCCAGAAACTTTAATCTATATGAAATAGAGGATAGGGAAGAGGAAAAAATAGTTACATCAAATCACAAAAGCCTTATCCTATAGTCCCAGCTCCACAATGAGACTAAACTAGTCTATATCGTCTCTATTTGCAAAGAAAAGCAAGATTTTTATTTTTGAGGAATAAACTCCTAAAAGGGAAATAACAAATAGAAAGAAAATAGAAAAGATTGGGAAAGATTTTTATAATAAACTCTCTTTACTATCAAGAAAAGCAAATCCATCACGTTTGTCCTATTCTCTGTTGTGTTTTTAAAAGAAGAAATGGTGCTGCAGAGAGAACAAAGAAGAGCAGCAGAATAAGACCAAGTTTACATTAAGAAGATCTGTATTAAAGGAAACAATTGTGAAAGTCTTAAGGAATCAATTCATAATATATCAGAGAGGGAAATAATAAAGGCTGGGGGTGGGGGGGAAGGAGAGGAACCTCAGATCTTTTTAAAAAACAACCACCACCAAAAACAAACAAATAAAAAAAAAAGTGATGAACTACTGGTCTATAGGCTTTCTTTTTAAATCCATACCCAAATTTTTTAAAAAAATAATTCATATATTAACTGAAAAAATCCTTGATAATATTAGAGGGGAAATCTTTTTAAAGAAATATTCCAAAATATACCACATTAGCAGCCCATAAATCATTTAAAGATATAGAAAATAAAAAATACCTCTGTCTATTTTTTTTGTTGACTGGGGGGAAGCAATTAACTAAAAAAAAAAAAAAAAAAAAAAAAAAAGGTTTTTATTTTCAAGGTTTTCTTCTGATAAACAGTCCCTCATTCATATATCAAAATTATGCACAATTCCTTGAAAGATACAACAATGTAGATGACTTTATTCACCTCTGGTTATTAATATTAAATGACTAATAAAATAGCAAAACGTTTGCTTGCCAAAGATATTTCTCACTGCCATGGAGAGATTCTAGCACAGAATTCAAGTGAATCCTAGTTGAATCAGAATTGGTAATGAACTTCAGAACTGCCAGAATATTGCAATCACCTATATAAGATCCCTAACTACTCAAAAAGATTAAGCTAACTAACCATATCAGGAAAAAACATCATCAAGGCTAGATAAATTCGTCAGTGGATAGAAAAAGACAAAGAGAGAGAGACAGGGAAATGAAAGGGACAGATAGATAGATAGATAGATAGACAGACAGACAGACAGAGACAGACAGACAGACACATACATACATACATAAAAACGCCTTGCAGATGAGCAATAAATTCGGGCAGGCTTATTTTGTTTGTTTTATTGTTTTAGTCTTTGTTTATATTAGGCTGAGTCCTTCAATTTCACCTAGATTTGTAATATTCACTCAAAATATTGATCCCTCTACTAATGGAAATGGAAGCTTTTACCCAAACTGTTTTCTACTTAAGCCAGTTAACCCCTTCCTTGGGCACCAGATTGGCTTTAGCTTTATTGAAGCTCAGAATTCCTGAGCTTCAGCAATCCACCACTCTTAGCCTTCCCAGTAGCAAGCATGTATCATCACAGCCTCCTAAGTCCAGAATTAAGCAGGAGAGCCAACTAAAGAGACTTCGAGAAATTGCTAAGCTCTATTAATTATCCCACAATTCTAAAAACAACATATTCTTAACAATATTCTACCAATATTGTTGTACAGTCTATATGTCAATAACCTAATATTAGATCAATAACCTCTTTTAAGGTTTACAAAGCACTTTATATCTATTATTTTAGTTGATGCTTACAAAAACCATAGAAAGTAGGTATTTTTATTATTATTATTATTATCCTGTTTTATAGTTTAGGCAACTAAGGGAGACAGGGATAAAGCGAATTGCCTAAGGTTAAACAGCTAGTAGATATATGTGGCTGGATTTGAATTCAGTTCTTCCAGAATGCAGGCACAGTACTCTATCCTTTGTGAAATCTAAGGTGAAGTCACAATGAAGAGACAGATATGGATGGGCTGAGGTCTGTATTGTTGAAGGGAACATTCACATCAATGAAATCACTGACTCATTAACTACTTGAGTTAATTCCCTGAAGCCATCAGAGCAACAGCATCTTTATTTAGCTTTTTTCCTCTTTCCTCACCAAATCAAGCCATTTTCATCAAGACTTTTAGCAAAACTCACTGATTTTGTTTTCTATCCTCAGGGGGAGGAGTTAATGAGCAGAGAATTGTCTAATTACCTATAAAAAAATTGTCTAAAGGCCAGCTGCCCAAAGGAAAGGAATGAATTTATTAAGCACTAACTATTTGAACCAAGCACTGTGCCAAGTACTGAGGATATAATTAGAAAAAAAGTAAGTCAGTCCCTGCTCTCAAGAAACTCATACTCTAATTGAGGGAGACAACACATAAAAGAAAATTCAGGTGAAGGGCTGGTGGAAAGTTCCTGAAGTCTTAAAGGCATAGCAATCAGGAGAATAACAAGATCCAGAATACCTTGGTTACATACATTAGTAGGTCACAAATTAGTGATGAGGAACAATAGGTCACACATATAGTCAAGGCAGATGATTCAGACCTACATGAGATTAGAAAACAGTGAAATAATGGGTGACGTTCATCTCATGAGAAAGAAGAGTTCTTGACTTCCCTCTCATCCAAGTCCTGTGAGCACTGAGTGGAGGAGATATCTTCTTGACATCTTTTCACCATTCTTCAGTCATGGATGGAGCCTTGGAAAATGCAGGGCTAAGGGAAGAAATGATAGGGAAAAGAAGAAAATCAAATCAGGACCATCAGTTCTTATATAACTAAGAGATAGCTATGAATAATATATTTTATCACCCAAAAAAAACCCTCTTAATTTGTGATGATAGCAGAAGGCTGTTCTGTGCTAATAGCTACACAGCTATCCCATTATAATTCTATAACTCACAGAAGTGTGGGCACATAAATCTGAGGAGGAAAATCTTTTGGAGTTCTAAACTAGTATAGTGAGAAGTCCCACAATTTTTACTCCAATTTTTAGGTCTGTGACTGCATGCAAGTCACTCATCCCTCCCAGTTACAGTAACCCTTTAAGGAAATTAGTGATAACAATATTTATAGGGCCTACTTTGTTAATATTATAAGGACTATTATAAAGAAAATGCTTTCTAGAACTCAAATGTTAACTGTTACTGTTGTTACTCACAAGAGGGAAAAAGATGGCTCTTCTATAGCAGCGCCTACTTCCCTTCTATACAATAAACATAATAATAACAATAATAGTGATATTTGTGCTTTACATATGTTATTAGATCCTCATAACAATCCTGTGAAGTAGGTGTTGTATTATCTTCACATAGCAGTGTATGAAACTGAAGCAGAGAAAGTGGATATGACATGTGGAGGATTACATAGCTCGTAAAAATCTGAGACAAATCTTTTTTGATTCCACTTCACTTTTGATCCACTGCAGAAGACTTTGTACTGGGGTCTTGACAAAGATAAATAAAGCATGGCTTCAGACCTCAAGGAACTTGTTTAATCAGTAGTTTATGATTGCATATTTTCTTTATTTGCTCTTAGGAGTAGCATAACAGAATGAATGTGAAATGCCATATGACAGGAGAGAAAATATGATAGGATACCATGGGTACCCACGAAATCAAGAGAACAAGACAGTGGTCCCAGCTCTGTCAGTCATTAGGCTATAAGATCATCAAATTGAATTTCTTATTTTAGAAAAAAGAAAACTGATGCCTTGAGAAAGGAAAGTCTCACAACATCTTATGTCAGGATAGCCAAGGCCCAGACAAAAATCCTCCTTTATCTGACTCCCAGTTCAATTTCCACCATATAAAAAGATGCCATTTATTTTCTCTACTTGTATAAAGAATAACTTTGGACATGTTTAGTTATTTAAGTTTGGGTTTTTTTCTTAATAGTTCCTGTTAGTAAAATCTCAAGCAGGGTCCAAACTCCCAGGTCACTGGAAAATGGAGAAGGGACTTAATGAACAGTACAAGAACAAAAAACACAAGACATAACAACAGGAAAAGCGGTGCTCTGGGTTTGGAGATAGGAAGGAAAATTTTATAAAATAGTGCTTTGTAACTGCAATTCTTTTGATGTCTAGGACTAGGTTTTAGGTCACATACAGCTCAGATGGGAAACTAATCTGAACATGCTTTATTTCACTTGTTGGAAAAACTTGTTTGCCCTGAGTCTATATTCCCAGAAGTAAAATTGACCAAATAATCACCACAGTGTGAACCTAGATATTATAAGATCAAAGTCCAGCAGAAAGTAATTATTTGGCCAATGGCACAAGGTCAAATACAGAGTAATTCTGTTTCTAAATTGCTTTCATAGGAGCTTCAGAAGTCAAAATGTCATGTATATAAAATCAGTATCAATCACAGTAATGTTTGCATTCTCATTCTCTATCATTTCCCTTAAATTGTATTTATCAAGCACTCCCAAAAGTTTATCTATGTAAAGGAAAGAAGGGCAATCCAAATATTCCACATTTATGGAGGAACCATAGAATCTAGAAAATCAGAAGGGAACACAGGTTATCTAGTTCAATCCTCTTACTTTACAGAGGAGATAACTAAGACCAATATAGGGGAAATTATTTATTTAAGCCCATACGTCAAGTAAAGTAGACTTCTCTAGCACTTTTACATCATTTACATCATTTTTTTTTCTCTTAAGGACTTTGTAATTTGATCAGGTTACATTTTAAGAACTCAAGGCTCAGTGAAATTAAAGGTGATTCTCCACAAGGTCACATAGCTAGTGAATAGCACAGCTTCTAGATCCCAGGCAGCTGCTACCTTGGCAACCAGGTAAAGCAAGAAATAAAGGGCATGCAGTATGAGACACCTACAAACTATTGATCTCTTGACTTCTGTCTGCCTCAGTTTCAACTAGAAAGGGGGGAATAATAATAGCATTTATCTCCCAAATGGTTTTCAGATCTAATGAGATTTTTGTAAAGGATTTAACACATCATCTGGCATGTAGTAGACACTTAATAAGTACTTGTTAGTGCTTGTTACCTTTCTTCTTTCTTTCCTTCAGATTCCCAGGTCATAGTAATTTTCATTTCACTTTCCTAAAATAATTCAATTAAACATAACCTCTGTCCTATACTTGTTTATAAATTTAAGTAAAAAATATGATTAACTTCCAGCATCCATTAAAGGAAATTATTCTTAATCAGTTCTAATTATGGCAGCAAAGAAAATCTGTCTTTAAGGTATAATATCAGAACTACAGAGAGACCAGCTTTTGCCAACAGTCAAGGCTATAAGCACAAATAAGGAGAAGCACCACTCCCAAGAAGCGTGCATGTATACACACAATGGTGTTATTGTCAGTGACACAGATGACTCTCTCAGAATCATCACAATCATTATTACTGAATTTGGGGATGGTGTGAGAAGAAAGGAGTCTACTCAAGGAATGAGAAAGAAGTGCCCAAATCCAACTGCATCTATTTCAAAATTTTGTCTGCTGCAAGTTATGTCTATGCCCAAATCAATCAAAAATTTAAATATATTATTTCTCAATAGGGAACTAAATCCTATGTTTCAGAAGAGAAGACTGGTAAGTGAGCTCATACAGGAGCACATACAGTTCTATAATAGTTTGCAACTGTTGTTATAAGATGGCCTGCTTCAAATTGCCTTTTGCCAACTATATGTCCTGTATTTATTTCCTAAATTGTTAGGAATATCTGTACTGGGAGGATACAGTTGGCAAAAAGCAATTTTCTTAAGTAGATAGGAATGTTTTCACTACTGTAAATGGAAAGCCTGAATCCTCCTGGTACTCTGAAGCTTCCAAAAATAGCGTTACAAATAAGCCTATTGATAACCTGAAGCTGGACTCAGGAAAATTCCCAGACACTTTAGTTCTCATAGACACTAGCACAGACACTAACTAGCACAACCTCCCTAAGTGCTTGAGGAAAGAGAGCTTTAAAACAGTCATTTCCATGGCATTCAGTCATGTATGTTATTCATTATACAAAAGGACAAGTGTCATAATGGATACAACACTGGGCTTTGCTGGGGAGAAACATGTATTGACCAAATAGTTAAATTAAGAAATAGAAATGTCCATTTTCCCTATCCCTCTGGGAACAAATTGAATAGGGCATTTAATTCAAAGAATGGGATTCATATTATGTTGGTTCTTTTCATCTTCCTTTGTACTCTGGAAATAATAAGACATAAACTAAGCCACAGAATTTAATATTTATTTAACTTTTATAAAGGTTGTCTCTTTCACTAAAACATAAAAAAGCCCAGGTCAAGGACATCTAAGAAACCAGTTTTCTAGTCTACCACCCAGCTTGTTTCTGAAAGATGTTCAGAAATCAAAAAATGTGCATTATATCCTTTATAAATCATTTCCTTTTGAAGTAACCCTCTAAATCAAAACAAAAATACTTGTCTTCTTGTTAGACAGAGCTTATCAACCCCTTTTCATCTCTTATGACTTATCATTGCTTTATACTCTTCTGCCTATTTCTTAATGGATTTGAGAATCTATTTTCTTAAATGTCTGACCTTTTCTGGGCAAGACCATTCTCAGTAAGTTTGAAGCTTCTCTCCTTCATTCAATTAAAACTAATTTACCTTTTATGAATTTGTTTTCCATAACTCTGTAATAATACCTTGCCTCTTCCTGTAGAGTTCAAGACTAGCTACTTTACTCCTTAATTTCTATGAAGCTGACTCCCAGATGTTCAAAGTTTTTATCTATGGCAAACAGAGAAGTTTGTAAACAATTTAGTTACAGTGCCTTGCAGTTCAGCTTCTGGCAGTAGACAGGTTTCTTCTACTCTCCACAAATTGCTCTCTAGAAATTTGTTGGGAAAGATCCAGCAAAAGGAAGGTGATATCTCTTCATTCCATTTAGCTAGTGATATTCTCTTCTCTTTCTTGCTGTCTGTTGTAAATATCTGAATAGCTTTTTGGAAGTGCTTTGAGTTCAAAATGCAATTTCATTTGACAATTAGTAGATTAAAAATTTAATTCAGACACATATCCTCTCAGTAGAGAAATGATAGAGCATGAATATAGAATTTAGTCTACAAGACTAGAGATGATTACTGTGACATTGGACATTGCTTAAATATTTTTTCTTTTTTTACAAGGAAAAATTCCATTAGAAAGAGGAAGAGAAATGATATGACTATGCCATAAAGACAAAAGGCAATATTAATTTTTATTTGATTCAATTTCCAAATAATTGACAAATGAAATTAGAAAATATAACCCCTTTTTAAGAATAGAATTGTGGGGGTAACTTCTCAATTTCTAACAGCAACACATATAACAATTTTTGTCTTAAGCATTCTCCAGAGAGGATATAATTATTTTGTCTTTGGCCAACAGCTATCCTTTTATATAAAGAACAGGACCTGTGGGGTTTCCTTGCTTCAGGAGATGTTTTCCCTATTGCAAGAAAACAGGAAAAGAAAACCTTGGGAAGCTTCCTGAAGGCCATGGAACATGATGTCAGTAAATAATATCAAATCACAGAATTCAAAGTCAAAACCTTTGTGTAAAAAGGGGGAAAGAGAGAGAAGCATCCTTTAAAATCCCAGTTATACCCTTTTTGACTGATCATTAGAGAAGAAAAAAGCTGAAAAGTTCAGAGGATCTTTAGCTTTCTTTAAAGTCACATTTTGTTTCATGAGATGATAGTGATAGTATAATGAAATTATTTTTTAAATAATATTCCTTTTCCTAAACTTTCAGGTAGGGTTAAGGCAATTCCAATGCATATATCAAACTCTGAAAAAAGTTGGTTGCTTTACTTTTTTTTCCAGAATTTGACATGATTAATCTGAAACTTTCTGTCAGACTATTCTCTGCATAATAAAATTGAATATAAGAGTATATCCTGGCTCCAAACCAACAAAATGACTTTTATAGGTTCATCTCTCCCAGAACATCATCCTATAAAACCAGAAAGGTTAATGATGAGCTTCTGGTGAAAACATTTGGCCTGTCAAATAATTTTCTCTTTCTTTCCCTTCATTGATTAGTCAGTTTTGTCTTCTAGGTGATACAATATAGAGGAAAGGATACAAGGAATCAGAAAATAGGAGTTGCAACTCCAAATCTGTCACTAATTCAATATATGACCTTAGCCAAGATCTCTAAAGTTTCTTCACTTGTAAAATAAGCATAATTCCTACAAATCATACCTCCCTAAATTATTGCCTGACACAAAAAGCTTTTACCTATATTCCAAAGATAAGTATAAGAGAGAAGCTCATTATCAGAAGGCTATTCACCAGGTGGTGAATGCTTTCAACCACAACTCAGTAAGATCATACAATCAAAGACTTACAATTCAGATAAGCCTATAGAGACTACTAGTCCAAATCTTTTATTTTACAGAAGAAGAAAAGCTAAATTAACTTATCTAAGATCACCCAAGAATTAAGTAGTAGGATCAGAATTTGAACCTTAGATTCTAGGCTCAAAAAAATACTTCTTTCTATAGCACTCTTCTGTGTTCTAAAGCATGGAGTAAATGAAGAGGAGATTGTAATCTGAATTAGCATAGAAAGTTCCTACACAAATAAAATTGCAGATTTTTGAGACATTATTGAAGTATTCTTCTTACTAAATTTTATTACCATGTGTCTGTGAAATGCTGAGCAAAGAAGAAGACACTAATTACACTTTGAGTGTTTATTCGTGAAAGCTGAAAAGTCTGAAATTACAAGACTACTAACTTTTCCAAATAAAGACAATATGTCTTTTTTACTACACATTTATATTAAAGCCTTGGTATTAAAGTAAACAGAGCCAAAAAGGAAAAATGAAGGAGCTGTTTTAATGCCTTGAGATTCAATGAGTTGGCTTATTAACATTTGGTCCATTTAATCATATTAAATAAAGAAGTTGTTCCATAAAGTTGGGTGAGATGAAGAAATATAATATTAGTTTACAAAAGTGAAAGCCTTCTCGGAATAGAAAGAGATTAAAAAGAATGACCTAAAGAAAAACTCCAGAAGTGAATGTCATTTTCTGCTGCCTATTCATCATCTTTGCATTTCTGACATTTTCTAAAAAGATAGAAGCAGAAATTGGCTGACATTTTGACATGCCAGCATTAACTTTTCAATAACATATTTTTTCTATACTCTTGGAACAATTTTAACCCCATCCATTGAAAAAAAAATGGTATGGTAAACCATGCTCAAAGAATAGATTGACACTTAGAGGGAGCATCTTGGCCTATGCCAGAATCTTTACTAAATTTTCTGTCCCAATCTCCAAGATGTTCAGTCTCTCAAGGTTCCCTTCCACTTACTCAATATGAATTTTGTAGGTATCTAAACATTTATATGTTGCCCCTTCTGTTAGAAGATAAGTTCCTTGAAACTGCCTGGCATATAGTAATCATTTTTAAATTATTTGTCAGGGTTTGAGCAAACACTTCATACTACATGCAAAGATTAGCTTCAAATAAGTACATAATTTAGATATGAAATAGCACATTATAAACAAACTAGAAGTAGAAGAAAAAAAATTTCCTTTTGGACCTATTAGTAGGAGGCCAAATTGTAATCAGAAAAAGTAGAAAAGACTATAGAAGATAAAACATTTTTTTGATTGCATAAAATCTAAACTTGCTTGTGCATACAAAACCAATGCAAGAAATGTTAAATGTAAAGTTAACTTGGAAAAATCTTTGCAAAGAGTTTTCCTAATAAAGCTCTCATTTCTAAAAAATATAAGAAATTGATTCAAATTTAAAAGAATATGTCTTTTCACAACCAAAAAATTGCCAGTGGATATGAACAGGAAGTTCTCAAAGGAAGAAGGCCAAACTATCAACAAGTATATTTTGAAAATTTGCTTCAAATCATTGATAATTAGAAAAAATAAAAAAATAGAAACTTTGAGGTTCAACTTTACTCCAATCAGATAAACAAAGATGACCAAAAAAAAAAAAAAAGAAAATGACAAATGGTGGAGAAGCTGTAGGAAAGTAGCATATTAATGAATTGCTGGTACAGTTGTGAATTAATCCATTCATTCTGGAAAGCAATTTGGAACTATAGTTAGCACTTCAAGGTTTGCAGAAGAAAGTATATATCTTATCTCTTTTTATACTACCCAAAACCCTGGAAGTTAAGTGATATTATTTACCCTAATTTACAGATTGAGAGGTAAAGTGACTTGCCTAGAAATACATAGTAACTTCTGCTAGGTGGCACAGTGGATAGAGCATTAAGTTTAGTTACAGTCAGGAAGATGGAGATCCAGCCTCAGATACTTACTAGCTGTGTGACCCTAAGCAAGTCACTTAAACTTTCTATCTCAGTTTCCTCAACCATAAAATGAAGCAATAATAATATCTATACTCACAGAATTGTTGTGAGGATCAAATAAGATAATATTTGTTTAGCAAAATGCTTGCCACATAGTGTTTATAAATGCTAGTTATATTTCTGCCCCCTTTTTAAGTTTAATGAAAGATTCAAATGCTCAAATGGATCTTAAATCCCATTGATTTGGGTAGTTCTTCTCATAATCTAGCTCATAATTTATCATTTGATATGGTTCTTGTTCATATACTTTCAATACACCATGCTAGGATGCCCACTTCACTTTCTTTTGAAATCCTGAGACTACTTGCAGAGAAGATCAGATGATCATTGATTATCCTTCACTTGTTACATCATCAACTCATCTTTTTTTTATTCCTGTGTTTTTCTGACAACATCTCCTATTTGATTTTCCTTTCTAACATGTAACTGATTTGCCCTTTCACTCAGTAGGATATTCACTTTCAATTCTCTGAAGAGATCAAGTATTCTATAAATTAAAGCTATACAAATAGATTGAGAATCAACCATTAATAATTACTCTTTGAATCTAGCCATTTAACCAGCTTCAAAACTATTAATTAACAAGTATTTATTAAATAAATACCGTGTACCAGCCACCATAACTAGGTGTTAAGGAGACAAAAGCAAAATGAAGCAGGTCCTGTCCTCCAAAAACTTACAGTCCTTTGGGGAATCAATATTTAGAAAGAATACTAATACTACTATTAATAATAGCTAATGTTTTATAACTTTAAGGTTTGAAAGTGTTTTAGAATTATTCCCATATTTTACAATATATTATTCATTTTCTTTAAAAGAATGGACAAAACATATGCCTAAGTAAATACAAAATGGAGGGAGGGGAGAAAACATTAGCAGTTGGGTAACAGCAAAGATTTAATGTAGATAATATTTCAAATGAGTTTTGAAGGAAAAGAAGTAGAGTTGAGGAAGAAATCTATTCTAGGACAAGGGACAAAAATCAGGATAAAGCATGGAGGTGGGAGATGGAGTTTCTATCCAGTTATCTATCCATCCTTGTAAAGTTTGTTAAAAAGACCAGTTTGAGTGGTCATAGACTATGGGAAGAGTAGTTGTTGTTGTGATGGTTGTTGTTTAGTCATTTTCAGTAAGGTTCAATGCTTCTGTCCAACTCTTCATGATGCCATTTGAGATTTCCTTGTCAGAGATACTAGAATGGCTTGCTAATTCCTTCTCTAGAACATTTTTACAGATGAAAAAAACTGAGGCAAACAAGATTAAATGCCTAGGATCACACAAGAAAAAACTCCTTCATTTCTGTCTCTCAAGTTATTTTTTTTCCATGTAGACACGATGAGAACTTTTTCAGCCTGAGTAAACATCCTATCTTTTCAACTTTTTACCTGAAAGCAAGAAGGCAATAATTAACAGAATGGTCAGTAAATATGTAATAATAGGTAAGAGTTTAGTAGATCAGCAAATAACAAACCACTCAAATGACTTCTGTCTCCAAAGAATCTTATCTTATATGTCATTATGTATGTATATATATATATATATATATATATATATATATATATATATATATATATATATATATATATATATATATATGTCAGTAAAACTGGTATATATAAAAAACAGATATCCTGGGACTATAAGAAAAGTAAAGTCAATAGATAAGTAAGAAAATGACAGAAAAGAGAGACATAAAGCCTAAAATCCCCATTGTACATAATTATTAGCTCAAACATGAAGTATCTGCCTAGAGCTCCCATGAGGATATGGTATTCATCTGTATTTATGCAATTTACACAAAATTTCTTTTTCATCTACAGAATAAATAATGACTTCCTAATGCTATAATTTTCACTGTCCAATAAAATTCTAATTGGATCTTCATATTCAAATTTTTAAAAGTTAAATAACTTTCTAAGAAAAATAAAACAAACATACATAATGTTGATAAACTGTGTAAAACTTCTTCCTGAAGTCCCAAGTGAAATTTCATCCTAACTCATTCTCCTAACTGTGCCTAAAAAAGCTTTCTGAATTCTTATGGTTAGTCAGCAATCTGGGAAATCAACATACAGCCCATGTCTTCTTTTATACATCATTTATTTATGCTTATATTGCCATTATTATTCTTGAAGGATTGATGGAAAATTGTCAACACTCTCAATGATTTACCTTTCTGTTGTTAAAACAAGTAAACTATCCATTGAATCAAGAAAGTAATTGTATCAGTAATTTCTGGCTTTCATAAAAACCAACTTCCACAGAGAATCCACTAGGAAGGTTTATGATGATTTTATTAGCAGTAAGACTCCATTTATTCTGATTCACTGTTGTGAGGCTTATTCTTTAGCTCTCAAGGCTTTAACATTTAAACATACCATTCCATTAAAAGAACAATCCCTTTGCAATTATCAAATCCTGATTTTGAGAGCACAAACTCCATGCCCCCATCAGACCAGCCACATAAAGAGATTCAGAAATAGTTCCAACTTTTGACATTTATATAGAATTCTAAGGTGATGCCAGGTCATCTCAAATCTCATTTAAATTCCTTATCTATGGTTATTTATTCTTTCCTGAACCATTCTTGAAGGGTATCATTTATTATAAATAACCATATTACAAAATTCAATAATTGTGCTATTTTCTTCTATTACCATTATCTATCGTATGTCCACTTCTAAGAGACCTTGCTTCTAACTCACAGGCAAAAATACTGCTTTAAAATTCTCCAACAATTAACATAAGAAAAAATGATTCAAAAATATATATTCCAAACCTCACTCTGAAACAACTCCAGAAATATGATGTAACCAAAAATAATTTTTATATATACTTTTCAAGGGCAAGTTTAAAAATGTATTTCTATAAATCCAATTATTTCCTGGACATTTTCTCATCAGATAATAAAGTTGCCATAACCAGAGATAAGACCCTAGAAAACTTAACCCTTTTATCTCTAGAGCTCTCTTCCTGGAGGCCTTATTTGTGCTAGAATTATTGAGTAACTCTTGTGGACTACTCAGTTCTAAAATGGGAACCAAATTAATACTCCCAGATTACTTACAAGGAAATTCAAAAATACCCTAAAATTGTTATTAAGCATGAAAGAAACACTCCTGCAAAATGGAACTCTGGAAATCAAAAGAAAAAGATTTCACCATATATTTCCCAGAGCCAGGAAATTCTTTCATTTGATAAGACCTCTTGTGATTAAGAGCTAAACTTGTTTTCTCTTGTTTTCTTCCAGATAAGCATGAAGGATACTTGTTATCTATCTCATAAGCAAAAATAATCAATAGGTCAATTCTCTGTTTTCTTTTCTTTGGATTAAGTCTCCATTCTTTTCTAAATCTTATTCCCTAATGCTTTAGTCATGCCAATGGATTTTGTAGCCATAATGACATATGTAGGGTTCCCTTCTTTCAGTATAACATTGTTAGAAAAGTTCATGTTTCATTTATTACTAGGACTGCCCTCTCTCCCTCTCCCTTTCTGCTTCCTTTTTCCTTTCCCTCTCCTCCTCTCCATTAATTCTGAGACATTCAGAATTTCAGACTCTTCTTCTCTTCATCTTAACAAAGCCTGATCTCAGAAAAGATTCTGAAAATCATTCAGACTAAAATGCCTGTGACAAATAGAGCTTAGAATATGAGAGTATAGTATATTTTATTAGATAACAGTCTTTGTCTTGAGAAAAAGGACTTGAAGCCATGAGAATAGAATTTCAGCCTTCAGAGAGATGGATGAAGGGCTCTATTTGGAAAGAGAGGAGTCTAATCAAAGTTCAGGAAATCTCATGAAATAAGTAGCTTCAAATTCCTCCTATTCATAAGTCTGGCCATGAATATAATGGTTCTGTGTCTACTTGACAAGATTGATAGGAGTATCAAAAGCCAGTTAACTTTATCAAATGAGATCACGGAAAAAAGTGCTGTAAGACTTCTGAACCTCTAAATAGATGTAGGGCATTATTATTGCTAGTACTAAAACCATGGTGATTAAATTATCAAAGTCAGCCTTGAGAAAGGTGCCCAGTAGTGCATCTTAGTATTCTGTGCTTAATTCCTGTTTTATTCAATATTTTTATCAGTGACTGAATGGAAGTATTACGAGGCATACCACATCACATTTGCAGGTAAAGTGACTTCAATATATCCTTATATTGACTTATATAAATGGTGATAGAGAAGGATTCAAATCCAGGTTCTTTAATGCCAAATCTAGCTCTCTTTCCACTATTAATATGATAGGATGCTGCCTCCAGTCAGAGCTCGAAAAACTCTCAGGAAGCTGAAACAGTGAAATAAAAACAGTCCACAGGTCAGGTATGGCAGACTATAGTTTACTGAATTCTGGCCCAGAGTATTTATAGTTTGCCAACCTTTGATATAAAGTGTCCATATATAAAAAAAAAAAAAAAATTGGGGATTTATATACATATTATATGTATTTATATATGTATCATATTTACATATGTAAATATTATGTATATGTGTGTACATACATATGTACAAATATACATGTATGCATGTGTTTATATAACACTTATTTGAAATCTACAAAAGATAAATCTATCACCAAAGTCTGTCATAAAGCTTTACCTGAACAAAAAGCAAATACTGATAGTTTTCCTTTCTGTAAAGAACTTAATAGAGTATCAAGCAACTGAAACAGAAAATGCATTTATATTTCTAATACAACTGAAGGCTCCAATATGTCATCAGTAAAAAACTACTTAAAATATAAATTTGTTCATGAAAAGTTTGAAAAATGTAATTGATAAAAAATCATCATTAAGAAAGAATGTTTATTTACAGTCTTCCATTTTAGAATATTCATGAATCAACTGATACCAAAAACTCTCTACCACATAAATGATTTGTTGAGTTTATAATGAACATTCATTTAAATGCAAGTTGCCATGGTTACAATAAAATTCTGGATTCATCTTTTTTTTCAAATGGTTACATATTTATACTCAAATATTTTTCCTTTTTTTCATAAATTCATTCTGATATTAGAGGAGCAATTGATCAAAATTCACTGAGTTATTTTGTAGTATATGAAGGCAAAGATATAGGAAAATAAAAATACTTGACAATTATGACTTCTTTATAAGAAATAGCATTTTAAAAAATAACTTAGAACATAGACAACTAAGTAGTACATTGGAGAAGACACTGGATCTGGAGTCAGAAAGCTCCAAATTTAAATGCAGGATCAAACACACTAGCTATGCAACCTTGAGAAAGAAACAGAAGAAATTCTAGCTCAGTTTTCTCATATGCAAAACAAGGAAAATAATAGTGTCTGGTTACCCACTTTCCTCTAAGAATTGGTATGAGGATAAAAGAAAATAAAATGTGTAAAGCACTTTACAAAACTTAATGTAATCGCTATTATTATTATATGTGACTTGGATGGGAAGTGGGCTGGTTGCACAATGAGACTCAGATAAAGCAGATATAATATTGTATGAGGGCCATATTGTGACTGATAAGTATTAAAAAAAAAAACTAAAGGAAGGCTTCCAGTATATTGGGTGGACATTATATGGAAAAATATAAATAATCATATCAGGTAAACAGATATGAAGGGGCTATAATATGTATCAATGGAAAGAGTATCCTCTGGCAAAATGGAAATAAGAACAATTTGTTCCAACAGCCATAAAGGTATCTGAAGCAGGTTCTATGAAGTGCCTAGAACTTGGTCAGTCATCAAATATACTGATTTCATCCATTGCACTCAATCCATCTCCAGTCATCCCATTTTGTCACTGGACTTAGATTACTGTTGAAGACAGAATGAGCCTGATGATTCTATATGGTTCTGTCTCACTTAAATCTAATTTACACACAAGTCAATATATTACCCTTACAAAGGACAAATAAATACTAAACCCTTTATAACTTGGCCCTTCCCTATCTTTCCAATCTTCTCACACTTTAATCTTTTCCACATACTCTACAATTCAGTGACATTATCCTTATTATCCATTACACACAATTCTCCATCTTTTAACTCTGCATTTTAACTAGCTATTCCCTATCCCTGGAATACTCTCCATCCTTTATCTCCACCTGCTGACTTTCCTCAAGTTTCAGTTTAAATTCTACCTTTTGCAAGAAACCTTTTTTAATTCCCCTTATTATCCTGAGATTGTCTCCAAATTATCCTGTTTATATTGTTTGTATAAAAAAAAATTTACAGGTTGTCTCTTCTACTAGATTGATTCTAGGGACAGTGTTTGCCTATCTTTGTATCCCCTGCACTTAGTGTTCAAATGTTGTCATATAGAAGGCACTTAACATAAACTCTTTTTGACTTGATGAATGCGGTTTCTTTTCACATACTTTAAATAGTAAAGAAGAATTCTCAAAAATGACTTATCTACACATTCATTTTCCTTGCTTTTGAATTATATTAAAAAGCTAAAGATGATACAAACAATTCCCTAATTATCTGATTCAATATATTCTTTGTGGCTAGCTGAGTTGCTAGAGGTTAGGTAACATGAGAAATACATGGCATGTAAGGGTATCCAGGCAGGCCTTTCATCTCTGATATGAGGGTCTGCTGAGCCCTTATTATAGCTTCTCATCCATTTTTGGCATCCGCCCCTTACTCAGCTTTCATTTGTAGCTCCAAGAAGCTATAACATACACAGGCAACTATATCGGTAAAATTATAAGAGCAGTCATGCTAAACTAGGTTGAAGGTAATCAATAGACTTCAAACAGTCAGAGTCAAGAAGAGATCTACCTAAACATGTAAAGAATTGCCTCAAGAGAATGGGCAGATGAGAACAATTTGTTCCTACATCCATGAAGACGCTGAAGCAGGTACTATGGTAGACATCAAAGATGCCAGGGTCACCCATTGATCCCCAGGCCATAGCTAGTTATTTTAACTTTTGTCTTACTCCTGGACAAAAGAGCCTGAAGCTCTCTTTCAGCAACTCTGCTTCACAAACCCAATTCATGCATAGATCAAGACATCATCTCATCATTTCATTGGTCTTCTAAAAGAAAGGACAACCAACAACAGATACATAGTTAGAGTCATCACCAATCTGATAAAGAGCCAGAGATGATTATTGAACTACGTTATTATCTAAATTATTTAGAAAAATCAAAGAGCCAATGTAATTATTTGGGCATAGATCAGATAGTCACTTCAAACTGAGATTTCAGTATGGGGAAGGTCAAAAGAAGTAGAGAGGGAATAGGAAAATTGTTTTGAAAATCTAAAACTGTCTACAGGGACACATCCAGCAAAATTAGGGATCTAGAGATTAACATCAGTGCCATAGAGGCTATGTGATGGCACTGGGATCATTATGCAGTCTCATTTCCAGGTTGGCTTTTTTTTAACCTTGCTTCTTCTTTTTTTTCTCTCCCAAAACACACATTTAGAATAAATCAGTACAAGCCTTTCCTCTCCCACACTCAGATGAGCTTCATGAGACAAAACATTTGCAAAGTGCCCCAGGGCTCCCAGGAGAACCCTCCTATTTAAATTTCCTTTAATGAAAGGTTTAAGTTGAGCAAACCTCTTTAGCAACAAATTTCCTAAGTCATTTTGCATGAATGATATTAAAATATTTGGTTGTTTCTTTCAATTTCAAGAATTACAAAAAGAAATAGCCATTATTTATTCCCAATATATTTTGTGAGGTTTGGTTTGATTTTTCCCATAGCTGAGCAGATTCTTCTATTAATTGATTTGTTTTTATTAAGACATCTTTTACTTAAAAAAGCATCTAAGAATCAAATATTCAAAAGCCAATGGTTAATCAGAAATAGCATCTCCCCATTCCTTACTTCCATTACTTAAAATTCTCCAGCAGAAGGTGGCCTTTTCATGGAATACAGTATTTCCCCATCTGAATTCAGCGATCTTTCTATAAATCAGTGCTTATTAAATAATACCATCAAGCAGATAATATCATAACTACAAAATAGAGAGAGCATCTTAGTAAGGATCAAATAGATTAATCATTGAGGAAGCACTTTAAAACCTATTAAGGCCCACTTATTCAATGTGAGATACCACTCCTTCTTTTGAAAGGTTATAGTAATAACACCTAACATTTATGTGGAATGTTATAGTTACCAAAGTCCTTTCATATCTGTCATTTCATTTAATTCTTACAATATTTCCCTGTGGTGGAAAAAAATTATTATCCCTCATTTGCACATAAGGAAAGTAAGGTTCAGACACATCACTTGACTTTCGTAAAGTCCCATAAGTAGCAATTGACAAAGCCCAATCTCCTGATTTCTACTACAGCTTTCTGGGCCTACATCAGTCTCTCATGTGAGAAACAGAGCCTATGTATGTGATTAGATTATAAAAATCTAATTTTGTCCTTTTGAAACAAAAATAAGATCTTATGTTTGATAGGGAAGTCAGGATAGCATTATTATGACCTTAGTTTTGTCAAAATCTTGATCACTTTTTGAACTAATATATGGAAGTGAAAGAATAGACCCTCAAAAATTACACAGTAAAATATGGAGGCTAATAGTGATACAAAATGCTAAAAAGTAAAAGATGAAATCTAGAAACAGATTGAAAAAAAAGAAGTTCAGTAAAGAAGGAACAAACTTATCTGTGCTAGAAAACTTCTGAAAAAATAGTCAAGAAGGAAAAAAGTAGAAAAGATTTATTTGAATCTATCCTGCAAAAGAATCAATGAAAAGCAAAAGAATGGAGAAAATACAAAAAGTCTTGTTTTTAGGGTATTCAAAAAGTAGATTCTGGAATTAATGAAAGGGGCAGAATCAGGTTCCTCAAAGGTATGATGACTTCAAAGGCAAAAAATAATAAACCAAGCACTGATTTTTTTTTCTGAGTCAATTATAAAACATTTACCAGCATACCCCTGACACCCCATACTTCTTTATTCAGTTTCTTCTTCTGTAAAATGGAGGTAATAATAACATCTACCTCACAAAGTTATTGTGAGAATCAAATTAAGTTAGATAGCAAGAACTTTGCCAACTTTAAAGTTCTATTTAATTGTTATTTTTATTGATTAAATGAGATAACATATGCAAAGTCTCTTGAACATTTTAAGGCCTATTTAAATGTTAATTATAATGATTATTATCCTATTGTTAATATTTTTATGCATGACCTTTATAATTATTAGTAAAAATTATAAGAGATAGAATAGCAAAAAAAAATTACAGAAGCAGTAGTTAGTAGTATAAATATATACATACATGCATATTTACATATATACATATGCATCTACATATGCATTTGCATCTAGTAATAAAAAAGGACAAGATAGAAAATTTCACTCAATTTTTCACACAGTGTTGGAGTTACTCATAAACTTCAGTGACTATCTAGCCAAACATATATAAAAGGATAAAGAGATTATTTTTATTTTACAATTGTAAAATGAGCTGGAGAAGGAAATGACAAACAACTCCAGTGTCTTTGCCAAAAAAAAATGGGGTCAGAAGGAATTGGATACAACTGAAAAAAAAATGACTAAATTACATTGGCAAACTAGACAAGAGTCCTAGTATACAGTTACCCCACCATCCTCACAAAAATCATTTATTCTCTTCACATTCTGCTCATTGGAAACTCATTTGGACCAACAAGATCCTCTTCTTAAATGCAAATAGAAAGCTAACCCTAACTGTGTAATTTTAAGCAGATAATTTCCTTGATGGAAAGAAGAATGAGGCAGGGGACATTGCATTACATTACATTATGGACTTTATGCAGAAAGAGTGGTCATTAAGAAAATCTGGGGAGGTTAAAGGAAGAGATTCAGGAAGGAAATCTGGGAGAATCTAAAGTCACATTTAAATTACTTTTCAGTCTTCCCTTGAACTCCATCTCTGGGTCTCTAAGATTATAAGTTCCCAGTACCTGCTTCAGAAAGGTAGGCCATCTGATTAAAAAAAAAAAAAACACTTATTGTCAAGATTTTTTCCTTTTTTAATGGAATTCTAATGTTTCTATCATTATGTAAATCTCAGGAAATTTATCTCTCCTAAATTTTTTTGTTACTTATGATTTACATAATTTATCAGAAAATTCACAAAAGACTTCATTAATTTTCACTACTCTTTAAGTCTCTTACATGTTTTTATTAACTAAAATATAATTAACAAGGCTTGGCCTTTTAATTTCAAAGGCAAGTCTTTTACCTATGCTTATCACCAGTTTTATAATAATTACTTTGTGCTCTACCAGATTCAAGACTGATTTCTTCTTTTCATCAGTCATAGTAATTAGGATTGTGCTCAGAAGAGCATTACTATCTTTTATGTGCTCCTTCTCTGTGCACTGACTGGCTTCTGACTTCAGCAGCCTATTTTTAAGGTCACAGTAACTGAGATGCTTATGAAATGGAGGCCCTAAATATATCACAGGCATTTATGTACAATCTATGGGAAGGAACATTCTATCAACATCCTCTAGGACATTTAAATATGTTTTCTCCAGAAATACCCAATGACCTTTCACATTGTGCAATGAAATCTAAATCAAGTGTTTGCCACTCATGCTCACCAGAACAAAGAATAATTCTATAAAAAGTGTCTCCTTCTTGAAACAGTTACCAATTCTCCAACTAATGCTAATGTTAATCCTGTAAAGCAGAACCACATATCATCCCTCAGATTTATCTCTCCTGATATGATAAAACTCAATCAACATGGTATAGTAGAAAGAATACTGTATTTAGAGGCAGAAGAAAAAGTTTCAAGTTTTGACTCATCTATATGACCTTGAGCAAAATAATTAATCTCTGGGCCTTGACATATTTATATAAAATTGGGGCAGGAGTGCACTAGATGATATCAAAAGTCCCTTGCCAATCTTATGATCCCCAAAATACATTAGATTAATAGAGAAGAATCTGAACAAGAGACTACAATGCCTATAGAGTGACAAAAGTACATAACAATATAAATTGGGAAAATCTGGAAAAATTCCAAAGGAGTCCAGGAGTTTTCTTTGACTTAACAATTCAAAATTAAGCTAATTCCAACTGTTATATAATTCCTTTAAATATTAACACATCTTCTAAATCAGGGGTATCATGCTACTAAATTGTGGAAAAGGATCCCAGAACCTACATACTGACTTTGAAAACTACATAGTAACATAGTCTATGTTACATTTTATTTTATTTATTTTGTTAAATATTTTCCAATTATATTTTAATCTAGTCCTGCATAAGTTTAGGAGTGACCTACTCACAATGTGGCCTGTGACCAGTGCCTTTAATAGCTATATTTTAAGTGACACCCTACGGAATTTTCTAAAACTATTGAAAAAAGAAGTTGCTGATTTGCATTGCTGGTGGGAAATTCTGCCCAAGAAGTTTCCCTAAACTGAAAGAAGCATGGATCTATGGTGAAAAAAATCAAATAAATAAACACCAAATGTAAGTTTGGCTAAATTAAGTGACTTGGAACCCGGAGAAATCTCTTTCTTTTATTAGATTCAAAAAACTTAAATAGTTTGGAATAATTTTGGTTCTTATTGATATATTATTATATTAATATAACATTATATTAATATTATTGGTATATTACTATTATTTGGTTAATTTTGGTAATACTTAATAGTGGTTTTTAAACACTGCCTTTATATAACTTGTATACTTCTGCCTTGCCAACACTCTCCTAATCAAAAGGATAGATAGTGAAGTGACAGCCAAGAGCCTCTTTTTTTGCATGTTTTTAATAATGGTTTGTGTTTAAGACTAAACATTTCAAATTTTAATATTCTTAATTAAAATGAGTGAAACTCTCATAAAATCAAGAGGTTCTCTGAGTATAAAAAAACTACAACAGATAAGGAGGAGATGAAAACTGAGCTAATTAGAAACCAAAATGGGAGGGAATAGATTTTAGTTGAAAACACAAAAATACACAAAGAAACCATATCTACTTAGTAGCAATGTGAACAATAGGAGCATAGAGCTTTGAGGATTTTTATATCCCTGAAGATCACAGTATTATAGTAGAAAATCAGAGATGCCACTAATGCAGGCTACCTGAGGTTTGTTTTTTCCCCAAAAGAGTTCTGATATTTAGAAGACAGAGATGGTTTTTATGTACCTTGGGCAGGTAGAAACAATTAAATTAATTTTTAATTGTAATTAGTAAACCAAAGGAGCTTCCAGGCAGCATACATCACCTCCTTTTCTTCTCTCCAATCATCCACATTCTGGGTGACTTCTTAAACTATGAACTTTCAGGAGTGGAGCCAGAATGGCAGAGTAGAGAAAGTCCTTAGTAAGAAGATGGCAGAGTAGATTGGCAAATTTCAGACTCTCTAGATTTCCCATACAAATAGAATAAATTTGCATATCAGGGTGAATCTAGACTTGTGAAAAACCAAGAAGACGCAGAGTGCAACTGGGGTCCTCCTGATACAACCCAAGAAGCTCTAAAGAAAGACCTTATGCTGGAGATTAACCAGTCTGAAGTGTTTGCACCCCAGGACTGGCTGGAAAAAAAAAAACACTAAGTGGAAAGCCCTGGGGGTACCTGAGAGTGACTGGAGACTCAGCGGGAGTCACAGAGACTTTTATCTCTGTAGAGATTGGGTCTGAGTCTGGGAAGAATGAGGGAACTTCAGCTGCTTGAGAATACTAGCTAGCTATGCTGCTGAGGTGCAGCCCTGGGAGAAGGACATAGCAGAAGCAGCAGGGCAAGAATGCTGCTGGCTGCCGCAGTTGCCGGAGGGTGGAGCTCTTTGGGGTTTCTGGTCAGAGAGGAGAGCTGAAGAGAAGCTTGAGGCACCATTTCCCCACCCCTCAATTAGAGTTGCTTACACTAATATTTACTTATTTATCATTTGATTATAATTTTATTTATTTATTTTAAATTTTTTAAAAATTTATTTAATTCCTTATTTTAAAAATGAACTGGTAAAGAAGAAAAAACCCCACCATTAAAACATATTATTGGACCAGAGAAGATCAGGATTCATCTTCAGAAGAGGATACTTTAGTTAAAATATATGTGTGTGTGTGTGTGTGTGTATGTATATATAGCTTCTACCCCAAAGAGTAATGTAAGATGGCTCCCTGCCCAGAGAGAATTTATAGAAGAACTCAAAAAAAGTATTCAAAAATCAAATGAGAGACATTAAGGAAAAACTAAGGAAAAAAATTAAAACCATACAAGAAAAGCAAGAAGCTTATTAAAAAAAAAGTTAACCAATTAGAAAAAGAGATATAGAGTCTCAAAGATAAAAATAATGTTTTGAAAATTAGAATTGGGCAAGGGGAAGCCAATGGAGCTATGAGAGACCAAGAAATAACAAAATAAATTACAAAGAATGAGATAATAGAATAGAATGTGAAATATCTTATAAGAAAAATGACAGATATGGAAAATAAATCAAAAAAAGAAAGTGTAAGAACAGTTGGACTGCCAGAAAGTTGTGACCAAAAAAGAGAGCTAGTTCACAATAATGCAGGAAATAATCCAAGAAAATTGTCCTGTAGTGAGGGGAAAGTAGAAATCGAAAAAATCCACCAATCACTATCTCAAAGAGATCTTACGTGGAAAATACACAGGAATATCACTGTCAAATTTTGAAACCTCCAGATCAAAGAGGAAATTTTGCAAGAAACAAGAAAAAAATTCAAATATGCTAGAGCTACAATTAGAATTGTACAAGATTGATCAGCAACTATAATAAAAGACAGCAGCTCCTGGAATCACATCTACTAACAATCAAAATAATTAGGCCTGTGGAGAAAAATATAATATCCAACAAAATTATCTTTAATCCTGAATGAGAGAAAAATGGACATTCAATGAACTTGCAGATTTTCAGGACTTTCTATCAACCAAACTAGAATTTACAGAAAATTTAACATATAAGAGCCAACATGAAAGGTCAGTTTTTAGAAATGTAACATGAACAAACTGTTGAAACATGGACAAATTATTTATTTTTATGTATATAAGTTTATGTATGTATATAAGATTCAAAAAAACAGTAACTAAATTGGCAGAATTAAGGTAAAAATAATGATCACATTATACAAATGAAGTTCAGAGGAAAAATAAATACAAAGGCATTAGAGGGGGGAGGAGGGTTCATAGTTCTGAAAACCTACTCACATCAGGAATGGGTTCAATAGGCAAAACTACACATATGCCATGAAAGGTATAGCACCCTCCAAAATCTATAAAGAAATAAGGGGGGAAGGATGGGTGAATGGGGAAGTAAAGGGTAAGGGAAGAAGACAAGGGAGGAATCCTTGAGTGGGGGGAGGTTAAGTAATAATAAGGCAAGTTATGGAGCAGAATTTAATTAAAGAGGCAGAAAAGATAGGAAAGACATGTGTGTGTGTGTGTATGGTGTGAGTATGGATGTGCATGTGTGTATATATCTATATGTGTATATTCTATATTTTTTATTAAATGTAGCTTGTTTGGAAATGGTAGAGGACATGAAAGAGGGAAAAAAGAATAAAGTAAATTAGGTGAGCAGCAGAGAACCAAAGAACAGTTTATAAGAAGTAAAGAAAAATGGTCATTCTTGAATATAATTTCTTCTACTAATACATATGCTTTATTGATATTATAATTTGTTGTTATACATTTTGAATCCTCCCTGATGTTTTGCTGGACACATGACAATGCTCTCTTTTGTTTTGCTTTATTTTGTTTTGTATTTCTTTTCTGTTTTTCTTTTTTTTTTCCTTACTCTGTTTTTTCAAATAAAAAAGAGAAAGTTCTTAGCTGAGCTCTCTCAACATTCCACTCCAAACAACTTTAAAATAAAATCTCAAATCAAATTCTATAGTGAAAGAGCGACAAAAATATCAAAATGAAGCATTCTTCTGGCCCAAGATAACTTAGGAACTTGAAAAGTGAGATCTGTGACGTAGGAATGAAGGCATATATGGATAAAACATCAGTGGTGGGACTAAAAGATGACAATAGAAAAAGTAACAGCTCTAGGAGGTCTCAAGCCTAGGTAAGGAGGAGATCAAGCAACAAGTCAAAAAACAATTAGAGAGGACCACTATGCAGGACTAGATGCTGTTTGGAAAATCTAGTATTTATATCTAGGTCATAGTTCAAGGGCTAAGAAAAGGGGGACTTTCAGTCAAGAGGGAATGGGGAGCCTTGAGTGGCAGTATCACTTTGAGTCCCAAGAGATCCTGAGAAAGAGTATTAATTGCAATCCCAAGGGATGAGGAACTTTTCCTATATAAGGACTTCATAGGGCATACTGGAAGAGTAGTGACTACACCTCTCCATAGATCATATTATTTTTAAGACCCCAAATCTCCCAAACACACAGAAATAACTCTGAAAAGAGAATAGCAAAAAAGCCTGAAGTATGAGACAGAATTCATTCACCTTTCGTAAAATTCAAAATCAAGAAATAGGGTAGAAAATGAGCAGCCAGAAAGAAACCAAAATACCATGGGCCACAGTCAGAATCACATAAGATTTAGTAGTTATCACATTAAAATAGTTATCAAATTTCCAAGAGTAGGTCTTAGAATATGAGACTCTGAGAGGAAAAGGAGTTGGGGTTACCACCAAGAGTAACCTTCACAGCAAAACTGAGAATAATTGTTCCAGGAAAGAAATTAATTTATAATGAAATAAAGAACTTCTAAAACATTCCTGATAAAAAGACCAGAGCCAAAAAGAAAATATGACTTTCAAACACAAGATTTGAAAAAAGCATAAAAAAGGTAAACATGAAAGAGAAATCATGAGAGACACAATAAGATTGAACTATTTGTCTTTCTATACAGGAAAATAATTCATGTAACTCCTAAGAATTTTACCATTCTCTGCTATACCACTCTGTTGTTTCTCATATTTGCTCATCTACATCCTATCTTTTTCAAATTTCCCAATACAATTATTTTAGCTTTCTTTCCCCAAGGTTTCAAATGTTCTATAAACTTATAGTACCATTCAAAGATTACTACCCATGAAAAATAATAAATGGAGACAGAGCAGTAATCTGACATAACATAAAATGATGTTTTCCAGTGATATGTTTTCTTAAAAGATCCTAATGCCAATTAAAAAAAAAGTGATAATGAGACAGAAATAAATTAACCTGAGATGGTCATTAAATAAACCACAGTGGAATATGAACCAAATTAGCTTTTCTTTTTGATTGAGAAGAGTATTAAAAATATCAGACTTTCAGTGTTTAGAAATGAACTCAAAATCTTAAATGTTTACCTGCAATTGTCAAAAACCTCTGTGATCTAACAAACTGAATTAGAAATCTTATATGTCCAACGGACACCTATTGCCATTCTTTGATGCCTTTTGTTTCCCTCTAAAAGTAACATTTTCATCTTTCAATCATCAGAATGCCTTATCTCTTAAAACAAAACCCTAAGAACATCTTTCTTAACTTACCTAATGAGAAAAACCAAAATGTAAATGATATCCAATAACCAAACAAGTTTCTATTGAACATTAGCTAAAGATAGGGCCCACTACTAAGGCCCACAGAAGATAATCACAAGTTTCAAACAGATTTGAAGGAACTTGACAATCTAGCTGAGAGCATGCTTAACCTCTCAAGTCCTGTTTCCTCATGTGTGAAATGAGGAGGGTGGAATTTAGATGACCTTTAAGTAAAGTACTTTTAAAATCTAAATCTATTATCCTATGATGCTATAAATAAGAAATAGACACATAAAAATGTGAACAGTGCAAGGGAAAAGTACTGAATCTGTGATTTCATTGATTTAAGGAACTGTCTATGAGGAAATTTATTCTACTAATGAAGGTCAGCATCTTCGTTATAACTTATGGTCTTAGACCTAGAGCAGCAGTTCTCCTGAGGTTAAAATTATTTTCACAGTAACACATAATTAAACTATTAAATTGTTTTACTTTTTCCAACTACATATCTATATGAAGCTGGATTTTCTTTATAGATGTAAACCAAAATAATATATCTCAACAGAGTCAATGCAAAAAAAGATTGAAAGCTAATATAATCATCCAACTATCTTCTATTAAGCCAGACATTTTCAAAAGATTTGCAAACTTTTGTAAAACAATTCTCTCTTTTCACTTTTTTGTTTTATTTAAAAATTATTTACATTAATATGTTTGCTGGTATTTTAAATAAATTGATAAATATTTTAAAATTTTATCTGTATCTAATATAATAAATATTGACCAATATAACCATATAAATAAAAGCTCGTTAGCGTCTTCATAAATTTTAAGAGGGCAACTGAATCCTGAGACCAAAGAGTTTGAAAAAGACTTAAAAATTAGGTAATTTGCCCAGAATCAGAAAGCAGGATTTAAACCCATATCTTCTGAATTTCAATGCCAAACTCTATTCATTATATGATGCTACTTCTCAAAAACAATTAAAGCAATGTGCAAAAAAATGTCAATCAAGTTGCACAGATATTAAGTACTATGAGGATTTAGAGGTAATGGTAAAGCTGAGGTGAAATGATCAAGAAAGGCTTCACAAAGAAGTTAAGATTTGAGCTGGGGCTTGAAGAATAAATAAATCTGGTGTAAACAACAGAAGTGGAAAGGACATTCTAAACTGGGGGGAAATGCTATGAGCAAATATATGGCAGAAGATATATTCAAATCATATTTAAAAAACTGCATAGGAGCCTACAAGAAGTGAGACATTAAATGACAGCTGCTCACATTTACATAAATTATTAATTCTAAGGTTTGTACACAACAAATCTGCAATTCTATTTCTGCCCTTTTTTGTATGTATCCTCAGCACCTGACATTTAATAAATATTCTTTCGTTTGATTATCTCCTTTCTACAAATGAGGAAACTGAGGCCCAAAAGAGATTTGCCCAAGATCCCAGAGCTGGAAAGTGCTGAAACAGGTCTTCCGAGGTCTGCTTTGGAGAAGAGTGGGAAATAAAGCTGAGAAAGTAATTTTCAGGACCCAGTGGCTTACTTTACAAGCAACTGATGAGTAAATAATGCTTAGTACTCAGGTTCTCAGGAAATGAGTTTTAAGCCCTACAAATACATAATTAGTCTCTGATCATTTCCCCAGTCTAGTAACTGAACCTTTTTTTTCTTTTTTTTCTTTCTCTTTTGTACTTCTTCTTGTTCCACATGCACTATCTAACTAGAGAAATGTCGGCACTAATTGGGTACTGGCTGAAATGCTGAAAGCTCCAAGGTTAAGTCATGTAGCACATAGTCTGTGCTATTCCAAAGTTATGTTTTAAATCGCTGCTGAGAATGCCAAGACACAGTAGCCACATGAAACATGGAGACGAACTCTGTGGCTGGCGGCTGACCTAAAGATTCAGTATATTGTCTTTAATATCTTAAGTTCAGCAGTTTTAATTCCCACATCTGTGTGGTGCTTGACAGTTCATTCATTTAGTGGGCTTCTGGGATGCTGCAGGTGACTGAAGTTCAGATAGTTATTTTAAGGATATGTCGCTTCTGTTTACTTTTTAATGCTAAGGAGAGCACACTGAGTGAATCCAAGGAAGACCTTTTGCACACAGAGGAAGCTGGTCTTTCAAGAAGTAGAATGTTTTGACATTTGGAAGTGAAGCAGTGCTATGGGGGGATAGATTTCTTTGGGAGGGGAACATTGATTGGTAGCAAAGCTAAATAGAATCCAAGTAAATGCAGTATGTACTTATTTAGAGGTTTAAAAGCACATATACACACACTTTTACCATAGAAATATACCAGAAATATGTATCTGTAATGATATATAATATATCTATGAGTTAATATATATATAAATGAATAATATATGTGTATGATGGGCAAGTTGGTGGCACAGTGGATATAGTGCCAGGCTTAGAGTCAGGAAAACTCACTTTTCTGAGTTCAAATCTGACCTCAGTATTACCAGCTATGCAACCATACATGTTCAAGTCACTTAATCTTGCTTGCCTCCATTTCCTCATCTGTAAAATGAGGTTGGAAAGAAATTGGCAAGCCATTTTGATGTTGTTGCTGAGAAAATTCAAATGGGGTCACACAGAGTCAAACACAAATGAAAAGAATCAGTCAGAGTCAGAATGGGTCAAAGTCCTTGGTCTTTCTTTAGGAGGAGAAGTGAAAGAGGCAGGCAAACTGCTACGCAGCTTAAAGATGAATCCTGGACGCTGGAGTCTTCTCTCCTCAGTATACTGCAGCCAAGAAAGTCTGACCCTCTCCCTCAGCCCTCCAATCCTTGCCTCTGATTACCTCATCACAACACAGTCAGCAAGCACCAAAAAATAAAATGCATAAAGATATAAAATCATCTGCCTCTGTTCCCATATTTAAGGGAATATGTATTTGACGTTAATTTTGAACTATCACCAACATTTGAGGTTTCAGAGGTTGTAACTATTCTATCACTTTATAAAAATAAGGATGTGACTAGAAAAGTTACCTTTCCACTACCAACAATATTCACCAAACCAAACAAAGGGAAGTCATGACAATATGAGAACTGACTAATATTAGACCATAGATTTAAAACTGGAAGGAATTTTGGACATCAACTCCAAACCTTTTTTGACAAGTGAAGAAACTGAGTTCCAAAAAGGTTGTCACTTGCCTAGCTTCCCACAACATATGAGATGAGATTTAAACATAGGACTTCCAGACTCGAATTCTAGCACTCTATCTGTTACACTACATTGCTTCTACATTATAACGTGTTACACTGAGAAATCTGTTTGAGATGCAAAGTAATCTTTGGGAAGTGAACTGCTAATAGAGGATGGAATTGAGGGGGTCATATTTTAAAACAATCATGTAAAAGGAAGGGAAAGAATATAACATAGTGGATAGAAAACCCTCCCTGGAGTCAGGAACTGTCTTCCCATATTATCTCTGATGCACCCTAGTTGTATGACCCAAGACAAGTCACTTCTCAGGACTCTTGAGTAACTCTGCAAAAATAAGTTAGAAAAGAGGTGGTCATCTACTTCAGGGGAAGTAGTTTCCACACTATCATTGACTATAAAAACATTAAAGGAAGTTTTGCTGTTTAGACATGTCTAATTTTTCATGAATTGGAAACTTTTTCATGAACATTATCTTTATTTCATTACAATTAAAGATATTATATACTTGGAAAAATGAGCATTTTTTGTATCTGAATTTTCTACCAGACTTAATGTCAGTGACATTTTAATTTTTTAAGTGTATTGCATTTCCCCCACTCCACTGTATTTGTGCAGAAATGCTCCCCAGACAAAGACATTTAAAAAATTTTTTTGCCTTTTCTAGCTCATTTTACAGATGAAGAAACTGAGGCAAACAGGATTAAGTAATTTGCACAAGGTCACATAGCTGGTAAACTGTGTGACCAGATTTGAACTTGGGAACATGCACTCTACCTAAGTGTGTGTTAAGTTCTCACTGGATTTGGAATCTAACTTTGAATCCTAAAACAGCTACAACTAACCTTACCTATAGGACTTTGCTCCAATCCTATCACCTTTCTGAGCCTCAGTTTCTTCATTTGTCAATTAGAAGGATTGAATCACATTACTTCAAATTTTAAATGTATGATCTTAGAGTGTTAATGAAAATGAACCAGATTTATTTACAATATTTTATAAAATGTGTTTGAAGCTAATATAACTTTTCTGTTCAAAGGAATTGATGTTCTCAGTAATGTAAAAAGAATATTGCCAAGAGTAAATTAGCAAAACCTGACAAATTATTTCCTGTTAAAGAAAGTATTTTCAGATTTCAAAGGGAAACTGTCTTATCTTAAGCAATTTTAAACAGTATCACACAAAGTAAAATATGTGATTCTGGGTAAAACTTTGTAAAATAACCCATCTGGTATCTGAAGAAAAAGTGGATTTCATTGAAGTAACAGTGATCATGAAAAACCAAAGTTTAAATAATTCAGGGTTTAAAAATAAAGATACTTGAAACATGTCAGCATAATGTCATGTTTTAGATAGAAATTTTCTAGATAATCATTAAGCCTCCTTCTAATTATATGGTTCTAATAATCTTCTCTTTTTTCTTACTTGGAAGTATTTCCCTCACCTTCCAAAACTCTTGTTACCCTCTATGGCATTCTTGTCCTTTCTATAAAATAAGCAAAGGGAGGCTGTGGCCTGAAAACAAGAAGGTTATGATTAATTATGGAATGGGAATGTAGGTTGCATCTCACCCTTTGCATCAGTACAGTAAGTCCAGACTTACTGTAAACTGACCATTATGTAAAAACATGATAAAAATTGTTTGACATAACATTAGGGGTGGTGGTATTCAGTCACTGCAATCATATTCAATTCTCAGTGACCTTATTTGTGTTTTTCTTGGTAAAGATATGGAGTGGTGAGCTTTTCCAGCTCATTTTACAAACAAGGAAATTGAGGCAAATAGGATTAAATAACTAGCCAGGGGTCACACAGCTAGCAAGTATCTGAACTCAGAAAGATTTGACCTCAAGAAGACGAATCTTTCTGACTGCAGACCCAGAACTTTATCCACTATACTACCCAGCTGTCCCTCAACATTTCATCACAGGCTGAAAAATTTTAGCAAGAATTAACATAATGGCTAGACACATATCATAAGCTTTCTGCCTTTCATAACTGACAACAAATTTGTATATCACAAATAAAGATCTTAAACTATTCCTTTCTTCTTAATAAATAAAGTATACTGGAATTGGACTATTATCACAGACAGCTGAATTACCCTCAAATGCTTCAATGTTACATTGAACCATAAAAATTTTAAAACAATGTTTTTATTAGATGCAGCAAATATTCATAATCTCCAAGCTATGTAAAGTGAAAAGCTTTCAAAGTATAGAGGCCTAGCAGAAGAAATACAAATCACATTAGAACAGAATGAGATTATATGCTTACCTGCCTGCTCCTTGAGTTGTCCAGAAGATTCTTACCACAAGCCTACAGAAGAGAACCTTTTTTATTTCACTGCTTTTAGTCATTATGAAAAGCAATCATCTTATCCACATGTACTATAATAGCCTGCAGATTAAATCTAAAAGAACAATAGCAGGCTAGCAGCTTTCTCTGAGACTATTTTTTCTGAACTCACTTTTAAAAAGATAAGGACAAGATAAATAATAGCAGTCATCATTTTAAAATAAACAATTTTAATATATTCATGTTTTTGCTCACTGTATAGTAATGGAATTGATTGCATTCTTCACTATATAAGTTTTAGATGAAATAGAAATCTTCTTTTGAAAGATTATTGAAGTTTTTAAATGTTCAAATAAATGTTGACTGTGGTGAATGAGCTGTAATTTACAGTCATTTTGTTCAGTCAAGCAGGGACAAAGAATATTATTCAGTGGGAAAATCATTGACTGAAGAGATTAGACAGTTTCCTTCAACTAGAGTAGAATCTCTTCCCCCAGATGCCAAGAAAATCCCTACTGTCCCCATATCAAAGGGATCAGAATTAAGGGCTGTAGTTTACTATTTGACACATCTGCTACTGGATGTTCTAGTCAACACAAATTACACTTTCCCTCTATCTCTTTTGTATGGCATAGGAATTAAAATTACCACATGCCATGGCACTTTCCATTTTATAAAATTCCCTTCTTTCCACTTTACAAAAAAAGAGGGAAAAGAAAGCAGAGTCTAGATTTCAAGTACAAAAGAAATTTAGATATCATTTTGTGTTCCAATTTCCATTTTATAAATGAAGAAACTGAACACATAGAACAGAAGTAATGTATTCAAGGTGAAAGATAATCAATGACAAAGCTGGCCTTCCAAACCAAGTTGTCAATTGTCAGATGTTGTACTCTTATCACTACAATGCACTCATCTAAAAGTCTGAGGGAGCAGAAGAAGCAACAGATGAATTCTAGCAACAGATGAATTCTAAATGAGCTAAAAACTGGTTGTTAAGCATACTATATTATCTGACCAATAAAATATTTGACTATATGTATTCAAAATTATATTGTACTGCCCATGAGATTAACTCTGTGCTCACTAGGAAAAGTGAAACATCACAGTGTTCCCCACCCAATACCTTGTGCAGTTTTATTTCTTTTGGAAATTACTTCAATTTCCTATTTATGTTTTCTAACTAAATACTAAACATTGGCTTTGATCTTTTTCTTTTGTTCAATTAGTTTAACTCCCTGAAATTCCAGGATGTATTTTTGGCAAAGGACAAAAAAAAAAAAATGAATAGATTTGATAATCTTTCTAGTTTTTTAAAAAACTTTTATCAAACAAAGCTATCAAGCATCAATGTGATTCCCATATGCCTCTCTACAAATAGTTGGATGATTTTCTCTTTTTTTCTCCTTTTAGTGATGTCTTTTTTTTAAAAAACATCACAGTCATTTCTTAATATATTCTCCATCTCCAATGAACACTTACTTATATTAAAGAAAACCAATAAGTCAAATCGACTAAGTGATCACATCTGACAGAGTATACAATATTTTTTCCAATTCAATAAACATTTATTAAGTCCTTACTTTATGCCAGGCACTATGTTAAATACTGGAGATACAAAAAGAGACAAAAGACAGTCCCTACTCTCAGAAAGCTCACTCTCTAGTAGGAGAGACAATAAGAAACAAATATGCACAAATAATAATGTACCAGATAAATAGGAAATAAAAAAGAGAGACTAGAATTAAGAAGGGTTGGAAAGGCATTGTATAGGAGATGGAATTTTAATTGAGACTCAAAGGAAGCTGGTAAAGCTAATAAGCAGAGATGAAGAAGGAGTACAGCTAGAGAAAAAAACCTGTCTGGAGGTAAAAAATGGAGATTTTGTTCATGTAACAATCAGGAGGCCAATGTCAACAGATTGAGGTGATGAGCCTAAACCAGAGGAATGTAGTATGAGAAAAGAGAAGGTGATATACTTAGGAAATATTGAAAACATGAAATAAATAGACCTTGACAACAGATTAGATAAGGAAATGAGACAGTGAGAACTTTTTTTTTTTTAATTTTTATTTTATTTTATAATTATAACTTTTTTTTTGACAGTACATATGCATGGGTAATTTTTTACAACATTATCCTTTGCACTTACTTCTGTTCAGATTTTTTCCCTTCCTCCCCAACCCCCTCCCCCAGATGGCAGGCAGTCTTATACATGTTAAATATATTACGATATATTCTAGATACAATATATGTGTGTAGAACCGAATTTCTTGTTGCACAGGAAGAATTGGATTCAGAAGGTAAAAATAACAGTTTACATTCATTTCCCAGTGTTCCTTTTCTGGATGTAGCTGATTCTGTCCATCATTAATCAATTGGGATTGGATTAGCTCTTCTCTATGTTGAAGATATCCACTTCCATCAGAATACATCCTCGTACAGTATCATTGTTGAAGTGTATAATGATCTTCTGGTTCTGCTTGTTTCACTTAGCATCAGTAGATGTAAGTCTCTCCAAGCCTCTCTGTATTTCTCCTGTTGGTCATTTCTTACAGAACAATAATATTCCATAACATTCATATACCATAATTTACCCAACCATTCTCCAATTGATGGACATCCATTCATCTTCCAGCTTCTAGCCACTATGAAAAGGGCTGCCACAAACATTTTGGCACATACAGGTCCCTTTCCCTTCTTTAGTATTTCCTTGGGATATAAGCCCAGTAGTAGTATGGCTGGGTCAAAGGGTATGCTCATTTTGATAACTTTTTGGGCATAATTCCAGATTGCTCTCCAGAATGGTTGGATTCTTTCACAACTCCACCAACAATGCATCAGTGTCCCAGTTTTCCCACAGCCCCTCCAACATTCATCATTATTTGTTCCTGTCATCTTAGCCAATCTGACAGGTGTGTAATGATATCTCAGAGTTGTCTTAATTTGCATTTCTCTGATCAATAGTGATTTGGAACACTTTCATATGAGCGGAAATAATTTTAATTTCATCATCTGAAAATTGTCTGTTCATATCCTTTGACCATTTATCAATTGGAGAATGGCTTGATTTCTTATAAATTAAAGTCAATTCTCTGTATATTTTGGAGATGAGGCCTTTATCAGAACCTTTAACTGTAAAAATGTTTTCCCAATTTGTTACTTCCATTCTAATCTTGTTTGCATTAGTTTTGTTTGTGCAGAAACTTTTTAATTTGGTGTAATCAGAATTTTCTATTTTGTGATCAATAATGGTCTCTAATTCTCCCTTGGACACAAACTCCTTCCTCCTCCACAAGTCTGAGAGGTAAACCATCCCATGTTCCTCCAATTTATTTATGATTTCGTTCTTTATGCCTAAATCTTGGACCCATTTTGATCTAATCTTAGTATGTGGTGTTAAATGTTGGTCCATGCCTAGTTTCTGCCATTTCTGCCATACTAATTTCCAGTTTTCCCAGCAGTTTTTGTCAAATAATGAATTCTTATCCCAAAATTTGGGATCTTTGGGTTTGTCAAACACTAGATTGCTATTTTTATTCACTATCTTGCCCTGTGAAACTAACCTATGCCACTGATCAACTAGTCTATTTCTTAGCCAATACCAAATGGTTTTGGTGACTGTTGCTTTATAATACAGTTCTAGATCAGGTACAGCTAGACCACCTTCACTTAATTTTTTTTTCATTACTTCCCTTGAAATTCTTGACCTTTTGTTGTTCCATATGAATTCTGTTGTTATTTTTTCTAGGTTATTAAAATAGTTTCTTGGAAGTCTGATTGGTATAGCACTAAATAAATAGATAAGTTTAGGGAGTATTGTCATCTTCATTATATTCGCTCGGCCTATCCAAGAGCACTGAATGTCTTTCCAATTATTTAAATCTGACTTTATTTTTGTGGCAAGTGTTTTGTAATTTTGCTCATATAATTCCCGACTCTCCTTTGGTAGATATATTCCCAAGCTATCAACCGTTATTTTGAATGGAATTTCTCTTTGTATCTCTTGCTGTTGGATTGTGTTGGTGATGTATAAAAATGCTGAGGATTTATGTGGATTTATTTTGTATCCTGCAACTTTGCTAAAATTCTGAATTATTTCTAATAGCTTTTAGCAGAGTCTTTGGGGTTCTCTAAGTATACCATCATGTCATCTGCGAAAAGTGATAATTTGATTTCCTCATTTCCTACTCTAATTCCTTGAATCTCTTTCTCAGATCTTATTGCTGAGGCTAGCGTTTCTAGTACTATATTGAAAAGTAATGGTGATAGTGGGCAAACTTGTTTCACTCCTGATCTTACCGGGAAAGGTTCTAGTTTATCGCCATTATATATAATGTTTACTGAAGGTTTTAAATATATGCTCCTTATTATTTTAAGGAATAGTCCATTTATTCCTATACTCTCAAGCTTTTTTAGTAGGAATGGATGTTGGATTTTATCAAATGCTTTTTCTGCATCTATTGAGATGATCATATGGTTTTTATTAATTTGATTATTAATATGGTCAATTATACTAATAGTTTTCCTAATATTAAACCAGCCCTGCATTCCTGGTATAAATCCCACTTGGTCAAAGTGTATTATCCTGGGGATGATTTTCTGAAGTCTATTTGCTAGTATCTTATTTAAGATTTTAGCATCAATATTCATTAAGGAAATTGGTCTATAGTTTTCTTTCTCAGTTTTCGATCTACCTGGTTTAGGTATCAGTACCATGTCTGTGTCATAGAAGGAATTTGGTAGGACTTCTTCAATCCCTATTTTTTCAAATAGTTTACATAGCATTGGAGTTAGTTGTTCTTTATATGTTTGGTAGAATTCACATGTAAATCCATCTGGTCCTGGGGACTTTTTCTTAGGAAGTTGGTTAATAGCTTGGTCTATTTCTTTTTCTGAAATGGGACTATTTAGACTACTTACTTCTTCCTCTGTTAATCTGGGCAAGCTATATTTTTGAAGGTATTCTTCCATTTCATTTAAGTTATCGAATTTATTGGCATAAAGTTGAGCAAAGTAGCTCCTAACTATTGTTCTAATTTCCTCTTCATTAGTGTTGAGTTCACCCTTTTCATTTTCAAGACTAACAATTTGCTTTTTCTCTTTCCTTTTTTTAATCAGGTTTACTAAGAGATTGTCTATTTTGTTGGTTTTTTCATAGAACCAACTCTTAGTTTTATTAATTAATTCAATAGTTTTTTTACTTTCAATTTTATTAATCTCACCTTTTATTTTTTGAATTTCAAGTTTTGTGTTTGTCTGGGGGCTTTTAATTTGTTCCTTTTCTAGCAATTTTAGTTGTAAGCCCAATTCGTTGGCCCTCTCTTTCTCTATTTTATGCAAGTAGGCCTGTAGAGATATAAAACTTCCCCTTATTACTGCTTTGGCTGTTCCCCACACATTTTGGTATGATATCTCATTATTGTTATTTTCTTGGGTGAAGTTATTAATTATGTCTATGATTTGCTGTTTTACCCAATCATTCTTTAGTATAAGATTATTTAGTTTCCAATTATTTTTTGGTCTATTTTCCCCTGGCTTTTTATTAAATATAATTTTGATTGCATTATGGTCTAAAAAGGATGCATTTACTATTTCTGCCTTACTGCATTTGATTTTGAGGTTTTTATGCCCTAGTATATGATCAATTTTTGTATAGGTTCCATCAACTGCTGAGAAGAAAGTATATTCCTTTCTGTCTCCATTTAGCTTTCTCCAAAGATCTATCATATCAAACTTTTCTAGTATTCTATTTACCTCTTTGACTTCTTTCTTATTTATTTTGTGGTTTGATTTATCTAATTCTGAGAGTGCAAGGTTGAGATCTCCCACTATTATAGTTTTGCTATCTATTTCCTCTTGCAGCTCTCTTAATTTCTCTTTTAAGAATTTAGATGCTGCACCACTTGGTGCATATGTTTAATAGTGATACTGCTTCATTATTGATGCTGCCCTTTAGCAGGATATAATGCCCTTCCTTATCTCTTTTAATTACATCAATTTTTGTTTTTGCTTGATCTGAGATGAGGATGGCTACTCCTGCTTTTTTGGTTTTGCCTGAAGCATAATAGATTCTGCTCCACCCTTTTACTTTTAGTTTGAATGTCTCACCCAGTTTCAGGTGTGTTTCCTGTAAACAACATATAGTAGGAGAGACTGTGAGAACTTGAGAATGATACCTAGATTGTGAGTCTAGGAAAATAGTGTTACTCTCAAGGTATGGAAGAGACTGACTTCCATTCTGGACATGTTGAGTTCAAAATGTCTATTAGACATCCAAATGTCTGAAAAGCAATTGGAGATTCAAGAATGAAAAACCTGAGGGAGGTTGGAATGGTCTAAGTAGATTTGAGAATCATCAACATAAAAATGGCAATTAAATTCTTGGAAGCTGCTGAGATTGCTAAGTGAAATGTTATAGGGAAAAGACAAGATCCAGGACAGAACCCAGTCTGGATGTCTTCTTCCAATAATACCTATCAGGAAAAATTCACAAAACTTCCAAACTTCTACCAAAGCAAAATATGCCAAAACATATTGAAGACAGAGTACCTTAAAGGAATTAAAAATTAAGAATGAAAAGATATGCATGATACATTTCACTTTTCCCTAATGAGTTTAAAAAACTCTCTTTTGTTGCTAAAACACTATAAAAAAGAAAGGAATATAATTTCTTTCAATGTGTGTTCATCATAACAGTTTGGAGGACCTGATGAATTTGTTATTATTTCATTTTCCCAGTATGCTTCAAACTTGAGCCTCTCCGGGTATCCCAAAAGTCTTAATGTATTTTTAAGATTTAATAGTTTCTAATCTATTAAGTGGCTATTAAAACTGAATTGTATATATTTTATTATGGGACTTTGGAAACATTTTATAATCCCTTTTATTTCTTTCAAAGTGGACCTAAAGTTATAATTAAAAGAGAACTTTCTGATCTATTTTTAACTTCATTTGATATTTTTCATATCTCAATTATTTTAAGATCATTACAAAAAATGACATTTTAAATATTTTGACTATCTCTTCTCACATTTCTCATTAAAGAGTTAACCGTCTGCTCTACTGTTGTGGGTCAGAACTCTGAACTTGAAACAAAGGATTCTTACAAGGTATTAAGTGGAATTGATGAAACAATGGTTATCTAATTTAGCATGGTACTTAATAGTTTTCTAAATTCAGTATGATTGATTTAATCTTACAACAAATAGTGGTTTCCTAGTGATAATATAATGATTGCTTTATACTCAGTGTAGAGCATATAAACTAGGAGCCTCAGCTAGATTCATTCAGGCAGAGGCAGAGAAGACAAAGGACAAAGGCGGGGAGAGTTCAAGCTCTCAGAACCAAGGAGAGAGATTCATTTGATTTTTTGGTGGCAGGCTTACCTCCTTCCTTTTCCCCACTGAAGGCAAGACTGGGGAAGGCCTCTAAGAAAGCTGCCCAGCCCCAAGCAAGGAGACAACAAAGAATTTGGACTGTAACACATGGCTGTTTTTGTGGTGATTACTGAACTGAAAGGAAGGCTTCTTCCAGAGACCCCCAGAAAACAGAAAAAGAAAACACTATACTATATTATGGAACTACAAGAAGTATATACTATAGTTTTCAAACTGTGGACCAAAAACATCTCAGGGTCAAAAGTATTTTTATCATGATGTCAAGACATTTTTGCCTATTAAAGTACTCCTGCCTTTTCCACTACCTGTGAGACCAGATTTTCCTTATATATTTCAACCAAAACATTATATCTCAACAGAATGAATTCAGAAGTATATATAAAAATCCATCCATTTCCTATTAAGCCAGCATTAAAGAAATTTTCAAAAACATTTGAAATAATGCTACTCTTTACTAAGTTGCTTTTATGTCAGAAAATATTGTTATCTTTCATAAATATATGTAATTTCAATTTAATTGCTCTATTATTAGGTTCAAATAACTTAAATATTTAAATTTTAAAATTTCTAATAAGAATTTTTAAAAAGATAGATAAAAACTATCTTATAAATCTTTTATTATTCAATTCTCACTATAAACCCTGCAAGGTACCTACCAAAGATATTATTTTCCCAATATTACAAGTGAGGAAGTGGAATCTCAAATTTATGCTTAACTTTGAGTCAGAGATACATAGATATAAATGTCTGAGGCTGGATTTAGAAACCCATGGAAATTATACACTATGCATACCTGCTACAAACAATTTGTATTTGCAAACCTTCTTAAAAGTTAGACTTATAGAAGAGGAACATACTGGTATTTCTAGAGGAAAGAGCCAGATCAGACCTAAAACTTCCAGAATTTGAGAGGAAGAAGTAATTATAGAAGGGCTAATAAAAAGATCAGAAAAGATCAGAAATGAACATTGAGGATCTAAGTTATCATTAGAATCTATGTGAGTGAGAAAAAGAGAGTGAGAAAAATAGGATAATTGGCATGAAGGAAGTTGAACAGATAGGGAAGACAAGCATTCCAATTTAATATAGGAACAGCCTTGCTGAGGAAACTAGTATATACATGCCATAACAAAAAAATTGAGAGATGTACCTTGAAAATTCATTTTTATCCTATAAAACATCCTATCCTATCCTATCAATCATATTTTAGCTCTATAGTGCTAAAAAAAAAAAAAAAAAAGTTATAGTGACATGCCATTTCCTACCCTAAAATTTCTCATGTTACTTTGATATTGTTCAATTGTGAATAAAAAAAATTTCTCTAAACAATTTGTGGATCAAGAGAGAGTTGGCACTTTTCTACCGAGGCAAGTAACACAGAACATAAAGCTAAATAAGCTTTTTAAAACAAAATCATTCGGGGTTAGGACAAATTTCTTGAATATGATCTCATGCTGGTGAGTTTATATCTCCTGTATAATACCATGATGTAACTACACATACATACCACACACACACACACACACACACACACACACACACACACACACACATACACACAGCAAGAGAGTACGTGGCCAGTGTTAGGGAAGCATGGAAGACCAAGATGGGAAGTTCACTTGGAATGTAATTATTGTTTAAGGAAGTAATCAACAAATAATTTTAAAAACTATTATTTTAAAAACTATTTTAAAACTATTAAACTATAATCAGTGTCCAGGAAGCTCCAGATGAGAAATTTTCTCTATCAATTTAGGTGAACATCTCCTATACATTTTATAGTCCTAGAAATTTGATTCTGAGGATTTAATGTTAAATGACTTGATATAATAATATACCTATTTGTAGGTATATTGTTAGTGCTGAAAAAATAGAAGTGAAAAAGGGTTTCAGAAGTGTACTGATGAATACTTGGCCAAGATCCAACACTTTTTTTTTGAAGACAGAACAAATAATTGAACCAGCTTCTATAAGAATTATATATACTGAATAACTAATAAATTATAAAATTACTGAACATTTTTATTTAAAGTAGAAGAAAAATTATTTGTTTTGAAAGTTGGTGCTTATTTTAGTGGTTTCTGGTACAATTTAGCATTGCTATCAATATCAAGTATCTTAAACTTTATAATTAATGCCTCCTTTAATCAACAAATTTCCTTTTTGGAGCCATGAAGTTCCTTTCCATTGTTAAGAGCTTTCATAAGTAAAATGCACAAGGGAGTTGAATACCTGGGTTCCCAGTGTTTTTTCTTGGAATTGTACTCTTCCCAAAGACAGTTTTAAGGCTTGCACTTCCACAGTAATTTTCAATTCTATTCAGGGATTCTAGGAAATGGGTGCAAATGTTCCATAGTAAAGGCTTTCTTTGGAATTTTTAGTACCTTCTTCCATATGTCTTATCCATAAGCTATTGTTTTTCCTATTTCTCTTTAGTTTTTATTTACTCTAACCTGCTTTATTACACATGGTTGAATAGAATATCTCTTAATTAACCCCAAAATTTGTAAGATATGATCAAAATTCCTGAAGATATTCATATAGGAGAGTTCTAGCTTTTAGAACTTGATCTCTAAATGTGTAAGGTTTATGGGGCTTTTTAAAATTTCCTGCAAGAAGGAATCTTATCTATGACTGCTTTCAATAAAATCTGTCTTTTCAGTAACTGTACTCATTTTGCTGAACTCTGAGTTTCTGCATATTTTTCTTCATCAAAACAGAAAGCAATTTTGTCCCTTAAGGGTGGCTCTCCATTGCCTGTGAAATCCCATTATTGTCTTTTCCCAATCAGAAAGGAATCATTTTCAAGTTTCTTCTTTAAGAAAGGGGGGCAGGGAGAAGAAGCATCTCTCCTTCCTAACAATGATTACCAGCTGCTAAGTGGTCTCCTGAGCAACCATTTCTAAAACAGAATCAGCTATCAAGGCTTCAGACACATGCTTTGTGTTATAGAAATAACAGTTTAGAGTCAAACCTATTTTCTAAAAGGGCCAGTGCCTCTTCCTAAAGAAACTTCTTCTAAAGATCATCTAAATATAATTTAGCAAGGCTATCAAACAAAGAGTTTAAGTTAATTACCAGAGAGTAATTACTATGCCCTAGTCGATTTGGATCACTAGTGGCAAATCTCAAGAATCAAGTTGTCTGATGAAATAAGTTGACAGAGGAAGGCATGTTCCCTCTCATATTAAATGGGAGACTCAAGGTTACAACTTCTCTTCAATGGTCAAATGGATTATAATGTCACCACCTGTGTGTCAGCACAAAGTTGTCCAACACACTAAGCAGGAAGAAATCCTAAACTATGTAGTGAACACTACTCATTCCATGCTTTATAAATTCAGTTTCCTAAGTGCACAGGCATTGTTCATGGGATTATGAACTGATCCAACCATTCTGCAGAGTAATATGAAACAATGCCCAAAGGGCTATCAAACTGTGCATACCCTTTGATCCAGCAGTGTCTTTACTGGGTCTGTATTCCAAAGAGAACATAAAACAGGGAAAAAGATCAATGTGTGCAAAAATGTTTCTGGCAGCCCTTTTTATAGTGACAAGGAACTGGAAATGGAGTGGATGTCCATCAATTGGAGAATGGCTAAGTTATGGTATATGAATGTTATGGAATATTATTGTTCTGTAAGAAATGCCCAGCAGGATGATTTCACAGAATCCTGGAGAGACTTACGTGAACTGATGCTAAGTGAAATGAGCAAAACCAGGAGATCATTGTAGTACATGGCAACAGAAATATTATACAATGATTAAATCTGATAGACGTGGCACTTTTCAACAATGAAGTGATTCAAGCCGATTCCAGCAGACTATGATGGGGAGAGCCATCTGCATGCAGAATGAAGCCTGTGGGGACTGAATGTGGATCACATCATAATATGTTCACCTATTTGTTGTTTGCTTGCTTTTTGTTTTTTCTCTCATTTTTTTGATCTGATTTTTCTTGTGCAACATGATAAATGTGGAAATATGTGTAGAAGAATTGCATGTGTTTAGCATATATTGGATTATGTGCTGTCTAGGGGAGGGAGTGGGGGAAGGCAAAGAGGAAAATTTGGAACACAAGGTTTGCAAAGGTAAATGTTGCAAACTTTTATTTTTAAATAAAAAGCTATTAAAAAAGAAAATGAAATATCTCCTAGTCTATCTCAAAAAGGGAGGCTGCATATTAATATTTTATTTCTTGGATTAGATTAGAAAGGTAAACTCATTCATACTTCATTTTTTTTGCTGAAGCAATTGGGCTTAAGTGACTTGCCCAGGTCACACAGGTAGGAAATATGAGGTCCTCCTGACTTCAGGACTGGTGCTCTATCCACTATGCCACCTAGCTGCCCCTCATTCACACTTCTCAAAAGTGTGCAAGTTTATTCATAACTTACCAAAGGAATGTCACAAAGTCTGAATAAGGAAAAAAAAAGTATCAGTATTATCCTTGAAACCAAAATATGGAGAAATTAGTGTTAAAATATTAAAATTCAACCTTAAATGAGAATATTGCCACTCTTACCCAATTAACAAAAGATCAGATTCTCTTCATAAACCTAATGTTATTTGTTTACTTTATAATCTACAATTCTAGTCATTAAGCCAATATTATACAATACTTTAAAATAAAACATCACTCTCAAAGAAAAAAAAGTGCCTAATTTCCATTTTAAAAATTGCCCTCCAATTGCCTTTGGGTGATAGGGGAATAATATTGAAAGTTTCCAGGAACAAAAGTAAAAATTCTTAATAGTTATGCTTTTCAAGTGTTATTCTGAGGCCAGAATTCTCCATATGTGTTAGATATAAAGAACAAGATTGTTCTAAGCAGGAATTCTAAGGGACTAAGTAAGATCCCTTTTAAAATACTATAGAAAAAAACCTGGAATTCTGGTTCTGGAAGAAAATTTAATTGACTATAAAAAGTGGTATCTTGATGCCTTCATGAATAGGCAACTCTTACAATTTTCTCTTCTTTTTGACTAAGCCTCTCAACTCATTATTATAAGGATTTCCTAATGAACAATTTTTTTCTGCTGATACAGATTGGGATTCATTCTGAAATTTGTGGTCTTAAAGAATTAAATGAAATAAAATGGATAAATTTTATTACATGAAAATAAATAGGTTTTATACAAACAAAACTAATGGAGCCAAAAATAAAAGGAAAGGAGAAAGGTGAGGGACAATTTATAGTCTGTTCTCTGATAAAGGCTTCATTTCTCAAATATATAGAGAATGAAACCAACTTTATAAAAGAAAAAAAAAAAAAGAGAGAGAGCCATTCCTCAATTGTTAAATGGGCGAAAGATATGAACAGGTAGCTTATGAATGAAGAAATCAAAGCTATCATTAGTCTAAAAAAATTCTCTAAATCTCTATTGACTTAAGAAATTAAAATTAAAACAACTCTGAGGTATCGCTTCACACCTATCATATTTTGCTAATATGACAGAAAAGGAAAATTTTAAATACTGGTACACATGTGAGAAAATAAGCACAGGAGCTGTGAACTGGTCCAATTCTGGAGAACAATTTTGAACAAGGTCCAAAAAGCTATAAAACTTCATAATCTCTGATCCAGAAATACCACTAAGTTAGGTCTGTATCCCAAAGATATCAGAGAAAGCAGTCCTGCTTCCTGCTTCCTGGTATAAATCCCACCTGATCATAGTATGTTATCCTGCTGATAAGTTGTAATCTCTTTGCTAACATTTTATTTAACATTTTTACATCAATATAAATAAGCTAGATTGGAGTGTAATTTTCTTTCTGTTTTGGCTCTTCTTGGTTTAGGTATCACTACCATATTAGTGTCATCAATTAGGAATGACAGGACAAGCTGATGTGATGAGCTTTGTTATTATTACGTTAAAGAAATGATGAGCAAGATGATGTTATGGGCCAGAACTTGAAACAATGTGCTAAGTCACTGGAATCAATAGAGACAATGATTATATACTTAGTACTTATTAAAGTTCACATCTTTAAGAGAGCATATATATAAGGAGGAGCTCCCACAAGCCCTCTCTCAGAGGCCGACTCAGATTCATTCCAACTTCTACCTTTGTTCTGGCTGGGCACTTCAGGAGATTCAACTTAGGATTTAGTCGAGGAGATTCACAAGTCGGGCAGAACTATAAGCGAGAAGCTCTCAGGGCAAGACGCAGGAACCCACAAGCTCACTCTCGGAGGTGGAGTCAGATTCATTTCATTTTCCACCTTTGTACTGGCTGGAGGCTGAAGGACAAACCTTTGGATTGGGAGGGAGCTCTTGAAACCAAGAAGAGAGATGGGCCTCTATTAAAGCTAACCAGGTCCCAGGAAAAGAAACAAGAGTTAAAAGGAACAATAAAGAATTTGGACTTTAACTCCTGGCTGCATTTGAGGTGATAAGTACACTGAACTGAAGCTAAGGCTGCCTCCAGACGCCCCCCAAGAAACCTGCTCCTAGAGAACATTATACTTTAGAGAAGAACATGACAAGATGATTTCAGAAAAACCTAGAAAGATTTAAATGAACTGATGCAAAGTGAAGTTAACAGAACCAACAGAACATTGTATACAATAATGGAAAAACTGAAAGGTTATTAAAGGCTTCATAAATTTAGCACTGATTTCATTCATTAGAAGGACTTAGAAGCATACTGATTTTGTAAAATAAAGCTGGTGAATTATAGTATGGCAGAGTGAAACAGGTTAAATTGAATATTCTTATATCATTTTTAAGTAGGACAATGCTGAATGTTAGTCAAGCTACTTATACATCTTTCACATAAGAATTTCAGGTCAAAAAAAGAAAAAAGAAAAAAATAGTTTAAAGCCTCCTGGGTTGGAAACATAAAGATGAAAAATTTCCACACATCCTTCACTAACTATATTTTTGAAGGAAGCAATTAGATGATAATAAAATTAACTGGAGTACCTGTACCATTTGACATATCACTTGGTCTTTTATGATGGATTTAGTGCTGTGAAATTTCCCGTGACAGCTCCAAAGGCAGGAGGTTCATTGTGAAATTAAGAGACATAGAGCAGCAGAAGCAGCAAGATTTCTCCCTCCAATTACACCAATAACTAGGGCTTAACAGGGTCATTCAATCTCCATATTCATTCATTCCTTCCACATTGCTTTATGGGATGGAAGTACAGTGAAACTGAGAATTCCCTTAAAAAAAAAACTTTTTTTATTCATACTCTTTGATATCTCCATAGAATGAACTCTATAACAAATCATTTAACTAGCCATTGTTAAGTACCTACTATGTACTGAGCACTGTACTAGATATTAGCAATATAAATACAAAGAAGGAAATAATCCCTGTAGCTTTAATGAGTTGGGGGTTGAGCAAATAAGGATAGATGACTCACCTGTCATAAAATCATGTTTTAATAGATTATTGCTATATCTAGCTTGTTCTACTTCACAGGATATGATTTGGCCCTAGTTATAGGAAAGGAAACACAACATACTGAATAGTTAGACTTGAAGCAAGGATGACAAATTTAAATCCTGCTTCGGGTATTAAATTTTCTGACCCTAAACAAAGCACTTAACTTTCCTCAGCTTAGTTTCTTCTGCAGTAAAATAATAATAACATTTATTTCACACTGTTGGTATGAGGATCAGAAATAATAATATGTGCTAAGGTTTTTGCAAGCCTTAACATACTATGTATGTATATCTTGATTCATGTAACAATGATGTTTTCTTTTTTCCCCAGCTATGCAAAATGGTACATTTTGTGCTTAAGTATTAACAGGAGACATATTTTTAAATAAGTGCTTAATAACATTTATGGTCCTACAAAATGTCATTTAAACTAGATGGTCTAAGTTGATCAGTTTTCTTGGACCTATGGAAATAATGTTTTCCCCAAACCAATAAAATCAGTGTATTGAATCATCAGTTCCATTGTATAAATAACATCAAAATAAATGAGTCTCTTTTTTGAAGAGCTTTTCCTGATACATCTCTAAATACCATCTGAACTGATAAATTTTTTTGAAATTGCTAATTATAGCTACATACTCTATGTGATCTATACTCACTGTTTCTGTTTTAGTTAGTAAGTTCTTAGATTATTTTCTTCAATTCATTGTACAGGACAAGCATAAAACTTTCACCTATGCTTCTAAGAACATTGGACTAGGAACCTTAAAGAAAGCTTTGCTTACTCTCATCTTTAGTGATCTTCCTCCATTACACAATCATCTCAGGATACTTGATATCAATTCCTTTGTGCCCTGACTGCATCTAGGGATATAACAAAGGGATAGGAGCCCAGAAATTACTGTGTGCAATTATCCAACTCATCACAATATGATTGTTCTTCTGATGATGGAGCATATCTTTTTTCTGTATCATAGATTCCAAAGTAGGCTGTTCCACAGACACTAATATCCTGCATTGATATATTGAAATTTTGAAACAAGCCACAAATTCTATTAGATTTGGTGATTTTTACAAGGCACTTTTCCAGGTCTTTAAATTCTCTTTCAGGCCAGATTTTCCAACATCAAATGCCAAGTAGATTCTCATGAAATTCAAGAGGTAGACAAAACAGAGAGAAGTGACTCCAGTTGTACTACAAAATTCAAGATTACCAGCAAAATACTGCTTAAACCCCTCCCCTAAACACACTGATCCTTAAAGACAAAGCTAAGGACCTGAGTGGAGAAATATCTGATGATATTTGCTATTACTCCATTAGAAGAGATTCTGTTCCTTTGGGATTCAGACTATATAATCTTTTCTACTTTAGTACTACTTGTCATTGATGAGATCTAGAATTGGGGTACCTAAATGAAATTAGGGTTTAATTGAGGTCTAGTGGCAGGTTCAGGACACAGGGAGTCAAATAAAGCTCCCCTGCAACCCCTTTAGATTTGGCTCAAGGATAGGGAGTTAAATAGGTCTAGTGGCAGTGCAAGAGTCCTCTGTAAAGGAATTTACAGAACTGAAAACCTAGATTGATAAAAGAGGTTTATTGTGGGGTTTGGAAGTAAAGTTAAAGCCTAATTAGAAAAGTTTTAGGTAGAGATAAGAGGGCACTGGAAACAGTGTTCCAGTAGGCAGAGATCCTTGGCATGTCAGGCGTAAGGCTGCCATGTTTGGAACCTCTGCAAAGAGAGGACGCCAGCTTGGTTCTTTTATGAGGAAAGATTTAGCTAAAGGGGCCTGTGGGTAAAATCCCAAGTCTGGCCCTTCAGTGAGGGCTAGAATTTGCTTGGTGGGGATTGGGAAACCTGAGCAGATCATTAAAATGGGGGCTGGGACAGCCCAAGTTGGCTCAGATCAGATGAGGTTGTGAGAGACCAGATATCTCCTATTGGAATTCAAAGGGATGCTTTTGACCAAGATTTGTGAATCAAAGGTCCTAGATTCTTGAATTGATAATGCATCAGCTAGGGAGGGTTGGGAATCAGAAAGGAATAAATCAATCTGAAAGGACTAGTTTCTTAAAGGGACCACAACCCGCTTCATCATCAGCAATGTGTTTACCTGCATGCTATTGCAATAATAGTTTGAATCTCTCAATGATAGTTACCTGTCTTGAAATTCCTTAGTGAAGATGGTCTGTTTCAACAGGGTTACAGAGGAAGTAGATTAAGAGTCAAGAGGCAAAGATTGGGTATAAAATGGACAAAAGCTGGAAAATGAGTTAGTGTTGCCATTACCTATTTTCCAATCAATTCTATAAACTGTTCATAGAGATCTTTGGTCTGATATTACTTAATTAATTATTTAATTTGGCAACTAAAAATAGTATGGCTACATACATATGAGAGGTGAAGAGAGGGAAGGAGGGAAGAAGAGGGAGAACTATATCTATCTATAGATAATTTATATCATGGTATTGTCAATTCAAGAAATTTATTGATTTTTCTTTCAGATTAATCCTTTCACGACTTACTCTGAATTTGAATAAGAGTAAGTCAGTAGTAGATAAATGTTAAAAAATAAAATTATAAGCACAAATTAAACAACAGTTGTCTGTTAAATATTTAAAATAGCAGCATTTAAAGATAAATAAAATAAGGTATGTGTAGTAATTGTTTAAAAATGAGAATAATTCATTAAATGAGTTTAAAGCAATCAGAATTCCTGATCAATTAAACTCTATCATCTGTTTCTGGGAATTGACCACAAATTCATAGATAAATGATCTCTCTCTTGTTTTAAAAACTTTTGGAATAAATAAAATGGATCGTTTCTATTTTAAATGCTTTAAAATATGAGTAGACTAGTGATTCCAATTTTTTTTAAAAATACCACTTGCATATAAAACTTTTAAAGAATATTTTTAGATTTAGATCTAAAGCATATACAGCACAACTTAGTTTCTTAAGTCAATTAGTGATATTTCAACAGAAAGTAGTTTACCAATGTTTACATATGATGTCTTAATTAAAATTCATTTTCCAATAGGTCTATTTTGAACAAGGATTTCAATTTCTCTCTCTTTTCTTCCCTCTTGTTTCTTTTGTGTCCTTACTTATATAAAATGAATGAATCTATCTGAGATTATAGAAATGCATTATTTACTTCAATAGTGGATCTGTAATTTTATCATATTTGGCTCCAAGTCATTATTAATCAGAGAAATGCAAATTAAGACAACTCTGAGATACCACTACACACCTGTCAGATTGGCTAGAATGACAGGGAGAGATAATGCAGAATGTTGGAGGGGATGTGGGAAAACAGGGACACTGATACATTGTTGGTAGAATTGTGAATATATCCAGCCATTCTGGAGAATGATTTAGAACTATGCTCAAAGAGTTATCAAACTGTGCATACCCTTTGATCCAGCATTGTTACTACTGGGCTTATATCCTAAAGAGATTTTAAAGAAGGGATAGGGAGCTGTATGTGCAAGAATGTTTGTGGCAGCCCTCTTTGTAGTGGCCAGAAACTGGAAACTGAGCGGATGCACCCATCAATTGGAGAATGGCTGAATCAATTGTGGCATATGAATATTATGGAATATTATTGTTCTGTAAGAAATGACCAGCAGGATGAATACAGAGAGGCTTGGAGAGACTTACATGAACTGATGCTGAGTGAGATGGGCAGGACCAGGAGATCATTATATACTTCAACAACAATACTATATGATGGGGGCAGCTAGGTGGTGCAGTGGATAGAGCACCAGCCTTGAATTCAGAAGGACACAAGTTCAAATCTGGTCTCAGATGCTTAACACTTCCTAACTGTGTGACCCTGGGCAAGTCATATAACCCCAGCCTCAGAAGAAAAAAAAATTTTTTAATTAAAAAAAAAAAATACTATATGATAATCAATTCTGATGAATGTGGCCCTCTTCAACAATGAGATGAACCAAATCAATTCCAATAGAGCAATAATGAATTAAACCAGCTATACCCAGCGAAAGAACTCTGGGATACAACTATACCACTACATAGAATTCCCAATCCCTCTATTTTTGTCCACCTGCATTTCTGATTTCCTTCACAGGCTAATTGTACACTATTTCAAAGTCCGATTCTTTTTGTACAGCAAAATAATTGTATGGACAAGTATATATATATATTGTATTAACTTATACTTTAACATATTTAACATGTATTGGTCAACCTGTCATCAGGAGGAAGGAGGGGAAAAGTTGAAACAAAAGGTTTGCAATTGTCAATGCTGAAAAATTACCCATGCATATATCTTATAAATAAAAAAGCTATAATAATAATAAAATACAAAAAATTTCATCATATTTTAATATTACCATAATTAGCATTTACATAGCATTCTAGGGGTCACAAAGGGTTTTTCAAATACAATCTTATTTTATATTCACAACAACTGTAGAAAGAAGATAATGTTATTATCTCATACTTTACAGATAAGGAAACTATGACTTAGGAAGGTTAATTGATTTTCCCAGGGTTATGTGGCTATTAAGAGGAAGGATTGAAACTTAGATCTTTCTGACTCATGGTCAAACATTTTATCCACTATGATACATAAATGAGTTATTCCATCTAACCAAAAAGAAAAGTTCATCTGGCATAAAACACATGTTTACATATAATAAGAAAAATAACTTTAATATTCCCAAATTTGTTGACAATCCATTTAAGGAAGATGCCAGAATTACAAAATCTCTGATACTTGAAATACCTTCTTACAAACACACACATTTTTACCCATCAGAATATGATTTCAAAACCCAGATCAGTCCCTGCCTTCATTGAATACCACAATGGAAATTGATCTCTTCATTGTTGAATGTCAATTAGATCTGTCTCTACCACTCATATGATACATAGTGACTTGTACTATATTTTTTTGAGTGTTCATCTTAACCACCCAACCAAATCATTATCAATAAGAAGCTGTGTCTAATCATTCCTTTACCATTATGCCTTAGGATTAGTAGATACTCAAATATTTGTTAAATCAACCAATCAGCAAACATTTATTAAGTGCCTTATGAGTATCAGATGTTGTGCTAGGCATTGTACATGCAAAGATAAATGTGAAATAGTCACTGACATCAAGGATCTTCCATTCTGTAGAGGGAGACAACAAGAATGAATGACTGAAATAATTAATTAATTTTACGATTATTTTTTTATCTTTAAAAAGACAGATGCAGAAACTTCTACTAAATCCCATTTCATTTTCTCCATCATCATGGCATGGAAGTGACTAGTGTTTTCAGAAGCTGTGGAGATTTTGCAAGTTATACTAAATTGGCATCATTTTTTTAAGAATGGGCATAATCTGAAAAAAAATTAATCTAGATGGATTCACATTTAAATAACAACTAATATCTACCTTACAAAAATTATTCTCAAGAATAGATAACAAAGACATTGTATAAAAAACTGTTTTCATATCACAAACAAGGTCCTGATTTTCAAATCAGAGAGAAAAAAAGAGAAAGGTGATTACAGATTTAATTTTAATGAATATAAATGAAAAAATCTTAAATAAAATACTTATCTGTAGATATGTATTAAATATATTCAGAAATAACTTAGTATGTTCAAGTTGGATCATACTAGGAATATAAGAATGATTCCACATGAAATGTGTGGGCACAAGATTATTTTCCATCTCTAACTATGCAAAACTATATCTTATATGTACACATATAGTATAAACCTCATTAATTCTTCTTCAAAGCTGGCCTACAAAAATTAATCTTGTACAACTTTTAGAAAATTTCTAGGCTAGAATCTCTTGAGAGAAGTATTTAAATAAATGAAATAAGCACCTTCTTACTTATTCTTTTAGTGCCCTGGATCAAAAGTAGTGTGAGTAAGAATCCTTCATGTTTATATAGAACTTTAAAATTTATTTAGGATTCAACTCAGCTAAAGTTTATTGTTTAGCTAATGAAATTGGTATTAACCTCTCAAACAAACATAGCTTACACAGGAGGAAACCAAGCCTCTATTAAAAAGGTTAAATGATTTGCCCAGGTTCATTCAACTTAAAAATGTCAGAACAAGAATTCATTCTCAGATCTCCCTAACACCAGCCCCAATTCTCCTTCTACTATACTACTTGGGAGAAGTTAGAAGAAATGACTTTCACCAAAACCTAATCTGATTCCCCTAACTTATTCTCCCTTGCTATACCTAGTTCTGTTTTTAAATTTCTAATTAATATTAAAAATTACTTTAAAACTAATATTAGCAGCACCTACCTCCAAGAGTTGTTGGAGGGTCAAGTAATATTCGTCAAGCACTTGACACATAGTAGACATTTGTCTAATGTTTGTTTCCTCCTTCCTTCTGTAATTTATAGTCTTAAGTGGACTATGACATTAGAAACTTGTGGTTTTCCCATAATCACAACAATACCATGTGTCAAAGGAAGAACCTAAATTCAGGTTCTTTTGACTCAAAGAACAAGCCCCTATTTCTACTCCATTGCTAGTATAACTCTGTGAGAACAGGCTAATTTCTGGAGGAAAAAAAAAAACAAAGAAAACAAATTAAACTGTGTCTATCAAAATATTGAAACAGACTTCAAATTGATCCTGCAAAGAGAATTGAGTAAGACTGCCTCAGGAAGTCATTGACTCTGAGCAGAGCCTGAAGATACATTAAACAAAATGACAAGTCATATAAATTTCTCAAGCTCTTGACATTTATTTCACAAACTCTAGGTGAACCTAGATACTCTAACAGAATTAAATTATTATAAGCAATTTCCTGTCAGAAAAAAATAGTCCTAATTTAACACCAAATAACAATGTAACTAAGCACTGGATGATAGTTGTAAGATTAGAAAAGCACTTCCTTACTTTCCATTATGCAATTACAGGACAACTAATGCTTTTATGGACTAGAATGAGTTTGAAGACTTCTTCTTATCCATTACTACAACAATAATTGAGTTTACAGAGGAAGTAAATTATGCCATTGTCAATAAGAAAATTGACGGCCCAATTTTTTTAACCTTAGTGGCTAGTCAAAAAGTGTTATGGCATAGAAAAGTACCTGGCACAGAACATTAAAAATCCTAGCAGGCTACCACCTTAGAAAATATTATGGTTCTGTCAGTTCAAATGTGTTTTATAAGCTGTGTCTACTTCTGGATTAGCTTTCAGCATCAAATCATATTGTGGAAGTTTATAAAATGAATATGATTCAGTTATTTACAAGTTATTACAAGGATGTTCAATTCAGGACCTGAGACTGTAATATGCTTAATTGGTACAAAGAAGAAGATAACAGAATTTCTTTTAATCATATTGAATTATATATGAAGAAAATGAATTCCAGAAAAGTTAAGTAAGTTGTCAAAGGTCGCATAGGTCACTTGATCAATAAATGTTTAACTGCTTACTCTGTGTCAGACATTGTGCCATGCACTGAGGATATATAATGCTTGCCTTCAAAAAGTGTACCTTCTGATAAAGGAGACAACAAATAACTTGGAATATACAAGATATATGTAAAGTGCAATAAGCTTAGAGTGACAGATTGGAGCCAAGAACAATTTTAAATGCCAAAGAATTTTGTATTTTATTCTAGAGGCCACTAGAGATTCTTAAATAGGATCCAGATCTGAATTCTAGCACAATGGCATCAAACTCAAATGTAAATAGGAGCCACTAATACATTCATTAGGAGCATTATGGACTACATATTAATTTATATTAATGATTACATTAACTATCACAAAATATAATATCAAAATGAAATGTCATCCATATTTTTCTATACTTATTTTGATAATTATTTCCCAATTACAATTTAATATAATTCTGTAATATTCTAAGTGCTGTAGCCAGTATTTGACAAGTCTCTGCTTTAGAAATATAACTTTGGAATGAAGGACAGAGTGGAGAAGGGAGAAAGATTTGAGGTAGAAAGACTAATTAGAAAGCTTTTACAATTCTCCAGAAGAGAGATGATGAGGACCTAAATAAAGTTAAAGCCATTGGTGTATTGAGAAGGGGTCATATACTGTGGAATTAGAAGCAAAATGGGGCAAATGAATGAATAGGTGGAAAGAAGGAAAATGATGAGGATGACACTAAAATTGAAAACTTGGATAAAGAATGGTGATACCCTTGACAGAAATAGGGAAGTTCAAAAGACATTTCCATTTTAAGACATATTCAGCTTATACATCCAACTGGAAATATCCAACCTGGTATTATAGGAATAGAATCCAAGAATAAACCTAGAACCATATTTCTAAATCTTAGAGTCAATCTATGGAAATGATAATAGAATTCATCAGTGCCAATGAGAAAAGTAAGAGGGAACGTATAAAGATAGGAAAGAAGATCACTTAGTATTTGGGATATGTTACAGTTAAAAGGTGAAAGAGAAATGCTAATCCAGCCAAGAAGAGAGGAGAGAAAATATCTCAAAGGAGAGAATGGTCAACAGTGCCAAATGCTTAAAAAAAAAAAACAGGTCAAAAGAAAAAGCCATTACATTTGGCAATTAAAAGACTACTGATAACTCTAGAGAGAGCAAATTCATTTTAGTAGTAAAATCAGAAACTGTCCTATAATTGGTTAAAAAATTAATGAGATGAGAGAAAATGGAAGACCTACTTACCATCTAATAACTTTATTAGACTAAAAATTTTAAACATTCAGGAAATACATATTTTGCTGAAATAATAACTAACCTTTTATTGTAATCTAAGATTTGTAATGCAGTAAATATATTTAAAAGCTACATATATAATATATGTATATACATATGAGTTCATAAAATCTCATTTGATGTCTATTGGGCTATTGTTACAATCCCATCTCATAGGTAAGAAAAATAAACTTGAAAAAGGGTTAACTAATTTGCCCAGGGTCACCAGGCTCATGTCTGAGATAGGATTTGAAATCTGGTTTCCCTGACTCTAGGTCCAACACTCTATCAGGTGAAGATGAATGGGCAAAAAGGGAAAATCAAGCAATATTTTTATATTAGTAACCTTTTCAATAAATTCATTATTTCCAGAAAAAATTGATTTACCTCACATCTAAATGGATGGCTAGAGCTGCTTTATCCAACATATCAACAATATATAATAATAATATAGTAATAGCTAGCATTTACATAGTGCTTTAAAGATCAAAAAATATTTTATAGGTTTTCTCATTTGATCTTTTGAACTTCAGTGCTTCACTTATAACGATATAAAAGTTGTGGTAAAGAAATTCTTCTTGAACAAAATGTGAGCTCTAGTACAAAGAAGGATGGAGAATCAAGTTGAACATTGAATTCACCTCAGGAACTCACCTTTAAATTTTCTGAGGCAGTATAATGAAAGAAAAGATAGAGGAAATTCTCCTAGAGAACAGGAGAGATTAAGGTAAGATTATTTTCCCCCTAGTTGCCCAGGACCTTTTTTGAGCTGCTCTCTGGGTTGAAACTAATGTGATATTTGCCATCTGCTGTTTATCCTCACCCTAAAATAGATGAAAATGACTTTAAAGACCCCAGAAATAGTGGCTGAAAACAAAAAAAAAAATGTGCTTTCCCAAGGTGTCTAATAAAATCCACATTAGAATATAGTACTACAAATGGCTCTTAAAATTACATACAAAATCAATTCATTTTGGCTTCTGTAAAGTAAGTATCCATTATCTTTTTACTCCCAAATTGACTTCTTTTCCCAACTTCCTATTGCTGTTAATGGCACCACCAATATTCCAATCTCCCAGAACAAAACTTTTGACCTCACTCTTGTTATTGATTCTTTATCAATAAGCATTTATTAAGCAATACTACAAGAGTTACTAACGGTGCAAATACAAAGGATGAATTAATTACTACTTGCAAATGGCTTAAAATCTGTGATTTTTTTAAAAATCTATGTCCTTATTCAACATTACTAGTTGAGTATTCTACTCTACTAGAGAACAACTACTCTAACCAGGTCCTCACATTGCTCCAAATATAAATTACTGCAACAGTCCCATAAGTAATTTTCTGTCCTCCAGATTCTCTCCCTTAAAATCCATCCTTCAGCTTAATATTTCTTTGATGCAACTTGAATCAACTGTTCATTCCTGTTTCATGCTCAAGTGTTTTAAATGGTTTCCCATTACCTATGACATTAATTTTAAACTCTTTTGCTGTCAGTCAAAACCCAACCCTACTTAAATGTCCTGATTTCTCAGCAGTTTTTAATGATTTTTGCATCAGTTCAGCACATCTTATTGTCTGTTCTTCATGTACATCATACTAATTTCTTCATTCAATATGTAGATGTCTTTTCTTCTCCTCTCTGCCTATCAATCTACCTGCCTATCTCACATCTATCCATCAAAGCCCCATTTAATTCCCATGTTCTTCATGGAGCCATCTAATTATAATCTATCTACAGTAATCTCTCCATCTTTAAATTCCTAGTTCATTAATTTTTTTAACATAACACTTAGCACTTAATGGTGTCCTATAATATTTTCTTCTTATTTCTTGTGTGTTAATCTTATCTCTTCAAGTTGGTTACAAGAATCTTTAGGACAGAGACTATTTCTTATTCTTCTCTGTACCTTCTATATTATTATCCCAGAGGTTGGTTCATAGAAGCTTCTTGGAAAATATGTTGACTGATTGACTTATAGCTCTGACAATTGTCATCAGAACTTCTAACTCAAATATAAATTGGTTTGATTAGAAGTTCTGACTCAACTCAGAGAATTGTGCCTTTACATAATAAAATTTTTAAACTTGCCCTTATGGTCTTTACAAAATTGAGAAAACCAGTTTAGCATTCTTAACAAATATAGATATATACACACAAATAAAATGTCAATCCAATTTAGGTAATATATATATATATGTACTTGTACACATACACATGTACATAAATGTATTTGTGTGGATTGTGTAAATTGGATTATCATTTCATTTGTGTTTTTTAAAAAAAACTCCTGTTCTGATATCTCCTCACAGCATTTAAAGGGCCCTATATTTTCTAAAAGTTAGGCTGTGGAGCCCAAAATGGAATTTCTCTGTGTACAATTCCAAACAAGAAAACCAAAGTCAACTATATGCCTATTGTCTGAGAATCAGCTTAGAGTTATTTTCACTCTTTACCTCAAACCCACTAAGAGACTTGATTACTTCTCAAGATTCTCAAGATCAAGTGAATCTCAAAGATTCACTCACATGATGCCATTCCTTAGTTTAGCTACCATAGACTAGAAACCTCAAACAATCTATTTAGTTTAATGAAGTATAGATGACCAACTATAAACAGACTGACTCTTTGGTAAGCTACTAGTTATAAAAGAATCATATAACTGAAATAAGGGACAATATAATTTTAAGTGTTTTAAATAAAGATGTTTTATTGATTTTTTTTAATTTTTCAAAATTCCTTTTACTATAAATCAAGAATTAATATGACTCAATTAAATTTAAATTGACAATTCACTCACCAATTATGTTGAAGCTTATAGTCCCATTATCTCAGTTAATCCCATTACTATTAAACTAATTTTCCTCTGAAACTGGAAGCAACAAGAATTGGAATGAAATTTGAACCTTTATAAATTGTGTTCCTTAACTTTATTGTTTAATTTCTATAATGAAATGCGTAAGCACTTATGACACAAAATCAGGGAACAAAATTCACTCTTTTTCTGTCTTTGAGTATTCATTCCATTCAACCTGGAAATCAAAAGCAAGAACATAATGATTATCTTGTTACTTCTATTTCTAATGAAATTTCTTTTTTCCCAAAATAAGGAACCCTTGGCATTAGGGGAAGTTTAGAATGTCTTGTTTCCTGCTTTATGTAACAGAAGAAACACATATTTGGTGCTTTTACTGAAATTGCTCTATGGGCTCTTAGGCTTTAGTTTTCTCATTTATATAAGAGACTGGACTCTAAGATGATGTCCATGTCCCTTTAAGCCTTAAATCATATGCTCCTATATTCTCAGGCAATTAGATGGGTATAATGGATAGAGCTAGACTTAAGAATCAGAAAGACCCAAGTGCTGCATGAGATACTTATGTGTAACCCCGATCAAGTCATTTAACCTCTCTCAGCCTCAATTTACTCATCTATAAAATGAGAATGATAGTACCCATCTCCAAAAAGTATTGTAAAAACCAAACGAGATAATATTTATAAAATGTTTTTCAATCTTTTATAAATGCTACCTATTATTTTATTATTGTCACACAAAAGGCCCTCTTATCTGTTGAGCTCATACTCATATTAAGAATTTTTTACTACATAATGGAAGCTGTTTACCAACCTCCTTCACTTATATTACAGAAGTACTGATTATCAGATGGCAACTTTTGGTAGTCACTATTTAAAATTAGTTCTTTTATGTATACTTTCAAAACATATAACCCACAATAAAGCACAAGGAAAGATTTATATATGTGTGTGTATGTGTATGTGATATATATATGTAGATATATATCAAATGTGTTATATTTTAAGAATTCAAAGAAGGGAATATTGATTTGGGTTGGGGTACTCAGGAAAACCTCCTAAAATTAAATATGTATATATATTTATATGTTCTTTAACATAACACTTAGCACTTAATGGTGTCCTATAATATTTTCTTCTTATTTCTTGTGTGTTAATCTTATCTCTTCAAGTTGGTTACAACTGGAAGTGAGTTGGATCTTCTTTATGTTGAAGATTTCCACTTCCATCAGAATACCTCCTCATACAGTATTGTTGTTGAAGTGTATAGTGATCTTCTGGTTCTACTCATTTCACTCAGCATCAGTTGATGTAAGTCTCTCCAAGACTCTCTGTATTCCTCCTGCTGGTCATTTCTTACAGAGCAATAATATTCCATAACCTTCATATACCATAATTTACCCAACCATTCTCCAATTGATGGCCATCCATTCAACTTCCAGTTTCTAGCTACAACAAAAAGAGCTGCCACAAACATTCAGCTTCTATATTAAAGAATTGAAGAGTTTGTAATATTAATCTGTAATATTACAGATGACAAGGGAGCTAAGATTACAACTAAGATTCACTTCCTCAGAATAACTGAATATAATCCTTCAGGAGGAAAATGGAAATTCAATAAAATAGAAGCCTTTAAGAAAACATCAGAGTTGATTGAAAAATTGGACTTTCAATTATAGAACTCAGGAGAGGTATAAAAAGGTAAATGAGAAAGAGAGATCATAAATGACAATAAGATTAAACTATAATATTCTTGGGTATTTTCATTTTGTAATTTCTGATTTTTTTTCATTCTTTTGAAATGACAATTCTTCCTAAATTAATCTACTTATTCAGTGCCATACCAATCAAACTCCCAAGAAATTATTTTACAGATCTATAAAAAAGAATAACAAAGTTCATCTGGAAAAACAAATGGTCAAGAATTTCAAAAGAATTAGTAAAAAATCAGAAATATAGCTGAACTGGAGAATAGATTCAGAAGAGGTAATTTAAGAATCCTGAACTACCTTAAAGTCATCTAAAAAAGCCTAAACATCATCAAGGAAAACTTCCCCAATTTGTTATTATTTGTAATTATTGTTTTTGTGTGCATGCCATATACTGCCAAGAAAAAGGTGTATTCCTTTCTGTTTCTATTCAATTTTCTCCAAAGTCTATTATATCTAGTTTTTTTTTAAATCTTATTAGTCTCTCTAGTTTCCTTCTTGTTTATTTTGTGGTTAGATTTGTCTGATTCTGAGAGAGGAAGGTTGAGGTCCCCCACTAATGTAGTTAAAACACTTTTGAGGATGGAGAGAGTGAAAGACACAAACTGAAAAAAAAAAATGAAACGTGCAGGACTAGGAAAACTTTGTACACAAGAAGAGCAATGATTGAGTGTTTATGACTTCACTGTTCTCAACCACCCAATGCTCCAACATAACTGTAAAGAACTTATGATGGAAAATGCTCTCCACTTCCAGAAAAAAACAAACAAACAAACAAACTGATGAAGTTTGAATGCAGATTGAAGTACACTTTTTAAACTTTCTCTTACTTGTTTGTTTTGGAGTGTGGGGGTGGGGGGAAGACTGTGCTTTCTTTCACAACATGACCAATATGGAACTGTTTTACATGACTACCAAGGGCGTGCCAAGTGACTAGGTGCAACTTGGAGTCAGGAAGACTTGAATTAGAATCCTACTTCCAATATTTACCATGTAATCTTAAACATTAAATCTTTCTTCAGTCTCAGTTTCCTTATGTATAAAATAGTGATAATAATAGCACCTACTTTGTAGAGTTCTTGTGAGAAACAAATAAGATAATGTTGTAAAATGGTTTTAAAATATTTTAAGATATAAAGATATAAACACTAAAGTGTATAAAATGCTAGCTAATAGTCATTAGAAGTTATAAAGTTATACTCCTTCATCTTACAGATGAGGTACATTGAGATTAAGTAATCTGCTCGAAGTCAAATGATAGTAAATGGTAATGTCAAGAATTTGAGCATGTGTCCTATTAATTCTAAATTCAGTGATTAGAGGAAATAAGGAAGATGCCAAGATATGAGTGGAGGATTTATGTGAGACAATAGAGAGAGATGGAACCAGTTGGCAAAGAGCATTGAATGTAGACAGGAAAGGCTCACTTTGATCCAATAGGCAATTAAAAGGAAGCTATCATAATTAGAGAAGTGAAATTATGAAAGCAGATCTTTACCAAGATTCTTTGGGTTAAGATGTCCAAATAATTCAATTGCATACAACTCAGTAAGCAGACTCTGATCTCCCAGATCTCTAGTCAATACCAAAGCTGCTCTGAATGTGGAAATATCTGGATTTGCGTATCTAAATTAAAAGAAAACAAAATAAAATAATCAAACTAAATATCTATTTTACCATGAAATTATGATCTCAATGTACCTCACACATATGTTCACATGTTTTCCATGCAAAGCAGTGAGTATCAATAGAAAAAATAATAGACATGTGATTAAGAATCTCAAATCTCAAGCTTAGTCCTACCTGACATTTTTCATGTGACCCAGTGCAAATCACTCAATTGGTCTTAGCTAGTTTCCATATCTGCAAATTGAGATGACATTTAGACTACCCAATTTACAGAAATTTTATGAAGAAAAGACTTCTGTACAGTAGAAAGAGCCATAGAAATGCCAACTACTATTATGAAGTGTCAACTACTCTGCAGTATTTATTATTGGATATGGAATACAATGCTTATTAATATCTAATATGCCTCAATTATAAAATCCACAATTTTCAAATCTAGTTATTATTTCAGCATGAGTATAAAACTATAAATTAAGGGGAAATTATTTACTATGATAACTGAGTAAGATAAAGTACATAATTAGGTTTCATTAAAAAAATTTATTATGAAATACATAATTATAAATAAATTGGCTAAGGAGAAAGAAAAGCATTATAGCAAGTTTCTTCCAAAATGCTTTTGCCATTCAGATTTATTTTTCTTTTTTGCATTGCTGGAGACCAAAGGAGGAGGAAAATCAGCCAAAGACTGAGAGAAGTTATTATGTTCTATTATATTAATAACCTATTACTAATTAGAATCCAGGCTTTTCATTTCCTCAATAAGTTCAGTCAGCCAGTCTCTGAAGGACATGGCTGATAGTAGAGATTGCAATGATCTTTGGAGTGAATATTCCTTGATTTGGGGGAGGATCCCATCCAACTAAGAATATAGTTTAGAATAAACACAGAATCCAGTCTAGGTGGATTTCTGTCTCAAAGCACTGAGCTTAATTCCTAAACTGACCCAGCTCATTAAGAAGAAAATCAAACAGAGTATTCTGGGTAGAGATTGATAACAGTACAGATTGCTAGAGGTGGCTGAGTCTCATATCAAGCCACTATTCTCAGCAGGAGGAACTAAAGATTTTTGGCAAGACTTCCTCATTTAAATGCTCACCCCCTCATTAATTGACTACCAACTGGGGTTGAGTTTCATCTGTCTGGGGCATTCCCTTTACCTTTTCTTAATTTTATTTTTAATTTATGCAATAAACAAGCAGTTCCATAACAAAGTATAATCAAAAAAGTTGATTGCACATGAAACTACAAATCTATTATATGTGTATATATACATATATATATAAACTTGCTATTCCTTTTAAATATATAATGAGGTTATGACAAATTTTTTCTTCTCTTCTTCTTCCCCACCCTAGAGATGGCTATCATTAATAGCAAATAGGTGTGTATATGTAAAATTATTTATGCATACCAGTTATTTTCTAGATACAGACACTGTATGTCCTTTATAATTAATTTAGGTATTTATAATAATAAAAATTACTTATTTACTTAAAGTTTTCTTAAAACAATATTGTTACATATGTTTCTCTTCATTCTGTTCATTTCACTATTCATTATTTTGTGCAACTATTCATTTTTTAAGATCTTCAAGCTTGTCATTTCTTATAACATAGTAATATTCTATCATAATTATATACCACAACTTGTTCAGATATTTCAAAATTGAGAGGAACCCCTTCAGTTTCAAGTTCTTGCTACCACAAAGAGAGGTTCTACAAATATTTTAGAACATTTTTCCCTAATCATCTTAGGAAATAGAAATAGTAGTGGTATTTCCAGGTCAAAAGATATAGGCATTTTAATAACTGTTTGGGCATAATTCCAGATTGCTCTCCAAAATGGTGGATCAGTTCACAATTCCACAATAATGAATATGTCAAGATCACCCCTTTTCCAAAAATATATTAAGACTCCCAATTTTTTCATGTTACCAAGAGAAACTATTGATCATCATTTTATTGTTTATTAACTAATTAAGAAGTTGATTATTAATTACTCAGAAATTCTGTCCCCACTTTTTCCTTTGTCACAAGATTTTTTCATTGAATTTGTTGTTAAGAAAGTGCTCTGAAATTAAATTATTATCTTGTGGAAATAAGTATAGAAGAATTGCATATGTTTGACATATATTGGATTATTTGCCATTTAGAGGAGGGAGTAGGAGAAAGAGAGGGGAAAAAAGAAAATTTGGAACACAAGGTTTTGCAAGGGTAAATGTTGAAAACTATCTATGCATGTGTTTTGAAATTTAAAAACTTTATAAAAAAAATTAAATCATTATCTAATTCAATGGGAAAATTAGTGACCAAACCCATAGATCTCAAAAGTTGTGAAATGGATATGTAGAAATTAATTTAGTAAAAAATGAAAAGATTAATTCAATCTGAAAAGAAAATTGTTAATTAAAATCAGGTACAATTTCTTTTTTAAAAAAAATTCAATTTACTCTATATCATCTGGATACTAAGAAGATTGTTTAGAATTCTCAGAAAGACCCAGAAATAGTAGATTTGAAGTTGGAAGTTTCCTTACAAGTCATCTATTGTAACCCTTGCATTTTGCAGATGAAGAACCTGAGAGACATAGAGGTTGTTATTTGCCCAAAATCACAGCTGAGAGTTGAAAAAGAATCATCCAACTCAAAATTCAGTACTCTTAACTGGAGAAATAAGAAAATGATTAGAATACAATAATTATCTTCAAATATTTGAAAACTGCCATGTAAAAATGTGATTAGATTTGTTCTTCTTGGTCCCAAAGAGTAAAGGGAGAAGGAATACCTAGGTAGAAATAGTTTAGCATAAGGACAAACCACCTAATAATTTTCAGTCATTTTTCAATCATGTCAGATTCTTTGTGACCTCACTTGAGATGTTTTTGGGGTAAAAGAGTGGTTTGCAATAGAACATTTGTCTTTTCTGGTGTCTTTGAAAAAAAAAAAAAAGCTGGAACCAGGGACACATTCAATGAATAGTTTTTCCTGCTAAGCTAAATAATATTTCACAACTGAGCAGATACCAAAAGTAGGAGGCAATGAATGAATGAATGAATGGGAAAACATTTCCTACACATCAGGCATTATGCCAACTGCTAAAAATACAAATATGAGCAAGCAAGTCCATATCTGTTCTTGAGGATCTTGCATTTTAATGGATAAAGAGAACATAGAGTATAACATATTGGATTACTTGCCATATAGGGGAAGGGGTAAGGGAAAGAGGGGAAAATTTGAAACACAAGATTTTGCAAGGGTCAATGTTGAAAAGTTATCCATGCCTATGTTTTGAAAATATAAAGCTTTAATTAAAAAAAAAAAAAAGAATTAGGGAAAAAAAAGGACATATAAAGGGGAGTTTGAAGCACTGGGGACACATAATATGGTTCTGAAATGGCAAAAGGATGAGGTTCTATGCAACAAAAGGCATAAAAAGCTTACCTATCAGAGTCCAGGATCCTATGAACAGAATATAGTTTCCAGTGGGAAAGGAAAGAGGATTATCATAGTAAAGACAGAATGATTTGGAAATAGTTCACCATTGTGGAACTTGACATAGTATTCACTATTATAATATTCACCCCTAGCTCCAATGATGCTAAAAAATAGATTCTCACTAACTCAGAACATTAATAAAGAGCTTTTTTTCTCTCATATCAATCCCTCCATGTACCATATCTCCAAAGCAGCATCAGGTAAGTGAAAAAGATCAATTGCTGTTACTCTCATGAATCTAGAAAATGTCCAGATACATCCCCTTGCCAAAACTAGTTTCCTGAAAAGAGAAAATCATACTGGATTCTCCTGTCTTTACCACATATTTCCTGCCCAGTAGCAATCATGGGTGATATGAGTGCTACATATGGGAAATGTCATGGACCTCACCACTACTCCCACTTTATATAGTACTATGAATGGAAGTTGGGGGTGTTATTCCAAAAAGAGTATGGAAAAATTACAATAAGTAGAGTGATCCAAGGGAAATTTATATATTTTATTGATCTTCAGTATTTTTGAGCTAAACAACAACAACAATAACAACATAGCAAAAAATTCAAGGTAAGAGGAAGATAGTCAGACTCATTCCAGATGCACCTTAGTTTCCATTAGTCATACTTCCAAAGTGATAATGTTATTAAATCTTAGCATCATTGGTTGAAACCCTGTATTTTTTCCAAGGGAGGAGGAAAAAGGGCCAAAGAAATAGAAGAAGATTCTAAATATGTTTTCCCTGGGCCTTTTATCAGCAACAAAATGGTGTACTTAAGAAAATTAAGAGAATAATTGGTCTACTTGGTTGAGAATCTGACAAAGCAGAATTATAAACAAATCCTTGGGCAAGACTAGTAATTTAAAATCAAAAATGGTCATGAAAATATCACCACTCATTCTTCATTACCATGCCAGCTTCCCATTAGTGAGATATACACTAACCTGAGATCATATCCAAATGTCAATAAAAGCTTCTTGAAGTCTCAGTGGAAGCAATAAAACTTGCAAGAAAACATTGTGCTATTGAATTTTTAATGTACCTACAACCTCTCCTTTCTTTATTAGATGCTTTGAAACTACATTTTAATTCATTGTTATAGCCACTGACTCATATAAAGGCATCCCAAATAAATAATAGCCATAGGATCCTTGTTCTCTACACTCTGTTCACTGAATTATTACGATAATGCCCTTCAGGGTAGCACCTAGGCCATTTATTTAACATATATCACTTATAATGGGAATGGAGAAATATAGGCAACCTGCTGAGACATGACTAGGAGCAGCTGTGTCACAGTGGAATGGCCCATTTATTGTAGTCACTATTACTATCTTCTCTATTAAAAAAAAAAAAGTTTAACAACCTAAGAGATTATTTTAAAGGTAGGCGGAGTACAAACCAAAAAAGTACTTATAATAAGTACTAGTATCTTGCTAATATACAAGATATTGCTTTTAACAAAATCCTAACTCTGCTGCCACAAAGTAGCATGATAGAATCCAGGGTTCTGAAAGGCTCCACAAGTACACACAAAATCTGAAAAAATCAGAAAAGTCTTAGGTCACAGAAAATGGCCTTCAATAATTAAAAAAAAGAACATATTGATTACAATCCTCATACAGATGCTCCTCCTCAGAAATTCAATTCATTTCAACATATATTAAACAAGACCTATATCCTATATAGATAGATAGATAGATATATGTATGTATTTCTATGCTATTGTGTACATACAAAGTAATACAAATTAATTTCAGAGAAGAAACTGCTAATAGTTTGGTGGGTTAAGAAGGAGGTACCCCCTGGGGAGAAATCAGAATAAATTTCATATAGGAGGGAACATCTAAAACTGTGCTTTGAATGAAGCTATTTGAAAATTCCATAACTAATAACTTTCATGCTACCCTGAACTCCTCCAGCAATGCTACTTCCCACAGTACCCACAGATTACCTTCTTTTCCTATTTGATCTGGTCCATCAAAACTTATCAGTTCCACTATGCCCTTTTATCAAGGTGCTGCTGGGTAACTCACTAGCTAAAGCAATAATGCATTAAATTTATCAGGAGTCTATAATAGCTTCTGTATTAGAAAAATGGGAATACAAATGCCAGGCCACATAGCAGGACATTATTAACCAAATTCCTCCATAGTGACATTTGGTATCCAATGGCCCTAGGCTGACAATTTTTGATAAAGCTTTTTATTTTCAAAACACATGCATACATAGTTTTCAAACTTCACCTTGCAAAACTTTGTTTTCCAAATTTTTTCTCCCTCCCTTCCCTCTATTCCCCCCTAGACAGCAAGTAATTAAATATATATTAAAGAGGTGCAATTCTTCTATATATATTTCCACAATTATCATGCTGCACAAGAAAAATCAGATTAAAAAGGGAAAAAATAAAAAGAAAGCAAAAAGTAAGCAAACAACAATTTAAAAATGAAAATACTACATTGTGATCCATATTCAGTCCTCTCTCTGGGTTATGTTGACAATTTCTGCAGACCCAAGTAGACATACATAGCCAAAGGAAGACTTCTCATCAAATTGTAGGAAACATGATATGTCTGTTTTCTGGTTACAGAGCCAAGACAACCATTCCCTAAAGAAAATTCATAAAAATTGCATAGCTATCTTTGTATCCCCAGCACCTACTACAATACCTTGCAAATAATAATAATTATTATAAAACTTAAAAAGCACTTATATTCCAGGCACTGTCCTAAGTGCTTTATAATTGTTATCTCATTTGATCTTCATAACAAACCTGGGTGATAAAAGCTATCATTATCCCCATTTTACAGATGAGGAAATAAGCAACAAGAGGTTAAGAGACTTATACTAGCACATGAAATTGGATTTTAACTTAGGTCTCCTTGATTCCAGTCTGGTACTCTATAATTAAGCTGTTTCCCTTAGGAGTTTAATAGATATTTTGTTGAATTGAATTCCCAAGACACAGTGGTCACTTCTCCAAGTCGCTTTAACTGCTTTAACTATTCAATTCTGTACTCTGGTGCCACAAAATGATAATGGTTGCTAAGATTAAGAAGCACTCTTTAAAAAAAATAATAATAGCCCTCTATTTCTGGGACCCCATCATATGATAGAATTGCCAGCATGTCTATCAAGTCTAATCAGCAATCACACTTTCGCTGATCCCAAATCCAAATATAATAACAAATCAAAGATAAAGTTCTAATGGCAAACTTGACTTTAATAATATGAGTAAATGTAGGATAGGAGCTTCACAACTCAACTCTTCAATAGAATTTCAATTTATATGTGAAAGTATAACTTTAGATTGCAAACAGGAATTCTAAGATTAAATTTCTTTTATATCAGCTTAAATGTCTCTTACTCAAAAATGGGAAGCTATGTTATGGATCTAAGTTCTAGATGTTAATTTTTTAGGCAAAATCATGATTCTGTTAATAAAATGTAGAATAAGAAATTTTAATCTCCGTTTTTCTTCAAAGAAGCATAAAGTTCTATTGCATGATCTATGATTATTTATTATTTTTATATTTAAGCTTGATAAAAAAAAGAAAAATTCATCAATAAACGCATAAAAGTAGAATGAACTATCTTGAAAGGTAGAGGCTTCCCTTCATCAGAGGTCTTTAGTTAAGGCTTAATGACCATTTGTCAGGTGTAAGAAGAAGGAGTCTTAGTTTTGGTACAAGCTGTCATAGAAAGAAAATTTTGAAATCCTGTGATTCTAAAACTAGACCTACTGGCCCCCTGGCCCCTCAATGTTTGAATTTATATCTCTGACCACATTTCTCTGATATAATTAAGCAACTTCAGCACTTGAGTATTATGTAATACTTTATGGAAAGCATCACAATGAGCCAGCACTCACCATTTTAATAAAATTAATTTACCAAAAATGAAATACTATAGTAACCTCTCAAAACTGAAAACATGTTTATATGTCTAGAAGATCATTTATAATATACTCAAATATTACATCTTCATCATAATTGATTCTCACTAATATTTTGAAGAAAAGACCATTTTGAAGAAAATCACAAAACCATTCAGGCATGCCAAATTAAAAGTCTAGAACCTCCAATATAGGAGAAATTATGGAAAAAACAAGAACATTAATTCAATGCTGATGAAGCTATGAATTAATTAATTCCCATGCTGGAAAGAAATTTTGAATAATGTCTCCCAAATTGCTAAGACATACATTCCCTTTGGAATCTTAAATTCTACTACTAGGACCTGTACTCCAAGAAGATTATTGATAGATATAAAGGCTCCATCCATACTAAAATATTTATAGCATTTTGGTAATAAGCTTTTGGTGATCATAAAGAACTGGAAACAAAACATCCATCAATTGGCAAATGGCAAAATAAATTGTAACATATGAATGTAATGTCACTGTATTATAATGATTACTATACATGAGATATATATGTATATGTAATACATATATATAAACACAGAAAGATCTGTGTGAACTGTTGTAAAATTCTATAGAATCAGAAAAGCAGTATCCACAAAAACAATATAAATGGAAAAAATGATGACTAAAAACTAATCAAAAATGAATGTTGCAAAATCATACAGAACAAATTTGGTCCAAAACTTGAGGCAATTAGATGATATAGGGGATAGAGAATTGGGCTTGAAGTCAGCAATATCTAAGTTCAACCTTAATTAACCAGTTAATAAACATTTATCAAGCACTTCCTATGCACCAGGCAAAACATAAAATGCTGGAGATTAAAAGAAAGGTATAAGACAGTCCTTGTTCTCAAGGAGGTCATAGATTAACAGAGGATACAACATGTAAAGAACTAAGAGGATAGTTAGTGGTGCAGTGGATAGAGCATCAGTCCTGAAGTCTGGAGGACCTAAGTTCAAACTGGTCTCAGACACAAACTTCCTAGCTGTGTAACCTTAGATAAGTCACTTAACCCCAATTGCCTCAGGAAAACAAAAAGAACTATGTACAAAGACTATATACAGGACAACTTGGAAATAATCAACAGAGAAAAGCCACTATAATTAAGAACTGGGAAAGGCTCCCTGTGGAAGATGATCCTTTAACTAGAACTTCCAATATAGGAACAATAATGGAAAAAACAAGAACATAAATGCATTGCTTATAAAGCTATGAATTAATTAATATTCATGCTGGAAAGAAATTTTAAATAATGAAAAATTTTGAATGGCTAAAGAAGCCAGGGAAACCAAGCCAGGGAAGCAAAGATTAAATGCATTTAGTTCGATGTTAAAGAGATCCTTTACTTATACCAGTGGTAAGAGAAGATGCCTCCGGCAACTTCCTTCATTTCTCCTCTATCTTAGCTAATTTGATCCCCCCCCAAAAAAAAAGTTTGGATCTTTGCTCTTTTTGTAAATTATTTTCTATTTTAACTGCAGGAAACAGAGTTTGATTTGGCTCAGAAACATGACCTAGGTAAATCTGGGAGTCCAGAAATCCAGGCCAAATGTTACAGCCAAATCCAAGATCAGTGCCTAGAGGGCCAAAGATTCAAGGCTTGTAGCGAGGTAGATGAACTTGGTGAGACTAAGGTTAGATGGGAACTGAACTAAACTATAAATCTAATCCTTATCTCCCTAGAGAAGGGATGTAAAGGGGAATTATTCCCTCAAAGTTTTGTGGAAAATGTTTACTTAATTATTCCTGTTATCTTATTGAAGCAAATATTTCTTTGTAATGACTAATATAATATTAAGTAACTAAATGGAATAGAGATACTAATCATACATGCAACTATAAAGGGGGAAGGGGAAAACATAGCCACAGCGGACTGGAACCAATGGAGGAAAAATAAAATTCCCCAAACCTTTCAGCATACCAGATGAATTTGAAAAAAGGTAAAATGCTACAGGTCCGACCCTTAACAAAGAGAGGCCAGAGTCATCTCTGTCAAATTTTTTTTCATCTCTTTTTTTTTAACCTTTTTCTTTTTAATTCTTTGTGATAAAAGATGGTTTTCTGGGAGAGGAAGAAGAAAAGATACAAGGGGAAATCCAGACAATATTATAAGATATCAACAAAAAATCATTTTTCAAAACTCCAAGATCCCTAGTTTACTTTTCAAATCATAAGGCTTCATATCACTTAATTAAGAATTATTGATTTGTTTTTAGCTTATTAAAATCTTCAGTTATCTTTCAAAAAAACTGTGCATGGTCCTATAATTATATTATTTTAGAAAGAAGCTCAAAATCCTTAACACCTTATACCAGCCAAACAACTAGCTACTCCATTTGTTTTCCAATTTCTTTTGATATATAAGTGACAATTTAGCTTAGCTAATAAAGCAAGATGCTAATGAGGACAGGTCTTATTTTTTATCCCTAAATTAACCAGTAAACATTAGTCTTTTCCATAGCAACAGACAATACAACTAACCCTTGATAGGTCTCTCCCAAAAGAGAGGATGAGTGTATAGTTCCATTAGCACAAACTCATAACAATTGGAAGGAAAATCATGCCAATTGCTAGTTTTAAAACTGGTATATCAATTTGGGAACTTCAGAATAGAAAGGAAAGTTCATATTCAAAATGTGGGAGAAAAAAAGCAACTAATCCATTATTTCGATTAAGTTAGTAGGAAAGTTAAGAAATGGAATTTTTAGCATCAGGATTTATCATGAAAGATCCAGAGCCCTATTTAAAACAACTTACTTTTACATAGCACTTTAAAGTTTGCAAAGTATCCTGAATGCATCATCTCACTTTATCCTTCTAGGAATCATCTGAGGCACATACTAGAAATATTGTTAGTCACATTTTAAATGTTAGGAAACTGAAGCTGAGAGAAATTTGTCCAAGGTCATACATACCAACTGACATCAGAGGTTGGATTTGAACTCAGACCTCTTTTGACACAAAATCCAGCATTCATTGCACTGTACCTTTTTGTCTTTAGAATTTAATAACATCTCATATTTATTTATAGAGTACTTTAAGATTTGCAAAGCATTTCATCAGTGAGATTGCATACATAAGTATTATTTATCTTATTTTTAGAGAAGAGGAAACAATCTCTGAAAGTTTAAGTGAGTTTTCTAGTATGTCATATTAGTAAATATGAAAGGCAGAATTAAACCTAAGTTTCCTGACGCCAAAGCTCCTCCTTCAACAATACCATGCTGCCTTTTTATTCCCAAATTACCTCCTTTATATGGACATTATAAGAAGAATCATCATCAAAATTGTACTAGATTGATAGCCAGAAGACATGGCTCAACAATTTACTAGTTTTGTGGCCTTGGGAAAATTACTTAATTACTCCAAGCCTCAGATTGAAAAAGGAAAATAGCACTTGTAATTTTTTTCTCACAAGGTTGTTGTGAGGATCTAGTGAGATAATGTTTGTGAAACTAATTTGTAACTTTAAAGTGCACCATGACTCTGAAACAAAAACAAAACCGTTAAAGTACTCTGTAAAACACATGAATGTGCATTCAATGAGATGATGTATGAAAAGTCCTAAGCAAATTTTATAACACTATAATTAAGCAACTATCATTATTATTTCTATTACATATAAAACGAACAATATTTACCCTCGCTATCTGATGAAGGGCTTTCTTTCTTATAAAAAAATGAGGTTTTCATTTATTTTATTATGTCAAGCATAATTTTATTTTTTTTTATTTAGAAGTCTAATGAGAAACCTCCACTAAAGTCTGACTCTATGTCCCATTACCTAATCATGGCATGGAGATGACCTTGACCTTTCAAAGTTTTCAACTATGGAGTGCAAGTTCTGGTGGTTACCATCAGATTGAAAAGAGTTTTTGTATAGGCTCAGAAAACTGTAAGTATGGACCTATATATTTGGAGGGCTACTATGATAGGTCACAGTTGGATAAACTTTTCAGACAGCAATTTTTTTAGATAGTAATATATTTTAATGTTATTTCTATCCATTAAAGACTTGATAGTGCAAATGTTAAGATCTTAAGAAAAGGTGCTACCTAAATAGAAAGTACAGACTTCAGAAAATGTGAAGAGAAAGAACATGCTTTTAGTGAAGGAATTTCTTACATATTAATAGTATAGTATAATTGTTTGTCTTCTTTTTTTAATTAATCAGAACAAATCTGAAAGCTATTTACCACATTATATAGGGATTGTAATATATGTTATTAGAGGAAAATACCAATATTAATAATTAATAGATGTTTGAAATATAGAGTGAGGAAATTTCATGACCTAACACTTAGAGGCACTCAGTTATAACATACATTTAAAATGTAGTATTCACCATAACTGTTGTTCTCTTCTACACAGTCAATTGAGCAAATAATTACAGGGAATCAGAATTGGTTAATGTTATTTCCTGTGTAACTGAAGTAGTTCAACTTTTAAAAATAACTTTCCTAAAAACTCAGATAAACAAATATAAATAATAAGATTGTGGATGATCTACAAATATTACTGTCTTTGGAAGTTCTTGGATTAACAGTATATAAGAGAATCATATTGTAATTTATATTTTATACTTATTTAAAATTAATTATTTAGTATCCGTAATAGTGAAATGAGATTTAAAAATTTGTTTTATATCAGGAATTCATTAGCTATAAATTTGAGGAGCTTGGGGGAATTGGGTATTTTTTTACATTTTATATCTTTATTCCTTTGTATTCCTATTATTTTATTTTATGCATTTAAACATATTATTCTGAAAAGGGACCCTTACACTTCCCCAGACTACTAAAGGGATCCATACAATGGTTAAATATCTGAATAATTTTATAAGTGTAAAGTTTTCATGGAAATCTCTGCTTCTCAAGCAAATTATTAACAATTATGTGAAAATATTATTTAAATCATTAATAAGAAGAAAACTGCAAATTTAAAAATTCAAAGATTCCATTCCATACCCATCTGACTGACAATGATAACCAAAAAAAGAATAATTGTTGAGGGATATGGTAGGATAGATACCCGTATTAACAGGTCTGCAAATTGATCCAACCATTAATTGAAATCATTTTAGAGCTATATCCAAAAAACCCATGCCCTTCCACCCAGCATTACCAACTCTAGGTCTATAGTCCCAAGACAGCAAAGAAAAAGAAAAAAGACACTCATTTTAAAATATTCAAAATAATAATTTTGTAGTAATAAAGAACTAGAAACTAAAGTAAGCATAAATTGGGAAATTATTTATCATGTTAGGTACATGGATTAAAATAAAGAATATTATTGCTTCTTAAAAAAAATAATAATAAAAGGGGCAGCTTCAGACCAGAGAAGACATATTTGAAGTGATACAGATTGAAATAATACAGAACCAGAACAATTTGTACAATTAATTTTAAACAAAAAAAACTTTGAAAAAAATAAGACCTCCAATCAATGATCAATCACTATTCCAAGAAATCAGTGATGAAGTATTCTTCCCACCTTTTGACAAGTGCTTAGCTAGAGATACAGAATAAAAAAGATGTTTAGACATGAGCAATGTCTGAATGTTTTTTTTTTCTTACTGTAATTATTAGGGAAGCGTTTTGACTTAGGGGAATGAAAGAATTAAAAAATGGAGAGAGAAGGAAGTAATAGAGATGTTAAAAAGAAAAAAGAAATCCATGAAACTTTTGTAAATACACAATAGAACAAAAGGATGTTCAAAGAGATATAAATAAACAAAACACCTTTGGATCCAAAGTTTTTGGTTTGAGGGAGAATACGTTTTTGATTTGTTTTGTTTTTTAAGAAAATTTATGAGAAGCCAAAATGGTGAAATAGAAGCAGTCCATCATTCTCAATGTTCCCCTTCAAACAACTTTAAAATAATAATTCAAATCAAATTCTGCTTTGGCAGAATCAATAAAAGGTGAAAGTGTGTACAGTCTTATAGTCTAATACAACTTAAATCAGAAAGAGACACCTGTAATACTGGTATGGGAATGTACTGAAACTCATAAGGCAGCAAAATCAGTGGAGGAACTTGGAAGTAGCAACTGCAGAAACAGCGCTTTCCGAGTTCTTAAGTCATAGACAGTAAGATGTGGCCACTAGTCAGAAAACTTTGCTAGAGACATAATTTGGCAACTCTGTTGACTATACTGACTTCTAAGCCACAGTTACAGAGCAGAGAAGAATAGTTGCAGTCCCAATGGATCAGGGACTTTGAGGAGAAGTGCTATTAGGAGCCCTGAAGAGCAGTATCCTTTGCTGTCTCAAGGAATCAAAGGCTCTACCTAGATAAAGAAGCACAAACCAAGACAGCAGTGACCACATTTCTCCTCAAATCACACTAACTTGGAAGTACCAAAAACTTCCAAAATCCTAAAACTAGCTCTGAAAATAGCAATGCAAAAAAATTCTTAGTCAGAGACAGTGCCCTCCACCTTGACCCAGGAACACACAGCCAAATGTTAATATCAAGGAGTAGATTAGAACACCCTTTTTGTAGAGACAAGGAATTGGAAACTGAGTGGATGCCCATCAGTTGGAGAATGGCTGAATAAATTATGATGTATGAATGTTAATGAATATTGTTCCATAAGAAATGAGCAGGAGGATGATTTTTAGAAAGGCCTGGAGAGACTTACATGAATTGATGCTGAGTGAAGTGAGCAGAACCAAAAGAACATTGTACACAGCAATAGCAATACTATATGAGGATCAATTCTGATGGACATGGCTTTTTTCAACAATGAAGTGATTTCATCCAATTCCAATAGACTTATGATGGAAAGAGTGCAGATGGCTCTCAGAAAGAGGACTAAGGGGACTGAATGTGGATCACAACATAGTATTTTTACCTTTTTGTTGTTGTTTCCTTGCTTTTTCTTCTTTATCATTTTTTTCCTTTTTGATCTGATTTTTTTTTTGTGCAGCATGATAAATGTGGAAATATGTATAGAAGAATTGCACATGTTTAAATATATTGGATTGCTTGCAGTCTAGGGGAGGGGATGGAAATTTGGAACACAAAGTTTTGCAAGGGTAGAATGTTAAAAACTATCTTTGCAAGTATGTTGAAAATAAAAAGTTATTATTTTTTTAAAGTAGGCTAGAAAAAAGATGAACAAACTATGAAAAAAGATCCAAGCCATGAAAAATTACTATTGCATCAGAGAATAGCAAAACACGTCAAAACAGCTACAAGCAAAGACTCAAAGAAAAATGTGGTTTGCATACAAGCCCAACTAAAACACCTAGAAGAACTAAAAAGTTATTTTCAAATTTAAATGAGAGTGATAGATAAAAAATTGGGAAAATGGAGGGAAACAAATCAGAAGATTATGAAAAGACGATAGCATGGTAATTGCTATATTGTGCTATATTGCTAATAGCACATAAAAATACTGAAGAAAATAATACCTTATAAAAAAAAGAATTGGCCAAGGGACATGAACTGACAATTTTCAGGTGATGAAATTTAAGCCATCTATAGTCTTATGAAAAAATGCTCTAACTCACTATTGATTAGAGAAATGCAAATTAAAACAACTCTGAGGTACCACCTCACACCCTTCAGATTGGTTGACAGGAAAAGATAAGGATAAATGTTGGGGGCAATATGGGAAAACTGGGACACTAATGCATTGTTGTGGAATTGTGAAATGATCCAACCATTCTGAAGACCAATTTGGAAATATATCCAAAGGGCTATCAAACTGTGCATACCCTTTCATCCCAGCAGTGTCACTACTGGGTCTGTATCTCAAGGAAATCATAAAAAAAGGGGGGAAAGGAGCCACAAAAATGTTTGTAGCAGCTTTTTTTGTAAATGTTTGAATAAGTTGTGGTATATGAAGGTAATGGAATATTATTGTTCTATAAAAAATGTTGAATAAGCTGATTTTAGAAAGGCCTGGAAAGATCTACATGAACTGATATTGAGCAAAACAAGCAGAACCAGGAATACAATGTACACAGTTATAGCAAGAATGTATGATCAACTATGAAAGTTCTTCTCAGTGGTTCAGTGATCCAAGGCAATCCCAATAAACTTTGGATAGAAAATGCCATCTGTATCCAGAAAGAGAACTATGGAGATTGAATCTAAACCAACACATGCTATGTCCACTTCTTTTTCTGTTGTTGTTTTTTTCCTCTCCAGGAGTTTTTTCCTTTTATTCTGATTTTTCTCTTCACATCATAAAGAAATCATAAAGAAATATGTATTAAAATAAAATAAAATTTTAAGAAAGAAAGAATTGGCCAAGTTTTTTTAAAGAGGGAGGAAGGGGATAGAGAAGCAAAACTTACTGATACAAATAACTATTAAGAATTGTTTAAGTGGCAAAAAAGCCATTGATGAAAGTAATTCCTCAAAAATTAGAATTGTTCAAGTAAAAGCAAATGACTCCATGAAATATCAAGAAACAAAGTCAAAAGAATGATAAAATACAAGAAAATATGGACTATCTCATCAGAAAAACAACTACTTTGGAAAATAGATCAAGAGCTAAAAATATCTTATAGATGAAATGAGAGTGCTATAGGAAATAACTGAAAAAGAAATGAGAATCCCAGAGGAAATTAAAAAAAAATAAAAGCTAATGCAGAAAGAAGTAGAAAGAGAATTAACTGCCTGGCACACCATTTCAAATCAATAGATTTCTTAAAAATTAGGATGGACCAAATAGAAGCCAAGTATTCCATGAGAAAACAACAAATATTAAAACAAGAAAAGAGAAATTATTTTGTATCAAAAACAATTAACAAGGGGGAAAAAAAAGATCAAGAAAAGATCATTTAAGAATTATTGAACTATCTGAAAGCCAATGTCTAAACACCATGTTTCAAGAAATCATTAAAGAAAAGTGTCCATGTTTCTTAGTACCAGAAATAAGTAGATATAGAAAAACTCCAATGCTCACCTCCTTAAATTAACTCCAAAATAAAAAGTCCCAGGAACATTATACCTAAAACATAGATCTTCTATATCAAAGTAAAATAATACAGCAAACAATCAGGAAAAAAAATTCCAAAACAGAGGTATACACAGGATCTACTAATAAGCAATCAACCAATAAACATATATTAAGTGCCTATTATGTATCAAGCACTGTGTTAAGCATTGGATCACTCAAAAATTAGCAACTACCACCTATAAAGGAGAGTCTAGAATATGATTTTTTTCTAGATGGCAAAAGTTTTAGCTTTACAAGGAAGAATAATTTAGCAAAAAAAAAAAAAAAAAAAAAAAACCATGAATATAGTCCCAGAGTGGGGAAACAGCTCTTTAATGAAATAGAAAACTTCTATTTTTGATAGGAAAAATTATAATAATTAGAAATTAGAAACATTCATGCACAATTATGAAAATCTTAAATTAAACTTTTGTGCCTCATTTTGTTTTATTTCTTGATTCGGTTTCTGTCAAAATCCATTATCAAAATGTGCAAAGTCCTGACCCAAGAGCCTCACCACACAATGGAGGTCCTTTGATTAATGTCTGAACTAATTTGGTGTGGATGGTTTATATATGAAAACACTGAGGTTTTTTCCTTGCTTGTGGTGGTTCAGAGGTAGAGACAATTCTCAGAGGAATATAATTCAAATCAATTTATACCTCCTGGGCATTAGTCTCCAGAGAACATTGAGCCCCTTCACAGATATTCATCTCTAAATCTATATTAAACACCAGCAAGTTCTAAATAAATGCAGAAGTTTGATTTTTTTTTTAAACAAACATCTCAAAGCAACAGCAGCCTCAGCATTATAAACATATTAGGTTTCACCTTAGGCCAAAATTTAGCACAAGTGAGATGAAATCACCAACCATCTACTTGGTCATTAATGCTTAATTATGCATTTTATTATGTAAAATATCTACTGTAAAGGGTCCATTAGTAACAATTAGTCTTCTTTCTTTACTAATTTATATGCACCTGTTTCTAATTACAGTAGCACTATGTCAGTTTCAGAAACCCTTTAAAGCACCTTAGTTATTTCTGCACACCCAAAGAATATTAGGCCTCCTATTAAGGAAATATCCTCTATTTATTTTGCCCCAAATACATTTCTTATTTTCTCTTAGAAAAGACACTTTGAACTGTTTTTCTTTGCAAATATGAAAGATTACTTTATGTTTCCATTCGAAGGTCCATATCTGATTAAAGAAAATGAAAATATCCAAACAAAAAGACAGTAGAACAAAAAGCAAAAAGGGACATTTTCCTTTTTTTTATTTGTCATTTTCAGATTTTGTTCCATTCTACAATTTAGAAAACTTGGAATCATAAGATTATGGGATAATAAAGCTGAGGGCCTTCAACAGCCATCTAGGTCAGTCTCTTCATTTTATAGGTAAGCCACAAAACTAGCATAAACCACTATTAAGATTTAAGCAAGAGTAGAAGAATTCGGTCCTAATCATGAATGTAAAAAGAATGCAAATGTTAAAGTGTTATATAAATGTCAGCTATTATTGTTCATTCTTATGTTCAATGAACTTTTGATGGAAACCAACAGTTTGACATCCTACTATTGTTCTCCTAAGCATAATGTTTGCCAGTATAGTATGCAGGTGGATAAAATAATTGAGATCAAAGTATTGACAAGCAAGATCATCTTTTGTAGACTTACTAAAGAACACCATTAGGAAAACTCCTATAACAAAATGGTAGAGATTGCTGACATGTTTTAGTATCCATATGGTTTTAATTTTTTCTTTTAGGTCTTTATATTTTGAGAACTTTTCACCCTACCTACTTTGGAAGTTATGAAGGTACAGAATGGCAGCATCTACTAAAAACATTATCGAATGCTTGTAATTCAATATTATGTCTAAATTATTGTAGCCAATAGTTTTGTCTATATCAGCATATAGATGACCTTGGAAAGACTAGCTGCCAAATCACAGCAGTCCAAGGTTATCTGATTATATTCAAGGATAGAACTATGCATCCTGATGTAGAAATTGATATAGCAAAACAATGGTCAACATAAAGAGGTCAAAAGTCAAAAAAGTGAGGTGACCAGGTAGCCAAAGTAGGGATGGTCAACCAGAAAGAGTTTTTGATTTGGAATCAAAAGTCATGGGTTTAAATTTTATCTTAATACCTTTGTGACCTTGTACAAGTTTCTTTACCACTCTGGGTCTCATTTACTTTACTTATAAATGAGAGTATTTTGGCATATTTCTTTAACAATCAGCTCTCAAAAAAAAGTGCTGAAGATATACTTTTTAGTTTAATCTATACTATTAACACTTTATCACTTTCTTAAATATAGAAAATCAACAAAATTAATAAATCAAACCCTGATTTGTACCATTTGCTAGTTTCTAAAATATACGTGCTCACATGATGTATTTAATAATCAGCTCTCAAAGCTTTCCAAAAAAAAGGCAAGAAAAATCAAATTGAGGCAAGAGTTATACTTCAAAGTAGGCATTAGTTTGCTATACCAAATTCTTTATGGCAAGTAAATTCAGACCAGCCATATTCCCCTTCAGTGCTTAAAAGGGCAGAGATATCAAAAGTCAAGACAAATATAATTTAAGATGTGTTACACACATACAATAAGAGCCAATAATATGACTATCTATACAGATATTTCCCATGAAGGAAATGATGTTGCATACTTTGGCAGTACAACAGCAAAATTAAGTTATTGGTTTTTGAGGAAAATAGAATTATCATTGTGGTAATCAGTCTTTTGAAATTAAACAAATTTAAATCAAGAAATTATTTAATTTATTTAAATATTCATTTTAACATTTCAAAAGTTCCCTTAGAAGAAAAGGTAGTGGCAAAGTGCCAAACTGCAATGTTGGTGTCTGAGACAATTCAGATCTGAGGATTAGAAAAGAAGCACTCTGCAAGAGACTATAGGGAGGTCAGGAAAAAAGAATGGACTGTGTGAGGATGAACAAACAAATCGCCCCTGTTTAGGGGGACAGAAGTAATTGGAGAGGAAGCACAACATCTATGACCTTCCTATTTAACTAATTATTCTTGTTAAATAAGCAGCATGGCATAGGAGTAGAGAGTCAGCTTATACATCACTAAGACGAGTTCATGTCTTGCTTATGATATATACTGTCTGTGTGGCTCTGAACAAATCATTTATTTCTCAGTGCAACCCTCTAAAACCATAAGCTGTTAAAAAAAAAAAAAAGTATTATCCTCAATCCAGTGACAATGGAGTTGCTTCTCTCTAAATATAATACTTCCTGTTCTACATTCATACCTTTTGATTGACTATCCCTCATCTTTGGACTGATCTTTCTCCTTAACTCCACCCTTTGACTTAACTGGGTTTTTTCAATGTAGAACTCAAAACTTCAATTTCTACAAGAGGCCTCTCCTAGTTTGCAAGACTTCTAATGCCTTTCTTCTGAGATTTCCTCCCATTTAAATTATATAAACCTTGCATGCATATTGTACTGGAGGTACTGGGGAGTGGATTCAGCTCAATTAGAGCATGAATTTCTAAAGCACAGTGGTCATAGTTTTACATATATCCATTGCTTAGCACAGTGCCTGGCATATAATAAATGCTTATAACAAAGTTTAAAAGAAAGACAAAAGAATATGTAAGTCTGTGTTGATAAATTGCATGTTTCTTTTTTGGGAGTTTCTTAAACCAATGAAATTATAGGTCTAGTCCAAAAAAAAATCTTTGCTACTTTGGTTGTGTCCATTTCCTTCTCCACTGTAAATTACATATAAATGCTTTCAATGCACTATAAATTTGGGGACCTTAGGTGGGAGTTCTTATTGTCCAGCTATAGTTATGGCTCCATCAAGTGGGAGTCTGGTCATATCAAGTAAACCTCACAAAAATGTTGGGACCAGAGAAAAATCCCAAGAAAACCTCATTAAGCCTATCTTGTGGCAGGCTACTGCATAATATAAATATAGATTACTGAAAAATACAGTACCTGAAAAAGCTTATAAGTTTTGCTAGAAGAAGCAATATCAGACTACTTTGTAGTTAGGAAAATGCTGAGGCAGGAAAAGCACTAATTATGCTTCTGAGTGACATTTCTGTACATAGCAGCTCTCCACAAAAGGAGATTTTTCTCAAAATTAAAAGTGTTTCAGATTAAGAAAGCACTGAAATGTAGGTACGTCTGCCAAGATATTTCATGTCTTCAGAAGGAGCCAGGAAGGGGAGATTTTTAACAAAAATTGTATGCTTTCCAAGCAGTTATGCATGAAGGGCACCATGCCCCATGTACTCAGACATATCTGACCTCGATGGAAATCCATACAACCAAAATATAAATGTTCCTGGCCCCGCCAACATTTTTACTTCCTCTGTAATTTTAGAAGAGTATTACACAAATGCAGTGATGTGACCAGAGTAATGGGATTTGTAAGTGAAGTGGAGGAAGCAAGATATAACAGATGACTGGCTTGAGGGCAAAAAAAAAGCTCAGCAAGAGATTAACAGAAGAGCACCACTGTTAGAAGGGATGGAGAAAAGTGTCTGTGATCTTATTAATTCATTGACTTTGTCACTCACATGATGACAGCTACTTTCTGTAGACAGGAGTAATGAAAATACTCTAGCAGTAGGCTAGTGGAGAAAATTAGAATGGGTATTCTAATTTTCAAAAGGGGAGGAGAGAATCTGTCCCTAATCCTTTTTTTAAATAGAGAAATTATTTATCCCTTTTCTAAAATCTTGAGATTATGAAGGATGAGGACTTATTCTGACAGAATATTACCTGAGGCAACTGACAAGATGCCTTTAATTTCTGGCTCCATTTTCCTCCCTGAGAATGTGTCACAGTGACAGCCAGATTGAATGAAGACCAACCTTCACTTTTAAGACCCTTCATTCTTGAACTTCATTCACTCCTCTAGATCCCTTCACACCCTAATTTAGGAATTCAGGGCTCAAAAAAAAAAATCCAATGCCATCAAAAGTCCCATGAATGATAAGAGAAAGCTAATTATGGAACTTATCAAATGTCAAGTCCTCTGGAGAGTGCACTCTCCAGGACCAAGAGAAAGATTCAACCAGAAACTTGGGATGTAGCATAAAAATGAGTCTGGAAGCTCCTGTCTTCTTCAGGCCATTCTTGACCTTCCTAGCTTTCTCTCCTATGCCATAGAAGTTTTTACCCCAGATGCTCAGTCCACCACTGGATTTCCCACACTGAAAGTATCCTCTGTTGCTGTAGTCTCTTCCTCTGATTAGCCAATTTCTCCAAAAACCACCATTTTAAGGTGAAGCCCAGCCATCCATGTCTTCCTTCCACTGCAGGTTGTACTCCTGAATCTTTGGACTTTCTCTACTATGCCCTTGACCATAGCGGGTAAGAACTGTCTTTTTTTCTGTATTTATATTCTAAGCAATTAGCACAGTTGCTATTACCCAGTAAGTGCTTAATAAATGCTTGTTGACTTCACTTGTCTCTTCATTGACCTGTTCTTTAAGTTGTATTCACCATGCTGCTTGCTTCTGCAGACCCAGACATGTAAGAAAAATAATTTCCTCCAATATAAGAAAAATTAACAATTAATAATAATCAATATTTATTTAATACTTCAAAGTTTGTTAAACATATATATGGGTATATGTGGACCTAAATTCATTTGAGTCTCACAACAATCCTATGAGGTACATCCTAGCTCACAGCCTTGAAGGGAAGGTGATAAGGAATAAACTAGAATGATAAGTTAAAGGCAGATTGTGAAGAGCCTTGAGTTGCAAACTAAGGCATATAAACTCTTATATTTTAGGCAATGGGGAGCTACTGATAGTTTTTTAATGGGGGAATAAAACAATAAAAGCAGGAATTCAGAAATAAGATTAATCTTGAGTACACAGAACAGACTGGAGGATTAGAGGACAGACATCAGTTAGAAAGCTAACAATGAGCTTTAATGGAATTAACATGCTGAATTCTACTGTTTTCAATTTTTATGGATGTAATGAAGCAAATCTCTTTGCTCTCCATAGAGAGAGAGGAAATATGGAATATGGTTTCCTTACAGTTGGCTTAGCTTAAATGTTTTGTTACAAGCCAGGATTCAGAGGATGGAGATTTTAAGAGAAAAATGACTGTGGTATGAAAACAAAAGGCAACAATATTTTTTTTAAAATCACCAAGAATGTATCATTTTAAAAGTCTGCCATTTTCCAGTTTAGTTATATTAAGTAAATAGAAGATGACTACATGATATAGTGGATGGCTAAATGGTACAGTAAATAGAATACTGGGAAAAAGAGTTAAGTTCAAATTCAGCCTCAGATACATACTAGCTGTGTGACCTTGAGTAAATCATTTAACCCTATTTTCTTCAGTTTCATCATCTATTAAAATAAGCTAAAAAAAAAAAAAGAAAAGAAAAGAAAAGAAAAAAAAGAAATGGAAAACTCTAGTATCATTGCCAAGAAAACCCCGAATGAGGGTACAAAGCAAATGTCTTATTTTATATATAAAATATGAGCATGAAGAGAAATAAAAGTACAAACAAAATGCCTTTGGTATAAAAATGTCTTTCTTTTTTAATTTTTGGGAGAACAAGAAAAATCCCTGAATTCTCTTATTCATTGAAACTCATCAAGGACAGGAATTGTTTCATTTCTGTCTTTATATTGCCAGAATGTAGCACAAGGTACACATTAATATTTACTAATATTAATATTAATTAATTAATTGATTAATATTGAATAATATTAATACTGATTGATCAATTGACTAGATTGTATATCAAAGGCAAAACAGATAAATATAAGATCTTCCTGCCTCCAAGGCTGACCCTCTATCTACTACATAGTAAAATCCATTTGTTTGTTTGTTTGAAGTTAGTATTTAGGATATTCTGGAATTGGATACAATTGAAATTGAAATCATCAGTTCTAAAAGCATATGTCATAGTTAAAGGTGTTCAAGTTCACCATCACCATTTATAAGGCACAGAATTTGGGGGTTTACTCCTGTGGTGTGATGATAAGGAACAGATTCTCCCTCTGTTCTCTGAGCTCCTTAAATTTCATCATTGGTTTATCTTGAGGAACAGAGCATTCTATTTAACTTGCAATCTGAAACTGAGGCCTAAATTCTTGAACCTTGACATAGAAGGTCATAGAATCATAGCTCTAGAACTAGAAGGTATTTTAGAAGCCAATGAGTCCATCTCCATCATTTTACAAAAGGGAAAACTGAGATTCAGTGGTTTGCCCAGGATCACAGAACTAATAAATGTCTGAAACAGGATTTGAAGCAGTCTTCCTGATTCTAAGTCCAGTGCCCTAGGTATAGTGCCACGTTGTTGATAATATTTAATTTTTTACATATATGTGTGTGTGTGTGTGTGTGTGTGTGTATGTATTACACCTAATTCTCACAGAAATCATGTGTTTTTGTTGTTCATTTTTCTGTCATTTTCAACTCTTTGTGACTATTTGGAGTTTTCTTGGCAAAGACACTAGAGCTGTTTGCCATTTCTTTTCCCAATTCATTTTATAGCTGAGGAAACTGAGGCAGACCAGAGTTAAGTGACGCTCCCAGGGTCAGTAACTAGTAAGTGGCCAAAACCTTATTTGAATTCAGATCTTCCTGACTCCAGACCCAGCACTTTCTCCACTGTACTACCAAGCTGCTCCCTGTGTAATAATGCCAGAAAGACTGAGGCAAGACAGAGATTGGTTTTTATTCTCTTTTTTTTAGACTAGCCAGACTCATGGGACTCTTGTCCAAAGCATTCAGCCTAGAGGACCTGAATCAGGGAACTTTTATAGGGTTTTTGCTAACTAGGATTTAACAAAGGCAGATAAAGGGGAGTGAGGATGCTGGGAGGATGGACAAGTCATAATTCCAGGAAAGGATCATACCTTAATCCTGACAGGATAGGGGTCAGGATAAGAAGGTTGTAGGCAGGAGACAGCAAAGCGCAGGGCAATACTCAAACATAGGGGAAATTATCTCAGCAAGGACTGAGATAGAGCATCTGGAGTTTATGACTCAATGGTATGTCAAGGTTTTTTTTTACTCAATTCTCTAAGTCCTAATGGTTAGGAAGGGGGGGGGGGTGGCCATAATAATTTTATTCAGGGCATAACATCTGTCCCCTGAAATCTGGTGAAGGAAGTTATTATTATTCCTCTTTTACAGCCAAAGAAAGTAAAGCATTTTGCTACAATGTTAAGTAGTGTCTGAGGTAGGACTTGATTCAAGTCATCCTGATTCTAGACCCAACATTCTGATATTATTATTCTATGGCCTTTGAACAATCAGTAGAACAATAAAAAGTCCTAAGAGGCTTTCTCTGATCCTGGCTATAGAGTAACCAAAAACAAAAAAAAAAAACAAAAAAAAAAACAACAACAAAAAAAACTCTTATCAGAGTTAATTAGTTATGGAGAATATTTAAAATACATTTCTTCTGTGCAGGTATTTTAAATTGTCCATTTACAGAATTATTTTTGAATGGCACTCACAGTATAAATCAAACTATTGATGCAGAGTGGGGGGAGAAGGAGTTGAGGTATTTGATAGTCCCCTAGGAAAATTGAAAGCCCTTATATTTGCATTTCTGATCACATGACCTAGATCACGGGGTACATTTTCAGTGTGTAGAAGAGAATTTTTCCTCCACGTGACAGAAATTAGCTCATATGAGAACCAAACCCATGACCCTGACCTCATTAGCACCCTGTACAAACCAACTTACCTCACTAGCCCCAAAAGTAATATAAATAACTAATTACAAAGTACACTCCATTGAAGGTAGCAAGACCAAACTCCCCTCCCAGCACCCTCCAAAGCCACATAGACATTAGCACTGTAATTAGGGAAGGCCAGCAGAGATGTGGGGAGCTGGTGATTTGCATTGTGAGCAATTAGAACCATGCAGAAGCAGCATTTAACTGAGCCATTTAAGGAGAAGGAAGGGCTGTTATGTTTGTCAGTGGATTATTAGAATGACTTCAACACTGTGGCCTTTGGGATAATTTAGGTATTTGCAAAGTGAGTATTAGACCCAGGTAAAGTACCAGAGCACAGGAAAACGATAGCTACATGCCTTGAAAATGTTGGAACTCTTTATAACTGTCAGTGTCAGTGTACCAGTATGGCTATTGTTACTCCCGCTATGCACTGCCTTGAGAATCCTCAAAATAGCCACTTCAAACCAATAACTCCCCAGAAATGAACTCACATCCTCCACCAGAGGAACCGAACATTACTAGACAGTATCTCCAATTTTTTTTTTTATAATGAAACAAACCCCTAGTAGCTAATAATATGCTTTTTTTAAAAAAAATCACATTTATTTACTTTATCTTATTTGCTAGCTCATAATGATTTGCTTCTGCTATAATATCCAAGGACATTTTAGCATATTCAGCCAGAAGAGAGACTGTCACAGTTGGAAGCAATAGAGGACCAACTATAGTGATGTGACTATACCACTCTGGCTGGGACAGTACTCTGGACTCCTATACTATCCCACACTGCAACCTTAGGCTGTGAACAACTTGAATAAGCCCTAGGAAGGACAAAGAAAAGAATGCCATTCATTGAATTGATGGAACTGTTATATCTAGAACTTCCAAATGGAGCTTGGACTGATGGTCAATCCCAGAAAAACCATCTTATCAGGAAACATAAAACAAGTTCCAAGAAAACTACTTTGGAAACTCGAATAGTAGTATTCTCCTCAGCTATTTGACTTCCTCCTATTTTTGTCTTCTATCAATTCAGATTAAGTCAATAAAAATTTGTTAAGCATCTACTGTGGGCCTGGCAAGGTATCTAGCTATGGGGGATGAAAATTAAAAAAAAAAAAAAAAAAAAAAGGGAAAACAATCTCTGTCATCAAGGACTTATAATCTATTTAGTGAAGACAATTAAGAAAAGAGAGCTGAAGGGACAAGGGGAAATGGAAAATGAAGCGCTATCAAGAAAATTCTGAGTCCTAATAATGGAAGACTTGGGCAGGGGATTGACTGTGCAACTCTCTAGTCAAAGCAGAGAGATCAGGGAAGGCATCAGAGAATTTGTTGAGTATCAAAAGCTGAGTCCATCTGTATGGTGATAAGATTTTAAACAATTATCTTATTTCGGGAAAGGCACAACATTCTTGGAATCAAGACTGAACAGTCACTGATGCCAGTCCTTTTTATAATGTAGGTTGCTCAGTGAGTTTCTTGTGCTTTGACATCATTCTCTTTAGCTAGCTTCTACCTTTGGAAATTGCCTCACAGATAACAGCTTCAAATTTTCAAGTTCTGGAATTTGGTAAATTATATCACATGAAGAAATGAGAAAGACCTATTACAGTTGAGGGAATAAAGGGAGAGGATTCGCATTATTTGAATCTTAATCTCATCAGATTTGACTCAGATGGAATACCATACATATTTAGTTTGATATAGAAACTTGTCTCACCCTATAGGGAAGTAAAAAGGGAAAGGAGAAAGGAAAGGGGGAGGCTATACAAAGAAGTTTGGGAACCAAATTTTCTAGGAAGGGATGACAATTTCCTGATGCAGTTTCTTTCTTAGAGAAACAAAAGTATTATCTACATGGTTCCTATGCTACATCTTGCTTGAAGAGCAAAATCAGTGAATTACTCAAATAGCATAATGAAAATTATATTAAATTATTATTATACTATTATGTATTATTACACTAAATGGAAAAATAATTATCTGTTCAACATCTCCCAAGGCATATTGACCTTCTGAGAAAACATTAAAATAAAAGTAGTACTATAATTCTAAGAAGAACTATGGAGGTTTCAGTGGAAAAGTAGGTTTTATCTGAATGTCAAAGAGATAACAAGCCCAAGTTCAATACTTTTGGCACTTGCTAATCAGTTGATGATGATGATGATGATGATGATGATAGCTAGTATTTATATAGCATTTTATGGTTTGCAAAGCACTTAACAAATATTATATTTTATCCTGACAACAATTCTGGAAGTTAGGATCTATTATTATCTCCATTTTACAAATGAGGATGTTGAAGCAGATTAAAGTTAAGTAACAACTAGTAAGTACCTGAGACCAATTCCAAACCCAGATCTTTTTGTTTCAGGTTCCCCATTTTATCCACCGTGCCATTCAGCTCTTCTCTTTGTTTTCTATACCTATTTATAAGCTCCAGTAATTTAAATCTTATACATTTTCTGTGGAGTGAAATAAAGGCTGTTCCACATCTGGTATTCCATATGCCAAGAGTGGTTGTACAAGAATTAGGGAGCCATTTTACCTACATTTCAAAGATCTAGATAAAATCTTTTCCCTGAGTATGTAAAGAGATTTTACCCAGATCAACTCTAGATGGAGTCAATGAGCTGAAAAGAGAAACTGACCCTCTTGAAGTCAGCTCCCAGGATTTTAAACCCAGTCACCAAGATCCCAGGATTTTTGAGGTACTCTGGGATTATGGTTTGCATTATTATTAGGTAAAGTTGACAGTACTCAACATGGTCCCAACAATGCGTAGTGTTTGGACTTTAGTAGCTCAGGTAACAAATGTCTGAATCTGGCTTACACATACAAAGCATCAATCCTTCCTAAGACTGTTGTGCAGCCTTGAGAAAGGGGCTAATTAAAAGCCTCTTCATCGTGAATGTAGCAGGCCAGAAGACCCTGTCTATAAGGGCAAGGAGAGGTTCCTTGCAAATGAGATATTTTAAATTCAAGCCCTTTTCCAGTTATGTACCATTTTTTAGGAGCAAATATTCGAAGACTATATATATATATATATATATATATATATATATATATATATATATATATATATATATATATATATATATATATATATATATATATATATATATATATATATATATATATATATATATATATATATATATATATATATATATATATATATATATATATATATATATATATATACCATTACTCCAATGGTATTTTTGAAGGTTCATATGGAATAATAAAGGAGACTTACTGGTTGTATTTTGGAGATAATTTCAAAACAGTCTTGTGTCTCTCTTACTCCAACCTCTAGAGGGCACTTCTCTCCCCTGTCTGAGGGACAGTTCAGAATAAAACCATCAGGTTATCCATGTTTGCAGTACTCTAAGCCTAATAACTATGTTAAGGCCAGTAAGATATGCTCCTTTATGAACAGTTTACACATACAGCAGTATCATTTAGCTGGTACATGCCAGAAAGAATGGTCATCCTATTGCCCAAAAAATCATTAATGTGACTGCAACCTTGTCACCGTTGGATTAATTTGGTTAGACCAAAGATTAGTTCTACAATCTGATCTTCATTCTAAAGATCAGGATCAAACTCTAGACATAGAAAGGTCTTGGGTGCATTGTTTGGGCTTCCTTCAGAATTTTCTTAACATGAAAGGGACCAATCAGGAATCACCTCACCCCATTTATTCATTTTCTTTCTGTGTTTTTCCCAATGGCTTGAGCCATGGGGTATAAACATCTTCCAGGTGTCTGTCCTCCCTTATATATATTAGTTTCTCTAGCTAGATATCATAACTTCTCTAATTGTAAGGAGTCAAGTTATAAGAGTTTGAAGTGGTTTTGATCTTTTGATTTTTGTTACTATTGTTATTTTGTTTTGTTTGTTGACAAAGCCAAGTCATAAAATCATACAATTTAGACCTGAAATGTGTCTTATAAATCATTTAGCTCAACTCTCAATTTCCAGGTGAGCAAACAGAAGAATCAAAAGAGGTAAATCTAAAGTCATACAGTAAGCATGAGAGCCAAAATGTCAACCCAAATTCATTGACTCCACATGCAGGATTCTTTTGACTCCACATGCAGGATTCTTTCCACAATATTCCAACACTTCTGAGTTTATAAAACTAGGCAATTATGTACAATTTCTGATTGAGCAAATATTCAAAGACTACATAAATTCCCCATTACTCTAATGGTATTTTTGAGGGTCCATATGGAATAATAAGGGAGATTTACTGGTCATTCTTTGGAGACAAGTGCAACCAGTCTTGTGTCTCTCTAATGTCAAACTCTAAAGGGCACTTCTCTCTCCTATCTGAGTGACAGTCCAAAATAAAAAAGAATTTGTCTCCAAAGCAAGCCTTCCTCAAGGCTCTAACTTACTACCTTCTTTAAGGAGGTAAGAATTTTTTCTAATTAAATGTTCTCAGGAAACCAGGGACTTAGTAAGATAAAGAACCTGTGTCAAAAACAAGTGAGTTGTAAAGTTAGAATCAGCTATAAAACCCCTATTTTCCTTTTTCCTGTGGTTTCTTCTAGAAAGGGCATAGTAGTGATCAATTGCCCACTCAGCACTATTAATCTGAAGGTCTGGACTGCTCTTTATCGAAGTTGTCATTTTAGTTTTATGTAAGAAGCCCTTCGCTGTTTTGATTGCCTTTATATTTAATACTTACCAATTTTATGAGCAAGTAAAACAGGCATCGAATTTACTACACACTTTCTGTTTCATGAAATTATTTGGACAACTGTTACAATGAAGTGGAAAAAACTGTTACTTTCTAACATTCAAATCATGCTTAAATAGGCTGCAAGCCTGGGATATTTATTTTCTGAAAATCTTTCATATCAAAGGCAATAATGACCTTTTGGGGAGAGTCATAAGTAGCTTATTAGAGCATGTTTCAGCACCAAGTGTGGTTCGGAATATGAAGCAGCTGTTAACATGTCTCAAGCATTTTACATAATAGATTTATTAGCATGGCTACTAAGGTCATTGAAAGTTTCTTATCATAAAAAAGAAAGTAAAGGGACATAAATATTGGCCACAATAAGAGTCCCCTTATTCATCAATAATTCAGCTATCGACTGTAGTGTTCAACTTGTATGATGTATTTTATTCTTAGTTCAAATATAATAAAGATGATTTAAAGAAAAATTCTGGCCTACTTTATTAATTCCTTTCATTTTAAAATCAATGATGGATACTTAACCAGAGCTTGTGTATTAATTCAAAACATAAATAAAATTTAAAAGTCACTTAAATTGTGAGTATTTGCATAATTTTCATGCACAATTATAAAGTATATTATAGAATAAAATAATGATATAATTAAGGAACTCAAGGAGAAATGAAATTGTGAAGCAACTCAAACCAAGATAGCATCCTCTGAGATAATTAGTGAGTGTAAAAATACCTATTCACATAATTGAATCAATAATTAATGAAAGCAATGGTATAGACCCTTAGCACTGCAAGGGATCTCAATCATCTAGTATATCCATCTATCTCTGACAGGTCTACAACTAAATAATACAATGTGATGAGATCCATTTAGCTCTAGAACACCTTGCCATGCAGGCTCAAGGAGGAGTGTTTTGAGTAAATCATAATTATGTAAATATAATTTGAGCTCCCATCCAGTTAATCAAAAAGCAAAGCATTTCATTAGGCCAGAATAGAAGAGGAACAAGAAAACATCAAATAGCAGAATTGCTTTCTATTTCCCAGACTTTAAGGGATACAATGTCCCACAAATTCCCATGCAAGTAAAAATGATGCATTCTACATGTTAAGAAAGAACTGGAGGATGGCTCAAACACCTCTCATAGTTCCAGCTTCCAGTAATCTTCTTTGCCTCACATCTGCTCTAAAATCTGCTACTGATCTCTTCCTCTGAAACAAATATTCATTATTTCTCCTTTTGCTGTTGCTGGCATCTGTTATTCTGTTGTTATACTATAACCTCTTTTTCCTCAAACAGAGAATGTTATCCCTTAGTTTGGATATAAAAATTCTTTAAATTACTCATTCCATTAATAATTTCTTTTTTAAAAAATCAATGATAGGGACTTCAAACAATCAATTGATTTTTAAAGTACCTACTATATCCCAGGCACTGAGTTAAGCCCTGCAGACACGAAAGAGGGCAAAAGACAGTCTCTGCACTCCAGAGACAGAATGGGAAACAATTTCAAATATTAATCCCTGGGTCAATATATACAGAGGCTAATCATAATCTGGGAAACTAGATGGGTTAGAGGGCAGGAACTCGGAAAAGGTGTGCTAGAATCTGGGTCAGTAGGGTACTTATAGTTAAGTACCTACTCAGTGTGAGATAATGGTTCTCTATGGTGATGTAATAGTTGTGTGCTCAGTGTGGTGTAGTGAGGTAATCACACTGAAGTATTTAAGGGCTGGGACAACTCTCAGCCACACTTCTCAGCCACAGACACTAGAGAAGATGCCAGACTCTTTGACCAGCCATATGGCAGCTCTCCTGCCTCCTTCACTCCCCACAAAGACCAAAGACTGGGGCTGATCCTGAGGTTCTCCAGAGAGCTAGTCCGGACATTACAAGGTGGCACAGTGGATAGAGAGCTGTGCCTAGAGTATGGGAGACCTGAGTTCAAATCTGATTTCAGACATTTACTAACTACATGATCCTGAGCAAGTCCTTTAATCCTGTTTGCCTCCATTCTTTCATCTATAAAAATAGTTGGAGAAAGAAATGGCAAAATACTCCAAACTGTCAACCAAAAAAAAACAAAAAACAAAAAACAAAACCAAATGAGGTCATAAAGAGTTGGACACAACTAAAATAAGTGAACAACAATCAAAACTCCTTCATATTTAATTCTATGCTAATCAAGCCTATCATAATGTGTAAACTCTAAAGTAGTTGTTAAAATCCCCCTTTTAATAAAAATTAAAAAAAAAAAAAATACACTTATCTACCACCTGCAATACCAAACCCAAAAGAAAATCTTCTAGCTTTCCTTATAGTTGGGTTCAAATTAGTGAAATGCTTTTTTATCCCATCATTTTCCTGAAAGATAAACTCCTGGAGAATTCAAATTATCTTGAAATACCAAAGAAGTACAAGGGAGCAAGATAAGTATGTAGACCTTAGTCTTTTATGTTCCTATTCCCCTTCCAAATATAGTAATTACAATATATTTTGCCAAAGATTATTATTATTATTATCATAGATTAGTAAACTGTTAGAGCTAGCAAGGTCCTTAGAAGTCATCTAATATAAACTTATTAATTTTACAAATAAGGAAAATAAAACCCAGAGAAGTTAAATAGAAAGTTATACTATTAGAACAGATGACATAAATTTAAAACGTAGTTCTTCATCATACTATGTTTTCAATTTAATTGTAATAAATGTATACCCTTTTCATTTAATACAAGAAGGTATATTTTAGGCAAGAATATTTTCATACCAATTTGAGATTTTTCCTGAAATTGATTGAAAAAACATGCTGCCATTTCTCATTACAGGACACAGAGATGATTGAATATTCAGATAGGATTCAGGCAATGTGAACATGATCTTTTTTTTCTGAAACAGTAAATGAATGCAAAACAAAATTCAGTGACAGATGATAAAACCATAAATTCTAAAACTTTTTCTTGCATTTTTCTCTTGGTTGAGATGAGTAAGCCATCTCTATCAGCTTCATCATTCCCTAGGTGGAAATCAAGGATCATTATTATAATATAACTACACTGTCCTTCCTTCCATTCTTTCTTCCTTCTTTCCTCTCTTTCTCCTTTTTTTCCTCCCTTTCTCCCTCTCTTCTTTATTTCCTTTCTTCTTTCTTCTTTTCCCTCTACCCACATGAAAAATCATACTCTTACATGTGGGTACTCTGTCCAAAGAATATGAATTGTGATCACTTTACCCTCACAAGATATCTTAGGCTTTGGGAGCTAGATTTTTTTCTTCCCTACTATTTATTCATTCTCTCATTTTTTTCCTTATTTATTTATGCTATCATTTTCCCCCCAAAAAACTGGACAATTACCTCTTTTATCTTGTATAATTTTCATTTATGATTTCTTGAAGCACTGGAAAACTAAGCCATTTGGGATTCAAATAGAGATACTTGGTTGTGCCTTTAAATCCAAATTATTCTGGCTCTCACTGGTTGGCAGGAACAGGTCATAGCCTAGACCTCATTTGGTCATTCTAATGGCTCTGAGTGAATGTAAATAACAATCCTTCCTGTTCTGGCCAGAAACAATGAGGGTTTCCTCCAGGTTGATTCTTTTGAATAGGTAAACTAGACCATATTTCCCTCAATTCTTACCTAGTCTTAATATCTCTGACTTAAAAATCACAGATAAATTGAAACCTGGGAAAGAGCTTAGCTTAAGAGTCAAGGTCTCAGCTCTTAGCATCAATGACTTAACCATGTTGGTCCAAAAGTGTCCCACCAAAATATGAAACTTGAGTTTGGTTGCTGGGATGTAAATTGGATTTGTACCCAGCTCACATCTAGTGCTGTGGAATGCCTAAGAAGATTACAGTGGATAAAGTGTAGAATGAACCCCATGATAGCAATGGATAAAATGTACCAAATAAACTTTGAATCTGTGATTTGTAAAGTCAGTGCAGTATATCACCCACATACTGATAGAGAGTACTAAGGTTCATTTGGTTTTCATATTGGGTACTTTTCACACTTTAGTGCTTGACTGCTTCTTCACTCACTCTTAGTTTTATTGGTCTGAACCAACTTCCTGTTCCAAGGTTGCAAACTTGCTTATCATTCCAATTCTCCTGTTTCACTTGAATGAAAGGAGTATATCTTAAAATATAACTCTTCTGGTTCTATACTTTGAGGTCCAAATGAATGTTTTCCAATGTGTAACCTGTTGTGTTAATTTACCAAGAAGAGTAAATGCTGAGGAGTTCACTGGATTGGGAGGCTTCACCATAACAGCTTTTTGCTTTGAGTTCTGCAGTCTATTTGCAGAAAACTCAAATATGAACAAATTTTCTCTCTTTGCATCAGTTCCTTAGGGTTTGTCATTGTAAATGGATCTAATATGATATGGCAAGACAAGAAAAATTGGATATAAATTTGCATGTTTGAATATACTGCTTGTTGTTTCATATGATATATTTATGATATGTAGCTTTTTTTGGTCATTCTTATTTTTACTACTTAAGTTTGGAAGTATTGCCAATTTTTTTATTTCTTTAATCAACGTATCCTCTTGCATATATATGGCATTATATATTGATGTCTATATCTATATACTTATATATAAACAGATGAGTGGATGAAAAAAATCATAGCCTTAGCATTTGATATAGCCTCTGCAGAGAGATCCTAAGCAGCAAAATCTTGGTGTTGTGATATACCAAAATGGAAGAGTATTAAGTCAAATTTAAGAATTAAAAAAAAAAAAAAAAAAAAAAGACAGGCCAAGGTTTCTCACTGCATCCAAGTCATCCTGACATCTATGTCTTACCACTGGAACTCAAATGACTCATGAGGGGTGATTGAAGCTGGTAATTTTGTCCTGAGTGAGCCCTGGCCTTTTCTTTTTTCTTTTCTTTTCTTTTTTTTTTTTTTTTTTTTTTTTTAGGCAATTGGGGTTAAGTGACTTGTCCAGGGTCACACAGCCAGGACGTGTTAAGTGTCTGAGACCAAATTTGAACTCGGGTCCTCCTGACTTCAGGGCTGGTGCTCTGTCCACTGCGCCAACTGGCTGCCCCTCCTGGCCTTTCTTAAATCTAATTCACTTGCAGGTCAAGACATCACCTTCCTGATATCATTGAAGAATAAAGGACAAACAACAACTTAACCTTGTCTCAGTTTCCTTATCTATTAAATGATCGGAAGAAAGAAATGGCAAACCATCCTAGTATCTTTGCCAAGAAAACACAAAGAACCTAACACAACTTTAAAAAATGACTATACAACAAAATTGTTGTAAGGATCTGGCTTAAGTGAGCATCTTGCCAAGTTTGTCTAAAACTTATTTTCCCCTCAGTAAATCTTTATTGTCTTAGAATGAGATACTACATAATTCTCCACCATTCTCCTCCATAAAATTTTACAAACACATTTATATTCTAAACTGACTTTTCTCCTGGTTACCATCTCTCTGCTTCACAATCAAATGTTTACTGACTAAAATAGTTTCTAGGTCCTTATTGGCTTAAATCAGTTAAATTTCCATGAGAAATTGTGTTGAACTATACTAGTATCTTTTCTTTTTGTTCACTTCCCTGTAGTTGATTTTTAATTCTACAAAAAAATTTAGACAAGTTTTGTCTGAGAATCAACCATCAAGACTACTGGACTAAACATTAATAGCAACATTGCTTGAAATTATATTAAAGAAATAAATCATTATAATAAATTATGTTGAGATCAACATTGGCTAACTTATTTCCTCATAAATTTGAGCCATAGCAATTAATGTGGTTAACGCATACAACTGGAGAATGTGTGGTTTTAACATTTTATAGGGACCTCTTACATTAAAACATTTTCATAATTACAAATGAATGAAGTGTTGACTTAGGTGCATTAGGTTCTCAGGAAACTTAACTGGAATTGTCAAAAGCAATTATAAAAGATGACTCATAAAATCATTATGACTACATAGCATAGTACATGAACACGCCACTTAATAGCAATTCTGAAACATACCTCAAATTTTCCTATCTTGAAGAGCTGAATAATTTAAATTTTTTTCTTTTTTCATTTAGTAGCATTTTATTTTTCCAATTACATGTAAAATAGCTTTCAACATTCATTTTTTATTATTTTTTTTAAATTATAGCTTTATATTTACAAGATATATGCATAGGTAATTTTACAGCATTGACAATTGCAAAATCTTTTGTTCCAACTTTTTCCCTCCTTCCCCCCACCCCAGATGGCAGATAGACCAATACATGTTAAATATGTTAAAGTATAAGTTAAATACAATATATGTATACATGTCCATACAGTTGTTTTGCTGTACAAAAAGAATCAGGCTTTGAAATACTGTACAATTAGCCTGTGAAGGAAATCAGAAATGCAGGCAGACAAAAATAGAGAGGTTGAGAATTCTATGTAGTGGTTCATAGTCATCTCTCAGATCAATATTCATTTTTGTAAGATTTTGTGTTACAAATTTTTTTCCTCCTTACCTCCCCTCACCTGAAGACAGAAAATAATCTGATACAGATTATACATGTACACTCATTTTAAAAATATTTCTATATTAGTCATGTTGTAAAAGAAAAAAGAACTGAACAATTCAAACAAAACTGGGTGAGCAAGACAATCTCACAGCAAAAGAAAAAAAATAATGCTTTTGATGCTACTCTCCTATACATTTATAAATTATAGATAAAAATCCATTTCAACAACCTCCAAAAGATAACTATTGAATTATAGAAGCTGGGAGTTTGACATGGCCTTTCAAATATTATTAATAAAATCATTTACCCATTGTGGGAATTCAGTCTATAATGTCCAGAAAGAGATTTTCCTCAACTTGTATTGAATACTTCCAATAATGGGAAAGTCACTATTCCAGAAAGTAGTCCATTACATTTTGGGGACCTGTCTTTCATTAAAAATACTCATTCTAAGTTTACCTTTTGCTAGAGTAGCATGTATTACTTTACTGATGAGGGCAAGTAAATATAGTTTGACTTCAGAATTAATCAAGATATAGCTATTCTATTTGTCGTAGCCTTTAGAACTGGAAAGAAACTACAGAGCTAGAATGTATTTTGAGGTGTTTACTCCATAACTTCTATGCTTTTTTCCCTTCTGCCCCTTGATGGCCTCCTCCCTTAGTATATTATCAAAGCATGTGTAGTCATTGTACCAAAACTATAGGTCCTAGAGAGTTCTCTAAATAAGTTCTATTTACTTATCCTTACCTTATCTTCTCTTTCTAAGGACTTTCCTATATTTTCCTGATCCAAGGCCTGCCAACATTGTCAGTCCAGATGAGCAGAGGTACCTATACAGAAACATTAGCCCTGGCAAGACTAGGATTGTTATCCTGTAGGAGATAGCTATCTCTGGCTAATCACCCTCATTCCTGCCCTCCTATCTAATAGTTTTCCTTTGAGCCTTGCTCTTCTTTCCATCAACAAGGCATCCAACATACTTATTGTATCCAACAAAAATGAAGGAAAGAGCCAGTTCTTTATTTTAAACCCTGTTATAAAGACTTCCATTAATAGTGTCCTCCTTTGAAATAAGAGAAATGATAAATATAGTGACAACAATATTGTGTTAAAAAAAAAAACTTTGAAAGACTTAGGAACTCTGATTAGCACATTAACCAACCACAATTATGAAATAATGTTCTCTCTTTCTGACAGAAAGGTGATAGAGTCAGGGTGCAGAATGAAACATATAGTTTTGGAGCATAGCCAGTGCAGAGAGATTTGTTTCACTTGATGATACAGATCTGCTATAAGAAATGTATTTGCTTTTTTTCCCCCTATGAGGAGAAAGAAAAAGAAGAAAAAAAAAACATTTTTCACTGAAAAAAGTTTAGTTTCTAGCAAAAAAAAATATTCTATGAGCTCAAAATAACTATAAGTAGATGAAACTATTTTATATATTATATAGTTCCAGAAGACTAAAGTTATAACTTTAAACATGAATAATTACAAAACTGAGGGGGGGGAACAGGATGATATGGAATCAACTATGACGTTTTGTGAACTTTTGAGAGGTAATTCAAAGGCAATTCCGATGGATTTGGGAAAATGCCATCTGCATAAAAAGAGAGAAGTATGGAGATTATGGATCAAAGCATAGTATTTTCACCCTTTTGTTATTGTTGCTTGTTTCTTGTTATTTTTGTCTTTCTCATGTTTTTCCCCCTTTGATCTGATTTTTCTTGTACAGTATAATGAGTATATAAATATGTTTAGAAGAATTGTGTAAGTTAAACCTATATGGGATTGCTTGCTGTCTATGGGAGGGAAGCAGGGAGGGAGAAAAATCTGAAACACAAGGTTATGCAAAGGTGAATGTTGAAAAATAACTTTGCATGTAGTTGGAAAAATAAAATAATATTAATTTAAAATATAGCAATATAAAAAAATTCAACCTCTAAATCAGGTTAGTCAATTTAAGGAAACTTCTAATTATTAAGTGAATTCCATCTAAGAAGCAATTATCAAGTATTATTGTATGAAAAACACTACATTGAGCACTTGGATGCAACTGAGCATGGCTCTCAAAGACAATTTAATCATGAAAATCAAAGGAATTAGAGATGTAAAAAACCTTAGACATCAACTAATCTAATCCATCATTTTACAGATGAGCCCCAGAAAAATTAAGTATCTTACCCAAAGACATTTAAGCATAAGTAACAGTTAGAATTCAAACCCAGATCTCCCATTTCCAAATGTAAAGTGCTTACTAGCTCTCTTTTAACTTCTACTTTTTAGGTCCCATTCTTTCCTCTGGAACCAAGCAAAAGAATTCTAGCCTCTGTTCCCTTATGAGTCATGTGTGGTATTTTCTTAGCTATTGCAATTTATCTCATGGACTGAAGTGCTATTGATATAGAAGTAAGGCTAAGTGATGGAAGAAATGCTGGTATAGGATTAAATCTATTCGTTATTTATTAAATATTGGAACTTCCAGTTGAAACTTTCATTTGGAGAGATTTTCTTCCTATATAGAACACTGGTATTAAGTATAATGCATTATAATCTTTCTGCTTACAAATTAAGTTTTAATAGCTTCCTTTGAAACATGATTACTATAACCTCTTGGTTTATATGTTAAAAATCCAAAAGATTCCCCCCCCCAAATTTTGTGACTATTGTGAAAAGTCTTACTGTGCCAGCTTGAGCCTCCCACTTCAAAATAACAGTAGCTTCTTTAAGGTCATACTCAGCATAATTATTAAAATTTGTACTGGGCAAACTGCCCACCCTGATAACAACTACTTCTCGAGGTTATAGCATATATGCCAAGGTCAATTTGCCCAAAAGACTAATCCTGAATTCATACAACAAAGAACTCAAACACTAGCATTTCGGATCTTCTAACCTCCAAAGCCAAATAAAAAAAAAAAAAAAAGAATACTTGACTGACAATTATATTTATATATATATATATATATATATATATATATATATATATATATAGAAACAATAGTTCAGCTTCAGATTGTACTGTACCAAAATATGGAAGCTCTCTTATATGGAGACATGAAGATTTATCAAAAGTCCAAGAAAAATATCAGAGAAACCTCCCTTCAGAATCCTCCTCTATATCCTTGGTACCCAGAAGCTTATACACAACTGTCTTGGATTTCACCTTTTAATGAGGAAATAGTAATGTAATGTTTTAGAGAGCATTTGTTCCAAAAGTTGAATAATGGGCAGCAGATATTGCCTAACTCCTGAAAGTAAGATGTAAAAAATGCTTGAAGAAAATATTCTATCTCTCCCTCATCCTTCAGGTCTTTTCTTTTTAAAAATATCTCTAGGTTTTTCTACTACCTCCCATATACATGATTTCAAGTCCTTTCAGCATCCTGTTCACCCACTGGGAGACAAAGCTTATTAATGTGCCTTCTAGAATGTGGTTCTCAAAATTGGACCCAAAATGCGGTCTGATCAGAGAAAAATACAGGGGCATATTTGTCACCTTTGTTTTAGACATTCTCTTTCCATTAAAGCACCTTTTTTCTTGGATTTCTTGATACACTGCTAAGTCAAAATCTACCAGTAGCAAACCAAAATCCTTAGCTGTTTTTCACATAAATTTCTTTCTAATCATCCTACCAATACATCACTTTCATAAAACAAATTTAGAGCATCTTCATTTTATTGAATTGAAGATTTTTATTTTCAAAACATATACAATAATAATTTTTTCAACATTAAACCTTGAAAAACCTTGTGTTCCAATTTTTCCCCTTTCCTTCCACTCCCTTCTCTAGATGACATGTAATCCAATGTTAAACATGATAAAAATATATGTTGAATCCAAAATAAGCATACATATTTACACAATTATCTTGCTATATAAGAAAAATCAGATCAAAAAGGGAAAAAAATTAAAAAGAAAACAAAATACAAGCAAGCAACAACAAAAAGAGTAAAAATGCTATGTTGTGATCCATCCTCAGTTTCCATGGTTCTTCCTCTGGGTGTAGATGGCTCTCTTCATCACAAGAACATTGGAACAGGCCTGAATCATCTCATTGTTGAAAAGAGCCATATTCATCAGAATTGATCATCTTATAGTCTTGTTGTTGCGGTGTATAATGATCTCCTTGTTCTGCTCACTTCACTTAGCATCAGTTCACGTAAGTCTCTCCAGGCCTTTCTGAAATCATCCTGATCATTTCTTATAGAACAATAATATTCCATAACATTCATATACCATAACTATTCATTCATTCTCTAATAGGCATTCACTCAGTTTCCAGTTCCTTGCCACTACAAAGAAGGCTGCTGCAAACATTCTTGCACATACAGGTCCTTTTCCCTCCTTCAAGATCTCTTTGGGATACAAGCTCAGTAGAAACACTGCTGGATCAAAGGGTATACACAGTTTTTGAGCATAATTCCAAATTGCTCTCCAGAATGGTTGAATCCACCAACAATGTATCAGTGTCCCAGTTTTCCCAGATCCCCTCCAACATTCATCATTATCTTTTCCTGTCATCTTAGCCAATCTGAGAGGTGTGTAGTAATGTCTCAGAGTTGTTTTAATTTGCATTTCTCTGATCAATAGTGATTTAGAGTACCTTCTCATAAAACTAATAATGGTTTCAATTTCTTCATGTGAAAATTGTCTGTTCACATCCTTTGACCACTTATCAATTGGAGAATGCCTTGAATTCTTATAAATTTGAGTCTGTTCTCTACACATTTTAGAAATGAGGCCTTTATTAGAACCCTTGAATATAAAAATGTTTTCCCAGTTTATTGCTTCCCTTCTAATCTTTATTAGTTTTGTTTGAACAAAAACTTTTTAACAATATAATTAAAATTATCTATTTTGTGATCAATAATGATCTCTAGTTCTTCTTTGGTCACAAATTCCTTCCTTCTCTACAGATTTTTAGAGGTAAACTATCCTATGTTCTTCTAATTTGTTTAATATCATTCTTTATGTCCAAATCATGAACCCATTTCAACCTTACCTTAAAGGCATACCATGTTAGGTCCATGCCTAGTTTCTGCCATACTAGTTTCCAATTTTCCCAACAGTTTTTGTCAAATAGTGAGTTCTTATTCCAAAAGTGTTTGTCAAACACTAGACTACTATAATAGTCATTAACTATTTTGTCCTGTGAAGCTAATCTGTTCCACTTATCAACTACTCTATTTCTTAACTAGTATCATATGGTTTTAATGACTACTGCTTTAAAATATAGTTTTAGGTCCAGCACAGCTAGGCCACTTTCATTTGTATCTTTTTTTCATTAATTCCCTTGGAATTCTTACCTTTTGTTCTTCCAGATGAACTTTATTATTTTTTTTTCTAGATATGGGAAAACTAGAACACTGATACATTGTTGGTGGATCCAACCATTCTGGAGAGCAATTTGAAACTATGCTCAAATATGCTCAAAATAATTTCTTGGAGTTTGATTGGTATGGCACTAAATAAGTAGATTAATTTAGATAGTATTGTCATTTTTATTATATTCACTCGACCTACCCATGAGCACTTGATATTTTTCCAATTGATTAGATCTGACTTTATTTATGTGGAAAGGGTTTTATAGTTTTGCTCATATAGTTTCTGACTTTGCCTTGGCAAATAGACTTCCAAATATTTTATATTATCGACAGATGTTTTAAATGGAATTTCTCTTTGTATATTTTGCTGATGGACTTTGTTGGTAATATATAAAAATGCTGGTGATTTATGTGGATTTATTCTGTATTCTGCAGCTCTGCTAAGTTGTGAATTGTTTCTAGTAGTTTTTTAGTTGATTCTCTAGGGTTCTCTAAGAATACTATCATATTATCTGCAAAGAGGGATAATTTGGTTTCTTCATTAGCTACTCTAATTCCTTTAATCTCTTTTTCTTCTCTTATTGCCAAAGCTAACATTTCTAATACAATATTGAATAGTAATGATGATAGTGGGCAACCTTGTTTCACCCTTGATCTTATTGGGAATGGTTCTAGTTTGTCTCCATTACATATGATGCTTTCTGATGCTACTGATCTTTTTAAGGAAAAATCCATTTATCCATATGCTCTCTAGTATTTTTAATACAAATGGGTGTTGGATTTTATCAAATGCTTTGTCTGTATCTAGTGAGATAATCATATGATTTTTTTGTTAGTTTATTTATTGATATAGTCAAATATGTTAATAGTTTTCCTAATGTTGAACCAACCCTGTGTTCCTGGTATAAATCCTACTTGGTCATGGTGTATTATCCTAGGGATGACTTTCTGTAGAGCATCTTCTTAACAATTCCATAAAGAAGGTATTGAAGATGAAGATGTATATTTTTTTACAAATAATGTAAAATGTCTCTGAAGATGAACACTGAACTAGGCCCAGAGGCTAAGAAGAGAAAATGATGCTGGATTGCATTTTGGATAGAATATAGAGCTTTTAGCAATATCAAGCTGCTCCCTGCCATAAAATCCTTTTTTTGTATCAATATTTTCCCATAATAGTATAGATATGCAAATTATGAATAAGATAGTCTTAGTTACTCACTTTTTAGCCCCCATAATTCAACTGTGCTAACAGCCTTACTTTCAGGTTATGATAAGTTGTATTTCAGGTATGAATCCCATATGAACAAGTCCCAATAATATTTACAAGACTCCATTTGCTTCCTTGTTTACAATATATTACATTGGCTTTCTTGAATACAATAAGATTTTTTCTGTCTGGTTCTTTAACATTCATTTTAATTCCAGGATAGAGAAAAGCTGATTCCTTTTTACATAAACCATACAAAAATGAAAATAATTTGAACAACTGATGTAAAAATAATTTCTTTATGACAATCTTTCAGAAGTAGACTTGATAAATGTTTTTCTGACTATGTAACAGGAGAATACTGCTCATAAATAATGAGATGTTTCATTAATAAATAATATGTTTTAGTTAAAAGAACACATTTTGAAGTGGCTTTTGTGAATCTACCCTAAAGCAGAAATCTTTTTCATTTATAAGTCTGTATATATGTGTGTACATGCATATGTACATACTTAATATATATACATATATTCTTATATTTATATATGCATATATACATAGATATTTAGGTTCATAAAATATGTATGTATGTATGTGTGAGCATTTAGATACATATGTATGTACATACACACATACATGCCCATTAATAAAACAGTCAGTTGGCTCAATAAAAAAGAATCTGATTGCCATTTAATGACCTCAAATATTCTAAGACTGAGTTATGAAGTATTAAATCAATTGCCTAGTTCAATATTAATTAAAGGTGATAGTAATTTGCCAGAAACCCTGGGAAAAACTAGTAACAATTGTAGGAGTGTATATGTGTGTGTGTGTGTGTTTGTGTGTGTGTGTGTGTGTGTGTGTGTGTGTGTGTGTGTGTGTGTGTGTGAGGAACATTGTTTCTGACAAATTACTATCACTTTAGTGATTATTTAGTGATTATTCTTTAACAGAAGATTGAGAAAAGATTAATGACTTGTCCAGGATCACACAGCTATTTAGTACCAGAGGCCACATTTAAACTCAATTTCCTGCATCCTTTGGATAGAATACTGAATTAAGTGCTTAATTCATTACTTGTGTTTTTATCTGCAATGCTAATTCCTTCCAAATCAAAAAAGGAACAAAACTCTCATTAAATTTATAAGTAGATACATCTAGATTATGTAGTCTCAGCGTTCTCACCTATAAAATGGGCATATAAATAGTTATATTACCTAACAAAAATGTTATGGGAAAAGTTCTTTGAAAACCTCAAAGTTTTTTTAGAAATAGTCTTCCATTTGATTGAAAAGCTAAAATATACATATTTAAAAACCTGAGCCAGACAGGTGAAGTATCTGTCCCCAAATAACTGATTAGAACAATGTAAAATGAACGTTTATTTGCCTCACTGAACACTTAAAGTACATCTTTCTTTCCCAAAATAAATTATGGCAACATTAAGAAACATTTGTGCATAACAATTATTTATCAAGACCTGATTTTAAATAGCCCTCTACATTTGAAATTATAATAACCCATCCTAACAATGGAATTAATCACTAATTAAGAAGACAAAGATGTAAAATGTCAAATCTACATAATCAGCAAATAGAAGTGTCAAAAATAATGACAACTAGCATTTTTTCAGAAATTATTTAGGAAAAAATATGTTTAAAAATGATTGTTTAAGTGCTTTATGTCACTTGGATGCAATACATATAGCAGCTAATATTCTATCAGCTTTGTCCCAGCACATTGTCATATAACTCCCTTCATATGGGACTATCTTGTTTTTGTCTTTGTACCCCAAATGTCTAGTACAGTAGCTGATACACAGTAAGAAGGAAAGAAACAAACACTAAGTGCCTTATATGTGCCAGACAATTTACACGTATTATCTCATTTAATCTTTCCAGCTAACAGGAAGGTTGATATTATTATCATTATCATCCCCATTTTACAATTGACAAAACTGAGGTAATCCAAAGTTAAATAATTTGACTAGAGTCACACAGCTATTAGTTTCTGAAACCAAATTTGAATCCAGATCTTCTTAACTCCAGGTATACCAACTAACTTTCTTAGTTGTCAATAAACATTGAATTTAATCATAGAATAATATTTTTCACATTATATATGTTATTATCACATTACTTAAATTACATAATTTATAACATTACTTAAATTAAATTGCATAAAGGTGTGATATTTTCTGTCTAGAAGCCTACTCAGAGACATGTCTTTAACATGTACTGGTTTCACTGAGCTGGGTAACATGGAGCTTGCTTTGGGAGCTACCATGGGTGTCAAACTTCTTGAATGAATTACTTAGCAGAAGTAGTATTTTTTGCCTAAAACTATATGGAGATCATCCAAACCCACAGGACATCCTTCAATGCACCAACTCACACTGAAAATTGAAAAGGAAGAGCACAGTATCTGTCGTACCTCTTTGTGTAGACTTCTTAAATTCAAAGCAGGGAGAATCCAGAGCAGGAAATGCAAGTATAGGTTGTCTCTTGTTTAGGGTTTCTGTTCCTATCCATACCTCTCCTACTCAGCTTCTGGGCCTCTTCCTAGGGATGGTCAAAGAATCAAAATGTTTGTTAGGTGCACAAGGGCCTTCTTCATTTGAGTTTACAATTCATTTCCCATATAAATGTGAAACTCTCACTAGTGGATCTTAACTATTCACATGGATTTATGTTTCAACCCTATGGCAAGATTATGGGCAAGTCATTTCTCATCGGTGGAATTCTGTGTCTTCACTGAAGACCAGTGAGGTCCTTTCTAGATACTATAATCTCTACTCACACTGCCATCTCTAAGACCTATAATTCTATCATCTTCTAGAAGGACTTCACGAAGAAGCACAGAATCTCAAACTTGAAAGAGACCTCAAACACATAGCTGAACACATAACTAAAAAAGAACCCATTCTTAGCCATATCCTTCCAGGAGTCCCTCAGCCTTTACTTAAAGACGTCCAGTGAGATAACCTACCCTCTCACAAGGAAGCCATTTGAATCATTGGATATATCTAATTCATAGAAATTTTCTCTTGGCATCAAGCCTAAATTTGTCTTTTTGCAGTTTCTATCTTCTTTATTCTTCACTTTGGAGACAATCAGGACAAATTTAATCCCTCTTTCATATAATAGATAATCAAATACATGTTTTCCTCTTTGAACTGTTTCTTTTTGTACCTTAAGAATTTCATTTTTGAGAGCCTCCCATAGAAATTTCATTCATGGTATCCTATCTATCATTTATATCTCTTCTTTAAATATGATCTCCCAAAATCTAGGATATAAGGTAGACTATAACTTTCATTTCCTTTATTATTCATTTTAAGTGGAGTAGTGACTTCTTCCCAAGGTTCCCATCATTTCCACCATCACAACCAGTTTCTCCTTGTTGATGAAAATTGAATCAAAATAGAAGTGCCTTTTATTAGTTTATTTATTTTTTCAAAGAAAAAATTGTCACAATTACCATTGTTAGTCAGTAGGTCATCTATTCTACTGATGCAAGCCTGAGGAGGGGTAGAAAAGAGAGGAAAAAAAAAGGTGAGAGACTAATATTTAATAATTAGATGATCACATTCCCGATTACTATTATAACAACCTCTGTTGTAGGTCTTCATTTCTTTTCTCTGTCCAAGTGATCTACATTGTACTCACTTGACAATATGGCTTTTGTTTCTCCCCCAGTTAATCTCTTCATCCAAGTGTTTTCCACTATATTTCCCTTCTTAGGATTTCTTTACATGATTATATTTTCCTAATATAAAATTGTCCAACTGCTCCTCTTTTCCTTTAATATATCACTTTTACTTAATATTTTTAAATAAAGCCCATTATCCCAAAGTCATATTTGAATCATACATCTCATCCTACCAAATCTGATTTTCATGAGGTCAGATTTGCTATAGGCTAGACTTTGAGGAATGAATTGGTTATAGAAGAAAAGAGGAAGGAGAAGGGCCTTTCATGTGAAGAAACAGTAAGAAAAAAACACGAAAAGCAAAAACAAGTAAACAAAAAGAAAAACCAGTAGGTACTGTTGTTGAGGGAACAATTACTAAAGCAATCCATTATTAGTTTGAGGACTGTATAAAAGGGTAAAGGGAAAGAGGCTGGAAAGGAAGATTGGATTGACTGTAGAAAAATTTAACATCAGCCCAGGGGAAATAAATTTCATTCAATGAACAAGGTAGAACAACTGAAGATTCTTGATCATCCTATTTATACAAAAATATTTATATCAGCTCTTTTTGTCATGATAAAAAACTGGACATTGAAGGGATGTCCATTCATTGATGAGTGAAGAAATTATGGTATATGATTGTGGTGAAACACTATTGTACTGTAAGAAATGACAAGCAGGATGGCTTCAGAAAAATGAGAAGACATATATGAACTTATGAAAAACAAAGTGAATAAAACTAAAACAAATCTGATCAAGACAATAATCCAAAACAATACCAAAAGATCCATGATAATAAATGCTATCCATCTTCAGAGAGAGAACTGAATGCTTAATGCTAATTGAAGTATACTTTCTTGTTTTCTTTATTTTTATTGTTTTATTTAGTTTGTGCTTTTCTTTTATAAGATAGCTAAAATGGAAATGTGTTTGACATGACCTCACATGTATAATCAAAATGAAAATGTTTGCCTTAATTAAGGAATTGGGTAGATAAAGAGTTTGGGGGGAAATATTTAGAATTTTTTAAAAATTAAGGTTGTTTAAAAGTATTTTACATGGAATTAGGAAATAGTTAATAGCAAATAACAAAAGAAAAGAAGATTCTTGATTAGGAGAATGTCATAATAAAATTAGATTCTTTTTAAAAATTATCTAGTAGCAATATGCAGGATGGATTTATGGGTAGAGAAGTAAACTGTTAACTAGAGAACTAATCAGAAGACTAATATCCTAGTCCATGAGCAGTGTGCCAAGGGTTTAAGTTAGGGTTTTGAAAAAAAAAAAAAAAAAAAAAGAAAGAAAAAGAAGAAAAGCAAAAGACATTGTGAGTGAAAAACTGACAGGACTTGATAATTGATTTTAAATGAGGGATTAATCAAAGAAAACTCCTGTCAGGAAGTAAGGCAATATACAACAAAGACAGTCGTTGACTTCCTGCATCAGCAAAATACAATAAAGAAAACTTCACCATGAAGCGAAGAAGCTACAAACTTCTGCTTTAGCAGGTTACCTCAAAGGGAAGCAAGGGTCCTTCATTATTAGCCTGGTGACAGCTGCTGGTGATTACACATCTTTTAACAATAACTCACATTGTATATAAGATATCACTGAATACTGGAGATTATTGTAGTCAGCCTGTCTAATTCTGTTGAGGCTAAGAAAGCATCATTCTGGTGCTACTTAAGAAAGGTGATTTGGGACTAAGAATAGGACTCAGCTTTATAGATACTAAAAAGGGTGATGGTGGGACCAGTCCTTATGCTGAGCCTTTATGTGAATTGTATGAATTCCTTTCTATTCTTTTCTTAAGGTTATATTGCTAGTGCAATGGGAAAACAGTTTCATCTAAGTGTACTCCAAAGGGAATAGAATTTTTTGTGAACTCCTACTTAATCTGGTCTCTCTGAATCACAGGAATGAACTGAGAGTCTAAATTAGTTATGATCATACTGGGAACTTCAATTTATATTAGACTGACCTAAGAATAGGCTTCAGGGCATATATATGAATAATCTCAACCAAGCAATTTTCTCCCCCACACTGTACAATACTAGCTAAGTAATTCTACCTGACATAATTATCAACCCAACATGGAGAAAGGCAGAATAATTAATCTCTGGGGAATCATATGAGTTTTCTTAAATTTGAAGGAGCAGATAGATAAAGGAGATATAGAATCTGAATTCTCAAAGCATTCTCTAGTAGGACAAGGCTGTTCAGATTACCATCATTCACTCTTTGTTCTCTCACTTTGCTTGAACGCTATATTGTGGATACCCATAGTATATTAGTGGAAAACAAAATCCAGGATAAAAAGTGAGCACCTAAAGATAGGAGAAATTAGAGTAAGTTCTTAAGTTTTAGGAAGTAAATGTTTTGTTACTAAAAAGTTTTGTGAAGTAGAAAAAATTGTTTTTGGACTAATAGTTACTGACTAGTTTGGTAGGAAAAGAGATGGAGAAAAGATCAACAAATTATTCAGTGAAAAGAAAACATCTAAGATAGTAGCTTGAGAGGTTCACTTTCATCTAAATACACAGTCCAAACAATGCTCTAAATTGAATAATTTAAGAAAGTAGCACTATGGATATTTCAATGATCTGTGTGATTCTGGCAGTTTGGGGTATTCCCTCTATCATTATAAATTTCTACACTTCTATGCCTTAAAAATAATCCCAGAGAGTTGCTTTGCTGAAAAGTTTATCTCCTGTGGGCAATATTTTCATTGTTAGCAAAACCAAAAGATGTTTGCTGATTTTCCTTAGAGGAATCTATTGGGTGTACATATAAGTAGAAGAATCCAGTGAAGAGGAAAAGATTAAAAACAGTATAAAGTAAGCAAATACTTAAAAAAATAGGTTCCTAAAGAAAATAGAATATTTAACTTTAGAAAGAAAAAATACCTCTTTTTCTAAGACTGAGGGAAAGAATGAAAGAATAGTGCAAAGACAAAAATGCTGTGAGGTAAAGAGAGTGGAAGTAGAGATGTTTTCTCATTATTAACACCAAGCCCTTCAGGACCAGTTGCTACATATTAGAAAGGATATTGATAAAAAGAAGTATGTTCAGGAGAGAGAAACTAGGATGATGAGATGATTCAAAACTGTGGCATATGGAAATAGATAAAGGAACTGAGGCACTTTTAGCCTGACAAAGAGAAATTGAATGGAAGGTTTGAAAATTGTCTTCTAATAATTTAAGAGGGGATACTGGTTTTGTCTTTTATTCTCAAAAAAAGGATCAAAATGACATCTCTATGTTGGGATTAAGGTACAATGTGTCCGACTGTAGCTAATCGGACCAATAGGAGTTCAGAAGGCAAGTACCACAGTGGAGATATCTTTAAATTTGTAAATCTTACATTTCTTTTGAGCTATTGTAATTCTGCTTTACTCATAGAAAACAATGCTTTCTTTGATGCAGATATGATGGATAGTCTGGTGCCAGTATCTCCCATATCTCACAATTAATTTCAAAGTTTTTAGGAGAGACTAAAAATGTCCTTGTATCACTTCCTCTGACCTCCATCTGAGCATTTGCCTTGTGTAAGTTTGCAAGTAAAATAGTTTTTTAGGCAAAAAGGCATTAGAATCAGCCCATAGAAGTTGCACTCTCTGCAGTAGAGTTTGAATGCTTGGCCATTTAATGCAAGAAACGGATTTCAATGTCCAATATTTCATCCTGCCAGGTGATCTTCAGACTCTTAAGGCATTCAAATGGAAGCAGTTCAAGTTTCACTAGCATACAACAATGAAGTCAACATAACTATTCTGTAGACCCTCTAATATCTCTTCTCTCCCACACTTTTTCTTCAGCGTTCCCAAACACTGAGCTAGCTCTGGCAATTCATGTATCAACTTCATCTTCTATGTATAAACCCTAAAAAGTACACTGCCAAGGCTTTCAAAATCCACAGCTTTCAAAATTTCCATTTGCCAAAACTGATGGTTCCACATATGGATAGTGTGATCCTGGCTGGTGGAGTGCCTCTATTTTCTTGGTGTTAATTGTTAGGCAAAAATTAGCACAAGCAGCACAGAACTGATCCATACTTTGCAGCACCTCAGTCTCAGAAGTTTCTTTGAGTGCATAGGAATGAGTCCTACACAATGTGAGTCACAGTAATGAACTGAGAGACTAAATCAATTAAAATCATACTGAGAACTTCAATTTATATTAGACTGACCCAAGGATAGGTTTAGGGATAAGTATATGAAAAGTTTCAGCTGAGCAATTTTCTTCCCAACTGGCAAAGTTGCTATACCTGGGGGGGATACTATTGATTCACAGATCATTAGATCAATCAAGCTAACAAGGAACAATTATTAAGCACCTAATATATACCAGTTTTTTGAAATCACAGGTAAAAGCTAAAGGACAGGTAGGCCCCAAACATGAATGAGCAGTCCTGAAAGGAGCTCAGTACCTTCACAGCAAAGGTGCTAATTCTTCCAGAACACTCTAAGAAGCTATAGCATGTCCAATAGCCACAGCCTGAAAAAACTATCTCAGTAAAATTAAACTAGATTGAAGGTAACCAGCAAGCCTCAAATCCATCAAAGAGGTAGGAGGGATGTCTATACCAAGCATGTGAAGACTGCTCCCAGTAGAATTGGTGAATGAGAACTTTTGTTCCAACAATCATGGAAGTGCTGAAGCAAACAATGTGTAAAAATTGGTCAGTTATCAAATAATAAGTAATCTAGTGTTTGATAAATTCTAAAATCCAAGCTTTTGGGACACAAACTCTTTATCTGATAAAAATTTCTAGAAAAAACAGAAAACTATTTGTAAAAATTGGTCAGTTATGCACACACACACACACACACACACACACACACACACACTCACCACACACAAATACACACACTCAAACTAATGCGGCCAAAATTAAAAGGAAAACAGAAAACTGGGGGAGGGGAATTTTTTCTTATAAAGGCTTTATTTCTTAAATATATAGGGAAAGTTAATTTTGTAAAAATAATGGCCATAAGGAACTGGAAATTAAGTGGATGACCATCAGTTGGGGAACTGATTAAGTTATGGTATATGAACGTAATGGAATATTATTGTTCTGTAAAAAATGATGAGCAGGTTGGTTTCAGAAAAGTCTGGAAAGATTTACATGAGTGATGTGAGCAGAACCAGGAGAACATTGTACACAATAGCAAAATTATGTACTAATCAGCTATGATCTTTTGTGAATTTTTTAGCAATGAAGCAATTCAATGCAATTCTAACAGATTTGTGATGGAAAGTGCCATCCACATTCAGAGAGAGAGCAGTGGAAACTGGATGTGACTCAAAGCACAGTATTTTCATCTTTTTTGTTTTTGTTGTTTGTTTGCTTATTTTTTTTCTTTCTTGTGCTTTTTTTCTGTTTTGATCTGATTTTTTTTAATATAGCATGATGAATATTAAAATATGTTTAGAAGAATTACACATTTAACCTACATCGGATTGCTTATTGTCTTTGGGAAGTAGGTGGAGAGGAGAAGGAGAAAAATTTGGAATACCAGGTTTTGCAAAGATGAATACTGAAAACTGTAAAGTCTGCACTAGCTCCTGGGAGGCCTCAGGAACAGCCAGAGTCAGGATAAGTAAAAATCCTTGGTCTTCAGAGGAGAAGTGAAGGAGATAGACAAACAGCTACAAGCTTTCCACCAACCTCCCTTCTCCTGGTCCTGCTTCAAAGTGAAGTTCTCTCCTCTTTCACCCCACCCCTTAATCCTTACCTACAATTATCTGTATACACCAAGCATGTATTTGGAAAATAAAATACTACTTTCAAAAAATAAAAGTCACTGCCTAGTTGATATGTGGTCAAAGAATGTGAACAGTCAGTTTTCAGAAGAGGAAATAGAACTATCAAGTAACTTTTTAAAAAATGTTCTAAATTTCTACAAGCAGCAAATTAAATTCAATAAAAACAACTTAGAGATATCACCTCATACCTATCAAATTGGCCAACCAAACAGAAAAGGGAAATGATAAATTCTGGAGGCATATGGAAAAATTGTAACATTAATACACTACTGGTAGTTGTGAACTTATCCAGCCATTCTGGAAATCAATCACTTTGAAACTATGCTCAAAGAGCTACAAAACTGTACATATTCTTTGACCCAATCATAGCACTACTAGGTCTGTATCCCAAGAGATCAAAGAAGAGTTTATTTGTTTTTAGTTTGTATACAAATATTTATAGCAGCACTTTTCATGGTGGCAAAAAATTGAAAATTGAGGGGGTGTTCATCAATTGGGTTATGGCTGAACAAATTGTGACATATGATTGTTATGAAATACTATTATGTTATAAGAAATGATGAACAAGATAATGTCAGAAAAACCTGGGAAGATTTATCTAAACTTATGCAAAGTAAAGTGAGAAGAACCAAGAGAACATTGTACATAGTAATTGCAACAGTGTAGGGATTTTTAATTGTGAATTCTGATCAAGACAATGATTCAAGACTATCCCAAAGCATCTGTAATGAAAAATGCTATTCACCTTCATAGAAAAAACTGATGAATTCTGAATGTAGATTGAAACTTACTTCTTAAATTTTTATTATTTTATTTTATCCATTTTCTTTTATAACATGTCTAATAAAGAAATTTGTTTTGTATGACTTCAATATATGGGTTGTCAAAGTGTTTGTGTCAAGCAAACATCAAAAAGAGAGGAGTTGGAAGGAGGGAGACAATCTGGAACTCAAAATTTGTTTAAATGATTGTTAAAAATTATTTTACATGTAACTGGGAAATGTTTAATGAGATAAATAAAATATATTTTTTAAAAAGAAAATTCAAGGTAAAGAGAAATCATTTGGGAGGGAAAGGGTGGTGGAAAGGGAAAGTGAACTGTTCATGTGGAAAGAGTTCACTGATAACAAATTGACAGTCAGAGTGTTGCACTGGTATCTTCAAGATCTCAGTATAAAGAGAAGATGGCCTCTAGCATGTTGGGTGTAACTATATTGAAATAATAGGACACAAACAAGGATGGCACAATTTGGTGAGTCATAAATAGATTTTTATCTACATTGTTGGAGACAATTTTCTTGTTAATTACCTCACAAACCCATTCATTGTCTCCCACTCAAGGAAGAGGGTAAGGCACAGAGAAGAGGGAAATAAAGAATCAAAAATTAGGTGACTGAAAACAATGAACACTATCATTGGGAAGAGTACACTACTAGAGAATAAGTCAGAGATGAGTAAAAGATTTAATGAGTTGCAGTGAGGGATATAGCTAAACCACTGCACAGAAACACAGTTTATGAAAAAAAGAAGTGAAGATCACTTTCATCACATCAAATTCAATATCATTTTTAGCAGTCAGAAGATGATTACTATTAAATGCTCCTGAAAAGTTTATTAATTCAGTTCAGATAAGCCCCTACGTGTTTTGCCATAATTTATCCAAAATTTAACTCTGTCTCTGCTTATCATGTTTCTGAATAGGCCAGGAACAACATACAGGTAGGAAAGTCATTGCTCTCTCCTCTGGTTATAATAGGAGAACAAAAATAAAATAAAACAAAACAAAACATTTAGAGAAGGCATCCAGATATCTCTAGCCTTAAAAGTAACATATATATATATAGATACAGATATAGATATAGATATAGATATATACACAATTTATAGGCAAAAGTTTAGGTCAATTTTTAATTTACTCACATTAATTCATCCTTTCCTAACAATTATCACAACTGGCATTTATCTGGGACTTGGGACCATTTTCCACAATAATAAATAGTCTAGGAATCTTTAATGACCACAAGTGTTCCTGATACCAGTTTGGTTTTTCTGGGCCTCTTCTCAAAAGCTATTCTGGTTCCATCTATCTACATATCCCTAGTAGTGCTCTGCATTGAACAGTCCTTTTTAGATGAGCTACAGACATTCAATTTTAATTGAGGGAAAGAAAAAAACAAAAAAACAGCAGTGATACAGACTGATATCAGTCTTAGGGGTGTAGGTATTAAAATTAGAAGACTGGTACTCAAATTCTAGTTCCTACACCATGAACACGCACAAGTTACTTGATCTCTGATAAACTTCTCATCTATTAAATAATAAAGCATTTATTGAATGCCTAGTATGAAACAGACTTTTTACTCAATATTTGGGATACAAAACCATAAATGAAATAGTTTCTGCTCTCAAGGAGCTGCCATTCTATTGGAGGATAAAAACATGTACATCTAAATTAGGGGGCAAGAATGGGAATAAATAATACTTATACTATCCAACTTACAGTATTATTTTGAGGAAAGTCTTGTTTCTACCTTCAGCTAATGCAATGAATGAATCTTAACAAAGATGACATATATCAATCTTCCATATATCTAGTTTCAGACATTTACTGACTATGACATCCTGAGCAAGACACTTTTTTTAATACTTTTTTTTCAAAATAAACAAAAAGTTAGTTTTCAACATTCATCCTTGCAAAGCGTTGTGTTCTAAATTTTTCTCCCTTCGTTCCCCTCACACCCTCTCCCCTAGAGAGCAAGTAACCTAATATAGGTTAAATATGTGCAGTTCTTCTAAACTTATTTCCCTATAGGAAATCCATAAGGTGAATAGTAAATGCAGGCTCTTGAATTTAATTTAAGGAAATTACTAACCATGTTCAAGAACAATACACTTACCTTTTCTTGAAGTTTGATATTGTGGCAAGATTCCTGGCCCTGATACTTAATAATTGTGTTCAGAAAATCATAGACTAATATTTGGGAAAAATTTTAGAGGACATCTAGTTCAACTTCCTAGTTTTACAATTGAAGAAACCTTCATGACCCCATTGGGAATTTTCTTGAAAACTGTATAACACTCTTAATAACAGAAATGTTATTGTTACTATCATGCATCCAGATTTTTGATCCTGTATTAGGACAGGATGACATTTACAGAATTTTTTTACAGGAATTTTTTACAATTTTTTGAAGGAGAATAATTAAGCAACAAAGATAACTTTTTGATCATTCAGATGATATATCCATAAACCATACTGAAGTATACTGTCATGGGATGACAAAGTTTTAAATTATTTTTTACATTGTCTAATGACAACTCAGAAATAAAGGAAAAAGTTATACATTTAGAAGTAATGTGTAAAAGGAATTTTCCAGGTTTAAAAGTATTTTCACCATATAAAAGAGACCAAGGCAACAAACTTCAGGAAATAATGCCCAAATTGAATATTTTTAAACTTCATGTATCACATTAAAAAGTAATATAAAATGGTCTCCGCAGTTTGATTGGCTTGTCTTGTTTCCAATACACACACCTACACATACACATTCACACACACACTAAGGTATCATATAGGTATAAATATAATACAACCTAAAAAATAATTTGTTTATAGGCATGTTTTTGACTATGGGCATGTATATCTTTGATGTTGGCAGCCCAAGAAACAAAGAAAAATACAAAACAGCACTCAGGGTTCTCACTTTTTAAATGACAGTGGCAAAATGGAGGAAAAGGGGACAGAAAATACTCTGAATCCCACAATTTCATTCAGACTTCAGAGGCTATTAATTCACACATAATTATTACCTTAATTGTTAGTACCCTAAAAGCAAGATTCAGATCATAGTGCAAACAGAAAGGGAAATTTCTAGAGATGGCAAAGGTATCCAAATAATCCTACTTGCAAAAGAAATTAGGATTATGGCATCAAATACAGCAATATCATATACCCTTCCATATGAGACCTAGAGACTTTGGCCTTATTTTGGGCCCGGGATTGAAGAGAAAAATATGCTAGATTGCCATTGGGAAATTATAGAGAACTTTTTATGACCCCAGGCTTCTCTTTGGTACAAAAAAAAAAAAAAAAAAAAAAAGCCATATCTCATTATTTATTTTTATTTTTACTTTTCTTTATTAATACTTTTTGGTTTTTGTTTTTATAGCAATTATTTCAGGATATAATCCTCTTCCAACTGAGCCATCCCATGAAGCAATGACTCTGTGTGACAATACATTCAACATTTCACATTCATATTTCCACACTTTCCCATTGAAAGGAAGAGGGTGCTCATAGTCTCTTATTTGGGGCATTGCAATTACTCAACATTGAGCTTTAGTCTACTGGATTTGGTTTAGTTGGGTTTTTTTTCCCAAATGTGATTACTGTAGTTCATGTATATTATCCTCCTGATTTTACTTATTTTACTCATAAGCAACTGATACATCTTTCCATGTTTCTATGAATCCCTCAGGTATCATTTTAAGGCAAAATCATATTCTACTGCATTTACATGCCACAATTTTTTAGCCATTTTACAGATGATATAATAAATCTATTCCTCAAAGAGATTAAAGAAAAAGGGAAAAGGCCTACATGTATTAAAAAAAATGTTTGAACATGTGGAACTACCTTGTTTCTAGTTTTTTGCTAACATAGAAATTGTTACTATAAATATTTTGGCATATAAGAGGAAAGGATCATCTTTTTTTTTCTCTTAAAATTCAATTTTATTTTATTTTTCAGTTCCAAATTTTTCCTGCTCTTCCATCTTCTCCTCGTTGGCCATCAAAAAGGAAAGAAAAACAAAACCCATTATAAATATGTATATTTTATGCAAAACAAATGCCCATATTTTCTACTTTTTAAAAGAAAGGAAAAGAAGAAACCATACTATCACTACATTCTGGATCCATTAGATCTTAAATGGATTGCACATTTCATACTGAAATTGTGGTTGTTCATTGTGTTAATCAGTTACCAAGTATTTTAACTTATTATCTTTACAATTTTGCTATTACTGTATAAATTTTTCTACTTCTGCTTATTTCACTTTGCATCACTTCATATAAATCTTCTCAGCTTTTTTCTGAAACCTCCCTTTTCATCATTTCTTATAGTACAACAGTATTCTTTTGCCATTCATTTACCATAACTTGTTCAGCCATTCTTCAATTGATGGGTAGCCCTTCTGTTTCCAATGCTTTGCTACCATAGAAAAAGATGATGTATTTGTTGGGAGGGGGAGGTAGGGAAGGGAGTTAATCTCTTTAGGTATAGATCTTTTTTTATTTCCAAAAGTAATCAATTTTATGTTCAATATTCTGTCTAAAACATAAAAAGAAGCAGGCATTTATAAGGAGAAATTTAAAAGTTGGTATTCAATCAAAAGGTACGTATTTCTTCCTCTCACACTTTATAAACCAAATAGAGAAGTAATTTATTATAATACATGAGATTTTCCCTCAGATAATCAAAAAATTATGTTCTGATATCATAAATCTATAATAAAATTGAGTTGCAAATCTTCTAACTATAAATGGCCCCTTTTCATTGCATATGATCTGTGGGGAACTTGTGTGGAAATTTTTTTCCCCTCAACCAACGCAAAGCAACAACTGATATGTAACTTATAGTCTCAAAGTTGTCCAACACACTGAGAGATTTGTGTCATGTCCATAATTACATATAGTAGTGCTAAAGGCAGGACTTGAATCCAGGTCCTGATTCCAAGATCAAACATGTCTATTCTGCCACATTGGTGTGTATATTCATTTTAAAATCTATTAATTGACTGGTCATTGCCCAAACAGAATAAATTTAGATATATTTATGTGTTGCATATGTATGTAAAAATGTATATGTATTTTATGTATGACAATATATCACCTAACATTGACCACAAATATGGTAAAGAAGTACCAGCAAACTGAAAAGCCTTCCTGTTGAAGTCGTAGACTTGCTCAATTCTTCCTTTTTTTACAATTTATTTTTCCCAATTACATGTAAAAATAATTTTAATCTTTTTTTTTTTACAATTTTGAGTTCCAAATTTTCTCCCAACTTCCCACTTCACCCCCATTATTAAGAAGGCAAGCAATTTCATAAAGATTCATATATATATATACATATATATATGTATGTATGTATGTATGTATGTATGCAGTCATATTAAATATATTTCCATGTTGTGACAAAAATAAGAAAATTTTTAAATTATATGTTTCAAACTGCATTCAGATTCAGAGATGGATAGCATTTTTCATCATAGGTCCTTCAAAATTGTCTTGGATCTTTAGATCATTCACAATTAATCATTATATAGTACTGCTGTTAATATGTACTGCCTTCTCCTGGTTCTGTTCATTTTACTTCATAGATCTCTTTCCAGGTTTTTCTGAAAACAGCCTGCTCACCATTTCTTTTTTTTTTTTTCATCATTTCTTATAACATAATAGTATTCCATCATAACCATATGCCACAATTTGTTCAGGCATTCCTCAATTGAAAAGTGTCCTCTCAATTTCTAATTTTTTGATAGCACAAAAAAAAAGTTGCTATATAGTTTCAATAATCTTGTGATGAAGAGAGCCATCTACACCCAGAGAGAGAACTATGGGAACTGAACATAGATCACAACATATTCATTCTTTTTGATATTATTCGCTTACATTTTGTTTACTTACTCATTTTCTTTCCTTTTTGATATGATTTTTCTTGTGCAAGAGAGAATTGGATAAATATGTTTAAACATATTGGATTTAACATATATTTTAACATATATAACATATATTGGATTGCTTGTTATCTAGGGAAGGAGGGGAAGGAAAGGAGGGGAAAACTTAAAATACAAGGCTATGCAAGGGTCAATGTTGAAAAGTTATCTGTGCATATGTTTTGAAAATAAAAAGCTTTAAAAGAAAAAGTTGCTATAAATATTTTTAATATATAGTTCTTTTTCCTTTTCTCCCTTAATCTCTTCAGAATACAGACAGTAATAGTATTTATGAATCAAAGGGCATGTACACTTTTATAGACCTTTGGAAATAGTTCCAAATTGATCTCTAGAATGATTGGATCAGTTCACAAGTGTACCAATTTTTCCACAACCCCTCAAACATTTGTCTTTTTTCTTTTCTGTTATATTAACCAATCTGATAGGTAGGATTTGATACTTGAGAGCTATTTGAATTTGCATTTCTCTAATCAATAGTGTTGGAACACTTTTCATACAATTATAGATAGCTTTGATTTTATCTGAAAACTGCCTATTCATAACCTTTGATTATGAATTTGAGAATGACCAATATTAATATTGACTCACTTCTCTATATACTTGACAAAGAAGCCTTTATCAAAGAAACTTGCTGTAAAAAGATTTTCCCAAATTTCTGCTTTCCTTCTAAACTTGGCTACATTGGTTTTATTTGTGCAAAAACTTTTTAATTTAATGTAATTAAAATTATGCATTCTACATCCTGTAAGTCTATATCTTGTTTAGTAATAACTTTATCCCTTAATTATAGATCTGACAAGTAAACTATTCCATACTCTCCTTATTTGTTCATGGTATTACCTTTTACATATAAATCATGGACATATTTTGACTTTATCATGGTATACAGTAGGAGGTGTTTCTGTTGTCTGGTTCTCATTTCTACCAAACTGTTTCCAGTTTTCCCAACAGTTTTTGTCAAATACTGAGTTCCCAAAAGTCTGGGTTTTCATATTTATCAAACAAAAGAGTACTATGGTAGCTTTCTACTGTTTATTGTATACCTAATTTATTCTACCAATCTATCACTCTATTTCTTAGTAGTATAAGATTGTTTTGATGATTACTGTTTTGTAATACAGTTTGAGAGTTAATGCAGCTAGGGAACCTTTCTTCACCATTTCAAAAAAATTAATTCCTTTTTAATTGTTGACCTTTTGTTCTTCCAAATGAATTTTTAAAAATTATTCTTCCTAGTTCAATAAAATAACTTTTTGGTTATTTAGTTGATATGGCCACTAAATAACATGTTGATTTAGATAAAATTGTCATTTTTATTATACTGGCTCAGCCTGCCCAGGAGCAATTAATATTTGTCTAATTTTTCAGTTGTGAATCTATCTATGTAAAAAATGTTTAGTGATTGTTCTCGCATAGTTTCAGGTTTGTCTTGGCAGGTAGATTCCCAAGTATTTTCTGCTATCTACAATTGCTTTAAATCTTTTGTTGCTGTATTTGCTAATAAAATATAGAAATTTTTTTTATATTTTTAATATCCTATGACTTTGCTATAATTGTTAATTATTTCATTTAGGTTTTTTTAGTTATTTTTCTAGGATTTCTAGGATCTCACCAAGTATATCATCATATCATCTGCAAAGAAGGATAGTGGGTTTTTTCTCATTGCCTATTCTGATTTCTTTGAATTCTTTTTCTTCTTTTATTGCTATAGCTAACATTTTTAGGACAATATTGGTTATTAGCATGATAATGGACATATTTGCTTCACACCAGATCATAATTGGAAGGCTTCTACCTTATCCATGTTACCGTTAATATTTGCTCTTGGTTTTAGATAAATACTACTTACCATTTTAAGGAAAGCTCCATTTATTCCCATACTTTCTCTAGTTTTTAATAGGAATGAGTGATGTATTTTGTTAAAATATTTTTCTTCATCTTTAAATAATTATATGATTTTTGTTAGTTTTTGTTAGTTCTATTATTGATATGGTCAATTATGCTTATACTTTTCCTAACATTGAATTAATCCTGAATTCCTGGTATAAATCCCAGCTGCTCATAATGAATGCATGGCCTTTGTGATGAATTTCTCACTTCTAAAGTTTCACTAAAAATCTTGACAAAAACATAAACAAGTGATCTTTCACTCTTTCTGAAATTTTTCTCACTGGAAAGAATTCAGAAGAATGGTAATAGTGCAAAACTATCTTTATATATTAAACAACAGAAAAAAAACGCCCCCTTGGAATAAATTTCCCACTGAAAACTGATTTGAAATAAGGAACTGAAAGTGGCAGACAAAACTTTTCCAGAGAGAAAAAAACACCATTTCATAACTTTGAATTTGACTAAGCTACATAGATTATATATTTATTCTTAAGAAAATTTTATCAAATCTAATGACAATATAAAAATAATTCAAATTTGTAACATGGAAATATATATCAGTTGAAATCATAACATGGTTAAGAAGTCCTCCCACATCATAACGACCATAAAAATCAAAAAGTACAAAAATCTTTTAAACTGTCAAAGATAATTTCAAAAATTAAAAAGTTGGAGTAATGAAATGTGATTGTGAATTACAGTGTGTTTTCCAAGCGACAGATGCAAAGGCTCACAAGAGCAATGGGAAAATGTACCTCTCTTTAAATACCAAGATCAAACTGGCAAAGTAGTCAAAACTAATCATCTGTATTTTCCTTTCTCATTCTCACGTTGAATTGCCATAGGACATTACATTTGAGAGTTTGTCCTTTACAGTGATGAATCTTAAAGTCTGATAAAGTTCTAAAAAGAAAAAAAAAAAGAAAATCTCATTTAGAATTGGCATCATTATTTATAATTTCCCATGATTTAAAGCAAATTATATTATAATATTAAGGCCAAATAATTATAATGAAATCACCCACACAAAAAAAAAAAAAGCTTTCAAATACCTTAAATCACTATAATTGTCAATTATCAATTTTTTTTATTGTTTCCATTAAAGTAGCAATTGTCCTTAACCATTAGAGATTCTTTTTACAAAACCACCATTGGCTAACAAATCTGTAAGTGTTCATCACTTTTTTAAGTGATATATATATATATATATATATATATATATATATATATATATATATAAAGAAAATACAGTCCATAGGAGACAGAAAATCTGGGTTTTATTCCCAAACTTGCCATTTCCTTGCCATTCTGCCCTGAGCCACTACAAAATTTCTGGGTTTTGCTTTCTTTGGCTATAAAAGTGAAGAAAGATTAGGTTAAACATCCTCTCTATTATCTTCCACACTTAACAATTCCATTTGCAAATGGAGTCAGGGAAAGATTTATATATTTCCATTTAATGTTTGATTTGAGGTTATGGTAAGAACTGAATAAAAAATAATAATAATTGAATAAAAAATAAATCTAATTAAACTATATAATGGACATTAAGAAAGTTCTAATTAGGAATATTTTCCCCAAGCAAAATATAAATGTTCCTCTATAGAAGCCTAGTAACCAGCAAATACAGGACAAAGGATTTGAAAATTGTTTCTAATTTCCAACAATAATTATGATGGGGATTTCAGAATGGAAATCCTTTTGTGTCATCTGTGTTTGTTTCTAAACACATTTGCTCCCACTAATATTCCAAATATAGATATAAGAAGGTTGAACCCATAGCCCTAATTACCTTAAAGAAGAAATCAAGATCTTGGAGTGTATTCTCTTCTCATTTACCAAGAAGCTTTAAATATTTCCAGATCCTCATCCCTTGCCCCTCCCCTCTGAGAGAACCATGGACCTAGAATTACCAGACAGAACTTTTAACTTTTTCCAGGTCAAAAGTGATGGGAAGTCAACAAAGTGTCAGGAAGTCAACAAAGCAAGGAGAATTTCTGACTGGTCATTAAAGTCAAGATAGGAAGACTAGCTTTAGACAGGACTGTGTACCAATTAAAAGATAAATGAAACTATTTTACTGACAGCTTACAAGTCTGAAAATGATTATTCTTTATTCAGTAATAACTTCTAGGTTCAGTCCCTTCATTGCTCAAAACTTAGTAGATGGAAAATGTTAATTGAGTTATGAAAAATGTCTAGTAAGAAATGACTATGATTTACACAATTATTTGACTACAGTCACTTTTAAAGCTGTAAAACATCTTTGCAATTATTTATGTGGCAAATGACAGTAGAGTTGGATAATCAATAATACATTCATCCCTTCTATGAGCAATTTTTAAATTGTAAGCAAAAAAGAAAGAGGCAGTGAATTCACATATAACAATTTAACTTCCCTTTAAACTTGGACCAACTTTAACTTTTCACCAGCTTCAACATAAAATCAGCATTTTCTTCCACACTGACAGTTTTACAAAGAGGAAGGAAGGTCTTTTTTCCCCAGCTCCCAGCAGACACCATCTGCATTTCTAAAGTGAATATCCCAGGCTTTACCTTGTTCATTAGCACACTTACCACCTTATTCATGAATAAATAAGTCCTGATTTTAAATTAAATCACAATAAGCAGCCTGTGCTAAGTTCTCTTCAATAGCGATTTAAATGCATCTGTTTGTGTGGAATGAATTTTGAAAACATGTGATTTCTATTAGAAATATGCCTTACCTGATTTAGCAGCTCCCTATTATCATCATGTTTTATTTACTGTCACTGTCACTACTCCTCACATATATTTTCTTTAATTTACACAATCTGCGTTAGAATTGTGTGGAATGAGTGACATTTTCCAGTTGACATTGGAAAAAAATTTGTCTTTGTTATTTGAATATAAATTCTGTAGCATGGTGCAAGAGAAAAGGGAGAGTCTGAATCTTTTAGGTCAAGTTTTGTTTTTGTTTTTGTTTTTGTTTTTTTAATTTATGAGTAGAAATTTAACAAGATGGAGGCAATGGAGTTTTTAATAAGAAAAGAGCTTGACTATTATTTTAACTATTAAGAATCATTCCAAGTGGCTTTTCTTGAACTAAATTCATATCAATATAACAAATATTAATTAAGCATCTATTATGTATAAAAAAATCCCACTCACCTGGAGATACAAAGACGAAAACAAATAATCATTGCCCTCCAGAAGCTTACATTCTACTAGAGAAAGAGGAGAGAGACAAGCAGATATACCAGGTAAATAACCAATGATCAGAGTGGTTAAATAACTAGAACTTAAAACAAATAGTCCATCATTTCAATTCTAGCAATATTTTTCATAAAATTCTACAGTGGATGCTAATATATGTCCTCAATAGAATATCAAATTCTTCAACTACAGTTTAAAAGTATATATCTCACTTCAGAGATTATCTTGTCCAATGCTCTCATTTTATAAATGAATTCATTAAAATGGAGAGAAGTAAAGTAAAATTAGCAGAACAGGATTCATATCAGTTCCTTGGAAGCATATCAAGTTTTCATTTCACTATAACTCACCATCAAGGCAACTGACTCTGTAGGATGCTTTGAATTTTCTTTCTTTAGTCCAAACTTCCTTAGGTATAATTCAGAAATCACAGGATAGGATTAGAAGTTAACAGCTGGAAGGAAACTTGAACTCTTCTAGTTGTTTTACTTTACAGATTAAAAAAACTAAAATCCCAATGATGGCTAAATGACCTTCCCAAGGTCACACTGACAAGTGGCAAAGCTCTGGTCTTCTGACTCCAAATACCTTTTTATGGCTTTGAAAGTCTAAAATTAGATAGGCAGAGGGCAATATCTAAGTGGCAAGATCAAGGCAAAGGGCAGAGAAATAAGCAAAGGAGACTTGTAGTGACTCACCCTTCCTGGTCACTGGAAGAAGGTGTAGCAACTATTACTTTTAAATCGACTAAATCTCGATCAAGATCTACCAGTTGGAAGCTCCTGTATTATATAATTTCAGGCAACACATCATTTAAAATTTTGTACATTTTATGGAAAATTCAGCCATTCATCGAGATATTTTCCATAATCTTATTTGGTTCTTTTTGTGAGGTCATCTCAATGCTATTTATTTTAGCACCCAAGTTGTCAAGGACAAGGAATACATCTGTTTAACTTATTTGCCTTAACACCTAAGCACAGAGCAGAAAGGTGTTTAATAAATATTTTTGGAGGAGGAGAAAAAAAAAAAGTACAAAAGCAAAGACAGATTAACCTGACCTTTTTATCTATTCCTTACTCTACTGAATGTCCTTTATCTGAGTTTAGGTTTATTTTTTAAAGTACATAATTTTACCATATATCTGACCTTCAAAGACACTGCATCTGATTTTGTGTCTATTATGTATTTTTCCTTTCTTTAACATTTTGCACTCAAATAGGTGAAGAGCTGACATTTTAGGTGACTCTCTAAGAAGATAGGACCTTGAAGATGAAAATTATAAAAGATTTTGACAAGCTGGAGAAATGTCCAAAAATAAATATCACTAAAGAGAGAACAAAAAAAAAAAAAATGCTTGACTATGAACAGATATAAAAGAAAAGCTAAGAAGGGACCTTAGAAGGTAGCTGACTATGAATGAGTCAATAACTAGAGGAATTTTTAAAAAAGAAAAAAGTAAATATCACATTGCCTACTTTGAAGAAATGAAGAGAACTTGGAGAAGATCCAGAGGAGAGAAGCTACTCTTATGATTAAAGGTTTGGAAAATAAGACTTATAAGGAAAGTTTAAAAGAATTAGAGTTATTTAGCCTGTGGGAAAAACTTAATAACAGTCTTTAAGCATGTGATGGGTTATTATATAGGGTATGGTGACCAGATGTTCAATGTTTTTCACATAAATCAGAAACCAAAGGACATGGGCTTAAGTTGTATTAGGAAAAATCAGAGAACCTTATTGTCCATATTAAAAAAAAAAAAAAAAGAAAAAAGAAAAAAAGAAAAAGCATCAGAATACAACATTAAAATAAACTATTTGGAGAATGAGAATTCTAAGTATAGTAATTCTAATAATCCTATGAACAATGTTGAAGAACAATTGTAAAATCTACTATCAGGAATCTATTAAGTAGGAACACAAATGACCCAACAGCTAAATGACCAACAGGTATTTTTCTATAATAGATATTTTGATAGCAACAATTTTTTTTTATTTTTTTAAATGTATAATTGTGGCAACCAAATAAGACAACCTATTATTTTAGGTGCACTTGGGAAAGTAAAACTGATTATTTCATGAATAATCCTTTTTGAGGGGGAAGAGACCCTGAGACTTTATAGATATAGGCAATTTCTAATGAAGGGAATATCCCTACCAAAGTAGACATTTACCTGCATTGTAATTTAGTCTCAGAGAGTTCTAGGGGGCACTAAAAGATTAAGCAGCATACCCAGGAAATATCAGAGTTAGGATTAGAATACATGTCCTGTTGCTGCAGAGGCCAGGTCTCTATCCACCCTATTACCACTCTCAGGGTATAGTCAAAGGACAAAATGCACTAGAGTCTCAGTATAAAGCATTTTCTAGGGTTCATTCCATAGAGTCCATCTCTGATTTAAAAAACAAACAAACAAACAAACAAAAAAAACAAAACTTTGTATCCAGCATTAATATAGAGTTGTTGAATCAGATTCAAAGATAGATCTTCCTTAGGGTACATCCTGCTCCATAGTGAATTAGCTAATAGCAAGTATAGAAGACGGGGCAGCTGGGTGGCACAATGATTAGAGTCGTGGGCCTGGAGTCAGGAAGACTTAAATGTCCAGTCTCAGAGCCTTACTAGCTGTGTGACCCTTGGCAAGTCACTTAACCCTGTTTTCCTCAGTTCCTTTATCTATAAAAAATGAGCCAGAGAAGGAAATGGTAAATCACTTCAAATGGAATGAGGTCACAAGGAGTTGAGCAATAAGAAATCTAGACCATATATCAAATTTCAGGTTAAACTGTGATATATAACACATCAAAAAACAAAATTAATCTTATTTTTTAAATTCTCAGTCTCAAAACAATATTACTTTATATCATAGCTTTAACTTTAGAGCTTGAAGGGGAATCATCTAATCCAATGCACTCCCCTAACTCAGGTGAAGAAATTGAGACCTAGGAACTCATGTAATTTATCCCAGGATACAGAGATACTGTAAGACAGAACCAAGGTTTTGAACACTGTTCTCCTCCCAATCCAGCTCATTTTCCAATTCTATTGAACTGCTGCTTTTGAATCTCTCGGACTTGTTGACATTTGAACATACTTGGACATACTTGACATTTGAAAGAGTTTGGTCAAATATAAGAGTAATAGAAATCTAGAAATCTATATTGAAATTTTGAAACTTGCCATTTTGAACTCAGCACTAAAAAAAAAAAAAATTCCTGTATAAAAAAGAAAAAAAAAATCTATCCTTTGATCCATCATTCTAAGATTGTAAATTAAATTTCAGCTTTGACAAACAAATGCCTATTGGCTTACATTGATTTCTTCTTCATAGACTTGGAACCCCTCCCAAAGAACTGATTCATAAAACATTTGCTTCAAAAATCATGGATGGAAGATATCCAAACACAACATTTAAACAGAGATCAGATAGAAAATCATCAGAATAATTTTTAAAGCTTCTATTAAACCTCAGGATTGGCTCAGAAAAATTTTGGCTAAATGACATCTGTGAACTAGGTCAAAGGTATAATAATGAGTCATCTAGTCAATTGGCAGCAGCCAAAGCTTCCTTTTAGATGAAAATAATAGGCCTATAAAATCTCACCTAAAAACTCTGTCTCACAAGTCCTCCTTCAATCCAGAGCCAGAAATTTTTGCACCAGAATTTTTTCAAATAAGGGTTTCTTTTGAGAAAAAAACAAAAACCTCCTGATTATGTAGATAATTATTATTTGTGTATATTACCTTGCTTTTTCACAAAGTCATGAGCAATACATGTAAAACAGGCCTTTGGTAACTACCTATTAATTGGTAGTTTAATTTCCCAGGTTATATGGTCAGCTTTATAGAGTTGTTGTATAGTTGTTCCTTGTTCCTCTTTTTAAAAAGAATAATTAACTTCTCGTTTATTTTTTATCTCTGAGAATCCAGAACATTACACTAGGATAAGAACTGAGGCAGAGCTAGTTGGTACATTGAATGTCTATCAAATGAAATGTCCAAAGGCCATCTCACTTCCATTCTTACTTGACATCATATATAGACCCATTACAATTATGTGAAAACAGGGGATTAGACCTTCTCTTTACCTCTTTCCTTAAAAATTCACTCTTTTTCTTTTACTCCTATTCAATGAATAACACTGAGCAATAAGAGAAACTCAATCATCCCCTAAAAGTCCATCTGTTTGCTCTCTCATCTGTTTTATTCTGTGTTATATATAGAGATAAAAAATGAAAGGGAGAATTTAGGTTTGGCCATATATTTAGATAGTCTTGGATCTCAGCTAGTCAGGACATTATGATGAAAATAAATCTAAAATTTTCAAATTCATTTCAATTTTAGACTTCTTTCAAATCAAGTAATATTTAATGCTGTTTATAAGTTATAATATTAACTTACACATGTAAATACATACATATGTCTACATGTGATTTACTTTGGTTGCATAAAAAAAAATTTAAAGTTATTTCTTTTATGTTGGACTGATTTGAATTTTCATTACTGAACTTCAGTTGCCAAAATTTGCCATTGGGTAAATTGTTATGTAAGTCATTTTATTTTTAGTGATCAAATTTGTTGGATCTGCTTGTTTAAAACAACAACAATAAACCATATACTTATCCTGATAATATGTCCTAAAAAAACAAAACATACTATACATAAATATATACTACTGAATGTGTAAGTGAAATTATAAGACAATTGTCTAATTAATTCAAAGGAAGGAATTAAAAAAAAAAAAAAAAGCTGTGCCTCAGTTCATCAATTCAAACTAGGGAACCCTCTATATGAAAAGCACTATTTGAATACCTCAATTATCCAGTTATAAATGGTGAAATAATGTAGATAATAGCACTAAGATAGTAGCCCCTTCATTTTGCATATCTAGGCAGAGTCCCCATATTTTCCCAGAGCCAAGAGATACTTAAATCATTTCTTCCAAGGTACTAGAATCTATTCTTTAAGCATTGTCAATCCTTCACCATCCATCAGGTAAATGTCTGACTAAACAGATGAGCTTTTCACCAGGCCCTGACAGCCAACAAGCTTTGTAGAAGCAAGCCTGAAAATTAATTCCAGAGACAATGACCTTCACCAGAAAATGCTAACATAGTCAAGGTTTTCACTCAATTACTGAAAAGTTATGTATACATTCAAGATTTAATTTCCTTTCATGACTATAACTGTGGCTACAACCAACTGGTGGCTGAAAGGCCCTTCTCTAGTAGTTAGAAGTCATGAGTTCTTACCCACTTCACACTGACCATATTTAAGTCACTCAAATACTTTTTTTTAAAATATCATTTGAAAAATTAGAATAGTGAAACCAATTTACTTTCCACATTATGGGGATATTTTAAAATGAGATCTAGAGAAAGGAGCATTGGATACAGAAGATCAGTTTTCACACCTTGACTGTTAACTTTACCACCTGTTTAATGTGACAAATCACTTAATTTCTAGTATCTTCCATTTCTTCACCTAAAATGACTAGTTTATCCCTATGATCCTTTCTAATTCTAAGTTTCTGATCTTATATGGACTCTTCAATTAATCCATACCATGCTTTTAAGATTTTTAGGGATATGCTATTGAAAGCTATAGCCTTCTTTCTAGATACTGTCCCATCCATCATGACTTGGCAAATAGCCTAGGTATGATTAAAGTCCATGACCTTATCCTCCACTAAACCATTACTTCATTTTTGCTGTTGTAGCGAAACAGATACTGCAAGGAGGGGAAGTCCTCACAATTTAGTGAGAAGCTAAGGGGCCTAAACCAAAAATATTTAGGAAACAGTACTTCAGACCACACTCCTTCAATATATTTTTTGATGAATTATAAGGCTGTATAGTATTAAATTCAACTGTATCAATGCATCTTCTAAAGGAAAGTTTCTGACTTTCCTGAACAAAATAACTTGACTGGTATGTTGTTGTTTGTTATGGGTTTTTTTTTTTTGGTTGTTTTTTTTTTTTTTAACCCACCAAAAGCATTAATTTGCCACTTGGCTGAGTGCCTTGACAGGATTAAATATAAAACATGAAAATTGCTTTTAGTTACAGGGGCAGTGGGCTGAGATCTCATCAAAATTTTGCAAAAGAAACACAAGATCAAAGGCAGTGTCTTGGCAGCAAGTCAGAGTACCTGTTTAAGCGAAGTCCTTCATAAGCTTCAAACAACTAGCATTTCATGTGGTACAGTTCTACTCAAACAATTTCTGCCAGCAAATAGCCCCTGGGAAGAGTTATTTTCCAGGAACCTTGGGAAAGAAAGCCTTCTTGTAGGCTGCTGAGATATATGTGCCACTTCTAGATCTTCTCTATCAGTTGACAGAGACAAGAGGAGGGCAAATTCTATTTGCTCCAAACAAGAAAATTATTGTACAAACTCAATCTCCAGATTTCTTGCTCTCTGGTTACATACTTGTACAATGTTTTCCAGTTGATGGACACTTATTTTGTTTCTAGTTCTTTGCTACAACAAATGAGCTGTGTTGTTTCTTGGATTCATAATGGAAACTTTAGGGGGGGTTAATTGAAAATAATTTTGAAAAGATTTGTAAAGTTTTGTTTTGTGCTGCAAATATAAAGAGAAAAATACGTTCCAAACAGCTCTCTTCAGAAAAAAATAAGGAAGGGATTCAAGTAATTTCCCACATAACTAAAATGTCAATCAGTATCCCAAAAATAAAAATAAAAACTCTTTAAAAGAAATCTTTTCTTAGAGGAAGAAAACTAAGACTTACACAATGCTAATGATATTCATTTATGTACTAAAATTTAAATGTAAATATTTACTATATAAATATAATTGATTTAATGCTGCTGTTAAATATTTTTTTAAAAACCAACAACATTGCTCTCTAAGTAGAACAAAGATAGTTCACTTAGCCCTAAAATTCAGGTTTCATAATGTAAAATAAGCAAATTTTTAATATTTTATCAATGCTACAATTCTGATTATGATTATTATTTGTCTATGATTCTTCAATTATCAATTATCAAATAAAAAATTTTAAACACACACAAATACTCACCTGCTTTTACTGTTAACCTGACCTAAAAATCCTATCTCTGACAACCAGGAGATAATTAGGAAATGCTTTCAAAGAAAGTATTATCTTACAGATTACTAGCTAATTGCACATTTAGATTAGATCCAATCAGTTTATGGAGTCAAAAGCAATCAAGACTCAGCAGGGTTGGACAAATTTGCCTTATGCAAGTCAAAGAATTAAGTTTTAGAGGGTTGAGATTATCATGGAATAGAACTAATAACCATTTCAAAGGGACCTATTTCTCCCTATAAAAATATAGTCAAGCTTTAGAGTACCAGGAAAAATACAGCCCAGCATTTCTAATAGTTTTCCTACTTATCATTCTTGCCTAATTGCCCTAAAACCTATCTACCCAGTCCTATGGACCTGCCCACTCTCTCCTATCTATTCCTGGGTCACCTTCACTACCCAGCCAAGCTCAATAAACACAATCTCAACATACTTTTATTTCCCACACAAGGTCTAGATCTTCCTCACATTTTTTCCAGATTCAGTAAAAGCCCCAATAGTTGATATACTTTGATCATATTAAGAAACAGGAATTTCACTGATAGCTACTTCTTAGTTCTTATTCCTCTTTTCTTCCTATTTTATTTTATTGTTTTTTTTTTTTTTTTTACTAATTTCCTAAATCTAGCCAAACCTCTTTTTCATGTCATTCTCATCTAATTTTTGTTTTGTTTTGTTTTAATCTCTTTAAAAATCAATCTTGTTGATTAGAAGGGAAGTAACAAACTGGGAAAATATTTTTACAGTTAAAGGTTCTGATAAGGGCCTCATTTCCAAAATATATAGAGAACTGACTCTAATTTATAAGAAATCAAGCCATTCTCCAATTGATAAATGGTCAAAGGATATGAACAGACAATTTTCAGATGATGAAATTTAAACCATTTCCACTCATATGAAAGTATTCTAAATCACTACTGATCAGAGATACTCTGAGATATCAATACACACCTGTCAGATTGGCTAAGATGACAGGAAAAAATAATGATGAATGTTGGAGGGGCTGTGGGAAAACTGGGACACTGATGCATTGTTGGTGGAGTTATGAAAGAATCCAACCATTCTGGAGTTTAATCTGGAATTATGCCCAAAAAGTTATCAAACTGTGCATACCCTTTGATCCAGCAGTGTCTCTATTGGGTCTGTATCCCAAAGAAATACTAAAGAGTGGAAAGGGACCTATATGTGCCAAAATGTTTGTGGAAGCCCTTTTTGTAGTGGCTAGAAACTGGAAAATGAATGGATGCCCATCAATTGGAGAATGGTTGGGTAAATTATGGTATATGAATGTTATGGAATATTATTGTTCTGTAAGAAATGACCAGCAGAATGATTTCAGAAAGGCCTGGAGAAATTTACATGAACTGATGCTGAGTGAAATAAGCAGGACCAGGAGATCATTATATACTTCAACAACAATACTATATGAGGATGTATTCTGATGGAAATGCATATCTTCAACATTTAAAAGAGCTAATCCAATTCCAGTTGATCAATGATGGACAGAATCAGCTACATCCAGAGAAGGAACACTGGAAAATGAGTGCAAACTATTTGCATTTTTGTTTTTCTTCCCAGGTTATTTTTACCTTCTGAATCCAATTCTTCCTGTACAACAAGAAATTCGGTCCTGCACACATATATTGTATCTAGGATATACTATAACATATTTAACATGTATGGAACTGCCTACCATCTAGGGGAGGGGGTGGAGGGAGGGAGGGAAAAATTTGGAACAGAAGTGAGTGCAGAGGATAATGTTGTAAAAAATTACTCATGCATATGTACTGTCAAAAAAATGTTATAATTATAAAATTAATTAAAAAATAAAGTATATAAAAAATCAATCTTGTTCTTTGACAAAAGTGTCCTTATATACATGTCAATATGAGATCTATAAATAATTACAGGATCCTAACCTTCAAAGAGCTTATAATCCACTTAAAGAATTTCCAATATAGTTGAAAAAAAAGTCTCTTTTCACAAAATAAATCAGTAATCTCTTTTTCCAGTTTCTCAAATTCTTTTTTGAAGGGCACCATGATGTTATAAAATAAGCACTGGACTTGACCTGGCCTCAAATTTTTGCCTTTGTAAACTTCTTAGCTGTCTGATCTTGAGCTAGTCATAACTTCACTGAACTTTATTTCCTTATCTGTAAAAGTTAATAATATTTGCTTAAAGTAGGAATGACAACAGGGAGAGGTCACACTTTCACAGGATTGTTTTGAGGATCAAATGAATAAGTAAAACTGCCTTTGTAACCATAAAGTGCTATAAAATGTAGTGTATTATTAACTTTAGTACTCTTCATTTATCTATGGTTCACCTTTACATCCTGATTTCTATTTCTATAAAAAGGTTAAATCACCATTAGACCTCAGTTCATTATCTAAAGGGGAAAGGGAAAACTTAACCAAAAAAAAAAAAAAACCTGAGAAATAGGCAGCAACCAAAAAAAAAGAAAAAAAAAATAGTCAGCTCTTGAGGAAAAGGGCATCCTTGAGCCATATTTTAAAATAATATCTGCTGATAAAAATCCATTACATAGATTTCAACATGCAGAGACCCCATGATTTAAAAGCCAGTCCTAATATAGCAATTTAATTTCTATGGAACCTTAGGGTCAAGGACTGCCTGATTGTCCAGCCTTTATGCCCCCTCTCTCTTGTCTCCTTATACCTGCTTAGATCTGTAGGCTCAGGTCCAATCAAACTCTGAAACCAATTCTGGCCCTTGGAAGAAGAGATATAAATAGCTTGGTATAATGGTCCTGGAGTCAGGAAACCCAAGTTCAAATCCTGCCTCCCACCAAGTCACTATGCTTTCATTAGCCTCAGGATCTCAGTGTCTTCATCTGTAAAAATACACAATTTTATACATCATATAGAGTTCTGAAGAGTAAAATGCTATGTAAAACTTAATATGCCACACTAATAATTACAGAAATATAAATTAAAGCCATTTAGTGGTTCCATCACACACTGACTGACAAAGTTAACCAAAAAAAGAAAAGTGATACATGTTGGAGGGAAAACTAGCCACAATGATGAACTGGTGGTAAAATTCTGAATTGGTTTGGCCATTCTGGAAAGCACTTTAGAACTATGTACCAAAAATTATTAAACTGTGCATACTTTAGCCCAGCAATGCCATTGCTAGGCCTATACTAACCCAAAAAGAGTAAGGACACATATGCATAAAATATTTATAGCAATTATTTTTGTAGCAGCAAAGAATTTGAAAGTAAGGGGTTGTCCATCATATTGAGGAACTGCCAAATAGTAAGTGAATGTGGTAGAATATTATTATGCCATACAAAATGATAAAAGAGAAAGTTTCAGTGACTTCTGAAGACCCATCTGAATTGATAAGAGTAAGAAACAGAACAATTTATACAATAACAACACCATAAAAACAAACAACTTTGAAAGATTTAAGAAGTTTGGTCAATACAATTATGAAACAGGATTCCAGAGAATCAAAGATGGAACATATTTTCTACCTTCTAACAGAGTGATGATGGACTCATGATACAGAAAGAGACAGGATTTTTGGACATGGGCAATGTAGGAATTTATTTTGCTTGACTGTATATATTTGTTACAAGGGTTGTTTTTTTTTCTTTTTGTTGTTGGTTTTTTATTTTGTTTTTGTTTTTTTTACTCAATAGTGAAGGGAATGAGAGAAAATTTATTTTTGTTCATTGAAAAATAAATATATTTAACATAAAATGCAATGAGTCATTTTTTATATATATGGAAGTGCCTAACTTAGTAGAGCTTTTGGCTGAGTAATAACCTAAATTCTGACTCCTAATATTCTAAGCCTAATCCTCTTTATACAGGCTCTTTGGACTAGGTTTCTGACTCCATATTGCCCACTAGTTTGTCTTATGTCTCTGATCTTTTGTTTTTCATCCTCTAAGCCTTACCCACATTGCTGAATCTGTCAGAAATCTGTACCTCTTCCCTACCAAGAAATATATTACATGTCTTCCCTGCCTAGACCTACAAAATCTTACTGCTCCTCTGCCTGAGTTGATTTCTGGACTATCTGCCAATCAATTCTATCTCACTAAACTTATGGGACAGCTGCTTCCTGGACTGACCCCTCCTGTTTCTATCTGAGTGCTAATGTGCTATATATTAGATGCTTACTTACTTAGTATCAATTCCTTGTTAGCCCTGTTAGTGCAAAGATCTTTTTCTTTGGTAAAGAAAATAGAAGCAAAATAAAATGTGGGCTACTCTAATTCCTCTCTGTTGTCATTTAACATTGTCCACTCTGCCTCAAGCAGTGACCACATTCTTCCTTTGATCTTTTTTCCCAATATACTTAAAAATGAATCCCTTTATATTATCCTTATTCTCACTTACCACTCTCAACTCATTCTGAGTTCTAGTATACCTGATGTTATTTTAACTAAATCAGGCTATGCTCATATTCCTCCTTTGTTAGCTGGCCTTGCTTTGATTTTCTATACAAATCTTTGCTTACTTTTTCCATTTTTACTTTGTTTCAAATTCTCACTGTCCCTTCACATTCCTTCCCTTACCCATTGATAAAGTAAAAATATAATATCCATTATAGATATGAAGTCATGGAAAACATTTCATATTAGTCACCTACACATATCTTCTAAAAATCTAATTTGGTTGGTGCATTCCCTGTGCATCTACATCTTAGATGTCATGTATACCTAAGAACACCTTTTCTTAACATCTTGTGAGCCTGAACCTCTATTGTCCCATAGATTTAAGCCAAGATGTCAGCCTGCACAGACATCTCTCCTAAGTGTATTCCAGCAAAAGAAGTATTTATTTATTTATTTAGACTGGATAATAATCAAGAAATTAAATGAAAAACTGTAGTGAGTGACTTTTTCCACCCCAGAAATTCACAAAAAGGCAGCCAAGCCAATAAATAGGAAAGGGAGCTGTCAACAAAGTCAACATAAGCACAAGTAAGCAAACAGTCTCCCAATAGAACCAGAAAAGGGACAGAAAGACATGATTCTCCATCTAGGAGGGTCACAAACAATGGGGAAACTCTGGGTGAGGTATAAGACCTTTCAGCCCAGAAGGAACTTGCTGACAAGGTCTGGTTCAGCTTCCCATCTTCCCTAAGGGCTCTTGGCCTTCCTGAGAAGTCAGGTGGCTGGTGACAACCTGTGTTGTGATTGAAGCAGAGTGATTCTAGGTGGCAAAGCAAGTTGTTTATGTGGTCCCCATGAGCAGTGTTATTTTTGTTACATTATAAAAAAGTCCTTGAAATAAACCCATTTTTCCACTATCCTCAGGAGTCCCACCTCATCACTTCTCCACTAAGAAGGCATATTTTAATCATACCCACCGTGGGGGCTCTAAAAAGCAGGACACAACATAGGGCTCTTAGTTTGGAGACAGTAAAAGTGGAGAGTCTCACCAGAGAAAGCTTTAGACAATTATAAACCCATGGCTCTTGAAAGTTAGGGAAAAGCAACCAGAAATGCAGGGATGGCAGCAACCCAGGAGAGCAAGAGAACTCCAGACCAGAACATTAGACTTTGAGGTCCCTGACACACACTTCCTGAAATTCCATAGATTCCAATCTCCAAAGTTCCATTGCTTTGGAACTTAAAGATCCAAGGCAACCTAACACCAGGAGAAGAAAGTCAGCACAATAACATTGCTGATCCAGGACAAAACTAAGCAAGAGTTGTCACTTCATCCAAGAGTGCATGAGGGAGTGGAGTCCAGCCCTAACACAAAGCTCCAATTCTGGAACTAAAAATGACATAGCAATGAATAAACTACATAAGACCCTGACCATTATTCAAACTTATCTTGCAAATCTAGAAATCCCACTCCGAAAGATGAGAATGACTATGTAACAAAAACAAAGATCCAAAGGAAATAAAAATTCAGAAGCAATAACTAAAAGGAGAAAAAGTAACTTAGAAGAGAAATGGTAAAGTTTATCCAAGTAGTGAAATCCTTGATAACTGAAATAGAATAAATAGAAACCAATGTGTCTATACAATAAAATAAAAAATTATCACAGCCATGACCTTAGTCTGTGGCTGTAGGTGAGAAAGAGCAAACACATTCTTGGTGAGGGCAGTGTAGCAGAGAGCAAGAACATTTTCAGTTTTGAATGGCTGGGGGACCTAACTGTCCCTGAAGTTGGGTCCCAAGACAGAATTCAAAAAATAGCAGTAAGATAGACTTGATGACATTATCCACAATTTGGGATTAAAACTTGATTATAATAATATTGCTAAAAATAAAACAAAATAAAAATGAATAAGCAACAGGGAAAGAATCCAAATATAAGATAGTTACTTAGATGTAAAAGAAGATCTGGATTCATATTCAGAGGAAAATAAAAAAGTTTTTTTAAAAAAGTCACTCCTACCCCAAAGAGAAATAGTAAGCCCAAAAAGGCTCTTGGGAAGAATGTTAAAAGGAATTTAAAAATAAAATAAGAGAGACTGAGGAAAAATTAGGGGGGAAAAAATCCAAAAATATATGAAAATAAAGTTAACCAATTGGAAGTAGAAATACAAATTGTTTTTTAATATTTTTTTATTTTTAAAAAGGGAAAAAACAGAAAAAGAAATAAAACAAACAAAACAGAGCATTGTCATGTTCCCAGCAGAACATGGGGGAGGATTCAAAATATATAGCAATAAATTACAAATTCAATCTAGGATATATAATGGTAGAAGAAATTATGTTCATATGAGTGTCCATCTTTTCTTTGTTTTCCCATAGGTTGTTCTTTTGTTATCTGCCATGCATGTTTTCTACTTAATTCTTTTTTTCCCTTTCATCTCCCCCATTTCCCCAAACAATTAAGTACAGATATATTTATAGATAGATGGATACATTCGCAGATGTATACATATATGCATATATACATACAACCACACACATACATATATATATATATACATTCACATCTACCCACAGACCCACACACATATAAATATGTCTATATACACATATACATAGAGAAACATGCATACATATATAAATGTACACATGCATTTACCCATATTAGTATTCTTGACATATGTAGATTTCTCTCTTGATTGATTCTTTAAGTTTGATTTTGTCTAAGATCAATGAGTACTAGCTATACTTTTTTTTCTAATAAATTCTACCCTAATCCTCCTTGTTGTGTCTGTGTATATATCATCTTTCCTATTCCTGCTAACTCTTCTGCTTTGATTCTGCTCCTTATCTTGCCTTGCTATCGCTTAATTTTCCCCCACCCACAAATCCTTCCCTTGTCTTCTTCTGCCACCCTTTGCTTTCCCCTTCACCTATTCTTCCATCCTTATTACTTTATAATTTTGGAGGGTGCTATATTCTTCATAGTATATATGTAATGTTGTCTATTTAACCCATTTCTTATGTAAGTAGGTTTTCACAACTATCAGTCCTTCTCCCCCCTCTAATACCTCTGTATCTATTTGTCTTCTGTACCTCAGGTGTATAACATAATTACTAGTTTTACCTTTTCCTAGGTAGTTTTGCTTTTTAGAGTCAGATCATACTCGACTCTGCCCCAATCTTTCTTTTGAGCTATCCAATTGCTGGTGTCAATATCAACATATATATTTCCATGCAAAAAAAAAACAAACAAACAAACAAACAATTTGTATATGTTAAGTTCCTTGAATTTGATCTTTGACATTGGCTCTTATAGGTTAAATTTTCTTGAGTTCAATTTTGGTTTGAATGTCCTTTTTTTTTCATTCAGTATTATAGATAATTTTACTGGATATGATATTTTTGGCCAGAGGCCTAATTCTATTGAGTACCACCATACATTTCAGGACCTATGGTCTTTTATTGCAGCTGCTGATGAGTCCTGTACAATTCTAATTGTAGCGCTAGCATATTTGAATTTTGGGGGTTTTTTTGTTTTTTTTTTTTGCTAAATTTTCTCTTTGATCTGGGGTTTCAAAATTGGGCAATATTACTGCTATCTGTTTTCCACAAAGGACCTCTTGAAGATGATCATCAGTGGATTTTTTCTATTTCTACTTTCCTCTCATGTTCCATCACTCCAGGACAAGTTTCTTGGACTATTTCATACATTATTGTGTAAAGGTTCATATTCTGTTCCATTTTTTCATTCTCTATATTCTGCTTTATTATTTCTTGTCTCTTCTAGTTTCATTGACTTCCCCTTGCCCAATTCTAATTTTCAAGGAGTTATTTTCATTTTTAAGGCTTTATCTCCTTTTCTGGTTGGCTAACTTTTTTTCATAATCTTGATTTTTTGGGGATAGTTTTTAGTTTTTAGTTTTTGTTTGTGTTTTAGTTTTTCTTTGATGTCTCTTATTTGATTTTTAGATTCTTTTTTGAGCTCTTTTATATATTATCTCTGGGCAGAGAGCTATTTAATGTTTCTGTTTCGGGGAGAAGAAGCGTTTTTTTACTTCAATGTCCTCCTTTGAAGATGAACCCTGGTTTTCCTTCTTCCCATAGTAAGTTTCTATGATTGGGTTCTTTCTTTACCCATTCATTTTTTTTAAATGAGAAGTATTAGTGTAAGCACTTCTAATCATGGGATGGGGGAGTATCTCTAGCTTCACTTCCACTCTTCCCTTTGACTTGAAACCCTAAACCAACAGCTCCTCCTCTTCCAGTGTTCACAGCCAGCAGCACTTCTGCCCCACTGCTTCTATTTTAATCAAGTGTACTGGCTCCTTCTCACCCACTGATCCATTTCTGCAGCACAGCTGGACCTGTCATTCCTAATCAATCAAGATTCACTCAATTTTCCTAGACTCAGACCTTTGACTGTACTCTGGGAGGTTTCTCTGGTTCCTGTTGAGGATCCAGCCAAACTCAGCTAATCCAGGCTTCCCCACATTTCTTCAGAGCTAGCCTGGAGGGCTAGCTCTTTACAATGGTTAATTTCAGCCTGAGGTCTTTATTCAAGATCTTCTTGGGTTATCCCTTTTTCTGCCCGAAATCTTGATTTTTCACCAGTCTATGTTGCCTCTGAGGCACAAATGTGTTCTGTTTGTGGGAGTAGTCTGGAGAACTTGAAACTTACTTACCTGCTCCATCTTCTTCCCACAATCCTCTCCCATTCATACAAAATCTTAAGAAAGAAAATAACTCCTAGAAAATTAGAACTAAGCAAGGAGAAATCAAATGATATTATAAGACACTAAGAAATAACAAAAATAAAAAAATAGAAGACTATCTGAAAAATCTCATTAAATAAAACAACTGGTCTATAGAATAAATCAAGGAGATACACAATATGAGAATTGTTGTATTACCTGAAATTTATGATCAAAAATAGGAATCTATATACAATGTTATAACAAATTATTAAGGAAAATTGCCCTGAAGTTCTAGAAAAAGAAGTTAAAATTAAAAAAAAAAAAATTAATCTATTGTTATTCACTTGAAAGAACCCAGGAAAAAAACTTACAAGTTTCAAATCTCCCAGATTAAGGAGAAAATATTGCAATCAACAAGAAAAAACAATTTAAATAGTGTGGAAAGTCAAGATTTTTACAAGCTCTAGCAATTTCTACAGTAAAAGACATAGGTCTTAGAACATTATATTTTGAAGAGCAAAGGAGCTGGATTGCATTTAAGACTAACTTACCCAGAAAAGTTGAGTATGATCCTAATGAAAAATAGATGGACATGTGACAAAGTGAAAGACTTTCAGTATTTGTAATTAAAAGGCTAGAACTCAAAGGAAAATTCAATATAAAAGATCCAAAGAATTATAATGAAAACATTAAAAACTAATTATAAGGTTCTCATTAGACAAAATATTTACTTTTTTATATATGAAAATATTAATCATTCTTAAAACTGTCATCATTAAAAAGGAAGTTTGAAAGAAAGTTGGGGGTAGAATGTGTATGATGAGATAATTGCAAAAAAAAAATTATCTCATAAAAACAGGGTATGAAAGGAAGAATTAGTACAGATGAAAAAGGGGATGAGTGGAGTACTGTAATATTGGAACCTTACTCCCATCTGGGTTGAAGAAGAAACAGGATGTACATCTGAAGAGATGTAGAAGTCTGTTGAACTTTTAAAGAAGTGAGACAACTTGGGGAAAGAATAATAGAGAGACTTTTAAAGGGGAGGGTGTATTGAAATTGGGGGGGGGGGATTGTAAAGGGCTAGAACTGAGTAAATGCACTTAACCAAGATAACCTAGCACTTAAGGCTAATTATCAATTGGACAATTCTCTATTGGAGAATGACCCTCCCCAACTATTCTTTGCTGGCTGGATCGGTGGGTGTGGACAAAAAAGGAAAAGAGAGAGATGAGAGGGTGGAGTAGGACAGGCAGGATTATTCTTTAGAGAAAGAGAAAAGAGGTGTGGAGATTCCTATATCAAATCCCTTGATGATGACCCCAAAAGAACAAGAATAAACACTTTTGTTTATCCTGACTTCAGCTGATTCTAAGATATCCAGGGTACTAACGCTGGTACAATATTTGGAGTCCAATGTGTGGGCCAAGCACCCTATTTTCACTGAAGTCCTCCAGTGACAGGAAATTAGGTGAGTATTTTAATAGACAAACAGGGAACTTACTTTGTTAAGGGCTAAACTAGTAACATTTTATAGCTGATAATGGGGCAGATGTTAGGAAAAGATTCTCCCCCATTCCTGTCCCCACCCCCACCCGCACCCCAAAGTAGCACTATAGAAACCATGCTTAAATTAATTGAGGGGCAAGGATTAATTATAACCTGGGAACAGATCACTAGATTCTTGGGTACATTAGGATGCATGACCCCTTGGTTCTTAGAGGAAGAAAAAATAAGTGTAGATAATTGGAAACTTGTGGGACAACAGCTTTGCGAATACTACTACAATAGAGGTCCTCATCCAATTTCCACAGAGGCATTTTATATATAATTCAATTGGCCTTAAACAGTCTTGCAAGTTGTAGAAAAAGGAAAAGTTTTAGAAACAGCCAGATGAGGAAGTGTGAGGAAAAAAAGGAGGACAATGAACAGTCTCAAGACCATATTTCCAGAGGGCATGGGAACTTAAATGAGTTTCAAGGGCAAGGTGATTCTGGTTCTCTTGAAGCAGCTTCAACCCCACCTAGGGAGCAGATTATTGACATGCCCCCATCAACTCTACCTTCGGGGATGGAGGGAGGAGGATTTTACATACCACAGGCATACCTTTTAATCCTCAAGGGCAGGCAATGGTAGAGCGAAGAAACAGAGACATCAAGACACTCCTCCAAAAACAAAAGAAAGGGGGAACCACAGGTAACTCTAGAGAACTTCTAAATCTAGCTCTTTATACTATTAACTTCTTAATCTTTGACAAAGATGCACTGGCTCCGCCAGACAGGTTTTATAACCCACCAGAAGGGCAGTGTTCAGTGCAAGCAGCTCCACTGTCTTTAGATAATCACAGATCCAGAAAGTGGTGAATGGAAGGGTTAACTGCTTGGGGGAGAGTGTTTGCTTGCATCTCTACTGATGGAGAAGGAATCAGATGGGTGCCAACGAGCCATATTCACCTTGTCATTGGCGACCCTTGAAATGAAGGAGAAGACCCAGGAAACATCAGGTGGTTCCGTTTGTGACTGTGCCCACCACTGAAAGAGCCTGGCAGTTATGGCGTTTGACTCATGGACATCAAAAAATATTGGACTTGAAAACCCTCAGGAATCATTGGATTCTCTGAGACATAAGACTATTTCAGGACTTCAAAAACTTGTGGGGATCATTGGATTTCCTGACACATGAAGCAATGGACAATAGATTGGTTTTGGACTATCTCTTGGTTGCTGAAGAAGGCATATGTGTGACTGATGTTTACATACCCTCCTTCTAGGACTTCTGGAAATCTTTTACAAGACTATGTTGATTTATATTGTCATATTTGTTACACTACATGGAGCCTGCACTGGCTGTGGGGAGAGTCATCACTAATAGCCTCTGCGTTATTGCTATGTGCTTGTGTAATAACTCCTATGCTGATGGGTTTGTGCATACTTGTCTCTAATAAGGCCCTTCAACCCAGAAACCTGCTAGCAATCCCCACTTCCTTTTGGTGCTTTTCGTCTCCCTTCCTGAGATGTCAGGGAGGGTGTGATTACCTCCTTTTTGGGTTCTCACCTCCCTGAGAAGTTAGGGATGGCGTGACCACCTGTGTTATAAAACAAAAGAAAGCAGGAGATGTAAAGGGCTAGAACTGAGCAGATGCACTTAGCCAAGATAACCTAGCATTTGAGGCTAATTACCAATTGGACAATACTCTATTAACATATGCTTGGAGAATGACCCTCCCCAACTATTCTGTGCTGGTTGGATCGGTGAGTGTGGACAAAGAAGGAAAGAGAGAGATGAGAGGGTGGAGTAGGACAGGCAGGATCATTCTTTGGCAGAGGAGATAGAGAAAGGAGATGTGAAGATTCCTATATCTAATCCCCTGACTACAACCCCAAAAGACCAAGAATAAAGATTTTTGTTTATCCTGACTTCAGCTGATTCTAAGATATCCAGGGTACTAATGTGGGCACAACAGGGGACAGGATAGCTAAGTGGTGTAATGGATAGAGCACTACACATGAAGTCAGGAGGAGTTGAGTTCAAATCTGTCCTCAGACACTTAATACTTCCTAGCTGTGTGACCCTGGGCAAGTCACTTAACCCCAATTGCTTCAGCAAAAAAAGCAAGAAAGAAAGAAATTAGGGGGAAGAAGGGACTCTTGGAGGGATGACAAAGTTTGAGGATGATCAGGGATAGGGTAACAAAAGAGGTTAAAAAAGAAATCAGTGACTAAAAATAAGATGGAAGGAAATTCACACTTAGAAAATTTATCTTTGAGTGTAAATTATGTAAATGAGTGTAAATATAGCAACTCTCTTTGTGGTAGTAAAACACTGGGCATTGTAGAGATTCTCTTCAATTGGGAAAAGGTTGAACAAATTTTGGTGCATGGTTATGAAAACTTTATGCTATCAAAAACGATGAGCTCAATGATTTCAGAGATTCCAAACTCTGAGTCTCCGGAAGTCTGCATTACTTAGGAAAATCACCCAGAACTGAGAGCTTACTGATTCTTTTGGTAGTAAATCTATAAAATCCACCCTTTCGCATTGAACTCCCCCAAAATATCACTTGATACTCCTTTTAACACTTTAAAAAGTTCATGATTATGTCAGTTGAGAAATTTCCTTCACCAGGGCATATCACAATCCCTCCTTGAATTCTTATCCTATACAATTTCTACCAAAGTCTTTTTGCAAATTTCATAGAGTATCTACCAAACATTTCAAGCAGGTCTTTTTTCTGGCTTTTTTTAATATCTCAGGAATGAAAATGTATCACTCAGGCTCTCCACATGTTGTGTGTCAACCTTAATACCTGACTTGTTCATCTTCCTTTTTTTGATTATACATACACAAGTTAGTGCAATTCTCCACATGCAATTCATCAATGGTGCCATGATACATACAGCAAGCTTACATCAACCATGCTATCTTTTTTGACCTTTGTATTATATGTGACTTTTATTCTTCAAATATTGGGATGTTCTGTGATTCATAGTTATAGGATCACTTAGAGAATATTGGAATTAGTAAATTCTGGAAGCAAATATCTTATGAATTATTGGTAGCACTGAGAAGCTTTCTAAATACAATTCTGTTGGAAGGTATAATAAATAAATTGCTGAATTTGGAGTCAAGGAAACCTTAGTTCAAATTTTGCCTGAGTATAGACAAATTAATTTAACCTCTCTGGGCCTTTGTTTACTCATTTGTAAAGTGAAGGGGTCAGACTCAGTGACTTCTAGGGTCCTTTCTAGTTAATAGTTATAACCTTGGGTCCTAAACAAATCTGAATCAAGTTCATTGTGTAGGTCTTGATCAAATTTATGTTGCTTTTGCTTTTATCTAAATCTTCCATGCTTAACACAGAGCATAGCACACATAGTGCTTAATAAATGTTTATTGATTGGTGATATGAAAAGAGAAAGAGATAAAAAGACTGGTGGAAAATTTTAAAGGTTTTGGTTTAACTGTATTCATCAAATGGACAATATGCATTTTTCATTCATTTTATTACTTAGACTATTTTCTTTATATTGCTATGATTTTCACTATATCTTCCAAGTTCCAGAATCTGCTTGTTCACCATAAATCATTGCAACCTGGTTAGGATCTATGCTCTGGACTAAGAGGATCTCTCTACATAAATCTATCTAAAGAAAATATCCGTTGTCACTATTTTCTGTTATTGTTTCACTTAAACTGGTCCTGATATCCACCAAGTCTCAGAAATATTATATCTTGGCAAAATTAGTCAACTCAATTTCAGTCAATTCATCTGACCCACAAGAACTGGTTTAGATAACTTCCTTAAGCATTAGGAAAATTCAGATATTTCTAAACTTGAATAATCCTCAATCCTAAAACCAAGGATTCAAAAGAAAATAAATATTATTCCTTCCCAAATTAATTAAAAAATGAATAAGAGGGATGTGGAAAATGCACTCAGCACAAATAAGTATAAAATAAAAGAGTCAAGAATCTATCATTATCAAAGGAGGAATAAGGAACCTTCTAATTCATAGATTTAAACTTGGAAGAAGTTTCAGAGATCGTGTCCCTACTCTATTTTATAGATTAGGAAATTGAAACTCATAGAGTGATTTGCCCAGGATCACATAGCTGGCTAGTAAATATCTGAGGCAGGATTTGAACCCAAGTTTTCTTAACTCCAAGTCTGGCAGTCTATTCACTAAAATATGCTGTGAACCCTTGGGTACCTCATTGTCCTTTGAGGAAAAAAAACTTCCAATTATTCAAACTAAACAGTGTCTATTAAACTTACAAGGATCTAATGAATGACCATAATCACTCTCCTCTTGGGAGTTAACACAGCTTCTTGATAGTGGAAGTAATATTTTAGATTTAGACAGTGAAAAGTCTTCATGTTGAGTAAATAATGGTCCTCAGTTCCAGTCCCAGCTCCACTATTTAGCAGTTATATAACTATATCCAATTAACATTTTTGAGCTGCAATTTAGATCATACTACCTGTATCACATACTTCACAGAGTTGTAAGAAAAATATCTTATATATCTTAAAGCACTGTATGTGATAGATGAATGGATGATGACATTATGCGATTAAGGAAAATAACGATGGCATCTAGTCCCTTATCAAGGAGGTATCAAAGAGAGACAGAGACAGAGATTCTGACCTTATACTCTAAAACTAGTTCTGGTCTTGAGAAGATGGAGAGTTTTTGGTTCAGAAAGCATCTGGCTCATACCAACTTCTATGTCTATCATGGATGCCTACAGAACCATAGCCAAAAAATGGCTTTTGTTTTTCTATATCTTCATCCCTCCATAGGTACTAAGATCTTTGTTTTACAATTTGAGTCTTAAAGCCTAATTCTCCTCTACTCATTTTGTAGTCTTTCCTTGCCAGCTGAGATCTCTAATTTTTTCTTCTTTGTCTGCACTGCAATTGCTAGATTTTACCATTCCCTGATTGAGTCTGCCTGGAAAATAAGCCAGGAGAGAAGTAAAGGGGAGATAAAATGCCCTTCCTAACACTAAAAAAGTTTTAATTGGCTAGCAGTAGGTAGGCAGAAAATTGAAATAAAAATATGAGGAAAGTATTGCCTATAGTAAGAGGAAATGCTAAAACTAGAGAAATCATGGGTCAAGGAATTTGACCCGATGTGTGGATATACCCTGGAGGTGTACAGCTTAGAATGCTCATTAAGATATGTTTCTGCTGTGAAATAAAGAAATCAAGGGGTGTCAAAACTAAATCGTTGGTCAGGAAGAGCCAAACCAGTGACCTCAACAGCTATAGCTGTCCTAAAACTAATTAAAAGGAACAGACAAGGATATATTTAAGATGAATAGTGAAGGAAAAAAACTTCAACAATGAAATGCAGACTAAAGGTATCTAAACTTCACTTTTGAAAAAACTTGCCAATGGACTAGCATGTTTGATGTCATTCTCTAAGGGGAAAAAAAAACTTCTCCCAGATGATCACCTTTTTTTTCCTCCAGATGTAGGAATTCTGCTTAATTGTATTTGAATTTAAATTAACAGATGCTACTGCAAGACAAAGAAGTCTGGGTTAGCACAAGGAAAAGAGAGAATATTCTCAATATAAATTTAGAGGTATAAAATTAAAGTTTACTTTCTATTTTTTCATTCTTTAAAATTAGAAGGCCATCTCTACTGTCCCTTTTACCTTAGGGTCTATGATTCTTTTACTTCTAGGAGATTTTATGAAGAGTTGTCTGACAGAGACTTAATAAGAGAGTTAGATATCTGACATATACATATATAAGCAAGGGTGATAAAATTCAATATAAGGGATTTTCTTTGAAAAGTAAATGTTGATGTGTGCTATAGATCTCAAAAATCTTGATAGGAATTCTTTGAAACTCATGTATTAATTTTTTTAAAGTAGCATTTTTTGCTGCTTCTCTAAAGAGGAAGCTAAGATATAAACTAACAGAGTACAAATCTCAGAATTGAAAAGACTTAGGATAAAGTCTCAGTTCTGGAACACTGAGCATATGATGTGGAGAAAATCATGTAAGTTTTATTGACCCAAGCAATAAATTCTCTAAAACTTTAAGTTGATGTGGTTATCAGAACGGATGGTTATCTGAACTGATGTGGGATGAATGTCCTCACTGGAATATATAGATAAATTCACAGATACATTTTTCTCATTAAAAAAAACTTTTTCAAAATATTTTTACTAAGTTTTCAAAACCTTTAATAAATTTTTAACTTTTTAAAAAATAAGTTTTTAATTAACATGAAAAGATCAAACAACTGACTAAAATTAGATTCATTCTTTATAAATTGTCCCAATGGGAAGAGTTATTTATGCCTATAAACATATAGGCTAAGGTCACATTTATCACAGTTCTCAATTTGTTTTATAAGGTGTAAAAAAAAATCATAAAATTTACCTCTTTACATAATCATGATGTCATCTCTCTCAGCAATTATCAAACATGACATAGGAAATAAAGCACCTATCTTTTTTTAAAACAAAATAGAATGGAAATAGTACAACAGTGAAATCATAAATATAGCTCTCAGTTCTGGTCCTAATATATGTATGTGTATATGTTGTTCATTCTTCATTTTCAAAGAGTACCATGATGTCCCATGATGATACCTTGACTTGCTCAATAAATCAGATTCAAGTGAGGCAAAGTCTCACAATGTAGTCAGCTTCACTCTATCTTTCAAAATCAATCAAAGTCCAGTGGCAAGATAAAAATCAAAACAACTGGCCATGCTCCAGGATAGTGGATGACCTCAGCATCTTCAATGTCTGACCAGGCTTTAAGCACTCCACAACACCTGCTTTAGCCACCCATCTGTCCACTGAAACAAATTTCTATTATCTGCCCATTCCATTAGAAGTCATCACATGTTTGGGGTAAAAATCCCTCTAACTTACTGACAGATATGAGGGCTGTTAGTTACTCATTTTAGTCCATCTGCTGAGATGACTGCACAAGCTATAGCTTTTTGAAACCACAAGTGAGAGATGGGTGACAGGGGGACACTAAAGATGGATGAGCAGTTCTGAAATGAGCTTGACAACCCCTCACATGTGAGGAGCTAATCCTCTTTGAATACCTCATATATTCCTTGTGTGTATGTATAAATATATTATACAGCTGTGTGTATGTATATTGTTTGATTTATTGTATAATATAGGTTAAACATAAATGCAAGACCTCAACATAAGAATAAGATGGTACCTGGAGATGTGTTAGCCTCTGCTGACTTTAGATATTTACCAAAATAAACAGAAATATACCTAGATGTTCAATAAGCAGCTTGAGAATTATTATCCCCACAGCAGGTGAATGGTGTAACTATAATCAACAATATCAGAATTGCCTTCCTCCAATAGTCATAACAATAAACCTATCCTTTCCTGATTTCTTATCAGAGCCATCTTCTTTTGTTTACCCCTATCAATAAAAACATAAAAGCTATTGGAAGCAGGGAAAAGAGGATTTTCTGTTTTCATTGCTAAGGGAACCACATTATGAAGAATCTCCAGATGGTAACAGGAAAGAACAAAGTCCAAGCTTACCAGCTACCTGTAAAGTTGAAAACAACTAATTTGAAAAGAAACTGGTTAAACAATAAAAAAAGAAATGTATTTGAGTACAGAATTCTTAAATGAGGCACCATGATAATATGGAAATAAATTATAGACTAGATGGTAAAGGACCTAGGTTTGAATCCTGGTAAAGTAATTAACTAGATATCTGACCATAAGCAAATCACTACTTCTCTGTATCATTTCACCATTTGTAAAATGTTAGAGGAAATAAGATGTCCTCTAGTTTTCCAATATAATAAAAATGATCATATTATGAAAATTAATTTTCAGAATTAGTATTATACTAGTGAAATTGTTCAGGATATTTTATAAAACAACTAAAAGAAGAAATTTATGTTTGGAAAAATAAAATGCTCTGAATCTCAAGGGAAATAATGACAAAGAATATGAAGAAAGAAGAGAAAGCATTACTGCACCATTAGAAAATATTAGTCATCAAAAGGATTTGTAATGATTAAAAAGCAGGAAAAAAAAATCTATTAATGAAAGAGACTAAATTATGTTAGAAAAGCAAGAAAAAGAAAGCAATCAAAAACAGTGTCTTAGTGTCTTAAAAATACCAAAACATGAAATATTGAGGGGGAAGATTCCCTTTTGACATGAAATTCTTAGAAAACAAGAAAGTAATTTTGGGCAGAAATTGAGTTTTGATCAAGATAAAACATAAAAAATTAGTTATACTATAAAAACTTAGAAGAGAATGAGATTTGATACTTTTAAAGACTATGAATAGGAGGAAATATTTTAACAAGGTATAGAGGATATTTATAAAATGAATAACTTCGATTTCATAAAACATAAATTTAAAAGCTTTTGTAAAAATAAAATAAAGTTAGAAAAAATATTAGGCAAAAATTGTATCAAATGTCAATAATAAAAATCTATCTAACCCAAATGTATGGAGAATTGGCATATATATATATATGTGTGTGTGTGTGTGTGTGTATATATATACACACATATGTATATGTGTGTATATATATATATACACACAAAAATGTGTTCTCAATAAATAAATGACAAAAGATTATAAATAAACATTTTTCTAAAGAACAATTACAAACTTTAAAGAACTATGTGAAAACATAATTCAAATCACTAATAATAAAGAAATCCATAGTAAAGCAATACTGAGATTTTACCTCACATAATGCAAATTAGCCAATATGATAAAAACTAGAAATAGTCAAATTTGCAAAGGCTTTGGGAAGGCAGGCATGCCAAGATACTATTGGTAGATTATGAAGTACTCCCATTCTTCTGAATATTCATTTAGAGTTATGTAACAAAACCAACTAAACTGTTCCCAAATTTTGACCGAGTGATCCCACTACAGGGCATATATCCTAAAGAAATCACAGATAAATGAAGGTATGCTGTTTGCAAAATGTTTACAGTAACATTCTTTGCATTAGCAAAGAATAGAAAATATATGTTTAGAATGGTTGAAAAACAATGGTCATTAACAGAATAAAATATTATTATGCAGTTATTAATGAAAAATAGGAAGAATTCAAAGAAACAAAAGAAAATCTATATGAACTGATGCAGAATTAAGAAAACAATATTCATGGTAATTAAAATAATGTAAAAAAATGATTACTAAAAGGAAGCTGAATTCTTGGTAATTAAAAAAAAAAAAAACCAGTAAAGTTCTTGAAGGCACTTATACTGAAGAATGGAAATTCTCCCTTCACAAAAGAGATAGTGTACTTCTAGGAGAAAACATTGTATACCTTCTCAGAAATAGTGTCTCTTAAATATTTTTGTTTATTTTCTTTCCTTTGGTACAAGGGAGAGTTCAGTTGGAGTAGGGGGACAAAAGGTGTTGAAATAATTGTGACATAAAAACAAAAGACTCCCAAAACTTTCATACCAGATGAAGTCTGGCAAGGGATAATGTGTGATAATTATCTGCTACTAAAGGCCTAAACTGACCCTATGAAAATGATTTTGATTTCATGTTATTTTCCATCTGTGATCACTGACACATAGAATATAAATAATATGACAAACTCAATTAGGAGAGATAAAAAGCTACTCCCACCAATAACAAAAGGCCACAATAAGGTTCTATGAAAAACAGCCAGCTGTGTTTGGCTCTTGTTACTTAAATTCATTTAAAAATGTAGAAATAAAGATTTTTGCTTCCTGTTCTATGTCAGAAAAATTCTTCCTGGAAACTTACACTCCTTCATCCTAAGTCTATCCCTTCAGGATGCCCTTACTCTTCTCCTAACTTTTTTTTATAAATAACAGAAAACAACTTTGTATACTACAATATACATTTTTTAAATCATGTGATCTCAATACTACCTTTTAGAATGCATAAGTGATTTTTTTTTTCTCAATCCAAACCTTAGAGTGGAAAAAAAGAAAACCTTTACGATTCTCAAGTCCATAATAATCAGATTTTCCAATTGAAAAAGAACTGGACAAAAGAAAGCCTGTGCAGGAATTGCTTTTAAAAGCAAGGAAAAAGACAGAACATAGAATTGACTGGACAATCATTAACTAAAGATACCACACTCCCTTTTATCAGCAGCAGCAGCTATTTCATGATCTTTCCTCTATGTGAAGGAACAGCATTTCGGATGAAACAATATTTGATCTTTTCTAAGTCAAAAACTTCCCTTATATGTCCATTTAATATTCTAGGTTTTTTTTTTTTCCTTTTTGAAGAAATACGAGTTTGATATTCTAAAGGCATTTGGGTTTAAAGCCAGTAGGAAAATTTTTGGAGAACACTGGATGAAGGATTGACTTGTTCCTGTGGTTCAAGGGCTCAATTGTTGAAGGGACTTTTCTAGGGACAGCATCTTTATTCTACATTTTAACCTTCATCTAAATATTCTCTTTTCCTCTTTAATTATGACAAAGTTCAAGCTCTTGCCACACACTGAAAAAACGTGTAAGAGACAATTACAATTTTTCCCCTCTTTATTCATGGATATTAAACATTTGACTAAGCCCAAAAAATAGAATAAAATCATGTTTTCTGTAGATACATTTTTTTTTGAAATATAAGAAGTATCCATAAATGAAGTAATCTCTCCCAATTGATGAACAGGGGCTAGTAAGTATATTCATTTTTTTCCCTTTCTCCCTTGTTTCTTTCCTCCCTTCATTAGCCCCTTCCTATTACTCTTCCTTCCTTCCTACTTTTTTCTTCCTCCTTTTTTCTTTTTTCTTCTTTCCTTTCCTCCTTCCTTTCTTATTTTCTTTCTCTTCTTTTTTTCCCTATTTCCTTTTCATTTCTTTCCTTCCTCCTGTTTAACGCTCAAACACTAGGTTTAAAACTTCTAGGTGTTACTTATCAATAGCATTTCTGAACTTAGAATTATTTCTCTAAAACTAAAAAAATTTACTCTACAATAGAATTAATAGTAATAATAATAATACTAAGTAGTGCCAGACACATCTCAGAAAATAACTTTTGTTATCGCATAATTTAGCTTATGCAATGAAGACTCCTGGAGGAAAAAAAAAAAGATTATTAAATATGAGTTTAATAGCAAGAGCTTTGGATTTCAAAATCCAGTTCTGTTCTTTTGTGTTCTTTTGGACGATTCACTTAACTACTCTAAATTTCAGTTTTTCCATCTGGAAAAAGAGGTTAGTTTAAATGCTAATACCCATTCTAGCCTTAAATTCTATAGACTAGGATTTTTTAAAATAATAATAATAGCTTTTCATTTTCAAAATACATACAAAGATAGTTTTCAACATTCACCTTTGTAAAATCTTGCACTCCAAATTTTTCTCCCTCCTTTCCCCCTACCCTTCCCTACTTAGCAAGTAATCCAATTTAGGCTAAACATATACAATTCTTCTTAATATATTTCCACATTTATCATACTGTACAAGAAAAATCAGATCAAAAAAGAGAAAAATGAGAAAGAAAAAAAAAGCAAGCAAACAACAAGAAAAAAAAAAAAAAAGATGAAAATACTGTATTGTGATCCACATTCAATACCCATATCCACTTTCTGGATGCCAATGGTTCTCTCCATCACAAGTCTATTGGAATTGGTCTGAATCACCTCATTATTGAAAAGAACCAAAAGACTAGGATTTTTAAAATTGACAGTTTGAACAATAATTTCCAAAACTACTCTCAGTTTATCATGGATTTTGCCAATAACACAAGAAAAAAGTAATGTAGAAATAATTTCAGAAAGATATTAAAATTAGCAAATAAATGATTTTTAAGTATGACAAGATAGGACAAGAGCAGGGTAATATTGACTGATCTTCATCAAAAGTAAAAATATCACAAGATCATTATGTTTTATATATATATTATTAGTGTATCTTTCTGACAAAAAATGCTTTAGCTCAAAACTTTACTCATTTTATTTATTAATAACTACAAAAGCAAGCCCTAGAAGGCCTTCAGAAGTGTTTGCTGAGTCTGCAATTATTCTAAGTAACTTTAGCCTTTGACACACTGTAGACTGAATATTTCAAAATTCACCATAAACCAAAGCTTTCAACTTGAATTCTCTTTGTTTATTTGTTTATTTATATGATTTTTCCCCAGTTACATTCAAAACAAAAAATAAATTATTTGTTTCTAAAATTTTTGAGTTCTAGATTCTCTCCCTTATCTCCACATACAATTAAGAAACTACTTGTAAAGTTATGAAAAACTTAAAAAAAAAAAAACCAAAACATAGATCTCTCACCCTAATGAAAATAAAGACAAATTAAGGGGGGATAAAGAGAGAGAACGTTTTGGTCTATATTCAAACACAATCATTTTCTTCTCTGGGTATGGATAGGATTTTTTATCATAAGTCCTTTAGAATAGTCATGGCTGATTATACTGCTGAGAATATCAAAGTCATTCATAGCTGGTCATCCTGGAACATTGCTATTACTTTATATGCAGTACATTTCACTTTGCCCAAGTACACGGAGGAGTTTCCAGGTGGTTTTCTTTTCTTCCTGAGAGCATCCTGCTCATCATTTCCCATAATACAATAATATTGAATTCACTTTTTAAAGTCTGTTATCTAAAGAAACACATTTCAAATATACTCTTATGAAAGTAGTTTAACAACTTAGATGGTCTTCCTAAAAATTTGTTCCCAATACCAATTTTCTATCTAAAGACTCCCAAATATCTGATGACCACAACAACTTGATATTATTATACCATCTTTACGTTTGACATAGAACTAATGGGAGTTTGACAATTAATTTGAAAGTAGAATCTCATGACTAAGGATGCAAAAGTAATCATGTAAGATACTCAACATTTTAATAATTTGAGTCATAGAAAGCATATATCACAATTCCTTACCTAAAGTATTTGAGTACTTACTACAAATGTTATAGAAATTACAATTAACAATGGCCCCACCTCAAAAAGAAGCCTTTATAATGCTTCATTGTGAGAATTTTTTCCATAATTTTATTCTGGAATAAGTCTGATTAGTCAATCTCTAATTGATAACTCAAGATGTTTCCATTACCTAAAGTGATCAAATATTTCTTCCTTCTCTTCAAAAGACCATTACTTTAATGAGGTCAAAGCATGAAGAAAATTAGTATTGTCGATAAGTGAATTAACCAAGGGCTTCTTCTCATGACTCAGTCATTGCTCCAATTAGAGGGAAACAGGTCAACAGTGAACTTTGCCCTAAACTCTAATAAACCTTATATGGGGGGCAGGGCGAGATTTAGTGTGAGGCATTGTTTTGGAATTGATAAAGAAAGACTAATTAGAAAGTTCTTTGGATGGGACTAAGAATTTTAGACTAACTAAATATTTTTGTTATATATTGTCTAAAAAAGAGATTTTGTCTATGTTGGGTTGGGGAGGAGGAGGATTTGCTCATTATTTCTATAGAAGTATTGAGAAATTTACATAGTTCTTTTTATTTTTTTTTTCACGATTATACCTAAGAAACTGTGATGTTCTTCGGATGGTGAGGTTCATACAAGAAAAGTACCTTTCACCTAATCTCTTCCAATAAAGACAAATTCTTGGCCTTCTATAGGACAAAAAATATACAAAATGAACAGAGACTTATGAAGATACAAAAGAAAATATGCTATGGTATGATGTCTAGAGACATGTCACTAAAATAGTCCCTTATCTAAAATAGTCACAATTCACATACTCGCACTCATACCCTATTCTACCCAGCACTTTGGAGGTTCAAGATGAGGGAAAAGAGTTGAATTGGAGCATTTCCCTTGAAGCTGGGCATGTACTGTGACCACTTCTGGTGAGATATGTGCTATAGTCCCTTACTAAAAGATTAGTGACATCCAGGAAGCACTGCCTAGTCATTAAGTCAGTAAGTTATATAAAGGAACAAAAATAAAAGAAAATCTTCCATCTTCTGAGCATTTTCCTTTGGGATTCTATCATCTCTCCTTTAAATTACCAAAGAGGAAGGTATATGGGATTTCTTTCCTTTCCTCCCCTACTCCAACCTCAGCATTAGTGGAAGCTATAATTCAAGCATATTCTCACTATCATGTGCTTGAGGAAAGGGAGACAGAGAAATCCCTCCCCACACCACCACCAATAGGAAGTATAAGAAAGAACAGACATAGTCCTAAAGTAATAAGCTGAAAAGAACTTTTCTCCTGACTTTCTTATAAAGACTATTGTGTGAGCAGCTTTTCCTGTATCAATCACCAATCATTTTAGAAGTAATCCCTACCCTAGGACCAAAGCAGGAGCCACTAGCTACCCATAATTTTTGTCTTTGTTTTGTTTTTATTTGTTGTTTGTTTTTGTAACAAGGAGACAAAGCATGTGTTTATCACCAGAAAGACCAAAGTCCATTCCCATTTCCACAAATACTGTTCCAATCCAACTCTTCCTACCTTAAAATGTAACCCTTCAAAATTAATTTCTTTTGGCTATAGAACTGCATCCACAGGAGTTCCTTGCTAAGAATAATTATTTCTGGAAGGGATTAACACACTGTGTTATTATACATTATCTAACCTTAGCTTATCAGACTGACCAGCAAGACATTGAAACACAAGACAAGTAAGTTTTAATTGGGTGAAAGGGGAAAAGGAGTAGGGAAATTCCACAGCATGAGGAGACATGGAGAAGGAAATGTCACAAGAAAGCAGCAGGAAAGGATTTCAAGGAGCAAATATACAAGAAAAGGGAGAGGAAGAGATGAAAGATAGGGGGAAGATTTTTTTTTTATCTTTTTTTAAGTGGAAAAGGAGAACAAAAGGCAAACTTTCAACTACATTATTTTTCTGTGTGTTAAATCTTAATAGTTTACTATTTAAACCAAGATTTCAAGCACAGACTTTACCCCAACTTTTTATAAAAAAAAAAAAAAAAAACCCACCATAAATCAGATTATCATAAAGTGAATAGGATTTTCCCAAAGGACCCATGTTGTAAATGGGAGTTGAATCCCTTTCCAAGGATTCAACATCAAATAAGTAATAGCTATGATGAATAATGTCATAAAAACAAAGATTTTTGAATTATAAACCTCCACAACTATTAAAAATCATTAAAATTATGTGGCAAATCCCATAAAAAATCATAGATGTATTATTTGATTTTTTTTTTTATGAAAGAGGCTCTAATGTACATACAACAGACAAAAATCACAATGATAGTATCTCATCCAAGAAATGGTTAGTGTCAATGATGATGTAAACATTAGGACAGGGGCAGCTAGGTGGCGCAGTGGATAGAGCACCAGCGCTGAATTCAGGAGGACCCGAGTTCAAATCTGGTCTCAGACACTTAACACTTTCTGGCTGTGCGTCCCTGGGCAAGTCACTCAAGGAAAAAAAAAAAAAAAATTAGGACCGAAAAAGAACAGCCACCTCTCAAGAAAAGAAGGAAGATCTAAATTGGAATCCAAAAATCTAAGCACAAGAAAACCCTGAAATGATAATTGTTGTTCAAAAGTCAGTTCCATATTAGAGAGCAAGATATGAGGTATGTCAGGTGAAAAGACTGTTCAACTCAACCTATATCCTAAAGTTTTTGTCTTTTATAATAGCTGCTTGCACTCTCTGCTCACACCCTGAAATGATATGATATTTTGATTCCAAATCAGGCTCACAGTATATATTCTTCTGACTTCGCCATTCCAAAAAGGCCATTGTCATACCATCATCCATCTCCATAGATAGATTTCAGATAGATTGATAGGATTGTCTTGGTAAAAGTCTCTACTAATTGCAAAGTATATAGATTCTGGTATGGCTTCCATTGGATTACCCCTGGTAGACTCTTCCCCTAGTTAAATACTTGCTATAGTCAGAAAAGCAGATGGGTTGCACTTGGCACAATTGTCTATACTGCCCACTCTGAGATTTAAGGGCCTAATCCAATGCTTTTTCAAACAGTCCCCTCCCCCCCCAAAAAAGAATATTTAGAGAAGGCTAGGATGTAACAATTACCCACAAATACAACTATTTGCAAATTAAGCAAGCAATAACTTACAAAAAATTATCAAAAGTTACTACTCATTTAATGCTTAGTTCTTCACACCCAGCTTCTCTACCAGCTGCTTTACCCCTTTGGTGGTACCATTCTTCCTCATTTTCTAGTTTCTAGTTCCTACTAGAAAAAGATCTTCTTGAGATCTTGTTTTCATTTATTTGTGTTCCCAGTGCTTGGCATACTGCCAGTGAATACTTTTATTTAATAAATTAGCTAGCTAGCTAGGTAACTATCTGAAAGGGCTTGCCCCAATTCAAGTAAATGGGGAAAAGGAGGAAGAAAAAAATTGAAAATTAGAGTAAAAATTAAAAAAAAAAAAAAACTAACAAAAGAGAGAAAAGAAAAACCCAGTGAAAAACGTTCCTCTATCACATGGGGGTAAAGCTGTAAGATTAATAAATCCCCAAAATGTGTGGAATTATGCCCCATTTAGATTGGGGACTGAGATTGACTGGAAGTTAGCCTCTAAGAGAGCATACTTCTCTGAGTGAAAATTCTTCAATGTATCTTTTTTAGTGTATGGGGTGATCTAAGTGGAGACCAGAGAAAACATTTCTAGGTGTCCCTTTAACACAGAGGGATCATCAAAATTTCTCCAGAGATTCCTGCATATATTCAGCAAACCTGAACCTTAACCTCTTGAATTAAATTAAATAGGAAAGGAGTGCAGTTTCTTTTCGTTTTAAAAAATAATAGCTTTGGGGCAGCTAGGTGTCTCAGTGGATAGAACACCAGCCCTGAAGTCAGGAGGATCTGAATTCAAATTTGTCCTCAGACACTTAAAGCTTCCTAGCTGTGTGACCCCAGGCAAGTCATTTAACCCCAATTGTATCAGCCAAAAAATATTAATAATAATAGCTTTTTATTTTCAAAATATATGCAAAGATAATTCTCAATATTCAGCCTTGCAAAATCTTGTGTTTCAAATTTTTCTCCCTGCTTTCCCACTACCCCACTCCCCTAGATAGCAAGTAATTCAATTTTATGTTAAATATGTGCAGTTCTTCCATACATATTTCCACAATTAAGCTGCACAAGAAAAAAACAGACCAAAAAGGGAAAAAATTAGAAAGAAAACAAAAAATAAGCAAACAACAAAAAAGTGAAAATATTATGTTGTGATCCACACTCAGTCCCAATAATCCTCTCTCTGGGTACAGAGAATCTATTGGAATCACAAGTCGCTTGGAATTGGCCAGAATCACCTCATTGATGGCAACATCATCAGAGTTGCATCACATAATCTCACTGTTGCTGTGTATAATGATCTCCTGGTTGTGCTAACTTCACTCAGCATTAGTTCATGTAAGTCTCTCTCTAGGCTTCTCAGAAATCATCCATATTATTCCATAACATTTATATACCATAACTCATTCAGCCATTCTCCAACTTATAAGCTTCCACTCAGTTTCCAGAGTCTTGCCACTAAAAAAAAGGACTGCCACAAACATTTTTGCACATACGGGTCCCTTTCCCTCTTTTAAGATCTCTTTGGGATACAAGCCCAGTAGAGACACTGCTGGATCAAAGGGTAGGCACAGTTTGAGAGCCCCTTGGGCATAGTTCCAAATTACTTAAGGAGTACAGTTTCAATAAGAAACTATGCATTGATAAAATGCTGGTCTTGGAGTCAGGAAAAATTGAGTGCCAATCCATCCTCAGACATTTTATTAGTTACATGACTCTGGACAAGTCACTTAACTTATAATACCTTAACTAATTTTTTTTTTTAGTTAACTAATTTATTAAATAGGGATAATAATAGTGCCTGCCTGCCTCCCATGATTGCTATGATGAAACAATGAGTTAATATCCATAATATCACTCAGCAAACATTAAAGGGCAGCTAATGGGCAGCACAGCGGATGGGATGCTTAGCACACTGGCAGTGAACACTTTTATTTAACAAATTAGCTAGATAGCTAGGTAACTATCTGAAAGGGCTTGCCCCAATCTGAAGTGAGGAAGACTCATCTTCTTGAGTTCAAATCTGGCCTCAAACTTTTACTAGTTGTGTAAATCTGGACAAATATTTTAAATCTGTTTTGCCTCAGATCTTGATCTATAAAATGAGATGGAGAAGGAAGTGATAAAATAATCAAAAAAACAGTTACAAAAACAAGAATAAGTGCTAGGCATTATTATTATTATTATTATTATTATTATTATTATTCCCTGTAAAAGGATAAACTAGCCTAACATGCATGTAAAGGAGCCTTAAAATATAGATAGAAAATACAAGGTCACTATAGAGGAGAAGATACTAGCTTCAAATGATTATTGATTAATCATCTCATCCAATCTACTCTTTACAAGTGAAACAAATCAAGCCCTGAGATGTTCATCTAAGACCATGCTAGAAAGAGAGTCATGGATTCAAACTCAGTTACTCTGATTCCAAATCTAGCATGCTACATTTATACATGTTGTCGCTCCTCATTAGATTATAAACTACTTGATGTTAGAGACTATTTTGCTTTTTTTTTTTTTTTTAGTATCCTATGAGCTTTGCACAGTGATGTCACATAGTAGGTACTTAATAAGTGTATGTTGATTGATTAAAATGTTCTCTAAGGTCCATTTCAAACTTATTATTCTTGACTAGAGAGAATTGAATTAAGCACAATGCTTATGAGTTGCAAAGAGACTCATTTAGACTTTACAGAAAAACCTTTCTAATATTTAAGTCCAGTTCTAAATCTAGCAATCAACCTCACCAACCTTCAAATACTTGATTACTTGTTGTCTTTAGGCACACAACAAAACCAACTCTTTCATTTATGTTTCTAAAAAAAAAAAAAAAAACAAAACTTGTGAACCATCGTTTCATTTAGCTCCAATTTCTTATGTCTTGGTGTTTCATTTATAGTGAAAACATCAAAATGGATGTGGTTTTGTCCCTCTAACATGCATCAACTTGGTAGGTGCTGAGCAAAGCTCTCACTTTTGGTGCACCATTTGTTAAATCTGGTCATAAATTGTCTGAGATTTGTGTGATTTTTAAACTTCGCTGTCTCCTTTTCCATTTTTTCCATCACTGTCATTATGAAAGAAGGAGACTCCATGGAGCCAAGGAACATTTTGTATTTGTATCTTCTTCATGAGTCATAACTCACAGTATCATTGGGAATATACTCTCAATTATTCAATTCAGTAAAAAATTGCTTTGATTGAATCCTACTAGAAGAAATTTCAAGGCTCCCACCTTTCATGGCCTAATCAGAATAAGACTTTTGAAAATGATTTTATAGAATTTTAAGAAACATTTGGCAAAATAAAATGGGCTACCTTGCAAATATCACTGAATTTAAAGACAGAAGTCCCAGATTTGAATCTCTGATTCAGTCACATAGTACCTAAAGGCCATTGAGCAAGTCTCTTCATTTCTCAATCTATTTCCTCCCATGTAAAAGGAGAGATTTAAACCAGGTAACTTAAAAAAATGTCTTCCAGATCATTATCTATGATCTAAAAATTTTAAAAATAACTATTTTGGTAGCATAAAATGTAATGGATTCACAACACTCATAAAATTGGTGCACTATTGCATCTTTACTCAGAGTACTTGTTAAGTCTTTTTCAAATTTCTTCTCTCACTGAAAAGTAAATCATTTCTACTCTTCATTTAAATAATATTAATTCATAATTTGGAACATTTGATTTAAAACTATATTCTACACATATAGTAACTTCCTATTTTTTCCCTTGCTTGATAATCTATGAAATTGCCTATGTCCCATCTTCTATCTCTATGAAGATTCAACTAAAGATACCCATTTTCATGGTATCTGCCCAGTACTTACTCCAATTTCTCCTTCAAATAAGGTATTTAAAATGTAAAAGCAATACCTAGCTCATAGTCCACATGATAATGGGAAGAAGGTCATACTTGGCCTGTGAGTTGTAGTTTTCCAGCCCCTTCTCTAGCCTCTAATTCTTCATGTTGCATCTATTTCTATATTCCAACTCTAGTCCTTCACTCCAGTTCAGTTTCTTCTTCCCACTTTGCTCCTGAAGCTGGGGTCCTCAATCTCCCCACCTAACCTATAAATTCTTTTTAATTTTGTTGTTAGAAATGCCCATCAGGATTTTTTTTAATTTACTAAAAGAGAGGAGTAAAAGAGAGAGAAAGTTAAAGAGTGTTTAAAGATAATAAGATAATGGTAGATTAAAACTTAAAGGGATCTTGGAAATCACTTAATCCTCTCATTTTACAAGTAAGGAAATTGATACTGAGAAGTGATCATTTGGGTATGGTCACACAGGAAATAAATAGCAGGAATCTAATTCAAAACCAGGCTTTCTGACCCAAAACCAGTGCTCAAATGCTAATCTTAATTCTAACCTCCATGCTACGGTGGAAAAAAAACATTGAAAAGCATCCTAATAGGAAACCAGAGGATAGTACTGATAAAATGTTTTTTATATCATTGGAGATCATAGGAATGTATATAACACAGGCCAATGATAACATTTGCCCCCGGATATGCCAGCTTTTCTAGGAAACCTGGCTGTTGTGAGAATAATTATCTTAATAAAATAATAGGAATAAGTATCAGCCTTACATAATTAACTTCATTTAGTTTTAAATCTTCATACTTTTGAAAAGTTGTTTTTCAGTAATATAATAAGCACTTGTGTGGTATATGAGGTAGGATAGTGAATATATTCTTCAACAAATGATAAACATATGTGGGCTTTCTCATAAGAAAGATCACTAAGGAAAAATACTGTAAACAATTTTAGCAATAGTTCATATAATAGTCTACCAAACAAATTATGTTGCAAACATCTTAGAAATACTCATAGCTTGAGTAAAATCTACCATAGGTCCTAGCCATTAGTTGACTCCTAAGCCACGAACTGGCTCTTTCCTCTTCTACATTTGAGACTGGAGTAGCAGCCTTTGTTCAATCAGAAGCAGTGCTGATTAAGAAATTGATGAAGATTTGCCAGATGATTACCTTAGAGTGGAACCCAAGGTTTCCAACTAGTCAGAAAGAGAACCCTATTATGAGTTTAATATTAAAAAAACTTACTGGAACACCTAAAAACTCAAGTTATATTGTTTGCATTTTTGACTAACAAAATATGTATACCATCAATGCCTGTCAGTTGGAGAATAACTAAATAAATTATGGTTTATGAATGTTATGGAATACTATTATTCTGTAAGAAATGACCAGCAGGAGGAATACAGAGAGGCTTGGAGAGACTTACATCAACTGATGCTGAGTGAAATGAATAGAACCAGAAGATCGCTGTACACTTCAATGTTGTATGAAGATGTAGTCTGATGGAAGTGGATATCTTCAACATAAAGAAGATCCAACTCACTTCCAGTTGATCAATGATGGACAGAAACAACTACACCCAGAGAAGGAACACTGGGAAGTGAATGTAAATTGTTAGCACTACTATCTATCTACCCAGGTTACTTATACCTTCAGAATCTAATACTTAATGTGCAACAAGAAAATGGTATTTACACACATATATTGTATCTAGGTTATATTGTAACATATGTAAAATGTATGGGATTGCCTGTCATCTGGGGGAGGGAATAGAGGGAGGGAGGGGATAATTTGGAAAAAATTAATACAAGGGATAATGTTTAAAAAAATTTACTCATGCATATATAGTCAAAAAAATTTATAAATAAATAAAAAATAAAAAAATAAAAAGAAATGACCAGCAGGATGAATACAGAGAGACCTGGAGAGACTTATATGAACTGATGTTAAGCAAAATAAGCAGAACCAGGAGATCATTGTACATGGTAACAACAAGATTATATGATGATCAATTCTGATAGACATGGCTCTTTTCAACAATGAGATGATTCAGACTAGTTCCAATGATCTTGTGATGAAGAGCGCCATCTACCCCCAGAGAGAGGATTGTGGGAACTAAGTGTGGCTCACAAATAGCATTTTCACTATTTTTCACTCTTTTTTGTTGTTGACTGCATTTTATTTTCTTTTTCACTTTTTTCCTATTTGATTTGATTTTTCTTGTGTAGCAAGATAATTGTATAAATACATGCATATATTGGATTTAACATATATTTTGGCCATATTTAACATATATTGGATGACTTGCCATCTAGGGAAGGAGCTGAGGGAAGGAGGGAAAATTGGAACACAACCTTTTACAAGGGTTAATGTTGAAAAATTATCCATGCATATGTTTTAAAAATAAAAAACTTTAATTAAAAAAAACATTCAAAATAATCACAAAATCCAGATTTACATTAATAAAAATACAAAACACTTTTCAGTTAAAGAAATTGTATACCTTGAGAAGCTTATGTCTAATTTGGGATATCATCATACTAATTAGCTTAAGTAACAGTAAGCTGGCTATAAGCATGCACCATGTGTTACATTGACCCCCATTCTATACATTTCTATGATGTACTTTTATCATGGCAATTAGAATAGGGTGCCATATTATGAAGCCTATTCAGAGATTAATTTTTCCGTGAATACAAGTAACAAAAAGATAATATAATTTCTTTGTGAAGCATTGCTATAGACTATGTCCAATTACTTGACTATACATTGACATTTGTAGCACACTGAAGTGCTTCATGAAATAGATGTTCTAACTGTATGAGTTTAAAGTAGTTTCACAATTACAAACAGTCAATCTGGGGCATAATTAAAATTGATTGAGTAACAATTTTCTGGGTGCAAAAAGGGAGGCAATAGTAAAGCCTTTTGAAAGTGTGTCCAAAAAATTCCATTTCTCATCATAGTAATCAACCTTGCAATTACCATTCACACAACTGTATTTTAAATGCGGAAGAGTCTTTCCCTCCATAAAACTTCAGTTTTGTCATAAATGCCATTTGTGTAGGGTTTTATCAGAGCTTAAAAGAGATGTTCAAAAATAATAAATTCAAGGTATATTTTATTGCTTAAAAACACTACACCTACTAGCTAATAGCATTTGGTGCCTCTACCTAATAATTTGCTTAAGTGCAATTACATACCCAGAAACATCCTGACATGTCTCTCACTGCATATAAAACAAAGTGTTAAATCATCTTCATAACTTGTTAAGACTTACAGACTGAAAGAAGAAAGAAAACTTGGGTTGGGGGGGGGGGACGCTTCAAAGATTTCCTTTCCAGGAATACTGAAATGATTAGATCATTTAAAATTAAAAGTCTTTTCTAATTGAATAAACTTTTTTTTAATCCTATTTGCATGTGGATGAATTCTGGTTTATATTACTTTCACAAAATAATGATTTGGGGTATTGCAAAAAAAGGGTATTGAATACTCTCAATAAATAAATTTTTTAAACAATTAATAAACAATTTTTTGGAATGCAAATCCTCTTCACCTCTATCTCTAAGGATTGAGAGACAACACAGCACAGTAGAAAAAGCATCGACCCAGGAGTTAGCAGGAACAAATCACTCAGTGTTGTTTGCTTCAGTTTCCCCTACTATTAAATGAGAATAATAATAGCATACACCATCAAATGAGATAATATTTTCAAAGTGCCTAGCAAGTGCTTCGCACATAGTAGGCACCATATAATCTCCTGGCTTTCATGATTAGCTTTGTGATTTTGGACAAACTACTTGGTCTCTCCAGTCCTCAGTTTCCCCATGTGGAAAATTAAGAGGTAGAACTAAATGATCTCTAAAGTGCCTTCCAGCTCTAATATTTGTGATGTTACACAAATATATACAAACACACATACATATGCATGTATAATCCACTAGAGATATTATTTGGACTCCATATTCATTCAAGAATATAGCCCTGCAGCTGTAAAAGTTAGTAGCTTCCTGAATTGACATTCAAAGACACTGGGCCTGTGCCAGCTGTCTTTCAATTTCCTATCAATTCCCTTAGTTCCTTGTCAGTCTGGAGCTTTGCAAGTTTCCCAGGCCTGAATTCATTAGATAAGGGAAAGGGGTCATCTAAATCTTAGCAAACCTCAGCTGCCACAGAAATTCATTGGTGCAAATCTCCTTCAAGACAGAAATAGAAAAATCCCCCATAGGTCTTTGTCAGGGTTGGCTTTGGAAGATACCACTGGAGCAGCAGTTGCTAAAATGTACAAACTTTTAATAGAAATTTCTGTTTCAAGTTCCCATTTCCTTTATAGTTCCCCTAAGAAATTGGGTACTGATGACTGCAGTAAGTAGCAAGTAGTGGAAGGGAGGGGGATAGAGGATGGAGTTCATTTAAAGGTCATCTGGCTAGGCTCATAATAAGAAAAAGGATTCATCATAAAAAGATTTTCTTGATAGAAGGCAGGTTATTAGGAGAACAAAAATATATCTTACTTCTTCAAGAATTCTGCAGAATTTTCAAAGACTAAGGGACAGGATAATCAAGAATAGTTAGGGGGCACTGAAGCTAAAGCAAGAGCCCAGAAATGGACATGATGATTTCCCTGAAAGAAAAATCTCCACCGACCAGCTCCGTCATGACAGACAATCACATATTCACTCTGTTTTTGCTGCTGGCATCTCAGATGTGCAGAGATCTGGGATCTCACCTCATCATGCCTGGTTATATTAAATTCAGCTCCAGGTTGTAAAATGTGATGGAAGAACATCATAGGAAAATTCATTTGCACAGAATTCTGTAATACTCTGAGATGTTCATTGGTCTGTCTGAAAGGCTTCACCCCAGGAGCAAAGAACCTGAAGGTTGATCTGTCAGAATTTGGACTTGGAAATGTAATCTCCAGGGCAGAGGGTGAAGAAAGGAAGGAAGGAAAAAGAGAGTAGTCTTAACAGAGTGGTAACAGTTGCCCTCAGGAGAACATGTTGCATGGAATAATACTTTAACCTACATTTCATGTCAGCAACCACATTTAATATGTTAGTATGCAAAGTGGTCTTACAAAGCCCACAATGAAAATGTGTCTGTACGTTCTTTAGATATGAGTGCTGAAAACCAAATTGAAATTTCTTTGTTATCTATTAAATTTTGCAAGGGGTTACCTATACAATGAGACTTTGAGAAGGCAAACAATACAAACATTTGGGGATCTATGGAGAAATAAGGTGGGACAGGTGAGGAGCCCATCTCTTGATTTATTTGAACTAATTACTCATGCTAATCACTCTGTTTTACTTCTAAATGCTGCTCTAGACTTATAGAGCCTCTAAATTCAGTAAGCCTGCCCTAATCTCTCTGCAGGTAGCCACAATTCTTTTTCTTCTAGAAAACAAAATAATAAATTTTTGACACTTCAATTAAAATCTCTAACAGCCCCAAAATCCTGTCTGGTATGTTCCTTAACCATTTTTCTCAACTTTTTGTCATTCTATATTACTTTAAGCTACTTGAAAAATAAATTAGCACAGATATTGTCTCAAAGAGACAGGACATTGTAATGGATAAAATGCCAACATTGGACTCAGAAACACCTAGGTTCAAGTTACACCTCAAAAGCAAGCTAAAAATAAAATTATGGCCAAGTTATTTAATCCTTAGTGTTCTGGACAACTCTATAAATCATCAACTAATTATTGATGAACATATTAATGAAGGGAATTTCCAAACCACAAACTCCAAAGGTCAACAAAGCAAAATTAGTAGTAATGATAATGGTGGTACTTGTAGTGGTAGTTACAGTAGTAGTAATAGTCATAGTAGTAGAAGTCATAATTGTAGTAGTGGTAATAAGTAGTAATAAGTAGTAGTAGTACTCATAATAATAGCTAGCATTTATGTAACACTTCATAATATGCAGAGTACTTAACTCTGCTCAGAGTTATATAGCTAATGAGGGTCCAAGGTCAAATTTGAATTCAGGTCTGACTTCAAGTCCAGAGCTCCATCCACTTTGACACTAAATTGCCTAATTATCCAATAAAATTACAAGTCCAGAGCAAAAAAGAAGTGATTCAATGACAACCAGTTTTTCAATAATTCACTTCATACAAAATTCAGAACTAGTGATAACTTTGGGTAAGCTAAAACAAAACTTCAAAGATCATTTGTTCACTTATTTAAACTCTGAAGAGAATAAATTTGTTTCCACAGCAATAACTTACAATAGTGAGCACACAGATTAGATACCTTGACAAACTGCTACAAGTGTGTACTCTCCATCAAAAAAAAAAAAAAAGGGGGGGGGGAACCCATCCAATTAAAATATCAACTTATTTCTTCCAGAATCAAATATAAAAATCTCAGTTTAACTATTAAAGCCCTTCATAATCTGACTCCTTCTACCTTTCCAGTCTTCTTAAACTTTGCTCTCCTCTATCCCTACTCCATTTTACCCTTTGATACAATGACACTGGCCCCCTTATTATTCCTCAAACACAACATTCTATGCTCCAAATCCATGCATTTTAATGGGCCCTCATGCCCAGAATTCTCTCCTTCCAATATGTTCCCAGTCTCCTGGCTTCTTTAGCTTCTTTCAAGTCTCAGCTAAAATACTTTGTTCTACAAAGAAGCCTTTCCTAATTCTTCATGATACTACAGACTTCCCTCTGAAATTATTTTCATTTTATCTTGAACATCTCTTGCTTGTACAATTATTTGTAACATTGTCTCTCCCCAGCCCCTTAGACTGTGAGCTCCTTGTGGACAAGAAGTATTTTTTTTTGTTTCTTGACTTAACATTTGCTTTACTTTACTTTTTACATTTATTTACTTTATTTTCTTTATTTATTATTACTTTATTTATTATTATTTTATTTTCCTTTCTTTGCAACTTTGATGCTTAGCACAGTACCTACAGCTTAATAAACCCTAGTGAAATCATAATTTTTTAAAGCTCTTCTAAGACTCAAAAAGGAGAAATTCTAAGGAACTCATACTCTTTCTGCATTAGTAAGGAAGCATGGGAATTGGAAATATTTTTGATTTATCCTTCTTAAAAGAGATGGCATCAAAATGAAAAATTTTACTGAAATACTTAAAGCTTCCCCAACTTCAACAACTCCCTGGACTCAAGTCAAAATGGGTAAAGTATAAATAAGTCCTTATCATGAGTGCTAGCATCATAGATTTAGAGCCAGAAATAACCTTGAGGTTATCTAGTTCAAGCTTACACTTTATAGATGAGTAAACTGGGACTCAGAGAATCTCAGTAATTTTCTAAAATTCGTGGACGTTGCAATGGCATAGTTGGGATCTGAACCCTCCCCCAGCCTTATTCTAAATCCATTTTTCTTTCCATTTTACCATCTTGCCTCCCAGATTTCTTAAAGTCACAGAGAAAATCAAGTGAAAGTGATGTCTGTAAAGATGTCACTAAATCTGTAAGAGGAATTTTTATCTTCATAACATTACAATTCAACATGTAAGCTAATGATTTTAATTAAGTTAGCATAGGACATAGCATGATTTCCACATTGGAGATTTAGCTTTTAACACATGTTATGTCTTATGGTCAAGCTGAGGTCTCAGAGGGAAGCAAATAAGCAGAAATGATAGATTTACTTAACAGAATTTCTGAACACATGGAACAGTTTGTCTGTTACTACAAATGTTCTGCTGGAAAATCAAAGAGAAAAGTCTTTTTATGTATATATAGTATTTCTATTCTCTCTCAATATCAGGTTATACTTGCTATCAGCATTCATTCCCTTACCCTAGAAAAAAATGCTAGAGTCTGTGCTAGTGGATATTTTTTTCCATTAATGGAGTGCTATAGTAAATAGTCTGAGTTGGTTAATAGAGAAAGGGATGTCAAGCAGGAAGAGGTAGAGGTTGCTCAAGTCTTTGTCATTAATCTTCTGACTGAAAAATTAGTATGCTGTTCTTCCTTTTCCTCCAGTCATTTCTGCTTTTAGGTTCACAAAAAAAAAAGAAGAAGAAGAAGTTAGCACCATTCTATTCTAGCTTAATGGAAAATACTAAGGGTTTGGGTTTTTGTTTTGTTTTTGTTTTTTTGTTTTTGTTTTTGTTTTGTTTTTTTTTTTTTTTTCATAAAAAAGAGATTTGTTTTTGGCAGGAATAATAGCCCTTTTATTTCCTTAAAAGGAGAAATAGAATAGTTAGAAATAAAGGCAATTATACCAACTTTAAAACCTGGAAAGATTTATGAATAAAAAGGGAAGAAAGGTAATAGAGAAGGGAACATGAGGATTCAAAGCTAGAAGAAACCTTACAGATCAGTTAGTGTAAGCCTCTAGTTTCACAGATGAGAAAACTGAAGCTTTTATAAATCCTTATTGACTAAGCATTGACTGAAGAGGTCAATATTTGGTATGCCGATTGGTACAATAACTTTTTGGATGAGGAAATCCCCTCTATTAATGAAGGTTGGCATCTATTCTGAAATCTATAGTCTTAGAGAGCTGCCTAGAGTACTGTGAAGTTAAATGACTTATACACAGCTAGTTCTTCCTGATTCCAAGGCTAACTCTATTCTCTGTGTAATCTGCCACTGTAAATACAATAGAAAAGTCAAATAATAATTATTTATTGTATTAAGAAGACCCTTTCCATAATACAATAATCTGGAAATTGAAGAAAGCCCTTAAGAAGTATCTCAAAGGGGCAGTTAGTTAGCATTTAGTGTTAGAGCACCAGCCCCAAAGTCAGGAGGACCTGAGTTCAAATCTGATCTCAGACACTTAACACTTCCTATCTCAAATCTTATTCATTTAACACATTAAATAAAATTTATTTATCAAATTAGCTAACAATAGTTATTCCTTCCACATCACAAGGTTTAGGAACATTATGTTTCCATGATCTGGAACATCTGCATAAAAATTGTTGGTGCTCCCTTCATACTGGAAAAGAAATCTGAATTTTTTTTCTTTTATGGGGTGTTTATAACACCTTCCAATAGAACTTAAGTTAGTACATGTAGTATTATACATGTATTTTATGTATTTCTGAGTTCCCAATCTTTTTCTGTGTTATCTGTAGCTCATGCAAACTTCCTTTAAAATTCCCTTTTATTTTCTTTGCTAATCCAAAATATAACAAAATCATAATGGGGAAATTCACAGTGTGGAAGGGATAACTATATATTAGGGGAGGAGAAGCTTGGCCTTCAATGGACAATGTATGGAAGAGAAAAAAACTAAATTAGAAAAAGTAAGAGTAAGCCCAGGGGAAGAGATGCAGACTTTGGGTGGTGAGAAAAAAGTCTATTGAACCAAAAAGGTTTTATGTTGATGAGGTTGAAGACTGAAACTAACCAAATTCAGAAATTGTTCACCAAGTTGATGAATCTTTTAACACATCTCTCAAAAACTAAGTTAGAAAAAAAAAGTGGCAATCTGTATGAGTGGAAAAGAGCATGCATACCAACTAAATTATACATCATTGAAAAGTGAAATCAACTCATAGATTCAACCTTCATCCCTTATTTTGGTTCCAAGAGTCACAAAAATGAGATGAAAGAAGCCATGCATAATGACCACACCCCAGCAAACCATCTTAGCATGTGGATTAAACCAAATTGAAGGTAATTGGCATGTCTCAAACCCATTGGTGAATGGGTTTCTGTCCCATTTTGTCCCTATGACAGACACAGGGTGTCTGTCCCAGGCATGTGAAGACTTCCCACAGCAGAATAGGCAAAAGAGAATAGTCTGTTCCAATGGCCATAAAAGCAGCTGAGGCAGATGCTTCATAATGTTTAGAGCTTGGCCAGCCATCAAATAGGCCATGATCATTCACTTCATCCCGATCCATCACCAGTTGCCTTGATTTTTGGTCTGCTACTGGACTTTGATGACTCTGGAATATAGAGTGAGATTGAAAACTTTGTGCAACTCTGCCCCACTTAAATCCAATTCACACACAAGTCAAGATATCACCCCATGATGTCAATGGTCCTCCTCAAAAATGAAGAACAAACAAAAACAAATACTAAATAACAGATTTCGGATTTAAACCCAAGTTTTCTGATAGCACCTCTATTAAACAGATGTAGACACTCAAGCTAATTAATCAACCCAGAAAGTTATTTAAACTAAGCTAAACCAGAGAGCAAACACTCGAGTTTTCTGGGTCACATTTCAGGATTATTTTCTCCATTCTACATTTCCTCTCTGCCCATTTCTATTCTCTGATTGATTTTCATTCCAGCATTTTATTAAGATGACTGAAGTCTGGTGGGCCTGTCAATGTCCTATTAATGAACATCACAATAATTCTAACACTTTTAGATATAGGATTGTCTACCTTCAAGCAACTGCTGCTTTGGGAGTTTGGCTAAGCTACTGGATGTTGCAGAGAGATTCTCCAATAAAGTGAGAACTTCATTCTATTGAGTATGTGGTTTTTTTTTAATTTATCTGTATGACATTCTTTTTGTTCCAGTATTATATTTTTATTAAATGATGATTCTAAGCATATGGATACTTCATATAGATGAACCCAGATAATTTGCATGTTAAGTTGGCATAATATAATTTTAGTGAGTTTTTTTGCACATTCTTTAGTGTATGGCCACCCTAAAGAGGGATTATATGTGCATTTAAAGGGGAAAAGCAAACAGGGACATGGTGAGTGTTTTGGCTGGTCAAAAGTAAGTTGTTTTATCCCTTTCATGCTCATTTGTCCTCAATAAAGATAACTATCATTTCAAAACAATAAACCTCTCAAGTGCAGTCAACCAGTTTTTTGGCATTGGATTAAAATAGGGGTCCTACTCCCATGTGCTTTAATCCTTTGAATTTTATTGGCCTGCTCCAATCTCCTTACAAAAAAAAAAAAAAAAAAAAAAGACTGCCAACAAGAACATCTAGAAGAAGAAAAAATGTCTAGTGAATCAATTTTCTATTTCTACTGGCTCATGAAAGAGACTTCTTAATATAAAAAGACACTTCTTTAATAAACAGAACTGCAGCTGCAGGAAATTAAGAGCAATTGGAGATCTGTTTTTATTCTTTAAGCAGAAAAACTTGATGACTATAAAAACCAAACTGCATACATTACTATCCATAGTTCCTGTGACCCTCAAATGCAGTTATAGAAAAGATGCTGTCACACATCCCAGCATTCAGCTGGGGGGAATAATAAAGCTAGCTAGAACAGTTCCATTCTCCCTTCTCTCTGTGTGAGGTCAATAGCCTAATAGAACTGTCTGTAATAATCAGCAACAAAACAAGATGGAAAAGCTATTCTGAAGTAAGCACTTTCCCATTTCAGCCCCATCCAAAACAGGGGGTATGGTAAAAATCCTTTTTTTAGCAAAACAGTTTTCTAACCAGATGAGCTTTGGAGGTCTTAATGGGCTGTTCAGTCCTCTCTAGAGTGCTACAATCCATGAGTCATTTGGCTAAGTAATCTACTTTCACCAAACAAAGACTCACTGGTAGTTGAAGGGGTCTTTTTTGGTTGCTATTAATCATGACATATACTTACATACATAGATATATAGATATAGATATAGATATAGATATAGATATAGATATAGATATAGATATAGATACCAATACCATCAAAAATAACAACTTTCCTAGATAACCAATAAACTGGAGTTGTCCTTCATACTCAAGGAAGACAAAATGGCATTACTGTGTTGAGGGTCAAAGTATGTTTTTGAGGGTCACTGTGTTGAGGGTCAAAAAAATGTTTGACTACAACTGTTCAGACCAATATAAGATTAAAAAGTCTCCCACAGGTAGAGCACAAATAGTCCATACAAACATTTGGAGAGAAGATGTCTCTAAATGTGTGCATCTCAAGTTTCTTTTGCGCTACTGCAATTCTGCTTTGTTCATAGAGCACAATGCCTTCTTTGAAGCTGGTAGACCATGCTGGGCAGTCCTGTGTCCATGCTGCACCACCTATTCCAAGGTTCTTCAACGAGTACTTGAGAATGTTCTTTATGGAGAACTAACAACAACTGGAGGTCAGAAGAAGTCTCAGAGTTTCTCTGAATCAATTTAGATAAAGTTGAGAAAGAAATGTGTTTTCTTTTAAGTTTATCAAATAATAGCTATATTTTTTCTTTTGAATTTATCAAATAATAACATGCTTTGCAAAAAGCAAACAAAATCAAGTGAATTCCCAATATATTTGATCAATAAAAATGGACAATACAAACCTTTGGGACTTAGAATTAGCAATCTTGGTCTTATCAATGACATAGTAAAGCAGAGAATCCACATCACTTTCCTCTTTATAAAAACAGAATATTCAGGAAGAATATATCAGGAAGAAGATATATATCATATGTTACAAGTCAGGAAGACTTATGATTTATAAAATTGATTATCATACTGCTTACCTTCTCAGTGTGAAGGGGCCAGAGGGAGAGAAAAAATATGGTATTCAAAAAATTTTAAATGAATATTTTTTTTAATTTAGAAAAAAATTTTAATAGAAAAAAAGATTCATGATGCTTGTGAGTTTGTCAAAAAATTTACAAAATCATAACTTCTGCCCCAAAAGCTAAAATATCTGAATGTATGAAAACTTTGTCTTTTACTATTTTAGGTTTTGAAGTAGAAGTAAAATCAAAATGCTAAGGTGGCAGAGGGTGATATGAAAGGGTATCTAATCAAATCTCTTAATTTTATAAATGAAGACACTAAGGTCTAGGAAGTTTTTCACTCAACATCACATAGCAAATCAAAACCAAGAGTAGAAACCATAGCAATTTCTTTGTTACCAGTCTAATTTTATTTCATTTTATCATTTCTTTATTGTTGTTGAAATAAAAAAATCAGTTCTTGTTGCCTGAGAACACCATGACATATTAAAAGTTCCTTGAAGGCAAAAAATATTCCATTCTATTTAATATTTCCCTATGGCATCAAGTTTGCTATACATAGTGGATACTCAATGAATGTTCTTTATTGAAAGAATCAAAGATATTTGAATTTTTAAAACCCTTCAGATCTATCTTCATTCTAAGTACCCTTTCAAGTAAGTTGGAAATTGTTCCTTGATTTTGGAATATAAATTATGAGTAATAATAATCCAGTAGATTATTCCCCTATTAGTCCCATTCTCACATTTCTTCAATCTTTCCCCATCTATCTGCTATCTATCAACCTACAAAAGAAATAGTTCTATAATCGATGCTTCCTCTTCCTTTTCATTCTCTTCTGAACTCTCTACAATCTGACTTAATCATTCAGCTGAAAATGCTCTCCCACAAATTATCAATCACTCCTTATTCACCAAATAAAAGTCTTTTCTGTCATCCTTCTTGATTTCTTTGCATCCTTTGACATTGTCAATCGCTTTCTTCTCCTGGATATTCTCTTCTTTCTGGGTTTTTCCTGATACTTTTCTCTCTTGGTTCTTTTCCTACCTGCCTGAATGGTCCTTCTCAGTCTTTATACAAGTCAGACCCACTACTTGTGGGTGTTCCTCCAGGCTCTATTCTGAGCCTTTTTCTCCTTCTACACTATTTTACATGGCAGTCTCACCTTCCATAAATTCAACTATCATCTCTGTGCAGATGATTCTTAGATTTAATTGTCCAGCCCCAGTGTGTCTCCTGACTTATAGACTCACTAATGCTTATTGGACTAGATGTATCTAAATAAGCATCTTAAATTCAATATCTAAAACTGGACTCATTATCTTTCTCTCTAACCTTCCTAACTTCCTTATTACTGTCAATAGAACTATCTACCTTTCTGTCAGCCAGACTTTAAATCTAGGTGTTGTCCTTAACTCTTCATTCTCACTCACCACTCCCCCAATCAATATGTCACCAGGTCTTGTAGTTTCTTCCTTTGTAACATCTCTCACATACACTCCTTCCCTTCTCTCTTCTGATACTGCCATCACCCTAGTGTAGGCCTTCATCACCTCACACTTGTACTGTTGTAGCCTACTGGTGGGCCACACATTTAACCCCTATTCTCCCACTCATCTTGACATACAAAGAAAGTTCAATCATTATAAATATTTATTTCTGGAGTTACCCCTCTTATGGTGCTATTGTACAGGCAGACTATTTTGCTTCCTAACCTTTGAAAATGAATGTTTGGATATCTTCCCTTTATAGAAAGTAACTCAATGTTGAAATTAAAAGTTTTTTTTTTCTTTAAGGCAATCAGGGCAATTTTAACTCTCATAAACAATAGAAAAATGCTTCTAGACAAAGCATTTAAAATTTGGGGTTACAACTAAACTGCTTCTGAAAGTCAGTTTGTCATTACTTTTAGTTGTTATTTTACAAGCTCGTTCTTATTTCCAATGCCCTGTCATAGGGAGGTGATCTTAGGTTATTTTCAAGACTGCCATTGTAATCTGACAGGCCTGGGCTCAGTAATGCCCTCTATGATAGCCATTCTAAGTACCAACATCTCTCAATTCAAAGAGGCTCACCTTGAAAGGCTGGCCACCAGATTAAACATTTTTATTTTATCACAGGATGTCATAAGCACCCTTTATAACAGCTTAGAGAGGTTACAACACATCTCATTTCTCAATTCAATAAATACCTAACAATCACATACCATAGTACTAGAAGGAAGAATACTAACACATTTAGGGATAAGCAAATAAAAGTTATTACACACAGTCACACAAAGTTACTAACAACTGAAGGGATACAAAAGGAAGCTGAAGATTCTCAGAGACATTGTTGAAAGGAGAATGCTTTCTAGACATGAGAGGCAGATTGTGCAGCTATATGGAGATGGGAGATGGCCAGTTTGACTGGAATGTAAAGGAAATAAAGGAGAATAAGCTGAAATTACTAGAAATTTAGATGGTAATTAGATTATCAGGATCATTTTTATCTTATTATAAAGGCAATAAATATAGAGCCATTGAAGATTTTTGAGCAGGGTAGTGAAATGGTCAGATCTGTGTTTTGGAAGTAACAATTTGGCAACTTTATGGAGGCTGGATTATAAAAGGGAAGAGCCTGAAAACAGAGAAACCAATTAGGTAAGGATTTCAATGGTTCAAGGGGAAAAAAAAGGATGGGGACCTTAAATAAGGTGGTAACTGTTAGTTGGTTAAAAAAAAAAAAAAGTACAAGAGATGTTGTTGTAGAAGTAGACTGCAAGAATTGGCAACTAGTTAAGTATGAAATAAGAGGGGATGAGGAAGATGGAAGAGCTAAGACAACTTCAAGGTTGAGAACCTGGATGACTAGAAGGATGACAGTGCCCCCAACAGCAATAGGAAGTCTGAAGGAAGAGAAAGTTTTGGACGAAATATCAATTCTGTTTTACAGTTGTTAAGTTTGAGATGCCCACAGATATAAAGTCAGAGATGTTAAATAGTCAGTTGGTAATGTGAGTCAGGAGTTCAAGACAGATAGATTTAAAAGACAACTGCCTGAAGATAATAATTGAATCACTAAATTCAAAGTCAGCAAAAGATAAATTTATAGAGAGAAGGCCCAAGACAGAACATTAGGTGTTGTCCATGCTTAATAGGTAGAAGCAGGATGACAACCCAGCAATGAAAACTGAGGGAGAATTGTCAGATGAGTAGGAAGTGAACTAAGAGATAATACTAGAACAGAAGCTGAAGGAAGAGAAAATACCCAGGCAAATTCAATTATCAACAGTACCAAAAGCAATGGAAGTCTCAGGAAAAGAGAAGACTATAAAAAGGCAAAAGAATTTACTTGTATAAAATAATTGCTAATTTTAAAGGGAGAAAGTAGTCTTAGTCAAGTGGTCTGGTGAGAAGACAGATTTCAAAGGATTGAGAAGTAAGAGGAAAGTGAGCTTGGCAGTAAAAAGGAAGATCTACATTGAAAGTGTGAAAAAAATGACAGTACCAAATGAAGGGTTTTTCTCACCTATGGATAAAAATGATCTGGATATATGTAGGCAGCAGGGAAGGAGTCTATAAAGAAAAAGAAAAAGAAGATGAGATAATGATAGGCAAAATTGACAGAACATGTTCCTGGAGGAGGTGGTAAAGAATGGGATCAAGAGGCATTGGCCTTGGAAAGAAAAAGGGCATCTTTTTTATCTGATACTGTATCAAAGAGAGAAAATGAAGATGGGTATGAAAAAGGGTTTTGAGGTATGAAGTAAGACAAAGGAGGAAACTCATAATGGATAGTCTATTAATAAAAGTAGGAAGTAAGGTGCTGGAGTGGGGAGGGAGAAAGTGATATAAATAGCATGAGACAAGAGAAAATTTAAAATAACTACTTTGGTGAATGTTGTTTCAGTCATGTGCAAGTCTTCATGACCCGATTTGGAGTTTTGCCTTTTCCTTCTTCAAATGAGGAATTGAGGCAAACAATTTTAACTTGTAAGTGCTCAAGGCTAGCTTTGAACTCAGGTCTTCCTGACTCCAGGTCCAGTTCCCTATCCATTGCACCTAGCTGAGGTGGTTGATGATAACTGAGATGTAGCAAAGATAGAAATTGCAGAAGTTGAAAACATTGATTAACTGGGAACCCAGTGTGTCTGAAAGGCATCAATATGTACCTTAAAGTCCCTAATATAGATCTTGAGTTAGAGAGGAAGAGTCCTAGTCTCACTAGCAATAAATGACTGCAACAAACATTTAGATAGGATAGAAATGTAGAACTTCAAGGAAGGAGATGATTTCCAGGGAAAGTCTAGAAATAGAGAATCTAGGCATATGCCCATTTTCTTGTATCCTGTCCCAATGCTTCAGGGATTGGAAGAACAAGAACATAGTGCTCAAGATGGCAATAATGTTCTGGGGAGAGTCAGGTTTCTAAGTTCAAAAAGATTTTTTTAAAAAGCATGAAGTAAAGAAATAGATGATAAAAGGAAACTTTTTTTTGTTTTATTAGTATATTTTTGTGTGTGTGATAAAACATTTACAGATTACTCCCACTTTATGGGAAGTCTCTTATAACAAAGGAAAACAGTTAAGCAAAACTACTAAAACAGTAACTTCATCTGAAAGTTCATGTAACATTCCACATTTATAGCACCTCAAATCTTTTTTTATTAAAAAAATTAATAAAAATACTTTGAAAAAAATAAAAACAAATGCCTAGTAATACATATGCAAATTCAAGCAAAACAAATTCTCTTGATGACTATATACCCAAAAAAAGTGTGTCTTATTCCATACCCAAATTCATCCCTTCTCTGTGATAGATACTGTTTCATATGAATGGTTATCATATTGATTACAATTCTTACAAATTTCAAAGTGGTTTGTCTTTACAATGTTGTCATTGTATAAATTGTCTTTCTGGTTCTCTTATTTCATCAGTCTACAAAAGTCATTCAAATCGTACATTTTTATAATACTGATGTTAGAGTACACATTGTTCTTTTGCTTCCTCTCTTCACTCTGCATCAGTTCATTTAACTCTTTCTATGTCTCTTTGAAATATTTTTTCCTCATTTCTTACAGCACAAGAGTATTCCATCATATTCATATACCATAACATATTGAGCCATTCCTCAATCAATGGCCATTCTCTGAATTTATAGTTTGCTGTTAGGATTACAAGGTACTAACTCAGGTTGTCTAAACAATTCTCTAGCTCAGAATTCACACTTTTAGTTCAAAGGTGCTAACTGCTAACAACAGACCAGTCAAATTGGAAGGGAGAGAAATATATGGATTATAACTCATATTGATAAAGCTGAGAAATTCTGGGAGGAGACTGTGAGGACAGTTATGAGGGAAAGAGAGTACTTACTTCATCAAATCTTAACTCAAGATCTCTGAGATAAATGGGAACAAGAACTGAGAATTTCTTTAGCGTTGCTTAGAGAATGCACTTGGTTGTAACTCTACATTCACTGAGCTTAAACACATTGTGTATTGGCTACTTTCTCCAAATCCTCAAAGTCACCATTGATATCTCTGAGTCCCTGCTAACAGAGGAAGAATAACAGAGCAGTTGGGTAACTAAGGGATAAGCTTTTTCCAATTGATAAATGGTCAAAGGATATGAACAGACAATTTTCAGATAAGAAATTAAAACCATTTCTAGTCATATGAAAAAGTACTCTAAATCACTATTGGTCAGAGAAATGCAAATTAAGACAACTCTGAGATATTACTACATATCTCTCAGATTGGTTAAGATCACAGGAAAAGATAATGATGAATGTTGGAGGGGATGTGGGAAAACTGGGACATTGATACATTGTTTGTGGAGTTGTAAACTGATCCAACCATTCTGGAGAGCAATATGGAACTATGCCCAAACTTTGCTCCATCAGTGTCTCTAACTGGGTCTACTTATAAAAAAGGAAAAAGGACCCACATATGCAAAAATGTTTGTAGTAGCCCTTTTTCTAATGCCAATGAAATGGAAACTGAATGGATGTCCATCAGTTGGGGAGTGGCTGAATAAGTTATAGTATATGAATGTTATGGAATATTAATGTTCTATAAGAAACAATCAGCAGGATGATTTCAGAAAGGCCTGGAGAGGCTTACTTGAAATAAAGTGATGAAGTAGTAGAACCAAGAGAACATGATACACAGCAATAATAAGATTATACAATGATCAATTCTGATAGATAAGGTTCTTTTCAACAATGAGGTAATTCAGGCCAGTTCCAATGATCTTATGATGAAGAGAGCCATCTGCACCCAGAGAGAGAACTGTAGGAACAGAGTGTGGATCAATTTACATTTCTTTTGTTATTGTTTGCTTGCATTTTGTTTTTCTTTCTCATTTTTTTCTTTCTTGATCTGATTTTTCTTGTGCAGCATGATAACTATGGCAATATGTATAAAGTTGCACATAGTTAACATATTGAATTATTTGCCATCTAGGGGTGGGGTGAGAGGAAAGGAGGGAGAAAAAAATTGGAACACAAGGTACTGCAATGTTGAAAACTATCTATGCATATATTTTGAAAATAAAAAGCTTAAAAAAAATTAAGGGATAAGCATACTCAGAACTAATACCAAAATCTCATGCTGAGATGAGGCAGAAGAATGAGGCATATCTATAACACATCTTACACATCCTTTCAGTTCTCAAACTTTAAATCCCTAGAAATGAAGTCACATCTTATACCTCTGTCCTGCTGAGGCTCAGCATCTCATTATCCCCTTTAGCCCCAGCCATTTATCTTCCTATAGAGCATTAGGGCTGAGGCCTAGAAAGGCTCTGCAGATCATGTCCCTAGTATCTAGACTGAAGGACCTCCTATATGGATCAAACACTTGGCTAGTCTCTGGTGACACTGTTGCCAGCCTTCACATGCCTTTGCCTCTGGACTTCTGCTGCTGATGTAGCATCCTGCTGCACAGGTCCTCACATGCCTCTGGCTCCTACCTCAGTAGAATAAGTCCCCAAAACAATAAAATCACTGAGCCTTGAAGCTACAAGTACAGACCTACACTTTCAAACTTAGGCGGAGTCAATATTCAGAAACTATTTATGAGCTTGTCTTTTCCTAAATTGCTACAATAGGGAGTTATTAGGTTTTCCTTAGATGAGAAGTGATATGGCAAGGTGAATAAAGGAATCAGGAAGTTGTGGGTTCAAGTACTACCTTTGTTATATGCTAGTTACTTAACATCTCAGTTTTCTAAGGACTCTCTGAAACCCTACCTGTATCAGAAAAAAATTCTTCACCAAAAGTTGTCATACCAGTGAAATCACAAATTTCAACAACAAAAAATGTTTTGGTCATGTATGTAACACTTTCCTTCTATTTTCTTTAACTAGATGGTAGAGTGGATAGAGCATCAGAACTAGATTCAGGAAGATATGAGTTCAAATCTAGTCTTAGACACTTATTAACTGAGTAAAATCTGAGTAAAGCCCTTGACCTCTATCTGTTTTCTTAACTGTAAATTGAACATATTAATAGCATCCACCTCAGAGGGTTGTTGTAAGGTAACTCATTATCAAATGAGATGATAATCTTAAAGCACTTAGCATAAGGTAGGTGCTTAGTTAAATTCACTTACCCTCCCTTCAAAGTTTTACTTTGGAAGTTATTAGCTTATCTATACAGTAAAAGAATAGAGTTAACTATTCATCATCTATTCAGAAAATTTCCAATTACCTTGTAGAATTTTTCGATGTGAATGGTTTGTCTTTATTTCAAATCCAAAGTCAAATGTTCAAAGTCAAAATTATATCTTTGAACATTATTGATTTTTTATTGACTCTCTACTTCTGTTGGAGGTGCTATCTTTGTCAGTTAAGATACAAACTTCAGTGTCATGTTTGACACTTCCCACTGATCTCTGCCTTACTGCTACATTTAATCATTGAATTGCTAAGTGATGAAATAGAAAGAATACTAGACTTGGAGTCAGGAATACTTGAGTTTGTGTGGTCTCAAACATTCATCTGGATATGTGTGACCTAGGACAAGTCACTTAACCTGTTTGTCTGTTTCCTCATCTATAAAATGGGTATAATAATAGTGACTTTCAAGATTGTTGCAAAGATCAAATAAGAATAATTATAAAGTGTTTAGCACAGTATCTGGCACATCACAGGTGCTACATAAATGCCATTTGTTATTACTTTTGTTATTCAGTCATTGCAGTTGTGTCTGACTCTTTGTAACCCAATTTTCTTGGCAAAGATATTGGAGTGGTTTGCCATTTCCTTGTCTATTTCACTTTACAGATAAAGAACTGAGGCAAGTAGGGTTAAGTGACTTGCCCAGATTCGTGTAGCTAATATGTCTAAAGCCAGATTTTAGCTTACAAAGATGAATCTTCCTGACATCAGGCCTGGTACTCTATAAGTGCCCCATGTATGTAATAATACATTCAATCTGTTCCAATTCTACAATAGATTTTTTTTTATTTTCAAAATATATGCAAAGATAATTTTCAACATTCACCCTTGCAAAGCCTTTTTCCAAACTTTTCTCCTTCCCTTCTTCCTCTTACCTCCCTCCTCTAGACAGCAAATAATCCAATATGTGTTAAACATGTGCAATTCTTCTATATATAACTCCACAATTATCATGCTGTACAAGAAAAATCAGATGAAAAGGGGGGGAAATGAGAAATAAACAAAATGCAGACAAACAACAACAAAAAGAATGAAAATGCTAAATTGGGATCCAATTCAATCCCCACAGTCTTCTTCCTGGATATAGATCGCTCTCTCCATCTCTAACCTATTGGGATTAGACCCTTTTTTCTTGCTTAGATTATTACAAAAGTCTCCTAAACTATGCCCTTGCTGCTAGTCTTTCCCACTTCTAATCTGTCAGATTAAATTTACTAATATGTAGTTCTAATCACATAACTTTCAAAAGCTCCCCATTTCCAATGGGATAAAGTTTAAATTCCTCCCCAGGGCATTCATGACTCATAAATCCTTTATCTTCTTGAGAACAGATTGGGACTTTTGCCTTTCTTTGTATCCCCAGCATTTAGCAGAGTGCCTGGAATACAGCTGGTCCTTAATAAATGCTAAATGTTTGATATTGGATTCCAATCTTATTTCTTTTTTTAAAATAGAGTTTGTTTTTTTTCCAATTGCATGTAAAGACAATTTTTAACATTCATTTTTATAAGATTTTGAGTTCCAAATTTTTCTCCCTCCTTTCAACCCCCTCCCCTCCCACAATGGCAAGCAATCCAACATAAGTTATACATGTACAATCATGTAAAATATATTTCCATATTGTGAAAAAACAGAACAAAAGAAAAAAACATTCACAATAAAGTGAAAATAGTTTGTTTTAATCTGTATTCAGACTTCATCAATTCTTTGTCTGGATGTTCTAACCTTATTTTACCACTACTTCCAGGTAGCATAGAGTTTTGGGGCTAGACTCAAAAAGATCTGAGTTCCTTGGTACACTAACTGAGTTACTCTGAGCAATCTTATTTTGCCTCAGTTTCCTCAAATATAAAATAAGGCTAGTTGTAGTACTCATCTCACAGGGTTGTTGTGAGGATTAAATGAGATAATATTTATTACATCTTTTATCTTACTTCCTCTTGTTCTAATAATAACTGACATTTATTTAGGGATTTAAAGTCCTATCTTGTTACTCTGGGCAAATCCTTTTCAGTAACTAAGGCAGCTCTCTAACAGAAATTACCTGGCAGGTAGAAGGGAGGAAAGAAGAAGGGGACTGAAAAAGGAGGATCCTACTGAACTGAGATGTTTGGCTTAAACATCTACTAGGATGTGATTTGTTGCTGCAGATACCTTAGGCTACATATAATAATACCATCAACTTGCATAGCACTTTAAACTTTTCAAAGCTTTAAACTTTTTCAAATCTTCAAAAAATATGTTTGATTTTATCCTCACAGGAATTCTTTGAAGTAGGTAGAGCAGGTATCATTATCTCTGTTTTATAGAAGAGAATCCAAACTCACAAAGAGCTTAAGTGACCATACAGCCAACTAGTGGCAGAGGTTAAGCTAGAATCCACTCCAAACTTTAAATAACAGCCTTCTTCAACAATTGTTCAAAACTGCCAAGGCCCTGAGCTGCTTCTTTATGCCCTCAGAAGCTACATTAATAAGGGTACACTGCAACCAGGACCTAAGCAGCAAATGCTACAAATCAGGACTTGACTTATGGTCTTGTTGATTGTCTAGATTTAAGAAAATATTCATAAGACAGTATTAATTAAAGTTAAAAGTGTATTGTCGGACATACTTCCCTCCCTCTCAGAGTTGTTAAACATCTACCAACATACCACTACACCTCAAGCTGATAGGAAAAGACCCACCACCAACTAATGGTCTCTTCCTTGCTAATGTCCAAATCTACTTAAGATGAAACAATTTGAGTTGTCCATAAAAGACATAGGGTACTTTCATCTTCTTAAAAAAAAAAAAAAAAAAAGCACTAGGAAAATCCAATACATATTCAGTATGGTAGAAATGTCCCACTTATTTCAGGGTTGTCTTTGGATTAAAATAGTAAAGATACATTGCCTGCTCTTTAATTCAAACAATAAATTTTTATAGATAGTTCTGTTTTCTGACCCTCACATCCTCCTCCTAGACTACAGACAATAGTCCATAATAATATTGTTCATATTTGACAGAATCCAACTTAGTTGATCAAAATATTCTTTACCTCTTTTGATTTATTCTCATTTTCTTTTGTTTTGATCTCATTAGATGACAAGTTCTCCGGATGCCCATCAATTGGAGAATGGTTGGGTAAATTATGGTATATGAATGTTATGGAATATTATTGTTCTGTAAGAAATGACCAACAGGAGGAATACAGAGAGGCTTGGAGAGACTTACATCAACTGATGCTAAGTGAAATGAGCAGAACTAGGAGATCATTATACACTTCAACAATGATACTGTATGAGGATGTATTCTGATGGAAGTTGATATTTTCAACATAGAGAAGAGCTAATCCAATTCCAATTGATCAATGATGGATAGAATCAACTATACCCAGAAAAGGAATACTGGGAAATGAGTGTAAACTGTTAGCAATTTTTGTTTTTCTCTCCAGATTATTTTTACCTTCCAAATCCAATTCTTCCTTTGCAACAACAACAACAATAAAATTCGGTTCTGCACATATGTATTGTACCTAAGATATACTATAACATATTTAATATGTATGGGAATGCCTGCCATCTAGGGAGGGGGGTGGAGGGAAGGAGGGGAAAAACTCAGAACAGAAGGGAGTACAAGGGATAATGTTGTAAAAAATACCTATGCATATGTACTATCAAAAAAAAGTTATAATTATAAAATTAATAAAACATAATAATAGATGAGAAAAGGGGGGGGAGGGGAAAGATGATAAGTTCTCAGACCATCCAACTACAAGAAATTTACCCACATTTTGTTTACTAAGGGAATTAGGCTATGTTATATATTCCTTGAAAACCTAAATTGGCAAAAAAAAATTTTAATCTGCATTTAAAATGCTTTTCTTATTATTTCAAATATATCTTTTTAAAATTAGGTTCTATTTAATATTATAATATTTGGAGAGATGTTTGCACCTGGTCCAAAATGAAAATCAAAGTGCATTTCCCTAATGAGAGTTAGATCCTGATTTTTATTCACATTAATTCTCAATGAGTTTGCTTTAAAATTGTTTTGAATTAGAGTTCAGTAATTAGGATTTAATTTAACATTTGAATCATAGTCAGGAGCCTATGTATATGGTTAAAAAGACTCAGAATAGATATGAATTAAGGAAAGGATGGAGACCCACAATTTTTTTAAGACATTTAGCTTGACAAATACCTACTTTTCTAATTGCTGAATGAAAAATCCTTGCTAAAAAGTAACTTGTAAAAAAAGTAACCCTAAGTTCTTTTGTTAAAATGTACTTTCCTCCCCTTTAATCATTCTTCTCTTGAAACTGCTGCCAAACATTCTGCCTCTTTTGTGCTAACAATTTCACCATATTCCATTTCACTCCAAAGCCATATCTTATTTCTATAAGAAACGAATGCAAATGTCAGGGATTACAGCTGTAAAGGAAGAAGGAGTTGATCCAGACTCCAGAGTAAGAAAGTATCAGAGGGACACTTTCCTCACACAAAGTCAGCATACCCCTCATCACCTTGCTGATATAATTAAGGAACTTCCACGATTAGCTGATGGAGACTGAGAGAGACAGACTCTTGTTTTTTGCTCTATAAAGTTAAGCTAACAGAGGAGTCTATCTCTAAAACCTTTTCTCTTACTCTTTCTTCTGGGAATGTAGATGATGGACATTTTTCATCTAAGTTCCTAGGTAGTTTTAAAAGGGCTTACCTTGACTTCACATTTCTAGCCACTTTTGCTTTTCTATTTCCCTTTTCTGTTCCATTTTCTTTTCTGAGTACAAACCTAAATTCAGACAAAACAGTGCCTGTTTTAGAGTTATGCCTAAGAATACATGTGTGTATACACACTGATCCTGATGGTAATTACTAAAACAATAGACATAAAGCTCATTAAAGGACTTTCAAGACCAATGAGTCCAATCTTATCATTTAACAGATAAGGAAAATGAAGCTCAAAGAGGTTAGATGACTTATCTGAAGCATTTACTCAGAAATTTCCAACCCCATATTAAATTTTCATATTCTGTTGTTTTCTATCATTCCAATACCAGGCTACCTCCAAGCATTCATAGAAAATGTTCATAAATCAAGATTCCTGTGTGGAAGAGGAGGGATATGATTACTTTCAAGAGAGTAATTCCAGAATCTAACCTATAAAGGAGTTTCTAGTAAGGGCCTTCTGGGTAATCTCATATTTAAGAACTCAGGGATTGACTCCTCTTGGAAGAAGACTTCCTGATACAGAAAGAAGAGGACTCTCCTAGACAGCAGCTTACTTAAACTTCAAAGCCAGTGAGTTATTAGAACAGTGAAATCTGGTAGATAGGAATCTGCTTTCTTACAGCCTCTAAAATATGCTTGCTTTCCAAGGGTAGTATAAACCAAAGGTAGTAGTCTGATTCTGAGGAAGATTGAGGAGAACTCTGTTGGAAAAATTAACTCCCCAAAATGTCGAAGGGTTACCTGATAACAACCCCAAATTCAGTGCCCTTCAGTGAATAGTAGGGATGCAAGGAAGCTGGCAGGCTATTTGAATGTCTTATGTGTTCTTCATATGTATTTATGGGCTTCCAGGTCCCCTTTTTATCTTATGATGCATCTCCTATGTGGTAACATATAGGCTGTCCTAGAGCAATATACTGAGGTACTTAGAAAGCTTCTATAGAAGCTAAGAATGCTATAACCCATATTTGAGGGGAAAACACATGAGATTTATCTGAGATTTATTTCACAGGTTTTCTAGACTATCTCTAGATGGCCATAAGGAACAAAACTGAGAAAATAACCTTATCAGGGTTAGTCTCTAAGGTCAGAATTAGGTCTACTTAAGCCATGAGATTCTTCACCTTTTTTGTGTTATAGAAACTATCTATAGACAGTTTCTCTTAAAAATGGTTTTAAAACCATATAATAATGCTAATAACATTTATATAGCATCTACCATGTGCCAAGCACTGTACTAAAGTGCTTAACAAATATCTTATTTGATATATAAGATTACAAAGGAAAACAATTATACTGAAATAAACGTATTATTTTCCCCCACAAAGGTTTGAAGACTCTTCCCCCATTATATTTAATATATGCCAAAAGTTTTAGAGGCCCTTGACTATGAGTGAAAGCTTTTATGACTCTTATGTCATTGCAGTGTTAACATAAACCTTCTTAGTCTTTCCAAAATCTATTTGATATTATTAAGCACCTACTATGTCCCAAGTACTCTACTAAGCATTTTACAAATATCTCATTTGATCTACTCAACAATTCTTTAAGATGAATGTTATTATTACCTCCACTTGAGTAAACTGAGGCAGACAGATTAAGACAAGTTCCTTAATCTTGTCCATGATCACACAAATGGTAAGGATCTCAAGCTAAATTTCAACTCAGCTCTATCTGACTCCAGATCTGTCTACTTACTTTGCCATCTACCTGCCTCTTGCACAACTCAGCATATATAATTAAGCATTTTTCAGTTTAGCCAGAGAAACAAAATCAATCCATAATAGATAGATAGGGATTTTGCCTATTAGTTATCCATTTGAAACTATTGGAAATTTTTATATGAATGTATTCACATTGGATAATACTTTCTTTCCCTTACTTGTCTTCCCCATGATGATCAAACCTCCTTCCATTTCTTCCCATCTAACTTTTTCATATTCTATTATTTCTTGGATTTACCCATCTCCCAACTAGCTAGTGGTTCTTTCTGCCTCTATCTCTATCTATTCTATAAACATTTGGAACAATCTTCACCAGACACCAATAGGATCTCCTTATTTGTCAGTTCAAGAATCTCCAAAAGCTTCCTATTCCCTTTTAGACCAACAGAAAAATAGCCAAGGCTTGCCATTCCCCACCCTTCCCCAACTTCCCTTTCCATTACAACCCAATGTTCTATCATGCTAATTTACTTACTGCCATACAAATGACCTGCTCTATCAGCCTTCCTACCATATGCTACATGTCATTGGTTTCTATTTTCATCTCCATCAATCCTCCTTCCAAACCTTGATCCATATTTACATATTTCAGTAAGATATCCTTAACTACCATCCCAATCACTAAACCTATGGTCTCAAGAGAAAGCAATTTGGCTTAGCAGAAAGACCACTGGATCTAAAGTGAGCAATCCTGGGTTGAAAATCTGAGTCTACTCTTTATTGTCCATCATTCTGGGAGCACATGATTTGAACTCTTTGAACATAGGTTTCTTCATCTAGAAAACAGAGATAATAATACTTTATTATAATATTTTATACTTATAGTAATAATAATATTTATTATATAAGATAATGTAAAATACTCGTGAACTCTAAATTGGTATATGTATCTATACTAGTATACCACCAGGTTGTACTTCTGTATTCATTATGCAGCTTTTGAAGATATGTTGCTTTCTATTATTATTGAATCATTTCCCTTATATATGCCACCCCACTGAGATCAGAATGTAAACTTGAGGCTAGGAACAATATTTTGTATTGTTTTGTGTCTCAACTTCCCTCCCCAGGCTATAAAGACACATGCAGAGCACTCATTACAATGAGGACTCTGCCCAAAATGCTCACTCAAGACACCCTCCTTTTTGAATAAGTACATTCCAATTTAGAATCAAATGAAAGTGAAAGATCACTTTAAAACCCAAGTGTTATTAAACAAATGTTCACTTACTTTAGATTTTATAGTTTTGCAAAGAGAGTATGCTAGAAAGAAGCAATTCCATTTATTACAATGGTTAAGAAAAAAAGTTCATCACATAAAGTGAATCATCAATAGCCTGAAGTAAGAAAGGGTAGCAATTGCTTTTAATTAGTGCTCTGTGCCTTAGGTTTGCTCGGTAGGTAGGGCTTTACTTTAGTAAAATGTCATTTATCATTTCTTTCCATATGGGAAACCCACTTACAACAGGCAGTTTGTACCTTTATTTACTTTGTAGATTATTTATATCCTTCTATGGTTACCTGTATTTTTCTTTTATTGGACTTCACAAAAAATCCAAATTCCTACCCCCCTCAATGAATTGAAGTTGGGAAATATTTCTAAAATATGTTTCACTACAAAGTCTTCCTGCCATACTGCTACAATGTTGCCATGCTGCCTTTATGCTTGCCAGTAGTTGTCTTAGCACCTTCCAAAACAGACTTCCAAAGAGCTTAGGAACTCCTGTCCAAATCCTCCTGCTTTGATTGGTGGGGAACCATTATAATTAGCCAGAATTAAATTTCCTCAACCATCTTCCTGCTATATGAATATAGTTCCACTCTTGCTTTCTACTTCTTGTCCTAAAAACAGTAATTAAATCAATATTATCATTGCTTCTAGAAAGATCATATCATTTGGGTATCCTATGCATGGCTCAATTTACTATTTCTGATTTCCAAATCTAAACACTCTTCTCTACCCAGCATTCCCTCGTGTATTACCTGTCTGTTAGAAAGTAAGCTTCTATCTTTTGTATTTGTATTCTTAGCACTTAGCATAATGCCTGACATTTTTTAGGTTCTTATATGATTTTTCATTTATTCATTCAATAATAAAGGCAATCTTTGAAGTTTGGGAAAGCTGTTTTAGTACTCAATGTCAAAATACAGTAAGATAAATTGGGAGGCAGAATGGGACAGTTCAAAGAATACTGGATTTAGAATCACAGAGCCTAGGGCTAAATGCCAGCTCTGCCATTTATTACTTGTGAGACTTTGGAAAAACTCTTTGAAAGGCCTCAGTCACTTCATGCACTGTGCTCAGTATCCCTTCATCCCTTCATTCAGGACATGTAATTTTGCAATAGACATCTGTAAAAATTATCAAAATGAGCAGAGAAAGAAAATATGAAGCGAAATTTTTAATTTGATTTCAGTTAACATACACACACACACACACACACACACACACACACACACACAATCAGAACAATCCTAAATTGAAAAATGCAAAGTAATAAAAAGTGTGATATCTACCATAGGTTTTCTAAGTTCTTAGAAATAGCATTTTTCTCATATTTATACTATTTGAAGTCATGGGACCATTTTTTATCAGAAGTTTTTGTTTTTTTTTCTAAGAACTTAGACCTCCTGCTTCACATAGTCTACATTTATGTACAGGTATCAATATAGACATTGATATATATTGTTTTCCCCCAGTAAAGATTGTGAGCACATCTAAATGCTTTTGATTGGCTGGCAAAATGCTAAGTTTTGATGAAGTTTACTCTTACTTTCTCAAGGGTAAATATAGTTATTGTGACATCCCGTAGATGTTCCAAACATCTCTAATGAGGACAGTTAAATAAATGAACCATTAAATATAAAATGGAAGTGCCGACATAGGTGTAGTCAACTAATTTCAGTTGATAAACTTTAATCATGATGAATATACAGCCTACATCATTAAGCTCCATTTCATCCCAGAGTAATATAAAAAGTATTACAAGGTTGTTTTCATCTTCCACTATTTGTATTCATCATAAGATAAAAGAAACTTTGACTTAAGACTTCCATTTAAATTTTGCTCCTTCATTATTTTCTATCTAGTCTAACAAATTAAGTGCAACCAAGACTCTGTATAATCTGACTCCCAATAGACCTTATACTTAATAGACCTTATACTTCATAATACTGTGTTATTATTGAACCCAACTCTTATCCTGCTACATCCTATTTCCATGCCATTGGGTTATTTTTTTCATTTTTAAAATTTTAATTAAATGATCTATAAAAATTTAACATAATAATCACCAAATTAATACTAGCTTAGTTTAGTAATATTACATTTATATTAGGTTTATAGGATCATAGATTAATTTCCAAGGCAATTAATTATTTTTAAATCAATTTTTTCAATGATCCTCTTCTCCTAGCTTCTCCCACATACCAAATAGAAAAAATGTAAAACACTATATATAGTATTAAAAACATGCCACCTCTTATTGTATCTAACTCCTCATGATCATGTATCAGGTTTTCTTGGCAAAGATACTGAAGTGGTTTGAAATTTTCTTCTCTAGTAGGTTAAAGTAAACAGAAGTCATGTGACTTGCCCAGAGTCACATAACTGGTAAGTATCTTTGGCCACATTTGAACTCAGGTCTTCCTAACTCCAAGCCCAGTGCTCTAACCACTGAACCACCTCAGCTGCCTTGACATTTTGGTAAAACAGGTATGATCAAGTAAACCAAATTCACAAAATATCCATTATGTGCTTTTCTTCCCCACAACTTCTTTTCCTTAATGGGCTTAGCACACTGATCTTTATCTGTTATTAAAGTACTACCTTTTCCATGAAATCTTTCATAACTTTCAAGCTGAAATTGATTATTTCCCTTTTCAAATTTCTCTTAGCACTTTCCCTTCCACTTAAAACATTTTCTCTTCTGTAATAATTACATGTTTTCTCTACTTAGATAGAAGCTTATTTTTTCTTTTTTAAGTTTTATTTTTAATTTATGAAATGAACAAGCATTTTATAACATAGTACAATAAAAAAGATGATGGTACAAGAACTGCAACTATACTATGCTCAACTTAGTATTCTTTCAAATAAACAATGAAATTATCATGTAATTTTTTTTCTTCCCTTCCTCCCTTCCTGCTCTAGAGATAGCTACCATTAAACACTAATAGGTATGTATGTTTGTATATCTATATCTATCTAATTTATATAAACTTCTATTTAACAGTTCTTTTTCTGAATACAGATAACATCTTTTTTCACATCTTTTATAGTTAATTTGGACATTTATAATAGACAAAATAATGTTCACTCAAAATCATTTTTAAAACAATATTGCTGTTAATATATACAATGTTCTCTTGGTTCTACTCACTTCACTCTTCATTATTTTGTGCAAGTCTTTTCATGTTTTTCTAAAATCAATACAATTATATACCACAACTTGTTCAATCATTCAAGTCACTGAAAGTTTCTTGAAGGCAGAATCTATGTCAAATCCATCTTTGTATCCACAAATCTAGCAACATTTTTCTGTCTCTTAGATTTCTAGTTTCTTTCAAGGCTTAGCAACCAGTTCTTTAATAAGAATTTATTAATAATTTACTATATGCCACTGTGCTAAGTGCTAAGGATACAAAGAAAGGCAAAAGACAGTTCCTGCTCTCAAGAAACTCACAATATAAATAGGGAGATAACATACATGTTATGTACAAACAAGTTATGTACAGGATAAATTAGAAATAATTAATTGAGGGAAGAATCAGAAAAGGCTTCCGGTAGAAAATGGTATTTTAGCTGAGACTTCAAGAAAGCCAAGAAAGCCAGGAGGCAAAGGTCAAAAGGGGGAGAATGCCAAACTTGGGAGACAGCCAGTGAAAGTGCTCAGAGTTGAGAGATAGTGTCTCACTTGAGGAAGAGCAAAAAAGTCAATGCCATTGGATCAAAGAGTACAAGGAGAGTGTGTAAAGTGTTAAAAGACTAAAAGGATTTGGTGGAAGAGGGAAGTAAATTATGAAGGGTTTCGAATTCCAGAGGATATTACCTGGAAGTGAAAGGAAGCCATTTAAGTTTATTAAGTAGGGGGCATATATGTGGCTCCTCTTATTGGAAACATGTCTTAATCTCCTAGTTATCATATCCTCCCCTTCACTAAACTAGTATTAATATAGTTATCTGTTTAAATTTGTATCTCTCTCATGGTTAATACAGTGACTGCTACTCTACTTCCAATGGAATAGTATCTTCTTTAGGGAAGAGAATGCCTGATGTTTTGAATTGTAAACGAAGTGCCTTGTACAAAAATGGGTATTTATATTCCTGTTGGATTGGATTGGACATTAGTAAATGATCTATAGAGTCAGTTCTGGCCCTCCCATTGATATTTCAGATTCTGTCTCTCCCCTATCCCTATTAAGGCTGTTTTTCCTGTGTCTTCTCTCAGCTAAAAACATTATTATTTATGACTCATACCAGTGTTCCCACCATGTTCCTTTCTTCCTTTCAGTGAAGGAAAATATCACTTCAAGTATCTGGTGCGCTTATGTTCTCGTTCCAACAATTAAATCCATTCCAATAAATTAAAGTGCTTACTGTATGTCCAGCTTTGGGGATACAAATACAAAATAAAACAGTCCCTACATCCAAGGAGTTAACATTATAATCATGAAATTAAATCATAAACAGAAAAAAAATATATATATATATGCATTTGTATATTATTATTTGAGCAGATTTTAAAAAAAACTTTTATCCATATCTCTTCTCAAATCTTTTTTCAAAGCTATAGCATAAGTGATTAGTACCTCTCAGAGTTATTTTTGTGACTAAAATGTATCAAACTATTAAGTTTTAAATTGCTAAGAGTGAAAACTGAGATCTAATACAGAGGTAGAGTGTATAGGGCATTTAGAAAGAACTAACACCTCTGGTGTGAGAATTTGGTGAGTTCTTTTCAGGGCTGCTTACCCATCTTTGGAGTCTACTTGATTCATCCGATTCTCAACTGATTCCAGAAGCCATAGCTTTTGAACTGACCCACTCCAATAAACCATCTCAGCAGTTGGGCTAAACTAAGTTGAGGGTAAGAGATAGGCTTCAAATCCATCAGTGAGTTCTGGAGCTGGGAGTAGGTTTCTACTCCCAAGTATATGTAGACTTTCTTCAGCAGAATGGGTGGATAAAAAACAATTTGTTGCAAAAGCTACAAAGACATTTAAAGCAGGTTCTGTGGAGTGCTTAGAGTTTGGTCAGACATCAAAGATGTCATGGTCACACACTGTGTCCTGCTTAGAGTTTGGTCAGACATCAAAGAAGTCAAGGTCATCCTCTATGTCCTGGCCCATCACCAGTTCATCCTGATTTTTATCTTGTCACTAAACTTTGATGACACTAGAAGACAAAGTGAGGCTGATGACAGTGCAATTTTGCATCACTTGAATTCAATTTACACATGTCAAAACATCAGCATGTGATTCATTGGCCCTCCTAAAAAAAAAAAAAAAAAAAAGGATGAATAACAATAAGAGATTCTACAGTACCATCAAAAAGGTACTTGAATAGATTTCAAAGGATTTGTGAACCTGCATGGGGGGAGAGGGGAGGGGAATACCTCTTTGTCTTTCATTAACCCCTAACTAAAATTTAGCATTTTTTCCATTATGAATGTAGACATCATTTTGAGAAAATGTCAAACACACCCACATACCTCACAACTGATTTAATGAAATTTTTGGCATCAGCCACTGAATAATTAAAAAAAAAAAAAAGATTTTAAGACTGAAGGGGGGATTTGACAGAATTTCATTGGCCTCTCTATTGGCCTATACTTTCTTTGAATAAGGACTAGGACAATATGGAAAACCAAATCCTAGACCAGATCAGTATAAACATGTAGGTTAAAAAAATAAATTTCATTCTATTCCAAAAAGTAAACCATCATAGTTAGAAATAATAAGAATTTTATAGGGGTCATTACAAAGGAATTGGGTTTGGAGGAGATGGTTAAGATACTAGAAAATAATTATTATAAATGGGAATAAATTTTTCAAGTTGTCATGTGAGATCAGATTCAAGAAAATATCCAGGAAAAATGAATATCCTTGACTCCCAAGTTATTTAAATAGCATCAGTATTTGTTCTTCTACATCTCTCTTTTTTGTTAATCAGAATAAATTCCCTTATGCCACACTTAGCTAGCCCTCTGATACCTCTATTAATTAAAGGAAATCATCCTTGAAACCACTGTCCATGATAAACAGCAGGTAAATTCCTACCAATATCTTTCTTTATTCCCTATAGTGTGTCAATGTATTTTTTTTAATCCTCCCGTTATCTCCTGACCTATTTTATCCTAACGACTTCTAAACCAGTCTGTTAATAAGATCTAGGAAATTATTCACTTAACATTTCCCTTTTTGAAACCTCAGGCAACCAAGAAAGATTAAAGAAAGCACCACTGTTTCTGATTTTAAAAAATTAGCCTGAAAATAGCTTTGAAACAGATCTGGGTTTTTCCTCTCCTTGTTTAAATTCTTCACCTAATGAGATCTTTCTTTTCTGCAAAGGAATATAAATGGGGAAGGGACATGGAGAGGTCATCTGTTTTATTCTCTAGCACCAGTAGGTACAGCACATGAACCATCTCAGAAAGATTGTTCTCCACCTATTTTTAATATAAAGTTAAAGAGAAAGAAATTCCATAGCCTCTCTCAAATACCATACAGTGTTGGTTTTGTCTCTAGGCTTACAAAATATCTTTGGTAATGAGAAAAATAGAAGTTCAAGGAGGCAAAACAGAAGGAAAAAATACTGACGAGTCAGAAGACTCAGATGCAAGTTTCACATCTTAAGCTTTTGGCCCGTGGGAATGTGAGTCATCCACCAGTCTAGTGCTAAATTTTCTTCGTTGTGAAATGAGGGGATTGGACTATTCACTATATAACCTCTGAGATCATGGATAGTTCAATGAATAGAACCTGGACTTGGAGTCAGGAAAACTTCAGTTTAAGTCCAGCCTCAATTAATTACTATTTGTGTGATTCTGGGCAAGTTATTTAACTTCTATCTGCCTCTTTTTCCTCATTTGTAAAATGGGGGTGATAGTGACAACTACCCCCAAAGGTTTTGTTAGGATCAAATAAGATAATATTTGTAGTGTCTGTAAACTTTAAATCCCTATATAAATATTGTTAGTGTTATTATGATTAGATTGCTATAATAAGGAAGGGAAATAAGGAGAGGAAAGATAAAAATTATGGCTAAAGTTCAAATGGAATAGTATAAAATAATGACTGGGTCAGAAGACAAATCACTGAAACAATAATTTTAAGGAAAACAATAATAGCAATGAGACAGTATACCAAAATTTTGGGGGGCAGACCTAAAGTCTTCCTCAGTGGAAAAATTATATATCTGAAATTCATTACTAAAAATAAATGAGGTTATTGAATTGAATATACATTTTTTAAATTAGAAAATATATAGACTCAAAATATGTATGAAAGAGCAAATTTTGAAAATTGGAGTTTGGGTAAATTGGAAGCAAACAAACAAACAAACAAAAACCCTGAAAACAAAAAATGATAACTGAAAATAATCAAAACTAAATGATGATTCTTTGACAATGTTGATAAAATTAATAAATGTTTTAGTTCACCTGACTAAAAATAAGAGAGAATAAAATCTAATTAATAAAACCAAAAGGATATTTTTAAATGATCTGTATTCACTACACAATTATATGTCAAAAGAAAAAAAAAAGGATAATTTTATAGAAAAAGTATAATTGATAGAATAATAATGCTTTTTAAAATTTTTTTTTCTGTTTTGGGAGCAACTTACTAGTGGCTACAAAGGATTTAATTCTGACCAGCAGAATAGATCCCTTCATGTGAGACGATGCTAACATTGGCAGTTGCATTGTTTGACTTCTCTCCTCTCACCTCTTACCTCCCATTTATTTCATTCCCAATTCACAAGCAACATCTGCTTTAGTGAAGGCTGATTTACAATTCCTTCAAGTGTGTTATGATTCACAGCTGTAGGGGCTTTCGGAGAATCAACCTGCCCCTTAATGGTACAGTCTCCTTTAACCCTTTTACAAGCTTTCTGGGTTTCGAAATTAGGCATGGTCCTTACCAATTTTCAGCAAAAACAAAATACCAAAGTTAAGACAACACTATATAAAAAACCTAATTAATCCATTTATGAAAGGGGAATTGGGGATGGGGAAGGATTCAGAACCAAGATGGCAGAGAAAAGCCAGAAAGTTGTCTGAACTCTTCCATTTCCCTCAAAAAAAAAAAAAAAAAAAAAAGTTAAATCAAGCTTCTGAATGTATTCTGGAGTTACAGAATCTACAATAAGACAAGATGAAACAATTTTTCAGCTTTATATAACTAAGAAAAAATTCAGGAAAGGTTTGTCAGACTTGGGTAAAAAGTAAGTACAGCTGAGCACAGACTGCACGCCAGCATGAGACTCTTAGTCACAGCATATTTCAGCAATCTAGCTCAGTAGGCCAATGGCACAGCATGCCAGCTATAAGGCCTCCATCGCCAGCACAGAAGGCAACTTTACCAGCCTTGGAAACCAGGGACAACAAGCATGATAATGTCAAACTACCCCAGTACAAGAAGCTTGGAGAAATGCTCCCTGTGCCCCAGGAGCAGAACTCAACTTTAAAAGATATGAAATAGACCCAAAAATGAGCAAAAAAAAAAAAAAAACAAAAACAAAAAAAACCTTTGACCATAGAAAGCTACTATGTTAACAAGGAAGATCAAAACACAAACTTGGAAAAAGACAACATTGTCAAAATGTCTACATGAAAAACCTTAAAGGCAAATGCGAATTGGTCTCAAACCCAAAAAAAATTCTTGGAAAAACTCAAAAATGACTTTAAAAGTCAAATAAGAGAGGCAGAAGAAAAGTTGGCAAGAGAAATTAAAAATATGCAAGAAAAAGCCAATAGAAAAAGGAAAGACAAAAAAATTATTAAAGAAAATAATTTCTTTAAAAAATAACAATTAACAAAATGGCTGAAAAATTCACTGAATAAAATAACTCTTTAAAAGTAAACCAAAATGGGGCAGCTAGGTGGCATAGTGAATAGAGTACCAGACCTCAAGTCAGGAAGACCTGGATTCAAATTTGGCCTCAGACACTTAATACTTCCTAGCTGGGTGACCCTAGGCAAGTCACTTAACCCCAATTGCCTCAGCAAAAAAAAAAAAAAAAAAAAAAAAAAAAAAGCTAACCAAATGGAAAAAGAAGTATAAAAGCTAACTGAAGAAAATAATTCCTTAAAAATTATAGTGAAACAAGTAGAAACTAATGATTCCATGAAACATCCAGAATCATTGAACAAAATCAAAATATGTCAAAATATATAAAATATTTCATTGGAAAAGCAAATGATCTAGAAAAAGATCCAGGGAAGATAATATAAGAAATTATTAGACTACCTGAAAGCCATGATAAAACAAATAAATAAATAAATAAATAAAAGAACCTAGACATCCTCTTTCAAAAAATTATCAAGGAAAACTGCTCTGATATCTTAAAACCAGAGGGTAAAAAGGTAATTTTTAAAAATCCATTAATCACCTCCTAAAAGAAATCCCAAAATTAAAATTCTAAGGAATATTGCAGCCAACTTCAATAATTATCAAGTCAAGGAGAAAATACTGCAAGCAGCCAGAAAGAAAAAATTCAAATATCATGGAGCCACTGCAAAATTACATAGGATTTAGCAGCTTCTACATCAAAATTTTGGAGTGTAGGAATATGATATTCTGAGAAGCAAAGGAGTCTGAATTACAGCCAAAAATCACCTATCCATAAAACCTGAATATAATCTTTCAGGAGAAAAGATGGATATTCAATGAAATAGAAAACTTTTAATCACTTCTGATGAAAAAGACCAAAACGAACAGAATTTGGTCTTAAATACTCAAAAGAATTATAAAGAGGTTCAACTGTTTAAATGGGAATAGAATTGTAATTATTGAGAACTGTATCTTTATTAGGGTAGTTAGAAGGACTATACATAAATGGTGTGGTGATATTTAAAAAATTAAGGTCTAGGAAAAAGATTATAGTAGTAGTAAAAAAAAGAGAGGAAAAATAGAGTAAATTATATCACAAAAAGAGGTGCAAAAATTTATTGCAATTCAGGAAAATAAGGGAGAAAGTCAGCATTGTTTGAATCTTGTTCTCATTGGATTTGGTTGAAAGAAAATAATATATACATACAATTGAGTACAGAAATTTATCTTATTTTATAGAAAAGTAGGAAAAAAGGGGGAATAAGAGGGCTGATGGAAGGAAGAAAAGATTAAGGAAAGCAGTGATCAGAAGCAAAATATTAGTGATGAGAGACAAGATGAAAGAAAAGAGAAAACTATGAATAGGGAAAAATAGGATGGAGGGAAATACACAAATAGTCACCATAACTATGAATGTAAATGGAATTAAATAGAAGTAAATAGCAGAGTGGCTTTAAAACCAAAATTCTACATATGTTGTTTACAAGAAACATTTGAAATAGATATACAAAGAATAAAGGAAAAAGGCTAGAGCAGAATATATTACACTTCAACTGAAACTAAAAAAAAAAAAGAAAAAAGAAAAAGACAGTCCTGATCTCAAACAAAGCAAAAGCAAAAATAGATCTAATTAAAAGAGATAAGGAAGAAACTTATCTTTTTAAAAGATACCAAAACAATTAAACAATATCAATACTAAACATAGATGCACCAAGTGGTATTGCATCCACTTTTTAAAAGAGAAATTAAGTGAGTTACAGGAAGAAATAAACACCAAAACTATATTAGGGAGGGACCTCAATCTCACCCACTCATAGCTAAATAAATCTAACCACAAAATAAACAAGAAAAAAATTAGGGAAGTAAATAGAATTTTAGAAAAGTTACATATGATAAATCTCTGAAGAAAACTGAATGGGTTTTAGACATATGAAAAGGTCCCCTAAATCACTATGGATCAGAGAAATGCAAATTAAGACAATTCTGAGATACCACTATGCACCTCTCAGATTGGCTAAGATGACAGGAAAAGATAATGGCAAATGTTGGAGGGAATGTGGGAAAACTGGGACACTAATCCATTGTTGGTGGAGTTGTGAATGGATCCAGCCATTCTAGAGAGCAATTTGGAGCTATGCTCAAAAACTGTGCACACCCTTTGATCTAGCAGTGTTCCTACTGGGCTTATATCCCAAAGAGATCTTAAAGGAGGGAAAGGGACCCATATATGCAAAAAATGTTTGTGGCAATCCTTTGTGTAGTGGCAAGAAACTGAAAATTGAGTGGATATCCATCAATTGGAGAATGTCTACATAAGTTATGGTATATGAATGTTATGGAATATTATTATTATATAAGAAATGGTCAGGAGGATGATTTTTAGAGAGGCCTGGAGGAAGGTCATGAACTGATGCTAAGGGAAATGAACAGAACTAGATCATTGTGCATACAACAACAAGATTATATAATGATTAATTCTGATGGATATGACTTTTTCTAAGAATGAGATGACTGAGGCCAGTTCTGATGATCTAGTGATGAAGAGAGCCATCTACACCCAGAGAGAGAACTATGAGAAACTGAGTATGGATCACAACATAGCATTTTCACTCTTTTTGTTGTTGTTTGCTTGTATTTTTTTTTCTTTCTCATTTTTTTTCCTTTTTGATCTGATTTTTCTTGTGCAAATAATTGTATAAATATGGAAAAATATGGATTTAACATATATTTTAATATGATTTTAAAAAAAAAGAAAATTGAGTGGGGATGAAAAGGAATATTCCTTTTCTCAGCAATACATAGCACCTACACAAAAATTGACCATCTATTAAGGCATAAAAATCTCACAATCAAATATAGAAAGACAGAAGTTTTAAATGCATTCTTTTCAGAGCATAAGAATATAAAAATTACATGCAATAAATAGACATTGAAAGATAGACTAAAAACTAATTGGAACCTAATTAATTTAATTCTAAGGAATGGGTACATCAAACAATAAATCACAGAAACAATAATTTGATCAAAGAAAATAACAATAATATGACAACATACTAAAACTTATAGGATAAAGCCAAACCACTTCTTAAAGGAAATTTTAAATCTCTAAATGCTTACATGAATAAATATGGAAAGAGAAGATCAATGAACTGGTCATGCAACTAAAAAATTTGGAAAAATAACAAATTAAAAATACCCAATTAAATTTCAAATTAGAACTTCTGAAATAAAAGATCAATAAAATTGAAAGCAAGAAAACTATTTAACCAAATAAATAAAACCAACAGCTAGTTTTTTTTGGGGGGGAGGGAAACAATAAAATTGATAAATTAATTTGATAAAAATTTATTAAAAATTATAAAATTTGATTTTAGAGAAGAAAAAAGAAAACCAAATTACCAGTATAAAAAATGAAAAGGGTAAATTTACCACCAATGAAGAGAAAATTAAAACAATAATCAAGAGCTGTTTTGCCTAATTGTGTGCCAATAAATCTGACATTCTAACTGAAATAGATAAATATTCACAAAATATAAATTGTCCATATTAACAGAAGTAGAAATAAGACACTTAAATAACTGCATTTTGGAAAGAAAGAACTTGAACAATTAATCCTCTAAGAAAAAGTCCACATTCCGATGGATTGACAAATGAATTCTAATAAACATTTAAAGAACAATTCATTCAGAAAAACAGACAAAGAAAGAGCCTTACCAAATTCTTTTTATGACACAACTATGGTGCTGATACCTAAACCCGGAAGAGTCAAAACGGAGAAAGAATATTACAAACGAATATCCCTAATGAATACTGATGCAAAAATCTTAAATAAAATATTAGCAGAGTTTACAGCAATTTATCTTCTATACACTATGACCAGATATGATTTATGTTAAGAATAGTGGACTGGTTTAATATCACCATAATTGACCATATCAATAATAAAATTATCAGAAATTATATCATTATCTTAACATATGCAGAAAAAGCTTTTGATAAAATGTAACACCGAGATCTTATAAAAACTCTAGAGAGTACAAAAAAAAAAAACAATTCCTTAAAATGATAAGTAGTATCTACCTAAAACCACAAGCAAGTATTATATGTAATGAGGATAAACAAAAAGCTTTTCCAATAAGATCGGGATTAAAGCAAGAGTATCTCTTATCATCACTATCATTCATTTTAGCACTAGAAATGTTAGTTTTAGCTATCAAAGAAACAAAAGAAATTGAAGGAATTGAAATAGACAAAAGAGGAAACAAAACTATCATCATTCTTTACAGATGATGTGACTGTATACTTAGAGAATCAACTAAAAAACTATTTAAATAATTAGCATATTTAGCAAAGTTGCAGGATATAAAATAAACCCATGTAAATTATTGGCTTTTCTATATGTTGCTAACAAAGCCCAGCAGCAAGAAATAGAAAAAGAAATTCCATTTAAGATAATTATAGACTACAAAATATATATATATATAAATATATTATAAATTAAATTATAAGTATATTATAAATATATATCAACATGTGACAAAATTCTTACAATAGAAAAATGGGAATAGACAGTAGTTATCAATTGGAGAAGCACTAAATGAATATTGTTATAAAGATATAATGAAATATCATAAGTTAGTAAGAAATGATGAATAAAAAGATGAAGGAGAATATACATGAAACTGATCTAATATGAAGGAAGCACAACTGAAAGAATAATATATACAATGGCTACAATAACATAAGTGGGAAAAGCAACAACGAAACAACTAAAACCAGATGTTGTGAAATTATCATGACCAAATTTGGCTTCAAACAAGATATATGATAATGCATATATCCTCCCTTACTTGCAGAAGCAAAGAATATGCATATGATATTGTACTTAATTTATATGTGGATTAGTCTTACTGATTTTTATATCTTATTCTTTGTTAGAAAGAATAGATCTGCATGAGGCTATGAAGAGGAATATGTTGTAAAAATAGTAAAAATCAGATGTTGTAAAAATCAGTTTTTAAAAGCAAATGTATAATATGAATCACAGTCCAAACTGATTCATAAATATGCTTTTTGTCGATATCTTCTATAAATACCTCATTTGTCTTATACCCAGAATATAGGAATAATAAATGTATCTGTGTACAAATATATACTAGATATTAAATAGGCATAAAATGAAATATAAAAAATGACAATAAAAAATATATTAAGAAAATAAAAGAATACCAGGTTAATAAAAATACTATCTATAGAGCAGAGAGAGAATTAATTAATGAAGGTTTGGTGTTTTTTTTTTTAAGTAGCTGAGAATGATATACAATGGGAGAAAGGAGTAAGATCATAGGATAATAGATTTAGACAAGAATACTCTTTCCAAACTATCTAATCAAGTCATTCAATGTTAGAAATGAGGAACCCGATACTCAGAGAGTTTAAGATGATTTGCCTAAAGAGAAATGGTAGTCAGGGCTAGGGCTTGACCCCAGGTCCTAACTAAAAATGCAGTTTACATTTGTTAATTCATTTGATCTTATTAGGTAGGAACTATTATTATTCCTATTCTATAGGTATATATATATATATATAATATATATATAAGCTGAGGCAAAGGGATGTTTGTTAAAGACTTGCTCAGAGGCATACAAGTAATAAATGGCTGGGGTTGGTTTTGAACTCTAGTCTTCCTAACTCATTGCTCTATCCTCCTGGGTCACTTATTATCTTTATATTTTGTAGCTGTTGTTCAGTTGTGTCCAATTCTTTGTGACCCCATGGACCTGTCTATGAAGTTTTCTTAGCAAAGATACTTGAGTGGTTTTCCATTTCCTTCTCCAGTGTGTCCCCATTTTACATATAAGGAACTGAGGCAAATAAGCATTAAATAATTTGTCCAGGAATACACAGCTGCTAAGTATCTGAATCTGGATTTGAACTCAGATCTTCCTGACCCCAGGCCCAGTGATTTGTCTACTACAGTACTTAGCTGTCCCTTTTATAGCTTTCTTTAAAACATAAATATAAAAAATATATACTTTTACAATTTATTAAGTGCTTTATATGCATTTTCTCATCTGAATCTCATAACACTCCTGTGAGACAGGCAATGCAATCATTATGAAGAAATAGAGAGCTGAAAGGTTAACTCTAGTATTCTTTCCTCTATATCATATTATCACCACTACCTCTCAAGCAGTAGTCCCACACAGGAGAGAGTTCATTTTTAAAAAGAATGTACTATTTCTAAGAGAATGTGTAGGTTTAAAAAAAAGATAATATGTGTGTGTCTGAGTATGTCTCTGTGTGTATGTAAGTTCAAGAAGAACAAGTGAAGTTGCACATATTAATTCAACAAAGAATAATTAAATCATACTTAGGTCAGAGCATATCCTTAAGTTTTCAAAACTGATGTCATAGTAATCACCCTACCCTCCCACATTCTGCCTGCCTAGACACCACTGTCAAAGCCTGAAAACTGGGCTGAGCTACTTGTATTCTTAGAAGGGAAAGTTAACATTTCTCAGGCTTTGTATCTGAACCAATCAGATAATAAATGTAACTGCAATTATCTGTGTAGCTTGACTCATTCTGGAAATGGATTCCTTTCCCTCTCAATCATAGTACCTCTTACCTTAATTTTTCTGCTTTGCAAAGACATCTTGAAAGATGAGATGATAATAGAACAGAGAGTGAAAAAAGATTTATTTTCTCTATTAGGCTTTTTCTCCATTCTAATCAATGACAACTTTTTTTTTAATTTTCCCTATAAAGTGTTATATTTTTCCAAATACACATAAATATAAATATATACACATAAATATTCAGTTCTTTCTCAAGTCCATGACTAGCCATTAGTGTAGATAATTAACTAACTAGTTAGACTAATCTACTTAACGTGACTGAAGTAGATAAATAACTATACCCAGATTGAAAAAATTACCCAAACAATTTCTAAAGAAAGGATCTCCATTCTAATCAATAACTTTTTTTTATTTTCCCTGTAAAGTGTTCTATTTTTCCAAATACACATGAATATAGTTTCCAACATTCATTTTTATAAAATTTTATTCCAAATTTTTCTCCCTCTCTCTTTTATCTCCCCCCATCCAAGACAGCAAGCAATCTGATATAAGTTAAATATGTACAATCCTTTTAAACAGCTCCATATTTGTCATGTTGTACAAGAAAAATAAGACCAAAAAGGAAAAAAAAACTAGAAAGAAAAATCAAAGGTGAAAATATTATGCTTCTATCTATATTCAGTCTTCATTTGTTCTCTTCTCCCCTCCCTCCCTTCCTCTCTTTTCCTCTCTCTCTCTCTCTCTCTCTCTCTCTCTCTCTCTCTCTCTCTCTCTCTCTCTCTCTCTCTCTCTCTCTCTCTGCAGATGGCATTTTAATGGCATCTTTTGTCTTTGCAAAATACAGACAAACACATATTAACATTAGCTAGGGTTTATATGGGACTTTAAGGTTTGCAGAATACTTTACAAATATTATCTAATTTTACTATGATAACAACTCTGGGAGGCAAGTCCTACTTGTAGAGGGTCTGAACTTTTTCACTTATTAAGGACCGTGTTCTATCCACACTGGCATATCAGATTTCCATTGAATGGGCACAGGTGAGAGTGCACAGCAGCCCTGCCTAAAAAACCAAAGTACTCATTTGATCTACACCTATGTCTGCCATCCTTCTAATAGAATGCCATTTATATAGATAGTGAGCATAGGATGGTCAGCTGTAACTGCTGCAGTCAAGAATATTCCTGGATTCTGCTATTTGAAGTCAGAATCTGAGTAAATATTACCAAATTGTCTATTACGAGTCTGTAGCAGTAAACCTGATGTTATTACTTCACACATTGTCTACCTATATTAGTGACTGGGATATTAGCTTCACATTCCCCAGTTTCCCACATCAGTGTATAGATAAATGCTGTTTTGTAAGTACTCTCAGGAGGTGAAATGGTCAAGCCTACTGTGCCTGAAGGCGAGGGATCCATAGGCTGGAGAGGAACATATTTCATCTCTCCAGGGGATGTCTCAGTAGTCTCAGCTGCATACAACTCTATTCTCCCCAATTGTAATCTCTTTCTCCCATTGGATTGCTTCTCGGATGATTGATCATGTAATTCCTTTTTCCCATCACTACTATTATACCTATTTTACATTTGAGAAAACTGAATCAAAGAGAGGTTTAATGACTTGTCCAGATTATAGTTAGTAAATTTCTAAAGCAAGATTTGAACTCTCATCTTCCTGACTCCAAGTCTGTGTCATCTAACTACAACTAAATAAAACCTCTTTCCAGAATTTGATAAATAAGAAATAAAAATCACTATTTGGGGCCAATAGACTACAAGTTCATTATGATTTAATCACCAAAATCAAAACTATTTAAATAGGTAATATTCAAATAAAGGATGCCAATTATCAAGAAAAATGTTATTTGTGTTCATTTATTAATTCATTCATTAAACATTTATTAAATCCTATTATATACCAGGCACCATGCCAGATATCAGGGGAGATGCAAACACAAATAAGATATGTTCTCTGGATTAAAGGAATTTATTGGGCATTTATTTATAATAACAATAGCTAACATTTATACTAAGTTTTGAGATTTATAAAGGTTTCTCTATAATGTATATATATATGTGCATGAATGTATATGTATATATGTGTAAATATATATGTCTATATATGTTTATATTTATGTATATCATTTTAATCATATAACAACCCTATGATGTAGTTTCTGTTATTATTCCCATTTTGCAGATAAGAAAACAGAGGTTGAGTGTGGTTAAGTGATTGCCCAAGGTCAAAAAGCTACAGTGTTGAAAGTAGGATTTGAATTCTCATCTTCCTGACTCCAAGTACAATTCTTTATCCACTGTTGAACTTCAGCAAAAGATTATTAATAAAAAAATATAGAAAAAATATTAAACTACATAGTCAAAATGAGTGTAAAATGTGAAGAATAATCTAAAGTACTTTCTACATTTCTTTTACAAATCTATATTTCTGAAATAACAAGTTCCTTTAAGAAACAATTCATTCTTTTCAACAATGAAATGATTCAAAACAATTTCAGTAGACTTGTGATGGAAAGTGCCATCTGCATCCAGAGAGAGAACTATGGAGAATGAATGTTGTTTGTTTGCTTGATTTTTTCTTTCTTGTGTTTTTTTTCCTCCCTTTTGATCTCATTTTTCTTGCATGGCATGAAATACATTTAGAAGAACTGAACATGTTTAATTTATCAAATTGCTCGCTGTTTTGGGGACAGAGGAAGAAAAATTTTGGAACACAAGTTTTTGTAAAGTGATTATACTTGTAAAACCTATGTCTTGCTGTCTTGGGGAGGGGGATGTAAGGGAGAAAGGAAGTAAAAATTTGGAACTCAAAATCTTATGAAAAAGAATGTTGAAAACTATCTACATATATTTGGGGAAAAGATAAATTTCTATTAAACATTTAAAAAAAGAAATAATTCATTTAAACAAATATCTTCTTACATGTCTTCTGGGTGTGGAACATTATACTTGGAAAGAAACATAGGACACATCCATTGTCTTCTTGGAAACTACAGTCTAGATCAGCATATAAACATAATCCCAATACATGGAAGCACATATTCTAAATTTTCCCTTCCAAGTCCAGACCCTCAATCCCTAAGAGGCATCCCAGGAACACAGATGGTAGCAGGCCCAACAAGGCACTAGCCTTTTAATATCCAGAAGTTAACTTGGCTGTCATGCCATTTGTACCCAGAAATCACATTGGTGGATAATTTTTATCTCTTCTATTCTTACTACTTGCCTCACATTTGTCTGATCTATCTCAACTCAGATCTGCCTTTTCCTCTTATTTTTATTGATTCAGTTTTATTGATTCAGTTCTTAGCCTGTCTACTCAAGTTTCTCAGTTCTAAGTTTAAGTACATCTAAACTCTTAGTCTCTTCTGAAGACCTGGATAATTCTCTAATACCCACCCCAACCTGAGTAAGATTCCTTTGGTACAACCATTCCTTGGATCCATCCCCTGTGTCATAATCCCAGAATATCTGACCCAGAGATCAAAATACAGGTCAAATCCCTACCTAAACTCATATGTCTTCATCTTCTTCCTCATTTCCCTCTTCTTTCCCTCCAGAGCTCTCAAAATAAGGAGGGAAGGGACCACAGGATATGTGGTCTGGTTTGCTCTAATCATACACAGTCCAAGTATAAATAATCATGAGGAGTAATTTTTCTGTGACATCTCCATATTTACAACATGCTTTCCTTACAACAATCCTCTAAGCACAAAGACCTTGAGGGAACAAAAGCTGGACTTTGCTCAAGAAGGAGCTGTTTCTTCAAAGAGCTATTGGTTCTCTTGCCAGGCTGATCCCTGGGTTTGTTATGTCCCTTCAAATATACTTCTAAGAGACTGGCATCTCTGTCTACACTACAGAAAGTGAGGACAGAGAGAAGGAATTGCCAGCATGACAACATTAGCCTAATTATTTTAAGAAATAGAAAAGGGCGTCAAAAGCACCACATGTCACCTTCTGCCATTCTGCTTGAGTGTGTATGTTTTTTCCAGAAGATTTGGAGTGGGAGGAAAAGTGACAGAAATCGTAGTGAAAACAAGCAGCCTCCTTTCTACCCAGGCTAATTATAAGCTCCCCACTGCTTGCTTGCTGCCTGGCTTCCACCTACATTTTCCTAAATAATCAACAGGGGAACATTTAGAATAACGATTTTTAATTTGTTATTCTTACACCAACCCAGCCTAGCAGGAAGCCAAAGAAAAGACAATGCTCAACTCTATCACTCTAATTATTGGAAGAAGCCAAAGTAATATAACTTCTCCACTATTCATTCTGGTCAGCCAGAAGTGTTTCTGCCCAGTACCTTGATCCATTCTTACTCTCCTGCAGCATGTTTTGGGGACCAAAAGAGGAGGAGTTAGATCTGGTCTTTCATTTCCTTCCTACCACAGATGATGGGAAGCTTCCCAGGTGGATAATATTATACTATCAGCAAATCCATGTGTTATTCTAATTCCTGCCAGCCATCTCACTTTTTTACTCTTTTGAAATACAGCAGGAAACAAATAATGATGAGAAGTAGCTTGAGTTCAAACAATTCAGAAGCCCTACATCTGATTGCTTTAAAAAAAAAAAAAAAAGATACTTTGTTCTACGAAGTAATTCTCTTGATCTTATGAGCATCATGTATCCTGTATGCAGTAGTGGCCTGGCGAAAAAATAATAAAACTAGTTTGGCAAACACAATAAAAAACAAAAATAGCAAATGTTGGAGGAGTTGTGGGAATGTGGGCACATAAATGCACTAGTGGAGGAACTGTAAAATGGTCCAAATATTATAGAAAACAATTTGCCATTCTACTAAAAATGTCTTCAAGCCATATATACCCTTTGACCTAGTGATACTGATTGTAGCTATAATATCCCCAAAGTCAGAGAAAATATTGATAGTGGCCAATTTTTGTAGCAAGATAATTTAGTATAAGCCTAAAGTAAACTGACTCATACATTCACCTTCTCCTGAATCTCTTTACCAATTGTCAAGCAATCACTATCTTCCCTTTTTAAAGAGAAAAGTACTTTCTTCCTATAAAGCAAGAGAAAAATCTTCTATCCTCTTTCTAGAAAGGAGCTGGTTTCTATTCAAAGTACAATATATCTCCAATTCTCACCTTGGCCCATCACCATTTTTATAAGTGTTAAGATCTGTAAAGTCTTATTTGAAGAATAATGCAGAAACCATAGCTACCAGCAAAGCTGTTTGTTACTACTCTGTCAACATGCTGCTACTTCATCTTGTTTGACCATTCATTTGCTTTGTAGAAAGATATTGATGTCCTTATCTATATCTTATAGATAGCTAGAGAAAAGAATCTCTTTTCTAGAGAGAGAATGAGAGAGAGAGAGAGAGAGAGAGAGAGAGAGAGAGAGAGAGAGAGAGAGAGAGAGAGAGAGAGAGAGAACTGGCAAAGCTCTTAGTAGTGTTTATCAACACTAACCTTGAAAACAAAAAGCTAAATACTAAACCAAAGACTGATACATTTATGTACATAATATTCTTTTTTCCCCCATATTGCTTTTGTTTTGTACCACAAATCATCACTCTCCATTGTTAATTTTCAGGAAATTAAATATGAATTTTTTTACATTATTCAAGTATATTTCATTTTTTGTTAGTTTTAATGATTTGATAATTTCCCCCAATTACATATAAAGTTGTTGCTAGGAAAATTAACATTATTAAAATATTAATGTATTAACATTTCAAAACAAGTATTATAACATTCTTTTTCTTTCATTTTGAGGTCCATATTCTCTCCCTCCCTCCCCTAGCTGCCTTATTGAGATGGCAAGCAATTTAACAAAGTATGTTTCCTTTTTAATGATTATCAAAGTATATTGCAAGTAACCCTTTTAAATCTTGAAAACATAACTTCTCTTCAGAGTTTAGGACAAGCTAAAGAAATGGTTTTTCCTAACATCCAAGTCCCCACTAATAACTTATCCATCACCTTTTGTCTTTTAATTCTGGCATATCTTCATCATATCATCCCACATACAGGTATTCTAAAATTGTTTCACAAGAATGGTAACAAGTCTTTGGATTCTAATTAAATGTAAAGTATCAATTCAGGATCACCAAATAGATGCTTATTTAGGGAAAGAAGTCTGAATTCTCAACCATTTTGGAGGATAGCATTTTTTTTAACATAGCTGGACCTATAATTATATTGTTATAAAACTCCTGGTAAATAATTCTGTCTACTGATGGAGATGAAGCTAGTATGTATGATATTAATCTAACATATACATTTATTCTGCCAAAATTGTATTATATTGTTATTTATTTCTTATTCTATAACTAAATTGTGTTGTTAAGTCAACAAAACTAATAAATCTTTTCTTAATTGAGTGATAATTGTAATATGGATGTTCTGAATGAACATCATAAGAGCCTGGATTTTCTGTTTTTTGTTAGAAAAACTCCTCTGTGCAGTGATACATTCACAGGATTTCCAGAGGCATAAGTCACAATTGTTTTGGTGGGGCCTTTTGCTCACAAATTAAGATAAGGACAAAGTAACCCAGTATGGGCTAGTGCAATCTCTATGACAGTGGCAACACAAGTTCACCATCAGCAACTGGGATGGTGTCCAATGTCACTACATCAATCCAATCCTTTGACATTGATTTGTCCAATAAATCCACACTTGGTTAATGCTGACAAATTTCTGATTTCCTGGATCAGTGTGTCTGCATGCACTGTGAAATAACCTTGCTTTTTTATCTGTGGTAAGAAAACATTCAACTGGGCTTGATCCAACTCTTGGATTATACTTTATCATCCCTGATCTAACCCTAAATTACTTCACTGTCTTTACTAAAAATTCTATATGTTGCACAATCCACTCTTTGGCACCACACTTGATATTACATCTTCTATATGTCATCTTAATAAAGTGCGTGCCCTATCCTGTCTTTTCTTTATTATTATATTCATTCACCACTTATTTGGTGCCAATGACCATATGGAGTCTTCTCTTTTGCAGTCATCATCATGTAGAACTATATATTTTATTTTCCAGATCCACAAAGCAATATTTGACTCTAATGGATGACCAGGAATGAAGTGCCATTCATTAAATGTAAAGTATTTTTGAGTACAAAATAAAAATTAATATTCAGGTATCATCAGTACTAGATGGGAAAGAGAAAGTACTAGACTTAGAGTTAGAAAAAATCTGGCTTTAAATCCCAGTGTTGATTTCTCTAACCATCTGGAACATTTATTTTCTTATCTGTAAAATGGGAATAATAATACCTGTACTATCTTCCTCACAGGATTGTTGTGAGGAAAGTATTTTATGAATCTTAAAGTGCTATAAACATATAAACTATTATTGGAGTTTGAAAACTGTAAACTTCCAAATTGCAAACAGTATTGAGATGAAATATAGGATATTTGTTTTGACCATCAAACATTTTTAGTGTGGAATTCATTTTTATGTCAGTTTTAGGAGATTTGTAAAGCATTGAGTCATTTGAAATAGGCTATGTTTATTATTGTATGCCATAATGGGACTGGTGGACCTTAATTCAAAAGGATCATACTTCTCACTGATGAGCAAAATTGTTCTCTTTTCTGCATATTTATACTTTTCATCTTGTAATCCTTTTCATCATTTTGTGAGATGATTTGGTATTTTTTGTGTAAAAGGTAGTTAATTGCATGATAAACAAAAATGCAATCTTTTTGGTTGATTTATTTTATGAGAGCTCAGATTTATCTTTCACTTTGAAGGATCTTAAATATCCAGAATTTTATGTTTAGCATATTCTCACTGTGTACAGATTAATATGGAACTGAGTTATTCCAGAAACTGAAATTAAATTAGCAATAATTCTGAAAGACAACTTAGGTCAGAGAGTATAAAAAGTCTACAAATTTTACATATTTAAAAAGAAACTATCAATTTGCTACATCATGTGCTGAAGTTTTTATTAATATAACAGTAGAATTTAGGAAGAAAAAGTAATAATTTCACTTTTGTTGGCCTAAAGCAGATACTTATATTGTTCTTTTTTTTTTAATTATAAGAAAAGGATTACAGGCAGTAATAAAATATAATGAGTCTTTTCATGCCACATGTCTATTATGAAGAATATTCAGCTTGTGGTTTCCTTTACAAGCATTCCTTAAAATAAGAGCAAGTAAAACATTAAGTCAATGAGATCCCAATCACATTCTTGATAAATTATAGTAGTTTTTCACCCCTATAAGGCCCTCCAACCTGAAAACCTCAGGAAATAGAATTGTGTGCTACATGTTAAGTGGTGAAAGCTAAATCTACAAGATAAGAAGGCAAACACCATGCAAGGAAAAAATTCAAGACATAATGTTAGATAACTGTAATACTTAGAGCTCATATTCAGAATTCTTGTCTCCAAACCTAAACTATATGCCAGGAACATTTTGGCTATGGTATCTGACCAGTTTGTACATGGTATTGATTCATACTGGATTTTAAAATATTTCAATAAGAATAAAATTAATATTAAAAACCCAAATAAAAGATTTAAGTGGAAACTTGTTAATGGCATCCCAAAAAAGAGGAGACAACATGGTGGGGGGAAAGTAATAAATCTGGAATCAGTGAACTCAAGTTCAAATTCTGACTCCAACACCAAATGTAACATGTCATTTTACCTTTCTGAGCTTCATTTTCTTCAACTATAAAAAGAAAGGATTGAATCAGATGCCCCTAAGTTTTTCCAACTGTTATCATGGTCCTATAAGTAGTTGTGACTCAAAGAACAAACCATATAAATAATAACTATGTTAAATAGATCAATAACAAGACAATGAAATTTCTGCAACCTATCAAAAGCCATTTTCAAAGGAAAAAATATAACTATGAAAACATCCATTAATATGCAAACCTTATCCCAAAGCCTTTTGCTTTAAGACCCTGTCCTTATTGGCAGAGTTGAATGCTCTGACTTATATAGATCTGATGAGAGCAGAAAAGCTCCAGATTTCTTTAGTCTTCTATAAGACTCTTCAAGTTTCAAATCATTCCAGTCACTTCTAACTTCCAGCTTTGAGAAGATTGTTGAGGTGATACTCTTGTCCCAAAACCTAAAAAGGGAGTTCCCTAGTCATCTCCCAAGGGAACCAGTTGAGACTTGTTGATTCTGTTTTCTTGGTGTCAATGGTGTTGGCACTCTGCACCATTTTATACCTGAGGAAAAGGAATAGTCCAGGAATTAGTAGGAAGCTAGGAAATTCTTCCATTCCCTGATCATGATCAGTCAGTAGAGAGCCTAGCAGGGAACATTTCTTTCTCCACAATCTAAAAGAGCCCTGTAAGCCAGAATTCAGAAAGAAGTACCAAGCTAAAAAAATATGGTAAGTATCATTCTTTCAGGAGAAAAGAAACTCTTCAGAGATATCATACAAGAAATAGGTGACATAGAAAAACATATTTTCTCAAGCTTAGTTCTCTACAGCCTCTCAACACAATCAAACCACAGAAGGGCTATTGGGAGTACGAGATGGAGCATGTAAGAGAAAGGAATTATCTCTACTTTTCAATCCCTTGCTGGAGGATCATGTCTTCCTGGCAATGTCTCTGTTTCCTTATTATTAGGATATTTTTTTGCCTGCAAACTTAGTACTTCCAAATTTCTTAAACTTCCTTAATGATAGGGTATTGAAGTGCAAGCTTGAAGGCCAAGATGTACCTGGAAATCCTCTAAGATCCCTTTTATTTAACTGCTTATACTGAATCAAGAAACTAAGGACTATTACTCTTGAGGGTCAGAAATGAAGCCACATTTCAGAAATTTATATAAAAGCACTCTGGATTTGGTGTCAGAATAATTGAATTTTCATCCTCTCTCATCACTAATTCTGAATCTTCTGTAAAATGAGCGGGTTGATCAAAGTGGTGGCTAAGGGTCCTTCTAATTCTAATAATCTCTGAGTCTGGAAAGGAATTTCTCAATAAATGGTATCCTTGGTATCTAATCCTTCTGCGTTTGTAAGGTAGTATTTGTCTCTCTTATCTCCTAACTAAATGTCTTTCATGATCTTTGCCTGGGTGTTGAAGTCTTCAATGTTTGCCCCAGGTGAAAAAAATTTGTCGTTTAAGGCTTTGTCAAGTTCATTTTTAATAGACAAAGATATAGAAGTTCCACAAATTTGTGTGATTTGCCCAAGGTCACAATTACTAAGAAAGCTGGAAGTAAAACCCAACCATACAGACTTCTATAAAGATATATATGCTACAGAAATCCTCTTTGCACTGTTGACTTTAATTTCCTGTGGAGAGAAAAATTTTCTCTTTATTTTTCTTTCTGACAAATTCTCATTGATTTCCTCATAATGAGAGTGCAAAAGCTTGATAAGAATGCCACCTAGGTTTTCAGATGTCAAATAAGGGAAAACCAGCAAAGACTTGTCTTTCATTCCTTTCTAACTCGGGTGCCCAGGGCAATTAGTTGTATAACTAAGAGCAGAGAGTTCATAAATGAAGAGCTGTGACTCAGAAAATTCTGCCCACCATTTTATGAGCTCATTAAGGATACACTGGATTTTAAAGTAATTTTTGGACATTTTCTAGAGGAAGAACTAAATGATTTCCATTTCCAGTGAGCTATAACTTGTAGAAGAAAAGCAAATTGGATCAAAGTTTAAAATAAATCAGATGTTGAATGGATTAGCCATCAAGAAAAAAAATAAGACAAATTAAAAAGAGAAATAGTGGTTTTCTCTGACCCGACAGCACTAGTTTCCACCATCCCTATTAAAGTTAATTCAACTCTAGTGATGACCCCTATATATACATTAAATTCATGAGATCAATAACTCCCTTCTCCTTCCTGCAATTAGTATCAAAGGTGATTTGATATCCAACAGGCATATCTGTGAGAGATTAGGGTAGCAAGAAAGAACCCCTTTCTTCCTCCTCTCCAGATTTACATGGACAAAATAGTGAAGAAAGCATTGTCTACTCTCCTACTCTGAGTGAACCATTTCTAGAGAAAAGAATGGCCCAGAAGTAGTATTACTATCAAATCACTCCCATCATCATTTTTTCATCTTTCCTATAACACAGCTACCAAAAGGAAAATATTTTAGATTTCATGAAATCTTGCCATATTCTAGCTCTCCCCCAACAAACTTTTAAAGTGTACATGTTTCCATCTTAGAAGAAAAGGTATCTTTTCTCATCATATCTTACCAAAAAAATAAAGGGCAGTTATAATAGATTTTCTAGAGTTTTAAAAACAAAACCAAAATGTGAATATGGTATGCCTGACCCAGATAAAAATCTAATCAAGTAGTTTTGCTAAACATTTATCTGATCTTATTTAATAGCAAGAAAAGGAAACTGGGAAAGATTTCATGGTTTTGGGGTTTGTTTGGTTTTTTTTTTGATTTGTGTGCTTCACCACACTGAAGAGTGCTGGGAAAGAGTGAAGCTCTGGTTCTCAAAATAAGTATATGTCCTTCCATCCCTCTAGATGAAACTCTTCTGAATGTTAAAACTATATATACACACACATGTATGTATGTATGTATATGTATATATGCACATATGTGTGTATGTATATATGCATATGTGTGTATGTATGTGTGTATATGCAAATATGTGACTGTATATATATGTGTGTGTGTATATATATGTGTGTATGTGTATTTATATATATGTATATACATATATATAAAATTCTTGCAGATTTACCTAGCCAAAAAATGCTCTGAATACCCATCCTACAGGAAGAATTCTATTTCTTTCACATGTAATGCTGATTAGCCTGCCCTTACTACCTGATTCAAGGTATGATGAAGCCAGTTTATGTTAATTCTCACTACCTAAATGTTAAATTTTAAGTACTAGTATTTGTTCCTAGGAAATCAGCAAATACTATAAATCAGGATTTTATTTATTGTTTTGCTAATTACATAGATTTAAGAAAATGATGGAGAAAATGATGGTAATGCAAATTGAATTTAAAAGTGCTTTGTGTTGGGGGCAGCTAGGTGGTGCGGTGGATAGAGCACCAGCCCTGAATTCAGAAGGACTCCAGTTCAGATGTGATCTCAGACACTTAACACTTCCTAACTGTGTGACCCTGGGCAAGTCACTTAACCCCAGCCTCAGGGGGGGAAAAAAGTGCTTTGTGCATCATGGTGGGTTTTTTTGTTTGTTTTGTTTTGTGGTTTGTTTGTTTTTCTGTTTTTTGGTTTTGTTTTTTGTAGCACAAATGGTAAAAATTTATCAATATTCACCTAATTACATTTCACCACTCTCCAGAGCTCTACATCAATCAATACACATTTAATAACTACCACTGGGTCAGGCACTGTACCAAGCATTGGGGATACAAATCAAAAAAAGAAAGATTGTCACTACCTTAGAGGAGCTTAAAGACTAACAGGGAAAACAAAACATACAAAAGGAATCTGAAAAGAGGAAGGAGGGCATGGATGAAAGTATTAGGACATGCATGATGTGGAGTTGAAAGAACAGCTGTTAAGAAATGAAGATTTTAGGTGGGAAACTGAGCCTTTTATAAAGGGAAGCTTTGAAAGGAGTTTTTTGCTCTGTCCTCCAATCTTTGATTCAGAGGGAAGAAGAAGCTGAAGGTATCAAGGAGATATTGATTATCGAAGTTGAATCAATCTCCATGATAAAGATTTATAGTAATGAATTTCATGCCTTCCTGGGGAAAGCATGATTTTTGTGAGATCAAAACCAAGTAGAGCAGCTGGTACCCTTTAAGAATTTAGGAGAATTCTAATCTCTGACATTGATTCAAACCCTTTTCTCCAATTTTAGGGTTCATCAGCACTCCAGTTCCCTTAACACTTGAATTAGCTTTTACAAAGGAATATTTACTTAAAAATCTGAGAAGAAACATTCTAAAATTCTCCTCTATACTTTAGGAGATAATCTCATTCTTCACTAATTCATTCTCTGGGATGGAAAGGGAGATTAAATTCACAATTTAGCCCAGTTCCTATATAGCATCTCACCTAATTCCTCATTCAAACACCTTCTTCCTTGTCACATTTCATCCCAGCATACTGGTTTCCCTGCTGAGTTAGGTGACATCTTGCTTGTAATCCTGGCTCCAAGGTCACCATGACTCAAGCTCCTGGAATTTTGATGTTTAACACTAAGTACAGAAAAAGACAAACTAAAGAGATTAAAAACCCCAACCCCATTTCTTGAGGTCACAGAGCCTAAAGGGAGGGAAAGGTGGTCCTTCTCCCACTCAGCTTAATGCAAGATGTCTTGATCTATATCTGGCCACTGGACCTAGATGGTTTTGGAGGGGAAAGTGAGGCAGATGACCTTGCCCAGCTCTCCCTCACTTAAATCCAACACACTTGCATGTCATGGTATCACCTCCTTGATGTCATGGTGCTCTTCTGAGAATGAAGGACAAATAACAGCATGATGTTCCTGCTGTGCTCAAACAAAACCATTACTCCTATATGTAGCCAGAAAGAAAAAGAGAGCCTCTTTCTTAGGTAGTTTTAATTAAAGATGCAGATCAGTTCTGCTACACAGCCAATGAAAAGAAGCTGCTCTCCTGCTTCCCCATATAGGAAAATACAGAATATCTTCTCCCAAAAGCAGATTCCTGGTGTCTTCCTCATGAGTTCTTCCCTCTTAGGTAGTCTTCTTCCAACTTAGATGGTCAGTGAAAGTACCAATACCCAAATATATGTAAGTTTGTTATGTATTTCACTGAGCTAGTCACGTGACATTAGCATAATGGAGTCACCTCCAAATAGCAATGGATAGAGTATGCTTAACTACATATCCTACAATAAAAGCAGTAAAGTAACATAACAAAATATCTTTTGCATTCCTGTCAGCTTTGTGCAAGAATCTGACAGAATATCTATAAGAACCCATAGTTAATATTTAGTAGGCTAATATTTATAGAGTACCTTAAAAACTGTGATTTTTCATAAACTCTGAGAGACATTTAAATTTTTTTAATTTTTTATTTCATGGGTTTCTATCACCAAAGAATTTATCAAAAATCTGATTTACCTATATATGCAGAGTTAAGTTGAACCAAATATACAAATAATTTGAGAAGGAAAAACACCTAACTTTTACTTTATCATTAATAAATACTTCCACATATTTTCTCTCATCAGACATACTTCTTGAAGTGTATGTAATTGAGGGGAAAAATTTTATGTCTTTTTCTTAAATTTTCTGGGCAGTTACCTCCATTTCATTGTTTGCTTCTTTGAGGGATTTATTATCTCATCATTATAGACATTCCTCCCATTGGCTCATATCCAAACTTAAGCACAACTTCTTATCCTGTGTCATTCTTATTCACTATCAAAAATCCTCCAGAAGGCAGCTGAAGTCACCAGCCCTGAAGTCAGAAGGACCTGAATTCAAATGGCCTCAAGACACATTACAATTCCTAGTTGTGTGACTTTAGGCCACTTAACTGCCTTGCCAAAAAAAAAAAAAAAGAAAGAAAGAAAGAAAGAAATCCTCCAACAATAATCTAACCAATGCAAGGCTTTCATTTCATTCAATATTATATCAATATTAATCAATAACAGTGCAATATTTAGGATATCTCTTATCCCTCATTTTTGTTATAAGACTTTGCTTTTCTTATACAAGCCAATCACGGTAATCTGCTGCAACACAATTTTGCTCATATTTTCATTGTAGTCTTAGTTGCCTAAAATCTTGATTCTTCAAAGATTATAGGGTTCTACGAGTTAGTAGAAACAACATAACAAGAAATGCTTTGTTAAAAAAAAAAAAAAAAAAGATATTCATTTGTTTTTTTTCAGGGAGAACTTAATGATCATTAACAATATTATTTCCAAATTTACAATGTTATTTCCAAACTGTAATAAATCCAACACAATCTTACCACTTGAATTTTCCAATTCACTCTCCATCTGTAGTTCCTAAGAAATATATTGGTATAGACTAAGCTACTGAACTGCTCAGTCAAAAGCAAAAGATATTTTCTTCAATGCCACAACTATATGGGGGAGAAAGGGAGAGATTAAGAATATGATGATGCTACAGAAAAATTGAATTTAAAATTACACTTGTGACTCATCACATAGATTAAAAATGTTATATCTCATTTGTAACTCCAGTAACTTTCAATGTGCCTTCTCAGCTCACTACCTTATTTCTTTCTAACTGAATGTCCCAAAGAATGTTGGTTTCATTCTAATTTATCTCAACATACAAACAATGTAAAAGATTGTACCAGACTCATTTACATAGACTATTTCTAAGAAAGAAAATCATATATTTCTTATTCTTAAGACTACATTGTGATTGCCCTAAAAGCTTTCTTAGACATTGTCCTTTCTTTTTCTTTTCTTTTTTTTTAAAGGAATGGTCTCTTAAAGATTGAAGTTCTGCTATGCTCAAAAAGTTATCAAACTGTGCATATCCTTTGATCCAGCAGCATTGCTACTGCGTTTGTATCCCAAAGAGATCTTAAAGAAAGGAAAGGGACCTGTATGTGCAAGAATGTTTGTGGCAGCCTTCTTTGTGGTGGCCAGAAACGGAAAGTACGTGGATGCCCATCAATTGGAGATTGGCTGAATAAATTGTGGTATATGAATAATATGTAATATTATTGTTCTGTAAGAAATGACCAGCAGGGTGGAGTTGTGAAAGAATCCAGCCATTCTGGAGAGCAATCTGGAATTATGCCCAAAAAGTTATCAAACTGTGCATACCCTTTGACCCAGCAGCGCTACTACTGGGATTATATCCCAAAGAAATACTAAAGAGCGGAAAGAGACATATATGTGCCAAAATGTTTGTGGCAGCTCTTTTTGTTGTAGCTAGAAACTGGAAGATGAATGGATGTCCATCAGTTGGAGAATGGTTGGGTAAATTGTGGTATATGAAGGTTATGGAATATTATTGCTCGGTAAGAAATGACCAGCAGGAGGAATATAGAGAGGCCTGGAGAGACTTACATCAACTGATGCTGAGTGAAATGAGCAGAACCAGAAGATCACTGTACACTTCAACAACAATACTGTATGAGGATGTATTCTGATGGAAGTGGAAATCTTCAACATAAAGAAGATCCAACTCACTTCCAGTTGATCAATGATGGACAGAGGTAGCTACACCCAGAGAAGAAACACTGGGAGGGGAATGAAAATTGTTAGCACTAATATCTGTCTGCCCAGGTTGCATGTACCTTCAGATTCTAATGTTTATTGTGCAACAAGAAAATGATATTCGCACACATGTATTGTACCTAGACTATATTGTAACACATGTAAAATGTATGGTATTGCCTGTCGTCGGGGGGAGGGAATAGAGGGAGGGGGGGTAATTTGGAAAAATGAATACAAGGGATAATATTATAAAAAAAAAAAAATATATATATATATATATAATAAAAAAAAAGAAATGACCAGCAGGATGATTTCAGAAAGGCCTGGAGAAACTTAAATGAACTGATGCTGAGTGAAATGAGTAGGACCAGGAGATCATTGTATACTTCAACAACAATACTGTTGGATGATCATCAATTCTGATGAACATGGCCCTCTCTAAAAATGAAATGAACCAAATCAGTTCCAATAGAGTAGTAATGAACTGAACCAGCTACACCCAGAGAAAGAACTCTGGGAGATGACTATGAACCACAACATAGAATTTCTAATCCCTCTAATTTTCTGCGCCTACATTTTTTTATTTCCTTCACAGGCTAAATGTACACTATTTCAAAGTCCGATTCTTTTTGTTCAGCAAAACAACTGTTTGGTCATTGTTTTGTGATTTTAATATATAGTTCGGATTCGCTCCTATAAATGACACTCTCACACAATAGTCAAAAGTAAAAGTACAATTTAATCATACAGTGCAAGGAATAGATTGCTTACAGTAACATCCAATACAACAAATAATACAAAATATTAAAGAAAGGATTAATAATAAGTACAGTAGAAAAAAATAAAGAAAACATCACCAATTCGAGGGAACACCAATTCTCTTACAATCTCGGCTGGGGACCCCATTTCAGCAGCCTTTGAGTCTCGAATAGGGAGAATTTCCCTGGCAGATCGTCATCTCCGTGGGTGAAGTCCGAGGGGACTTAGGGCTTGCTAGCTTATATAGGACTTTAAACAAAGAAGGCATTCTAGCCCTTTATACTCCCCCTTCATAACAACTGTCAGTCAATTAAACATTTATTAATCATCAATTATGTGCCACACTTATAATAAGCACTGTGGATACAAATATGAAAAAAAAAAAAAAAGACTGTCCTTTCTGCCAAGGAACTTGATATTTAATGGGGAAGATAATATAATCATAAGCAGGGGAGATGAATGGAGAAAATCAGCCTTCCACCTATATAGGCATAGTAAAGAAGTCAAAGGAGAAGAGATACTTATCCCAGGTCCCCTCCTTTAAAGGAAGAGGTTTTTTGGTTGCTTGTTTCTTAACAAGGTAATTGGGATTAAGTGATTTATGCAGGGTCACATAGGTAAGAAGTATCTGAGGCTGGATTTGAACCCCAGGTCCTCCTGACTTCAAGACTGGCATTCTATCCACTGTACCATATAGCTGCCCCTTTTTGTGAAGATTTTTCAGCTCTTTACTCTGCCCTTTGATCAGACACACAGTAGATATTGATGAGATATGAATATCAGGGCTTATTTAATCTTAGGGTATGATCAAGTTTCCCAATTATGAAATTCTTAGGAATATAGCAGAGAAGCCAAATGAGTATGGATAGATAAAAAACTAACCAATAAATAAGCAATTATGATACATCTATCATATGTCAGGCACTGTACTAGACACTGAAGTTACAAAGTCAAAAAAGAAATAGTTTTTGCCCTCAAGGAACTTACACAAGATTTATCTACTTATAACCTAACCTATGATCTTTCCATCCAACTGCACATCATTGTGTAGATAACAGGTATTCTTCAATGACTACTTTTTTCTTTCTTTTTAAAAAAATTAATTTAATTTAATTTTCAATTTCAAATTCTCTCCTTCATCCACCCATTGAAGAGGCAAAGAAAATAATAACTATTACAAATATATATATAGCCCATGGCAATGAGATTGTACAATGATCAATTCTACTAGAAATGACTCTTCAGCCCCCCCAAGTCGTTTCCCCCCTCTCTCTCCCGTCCCTCCTGGGGGGGCTGGCGTGCGCCGTTGCTACCCCTCTGCTGCCGCCGCCACCAGGAGGCAAGATGAATGGAAGGACCGATTTTGGGACAGAGCAGAATGCAGAAGTCTCACCACCACTCCCTAACATCGGAATGGATTACATACCAACAGAAGAAGAAAGAAAAGTCTTTGCTGAATGTAATCGAGAGAGCTTCTGGTACAGATCTGTTCCCTTTTCTGCAACTAGTATGTTGGTTACTCAGGGATTAATAACTAAAGGAATTCTTTCCAGTCATCCCAAATATGGTTCTATCCCTAAAATTGCATTTGCTTGCATAATGGGATATTTTGCTGGAAAAATCTCCTATGTGAAAACTTGCCAAGAGAAGTTTAAACGACTTGAAAATTCTCCTCTTGGAGAAGCTCTGCGAATGGGACCGGGACGTCGACTTGCATCACCTGGGTATTTTTCACAAAAATCAGAATTTGATTCAAAAATGCCTGCGCAGTCATCTTTTGGAACACCTCCAATTTCTGAAAGCAGTGCGAAAGAAGGTGCTTTTCCTCCTTATGAACCAATCCCCTTCAGTGCTTCCATTAATGAATCCTCTCCTACTGGTATTACAGATTATAATGCCCAAGGACCTGATACAACTGTGGAAGAAAGTCCTAAGAGAAAAGTTGTTACATATGAAGAATTAAGGAATAAGAACAGAGAAACATATGAAGTAACCTTGTCACAAAAAGGTGATACCCCACTTCGGTCTGTGCAAGAAAGAGCACCAAAAAAACAAGGGAAAGTAAACCAATATGGAGATACTTGGGATGAGTGAAAAATTTTGTCATCTACTGAAGAGAGTTTGCGTTGAGTCTACTGAAGAGAATTTCAGCTAACCAGCGTCATCTAGATGGTCACAAGCATCTGCAGGAAAGTGCAGAAGCAGCTTCCACAAGCATATTTAAAAGAAGAAACTTGGGTTTTTAGTAGTGTGGCTTTACAGAAGGTTTAAAATTAATTATGGACTTTAAGGTTAATATTTGTATCAGTGTACATACACTGCTTGGGAAACTAGATGAATGAAGGTACTGGACTGTGATTTTATAATTTATAAAATCGTTTACAAAATTTGGTTAAACTACTCCTAAAGTTTCATCAAAAGACTCTGATGCACTGAAACGGGCATAGACAGATCAAGTACTATATGTGTGTTCATGCACATATAGGCAAAGCAACCAAAACGTTAAGTATTAAAACCCCATGTGAGAAATTAGCTTTTTTTTTTTCCCCAAAAAAGATTTGCCATGTCTTCATGTATATCTTGTCAATTAAAGTTGGAAACAATATGCAACTAAAAAAAAAAAAAAAAAAAAAGAAATGACTCTTCAACAAGGAGATGATTCAGGCCAGTTCCAATGCTATTATGATGAAGAGCCATTTGCACTCAGAGAGAGTAGGGACTGAATGTGGATCACAACATAGTATTTTCATTCTTTTTATTGCTGTTTGCTTGAAATTTTTTTTCTTTCTCATTTTTTCCATTTTGATCTGATTTTTCTTGTGCAGCATGATATTTGTGGAAATATGTATAGAAGAACTGCACGTGTATCATATATTGGATCATTTGCCATCTAGGAATAGGGGTGAGGAAAGGAAGGAAAAAAATTAGTACACAATATTTTGTAAGAGTGAATGTTGAAAATTATTCATGTATATATTTTAAAAATAAAAAGCTTTAATTAAAATATGTGTATATATATATATATATATATATATATATATATATATATATGTATGTATGTATAGCCAAGAAAACAAATTCCCACATTAGCTATGGTAAAATATATATATATATATATATATATATGTATGTATAGCCAAGAAAACAAATTCCCACATTAGCTATGGTAAAAGAAAGGGAAGAAAAGAAAAGATGCTTCAATCTGCATTCTGAATCCATCATTTCTATCTGAAGGTAGATAGCATGTTTCATCATGAATTCTTTGGAAATGCACTCATTATTTTTCCAGTCGAGATTATTAGACTGAGTTCAAGCTAAAACTCTTTTTTTAATTTTCAAAGAACATGCAAAGATAGTTTTCAACATTTCAACAACTTGAAGAACCTTGTGTTCTAAATTTTTCTGCCTCCCTTTCCCCAACCCTTCCTCTAGACATATTTCATCATGCTACACAAGAAAAATCAGATCAAAACAGAAAAAAAAATGAGAAAAAAAAAAAGCAAGGAAACAACAAAAAAGGTGAAAAAACTATGTTGTAATTGACATTTAGTCTTAATAATCCTCCTTCTGGATTAGGCTGAATTCTTCTGATGATTATGAACCTCATTTAGGAAAATCCAAAATGTTCTGGGGCTTGATATAATCAGCATAATGTTATCCATAAGCAGAAGCATCTGAGTAACTTCACTATCTATAGAGAATCCCTCTTTCATTTAGACTGTGCTAGGAATGTTCCATGATAGGAGAAAACATTTTTGGCAGGCATATCTCTCTTCTTGTTTTGTGCCTTGCTTTAAATCATTAATCAGAGGATCATTGTTGTTATATTTTTTCATGTACTCTTCCATGCTTTCAACATATGCATAGAAGACAGCATGCTGGAAGAAAAACAGGAGTTCCAAATGCATGGTTCACAGATCCTTAAGATGTCTTTTGATAGATTTTAAAGGATTTGTGAATTTGTTCAATATTTTGGTAATTATTTCAATTAAATTAGTTTTGGTCAAAATTTGATTGATTTTGTTTCATGAATTTGAAAACATTATTCTAAAAAGAAGTTCTATAGGCTCCACCAAATTGCCTAAAGGATCCATAACTTAAAAAAAGTTTCTGAACCCCTGTTTTTTAGGTAACAGTTAGTTCAACTGAATCAAATGCATCTTTTATAGTCAATAAATAATAAGCATAACAGGATTTTGTATTCTCAATAACTTTCAGCCAATTGTTTAAATAAAGACATGACTTGCTATTCAATATTGTTTGTGAAAGCTTTCAGGTTCCTTTCTCATAACTTCATCTTGAATGCCCTTGATGCACATGTATTTTCATAAAAAATTGTTTAGGTTCTTAATAAATGTGTTTTGATTTACTGATAAAGACAGGGAAAGAAGTATATGAGCTAATAGCTATTAACATTCTTGCAGTCACCTTGGTTTATTTTTTTTTCTTTCTTACACCTTTGGTACTCACCATATTTCAAATACTTTAATAATTGATCTCTCAATATCTTCAAAATTATTGCCTACAGCAAGGACTTCTTTTGCTTATTTTTTATTCTAATCTATCTGTTCTTATTATCTTTGTTTCCATGGTGCCATTTCTACCTTGTCAAGTAGCACATTAGGGATTATGATGTTACAGTTCAAATACAGAATAACTATATTGTAATTTATCAAGAGTTTGTTATTAAAAAGTCTTAACACTTCTTTTCCATATTTGTCTGTTTCTTGTCATCCTTCCTATGCTAGCCTTCAAGGCCCTTGAGATAACTTTGCTTAATTAGATCCCTCAGTAAATTGATGTAATTTAGTTTTTCCCTCTACTTCTTGCTATCTTGGGGAAAAAGAGAAAGGGCAGAGACCAAGGGAAGAGTATTGCTCCTAATTTTCCACCATTTTCCATAAGATATTATAAATGAATTTATATTTAAATTGGTATTTTCTTCTACTGCTATAGCAGTCTTTCTACTTCCTATGCTGCTTTGTGAGTACTATTATGTATTCAATTAAAAGGAAGAGTTAAAATATCCTTAAGCTTAAAAATATAAAGTGGATTTGATCACTACTGGATATATTCCCCAAAGAACCAAAGATAGAAGAAAAGGTCTCATATGTATAAACATTTGCTTTTTAAGTATATATTTTTCCAAATACATTTTTAAGATTTTTTGTTTAATTTTGAACTCCAAATTCTCTCCTTCCTTTCCATGTTTCTTCCCTTCCTAAGATAGCAAACAATTTGATATTGGTTATACATGTGCAATCAAGCAAAATATATTTCCATATTAATTGTATTGTGAAAGAAAACACAGGCCAAAAAAAGCAAAAAGTAGTATGGTTCAATCTGTTTTCAAAATCTATCAGTTCTTTCTTTATCTGGAGATGGATATTATTTTTCATCCCTTCAGAACTGTCATGGATTTTTGTAATAATGCAAATAATAAGAATAGTTAAGTCATTCACAGTTGATCATCATACATATTATTCTTATTGTGTACAATGTTCTTCCACTTCATTTTGCATTCACTCACATGAGCCTTCTTAGGAAAGGAGGTGAGAACACCAAAGGGAAATAAGGAACCAAAACAGATATTGTTAGCAAGTTTCCTCAGGTTTACATAAATCCATCAGCATGGGAGGCATCACACAAGCATATAGCAATATAACACAGGCTAGTAGTGATGTAACAAACAACATGAATCAACATATGATACAACAAACAACATGAATATACATGTCCATAAGTCCTAAGAGGATATATGAATAACAATCACACATATACTTCCTTTAGCAGCCAAGAGATAGTCCAAAACCAATCTATTGTCCATTATTTCACATGTCAGAGAATCCAATGATTCCTGCAAGTTTTTGAAGTCCTGCAGCAGTCTCATCAACAATTTGATGTTCATGATTCAATTGCCATTTTCACTGAGTTAATAGCTATGCTTTTTCAATGGCACATGTAGTCAGAGATGGAATCATCTGATGTTTCTTGGGTCTTTTCCTTTGTTTCAAGGGTCTTCTCCATCTCTCTCTGATGAACAAGGCAAATACAGTTTGTTGGCACCCATCTGATTCCTTCTCCATTTGTAGACATACAAGCAAACCTTCTCCCCTAAGCAGTTAACATATCTGGTCCCTTCTATTCACCACTTTCTGGATCTCCTGGCATCACCTGGCAATTATCTAAAAATAGTGGAGCTGCTCTCACTGTACACTGACTTTCCAGTGGGTTATAAAACCTGTCTGCCAGAGCCAGTGTCAAAAATCAAAAAAAATAATGGTATAAAGAGGTAAATTTAAAAGTTCTCTAGGGTTTCCTGTGGCTCCCCCTTTCTTTTGTTTTTGGAGGAGCATATAGATGTCTCTGTTTCTCCACTCAACTATTGCCTGCCCTTGAGGATTAAAAGATATGCCAGTGGTGTGCAAAATCTTATACTGTGCACAAAAGTGTGCAAAATGTTTAGAAGTGTATGCATGTCCATTATCCATTTTTATTGCTTGTGGCACACCATAATTGTGAAAGCTTGTATAAGGAATTCAGTGATTACCCAGGCTGTCTCTTTTGCTGCTAGTATTGCAAAAGTAAATCCTGAAAAGGTGTATACTACAACATTGATAAAAGACAGATGACAAAAGATTTATAATAAGTCACATCCATTTGCCAAATGTCATTGTGTCTCAAACCATAAGTGTTCTCCCCTGGAAGGAGTGTAGGAATGTGAAAAGGAAGGCAAGCTGTACAGGCTTTTACTATGCTCCTAGATTCCTCCTTTGTTATTCCAAATTGCAAATGTAAAGCTTGAGCAGCCTGATGATATTTAGAATTAGATTCTTGGGCTGCCTGAAAAAAAGGAGAATTGGCTAACATGATTAGAAGGCGATCTGCCTTTGAATTTCCAAAAAAAATAGGACCTGGAAGTTCACTATGAGAGTGGACATACAAGATATAAATCTTACCTGATGCTTTCTCACTTGCTCTTGAAGTTCCTTAAAGAGCTGATATATATTGAAAGCTACAAATTTTATTTGGGCTGTGGAAATTCTTTGTACCATATCTATTGAATAGGCTGAATCAGTAAGAGCTGGAATCATTGCACGCAATTCATTCTGCTAAGTGGATTGAAAAGGAGTTCTGATTACTCTCTTTATAGTTAAGTCATGAGAGTATACAGCACAAAATGTTTTGTTTGGATGTATCTGTAAAGATAATTGGCCCTTTAAGAGGAACCTTAGAAATGTTTTTGTTTTGTTTTGTTTTGTTTTTTTCAAAAATCCATTGCCTATTATGTAATGTCAGGTTATCTTTAATGAAGACTGTGTGTAAAATTTGGAGCTGTGGCCAATAAAATTAGCCACATTACATTAATTTGTGCATTGGTATAAAAGGTGTATATCTTGTCAGGTCTTATCCCAGATAATTGTACTGCTTAATGGCCTTTAATAAGATTCTAACCACAAGCACTGGGTAAGGACTAAGGCTTTGTTCTGGTTGTGCTGGAAGGTTCACCCACTCTATCACCTGTCTCCTTGATGAAGTACTGCTGTGGGTGTCTCTTTTGTAGCAAAAACTGATATTTCCAAGGGTTTTTGATTGACTCTTTCAACCACATTGGGTAAAGCCAGTTCAACCTTTCTCAAAGTCTCTTGAGTTTTTTTTGGTAAACTGGTGTGGTGAGTTTAAAGCAGTGTCTCCCCTTAAAATGTCATATAATGGTTGTAATTGATAGGAAGTCAAGTCTAACACTGGATGCATCCATTAGATATCTTCTATCAATTTCTGAAAGTCATTTAAGGTGTTCAATTTCTCTGTTGTTTTTTTTTTAATTTTATAATTATAAAAAAATTTTTTGACAGTACATATGCATGAGTAATTTTTTTTTTTACAACATTATCCCTTGTACTCCCTTCTGTTCCGAATTTTTCCCCTCCCTCCCTCTACTCCCTCCCCCAGATGACAGGCAATCCTATACATATTAAATGTGTTACAGTATAATCTAGATACAATATATGTGTGTAAATCCACTTTTCTTGTTGCACATTAAGAACTGGATTCCGAAGGTATAAGTAACCTGAGTAGAAAGACAGTAGTGCTAACAGTTTATATTCAATTCCCATCAACTTCTCTGTTCTTAAAGAAAGTTTTTGTACTGTAAGCACTTTAGGATATACTTCATATCCTAAATATTGAAAAGGAGAATGTCTTTGAATTTTTTCTGGAGCTATATACAATTTGTAGTTCCTTAGTGTTCTATGGTCTTCTATAGACATGCTTCTAACATTTGCTCCTAATAGCACAACCCGAGATATCATCCATGTAATATAACAACATAACTTTTGGAAATGCTTTTCTTCACTTATCACAACTTATTTGCTCAATCTCCCTATTATCCAAATTAACATTCTCCTTTATTGAATTTATTTCACTCACATTTAGTTTGTGTCAATGGATGCTCAATATTTGAAGTTTTGATTTGCCACTCATTCTATGAGAACTCATAAAGAAATAAATAACACTGTAAATATGGATGGACTCCAGGATTAGAAACTTCCAAAAAAGAACTAATGTAAGGGATTTTGTATTGTTTTGTGCCTAGTATGTTATATGTGCCCACATAAATCTGTCTAGATATGACTCATAGAGAGGAAAGAATAGATATCTTTAGTCTCCTCCTTTCGCACTTTACAAAGGGATATTTTGATTCCTGCTAAGAATGAAAATGGGAAATTGGGGCCAGAGGCTAGTGTTTCTATTCTCCTCATAGAGAAGGGATACTAAACTAAATTATATCTATCTGCTCTCTTAAATATTTTTAGTCTAGGAGATATAATGTTTAGGTTCAAGCTGTGCTCCTGATCACTGTCCCTTAATGTAAAAGGAGTGACCCAAACTATCATCCAAGATTTGATCTCCATCCCACCAGATATCAGTTCCACAGTGAATACCCATAGCAAAAAGCAAAAAAACAAAAACAAAAAACTATTACCCAAGTTAATAGAAAGCAAAAAACAGAGAAATTAAACATATAAAAATACATACCAGAATACAGAATAAATGAATTCTCACTGGGAGCAGGATTACTCAATCAAGAGAGTTTTAGCTCTCATCCAAAGGGATATTCCCTAAAGTCTCTAGTATAATAATCTGGGAATTAAGGATGTGATTGAAGTGCCAACTTCTCTACATCAGCTTCTTCTTAGTGTATTTCTCCCCAGTGTAGAATTAAATGTACTCTCTCTCAAATCTGGAAGTTTTAAATGCCTACAATCTCTCTTTTCTCAAGCACTCACAAACTCTGCCTCTCACATAGTATCAGAGCTCCATCGATGGCAAAAGTCTCATATAAATAGATTTTGTACCTCATAGAAGAAGCACAAAGTAGCATGTCAAGTTACTTAATATATATGATCACAGAGGTAATACAGATAGTCAATGACACAGATGAGATTTAAGTTCAAGTCATCTGAACCCTGCAGAAAGTGTGACCCTGATGTCCACTGTGCAGCAACAATGCACAAAAGACTATATAAGTGAGATGGCACTATGGCACAAGTAATATTGTACCTGTTGATCAATACTTCACCAAATTAAAAAAACAGAAATTGTAGACTATGTCACAAATGAACTGTTATAAAATTTACCCTAAATTTACATAATGATGTAATGGGAGCAGACTCAAACTATCAAGTAGAATAGGGATTAGATTTGTTTTTCCTACCCCTGGAGGCAGAACTAGAAACAAGGATTAAAATTCAAGCAAGGCAGACAAATTTCATTTGGAAAACTTCCTACCTCCTGGACATATCCAAGAGAAAAGAGCTACCAGAGGAGGAAGCAGATTTCCCTGCACTGGAGCTTAAATAAGCATATAAACAAGGGCTGTATAACCACAAGTTGGATTAGTATGAAAGGTTGCTTTGTATTTTGAAAAATATATTATATTGTTACAGGGATTTTTTTAGGTATGGGTTGAACAAGATGGTCTTTAAGAAGCCCTTTCCAATTCTGAAATTCTATAGTTCCAGAATTGTTGGGATCAACACCTATTATGTGGAACATCCCCAAATTATTTTAGGATTCAAAGAAAGAATGCAATCTACCTGGAAAGCCATAAGGCTAGAATTTTGTCTTGAGAAATGATCACTGGTGCCTATACTACTAATTCATCCAAGATAATAAAGACAAGCAATAATAATTTTTAAAAGATTTTTATAATGAGCAAATATTTCATTATTTTTCATGAATAAAAAAAATATCATTTGTGAAAGGTTAAATACTAGTCCTTTTTGTGGATAAAATGATTATGACTTCCAAAACAAGATAAATTTCAACAAAATTAATTTTTAAAAAAGATAATTCTATGAATATCTTAAATTTGCAAAAGTTGTTAAGCTACAGCTCTGTTCAAGAAGATTTCATCCTAATAGTAGAGAAAGGGTCAATGAAAATGAAGATGTGCAGCAGAAGAAAAGTTGATGGAATAGGACACACTTGACTAGGTTTATGTAATTAATCATCTCCATTGTCATGACTCAGGTTTAACAAAGTAGAGTTCATGACAATGGACACTTGAAAAGTTCTAATTAAATAACTCTACACCAGAGAGATTACTGACTGGCATGAAAATAACTTTCTGTGGCATCTCTGACATACACACACTTTTGTCTTATAACTCGAATTTCAGTCAATGAGCATTCTTCTGGTATCCAGAGAATGGAGGTTAGATTTGCATAAACATATGATGGGCAGTCTCCCCAAGATTAGCACAATAGTGGAAGTGGAGTGAGAAGAGTGAATAATATATTCTCCAAAGTACAAAGTGACCTTTCATAGTAACCCTTTTTTAGAGCATGCCCTGAAGCAAGATGGTGATAGAGATGGATGGAGTTAATTGTTCAATCCTTCTTCTAGGTTATAGGTATGCTATATACCTATAAGGGTATATAGGTATATACCTATAATCCTTGTGAATCTGCTCCAAAGTTTTACAATTTTACTTTTGGAGAAAAACAAAATCTAGATACCTGTGAGCCCACAACAAAAATTATCCATAGAAATACATCACAAGGGAGCCAAAACTAGCACACAAGCATCCATTCAATGAAACCATTCTCTCAGATAATGAATCTGTCACAATCATCCTGCAGTATAGATAGAAATTGACATTGATTATCATGAACTGATGTGCACGTTAACCTTTCCTGCTAACATGGTCAACAAGGTAATGCTCTGGAAAAAGAATTAGCAAATCAACCATCACCTGGGAAATTGAAAAGAAGTCAGACTCATAAGAAACCTGATGGGAAACCCAATTTTGATTTTAAGTCTCTTTGCAAAGAAATATAGAAAAGTATATGATGATAATGATGAATGAAAGGGAAGAGAAAAGGGAACCAAGGAAAGTGAGGGAAAAAAGTAAGACTGATGAAGGTTAAACAGACCATCTGATGCAAATACCTTTTTTCCCCCTCAGGGAACAATAAAAGACTTGAATAGAGTAAGAACAAAGACAATCGTGTATTATATTCAACATATATTCAAATATGTGGAAAATAATACTATGTAATTATAGGCAGAAGTCAAATTGATAGAGCAAAATAAAAAACAAGAAATGTCCAGGAATTAGTCCAGAATATTTCAACACATAGTAAGCAGTCAATAAACATTGATTAAGCACCTACCATATGCCAGACACTGTGTGGAGCACTATAGATAGTAAGAAAGGCAAAAAACCAAACTCTGTCCTCAAGAAATTTTCTTTCTCAGGGTGAGACAACGTGCTATTCAGTTGTGCACAAACAAATTATATACAGAATAAGCAGGAAATAATCAACAGAGGAAAGTCATTAGAATTGAGAAGGATAGAGAAAAGTTTATTGTAGAAAGGAAGTCAGAGAAGCCAGGAGGGAGAGCATTCTAAGTCTGGAAGACAGTCAGTGTCTAAATCAAGGAACAGAGATGCCAGTAGATAGAAAAGTAGTGCATGGCATATATATTGTACCTAGGATATACTATAACATATTTAATATGTATGGGAATGTCTGCCATCTAGGGGAGGGGGTGGAGGGAAGGAAGGGAAAAATTCGGAACAGAAGGGAGTACAAGGGATAATGTTGTAAAAAATTACCTATGCATATGTACTGTCAAAAAAAGTTATAATTATAAAATTAATAAAAAACAAAAAAAGAAAAGTAGTGCATGGTGGGGTACAAGAACAGTGCTGATCCTGGGAAGAGGGCTAGATTACAAAGGACTCTAAATACCAAATATTATCAAATTGAACTGTTACTAAGGGATCAAGATGGTAAAAGGAAGGGAATGCTGTTAGTATAGGTTTGATGTCCTTAGAGTGAAATCCAGGGGTTAGAGTTACAATGGACTGAAGAGCTTTGTTTAACATAATGATAAGACCTTTGGAGAGATGGGAAGCCAGTAGACGTGATCAGATAAGAGAATTTCAGAGTTCATGAATTGGTGGATGAATACAAGACCAAGGATCTGATCATCTTTGTGTGTGGCTAAGGTGAAGTGGAAGAGTAGGTCATAGAAAATTTATTAGTTGAAGAATTAATAGGTTAGAGTATTTGAGGGAGAATCAATATTAATATAGAAGTCCCCTAAACAAGAAGTAAAGAGGAAAGAAAGGTGATAAACCAGGTACCAAGAGAGGAAGGGGTGGGGAGAGGAAAGGATATGCCCTGAAGCTCTGTAGGCAAAAGCTATTAGGATATAATTAGAGATTATGTGAACCTCAAAGAAGAAATTATCAAGTATTGGTGACAGGGATAAATTGCCAACTATAAGTGTCAACATGTATAAATATATAACATGCTATTGTACTAGAAACGCTAGCCTCGGCAATAAGAGCCAAGAAAGAGATTCAAGGAATTAGAGTAGGTAATGAGGAAATCAAACAATCACTCTTTGCAGATGACATGATGGTATACTTAGAGAACCCCAAAGACTCTGTTAAAAAGCTATTAGAAATAATTTAGAACTTTAGCAAAATTGCAGGATACAAAATAAATCACATAAATCATCAGCATTTTTATACATTACCAACACAATCCAACAGCAAGAGATACAAAGAGAAATTCCATTCAAAATAACGGTCGATAGTATAAAATATTTGGGAATATATCTACCAAAGGAGAGTCAGGAATTATATGAGCAAAATTACAAAACACTTGCCACAAAAATAAAGTCAGATTTAAATAATTGGAAAGACATTAAGTGCTCTTGGATAAGACGAGGGAATATAATCAAGATGACAATACTCCCTAAACTAATCTATTTATTTAGTGCTATACCAATCAGACTCCCAAGAAGCTATTTTAATGACCTAGAAAAAATAACAACAAAATTCATATGGAAGAACAAAAGGTCGAGAATTTCAAGGGAATTAATGAAAAAAAAAAATCAAAAGAAGGTGGCCTAAAGCAGCAATCACCAAAACCATTTGGTATTGGCTAAGAAATAGACTAGTTGATCAATGGCATAGGTTAGGTTCACAGGGCAAGATAGTGAATAATAATAGCAATCTAGTGTTTGACAAACCCAAAGATCCCAACTTTTGGGATAAGAATTCATTATTTGACAAAAACTGTTGGGAAAACTGGAAATTAGTATGGCAGAAACTAGGCATGGACTCACATTTAACAACACATACTAAGATAAGATCAAAATGGGTCATGATTTAGGCATAAAAAATGAGATCATAAATAAATTAGAGGAACATAGGATAGTTTACCTCTCAGACTTGTGGAGGAGGAAGGAATTTGTGACCAAAGGAGAACTAGAGATCATTATTGATCACAAAATAGAAAATTTTGATTACATCAAATTAAAAAGCTTTTGTACAAACAAAACTAATGCAAACAAGATTAGAAGGGAAGTAACAAATTGGGAAAACATTTTTACAGTTAAAGGTTCTGATAAAGGCCTCATCTCCAAAATATACAGAGAATTGACTCTAATTTATAAGAAATCAAGCCATTCTCCAATTGATAAATGGTCAAAAGATATGAATAGACAATTTTCAGATGATGAAATTGAAACTATTTCCACTCATATGAAAGAGTGTTCCAAATCACTATTGATCAGAGAAATGCAAATTAAGACAACTCTGAGATACCACTACACACCTGTCAGATTGGCTAAGATGATAGGAACAAATAATGATGAATGTTAGAGGGGCTGTGGAAAAACTGGGACACTGATGCATTGCTGGTGGAGTTGTGAAAGAATCCAACCATTCTGGAGAGCAATCTGGAATTATGCCCAAAAAATTATCAAACTGTGCATATCCTTTGATCCAGCAGTGCTACTACTGGGCTTATATCCCAAGGAAATACTAAAGAAGGGAAAGGGACCTGTATGTGCCAAGATGTTTGTGGCAGCCCTTTTTGTAGTGGCTAGAAACTGGAAAATGAACGGATGCCCATCAATTGGAGAATGGTTGGGTAAATTATGGAATATTATTGTTCTGTAAGAAATGACCAACAGGAGGAATACAGAGAGGCTTGGAGAGACTTGCATCAAGTGATGCTGAGTGAAATGAGCAGAACTAGGAGATCATTATACACTTCAACAATGATATTGTATGAGGAATATTCTGTTGGAAGTGGATGTCTTCAACATAGAGAAGAGCTAATCCAATTCCAACTGATCAATGATGGACAGAATCAGCTATACCCACAAAAGGAACACTGGGAAATGAGTGTAAACTGTTAGCATTTTTTGTTTTTCTCCCCAGATTATTTTTACCTTCCAAATCCAATTCTTCCTTTGCAACAACAACAACAAAAAATTGGTTCTGCACATATATATTGTACCTAGGATATACTATAACATATTTAATATATATGGGAATGCCTGCCATCTAGGGGAAGGGGTAGAGGGAAGGAGGGGGAAAATTCGGAACAGAAGGGAGTACAAGGGATAATGTGTAAAAAATTACCTATGCATATGTACTGTCAAAAAAAAATGTTATAATTATAAAATTAATAAAATAAATAAATAAATTATATATATGCATATATATACATATATAAAACATGCAAAATATAAATAGCAATAAATGACATCATACCAATATAATAAATCAATTATTGTGCCAGCATGATTTGCCAGTTATTCAGCAGGTACGGTATATCAATTTTATGTATATTATAAGTTCTCATAATAAGCTGTATGCAATTATACATATGTGATATTATGTCACATATAATCATATAGTTTAATATTATTGTATATTATTGTATGTGGAGACTTACCTTGGCATGTCTAAGTAACATGGAAGCTCCCAATTTTACTATTCATAATAACAAAAATATTAAGAGGTATATGGCTATGTGTATATATACACATGTACACACACACACACACACACACACACACACACACACACACAAGTACCTTAGAGGCCATCAACTCCAACTTCTCTCATTCTTACAATAAAGAAATAAGAACAGGGAGCTCATTCAAGGTCCCATAATTAGTACCTATCTGAGTTTGGATTCCTCAGGCTCCAGAGCTAGTGTTCTTTCCATTGTAGCATACTGGGTTCCAACTTCATAGCTGTATTATTATAGACAAGTCACTTTTTCTGAGACAGTCATCTCATCTAACTGGGTGGAAGCAGTAGTCAATCAACAAACAAGTGTCCTTTATATGCCAGCTGTTATTCTAAGACCTAAACTAAAAGAAAATAATATTTTTTTTCTTCTCAGGAATCTCCCTCTTTTAAAAGAATTCAGAAGAAGACAATTCCTTATGCCAGAGGAAGGAAATCATTAATGGTAGAGGTTCAGCTATTGTACAGATTTGTAATGGATATATATTAGGGAAGAAGGTGTTCTTGATATTCCTCAAATCACAGTTTTTAAAAATATTACTACATTTGTTTTTTCATTCATATCCAGTCATATCCGATTCTTCATAACCCCATTTAGGGTTTTCTTAACAATGATAATTGCCAAGTGGTTTATCCTTTCTTTTCTCCAGTTCATTTTACAGATAAGGAAACCGAGGCAAATAGGATTAAGTGACTTGCTTGTATTCACACAACTAATAAGTGCCTAAGGGCAAATTTGAACTCTGGAAGATAAATCTGCCATACTTCAAGCCTGGATTTCTATTCACTGTGCAGCCTCATTGCTCTTAGGTACATTTCCCATTTAAGTTAAAGCCAGACCTATTCTGAGGAACTTTGAAAAGAGTTTCCTGTAGCATAATTTTCTCATGTCCTCTCCCACTTTTGAGAAGACTTTGCCTTTTTCAGCATCCACACTAGAAACATTGAAAAAAATAATAAATAAAAAGGGTAGAAAGGGAAGTTAATATAAAATGAAAGTCCCTTCTTCACAGGCAGAACCTGCTAAAGAAATAGAGACAGACTTAGACAGTGCTAATAATGGAACTCAAAACTCTGCCTGCCCCGGTCTTTTGTTTTGGTAAAAATGTTTCAGCTCTAACTAATCATTTGGATACTTGCCCCACCTCCAGCCTCTCAGTTTTATCCTGTGTATATCATTGGTTTTCCTATGTGTTTCTTGTAAGCTACAGATTGTGGGGTTTTATTTTCTTATCCAATCTGTCACTTTTTCACTTTATTGGATATTTGTTCACATTTAAAGTTATGAGAGTTAAGGTTATGTTTTCCTCCATTTGTCTCTAATATCAGGGAGTTTTTTAAGTTATGATTTTCTCTCTTCTACTGTAAACAAAGCACTGTGTACTATAAACTATATACTATAAATGCTATGTCTCTTCAGTTACTTCAGTGTAATCTTTTTTCAAGTGATCCTACTCCCAGAAGCTTTCTTTTCCCTTACACCTGGTTTTTAATTCTTTCCCTCTTTTTCTTGTTTCACTTAAGCCAAGTAGAATTTTCCTTTCCTCTCCTTCAATTTGTCTTTTACTGTTATTTTTCATTTTTTTATTTCATTTTCCATGGACCTTTCCAAAGGGAATCTCTTTTTCTCATTTATTCTGTTCACTAATTTCCTTTTCTGTCCACTCTCAACTCTTATTCCCTGGTTCATGACCCCTATATTTATCTAATCCCTCTCTATACCCTGTACTCCTGATGGAATCAAGATTTATGAGGTACCCATGTGAGGCTCTCTTCTCTAAGCAGCTTCTTTCCCTGCTTTATAGATCTTGCCCTATAGCCAAGCTTTTTCATTGTTCCTCACTCCCAGAAAAATACCAAATTCCTACAGGTGACAGAGAAAAAAAACATTGCCAAGTCCAGAATCTTTCTTCCTTCTACCTCTCACCAAGTCTTCCCTTCATACAGATGTGAAAGACCAAGCAATCACTTTCCACCAATGAGGATAATCCCATGCAATTGGCCTTTGAGTTAAGGGTTTCACTAAAAAATTTCCAACTGGACAAATTAACTCTTCTTTGGAGAAATGTGCTGTAAAAAGTCAGCTAAATGTATTGCCTTTCATTAATATCATTTGTTTTGTTCTTGTTTGTTTTTGCCTGTTTTGGGGAGAAGTTGGTTTGGGATTAGGATTTTGTTGTTTTATTTTGTTTGCATAGTGTGATTTTTTTTTCAACCAATGGCTTTCACAGAGAATCATAGCCATGGTTTGTTTCTTTAATATTTTTCCTGTCACACATGTAGAAGGATTTTGCTGAAATGATTTGTGTGGGGTCTGTTCCATAGTTCTTCATTCCAACAATAATTCCTTCAAGATATGATTCTCTGCTGGTTCAGAAGGATTTGAGAAAAACCAATGAAGTAGTCATTTTATGTTATCACTATGCAGCACAGAGGAACTTCAAAAAGATAACATATTCCTTGCAAGGGACATGAGTAAGGTCCTGAATCATGTTATTTTTCATTTGTCTTTAGATATAATGCAGGATTATATCCAAGTGAATGCTTAAATATAATTTGATAATGGCAAGTAGAAAAATATTAATAGACCTGGGTCTAAGCAGACTAAAGAAACTCCAAGAAAAAAATCTCTATGTATTAAAAAAAATGGTATAAAAATGCTTCAAAATGTTTGTTATAAAATTATAACAAAGATATTTCCTTGAAAAAATGTTATTTTAATTAATAGGTACATGATCATGTGAGCTACCCATCTACCCATACAAATAGATATAAAAATTCATCTACCAAAGAGTTCACAAAACAAGGCTCTGAATCAATCTAGTCACCATTTTATACATGGTAACTTCATTTTTATAGATGAAGATGATGGGGGTTGAAGTCCCTTTAAGATTCCTTTCTAATTGCCCAACCCATGGCAGACCTTGATTCACAAATCCTGGTCAAAGGCACCCTTTGAATATCCGGGCCCAGCCCTACTCTCAGCTCAGCTTCTCCCAGCCCTCACCTGATCTGATCTAACTGAAAAGCCCACCAGGAACTAAGAACTGCCCACCATCTTATGGGTATAAAAGAGGTGAGCCTGAACTCCTTCTTTGCAGAAGCCCTCCCAGCCAACACATGGTATCCTTCCAGCCATGTAAGGATTCCTGCCTGCCCAGTGGCCACCTCTAGCCCTGGCATCTTTCTAACTGAACTTTACTTCCAATTTCTACAATAAACCTTTTATTTATCAATCTAGGTTTTGGGGCCTGTAAATTCATTTTACAGGGGATGCTGCACCTCATGGGATTATCTTATTAAATATGCGCTGAGAAATGGGATTCCCCATTTCCTTTCCCTCATTAAAGAGACTGAAGTCTGAAGAGAGGAAGTGATTTGCTGAATGCCATATGGAGTTAATGGTGACCACACAACCCAAATATCTCATTCACATGTCAAGTCAGTTCAACATAGGTCAGAGAGAAAAACAACTTTAGTAAGAAAAACTCAATGATACTACTTTCTCTTCTTTTCTCCTTCTCTACTTTTCTTCTCTCTTTCTTCTTCTTTGGAATTCTGTTGCATAAGCAACTGGGTGTTTAGGAATGTAAATAGTAGAATTCAAACTCATCCTGAAGTTATATTTTCTTAATGATAATTAGAATATTATTACTCTGTGGTTTATTACAATGGCTATCATTATTGTTGGTTACTAGTTATTTTATACATATCAAAAATATGCTAGATATTAAAGTGAGATTTAATAAGAGAGAAAGAGGCAGAGGCAGAAACAGAGACCGAGCTTATTATATGGAGCAGAAAGATATGGCGTCAGTGTTCCAAGATTAAATTTCTACCCTGCCACACACTGTGACCTTGAACAAACTACTTAACCTCCTGGTGGCTTAATTTATACATCTGCAAAATAGCACATTACCACCTACCTTATTTACAGAGAGGTTGAAGATTCACTTAAAGTACTAATTAGCAAGATTCTATCATTTTGGTAAAATTCTAACACAGCTGGAAATCTGCACAGCTGTGATTTATGGGACTTCTTACTGCTGAAATAAGTACTAATGCATAAAAAGAGAGAACTATCCAAGTGTAAAATTGGCAAAAATAATTTTCCCTTGGGCTGGATATAAAACCATGTTAACTTTGTCTAGACCAGTTGCCTCATTGGGTTTGAATATGATACTAGGAGGTCAAGGTCATAACTATAAGTCGCATATAAATGTAGTAATTCCACAAATATAAACCATGAGAGACATTTGCTGCATCCCTAACCACAGCCTTAGCATTGATCAACAAGAAGCCATGACCCATAGAATGTGAACAGGGCAGCACCATCATCACTTCTTAAAGAATAACTTAAAATTTATTTTCTTTTGTTGGTTCAAAAGTTTCATCATTGTACTTTCAAGAGAAGATATAGCTATTTTCTTCTTTTAAAGAAAAATTTATTCTAAACTTAATGAGCACCAAAAAGTTTCTCCAAATATATATTATATTTCTAAAGTACATAATAAATTCAGCATATTACTTTCATAGTTGTCCTGCTTGTTTTTCTTCCTGTCTGTCGTCTTTTGTGCATCTTTAATGCTTCAATGTCTGTCTCTCTTCCTTCTCTTTCTTCTCTTCCTCCTTTCTTTCACCCTTTCTTTCTTTTTTTTCTCTTCTTGTTTTTCTTTTTTTCTTCTTTTCTTTTTCTCCTCCTTTTCTTCCTTCTTTACATTCTATAGCTAGTTCTGCTCTACTACTAATTTATTATTCATCTAGGTTTTAAAAAGCCCTCTACTTCAGGATCATCCAGAAGCCAATATGAGAAAATTATTCTCTTAATGTGTAAGTTGACATTTGACAAATATTAAAACAATATCACTAGATCTATGACAAAATATAAATTTTTAAAAATTATTAATCCAACATTTTAACTCTTATTTTAAACAAGACAACAGTGAGACTTCATACAAATTAATGATCTCTGTGTTAAACTAAAGTAACTCCTACATGTTGCAAATTATATATACATAAATATTTCTGTGCTTCTATAATCTTATCAAAAGTACTGATCCCAAATCTTTTGTTTGCTCATCCTTGTGATTTCCCCCCATCTTCTCCCATAAATTGTCCATAGAGGATCTATCTAATGAATTAAAGGCTTTTCTTTGATTCTTTTAATATTCTATGGTTATCAGTACAGTACTCAAGCTATCTACCAGTCATTTTTTCATTCTAAGAATAAGTTGGATTCAGCTCAAACTAGCCCTGAAGAGCCAATTGTTAAATTTTCAGTATGAGTATTTACACCTTGAAAATCACCAAACATAGTGGGGCAGCTAGGTAGCACAAGGGATAGAACACCAGTTCTGAAGTCAGAAGGATCTCAGTTCAAATCTGGTCTCAAATCCTACTATATGTTGTTTACAGGAAACACACCTGAAACAGGATGAGACATTCAAACTAAAAGTAAAAGGGTGGAGCAGAATCTATTATGCTTCAGGCAAAACCAAAAAAGCAGGAGTAGCCATCCTCATCTCAGATCAAGCAAAAACAAAAATTGATCTAATTAAAAGAGATAAGGAAGGGCATTATATCCTGCTAAAGGGAAGCATCAATAGTGAAGCAGTATCAATATTAAACATGTATACACCAAGTGGTGCAGCATCTAAATTCTTAAAAGAGAAATTAAGAGAGCTGCAAGAGGAAATAGATAGCAAAACTATAATAGCGGGAGATCTCAACCTTGCACTCTCAGAATTAGATAAATCAAACCACAAAATAAATAAGAAAGAAGTCAAAGAGGTAAATAGAATACTAGAAAAGTTTGATATGATAGATCTTTGGCGAAAGCTAAATGGAGACAGAAAGGAATATACTTTCTTCTCAGCAGTTCATGGAACCTATACAAAAATTGATCATATACTAGGGCATAAAAACCTCAAAATCAAATGCAGTAAGGCAGAAATAGTAAATGCATCCTTTTCAGACCATAATGCAATCAAAATAACATTTAATAAAAAGCCAGGGGAAAATAGACCAAAAAATAATTGGAAACTAAATAATCTTATACTAAAGAATGATTGGGTAAAACAGCAAATCATAGACATAATTAATAACTTCACCCAAGAAAATGACAATAATGAGACATCATACCAAAATGTGTGGGATACAGCCAAAGCAGTAATTAGGGGAAGTTTTATATCTCTACAGGCCTACCTGCATAAAATAGAGAAAGAGAGGGCCAACGAATTGGGTTTACAACTAAAATTGCTAGAAAAGGAACAAATTAAAAACCCCCAGACAAACACAAAACTTGAAATTCAAAAAATAAAAGGTGAGATTAATAAAATTGAAAGTAAAAAAACTATTGAATTAATTAATAAAACTAAGAGTTGGTTTTATGAAAAAACCAACAAAATAGACAAACCCTTAGTAAACCTGATTAAAAAAAGGAAAGAGAAAAAGCAAATTGATAGTCTTGAAAATGAAAAGGGTGAACTCACCACTAATGAAGAGGAAATTAGAACAATAGTTAGGAGCTACTTTGCTCAACTTTATGCCGATAAATTCGATAACTTAAATGAAATGGAAGAATACCTTCAAAAATATAGCTTACCCAGATTAACAGAGGAAGAAGTAAGTAGTTTAAATAGTCCCATCTCAGAAAAAGAAATAGACCAAGCTATTAACCAACTTCCTAAGAAAAAGTCCCCAGGACCAGATGGATTTACAGGTGAATTCTACCAAACATTTAAAGAACAACTAACTCCAATGCTATGTAAACTATTTGAAAAAATAGGGATTGAAGGAGTCCTACCAAATTCCTTCTATGACACAGACATGGTACTGATACCTAAACCAGGTAGATCGAAAACTGAGAAAGAAAACTATCGACCAATTTCCTTAATGAATATTGATGCTAAAATCTTAAATAAGATATTAGCAAATAGACTTCAGAAAATCATCCCCAGGATAATACACTATGACCAAGTGGGATTTATACCAGGAATGCAGGGATGGTTTAATATTAGGAAAACTATTAGTATAATTGACCATATTAATAATCAAATTAATAAAAACCATATGATCATCTCAATAGATGCAGAAAAGGCATTTGATAAAATCCAACATCCATTCCTACTAAAAACGCTTGAGAGTATAGGAATAAGTGGACTATTCCTTAAAATAATAAGGAGCATATATTTAAAACCTTCAGTAAACATCATATGTAATGGTGATAAACTAGAACCTTTCCCTGTAAGATCAGGAGTGAAACAAGGTTGCCCACTATCACCATTACTATTCAATATAGTACTAGAAACTCTAGCCTTGGCAATAAGAGCCGAGAAAGAGATCCAAGGAATTAGAGTAGGAAATGAAGAAATCAAATTGTCACTTTTCGCAGATGACATGATGGTATACTTAGAGAACCCCAAAGACTCTGCTAAAAAGCTATTAGAAATAATTCAGAATTTTAGCAAAGTCGCAGGATACAAAATAAATCCACATAAATCCTCAGGATTTTTATACATTACCAACACAATCCAACAGCAAGAGATACAAAGAGAAATTCCATTCAAAATAACAGTCGATAGTATCAAATATTTGGGAATATATCTACCAAAGGAGAGTCAGGAATTATATGAGCAAAATTACAAAACACTTGCCACAAAAATAAAGTCAGATTTAAATAATTGGAAAGACATTCAATGTTCTTGGATAGGCCGAGCGAATATAATAAAGATGACAATACTCCCCAAACTAATCTATTTATTTAGTGCTATACCAATCAGACTCCCAAGAAACTATTTTAATGACCTAGAAAAAATAACAACAAAATTCATATGGAAGAATAAAAGGTCGAGAATTGCAAGGGAACTAATGAAAAAAAAGTCAGAGGAAGGTGGTCTAAGTGTACCTGATTTAAAGCTATATTATAAAGCAACAGTCACCAAAACCATTTGGTATTGGCTAAGAAATAGACTAGTTGATCAGTGGCATAGGTTAGGTTCACAGGACAAGATAGTGAATAAAAATAGCAATCTAATCTTTGACAAACCCAAAGATCCCAAATTTTGGGATAAGAATTCATTATTTGACAAAAACTGCTGGGAAAACTGGAAATTAGTATGGCAGAAACTAGGCATGGACCCACATTTAACACCACATACTAAGATTAGATCAAAATGGGTCCAAGATTTAGGCATAAAGAACGAAATCATAAATAAATTGGAGGAACATGGGATGGTTTACCTCTCAGACTTGTGGAGGAGGAAGGAGTTTGTGTCCAAGGGAGAACTAGAGACCATTATTGATCACAAAATAGAACATTTTGATTACACCAAATTAAAAAGTTTCTGCACAAACAAAACTAATGCAAACAAGATTAGAAGGGAAGTAACAAATTGGGAAAAAATTTTTACAGTTAAAGGTTCTGATAAAGGCCTCATCTCCAAAATATACAGAGAATTGACTTTAATTTATAAGAAATCAAGCCATTCTCCAATTGATAAATGGTCAAAGGATATGAACAGACAATTTTCAGATGATGAAATTAAAACTATTTCCACTCATATGAAAGAGTGTTCCAAATCACTATTGATCAGAGAAATGCAAATTAAGACAACTCTGAGGTATCATTACACACCTGTCAGATTGGCTAAAATGACAGGAACAAATAACGATGAATGTTGGAGGGGCTGTGGGAAAACTGGGACACTGATGCATTGTTGGTGGAGTTGTGAAAGAATCCAACCATTCTGGAGAGCAATCTGGAATTATGCCCAAAAAGTTATCAAAATGTGCATACCCTTTGACCCAGCCATACTACTACTGGGCTTATACCCCAAGGAACTACTAGAGAAGGGAAAGGGTCCTGTATGTGCCAAAATGTTTGTGGCAGCCCTTTTCATAGTGGCTAGAAGCTGGAAGATGAATGGATGTCCATCAATTGGAGAATGGTTGGGTAAACTATGGTATATGAATGTTATGGAATATTACTGTTCTATAAGAAATGACCAACAGGAGAAATACAGAGAGGCTTGGAGAGACTTACATCAACTGATGCTGAGTGAAACGAGCAGAACCAGAAGATCATTATACACTTCAACAATGATACTGTACGAGGATGTATGCTGATGGAAGTGGATTTCTTCAACATAGAGAAGAGCTAATCCAATTCCAATTGATTAATGATGGACAGAACCAGCTACATCCAGAAAAGGACTGGGAAATGAATGTAAACTGTTATTTTTACCTTCTGAATCCAATTCTTCCTGTGCAACAAAAAATTCGGTTCTACACACATATATTGTATCTAAATTATACTGTAATATATTTAACATATATAAGACTGCTTGCCATCAGGGGGAGGGGGTTGGGGGAGGAAGGGAAAAAATCTGAATAGAAGTAAGTGCAAGGGATAATGTTGTAAAAAATTACCCATGCATATGTACAGTCAAAAAATGTTATAATTATAAAATAAAATAAAAAATTAAAAAAAAAAAAAAAAAAAAAATCTGGTCTCAAATACTTAACACCTCCTAGCTATGTGACCCTGGGCAAGTCATTTAACTCCAATTGCCCTAACCAAAAAAAAAAAATAAAAGGAAATCAAACACTATATATCAAGGTCTGGTTTACTGTTTTTCTGATTATCCACATAATAAAGTGACAGAGAAATTACCAGTAAATATAGATTAAATTTAAAAGTGTGTCATTTGTATCTTTTGTTGAGAGCCAGCTATTAAACATTTACCAGCATACAGCTGCTCACTCTGTCTACATGACTAGCCTACTTCCTTTTCTGCCTATTTCCTAGGTGATATGCATTATCATCTTCTCAATATAGTCTGCTCATACTCACCATGCATCTCTCTTATTATTGCTGTTTGAGTGACTTTCCCTTGGAACCATACCCAATGACACTAGAATTCTGGAAGACACAAATTCCTAATGGGTAAGGAGAAAGGTACTTCCCAGAGTTATATTGTAAAGAAGTTCCCATAGTTCCATGGCTCATAGTGAAGATAACTCAGCATCTTCTGCCTCATCAAGAATAAGAAAACCTCAATTATTAAAGCACAAGCTGAGAAAGTGTGCCTTCTCCACTGCTTTTTACACCCTGGTCCACAATGGTCCAAACATAAGCCTCTCTTTCACCCTAAATCTGCTTTATAAGCCTATGTAACATAGAATTCCAATCTGGGGGCAGCTAGGTGGCGCAGTGGATAGAGCACCAGACTTGAATTCAGGAGGACCCGAGTTCAAATTTGGTCTCAGACACTTAACACTTCCTAGCTGTGTGACCTTGGCAAGTCCCTTAACCCCAGCCTCAGGGGGAAAAAAAAAAAAAAAAAAAATTCCAATCTGATGGGGGTAGAGATGCAATTAGAGTTTCATTGGTCTTTCTAGTCACTGCAGCAGCAACAGATCTGCCTCATGTATCAATCCCAATGCAACAATCACATGTTGGAGGAGTCTACCAAAAACAACACTTCTGTTGTTGCTGCAAGGGATAGAAAGCATCTTCTTTCCAGACTGAACTGCCATCCCAAGTCCCTTAATAACAGATTTCACATTGCAAAGGCCATCAATATAGGACCCTTTTCCCTATACAGAAAACCTCTTTTGCAGAACTTCATTCCGTGTTTCTCTCTTTTTTCAACTTTAATCCTACATGTTGACACCATACAGAGAACCACAGAAAAATAAGCAGCTGATTTCCTGCAACCTTAGTCCCTGGTACTTCATATCATTTCAAAGGAAGTAATGTCCACACTACAAGATTGAGAAGTAAGCATTGCTTTTGAAGTTGAAGGCTTCGGTGGTAATGAGAAAGGCTATCTTCCTTTCCAATCATTGCTACCCTCTGTAGTGTAGGAAGGAAACATTCTAAATTTGGATGAATCCTTGCCTGCTTTGGGTCATTCTTCCTCACAAACTAGTGTGTCAGTGGATTTTGCATCTTCTTGAACTCTCCCAAAGGTATCACTATAATTTTGCTTGTCAGATTATCATTTAAATATGTATTTAGCATATTTATCAACATACTCCCACCATATGTCAGTTTCCCTAGAGTTCGCTGATGATCTGGAATCCAGGCATCTGTGTTCTGTATTTAGGTTTGTCCTTGAGAAATGTAGATTCTTGGCATCTGGCAGTTAATAATATATAATAATAACTCCATACAAGCTCTTTCTCAGGAGCTTAAAACACACTGCAGACATGATTACATTTGTCAATACAGCATCCCTTTAAGCAGGATAAATGACAAAATTAAAACTTATAGAACTAAGCGTTTTTCTCCCTTAAAATACTCCATGAGATAATGGCATATTTATAATGGGGTCTCCTAACCCAAGTCTGGTAAAGTTCATGAGGAATGCTCCCTTAGTTTCCTTTATTTAAAAAAAAAAAAATTACAATGTTTTTATGTTACTGTAATGGCCAGGAGAAATGAAAGCATCAAATGGGTGACATGGAACATTATGAAGTACAGGTGCTGCTCATCAGGGATTTTGACATTTTCCTTTTTAAAGAGTATAGTTAAGGTGGAAATTGGGGCATGGGTAAAGCTGGAACTGCAGCATCTGGCACATACTAAATTCTTAACAAATGTTTGCTTGTCAAAATCAAAATTTCTAATCAAGCATAGTATAACACCTGGCTCAGGCACTTAAAAACATAGACATTTATTAACTCTCTTTTATAGTGATGGTAATTTGGTTCAGAACTCGAAACTTTAAGAGTTTCAGGACATAGGGTCCAAAGAATAAGCAAAGGAGAATCCAGAATATATTCAGATCATAATCTGGTCTGAGTAACTAGCTTACCTGAAGCAATCACTGAGACATACTATGATATATGTTATGTAGCCTCTTTAACATTACCCCTATGGAATACAATGCTAGTTGCACACAGTTCCTGAGTTTTGATGGGGAAGATTACACAGCACAACCCCAAGTGGGAAGAGGATGACAGATACACTTTTCAGTGACATTTCCTTCTGACTAATCTACTGCTTGCCAGACAGAAAGAGACAATGAATTTTTCTCTTCAAGCATTTCTCCTTTTCTCTTGTGAAAAGTTAAGATTCCCACAGTAATGGCTTAAACAATAGTAGAAGAATGCCTTTCACACTGGGGTCCATTCAGATCTACTCCTTTGAGCTGAGGTCTTAGTCTTGCTTGTTATTGTCTCCTCCTGTTGAAAGCTGAAGTTTAAGAAAAGGATTCAGTAAAGTGGCTTGAAAACATAATATGAAATTCCATGAATAAAAAAGCTCCTCTCTAGCTTTATATATCCAACCAGGAGGGTCTCTCATGAACCAGTAGGAGAGATCAAAGAGTGTTCATGGTCTTTTCAAGAAAGTTCTGTTACAGAAATGTTGCCGTAATTAAAATGCTAAGATAGAAGGGAGGAATATGGAAGAACTGTACAAGATTTGTTGGGCTTCAGTTCGTACTATTCATTTAACTATTTTATATAGGAGCAAGGTTAGAAATGTCTACATTCAGAGCTAAAAGTTATGGAGTTTAGCTGTATAAATTATGTTAATGGAAATAGAGGTCATGCAGATCATTAGAGTGATTTCCCCCCCAGAGCATGCTAAAAGTAACAATGCCCAAAGGGATAGTGAGAATTCTGTCTGACTTGTTTTTTTTTAAATATGTTTATTGAAGTCTTTTGGGTTTTACATTGCTGTAATTCCCAGATATGATCTCCCAACTCCAAACTAGACCATCCCTTATAACAATAAAAATTAAGCCAAAGCAATCAATTTTGTGCCTACAGGCTGACAGTGAAGGATAGGCGTCATCTTGATGGAATTGTTTCCCCTCCACCATGTACTAAGAGAGCTCTGCTTTAATTATCTGTTCTTCAAGATCTATATTGATGTTTCAATTACTCCAAACAGTTCATATTTTTACCATCATTGTTGAAATCATTGTGTAGTCTTCTAATTCTTCTCATTGTGTTCAACAGTAGTCCATATAAGCCTTCTCGTGGTTCACTTCAATTCTGTTCTTGCTACCCTATCATATTCCACTCATTCAGACACTGTAGTGGATTATTGCCCAACTACTGGTTATGCACTTTATTTCTGTCTTCTTACTACCACAAGGGCACTACTATGAAGGTTTTGATAAATATCTTGGCTTTTACTCCAGTTTGATTTAAATGTTGTTCAAAATAGAGTCAACTAAGTAAAATAGTAGAGTGCTAGACCTAAAATCATAAAGATGTAATTTGAATCCTGCCTTAGACATTTACTAGCTGTGTGACCCTGGGCAAGTTATTTAAGCGCCCTAAACCCTCAGTTTCCTCATCTGTAAAAAAAAGGATAATAATATAGGACCTAACTCAGTGGGCTGTTGTGAAAAGTAAGTAAAATTACATGTATATGTATATGTATATATATATATATATATATATATATATATATATATATATATATATATATATATATTATAAATCACTTTGTAAACCTTAAAGTGCTATATCAGTACTAGCTGTTATTATTATTATAACACATAAATTTGACATGTGTGTCCCTTAAAATATTTTTTTAAATGTCATTTCACTTTTTCTTCCTATCATCAATCAGTTCTTCAAACAATGAAAAAAAAAAAAAAAAAAAACAGTAGTAGGGACTGAAGAAAATTGAAAGGCAACTGTTTTCAGTAAAAAGATACAAGGTCAAACTTCAAGGGGTTCCTATCTCCAGGAGTGTTAGCCATTATAGAACTAAAGCAAATTGCTGGTGCTTTTATGCATTAATTTTCTTTATCCTTCTTTGTTTTGGTTGTAGGGTCTTTCCTAGTGATTTTACAAGATACCTGCTGTGTTCCTGCTGATTCATTCCCCTTGCCTGGGAAAGTAAAATGTGAAAAGTCTGCTTTCCTTCAGCATGTCCTTACCTAGGGGACACATCCTGAGTGATTAATTGCAGGTCTTTTTCAACTACTGCACTTCTCCTGCCTTAAGTAGTTTGGTATTAATTACAACAAAGTTATCCTTTCAAATGAGAAAAGCTGACAAGTACCTTTGGGGTTTCATTAGATCTTAAAGCTATTTATCTAGATCTGAATTTGAGTCTATAGAAATTAGTTTTCCAAAAATTAATATACCTTAATTGTTGTTAGTTTTGTTCAAATCATGAAAATTATCCCCAAAAAATCCTGGTGACTTTTAGAAGAGCCTCAGAAATCAGGTATTTCAAACAGTTGAAATAATAGGCATTTTTATTTTCTCCAAAAATAAGAATATTGTTTAATACATCTGTCTATTAAGGTCCTCGAGAGCAGCAACTGTCTCATTTTTGTCTTTTATCCCCAGTGCCCAACACAGTGATTTACACACTATGGATATATCATAAATGTTTATTGGGCTGAATTAAAATTAATTGAATTAAATGCTGTGACTTGATTACAAAGAATCTTTAAAAGGTTATTAATTAATAGTTACTCTATTCACTTCCAAATGGTCTTTTTTAAATTCATGATTTTTCTAAGGATAATCTTCCATCTTTTCTGTTGACTTTTTTAGTCTCTGTCTTAATATCAGATGTACATTGAGCAAGATGAATGGCTTAAAGATGCCACATCAAGAGAGTTGGAAAGAGTTTTTGTTTGTTTGTTTTTGACAAATAAAGATTCATTTTCAAATAGATAATTTTTTTGGAAGACAGAAGTTAAAGAATACATGTATATAATGAAGTAGAAACTGTGCATGCTCTATACTTTACAGACTCCCCTTTATCTACCATGTCCCACCCTCCCCATCTTCCTTCACTTCTATTTTCTTTGGTCTTCTTTGGTATTCTGACAGAGTTGATTGAATCCTTATTCTACTATTTATTCTGTTTGTCTCTATGGTGCATGACCTTCATTTTGCCCTAAGACATGACCTGGAAGATTAATGCCTCCTCCCCAAATCCTCTATTTTCAAAGATGTTATTGCAGATCTTAAACAGGAAGAAAGTAAGCAGTGATAGTGACTAATGGCAATTAGCAACAATTTAAGTGGGGAGAGGTAAAGAAGGAATAATACTACTAATTCAGAATAATACTATACATAATAATAATACTATATATAATAACACTACTAAATTCAGAAACCAAGAAATAAACAGTTCAAATATGAGGATTTTTGCAACAGATAACAGCCTTTTGTTTGTACTCTCAGTTTAGTCATCCATAATCTGATTTGCTATATAATTCCATTGAACCCTTTCTAAACTGAAGAAATATTAACAATATTACATGAATCTTTGATTCACACACACAAGGCCAAAAACTCTAGAAGTCTTTAGACTACTTTCATACTGTGAAGAGAAAAAAAGTCTAAAAAGGCCTGAATTTTAAAAATTTTTCCAATTAATTTAAACACTGCAAAAAATGACAGAAACATAAATATTATGCAACTAACTGGATAAGTCACTTCACTTTGTTGAATCTAAGTTTCTTCATCTATAAATAATAATAATAGCTTACATTTACATAACACTTCAAAGTTTGCAAAGCATTTTGCAATTATCTCATTTATCCCCAAAATAATTCTGGGAGTTAGATGCTATTATTGTCCCCCTTTTTATATATGAGTAAACTGAAGCAGATAGAGGAAAAGTGATTTGCCTAGGATCACTAGTGTCTGAGTGCTAAATTTGAGTGAGTGTCTGAGGCTAAATTTGAACCAAGATCCCCTTGGTTCCATCCAACACTTATCTATATAGTACCACCTAGTTTCTATAAACACAGAAAAATGTCCACATGATATCTAAACTCCCTTTCAGCTCAAAGAAACCATATTTTTAAATAAGCAGCTCCTCAAGAATCCTAGCAAAATTGAATAGTAGGCAGTTCACTCTTTCAGGGATATTCATCTACCCTTAAGGCTGTAGATCGTATTACACCAGCAACTATGCCAGTTAAACTGTTTTTGCTTGCCAGGGGAAACATCTGAACCTGTGGGCCAAGGTGAGGGTTAGGTCTCTGGCTCATTGCCCCCACCTGGAATTGCTCCAGGAAAATGTTCTAGTATCATCGTGGTATAGCTCATGTCTAGTTTCCCTAAATGTGGGTAATAGCGTTCTCAGGTTTTGTATAAGGGCTCAAAGTATCAAGGCATGAGAGAGCTTTTATTTAATTCCCTAAAAATAAGATACAAATGATTCAAAGGAGCCTATAAATAGATACAGAAAACACATAATGTATTCAAAGAGCTTATCAATTCACCCTCAGAAAGGAAATAAATTTGGGAATACTATCAGGCAATTTCAATAGTGAAATCAATTTCTCTCTCTGCCTCTGTCTCTGTCTGTCTGTCTGTCTGTCTGTCTGTCTTCCTGTCTCTCTGTCTGTCTCTCTCTCTGCTTCTGTGTGTGTCTCTCTGTGTGTCTCTTTCTCTCTCTGTCTTTGTCTCTTTCTCTCTCTCTGTGTGTCTGTATCTTTGTGTTCCACTTCCTGATATGACAGAAATTGCATGGCGGAGCACATTGCATCATAGACATCTTCTTTGCGCTCTATAAGGTCCAATCTCCAAACTCTTAAATTTGGGAACTCCCAAACTAGGAGTCATGTGTCAACAAACATCTTTTTTTCTTCCATATGTTTTTGCAGGAAATCTCTTTATATTATAAGCTGCTACAAAATTCATGATCCAGGAAAGCCCACTCTTTAGCCCAAAGCTGAGCTTTAAAGGAAAATAATTCCAACAACACATCATTCAGAGGAGGCAGGCAAATGTTCACAATGTGCTTCTGCTGCAGTTTGACATTAACTACTTGCTGAAGGAAGAGAAAACTTCATTTGGGCAAAGATTTACTCCACCCAACCCCCACCCCAAAGAACTTGGGTCCACTCTCTTTGAAGGTAGAAAGGAATGAGGGACAAGTGATTTACTTTTATACAAGTGGGGAGCTGAGGAGGGGGTGTAGGAAATTGGACAGCTTATCATTAACCAACTATCAGGAAGCTGCTCCAGTCTCAGAAATCCAATCATTATGGTACCAATGGGCATGTTCAGCCTCCATAGGAAGAGTGTCCCTTAAATGTCACTTACCAAAAATCCACACTCTGAAATCTTTTTAAGTTAAATTGGGGGACTCATCAAATTGATCAGGGATCCCCCTGATCAACATCACTTAAATCTTCAAATGCTTGAATCCCCTTCTGTTTTCTTTGAAGTCTGACTTGACAGAAATTGCAGAAGAGCAGCATGGCATTCATTATCTTTTGCCTACATGACAAATATGGTATTTTAAGGAGATGATTGCTAATGGTGGAACATGAAAGAATAGTCTTTTAGACTAGTTATTCTATTATGTTGGTCTCAGAAGCATAAATGACCTTTGTTAAAAGAAGATGAAAAAAAGGCAATTAAAAATAAGGTTTAGACTTCTCTATTAGAGCATTCCTGGTACAGATATATGTGACTTGTGATATAGAAATAGGGGATGTACATTAACCAAAGAGTACAATTCTGTTAGGGACAACTAGCCTGGGAAGTAGATAGCATGCCAGGCCTGGAGACAAGAAGACTTACCTTCCCAAATTCAAATCCAGTCTCAGACCTTCCTAATTGAATAACCTTGGAGAAGTCACTTAATTCTCTTTGCCTTAGTTTCTTCATCTGTAAAATGAACTGCAGAAAGAAATGGCAAACCAATATCTCTGCCAAGAAAACCCCAAATGTAATTACCAAAAACAGAACACCATTGAAGACAATTCTCTTAGGAAATGAATTCTAAGTAGTAGGTTGAGAATCATTCCAAAGATTTCTCATAAGAATGTGCCCTTGGCTTATGCCCTAATTGTGACTTGAGACTTTGTAATAACAATTTGAGCGAGAGCTAAAAGCTGCAAGCATTAGATTATCAACAATAATATATTGAAAGCTATAGATAACCAAACATTTCCCTGCAGTTCCCCCACACCACTAATGAAAATTAGTATTTAAGTACCTAATAGATAAATAAAAATACCAATTTTGTAAAAAAGGTAAAAATAAAAAGTAAATAAGTAAAGCATAATGGATTGCTATTCCTTGTTTTTGGGGTACATATTTAGTCCCTGGTTAAATTAGAACTCACCAGCCAACAAGAGAGAAGTCAGAAAGAAGAGTGAGGACTTCTGCTCCCCTACTGACACTTTGTCTGTTGGGAGTTGCCCTTTCTTGGGACATTGTAATAACTCCTTTTTTGCTTTTTACCTTGAAAGTCTCTGATTTTAATTTGGGTAACCCTCATTCTCCCACACAAACAACTACTTCAAAAGTAGATTCTATATAGCAAGCACCATACTAGGCACTGGGAATATATCGTTTCTGTATTCTATATTATTCTGTATACTGTCATAAAACTATATACACGTGTATGTGTATATATAACACATATGTTATGTACTTATAATTTCTGTATTCCCAGGACATTACATAATAGAATTTATTTGTCTCTATTTTTTGTTTGTTTATTTACGTGCACATAAAGTAGTAAGAAAAGATCTGTAACAACTACAAAGAGATCAGGAAAGGCTATGTGTGAAGGAGGGTGGACTTAACCAGAGTACTGAAGCAGGGTGGAAGTGAGGTGGAAGTGAGGAAGGAGTTACACTGCAGGAATGAACGAATAGTTTCTATTAAAGTAAGGCCTGGAAAATAGAATGTTGTGATCAGAGAACAAGGAAGCCAGTCTATTTGGACTACACAGAGTGTGAAAGGAAGTAATGTTAAATAAGCTTGGAAAAACAGGCTGGAATCGTACCATGAGTTATGAAGCATTAGAATATTCATGCAGAATTTCTCTTCACAACATTCAATTGCATTTTCCTCATAAAACAATCTGTTGATTTCCCTTCTTTGGTTCCAAAAAAAAGTGCTAGCAATTATTCACTTTAATTCAGGGAACTGGGGGGAGAGGTGGAATAGAAGCAACAAATTGTTAGATAGAGACAAACAGGGAAAGGGAGAGAGAGAGAAGAAGAGGGGAAAGGAGAGGGAAAGATCCCCAAGTTCAGGAAAGTTTTCAAAGGGTAGCCCTGTGATACTGAATGTAGAGAGTGCAAGATTCAACATCTGATTTCTAAATGGCTGACAGTCCACTAAGTTTGTGTCTAGTAAGGTGGAAAGATTGGAGAGGAAGAAAGACAAGTTAAGAGAAGTAATGCATGAACTTTTGAATAGTGGAGGAAGGAGATCTCCTTGGTATAGTAGACATGTGGGGAAACTAGAACTTAACTTATATCTTGACTTCTAGCATCTGTTATCCTAAAAACTGTTTAGTGTGGAGTTCCATAATGAGATCATTCTCTTCTTGATGAAACTAAGACTTTATCTGGCTTCCATTTGAAGTCTCATCTTTTCATATGCTATTTGCTTAGATAATCAGGTTTGTTCATTGTCTGGGACTTTTTTAAGCACCAAGTGATTCAATGGGAAATACTTAATCTGGAAAGAAGCTGTTACCTTCCACTTGAGAGTGATCATGGAAAATAGCTTTTATTTTAATATTTTAACCCTAGAAGGACATCTTACTTCTAGATGATATATGGGAAAATAGATATAATTCTAGGCTCAGTACCTTCTTAGATACAAGAAAGTGAAGGAACAAGTGACCAGGCATGTACCCACTGCTCCTTCCAAAGGCTGAAATCACAATCTCTCTTGGAGACAGGGTGGATCAGATACTAGATCAGATATCTATCTATCTATCCATGTCACACATGGTCCATCAACTTTATACTAAATGGACCATATTTGCATTTACATTAAAGAGAGGGAGGGGTGGAAGAAGGGTGGGAGAGAGGGAAAGAAAGAAGAAATCTATTAAGTACTTATTATTTTCTAGGCACTGTATTAAGTGCTAGAAATATAAACACAAACAAGGTAGCCCCTCCTGTCAAGAAGCTTCCATTCTAATCATTTACAACAGCACATACTCTAACACAGTGATGTCATTTTTGGTCTTTTTCCAGAAAGAAGTTAGTGGAGAAGAGTATACATCAATCAATCAGTCATCATTATTAAAGTACCTACTGTGCTCCAGAAATGGTGCTAATCTCTGGGGATAAAAAGAAAGGGAAAAGATAGTTCCTGTCCTTGAGGAGTTCACAACATGCAAACAACTATGTACAAAAAGTCATATATAGAATAAATAGGAAATACTTTACAGAGAAAGGTGCTAGAATTAAGAAAGACTATGAAAGACTTCCTATAGAAGTGGTATTTTAGTTAGGATTTGAAAAAAGTTTGAGAAGCCAGAAGATAAGAATAAGAAAGGAGAATATCCCAGGCATGAAAAACAGACAGCAAAAATTCCCACAGTTGAGATATAGCGGGGCTAGCTCCAGAAACAATTAGTAGGTCAGTATTACTGAATCCTAAGTATAGAGAGAAGGTTATGGTAAAAGAATCCTGAAAAGGAGGGAGAATGTAGCTAAGTTATGAAGAACTTTAAAGCCAAAGAGATGATTTTATATTTGATTCTGAGACAATAGGGAGCCACTGATGGTTACTGAATAGGGAGGTAGTAAGGCCAGACTGGTCCTTTAGGAAAATCACTTTGGTCACTGAGTGGAAGATGAACTGGAAAGAGATTTATGGTAGGCAGATCCCAGCTAGGATATAAAAAAGGAAAAAACTGAGGATAATGAGTAAACCTTATGGTCTACCTTCTCCTTTTCCACAATCCATCAAAATTTTTATATCTCTTCTACATTATGCTCTTTTATAAGGATAAAATACAACAGTGTAAAGGGGAAGTACTTTCCACTATTATGTAAAACTATAAAAGGTCAAGGTTTATGGAAGCTGATCGATCTTTCCCTTACAGTGGAGAGAATTTGCTGGACTTGTAGTTGGTAAAGTTGACTTCAAATTCTAGATCTGCCACAGAAATTTACGGTCTCTAGGCCTCCATTTTCTCTTCTGTAAAATGAGGGGAGCTAGCTAGGTGGCCTCTTAGGTCTCTTCAAGTTCTAAGCTACAATTCTATGAACCTTAGAAGTCATCAAAAAAAAAAAATATACCAGATATTTTTCTTAGTTTGGAGTTGTTGAATTTTTTTTTTGGGGGGGGGACTGGGTCTATTACTGAATTCAAGAATTCTTCATCTACATAAGCAAAACACATCCAAATGAAATAAGTGAAACAGACCACTTGAATATAAAAAGAATTCATATCTCTAAACTATGGATTAAAATCCATAGATAATTCTTAGTTCAATGAAGACAAATCCAGTGATGGCTAAGACTAAAGGAACAGAAAATTTTAGAATTAAAGTAGAGGGGGTGGGGAAGCAATATAGACAAAGAAAGTTTTAGGAAACATGCAGAATCAAATGTTTTGTTGTGGCTTTTTAAAAAGACATTTAATGGACCCCTATGTTGTCTTCACATTGTCCAATGGCTTTGATTTTGGAGAATAACAATTATGCAATTTCCACATATTGTGCTGTGATCACAGCATGCATTCAACAATAAAAAAGAAACAACCAAATATACTCAAAGCTGGGGATTTTGATAAGCTTTTTCTTTACATAAAGGTTTTCAACTTGATGTTTTTTGTAGATCATCTGGCATCCCAAATATTCCTGTAAGGTTTTGTAACATTATATCTACATTAAAGAATAGTATTCTATTTTCTTAAAATTGTCCATTGTAGCAACACTGTGGTTCAACCAGCAACAAATAGGTCATTTAACCAAAAAAAAATTTTCCTTGAATTCTGAGCTTTTTGCAACTGACAGATTGCTGGCTTCTTTCTTTTTTCAAAAATAATTCATGCCATCTGTTTGCAAAAGGTGAGAAATAATGGATAAAATATATCCTTTTAGGGCACAAAGCCATTCATAGAGAGATTTTTAGAACTTTCATTTGAAATCTGGTACAAAGAGCAAGCCACAGTTATCAGGCACCCTTAGCGACTGGTCCAGGGAAAATCAAAGATGATTTCCTCCAATCTCCAAGTGTCCCTATTTTGATTTCAGCCTTTGAACTACCATCAGTTTATTTTCTCTTTGGCACAGATTGCTGTAGGAATAATCCTAGTTCTCTTTTTGAAGCACATTTTTTATTTGTTGAGACTGGTTTCTAAAGTGCTCCACCTCCACCACCTGTTACTAAATTGGGTGCTGCTACTTGGGGAGTACGGATCAGTTCTGAGTTTAACTGCGGACTGGGATGGTGAAGTTACAGCAGCAGAAGAAGGTAGAAGATCATATTTGGAGGTAGGTGATAATAGAGTATTTAAAAATAAGTATCCAAAAATATGGAGCCTTAATAGATCATTACAATAGTGATGTATCTTTAAAAAATTAAAGATCTATCTTAATTCTTAGTCTCTTAAATAGTCTGTAAAGAATGTGTTAGACTTCTCCCCCACCTCATCAAGGCAATATTATGCCAATTGCTGGTCACTAGATGGCATTGTATAACATTGCTTAATAAACAAAATAGATGAGGTATTAACTAAAGTTTATACTTTGGACCAAGGGAACAATGTTACCTTAAAGTCATATATCTGATGCTGTGCTTTCTTCTTCAGATGAGAACCTAAGTCTGGAGCTTCTAATCCTGATTCTGGCTACTTCAGTTGGAGTTATTTGGGTGTGGTAAGCAAAAGAATTGTATATTCTTGAAGATTTTTTTTTTATGGTATTCCTGACTTTTTCCAATATACCTACTCAATAAAATAATCTGATCATAATTTTCAGTGAAAAATAGGTTAGATCTTCCTCTGAACCATCTTCTAAGTCCTATAAGAGAATTCTTACTTTTGCAAAAATTCCAAGAATTAGTTTCTGATTTCTAGAAGCAAATGAATAAGACACATGTGGAAGATGATTTTTTAAACAAAGCTTGGTCAGTTGTCTGGATTCATGCTCAGTGATAATGTGATAAGAGGAAAAAAATGTCATGCTGATATTTCCATACTGTTCCTGGAATCATTTGATCCACTTATCATTTTGATGTAATTTGAACTGTTTCATAAGCTTAAGTGGAGAAAGGCAATAAACTACATACACACACACATATTTATTTGTACACATGTACAAATATACTGTCTGCATATACTTATACATGTATAAGTGTCCATATAACTGCTTACCTGAAAATGATGCTCAAAATATTCTGAATCTTTTTACATTATTGATTGAATTCAATGAAATAGGTACAGAACCAAAAATAAGAAACTTGATCTAAAAAGGAGAGATGGGAAAAAATTTCATAGTCAATTTTTTTTTGTTACTTCAGAAGTAACCAAATATGATTATTAAAATTGTTATGTATTTCCTGGGATTAATACTGTGATATTTACATTTCTGAAAAATAAAGATAAAACTTTCTTAATCAGAACTCAAAATACTGTTGTAAGCTATGGCTATATAAATGATAAAATGTAACAGATCAAATCTTTATTATCGATTCCATACACATAAGTAATAAAGCATTTCATATATGCTATTGAATTTCTATAAGCAAAGAAAATGATTTATATTTTTCTACCTAGGTATTTGATATCCAAAAAAATGAGTCAGATCATCAGTTCTCATTGCTCCATTTGCCTCCAGATTTTTTTTTTTTTTCATTTTGGCAGGCATTTATAATAGTAATTTTCAGGATTTTCTTCTTAATTATTGAAATCTTTGTACCTTTTTTTCTTTCCAAGATTGTCATTCTTTATAATTGTTTTGATCCTGAAATTAAGAAACAATTGTTCTTCAACTCTTTATGCAACTTAATCATCATCATTGATATCATGACATCATCACAGCTAACATTTATATAGAGCTTTATAAATATATTCTTCTTTGATCTTACAACAACCCTAAGAGGCAATTGCTATTATCCTCAATTTACAGATTAGAAAAGGGAAATCAGTGATTTACCCAAACTGAAGTTCTTACCCCAAATTTCCAACTAATTAACAAAATCCTGATTGAATTGTCAGGCATTCAGGGTCTTTAGGCCTCAGTTTCCTCACCTATAAAATGAAGGAGTTGAGTTATCAACTTCAACATGATATCAGAGCTCCCTTTTAACTCTAATAATCCATAATTTTGTGACAGACTCCCAAACCACTCAGCAAGACAGTGAGCACATAAAAGAACCTAAGAGTTACTTAGTTGAAAGCCCTTGTCTAAATCCTATAGACTAGGATTTCTAACAAAATTCCATTACCAGAGAACAATCATGACGTCCTGTGGAGTTTATTTTAAAGGGATTTTACCTCCAATATCTTTTGGCAGGAAGATAAAATATCTCAAATTTTTGCTGTTGTTATTAAGTGTCACATGGGTCATTTACCTTTAAATGGTTTCAATAGCTTTGCTAAGGACTGCTTAATCTTTTTCACTCACTGGCAGAGCAATAGTCTAGACTCTAGACTCTAGAGTATTACTCAGCTCTGTCACTGATTAGTATAGGATTTTTGTCATGTCACTTACCCTTCAGTTTTCTGTCTTTTTTTTAAATTAGGATATTAAATTCATTAGATAATACATTAGATCCTTTGTGATGCTAATGTCCTGTGAGATTACAGAAGTTTCATTCTCCTTTTTAAAAATAATGAATGTAAACCAAAATAAAAGAAATACAAAAATCTCAAAAAAAATGTAAAAGGTTACCAGGGTAAAAAAATTTGGCTTTGGTCATCTTGTCTTATTCTTCTAAAAAGAAGTGGCAACATGGATAGCACTGAGCTAGGAGTCTCAAATTCATAGTCTTAAATCTGGAAAACTTGAATTCAAAATTAGCCTCAGTCTGCTGGCTGTGTGACTCTTAGTAAGTCTTTTCACCTCTATTTGCCTTAGTTTTCTCATCTGTAAAATATGTAATATGTATGTAAAAATATGTAAAATATAGATAATAATTATATCTACCTACCTGTTGGGAAGATCAAAGAAGACAAAATTTGCCAAAAACTGTATTTAAAGCATGATTTAAATATTAAGTATTATTGTGTGATATGTGTGTGATGAGAGTTTCATCCCATGACCCCAATTATATTTATCACAATAATCACAATTTGTTGTTGTTTTATTAGGTCTATCAGCTAGCTCATTTGTAGTACTGAAATGATTTGCCTTTTTTTTTTTCCAACTTATTTTATAGATGAGTAAATTGAGACACAGGATTAAATGACTTGCCCACAGACATAGCTACTAAGTGTCAAAGGGTGCATTTGAACTCAGGAAGTTTTCTTGACTCAAGGTCCAGTGCTCTATCCACTACTGCCACCTAACTGCCACAACTATCACAATAGATCTCATTAAAATAGCTTTTTAAAATTTGCAAAGTATTTTAAATTTATTTTCTTACTTAATCCTCATTATAACTTTTGTGAATAGATACTACCCAATTTACTGAAGAGTGAACAAGACTCAGAGTGATTTGCCCTGAATCACATTATTAGTGACCAAAACTGGAGTAGAACCCACATCTTTCTGAGAATACTCTATCTATCATACAGAACTGCCTTCAATGGTTAAGATAGTTTGTCTTCATCCATTACTTTATTAGTTTATGTTGTCCATTGACAATTCATAATTCAAGACTTATTTCTAATTAAACATTTTGGTAGGGAAACATTATTCTAGTATTTGGAAAAAGGCTTGTCTGAAATTGACCAGTTTTGATGAAAGAAATATCATCTAGGATGGATATAATGCCTTTTCAAATAAACTAATGTCCATGCTTACAGGTCAATATTTCTTCCTTAAGCTATTTGCTTGCTATCAGACAGAAAAGATAAACAAAAACCTATCAAAGTTTAAAATAATTTAGCATTTCAGATCCTAAAATAACATTTCTGTTTTCTCCCTTATTTATGGGCTCAAATGAAATTTTCTTTTTATTTAAAATGCTTATGTTGTTCTAATATCTAATATTTGGGCATTGCCTATGGACATTAATTGTAACAGATTTCCATAGAAAGTTTCAGAAAAAAAATTTCAAAAGTTCTTTAGTGAAAATGAAAAATGGCTTTTTCTTTAACAAAAAGATGGTATTTTAACCATGCCAGCCATTTCTTCTTCTCCACATGTGGCACACAGACACTAATGCCAATATGTACTAAACAGGAACTGGATGCTATTCCCTTCTGAACAGGCAAAGTACCTTCCCTTTAACTACTTTTAAAAACAAAAATAAATAATGCTTCTTTGAATAGAAGAGAAATACAGGAAGTCATATGGTCCCACCCACAGTTCCTGTATTCAGAATGTGACCATGGGGAGAAATATCTAAGGTGTTTTAAAAATCTATGACTTTTATGTTTCTAGGTATTAACAATGGCACTTCCTGTTTTGACTTCTAATTAAACTTAAGATAACAAGTATGGTTATACTAAAAGACCCTCCTTTTTTGAGTAATGGATAGTACTTATCCTCCCCAGCACCAAAATCAAAGATATGACTGGGTGTTACTTCCTAAATATGTAGAGTTTTCCTGGATTCTGTGTATAATTGATCATCTTCTTTGGGGGCACACGAAAATGGGGAAAAGGTGGAGAATAGAGGAAACCTATCAGTAGTTGGCATTTCCAACTATTTATGGATGCTCTGGTTTAGTGTTGAAACCATTATAATGTTCTACATTGTTCATTTTAAATAGGAGATATGGTAGTTTTGTATGTGATCAGAGAATGTATTTGTCCCTGAAACTGGATATATGTGTTGAGCAATAGATACTAGTCTTGGGCTAGTGCTGAGTAGTAGAGAAAGACTGAAGCATTGATAGAATTATAATACTACCTAGGGCAAGCAGGAAAGCCCCAGAAGGGATTCACTCATCCTAAAGAGAGCCTTTTGTTCTTAAGTAGGAGTTTTGTTTACAGATTTTGGATTACAGTCACACCCAGGTGGAGGTCTTTAGAAATCTCCCTTCTTACAGCATCTAATCCAAAAGCGCAATTGTGATGTCAAATCCAGAAGTTATTTCCCCTATAAAAGATCTGCCCCTAAATGTAGATCTTTCCTAAATCTCTTTTAGGGTTAACCTGATAGTGAAATCGGTTTCCCTAGTTAATCCCCTTTGACCTTAATCTATTAAATTCCTCTATGGATTTAGCCATCCCATCAAAGGTTTGCTTCCACCTCAGGAGGTATTCCCTTAAATACTGTCTTCCTTTTGTTTAATTGTGAGTTCTACTAGAGAACTTGTCTTTTCCTTTGTTAACTGCTAAAAAAAAAAAAAAAAAAAAAAAAAAAAAAAAGCCCTTTCCCTTCTAACTCCTTGTTAATTCACATAATAAATAGCATTTCTTTGTAATATGTGATGAATGGCTGGTTGCCCTAAGTCAAGAACTGAATCCTTATTATATTTTCATATAATATTCTTTTTTCAATGTTTTCCTGATTCTCTTTCTAATTTACTACTCCTGGTCCTATTTTACCTCTTCACTAGGATGATCTGCTAAGATAAAGGATACAACAGACTTAAGACTCAACATTTTGGTTATCCATTATCTATAAATTAACTTCTCTTTCTTTTTCTTTAATTTTCTCTCTCTCTCTTTTAAGTACATGGAAGGATATTTACAACCTTTTTTGTTTTCCCCAGAAATATTAAGAAGTAATATTTCTCTTTGAAGTCCTTTTCTTCTGAGAAAAGATCCTTGGAAAAGGAGGTGATAGGTGGAGAATGAAAAGGCTTTTCTTAGGAAATGGGTTAAAGGTAATTATTTAACCCACAGCTCTTGCCTAGGTAAAAATCATTGACATTCCTATTCTCTGTTGTTAGGAAGGAGTCCGTTTTCCATATATAAGAGACAATTTTTGTGCTTCATATTCAAGTAGATTCTCCATTATAGAACTCTATGAGTCCCTAAGTATCCTTTCTGAGGAGTGATCCAGGAGGAAAAGGATGGAATGTTAATCTAAACTGGGTCTTTTCCTTGTGATTCTTATAATTGTCGCCTGAAATCTCCTTGGGTCAGAATAGCATGTCCAAAAATATGGGGTAACATTCTGGTTTGGATATTTCTTCAAATTAAAAGCAGTTTGGATATTAATAAGTGACACTGAATTATTTCTGATAGACTTGAATCTAAACTTATAAGATTACACTATTAGTATTAACATTTTTTTCCTGCAATATCTACAATAGGATAGAAAATTAAAATTTGCTTTAAAAGAACTTTTTCAACCTCAAAAGGTCCATGATTCCAATAGTGAGATTACTTCCTTAACAAAAGTAGATTACAACCCCTCCACATCTCATAGTTATACTGACTAAAATCTTGATAGTTTATTTCTGGTGAAGAGTTTTTCCAAACTTAGACTGGTTATCAAATAATAATCATAGAGTTCTCTTCTTAGATTCAGAAATCTAGCTATACACTTACTTAATGGTTCTCAATAAATTAATCAATATATATTTCTTAAATGTCAGGCACTAGGCTACATACTAAGGATACAAAAAAGAAGCAAAAAAATTGTCCCTGCCCTCAGAGTTTACTTTCTAATGAGGGAAGCAACATGAAAACAAATATATACAAAGTATGGGACATTTCTCATTCTCCTCCATATTTAGCCACCCTGCCCCACCTTTTTTTTTTTCTGACTCTCCCTCTTTTATGTGTTGTTTCCCCCTAGAATATGAGATCTCATGTCTCTGGTCTGTCTCTTTTTGCTTTTATTTATATCCCCACTGCTTAACATAGTGCCTGGAACATAATAGCACATAACAAATGCTTGTTCCTTGACTGACTTCTCCTTTAGAATGAGAGCTTCTTTATATTGGGGACTATTTTACTTTTCTGTCTTTGTATCCCTAATGTCTATGAAAATGTACTGAACTTACTAAGTACTTTATAAATGTTTGTTGACTGAGTGCTAAAAAAAGAAATGATAATTTCATAAGATGTATCAATAAAAAATATAGTAGCAAAGAATTTTGTGACTTTAGAGACCATCTAAAAGACCTCCCCCCCTTATTGTATAGATAAGTAATCATAGATGAAGTGACTTGCCTCATGTTTAATTAATTTTATATCCAGGGATAAAACTAAATCTCCAGACTCTGGACTAGTAGTCTTGTTGCGGGTGAAGCCCCCTTTAAGATTCCTTGTACCTTTGATTTATTAGATTTGGTCAAAACCCCAAGGGGAGATCAGTATCTGAGCCAGTTTGGGCTTGTACCCAGCCCCCCACCGGATCTGAGCTGGCTTGGATAACCCAACCTCCAACTATCTGCTCAGGTTTCCCTAAAACAGTTTCTTCCTTATCTGAAAAGCCCGCCAAAAAATCTGGCCTTCAAGGAATCAACCTGAGCTCTACCCATTACTTTTTCAAGCAGATAAAAACAGCAAAGAAAGAATCATCTTTGGTCAGAGAGTTGAAAGATGCCAGCCAAGTTGCTTTGCATCAGAGACCCTTGGTCCCCGCCGCTGCTATCAGTGTGTATTTTCCTCTATCTAATGCAACCAGACCTTAACCTTGTTTCCAAACTTGGCAGTAAACATCTTTTTACCTATCTAGGTTTTCAGCCTGTAAATTCATTTACAGGGGATTCTCGCCACCACTAGACCTGATTTAACTTTGTATCCTTGCACAGAATCCTAAGGGGTTGCAAGGGAGCTCCATGTGACTCCCTGTACCCCAATCCTGCCACTAGACCTCACTTAATCCTATTGAGGTATATACCTCATTATTAGGTGTTTACCTCATCATGCTACCTCATCAGTCTTTCCATTATTTTCCACTTTACAAGGGTCACTACCCTGCCTCTTCCCCATTTATTAATATTCAAGATCAATTTTGCAATATTTAAAAAGATTAAATAAAAATAAATTTAAAAACAGAGAAGCCTCTGTGATCCTCCTTGTGTATATGACAAAGTTTATCCCCTCTGTAGTCAATAATGAATAGCAAAATCATACAACCAAGAATATATCTGATATTTTTCAAAATGAAGTATAGCAGTCACACAAATTGAGCAAATAGAAAATAATTCAAGTAATATTCAAGAGTCATTGATAACTTTAATATAGTATATAACCTTTTTGGAAGATGATGTTTGGAAAGTCATTTATATAGTACCTCCCTGTTTCTCTATGACTGGATGATAAGTTCTTTAGAGAAATTATAATATTGTCAGAAATTAGGTTGTATTCCTAATTTCCCAAAGAATAGTTATGTTATCTTGTGTTACAAAGTAATGCTCTACTAGCCTCCAACCCAATTATCTTAATATCTCTTATTTATGGACCACAAACCAAGCATTAGTGTCATAGATTTAGAATTGGAAAGGATCTTAGAGGTTATTCATTCCAGTAGTTACCAAAGTAAGGTCTTGGAAGCCAATGAATGATATCAAAAGGTCCATGACTTTATTCCAAGAGTCCTATGATCATTCAGAAGATAGAAAGATGGATGTCTTCCTATTCTTCCTCACTCAAGGTCAGTCATGGGCTTGTCTCCAACAAAACTATACCATCCCTTTAGCTCTCCTTACTTTTACTCTCTCCTTCCTGCTTGCCGCTCCATAGGAAAGCTATAACCTAAAACGAACCTGGTACTTTCAGTAGTTATCTCAGGCAAAATTCCTTGCCCTCCACACCTTCGGTATTATTTTTTGTCTCCTGGACTACTTCCTGGCTAGTGCAGAATCTCTATATTGACCTGAACACACACACACACACACACACACACACACACACACACACACATCACACACACATCACACACACACACAAACACACACACACATTTCCGTTTTTATTCTTTCTCTTTAAATTCTCTCCTCTAAACTTCCCTATTTTTTCTGGAAGAACCACAATCTTTATAACCAATCAGGTATAAAAAATTTGGATTGTCTTTGATTCTTTATTTTCCTTCAGTAGACAAATTAATTATTTAACAAATCTTGTCATTTCTATCCAAAAGTCTTTCATTTAGCTTCCCTTTTTTTTTAAACTCATATAGCCACCACCCCAAGTTAGGCCCTCATTATTTTCACCACTATTTATAATAGTTTCTTAATTGGTTCTCTTGCTTTAATTTTCTACCCTCTTACAATCCATCTAATACACAACTTCTAATATGACCTTCCTAAAATCCACGCTCTATTTGTTAAATTCCAATGGCTTCCTAATTATTCTAAGATCAAATATAATTTCATTTTTAATTTATATTTTTAAAATTTCTATTTTGTTCAAACTTCATAATATATATATAACTATTGGTGTACTTCTACATTTATTTAAACTATTAAAGCCCAAAACTACACTAAGACTTTTTGGAATACCTTGTATGATTTATAAAGTAGTAAATGTGTATTTTTAGGTCTGTGCTCAAAAAAAAGATAACCCTTCCAGACTGGCCCCTTTTAAGAAATGGAGAAATAATTGGAATGCTTAAGTGACCTGCCCAATCTGAACCTAAATCTTCTAAACCCAAAACTATCGTTAAACCTCACTGTTATTTTAAATATATATCTTTTCAAGAGTACAATAACATTCTCATTAGAATTGTACCATAATTAGTTAGGTCTAACTGAAATTAATTACTTGCAGTCATTTACTATTTATCACTAATGTTTTATTTATCTCTTTTAAAAAATGTAAAATCTACTTTCATTTTAGATGCAAACTCCAGATTGCTCCCCATATCTAATCATACTAAAGCAACTGGCATTTGCTAAAGCAGAAGAATAAGCAAAACACCCACTGAGGATACCATCCTCATAGCTAATAGCTAGAGTTTATAAAGAGTACTAATCCCACTTGGAAAAAGTATACAATTTGATCAACAGATGCACAAAAGAAATTAGTGGGAGATCTGAGATATCCAGAGATAATTGGAAAAATTCATTTTTAGCAGCTTTCATTCTGAGGAAAAATAAGTTTTAGGTCCAGATTGCTTTCTAACACAATAACAAACAATTAGGATTTTTGGACAAATGTTTTCCATTTAATTTATAAAACTTTAAGAATCAATATCACTATTATTTATCTGAAAGCAAGCCAGGGTCCTATTGCCTCCCTCTAGTATTATAAATCATTACCATTAGTAAAGTATAAGGAGTTCTTTTCCTACATGAATCACAGAATCAAAAATGGAATTAGGCAACCTCAAAGGTCACCTAGGTTAGTGGCGTCAAAATCAAATAGAAATGGATCCCTGCAGGCTGCATTTTTAATCAGAAAACCACAAATTAGCATTCTCTCTCTTGTATAGTAATTTTATTTATTTTGTTAACCATTACACAATTATGTTTTAATCAGATTTAGGTTGCTTTCTAGAGAGCTGCTTCAGGCCTACAAGTTTCAGATTGGACAATCACCTTCATTTTATTGGAGAGGAAAATGATATCCAAAGAGATTTAATCAGTCAATCAATTAACATTTATTTAGTGCCTACTATGTATCAGGCAACATGCTAAGGCCTAGAAATATAAAACAAAGCAAAACACAGCAGTCTTTGATATCAAGAAGATCACTGTCAGAAGGGGAAGATGATATGAAAACAACTGTGCATAAACAAGAAATATACAATATAAACTGGAGGTGATCTTATAGGGAAGGCATCAGTATTAAGGAGGATGAGGAAAATTGTAGAAAATGGGATTTTTAGCTAGGTATTGAAGAAAGCCAGGGAATCTGGGAAATAGAGATGAGTGAGACAATAGGGAATAGTCAGGGAAAATGCCTAAAGTATAGGAAATTGAGGAATGGCAAAGAAGACAGGAATACTGTATCACAGAGTGGAGCCAGGTAATAGGGGAGAGGAGAGACCTGGGGTGAGGAGAGGGACAGAGTCAAGCAGGGAATAAGGTATAAGACGATTAGAAAGGTAGGAAGGGATAAGTTGTGAAGGGTTTTGAAAGCCAAACCAAGCACTTTAAATTTGATCCTAGGGGTGATATGGGGTTACTAAGTGTTTATTGAATAAGGGAGTGATATGATTAGACCTGTGTTTTGGAGTGATTAATTTGACAGCTGAGTGGATGCTCTTTGCTCAAGGTCACTCAGGGAGTAAGAGCCAGTCAAGACTCAAAATCAATTCCTCTGATTCCATATCCAATATATAACATTTTAAAACATTTACCATAAATAATCAATTGACAAATGAATGCCCTTACCCTATTACCCCTCTTTAACTACATCATCATTCTATCATGACTTGACCTTTTGAAAATCTTCAGAGAAATCAAGCAATAGATAAATTTCAGAAAAAATTCAGCTCAACAATAAGTTATGTATCTTGAGACAATTTTGACAAATCAGGTTAAGAAAAAAAAAAGTTGAAATAAGTACATTTTTCCTCCCTGAATATCACAAAACTTGATCAGAAGAGACCTTTGCAAACAGTACAGTGAGATAGGCTGATTGGTACAATCAAGGACATTCAACTTCTCCCCAAATGTAGTAATCAACCATGATGAGTGAAATGAGTATCTGGGTAAAGTAAGCCTCTGTGTTAAGTAAGATAAAAATGGAGATGGAAAAAAAAATCAAATATGAATCAATTCTTAGCTGTAGTTGGATAGACATGCAGCTAAAACCTGGAATATATAAGAACACAGGGAAGGGAAGGGAGGAACTATTCTTGTAATGGAAGCAGTAGCAAGCATATGAAATCAAAGCTTGAGCAGACCTTTGAAAGGGGCTAATATTCTAAAAGACAAAGATAAGGAACATGTTTTGCAAACCTATGTAAACATGAACACCTTTGGAATTATGAAGTAGATAGAATAAAAAAATGACCTGTATGATAATAGTTAAGAGAAGCAAATAAGGCAAAAGAAAAAATGAGAATCCAGGCTAAGAAGAGTATCCATTGGGATTCTAATCTGGATCTGATAATTTTAGAAACTATTTCCCATCAATCAGATTAGTCTAACTATAAAAGGAAAGAAAATTTTTAAAAATCCTCTCAGAGCACAAAACAGAATTATACTTTTCTCTTTTTTCCCCATTCAGTAATCTTCAGATGCTCATTCCACCATTACTTCATGTTAATTATTCAAAATGCTGAAATAAAATCCAGTGTGTACATGGCATGACTTTCCCAGTTTACTTTATGGAGGAGAATTTTTTAGTTGTCATCTTAAAGGACCAGACTTGTTCATTTTTGGAGAAAACATTTATTTTCTATGGCCTTTCTAGCTTTCTATATACAAGAGAATCCTGAGTTTTCTTTCACACTTGGGATCACTTGGGATCACCACTTGGGATGCTGAAACTATAAAGGCTATAATAATGACAACTATGCGACTATTTTGTGCTATAATTGATTCAATTACAAGGTAATATGTTATGTCTCTTTTCCACTGAAGTCAAATTGTTCGATTTTCTTGATGGAATCTCCAAAGTTGGCAGAATACTGAGTTTGGAATTAGTAATTTTTTTAAGTAAAAAGAGAAATTGTAAAAAAGGGAAAATTAATTCTTGATATCAGAGAATAATTTATGTTACTCCTACTACTAATATTAGTATTCGCTATTGCTACTGATAGGTAGTCTTTATATGTCACTTTGAGGTTTCCAAAGTACTTTAAATATTAAATTCTTATATTAACTCTAACATTTAGAACTATTCAGTAATGGAACAGTCAACATTAAGTACAGGTTCCCCCTCTTTGGAAGTCTGTGAACAAAAGCTACACAACCTCTTATTAGTTATAAATGAATGCTTTTTAAAAATAACCGTAGTTGCCCTTCCAGTACTGAAATTCTATAATTCTGAATCACTAATTAGAAATTGGATTTCTGGGAATTGCAATGTCTGTGTAATTTATTTTTCAAAGATGTTAACTCTTTTCAGCCCTCCTAACTTTCCAGAGCACAGACGTAGAGTGCTAAGCGAAGATAGAGTAAAGAACGCTCATCTTCCTGAGTTTAAATTTGGCCTCACACCTTTCCAAGTTATGTGACCCTGAACAGTTTCTTGTTTGCCTCAGTTTACTCATCTGTATAAATGAGGCACACCACTCCAATATCTTTGTCCAAAAAGTCCCAGATGGAGTCATGAAGAGTCAGCAAGGACTATCATGCTACATTCCTAGTCCTCCATTTTTTAACATTCTATCAACTTGAGCACATTGAAAACACAATGAAGGCATATATACTCTTAAGGTGGAGAAATTATCTGTTTAGCCACCAGGACTATAGTTGTTGGGACCTTGAAATAGTACAAGAACATTTTAAAAGAGTTTAAATAGAAAAAGATTTGGGAAAGTTTCCCTGCCCAAACTATGCAGCAAGCAGACTGTTATATTTAAAGGCCAGTTAAAATTTCACAGCTTTCTAAATTGGATCTGAGTGTCAATTGCTAATACTTTAGGCTTCTGGGAACTCCAATAAGAGCAGATAGACTTGATAATTCTCTAACACAGAATAGAAAGTTAGAGCAGGAAGAAATCCAACATTTTCCAGAGGAGGAAACTGAGGACCATGGAGAGGAACTACTTGGCCTAAGGTTATCATTCTTAACCATCCAACTGTTTCAATTCCTGATATATTAAAGGTACTACATAGGTCCTATAACTTTTGTAGAAGAGGACAGGAATCAATTTTTTTTAAAGTGTTTTTTAACAAAGTGTATTGTATCCTTTGAAAAAGAGACAATAAAGAATTTAATTTGAGGAAGCTTTTATTTCCAAGAAAAAGTTTGTAATTCCTGAAGTGTAAAGTATGTCATTTTCTAGCCACAGGTATCACTGCATATGTAAGCTGATTGCTACAAGTTTTCGGCTCAGCCAGCAGAGTTGGCATCCTAGTAAATTACATGGCAGACACACTGAGCTACTTACTTGATAAGCAGTCTGTGGCATGACCAGTAAAGTATGTAATTTACTCTAAAATGTAGGCCATTTGATCAGTAAAGATCTTCAGACTGATAGAAGAGAATGTAGAAATTTACTCAACTAGGAAAATATAGAGTGGAATCAGTGAAGGATACAAAATGGTAATGAAGAAGACCTGCTGTTAGCATGACCCTGTCTCTAATGGCACATCATGGCCATTAGTCGTAAAATATATGAATTATGGGAAGTATTCCAAAAAAATCAGAAAAAAAGGAAGATTCTATCTCTCTGAATTTCTATCAAAAGGTAACATTTGGAAGGTCTGCTCCAAATTATAAAATTCTCTCAATAATGGAATAGAACAAAAAGCGAAAGGGATGGTAAAAAGTTACTACAAATAAATAACAACATAGTACAAATTTTAAACTCTTTCCAGAAATCCTGAATGTAGTTGATTGGTTTTGTTTTGTTTTTTAAATCAAACAATCTGGTAGTTTTTTGTTTGTTTGTTTGTAGACGTTGCTTTAATATTTTTTATAAATGTATAAACTTGACTAATAGCAACACAAATACCATGTTATTTGGTGAAAAAAATATAGAATGAGGGGCAGCTAGGTGGCACAGTGGATAGAGCACCAGCCTTGAATTCAGGATGACCTGAGTTCAAATCTGGTCTCAGACACTTAACACTTCCTAGCTATGTCACTCTGGGCAAGTCACTTAATCCCACCCTAAAAAAAAAAAAAAAAAGAAAAAGAAAAAAATATAGAATGAAATATAAGTATACTTATGTCAGTCCTCAAAGTGTGCAGAATTAAATGATGAGAAATGAGATTGTGCAACAGAGAAGCAGTTTGGCACAGTGGAAAGAATCTTAGCTTTGGAGGAGGACCTGAGTTCTAAAACAGTTTCAGTTGACCTTGGTCACATCACTTTCCAGACCTTAGGTTCTCCCTCTATAAAATAAGAGATATGAACTGAATGGTATCAAGTCCAATACAATTCTATAACATGATTTTGTCATCCTAAGTTATATAGCAGTATGTTATTAATTTAAATTGGATTTATTTGATAGATAGTAGTATAACTACTACTAGATAGGGACAGCTAAGTGGAGAAGTAAGTAGAACCCTGAGCTTGGAATGAGGAAGATTCATTTTCAAGAATTCAAATATGTTCTCACACACTTACTAGCAACCATAGGCAAGTTACTTAAGCCTCAATTTCTTCATCTATAAAAATGAGCTGGAAAAGGAAATGTCATTGTACTTCAATATCTTCGCCATAAAAATCCCAAATGGGGTCAGCAAGAGTCAGACATGACTGAATAATAACAAAGTAGTATAACATTTTACTTATCCTTGAAAATGTAGAAAGTATCAGTCTGACCAAATTCATAATTATTAAGCACCTACAATGTGCCAGACACTGTGCTAAGCATTGGGAATACAAAAAGAAACCAAAATAAAAGTGCCCTAAAGAAGCTTTAATAGGGAAGACAGCAAGTAAATATAGATATAGCTAGATAGAAAGATGGGACAAATAGATAGATGACAGAGATAGAGATATAGTAAGCTATATATTGAATAGATAAGGAATAATTAAATGAGAGAAGGCCCTAAAATTAAAAAGGTTGGGGAAAGCTTCTTACAGAAGTTAGAATTTTAGTTGGGACTTGAAGGAAGTCAAGGAAGGCAGCAAAGAGATTTGAGGAAGAAGTGTATTATAGGCTTGGGAGATAGCCAGAGAAAATGCCTAGAGGAATAGCAAGAAAGTCAATATCACTGGATTAAACTATAACTTTGGGTTGGAAAGAGGAGAGTGGGTCTTGGTAGAAGAAAGAAGTATGAAGACTGGAAAGGTAAGAGAGAGCTAGATAGTGAAGGATATTGAACACCAAACAAAGAAATTATATTTGATCCTGAGTGATAGGGATAGGGGTAGGGGAGGCAGAGTGTCATGGTCTGGCTTGTGCTTTAAAGAAAGCATTTTTATAGCTAAACATAGGATAGGGTGGGGACAACCTTGAGACAAGCAGACCCACACTTACCCTGTAAGAGGCTATTGAAAGACTGGAAAAGACCTCATAGATATATTCTTCTTTGTTGGAAGCAATTTACATTCTTAAATTGTTTTCCTCTTTATACTTGCCCCTTGATGAATTTAGTAGAAAGTATACTCAATTTCGATTGCAAAAATTGGATTTGAATCTCATTTCCAATATTTACAACCTGTATAATGTTTAGCAAGTCCTTTCTTCTTTCCAGACTTAGGTTCCATCATCTGTAAAATGACTATCCCTAGATGACTTCAAAGTTTCTTTCCCAATCTAAATTATTTGATTCTCTAAGAATATCCTTTTTTAAAATAAGGAAAAATTACAGACAGGACTATTTTTGCTCTGTTATTTTCCTATGAATATGAACCCAGATCTTCTCTTTTTCCATAGAAGTTGTCTGTGGTTGAGTTCTTTTTCTTTGCTTACTCATATTTATTAGAAGAGATGTCAAAGATTATTGAGCTCAGCCTTTATTTTTGCAGATGAAGAAATTGAGGATTAGGGAGGTTAAGTAACTTGTCCAAAATAACAAATTCAATAAGTGTCAGACCTGGGTTTAGAACTCAGGTCTTCCTGACTCTGAGTCCAATACTATCCACTTATACCATGCTGTATGCTTTTCCAAAAGAATAAAAAATGTGAATGCTTTGTTTATTAAGTCACTGCTGTCATAAAAGGATAAAAACAAAATAAAGATTAACCTTTGCTTATAAATGTATATCTTCTTGCCAATTCTGCAGCTAGTCTGCCAGTTTGTCTGCATACTTTAGGTATGAAGGAATTATTCCTGGGCTGAAAAATCCAGCTAATACACATATGTTGACTTAGATTTGTATAGCATTTTAAGGTTTAACAATCCTCAAAACAACCTGATAAGGTATGTAATGTAAGTATCAGATCCATTTTATGATGAGGGACTGAGGCAAAAGAGTGACTAGATAATTTGTCCATGCTCAAACAGATAAGAAATTTTGAACTAGTGGCTTGAATACAACTCTCCTAACTCAATTCATATTTTCCTTGCCAGAACAATATGTTGCTTCTTATTATCTCAACCTATCTTTCTTGATTACCTAGACAAGGGTAACCATGTGTTCTTTGTGATGTTGCTAATAATGTATTTTCTTAATTCAAATGAGGGAATGTTTTATAAGTACCTACTATGTGCAGTATATAGAAAAATAAAATTTTTACTCTCAATTACCTTAGATAAGGCTGGTATATAATTGAATTAGAGATCAATATTATGAGAATTTACAGTAGCAAAATTCTTTCTGGGTGAGAGAATGAAGGAAAACCTGAAAAAGAAAGATAGTATCTGAGTTGTCCCTTGGAAAATTGGTAGGATTTCAATAGACAAAAGTAGTTAGGGTGGAAAGGGATGGCCATCAAGACTATCTGAGAGAGGATTTGAACCTACAGACTTTCAGACTCTAAATTCAGTGTCCTTTGAATCACATTAAACTGCCTCTTAAATGGTAATGAGTACCTGTATCAATAGGAATGAAAAGGAGAATGATTTGATAAACATTTCAACTTAAAATTGAACAGATTTATTAATTCATCTAAATTGTGAGGGGTAGGACGGGAAACAGAAACTAGTCCAAACCAGGAAGACATGTTATAAAGTTATGGTAATAGTTCATGCAGATAGCAATGGTGCCTATACTAGAGCAATACTAATGAAAATAGAGAAGAGGAGATATTATCAGGTTCCAAAAATGTTGCTGACACTATGGTTACATTTCTTTAATTACCAATGAAATCATTCATTTCCTTTCATTTTCTGCATGCATTAATTTAATAATGTATAAATTCTTTATCTCCTAGGTAGAAATTTGTTATTAGTTATGTATGTAAGATAAATTTTCCCATTCTATTGTAATCCTTTTGAAATATGCATTATTAGATTTTCATGATCAAAAGTATAGATAGATAGATCTATTTATTTATATATATTTGAATATATTCCCTGTGATTAGATATTCCAAGTTCACATAGATTGTAAATTTAAAAATCTTTTTTTATTCCTGATACAATACATTTTAAACAAAAGGATTGACTAGTGGAAAAGCAATTTTGTTTATCTTTTTTACAAAAAAAAAACAACAAAAAAAAAAAAACAGCTATTAACTTGTTGATTATATTCTAGTTTGTTGAGTTTTTATTTTCTTTTCCACTTTATATGTTTCTCTCATTTAGTTTTATTTTTTATCTTTGTTTAAGTTCTTTAGGTAATCCCAATTCATTGTTTTTATTTTTTCTCTCTTGAAAATAAAACTATGTAAAATACATTTTCCTCTAAGTACTATTTAAGCAGTATTCTATTAGTTTTGATATGCTGTCCATTAAATTTCTGCACTTTAGAAAGAATTCTGGTTTTCACCTCAATTTTCACAAAAAGCAGGCAAGATGATCAGCAATTACTTAGAATCACCTAGCCTTGGACCTGTCAATATCCCAGGCTCAATGTCCAGAATGAGAGTAGGTGATATAATAAAGATTGAGCCCTTGATGACACATTAAAGATGCTATCTAGATGTTGCCATGGTAACTCACCAGGACACTAGACTGCCTTTAGCTTTGGGATGTGATTTGGGTTCACTTCTTAAAGTAGGAGATGATATGATTACATAAAAAGAAACATACAGGAGGAGAGTGAGAAAAGTTAGAAGTGGAATAAAACTAATTGATGTTTTAGTTTGGACCTCAAAACTAATAGGCAATCTATTTTTTTAAAAAATAGATATATGGCATTCTATAAATCTTAACAAAGTAGTAAAGAGGGACTTTCATCATACTGAAGAAAGAAATCTGAAGCAATGATTTAATGGTTAAAAATGCCTCGTGTCTTGAATATAAACATCCTAGCCACTATTGAAACAGCAAGGATACATGCTCTGTCATTACTATCTTGATATTATTTGTATGATTTCCATTTCAAGAGACATGCTCTTTTCTTCCTTATAACACTCTTTACTATTTTTTTTTGATTCTGCTATTCCATATTAAAAAGACATTCCTCCTCTTGCCTCCTTCCTTTTTTAAACATTAAGATATCGTTATTGTTGAAGGTTACAGAAAAGCAAAGTGAGAAAAGATAATTGTCTATATCCGAAGTCACAGAATTTCAGGACTGCCTTAGTAAAAAATTACTTTAAAGCATTGCAAAGATTGGTCTGATGCTATATTTTTATCCAAACATTACATTTGTAGCAGCAGTGTCTTGTTATATTGAGAACTAGCCTGGAGTCAAATTCAATGGGTAAATCACTTAACATTTCTTCCATTCAGACAATTCTCTTAAGATTCTAAATTGCAGTTCAGTTGCTCATCTGAAATGGTAGGTGCAGTTTTCACTGTAATTTTCTACACTGATAAAATCACAAGTCTAGAACCTATATTATCCCACCAAAAAACCCATTGTTTTAATACAGTAATGAGTGAGCATTAAGTTATTATAGAATTCTGTTGATAAAGATTAAAGTAATCTTACTTTAATATGCTTAGAATTCTGGAAGAAGAATAGAGAAAATTAGTTCAGTATTTACAGGATCATAGATTAAGAGGTAGGAGGGTCCTCGGAGGCCATCTAGCAGCAACCCTCTCATCTTTCTGAAGAGAAAACTGAAGTGTAAGAAAGTGTCAGAGATAGAATTTGAACCTCTGATTCCAGAATCACTGCTTCCCCCTCCCTACCCTGCCTTTTTTATTTTAAATATATTTTACATTGGTTTAGTTTTTGTGATTAGTCTTTCTAAAATATAAAGGCAAGGTCTTTAAGTGGCATCTTTTGTCTTTGTTTTTTCATTGTTTAGCATAGTATCAAGTACATTGTATGTATTTAATAAATGCTTTTCCATTGATTGTTTTTAATGAACTCATCACTAACATTGTTGAGCTACAGGATCTGTGCTGTCTATATAAAGTAAAACATAGTATCTTAACATTTTGCATTAAGAGTTTGTCTGTTATTATTTTTTCAGATATGGAATGTAATAGAATCTAAGATAGTACTAGGAAAATAGCATACACAAAGAAAAAAGTATATAAAATGATGATTCTAAACAATTCTTTCAAAAGAAAAAGAGCATCCATTGTCAGATTTTCTCCTTCATATACTAATACAAAATATTCAAGTTCCAATCACATAAAAAATTGTAGAGGCATTCTGATTCGGTCAGTGATCTCTATTAACAGAGGTGACTATATGGACCAGTAGATAGAGCACTGGGCCTGAAGTCAAGAAGATCTAACTTTAAAATCTATCCTCCTACCTTTAACAGCTATAAAACCCTGAACAAACTATTTAATCTTTCTTTGCTATAGTCTTCTCAACTTTAAAATGGGGATTATAAAGCACCTATCTCCTAGAATTGTTGTGAGGGTCAAAGAAGATAATATTTGTAAGATATTAACATAGTACCTGGCATATAGTAGGTGTTTAATAATAAATGCTTGTTCCGTCCTCTTATTACAGAGAAATCTAAGGTCAGAAGGGATCTACATTCATATTGTAAGTCTTATTTATTAAATCATCTATCAATGTTTTAGAACTGGTAATAGGCAGTGGAAATAATCTCTTATAGAGTCTCCCAATAACTGTGCACAGAGATGTAACTAGGGTATTTTTACAGTAACTTTGTCCCAGTTTAGGAAGAGCTGGAAACATCTGTAGTGCTCCCCCAGGTAGAAATAGAATTTAGCACTTACAATAGAGGTAGGAAAAGGTAGTTAAAAAAGGAAGTAGCCAGATTACTCCTTCCCACCCATCCATTTTACAATCCTCCCTAGAAGGATTTCTTTTGTATCCTGGCATAAAAAGGTTGATTTGTGGGCACTGTTTCCTTCCTTTTGCCCTGGGCATGATTTGTGCTGCCTCAGGTATGAAAATTCCTAGTTAGGGATCTGCCTGAGCAATTAAAAAGGTAATAATGACAGACTCCAAAGCAGAATAGAAGATTACACCAGTTTTCTTTACCAAAAGAATTAATGAGTGGCTGCTTCTTTCTATTCCAGCCAAACAAAAGCCTTGGAAAATACTCTCCACAGAGGCACAGAGAAATCTTTATAAAAACTGAAAAGGAACAGTATTTTTCAATATGCCAGTTCACATAATTTTGGAGCTTTGAGCTTCCACTAAAGTTTATAGTGTGAAAATAACCTTGGTAGATGGAACCAAAGGGTGATGAATTGAGTCTGTAAGGGACTATGTAGAATGTTGGGAAAAGGGATTTTATTAGAATATCAGGATGTTGGCCTACTGGCAACTCCAAGTTCAGGGTTCTCCTGGGGATGGGAACAGGAGGAAGGTGATGTTCATGAAAGTCTTTGTTTATGGGATATTGTGAGTCTAAAAAAAAGAAATAAAGAAAGAAGGAGGCAGGATAAGAAGGAGGAAAGGAAGAAGGAAAGAAAGGGAGAAGAAAGGAAAGAAAGGAGAAGAAAGAGGAAGGAAAGGATGGAAAGAGAAAGAGAGAGAGAGAGAGAGAGAGAGAGAGAGGGGGAGAGAGAGAGAGAGAGAGAGAGAGAGAGAGAGAGAGAGAGAGAGAGAGAGAGAGAAGGAAGAAGGGAAAGGAGGAGGGAAAGAGATAGAAAATAAAACTCTTGGGGTCTCAAAGGCGATGCCAGTTACACAGAAACTCCAGTTGGTCCCACAGAGCTGGAAAAAACATGGCCTCACTGGGAGACTGGCCACCTGGTGATCACTTTATTTTGGGCTACAGCTACTCATTGAAACTGTCTACTAAGCTCAGAGGGATTGTGATCTATCTGTATTTATGAACCATTACAGATCCCTTGTATTGAAGGAAGTATACTAGTTTCTTGGGAGATAAGATTCTATTCTCTCCCCCACTTTCCCACCCTCTTTCCTCACCACTATGTGGAAGTGAGCAACCTGCAAAATAGGGAAAGACATAATATAAATTATAAACACTTGAAAAATGCAAAGGGTCATTATCATTAAGTGAAAAGTTTTTCCCTCAGATTCTATGGTACAAGCTTGGCTGTTCAAAAAAATGTTTCCATGGCACTTTACCCTTGCTTTCTCAGCTTTGTAGCAGAGCTATAAGGATGCTTTAGCATCTAGGAAAAAAACAACCTCTAAAGGGTCCCTTAAAAGTCCATTTTCTATCTTCTTTTTTTGACATGTCATATCAACGTGTAAAAACATCCTCTCAACATACATGAGTGTAGCTAATTGTAGGCCCTGCTGAGAGTTGATACTATCATTTTTTTTTGTATCCTTGACAACACAGTGTATTGTATATAGTAGGAACTCAAAGATTGTTGAGTGAATGAAATGATTGTTAAGTCCCACAAGATTATGTGCTTTCTGCCAACCTGCTTTCCTAATATCTAAGTTGGAGGAGAGTAGAGTCCACAGAGAAAAGAAAGAAGGTAAGTAGATTTTTGTATGCACATGAACTTAGTGAGGCTGTTATAATTACTTGTTTCAGTACATCTGCATTTTTTCTCTTTTGTTTTCTGTTAGACTTTCAGTTGCATACTTGATCAATATTATTCTCCAAGACTTTGCCTTAAATATTGGTCCTTAAATATGTAAGACAGCAGGCACTTAAATGTCTATCATTAAAAACCAGGTGGCTCATTGCCTATTTAGCAATTTGAAAAATGAGGAGTAAAAGTCCTGGTACAGTAGGTTTGGATTATTACAGGTTATAATGATTCCTGCTCTTGGAAATATTTTTCTCCTTCCAACTTCCTCACACTGGGTTTTAAATTCCTTCTATTTCCTTTAGCATTTGATTGTGGCTTTATCAGACATGAGTGGCAGAAATGCCTTGGTAGATCAGCAGGGGAGTGCTGGGCAGCAAATGTGGTAAGAAATAAGTTTAGCATAATTGCTGAAAATCTGCAGGAGACCTTCATCCCCTAGTGTGTTGAGATTCTAATTGCCAAGACTAGAAATGTAGCCCTTAGCTCTAGGAAGAAGTGCTTCTGTGAATTTGGTAGCTGGCAGTAGCTTCTGAAGATGCAACAGATTCTGTTCCAAATGATAAGAAGTTGCAAAATGAGTCTTAATTAATGTCAGATCTCTAGGTAATAAATTCATATTAATTCAGAATTTAATTTCTGAAAATGACCTAAGCATCTTAGCATTCCCAACTACTGAAACTGGTTCAATGTCCCCCTCCAAAAGCAAAATGCACATCTAATATTTCTCTGTATGGGTGTCTGTCTCTTTCTGACTTTTTGTGTTTTTGTTTCTCTGTCTCTAAGTTCTGCCTTCTTGGGATATGTTAATTGGCTCTATTCTGGTTCTAATTTTTTTTTTTTTTTTAAATTTGATTGTTACAATTCTTCTCTTTTAGCTATGTGAACATCATTTTTAAAAAGATATTTATTGTTTTCTCTTTACTATTTTAATGTCAATCATCAAAAATTTCAGAACTTTTCAATTATTTTATTTTTCAGATGTGTTTTTCTGATCATTTTTTAAAGTCATTAGGACACTTCAGTTTAAAAAAATTAATCTGCTGATACTTTCAAAGCCCACAACAAAAAGAATGACAAAGATGGGATGGTTTAGTTTAGGTTTTTGTTTTTGTTTTTTTCAACATGAGAAACTTATTCATTAAATTTAGTAGGGTTTTTTTTTAAACTTTTTTCTGTAATTATCATATCTTATTTCTACCATTCTTTTCTTGGCATGCTAATAATTGGAAGATTTTTTTTAGACTCATCTATACTTTTCTTATCAAATTATTCCTTTTATTCTCTTTTCTGAATAGAACTTAGGATTTTCTTTGATTTACTTGATGGAGGGTTATATTTTCATCCCTTGACAGTGCTATTAATTAAATTGCTCCTTTGAAGAATCTGCTGGTGAGATTTGTTCATTGTCCATTGGAATATTAAGAAGACAGTTTGACACTGGAGAAGAAGGAGGGGGAACTCTTGCTGAAAGGAGGTTGTGAGAAATGTCAAGGCTCCTTTGCTTTGACTGAGATGGAGAGGCACAAAGTATAACAATGTGGCAGTTTCTCCCCTTTTTACTTAGTGGCTCTTTGCAACAAGCTAGAACTTGGCGTATTTTTTCTTGTTGTTGTTGTTTTCTTTAATAATAACTTTTTATTTTTTTAAATACATGCAAAGATAGTTTTCAACATTCAACCTTGCAAAAACCTTGTGATACAAATTCTTCTCCCTTTCTCCTTTCTTCCCCTTCCCCTAGACAGCAAGTAATCCAAGATAGGTTAAATGTGCAATTCTTTTAAATATTTCTACATTTATCATGCAGTACAAGAAAAATCAGATCAAATGGGGAAAAAATTGAGAAAGAAATAAATAAGCAATCAAATGACAACAACAAAAAAGGCGAAAATACTATGTTTGATCCACATTCAATCCCCATAGTCTTTTCTCTGAATAATGGATGGCTCTCTCTATCACAAGATTAGGAATTGCCCAGAATTATCTCATTGTTGAAAAGCTATCACAGTTGATCATTTACATAATCTTCTTGTTGCTGTGTGCAATGTTCTCCATGTTCTTCTCACTTTACTTAGCATCAGTTCATATAAGTCTCTTCAGGTCTTTCTGAAATCATCTTGCTGATCATTTCTTATAGAACAATAATATTCCATAGCATTCTATAACTTAGTCAGCTACGCTTCAACTGCTGGGCATCCACTCAGTTTCCAGGTCCTTGCTACCACAAAAAGGGCTCCTACAAACATTTTTTGCACATGTGGGTCCTTTTCCCTTTTTTATGATCTCTCTGGGATACAGAGCCAATAGAGACACTTCTGGATCAAAGGGTATGCACAGTTTTATAGTCCTTTGGGCTTAAGAACTTGACATTTCTGATGACCAGATCTGTTTTATGCTCGGTTTTCCTGATGTATTTGTTGCTTTCTTAATTTTCTTTCTTTTTCAAGTGAAAATTGAATGGCTATTTCTAACAACAACAATATAATATTGATTAGTTTAGATGATAGTCTACATATATTTATGAGCTATTATGAAGTTTGGATACTGTTTTTTTAAAATACATATAAACATATATAATATCAAAACCTCTTTTTAGTATTTCTTAGGGCCAGATAAAAAAATATACTCTCGTTAAATTACTATTTCCTTCTATTCCTGCCACATTTTAAAGGGCTGAGTGACCATTCAAATTCAAAAGCATTCTAAAAGTAAACATCCAGAAAACCAAGCCTATCCTATAAATATACCTCCTTATTTCAGCACAGAATCTTTGTTATTTAGGACTAGCATAATACAGTGAAGTTTGGTTCAAATCCAGCTAGACATACTAACAGTAATACTCTATATTAATTACATTAATTTCAATAGTTTGGGCTTATTTTCCTGAGCTGTAAAATGAACTTAATACTTATTCTACCTACTTTATTGGATTTGATCGTAAGATCATAGATTTTAAGTTAAAAGGGACCTCAAAAATAATCTGGTCCAACTCTCTTATTTTACAGATGACAAAACTGAGGCCAAGAGAGTTTGAATGGCTTGCTAAATAAGGTCACAATAGCCTTTAAGCAGGGACTTTAAACACGGACCCATAAAAAGCGCTCATCTTACTGCACACAGGTTTGACACCCCTGTCACAGAGCACTGGATTTTGAATTAGGAAGCACTGAGCTTAAATCTTGCCTCAGATTCTTGATAGCTGTGGAATTCTAGGCAAGTCACTTAACTTCTTTGTCTCAATTTCCTCACCTATAAAATGGGGATAATAATGACAACTACATTATAGGATCTTTGTGACTATCAAATGAAATTACATATATAAAGCATTTTTCAAACATTATAGCATCATGTGAAATATTATTCATTATTAATTATTACTATTATAGATAAAGACTTTTCTCTAAGTAAGAAACTTGGTATTCATGGGTTATGTTTGTGATTATGCTAAGAAAAATATAATGCTCAGAATAATGATTTTGAATCTTTGCTAGACTGGGCTACCTATAATCTATTAATTGCTCATTGAGAAACTCTATTCTCATTATTCTTAGTTTTGAATATATCTTCTGCTTTTGATACTTTTGACCATCCCCTCTTTCCAAATACTAAATCTCCCCTTTCACTTTTGTGGCACTACCTCTCTTCCTCATTCCTCATTCCTACATATAACTACTCCTCAGTCTCCTTTCCCAAACAATTATTTAGATGGTGCCATTACCCAATCATGAGTCTAACCTCATTACGCTATCCTGGACTCTTTATTTTTTTCTTTCTTCAGTTTCTTGTATCACCTCCGATGAGTTTAATTGCTATTTCCATGCAAATGACTCCCAAATATATCTTTCTCCTGAACTCTAGTCCTGAATCAATAAATGTTTGCTGGACATCTCTACTTATGTGATCCCTAGGCATGTTTACCTCAACATGACCCAAAAGAAACACATTTTTCCTCTATCCCTCTTCATTCCATCCCTTCTTGACTAACCCTCCTCTAAATGTCTAAATTTTGAGGTCACTACCATTTTTTTTCCTTTCTTTTTTCCCCCATGAGGCAATTGGGGTTAAGTGACTAGCCCAAGGACACACAGCTAGGACGTGTTAAGTGTCTGAGGTCAGATTTGAACTCAGGTTCTCCTGACTTTAGGGCTGGTGCTCCATCCACTGTGCCACCTAGCTGCCCCACTGTCATTTTTTCTAGTCATCTAAGTTTGCAATCTGTTATGGGCCAGAAAGATGAACTTGAAACAAAGGGTTCTTACAAGGTGTTAAGTCAGTGGTCAGTGAAATTGATAGAGACAATAGGTATCTAATTTAGCATGGTGCTTAACAGTTCTCTAGTTCAGTACATGTATTTAGTACTTACTATAGTTCCATAAAATTTACCCCTTTGATAAGAGAGCATATAAACTCAGATAAACTCAGCCAGAATCAGAACTGGAAGACAAGAGTGGTTCCATCTTCAATCTATGCACCACATACATGCCAAAGTGTTCCAAAAGTATGGATTTAATCAGGTCATTTTCTTGTCCAAGACCTTTCAGTGGCTCTTCATTTTTTTTTTTTTTTCTAATGACTTTTTTTTTTTTTCTCCCTGAGGCTGGGGTTAAGTGACTTGCCAGGGTTAAACACAGCTAGAAAGTATTAAGTGTCTGAGACCAGATTTGAACTCAGGTCTTCCTGAATTCAAGGCTGGTGCTCTATCCACTGCAACACCTAGCTGCCCCTGCTCTTCATTTTTTCTAAAATAAATATAAACTCCTCAACTCTACACAGTCTAGCTCCACTCTACTTTAGCTTATTTATACTCTACTACCTTTCATGTAATTGTCGCAACTAGCCTGCAATACTTGCTGTTCCCCAAACTTGATATTCCATTTAGGCTGTTCCCCATGCCTATGTGCTATGATTTCACCTCCATTTCTAAGAATCTTTAGCTTCTTTCAAAGGTTAGTTTAGAGGCCATTTTTTAAGCCTGTCCTAATCCTTATAAATTGTATTTTCTCCCTCCTCAAATACTTTATGCATCTTACCTGGTTTTATATTGTATCCTTCTAGGATTATGTAAACTTCTTAAGTACAGGAGTCATTTGTCTTGTCTGTCCTTATATTGCCAGCACCTACTACAGTGCCTTGTAAACAGTAGGTATTTGATCAATGCATGTTGAATTAAATTGAATCTACTTGGATTTGTAACATCCTAATCATTTGTAGTTCAAAACTTATTCTCTTTCCCTCATTTCCCCCATTTCCCCATTTTTCAATGGGGAATTTTCCTTAGTAGGGTTGAAGCTACTTCACAATCACACAAACTCCCAACTTCAGTGTAATTCTCAGCTTCTCATGAATATCTACATATCCACTCTGTTGCCACAACTTAGTGATTCTACTTTTTCAACATCTCTAATATATGTCATCTTTTCTCTTTATCACAGCCTTTGTGTAGGTCCTTATATATCACCTCTAGGTGGGACTATTGAAATAGGTTTCTATCTGTTCTTCCTGTCTCATATCTCTTCTCAGCTACTAAAGTGGTCCCCTTAAAGTGTTGATATGACCATATAACCTCTCTACCACTCCGTAAATTCAAAGGGCTCTCTACCAGGATCAACTGTTAAATATTCCAGCTTTTAAAATCCTTCATAATCTGAGTCTTTCCTACTTTTCCAATCGTTTTATATTTCACTAACCTTCATATATTCTATAATCCAGCAACATTGACCTTCCACATGAGGAGACCCCATCCACTGTGTCTGGAATGTTCTCCTTCCATTCCTCTGCCTTCTTGCCTTCCTGGCTTCTTTAAGGCTCTAATCAAATCTGATCTTCTCCAAAATCCCTACCTGGTGTTTCCCCTCAGAGATTACTTTCCATTTACCTTGTGTATATCTTGAATGTAGATAATTATTTGAATGTTGTCTCCTCCATTGAAATGTGAACTGCTTGAGCACAGGGATTGCATTTACACAATCTTTGTCTACCCAAAAGCACACTGATTGCTTACAAATAGTGTATATATAGGTCTTTTTACCTATATACATGGGTATACATTGATACATACAGTATATATAGGTCTTTTAAAAATAAAGTCTAGTAGAAATATCACAGGGCCGAGATCTTTACCTGGGCCTGGCTTATTTTACTCCAACCAGGTCATTTCATTTCTTAGAATCTCATTTTTCTCAGGTATAAAATGAGGGGATTAGACTAGATGATCTCTAAGGTCACTTCCAGATTAGTTTCATGATTTTTAATTTTGTAGAGGGAATTTTGCATTTCTCCTAGAATTGACTAAAGGCTTGGGCATCACACACCCAGCAGGAATTGAGAAGCTCTAAGCAGTTTTTGAGTCTGTAAAGGCTCCATCCTTGTGTGTGTGCACTTCATTTTTCATTAAGGCTGTGAACATAATCCACATAAAATTCATGTTTGGTAGATGCCCAGCTCTGATTTCTGCCATTTTAACTCTGTGGGAGACTGATTTTTTTTGCCTCCCATTCTTTCCAATGATGGGAATCAAGTCAGGCAAGTTTTGCTAGTGTATGCAAGTGATAATATCTTTAGAACTAGGGAACTTGCTCGCTAGACTGAGGTGTTAATAATTAGGCCAAAACCTGTCTTGGCCTGAGAACCTGTCTGTATAACTTCAGGTTTTAACATGCAAGAATAACTAGAAGATACAGAATGCTGGACTCAGTCAGCAAGAATAGAGGAACTTTTCCTGTATACCCCTTCCAACCCCCCATTTGATCTTTTAAAATATTTTTATTAGAAATATTTTTGCATTCTTATAGTAAAACTACATTCTTTTGTCTTTAAATCATGTCTTTTCTCTACCCATGATCTGATTATTTCTACATGATATTAAAACCAAAGAGTGGAGAGGAATCACAAATTTCAGAACCAGATGGAAAAATTCAACACCTACATTATTTAAATGAGGAAACTAAGGCATAGAGAAATCAAAGTGATGTGCTAATGTCTCACAAATGATAAGCATCAGAGTCAGGATTCAAATCCAGATCCATTCACTAAATCAAGTATTCATTCTACTACATTAGGTCTTCCATATCTAGCTGAAGAAAAGCTATCTCAGGTTATTGAGGGAAAAGTTATTTAAGTCCAATGAGGTAGTGCTCTCTTCTGCTAGGCAGGTTCTTTTTGTTAGCTTTACAATCCTAAAATAAACTTAGTTGTATCCAGAGCCCTGGCTCTGGCTCAGATGCTGCTATTAATACAGTATGTTCCTATGTTATCACCTATGGACCTATATTAAGATTTCTGAGTGGTTAATTCCTGAGGAGCTGAAAGAAATCTTGGAGATCCGCTGGTTCTATTCTCTTTTTTCACACTTGAGGAAACTGAGTCTAAGAAATTAAGTGACTTGCCCAAATGCACCTAAGCCAGCTAATTACAGAGCCACCAATATCATGGTATCTGAGGAATTGAAGCAATCTCATTAAGTAGACACATCAAAAAAACCTTTCAAAAAGTTAAAAAAAAATTCACTATTTTTTCATCCCCAGAATAATTTTTTTCCATTAACAATAATTATTCCTTTTTTGTGTGTGTAAGACAAACCTTGTCCAGGGTCACACAGCTAGTAAGTGTCAAGTGTCTGAGGCCTCATTTGAACTCAGATCATCCTGACTGCAAGGTTGGTGCTATGTCTGCTGCTGCACCTAGCAGCCCCTTAATCATTCCTTTTATGAAAGAGAAAACAATGGACTTGGAATATCCAGTTTGACTTGTCCTTCCCACCACCAGTATTATTTAGAACAATTTGCTTCCTGTCTTTGAACTTCAATTTCCTCATATGTAAAATGGGAATAACAGTATCCAGTTACCTCACAGAGTGTTTGAAGTAAACTCTTTGTACATATAAAATACATATATGTCCCATTTCCATTCCATGATTAATCATGATGATGATAGCTAGTATTTTTATACTGGTCTAAGATTTGCAAAGCATTTTACAATTATTATCTCATTTTATTCTCACAATAATCTAGGGAGGTAGGTGTTATTGATATCATTCCCATTTTATAGATGAAGAAACTGAGTCAGAAAGAGGTTTAGAAATATCTTCTAAAAGAAGTTTTCTTGATTCTTCCTCAAACTACTACTGCTCTTCTTTTAAACTATTTTGTATTTAACATGTGTGTGTTCTATTGGAATATAAATCCTTTATGAATGGTGATTTTTTTTTTATTCTTTGTACTTATACAGTCTAGACCTAACTTAGTACTTAACACATTGCAGCTGCTTAATAAATAGGTAGTAGTTAATTATGAAAGCACAGACTAATTTGATCTAAAGGACTATCATTCTTGAGGTAGGACAATGAGAAGGTTGGAAAAAATTAGAAAAGTTGAGATAATTTTGTTGCCCCAAATCCTCCTTCAGCCAAACTCCATTATGGAAAAATTCCTTTCTATGTGATTACTCTTTAATCATAATCTTTTTGTACTATAGGACACATGGATTGATCTTTCTTCAGGCACAAATAATGTAAATTTTTCAAAAATGCCCTTTAGAATTAAATTTGCTTTGTAGTAACAGTTGTTTGATTCAGATGTTTTGTGGGAGAAGGAATTAAATTTTTAGGGAATGATCATGTGGATGTGAAGATTGTCGCATGATCTTACATGGGTTGAGCCAAAAATCCCTTTTAAGTCAGGTCTACTAAAGCCTTTTACCAAAAATCTCCAACAAAGAGAGAGAAAATTGAGCTTCTATTATAAATGACTGATTTGTTCATGAATAAATGATGTTATGAATAATGAATGAACTATTTATTAATTCATTATATAATTTAGCTCTTATCTAATGAACATTTAGAAACTTTGTAAAATGCATTTTTTTCTGTCATGGGACAGTCACTGGAACTATATGTAACTTAGTCACAGAGTCACATGGTATATCTGATCTGATAGGATTTTTTTTTTTTTTTTTAGTTTTTTAGTTTTGCTCCTTATCTATTATAAAATGAATTCTATATACTAATATAATTGAACTAGATAAACTGAGATATTATTTATTGTATGGCTTCTTTGAAAAAATTTTAATGTTTCTAATTTTTTTAAAGCCTGCATTCTCAGACACTTCCTAGCTATGTGACCCTGAGAAAGTTAAGTCTTACTGATTCTAAAACCAGTATACTCACCATCTACTCTTCCAAACAGCTTCTCCATTTCAAAAAGTGAGTTGGACAGGGGAAAGAGAGGATCCCAGCATGAATGTATTCAAATCAAGTCTTAGCAAATATTTTAAAGACTTTCCCCATTTGATTAACTATAATAGACTTAGCACTTCTCAGCAATTCAATGATGGAAGACAGTTCCAATAGATGAATGCAAAATGCCATCCTCATCCAGAGAGAAAACTATGGAGACTGAATGTGGATTGAAAAATACTATTTTCACTTCTTTTTTGTTTGTTTGCTTTTTCTTTCTCATGGTTTTTCTTCCTTGGGTCTGATTTTTCTTGCACAACATGACAAATATGGAAATATGTTTAAAAGAACTGTGCATGTTTAATCTATATCAGATTGCTTGATGTCTGGGGGAGGAGGGAGATAAAGGAGAAAGGGAGAAAAAATGAAACACAAAGTCTTACAAAAATGAATGTTGAAAACTATCATTACATGTATAGAGAAAACTAAAAGACTATTGAGAAGATTGTTCCCATCTCTATAATAATAGCACCTATCTCAAAATTTAAGGATCATATTACATACACATATGAAATAGCCTTTACCATATAAATGTGAGCTATTAGTAGGGGTTGAGAAAGCACATTTTTGGTTCATTTTCTATTTCAAAAGGTAGGATAGCTTCAATATTCATTTCATGGTAATCAGGACAATTGTAAAATACTTTACAAGATGTTATATAGCTAAAAGGTATCAAAAAGGTGATATAGTGATCATTTTAATTGCTGGAATGACCCAATCAATTAGGATGTTTTACTATTAACTAAACAATAATATTTTTTACCAAAATAAAACTTGATGAAATACAAGAATTTACTTTTATTTTACATAAATCAAATCCCATTAAACATTTCCGTTTCATTTCAGGAGACTTTATTAGCCATACACTTTCAGAATTATTAAAATTCTTTTGAATTCTTTATTTTCTTCTGCTGAGATCTATTTTGGTGGAGACAATTTCTATACAGTAACTACAAGTGAGCAGGTCAACAGTCAAGCCCTGTTGTTCAGATGGCCACACAAAGCAGGGTGCTTTCATAAAAGGAGGCCATTACTTTTTTCAAGTTACTGAAATTAGTTATGAATCATTAAATATCATAAAGATCTGATGTACGAGAAAATGAATGTATTTGTCTAAGGGTCTGACTAAATTTCCCCAAAGACATAACAGGAGTATATCACATTAGTGATCCCTTGTAGCAGCTGGGCTATCCCCAAGTTTGGAACTCTTGCTTTTTTTATGTATATGATTGAGATAATTTAAGAAGTGAGCATGTGAGCTATTACCACCATTTTAAAGGCCTACAAGGGAAGCTACAGTAGGTGGGAAGAGAAGATCGGATCTTGGGTATTAATGGCATTCACTATAACATAGGAAGAAAGAGTGAAATATGTCAACTTTCTATTTTAGTTTATTAATTTTCTACATATTGTCTTGACTGGCCTGTGGAAGCTAACGCGTGAGGTAACACTTCTGAAGCCATAGTTGCTATGAAGGGCACCAATAATTAAGCCCTGTAGTAAGGACTCTTTGGAATAGAGGTTTTGAGTAGCAAAGGATTCCTGGGGAGTGAGAAGAGTGGACTACAGGCATTCAGAAAATAATTGTGAAAGTACCACCAAAAGTACCATGTTTTTACTATTATAGGATAAGAGATGCAAGAGACTTCCCACTTCTGATGACGAAGTAAGGAGAAATATCAAGGAATATCCAAGGAAGTAATCAAAGGACTCTTAAGTTGGAACTTATCTCATTTGCCCCTAGAAATAATGTTACAAAGCATAGTTGATTATTATAATGCCTTTGGTCCCAGGTTTTGTAGTCTCAATATTCTAATTCAGTTAGGTTCTGAGTTAAATAGCCCCAATACCTAATGCCCCTTTATACCATAATTTCTATGGGGAAATACTTGATTTTATAAATACTCCTACCACTAATGCAAATAACAATCATCTTTCAGTGCAGTGTGAAGTAAGGTTCAGAATTCCAAAATGTAATCTAAGGAAATCTGGAGCGCAAGTCAAAGAGTACAAACCAGTTTTATTGAGGGGAAATACAATACATGTGGTCAGAAAGTTTACACAAAGGTCAGATTCACTGGAGATAGAGGTAGAAGTGTCCAAATCAGTAAAACCTGGCCAGTTTTCATAGGGTCATTATCTAAATCAAACAAGAGCAAGTATGGGGGACAGAGGGAAAGGAAAGAAGTGGGAAGCTTGGATCGGGTGGGCAGGTCATGGTTTGGGGACCAGTCCTGATTCCTTTCTGGGCAGAGGAAGGAGGAAAGGTGGAGAGGGTATCATGAACGGGCAAGGGATTCCTGGGATTTGGTAAGAGGTGATATTCATGTTCCTTGCTGGTAGAAAAATAAAGTGGAGGGGGCATCTTTTAGCAATTCTTGCAGTCAGAATTTAGGAGATTTAAGATTCCTCATAAGTGTCTTTATCTAGTACTATCTAGTAGGATACCATTTATACCTTTCAACAAATTAGTGGAAAAATCCATCATCCTGGGGATCCATCAGGTAATGCACCTCTTCAAATTTAGCTTGACTGATGCTAATTCCATCAATGAGGCAATAACCAAAGTCTTTCCAAATTGTTAGGACCTGCCAGAGTTTTGTCTTCTACTTTGAAACCCAAAGGGCACTTCCAACTCCAAAAGCAGGAAGTATTGGAGTAAGACTTTAGGGAAGTCTTTTGATATGCGGTCTTTATCAATGGCTGGCTCTAGGCTCCTTTCTAGAGAAAAAGGAATTTTTCTTTTCTTTAATAGTGCTGGGCTTAGAGTGAGGAAGACTAGTGTTTAAATCTGGCCTCAGAGATCCTTATTAGCTGTGTGACCTTGTTTGCCTAAATTTATATAGATATATAGATATGTCATCTATAAAGTAGAGACAATAATAGCTACCTTTCAAATTTGTTGTGAGAAGCAAATGAGAGAATCATCGTAAACCATTTAGCACAGTATCTGGCATATGGTAAGCATTATATAAATGTTAGTAGTTATTATCATTATTATCCTTAATGTTGCCTGACACCATCACTGGAGTATATGATATCTAATAATAACAGAATTGTTTAAGGGATCTAAGAATGTCAAAGATTACTCCTCACTTGCACTGCTACCTAAAGCTAAGAGATAGTTGTACCAATCTATGCTTACATCTAGAAAGGGCAATTGCAATGGTAAGATGTATGCAGAGTCCAAGATAAAAGTTGCTATGACTACATGCTCTCACCAGACAATAGGATGACTTCTGTAATAGGAAATGCTAGACTAGGGCAAACATTGTGAAACACCCAGCTTAAAAGGTCCCTCAAAGATATATACATACATACATACATACATATATATATATATATATATATATATATATATATATATTCAGTTGTAGAGGGAGGAAAAGGTATTTTATGACATAAAGATCCTTGGTGGGGAGATAATTCAAGACACAGTAAGAGAGAAAAAAACCCAGAGACATCACAAGATTACTACTAGGAAGCCTATTATAGGGGAAGGAAAAGTAATCAAAATGGGAAGAAGCATCTGATGATTTCCTGTTTTAACTAATTGTTCTTTTTAAAAATTTATTTTATTTTTAATTTGTAGAATAAAAGAAGCATTTCTATATCATTGTTTAATAAAAAGATGATTGCACATGAATCTGCAAATCTATTATGCACATATTATATACAACTTACTATTTCTTTTAAATTAACTTATTGTTCTTTCTACTTAGCTAACTCTCTATTTTTGCTAAACTCACTTGTTTCTACTAGCTAAAGAAATATGGTTGTCACACCTCTGACTTAATTCTACTTTATGAATCTAAATAACATCACAGAACTTACCTAGGAAGAAATCTTAGAGCTACTCTAGTCCAACCTTCTTGTTTTACAAATGAGGAAACTGAGGAGCAATGACATCCACAGGATTTTGGACTCTCTAAACCAAAGCTCTTCTTACTATGGCACGTATCTGTCTGAACTCTCATGCTATCCTGGGCTTTCCTGGTATCTATCACATTATATAGATTTTTTTTTCTTTTTTCCTGAGGCTGGGGTTAAGTGACTTGCCCAGGGTCACACAGCTAGGAAGTGTTAAGTGTCTGAAACCACATTTGAACTCGGGTCCTCCTGAATTCAAGGCTGGTGCTCTATCCACTGCACCACCTAGCTACCCCTCATTATATAGATTAACATCATTTCATTGCAAATAGATATGAGAACATGTGAATGCTTAATATTCTTTTTAATACCTGGAGGTATCTGAGTTGCACAGTGGATAAAATGCTGGGTCTAAATTCAGGAAGAAATACGTTCAAATCTGGCCTCAGTAAGGATTAAATGAGATATTAATAAAGGTTTAAGACAGTACTTGGTACATAATAAAAATTTGTTTCTTTCTTTCCACATAATACCTGTTTAATTGACCAGTACAAGAGCTGATCAAAGAAACAATTCAAGAGAATGACAGTCTGAATATTCCTAAATAGGCTTGGCTACTGGACATCCCATTCCCACTACACATTTGGCCTTTGAGTCAGTATGGATAGACTGTTTTTAGTTCTCTGACTTTATTACCTTATCTTGTTTCTAGAATTTAAAGATTCTGTTCTCTTTATTAACAGCAAAACTATCTACTGCATGATGTCCACATCTCTGTGCCAGGTGCAAGCTGTTTCTTAGTTTCAGGGATAGACACTGAGATCATATTGCATAGTTCAGTAGTGAAGCATGGCTCATCTTGAAAATTGGGAAACTACTTTAGGATTTAACTGGAGTGTGCATGGAGGGCTGTGTGTGTGGGATTGTTTTGTTTTCTTTTTTCTCCTTTTCTATTTTAATAACTCCTGAAAATGGCAACATTTTTTGCCCTCAGGTTTTGGAATTGTATTCATGCACTGGGCCTATGCCTAAATAATTTGATAATGCTTTGAGGAAAAAGAAGCATTACCAATGGCTTCTTAATTCAACCTTTTACTTCTTTTATCCTCTTAATTTTCAAAATAAATTTCAAATATTATTTACTATTTCATCTGGCACAAGCCATTTATAAACAGCACAATAAAGTGTTATTTTAGGATTTGTATTGCACATATATGCTTATATAGCATATAGATGCTCTAGGACTTTTTAACCATTTAGTTCAGGAGTTGGCAAACTATGTTAAAATTTTTTTGCCCTTTAAAATAAAGCTTTATTGTATTTTAAAATGTAAAACTCATTCTCTGCTCGAGAGACCACATAGAATGAGGCAGTGAATCTGGCCCATGGGCCATAGTTTGCCAACCTGACTAAATTAGTCATTCATTTTTTAAACACTATATTGGGTATAGAGTATTTCCAGAGATGAAGCTTAGGGAATATAAAAATGAGGGATAACATACTCGTTATGCTAGAAGAATGTACAGACTTTTTCTAAAAAATAAAATTTTGGAACTTTTTTATCTTTTGTAAAAACTGATAACACAAATGTGGAGTTTCAATATTAAATCTTTAAGTACATACATTTTTGGATAGTTGGTCTTCATAGTAACCACAAGAGATAGATTTTTAACAATCTCTCTTTTAGAAAAGAGTAACTATATGGTTCCTTTCATATATACAACAGATCCATTGTCAATAGGATGCATATATATATATATATATATATATATATATATATATATATATATATATATATATTTTTTTTTTTTTTTTTTTAAATTTTCCACTGATAGAGATGGAACCAGCTATCTTCCTCTCTCTTATTTTATATTTGGAGAAATTAGGACAAAATTGACTTGTCACCCTGAAGGGGTAGGGAAACTGTTCCCTTTACTGAAACCATGTTCCCTTTAAAATTATCACTCTGAAACTGTTCCCTTTTGATCTGTGATTCCTTTTGGAGTCTTCCCCCATAGAAATTATCTTTCAGACCCTTTGATTCAATTAAAAATCTTAGTAAAAAAGCACCCCTTTGAATGGTTTTAATTCCAATAGGAGATCTGGGTTGGATACCAATAAACCTCTAGGTCTGGGTACTTTGGCTTTCTGAAATCTGAAGCCTCAAGACTACTTTTAAAGGGAAGTTTCTGAACTCACTCTTTGCAGAATGTCCAAAGCAGCTGCTAGGACTCTGCCTGCTGAGAAGATATTCTCTTCTCAGTGTCACCCTCCATTTCCCTAATAGGACTTTGCTACTACAGAAGTCAGTCTCTTAGCAAAACTGGCTTCCTATCCAACAATAAACTTTCATTTTTGCCAATTAATATTTCAGGTTTCATGAATTGTTTCATGAAGAACCTGTGTGCTAACCATAAGGGGATTTTTAACAACTCTCTGACTGCCACTAACCTTATCAACATGACTGTTTGAAAATGTCTTATGTATGGTATCATGTAGTAAGACATGCAGATGATTCCATGACTTCTTTGCCAAACTGAGAATTACAAAGATACACTCAAAGAAAAAAAGCACTAGATTCTAGATATATAGCAGGGTCTACACTATTAAGAAGTGAAGTATTGGGGCAGCTAGGTGGTGCAGTGGATAGAGCACCAGCCTTGAATTCAGGAGGACCCGAGTTCAAATCTGGTCTCAGACACTTAACACTTCCTAGCTGTGTGACCCTGGGCAAGTCACTTAACCTCAGCCTGGGGGGGGGGGGGGAAGTGAAGTATTAATAATGAAAGTTGCTTTGGATTGAATTTTTAAAATATATACTCAAAGACACATTTACATAAGTCAGACAACTCCTTAAAAGAATGTAAATTTCTTTAGGTTCTTATATAGCAAGAGTTAAAGAATTGTTTAAGAAAATCTTAGCACTTCAAATCAAATTATGTTGAAGTTATTCATGCACAATTCAAAAGATAATATTTTTTACTTCTATAATTTTTCTCTTCATACACAAATGTTGATGTAGATTTCTTTTAGGGAAGGAAAGATATTATGTTATTATTCAACAGTTGCTTAGTTGTATCCAACTTTGTGTGGCCCTATGGACCCATACTATCCATGAAGTTTTTTTGGCAAAGATACTGAAGTGATTTGCCATTTCCTTCTTCAGGGGATGAAAGCAAATAGCAGTTAAGTGATTTTCCCAAGGTCATACAGCTAGTTCTATCTAGGGTCATATTTGAACTCAGGTCTTCCTGACTCCATGCCCAGTGCTCTATCCATTGTACTACGTAATTACCTAAGGATTTCCTTAACTCACCTTTCTAGTCCTCTTCACATAAAATTTCTGGGTGGATATGACAGATCTGGTTGCAAATGGAAAAATTTTCAGACAAACCAGTTGATACCAGACAGTTAACCTTCATGTGACAGTGTTATAAACCAAAATTCACCAATTTCAGATAAAATATGCTTGATAAGTTAAATTTTAACCTATAAAATAATAGTCTATTTCACTTTTGCAACATTTCTTGAATATACCACTTTCTTTCTTTTGGGACTACAAGCATCACTTCATACCTGGATTTCTGTTGATGTGTCCCCTGTCCCAAGTCTCTCCTCATTTCAATTCCATCCTATATTGAGCTGCCAAAATGATTTTCCTAAAGCACAGGTCCAACTTTGTCACCTCTCTATTCGATAAATTCTCTTGGCTTCATATGGACTTCAAGATCAAATAAAAATTCCTGTTTGTCATTTAAAGCCCTTCAAAATCTAATCCTTTCCTACTTTGTGATACTGACCTCTTTGCTACTCCATAAACAAGGCATTCCAGCTTTCCACTACAGGCTTTTTCTCTAGCTATCTATATTGAAATATTTTTTCTCTTCCTCTTTACCTCTGGGCTTCCCTGATTTCTAAGTCCCAACTAAAATCCTATTTTCTACAGGAAATCTTCTCTAATTCCTAAAATTCTGGCCCTTGCCCTCTCTTATTTATTCCCTTTTTATCCTATATATAAGTTGATGGTGCATAGTGTTTGTTTATCTCCTTGCCCTAGCCCCTGTACCCCCTTAGATTATGAACTTTTTGACTCTTTTTGTATCCCTGGCACTTGATATAAGAGATGGCACATATTGGTTGCTTAATAAATATTTCCTCATTCTGCAAAATGGGGATAAGGGAGAGATAGAATAATTGCCCCTTCTAGCTCTAAAAGTCAATGACATTTTTGAGATTTATTTAATCAAATAATTGTAACACAGATTAGAAATCTAATTGTGATTCAAATTCATGTTATTGAGTTTCTCATCCAATGTTCACAGGTAGAATTTATTTAACAGAGCTAGACATATTCTATAGCAATTTCATCATGGTTCTCTGGATCACTTTCACATCTAGAGCAGATATACATTTTGTTCTTCCTATTCTTTCAAGATTCAGTATTGCAGAAACTTGTTGAAGAATTATAAGATAGAAATCACTGAATGTAGGTGGGCCTCCTGAGGTCAACCCTTAGCTGCTCCAGGCTAAGTTCTTTAGCCCCAAGTACTTCCAAGGGAAGGAAGAAAAAGAGAACAATTGTTTCAGGTCAAGTGAAAAAGGGTTTTTTCCTGATCTATGAAATACCTTGGTTAACTAACTGTGCTTAGATCCTTTTTTTGAAACATGCCAATGTACCGCCTTTCCCCCCATTTCCTTGCTTTATGAATGAACCCTTTTGCTATTTTCCCCCACTCACTCTTGAAAGCTGAAAAGTTTCCCTGCCTCCCAAAATTAAGGGCTGGTACCCTGAGGTTGCAAAGCCCTAACTTAACCAAGAAGTATATTTATTTCACACAGGAAGTAAGGAGGCAAACACTTGCAAGACAAGCAAGAAGGGATCTAGAGACTCAATTAGAAAGTCTGTTGAGTAAAGGTTGCTAAATATGTTTTAGTCCAGAACCTCCATTTCTGGAAGGTTTTCCAAGCAATACCTGCTTCTGGTTCAAACAGCTCAAAAAGGAAGGAGGGTTAGAGAATATGGATTGGAGCAAGGAAAAAATGAGACACTTTTTTTTTTTTTTTTTTTTAAGCTAGACTTTCTTACTCTTTCAACATAAAATGGACTGTTTGGCCTCTTGCCCATCAGGTAGAAAACCTACACACAAACTACTGTTCCTAAGGGAAAGACCATAATCTTAGCCATCAGGTTTAGAAAAGGACCTTGTGAGATTTGAAAGAGGTCACATGAAAGGAGTGCAATTTCAATCCTGTTGAGTTGGGGGGAGGGGTTTTGAGAGGGAGGAAAAGAAAAGGATCTGGAATATACTTGGCCTTTCTCCAATTTAGCGTAGACGTAGTGTACCAGATCCAATGGAAACAGGCTTGTTACATTTTTAAACTGACTTATTAATTAAAATAATGACACCTTTCCAAAACTTTAGGTGCATGGATAAAAATACTAGCCTTGCTTAATATAATTTTGCAAATGCTAGGAAAGTATTGGAAATATTTCCATTTGTAAAATAACATTATGTAAATGCTGCTTTTCAACATTGTTACTTTTTTTTCCATTATTTTTAGAGAAGTATTTACTATTTTTGATTGATCAACTTTTTGGCATTTGCAAAACTAAATCCAAGTGAGGGGTACAAAAAACCACCCATGGGGGAGGGAGGTACTACCCACAGGAAAAAGATAATAGTTTTTACATTAGATTCTGAAAAGAGGGAGACTAAGGTCTGGGTCAATACAGGGAGACAATATAGGGAGTTGTGGAGACCCTTCTTGGAAACCAGAATAAATCCTGTGTTGGGTATTGGAATTGTAAAGTGCCAGCTGATTGTAATTGTAGAGTCAAACTAAATGAATGTAAATGTAGAGGGAGGGACATTTCCTTACCCTTCCTTTGTATACCTCATGGCCCCTAGCAGGGTGCCAGTATGCTCTCTGTAAATGCTACTGGTTAGATTAAATTAGATGGGGTAAAAGAAGACTCACTCTATTTTGGTTGTCAACTTTTCTAATAAAGGTAAGTTCCTTTTTTTATTTATTAATTCCTTATGATTTGCTTAATGAATTCGAAAGAATTGGTTAAATAAATAAATAAGTTCCTTTTCTGGAGAGTTAAAATAAATAGGGAGGGTGGTGGTGGGATGTGGCAGTTAACTCTAATTAGTATAAGACTTCAGTGAGTCATCCATTGGGCGCTAAATAAATAGTTGATTGACAGGACCATCTTTCTGTTAAAACATTCTGCACATAAGAAAGAAAAATAAAAGAAAAGGGATGTGAAATGAGGAGAAAATGTACTAGGAAGAGAAAGAATTTTATAGCTGAATTTTACTGGATTAAAAACACTTAGGGAAACCAGGTAAAAATTATCTAGGGTGGGGGAAAAGAGGGAATTTTGTTGTTGTTGTGGTTTTTTTTTTTAAGCACCATATCACGGCTAGAGCTGGAGACAACTGCAGATGCCATATAAGTCCAAGCTGTTTCTTTTCCTGATCCATCCCTTAAGAAACACCTTCTATGGCCCAGGTAGTCTTCTAGACACTGGAAATGCAAAGATAAAAGCTAAGTAGATGAGGAAAATGAGCAGGAGGAAATTTCAGGTCATTAAAAATACATTAGTGCCTATCCTGTTCTGAGGTCATGTTGGGAGAGAAATGAAATTAAGATAAGACCCTGTTCTCCTAGAATTTACTGTACAACATATTTACACAGATAAGGAGAGTAATATACATCTACAGAGAAATCAAACAAATTATGACCTCTGGTGCCTCATTTTTCTCTTCCCCTTCTGAGACTGAAAGCATCAGGATGTGTTGGACACAGTTCTCATAAAAGAATAATTAAAGCAAGAAATGAACAATTTCCTTTAAAAGGTTAATGTTTAAATGCTGTATGAATTGTGAAAAACAGCAAAACAAAGAAAACTGGAGTTTGGAGGCACAAAGAAAAAGCATAGTTGTGGATCTTGAAAGGTCATTTAAGTATCAAGAATTTGAAAAATGTACATTTCTTGAAATGGCTTTTTATATACCTGAAAAAGAAATTAAGTTTTAATTATTGAAAATGAGCAAAACATGGCTGAAAAAATCTTGTATTCATTGAACTATAGATTACTATATAATAATCTCATAAGTTCAAAAAGGAACCCAACCCAGATATAATCAGGTTAAATCTTCATATCCTGGTTATACATTAAGTGCTTAATAAAGAATGGTTTTATTATCCCAAGAAAGCCATATCTAGATAGCTGTAAAGTAGAAGTTTTCCATGACCCAATAACTACTAAACTTGTAAACTGGAGCAGTACCAAGAGATAGTTAAAAGATATGAAATTCTATCTGATGAAAGGATTCTCCATTTAACCTTCATAATAGGTTATCTTAAATTGTTGGTTTTTTTTTTTAATTGTTGTTGTTGTTTTAACAAACAACAGCAAAAAAAGAAGACTGTAACTGATAAATTAGTTGTTCTTCAATCACATCGAACTTTGTGACTCCAGTCGTAGTTTTCCTTGGCAAAGATACTGGATTAGTTTGCCAATTTTTTTCCCCCTGTTCATTTTACAGATGAGGAAACTGAGGCAAATAGGATTAAATGACTTGCTTAGAATAACAAAGCTAGTAAGCATCTAAATTCAAATTTGAACTTTAGTTTTCCTGATTCTAGACCCAGTGTTCTATCTACTGCCTATTATGTAATTAATAGAAATTGAAAAACAATCCTACCTTAGAATTCTAGAATTGAATTTTAATTATCATGCACAACAGAAATTAATGCCCTAGGTCCCAATTCTTTGAAGGACAAATTTTGATTTTAGTTGAAAGTAGAGTATTAGTTGACTCGATGCCAGGAATTGTCCAAAATTCTGAAGAGTAAGGTTTTTGAAGAATTTAAATCTTATTAAAAGCTTAAAGTAACAATAAAACTATAAGAAACATTTCTAAGTCATTCTTGAAAAGTGAGCTTAGCAGCTATGAGTGTTTTTCTGGTGGTTGTTGTTGTTTTCTTTTTTAAACCGAAAGTTTAATTTAGTTCAATTTAGTATTACATTTTTAACTTATTTTCTTGTAAGATTTCCAAATCCTACAAACCCAGATCATGAAGACTGACATGCTTTGGAGGACAAGAAGTAACTATGAGTCACTAATGTAGTTCTAGTTATTTAAAACACAAACCTGATACCTGGCTGCATTAGAGGAAATATGATTACGATAGAAGAGTGCCAATAAGACCTGTCAGAATAGTCAACATTAGTCAGATCTTTATTAAAGGAGTGTGACTATTTACAGGCATCACATTCTGAAAATGATATGGGAGAATTGAAAATTTTTCAGAGGAATAACATCTGATAAAAGTTAAATTTTGTTAGTATAAAACTCAGGAGATTCAGAAGTAACATTAACTATTTTCAAGCAAAAAGGCAATTTTGAAGAATTGTATAGATCAGTTTTTCCAGCTGTGTAGAGACCAACCAAAGACTTTAACCAACTCATTATTGATGTAATTTAATACACGAAAAAGTTTTAACTCTTGAGGAACAAAAAAAAGTAACATATATTACTTTAATGGTAGGTATCATTTTAAATGTCTTTATATATATATAATCTTAATCAAAATTTTATAATACCCTGTGAGGTAGGCACTATTGTTACCCATTTTACATTTGAAGAAACTGAGTCTGAAGGGAGTAATCTGCTGAAGGTCATATAACTGTCTGAGGAGGGATAAAAATTTAGGCCTTCCTGATTCCAGGTCCCATCCAAAGCCTATAACTTTCTAGGAGGTCACTTAGTTACCTATATTTCTACTGAGCCTCCTGCTATTGTCCAGGCAGCCTCAAGGCAATTTCTCTTATCAGTCACCACTTCATTAGCTCATATAAAGGATCTGCTACAGAACCTCATTTCCACCACTCCTCAAAAACTCCCAATACTCTTGAACTGACTGTGGGGCCATGTCCAATACTGGAATGCTATAGAGGCCCAGAATGTGATAATTTTCTTTTATATTGACCCTCTTAGTTACTTGATCAACAGAAATCAGTAGACTAAAGAGGGACAAAGCTTCACCTATTTTTTTCCGAATTTAAGATTTAAAAAATAAGTAAGAGTGATATTTCAAAACTTCAAATGCAGAATAATTCTCATATTTTCAAACCATCTGAAACCTTAATTTGGAATGCTTGAATAGTAAGAATTTACTAAGTGTTTACTGGATGCTATGTACTGCACTTCAAGCTGTATATACAACTTTCACATTGCTATATAGTTATTCTGTGAGGAAATTCACAAAACAAATGCCAAGTGATTTGGAGTGAAGGGAGAATGGGAACTAACCTAGGAGAAATCCAGAAATGTTTCCTGAAGAAGGTAGTCCTCGAGCTCATCCCTGAAGGAAACTGGGTTTCAGGGGAAGAAATGAAGAGGGTAAGTATTCCAGGCTGTGCAAAGACATGTAAGAAGAGCAAAAATTCCTTTTAGAAACAATAGTGGCCTATATAATGAAGAATTCTTTAACTCAAACTGAAACTGAACAACAGATTTTTAATTTGAATCCAAAATGTTTTTTCACCTGTTACTTTAAGAAGTAGGGAAAATGCAATGTTAAATTTAAATTTCAATGCCAAATTAACTGCCTAGTTTAATGAATAAGCCTTTTCCAGAAAAAAAAAAAAAAGAATCCAAGGAAAGGATACAAGAATATGTAGGTAAGAATAATTTCCTGGGAAAATGAGCAAAACAGAAAGGACAAATAGTTCCTGCTTTGTGTTCAGAATATTGTCTCCAAATCCTCTTACAATTCAGTATTCTCATAGCCTCCCATTCCCCTATTTTCCCAACTCCCATATCTTCTATCATCTCCCCTAAATTCTTTTTAAAGGTTTTGGGTTTTTGTTTTTCAACTGCTACCGAACTTTGTAATTATGATTTGCCTTCCTCTAATGCAGTAACAACTCAGGTCCCAAAGTGAATTTTTGGATCCTTAGACATTTTAAACTCAACCTGTCTAAAACATAATTCATCATTCCCCTCCCCTCCCATCCTCCCTTTGACTTTCTCTATTTCTGCTAAGGCCACCACTATGTTCATCAGTCATCCAGGCTCAAAACCAACTCCTCAGTCTTAACCCCTATATGTAATCTATTACCAAATCATAACATCTCTCCTGTATGCCCCCTTCTTTCCTCTGACACTGATACTGTCCTTGCACAGACTCTTGCTCAGTCCTTGAACTATTATTACAATAGCTATTTTTTTGATTTCTTGCCTTGTCTTTTACCATTCTAGTTCCATCCTCCACTCAGCTGTCCATATGTTCTTCCTAAAACCTTACCATGTCAAAATCTTATTCTGTTTCTAATTTCATTCAATTAATTCCATTCCAAATAAATTCAATAAATTCTTGTTATCACCTTCAGGATTAAATATAAAATACCTCTGTCATTCAAAGCCCTTACTAAATGCCCTCTCAACTTTTGTAGTCTTATTATACCTTATTCATCTAGTGACGCTGGACTTCTTGATGTCCCTTAGACATAAGGACCTGACACTCCATCCCTGGATTCTGAGTATTTTTACTGGTTCTCCTTGAGTCTGGAATTCTCATCTTTACCTCCTGACTTCTCTGGCTTTCTTCTAATATCCAACCTACAAGAATCCTTGTCTTTCTTTCTTTCTATCCCTATCACCTAATGTTGTGCCTAGCAATTGGTAGGTGATTAATAAATATATATTGACTGATTCACTGACTGATTGATCTCATATTCCTGAATGTCACTTAAAAGAGACCTCCAAGGTCTGTCCCAAATCATATCTAAAAAAAAAAAAAAAAAAATCTGCCAATTCCCTAAGCTGCAACATAACTGACAAGCTATCATCTAGCCCTTGAAAATCTCCAGTGAGGATGGAATCTGCTGCCTCAATTCCCATTTTGCTTCCATTTAGGTATTTGGAAGTCTTAGGAAGATTTTTTTTTTCCTTCTTCCCTTTATGGCAAGCTTAAATCTGCCTTTCTGCAACTTCTACTTAAATCATTCTTCTGGGGCAAAGCAGAACAATTCTCCTTGGAGATAGCTTTTTTCCCACACATCATAGGGATCGGGTTTCAATTTTATTTTGTCTCTCCAACACCTACGAAACAGTCTTTCATACTGTAGGACTTTACTACTTTGGATTACTGAAGTGTCTTCCCTTCCTCTACCTCTAGTTCAACTTAAATCTTGACAATTCCTTCAACCAGTTGCCCCTATGTGTCAACCCAACCAGAACTAGTCTCTAACTTGTGGATGGTTGGAGTTGAACAAAGCAGGTTATAGACAGGAGAATCAGAAATCAAACAGAAGTTTAATTTCATAGTGAGAGAAATAACTTGTAAGCAAGGACATATGTGTAAGAGCCTCACCATTACTGGGAGGGACCCTTGTACTGACAAGAATAAGGGGTAACAGTAATAATGTGACAAATTTAATTCATAACAGGGCTTCATAACCAGAAACAATTCTGGGATTTGGCTGTGGCTGAGATCATCCACAAGGTGAGCACAAAAGACTGTTGTTAAGCCAAACTCAGGCTACAACCTGCTTGCTGGGCCTTACTCTGAAAAAGTGTCTCCTAATATCTTGACACATGCCATGATATCATTCATATATATATTAAGTGATCTTCCCAGGGTCAAGCAGCTAATAATGGGACTGAGGTAAGATTTGAACTCAAATTTTGCTGACTTTATCCATTATTTTATTCATTATGATACCCAAACATAATAATTTGCAACCTTCCTTTCAAGCACTTGATTCTGATCTTTCATGGTTTTGTGCTGATATCTGTAAGTTCTTGAAGATTGGGTCAGCATGTCCTAGGAGTTCATTTAGTGTCCAGACTTGCTTCTGAAAACTGGCTTAGATAGTTAACATTTTGAGTAGAAAATTAAATTCACTGGATTCAGTTTCCTCTTATATAAACTGAGGGTATTGGATTAAGTTCCCTTTGACTTCTAGATCCTAAAAAAGAAACTTTCCTTCTTCAAGACTGCAATTAAAAAAGACCTTTCGAACATTGGGAAGTGAATGTAAATTGTTAGCACTACTGTCTATCTACCCAGGTTACTAATACCTTCGGAATCTAATACTTAATGTGCAACAAGAAAATGGTATTTATACACATATATTATATCTAGGTTATACTGCAACACATGTAAAATGTATGGGATTGCCTGTCAGCTAGGGGAGGGAGGGGATAATTTGGAAAAATCAATACAAGGGATAATGTTATAAAAAAATTACTCATGCATATATACTGTCAAAAAATTTATAATTATAAAATAAAAAAATAAAAAATAAAATTTAAAAAAAAAAAAAAAAAGGTCTTTCTACATCCATCTAAGCAAGAAGGTATTCCCTGGCTGTTGCTGAAAAGAGAATCTTCCAGATTTAAACCCAAGATCCTTTGAATCCCAGTTCCTCACTTTATAGATGAGGAAATTCAAGCTCTCCAAGAAATCAAGGGACTTGCCCTAAGGTGACATAGTTATTGTATACTGATCTCAAAATTGAACACATGTCCTCTAGTTCAATATTCATTATTTATAAAGGCATGACTCTGCTTAAAATACTGGAGGAAAGCCCAAAAGTTCACTTAACCCTGGACTTCACATATTGAAAGTATTCTATACGCTCTCCTTCTGATTACCTAGAGGCTCCCAAAGCCTCCATCTTAAGGAGGATGCCAAGTCAAGTGTGTTAATTCCTCTTGGGGCGGTACTCCTAACTTTCTGTATTTCTTTATTATGAACCTACTATGATTAATTGTTCTTGTCTTCCCCCCTCTTTTTCTTTCATTAATGTTTTTGTCTTTTTTTTTTTTTTTTTTTTTGCTGAGGGCTGGTGCAATGTTTTGTCTTTTCTCATTAGAAATATAAACTCCTTGAAGACATCTGGAACTTAGTAAGAAATTAATAATTGCTTGCTGATTTGGATTGATAGTGATTAGCAAATGCTACTTTTTAGTTTAATTCTCCCTGTCTTGGGGTCTTTGAGAATAAAATATATGTTAAGCTTTTTGTTCCTTAGAGGAAAAGGAAAAAATACTAAAAAGTATCGCTGTTTAGTCATTTTTCAGTCAGGTCCCACCCTTCACAATACTATTTTGAAGTTTTCTTGGCAAAGATACCAAAGAGGTTTATCATGTCCATGTCCTGAAGTTTCAGAGCTTTCAGGAATACATGCATACATGCACACATGCATGCTGCATTGTGTATTGCATATAGGTATCTATATATACATGCATGTAAGCACTCATAATGAACTCTTACACATACATATATATGTAAATATATATATTTAGCATTTAATAGGTGTCAAGGAGGTCTGGCTAAGTGCTGGTAAGCAAAGATTGTAAAGAACAATACCTGCCCCAAAGGAGCTCATGTTCTAAAATGGGAAGAGGAGAGGAAGATAACAGGAACAACTAGATACATTCAAGATATGGGAAAGCTTGAAGTGGAAAGAGGCTAGTTACTGCCTACCTGAAATGGATTCTTGCAGAAAAATGGGATTTGAACTGAGTTTTAAAGGAATTCAGAAATGGGGAGTAGGGTTTGTATGGGGAAGAAGGGCAATTTTGGTACAGGGGGCAAATTACTTTAGATTCTTCCTAAAACTGAGCCACTTGACACTGTAGTTTAATGATTGGAAAATGGTTCAAAAATAGAGGGGAATTTTTAAAGTCAAATTGTCATTCCAATCATTATTTTGTTTTAAAAATCTGATTGGTAGTACACTATTTTTCTATTACAATGGCTTTTTGATTTTTGCCTTTTAGAGGAGCTTGGTGAGAATGTTACATATCACTGTCCTTGCAGTATTATTATTTTTCCTTGTTTTGAAAAATGAAGCTTTTGCAGTTACATCTAGAAAAGAATCAGTTTTCTGTCCTAACTGGCATTCTGAAGTTAATGTTCAAGCTTTTGGAAAATGTATTTTATATATGTATGTATATGTATATGTATATGTATGTATGCCATCAGGAAAATAGTTCTTTGCTTCACTTCCAGCTCTGGGCTCAGACAAACCAAACTGATAAAAATGTAAATTGTGATTTCCTGTGGAGAAAAAAAAAAACAAAACTATAGACAAAATTGGTTTTGAATTTCTGTTAACTGTTTAACTTAGTGCTCTTGGTCTGCATTTATAAGGAGTTCTGTGTTAGGAAGGAGGGAAAACCTGTTGATACAGCTCCTTTTAACTGCTGTGGGTTACAAAACAATCTTGGAGATAGCAAGCATTCTTGTGGAGGGAGGTATAGTTATTGAGGAGAAAAGCCTTCTCATTCATCCTAAGGAAGCCTGGAGAGAGAACAACTTACCTCTGGTAGGGCGAATGAAGCCTAATACATCCTTGAGTAAGTGGATTGATTAGTTTTATAAATAGTTTTGTTATCAGGGACATAAGGCAGATGTTTCTCTTCCACAAATTTACACAATTTTTCATCCCTAATTGAAGGGCTAAACTAACATTTATTTCTTCTTTAAGAGATAACCAAGCTTCCCTCCCTTTCTCTTCTACCTGGGTGGTCCAAACCTCGGAGCTCCTCCCCTTCCCCCATCAAATTCCAAGACTATGGATCTATCTTATGCTTTACTTTGTTTCCTTTTACCCTTATTCCTATCTGTGCATGTGGGAAAATACAGGTTATTTGCTTTTATTAAAAACAAATGTGCTATGCATGCAAATCCAACTGAATGGATTTTAAAACTAGATCTCAATTGTTCCCAGTACTCATAGTCTTTTAAATTCTTTAAAGTTAGTAGCTTTTTTTGTCTAGACACTTTACATCAGCAAAATGCTTAGAGGGTTTCTTGAAGCTCCCCCCCCACTTTTTTTTTTTTTTGTTATTCTTTTAAGTGAGTCTTTTACCAGAGGATCCCAGTGCCTTAGTATTTCAGAAAAATAATTATTGAGAACATTTTAGTGAAATGGAAGTTTTGTGTTTTTTTTTTTTTTTTTTTTAACAGATTAGGGCTATGTACTGTATGACTGAATTTCATTTTCAGTTAATCACATTTTTATCCAGAGAAGTGCTTTTCTGCAGTAATTCTATAGAAAAACCATTTGCAGTACCCAGGCAACTTTAAAACAACAAACTATCTAATAAATAGGCTGAGGATTTATTGATACCATTCCTTAGAAGCTCTACTCTGATAGTGGCCATTTGGATTTTGATTAGAAATCCAAATGTTAGTTTTGCTAAGAAGTGTTAGAAATTCAAGTTTTTTCTAAGAGGTATTGTATGACTGACTTCACCTGACTCTGACTTTTTTTTTTTTTTTTTTTTTTGTCTTTAGCACTCATCTGTTTGTTTTGTCCTTGATATATATAATGGTATGCATTATGAACTACTCATCAATATGCTTGAGTTTGTTTACTCTAAGTTATCCATACTTTCTTGTTGGATCCCCCTTCCATGACCATAGCATGCATTTGTAAAATGGTTGATTGATGTAATGATTAGATTTAGTTGCAATAAAACAGAATAGCTTTAATTGGTCTACTATATAATATAGTTTTAATGCTAAAAGTGACTAGACATGGAGTCAGATGAGAACTGAGTTACAATATTGCACCTGATACTTACTAGCTCTGACTTAGACAAGTATAGCTATACTATATATCATTTTATTGTGCTTCACAGATATTAGAATTATTACTATTACTATTTTTACAAATTGAAAGTTTATGGCATTCCTGCACTAAGTAAATCTATCCATACCATTTCCCCAACAGCATGTGCTCACAGAGTGTCTGTCACATTTTGATAATTCTTACAATATTTCAAACTTTTTTCATCATTATTATATTTGTTATGGTGATCTATGACCAGTGATCTTTGATGTTACTTTTTTTTTTCCCCTGAGGCAATTAGGGTTAAGTGACTTTGCCTAGGAAGTGTCAAGTGTCTGAGACTAGATTTGAACTCAGGTCCTCCTGACTTCAGAGCTGGTGCTCTATCCACTATTCCAACTAGCTGCCCTCAATGTTACTATTGTAATTGTTTGGGAATGCCATAAACTGTGCCCATATGAGACAGTGAACTTAATCAATAAATACTTTGTGTGTTCTGACTGCTGCACAGACCTGCCATTCTCTGGCTATCTCCCTCTTTTTAGGCCTCCTTTTCCCTGAGACACAGTAATATTAAAATTAAGTCAGCTAAGAATTTTATAATGGCCTCTAAAGTGTTCAAGTGAAAGGAAGAGTTAATGCAGCAAACTTCATTGTTGTCTTATTTTAAGAAATTAGCCAACCCAGTCTTCAGCAAGCACCACCCTCATCAGTTAGCAGCCATCAACAATGAGGCGAGATCCTCTTTCACTGAAAAGATTACTACTCATTGAATACTCAGATGATGGTTAGAATATTTTAGCAATAAAGTATTTTTGATTAAAATATATATATGTTATATATATATATATATATATATATATATATATATTTAGACACAATACTATTGCATACTTAATTAACTACAGTCTAGTATAAACATAATTTTTATAGGCACTGGGAAACCAAAAAAATCACAGCTGGTCTTACTGAGGTGGTCTTGACCCAAACCTACAATGTGTCCTAGATATGTCTGCAAATTAATGGCAGTTAGCCCCTCTATAAGGAAGAGAAACAATGACAATAGTATCTACCTTATGGAATTGTTATTTGAGGCTCAAATAAGGTAAGTGCTTTGCCAATCTAAAGGTGCTCTTAGCCTCAACCATTATTATGATCACATTCAACTATCACCATGGGCAGATCCCTACCTTCTCTGAGCCTCCGTTCCTCATCTTTATTATGAGGATAATGATAATTGGGCTAGCTACCTCCCCAGGTAATTTTGAGGAAATCTCTTTAAACCTTAAAGCACTATATAAATGAGTTGTTGATGATGATAATGATAATGCTGGCACACTAATGTGTAATTACTGTTTTACTGACGAGAAAATTGAGGCTGAGAAAGGTGAAGTGCCTTGTTCCAAGGTCAAACAGCAATTTACTTGGAAGGCCATTATCCTTAGGTCTAGGCTTTCACCATCATGCTACAATTTCTCTCTACTTTGTTTTTTAAAGGTATTCTTTGATCATTTCATTCACAGACTATGATGTTTTCCCCTCCTAAGTTGCAGGACATTACTTAAGCGATCTAGCAACTTGTGCTCAATAAATATTGGTGAACAGACTAGCCCCTAACAGTGTTTTACATATATTTAGTATCCAGTAAACTATATTGATTAATAATTGAATCACTTGATGATGCATTAAAGGTAAACATTTCAGCCATGTTCATGATGAATTATGGGTAATTTGAGCAGTATCATCAAATGGCCTGGTTGTAGACTTTTGCCAAATATATAGTTTAGGGAATACCACTCAATTTCTTGACACTCAGTTTCCTTATCTGTGATGGATAAACACAAAGGTGTTTCCCAGACTTGTAGTTTAGCACTCTAAAAACATTTTCTCCTAGAAACAATGTTATGAAGGTCATAGAAGAGATACAAATCAGTCAACAAAAAGCCATTTTTAACCCCATAGCTTTGAGGAACTAAGTTTCTAATGGTACTAGCAACTACTCTTGATGTAACACTGTTTTTTTATGGATTTTTGTGGTCTATGTGGCAATACTGATTCAGGAATTCTTCTAGAGGAAGTCTAGCCATGGAGGAAGGCAATTTTCTCTGAGCCAACTATCTAATGCTGGGGATGGAATCTGGTGAAATTGGGGGATTGTAGAGATGGGAGGGGCACTATGTTTAGCTCCAGGTAAATTTCATAGGTTGAAGAGGGTGGTTCAGGTAGTTTCTGGAGTAGCATCAGCCCCTGGTGTACTGGTAGCAAAAGTCAGATGTTCTTATATTTGTATCATTTCTAAATCAGCTATGCATTAGTAGATTTGCTTTTATATACTCACTGCATATAATTTATACAGAAAGATGGCTATATCCACCTGAATCTCAGCTTTAAATACAGGAAAAGATTGATATCTCTTAAATTTAACTTTGACCTTACATTTAACCATCTTTCTTGTCAGGAAATACCACTATTATTACCTTATCTACCTCAAATTGCTCTTCTTTCTCCCTGTGGAAAAGATCCATCTTTTTTTCCCATCTTCCTAAAAATTCCTTTACATGCTGTTAATGAAATCATCAATTGGCTTTTCCAGCTTTTGCTCTTCAACTATACTTTTTAACCGGTACTTATCTTTGCCTAATTTGATCTATTTCCCAATTTTTCAAACAATAATTTGAAATTTGAACATGTTATATACCAAACCTATAGGGAAGAAGAGAATGAGAGGAGTCTAACCAAATATAATAGAGTATTATCTCAGAATTGCATACTTTTTTTTTTCCTAAGGCAATTGGAGGTTGAGTGATTTGCTAAGAAATGTTAAGTGTCTGAGGTTAGATTTGAACTCCTGTCCTCCTGACTTCAGGGCTGGTGCTCTACACACTACACCTCTATTTACTGGGCCGCCTAGGTGCCCCTGAATTGCATATTTTTAAAAAGAAATTATTATTACTGTATTATATATCAACAAACATGGACATTTCTGCATAGAAGAAACAAAATGAAATTATACATGAAATCATGAAACTTAAGACTGTGGCTTTTTTAAAAAAGCATATATTACATTTTAAAAATAGTTCTGACATTGCTTTGCTTCTGTTTCCTCTTCTGAACTTCCTTCTGATTGCTCCTGTTCATTTTTTTAAAGATGTTACTGATTCTCTTTTTTTCCCTTTTTTTCTTTTTCAATTGCTATTACTACCTTCCAGCTACCCTTAAATAAAAGCACTTCTTTGTAGGAATGATAATTAACCAAAACAAATTCTCTTATTGGTATTCTTCTTAATTTTTGGCAATCAGTTCCTTTAATTATTTCTTATGGTATATTAATATTCTATTATATTCATGTACCATAATTCTGCTTTTCCTCAGTTGATGGGCACGTACTTTGTTTATACATTTTTGCTACAATAAAAAATAGGTACTATAAATATTTTTGATCATAAGTCCTTTCTACTTTTCTCTGACCTCTTCAGAACATATATGAAAAATAAACATATGTTTGCTTATATATACATATATACACATATATATCATATATATGTACACACACATGCTACTTGTAATACCATTGTTTATCATTCTAATGTCTTCCACCTCACCCCTTTTATTTTTAAAGTGTTAATACTTGCAATACAACTACAACTTTTCTTCACAATTTCTTAGGTGCAGTAATAGCAACTGCATTCATACTTTCTCCAGCCTCTATATGTGTAAAATACTTGTTTGTTGGTTGTAAATTGTCTAGCTATTTTTGAAGCCCACTTCTCTCTCTTCCAAAGCTATTAACAATTCCATTTTAGCACCTTTTAAAATTTTATTTTGAAATCTCTCCAATCTATCACTCAGGCCTTCTAGCTTAAATTCCTAAGGGATGATATAGGTTATTATAACTTTCAGACTTAGTGATAAGTTGTTTGGACATTTTTTGTAAGGATGCTCATATTTTTCTAGGCCAAAGACTCATGGTGACCCCAAACATTAGTCAATAATTTACCAAGAATAGTGCATAGTGCTAGGATACAAAGGCAAAAAAAAAAAAAAGAAAAGAAAATGAAAAGAAAATTAAGAAGGAAAGAAGGAAGGAAGGAAGGAAAGGAGGAAGGAAGGAAAGGAGGAAGGAAGGAAGGAAAGGAGGAAGGAAGGAAAGGAGGCAGGAAGGAGGAAAACAGAGAGGGAGGAAAGGAGGCAGGGAAGGATGGAGGAAGAAGAAAAGGAGGGAGGGAGGGTTCCTGCTGTCAAGGAACTTATCTCCCATCAGAGTCATAGTATGCTTTGAAAGGAGTCCTGCCAAAGAACGGTGCTTCTTTTTATAGAACTGGTTACCTTCAGTTTACCATGCCAGTAGCAATTTCAACACCCTTTCTTCGAGTACTGTTTTCTAAGGTTAACAGAAAAAAACTGGGAAAGAGAGAAGAGTCGAGGTTCGAATTATGTTCAGGAGATTACATAAAACTATCTGGAATTATCATTTTGTAGAAAAAGGTTTCTGTAATATAGGAATAGAAGTGGAAGCCAGATTACTAAAAGATGGAGGAATGAGTGGGTAGTAAGACTATTTAAAAGGTGGTTTCTAAATGCTAATATCCCCATCTATGAACAAAAGCAGGCAGGCGAAATCATAGAATTATATCTCTAGAGTCAAGGCATTTTGGAGTCCATTTAGAATAATTCCCTTACTTTATAGATGGGGAAACTGAAACTCTAGGCGTAGGACAAATGTCTCATCCAAGGTTACACAGGTAAAGAACATCAGAGATTGGATTTGAACCCATATTCTCTGACTCCAGAACTATTGTTGTTGTTGTTGTTGTTTTTCCCATTTATAACAGGAGATAAAGCTTTTGTTTTGTTTTGGTTTGGTTTTGCTTTTGAGAGAGAAATTCAGGACAAAGTATTAAAGGCAATGCAAATTAAATCAGTGCCATGTATTCATACACATTAAGTTAGCAAAGATGAAAAAAATCAAAGTTGGAAGTGTTGGAAAAGGCTGGGGGAAAGTCAAGAACATCAGTAATAGTACTAGTTGAGCAGTGAATTTGACTAAGCATTATTGAAAATATTTTTTAGCTATGAGAAATTCCTTTTTTTTTTTTTTTAACTTTTTAACATTGCTACCCCATTACTGAATCTATACTTGAAAGCAATAGATGGCAGAAATTTCCCATATGCAGCAAAAAAAAAAAAAAAAAAAAATGAAAACAAATTGTGTGTACAAAAATTGGGGAATACCTAAGTAAATTATCTAGTGAAGGTGTAATAGAATAATATTATAATATATATATTCAGATTGACTAGAAATACTAAGAAAATCTTATGCAAATCAAAGAAAACAGAACCAAATGTACATTATGCATAAAAAGCATAAATAACAAAAGATGACATTAAAAAGCAAGAGAATTCAGTTCCAATATTGATTCCAGATAATTGGAACTAAAACACACTTTCTTTTTCTGCTAAAAAATTGTCCTATAAGAATTTAAAGTTACATGTTGGTCATGCCCTCAGACAGTTTTAACTTTTATATGGAAAGGTAGCATGAATGTTTTTAAAAGAAGGAAGGAAATAAGGGAGGGAGGGAGAAAAAAGGTGGAGAAAGGAAAGAAGGAAGGAAGAAAGAAAGAAGCTGCATTGCCCATTCAGTAACTAGGACTAGGTAAAAATCAAGTAAAAAATGGCTTCTTTTACCTAGTCAAAAAAATAAAATAAAATAAAATCAATCTGGGAGAGGAAGGAAATCAACGTTTTTGGCCAAAACAGAAACAATTGCTGTTTACATTCACTCCATCAGAATCCAAATGAGGCTTGGACTGGCATCATTATTGGCCAATCAATGACAGCAGAGTGGTTTGGATTTAAAGCATGATCCATTTAAAAAAAATCTATCCTGTAAATCTGAAGATATCTTGCTAGATTTCAGCAATCAAAATTTCTAGTCCTTAGGGCAGAGCATCCAAAGATAAATGTATAATTCCCTATGTGGAAGGAGGGAGAAGAGGGAAGAAATGAACAAAGGGAGTTGCACTGCCCAATTGGAACTGTGCAGCTAGATTCTCAATAGCACAGCTACTACTACTCACAGGTTATTGTTTGTCCTTTCTCCTCAAAGGAGGACCATGATATCAGGAACATGTCATGACTTGCAAATGAATTGGATTTAAGTGAGGGAAGATCATAGGTTTACTTATTCAAAACTATGAGATTTTCTCTCCTTTTCTCTCTCCATCATCTCTTTTCTCCTCTTTTCATCTCTATATGTCCCTGTCTGTCTGTCTGTCTCTCCCTTTCTATCTGCCTCTGTCTGCCTGTATCTCTTCCATACACACACAAATATGTGACAGAATATTTTGATTTCTCAGAGTAGAGACTAGAGAGAAAAGCAAAGGCATATAATGGGCAAAACTATAACATTACCATTTTTCCTTAAGTATATTTTTACATATTTCATTATCAGCAAATGGACTGAGCAACCAAAATATGTAAAAACTGATTAAGTCTCTAAGAATAGTGAATTAAAAATAGTGAACTAGGGTGTTTCATGTCTTTTTTATTTTACTCATTGCACATGGTTAGACTTGGTAAATTATATGCTATTAAGATCAGTACAATACATGTATATTGCTACTAAAAATGATTCATTTTCCACATGGGCACAGCTTTCAGTTTACCCATTAAGCATAAAGTGAAGTCACAAGGCAAAATATTATTTGTATTGTCTCCTGGGGAGAATGATGAATTGTAGTTTATTAGGTCTTCAATTCTATGGGCATAAATTTTCAACAACTGGAATATTGGACACTCTTTTCTTTGATGTCCATTTCCCCCCCTTAGCTTAGGTAAAAATTGAAGTATAGTGATAGATTTTTAGACTTTTGAAATCAATCCTATATTTCTTATTCTTTTAAAATAATTACTTTTTGAAGTAGAAATGAGAAAGTGGGCCTCCTTCCCTTTTTTTTTAACAGTGGTAGGAAGCTATGGATTGGGACAGAGCATTTACTATAAGATTTAGATGTTGATTGGTTTTGTCAAACTGCTTTTTTGTCTTTTTTTTATTCATTAGTTAGGAAAAGAGAAAAGGGTTACATTCAAAAAATGCTACAAAAACAAACGATGTGACTAAAGCAATTTTATAAATTGCCTTAAAATCATTTCAAATAGGGAAATTTTCTTCTTATCTTTCTATAACTTGTCAACATAATCTGAAGGAAAATAAGTAAAAAGTCAATTAATCAGTTAAATTTATTATGTTGATGCCAAAGAATCAACTTGGCAGAGAGGTTAGGGCTGGATAAGTAAATCTGATAATAATTTGTATAAAGATGAAATTGATAATGATTATAATTGCATAAAATTGATGATCAGCTTCATTTGAGCTGATGAAATGACCAAGTTATGTATTAGAGGAAGAACTGACCAAGGACAGAGACTTGGGGGGCACTTAAGATTCCTGGGTATAATCTTAGATTATATAGATTATATAGATTCCTGGGTATAATATTAGGTAATCTTCAGATCCTACAAAGAAACTGAGAAGTATCAGCCAGACTTGTAGAAGGAGATCTGATTAAAGAGACAACATGGTAATGAAAACTTAGTGAAATGAGAATATCTAAGTTAAGAGGGTAACTGACAGTATCAAAATGAACTCAAAGGTCAAGAATGAGGATTGAAAAAAGCAGATTAAAAAACTGCTCTATCATAGTTGGTCATCACATAATCTTGTTTCTATATACAATGTTCTCCAATTTCTGTTCACTTCCCTCATCATTAGTTCATGTAAGTCTTTTCAGGCTTTTCTGAAATCAGCCTGCTCATTATTTCTTATAGAACAATAATATTCTTTTTTTTTATAACTTTTTATTTACAAGATATATGTATGGGTAATTTTACAGCATTGACAATTGCCAAGCCTTAGAACAATAAAATTCTATTATGTTTATATGCCATAGCTTATTCAGCCATTCCCCAATCGATGGGCATCCACTTGATTTCTAATTCCTAACCACTGCAAAAAGAACTGCTACAAACATTTTTGCACATGTGGGTCTTTTCCCATCTGCAACTAGGATTTTTTTCTCATCTAGCTAGGAGGTGCACAAGAAAAGTATAGGAATTAAGTTCAAAACCTACTTTAGAATAGTTCACTCTAAAAGCAACTTGCAAGTTGTTTTTGTTTTCAAATAGAGACTAGTGCAGCATCACTCTATGTTGTCTGACCCTAAGTCAGAATTTGGAATATGTATACAACTGAGATTGTTAAATAGTGATTGGTTGCAAGTAAAATTTAGATTGAAGAAACTATGTAATAAAAGAAAACTTAAGTATATGTTTCTGCTTATGGATTTCTTATAAAAAAGAATCAGCGAATTCACACAGTTATTTTATTAAATAGCTACATTTTTATGGAAAAATCAAGAAGATTCTTGAGCTTTAACTTTTTTTATTTTTATATCTGGAGTAAAAGTTCTCAGGCCTACAATTAGCTACTTTCTGCCTTTGCAGTCTTCTAGTATCTTACTCTCAAACATGTAATGGTTCATCCAGAGTCACTAGCCTCCTTGCTGTTTCATAAACAAGACATCCAATCTCTCCATCTCTGGTCTCCTGACCTTTTTTCTAGTATATCCCATGCCTAGTATGTTCTCCTTTTTCATATCCTTCTACTGGCTTTTTTGTTTTCCTCTAAGTACCAAGTAAAATTTTATTTTCTTTTTATTTTTTTATTAATTTTATAATTATAACTTTTTTTTTTTTTACAGTACATATGCATGGGTAATTTTTTACAACATTATCCCTTGCACTTACTTCTGTTCCAAATTTTCCTCTCCTTCCTTCCACCCCCTCCCTTAGATGGCAAGCAGTCCCATACATATGTACAGTGTATCCTAGATACAATATATGTGTGCAGAACTGAATTTCTTGTTGCACAGGAAGAATTGGATTCAGAAGGTAAAAATAACCTGGGAAGAAAAACAAAAGTGCTAACAGTTTACTTTTTCTGGGAAAAGGAACACCCAGTGTTCCTTTTCTGGGTGTGGCTGATCAGATCTTCTCTTTGTCTAAGATATCCACTTCCATCAGAAGTGTCCTCATACAGTATTGTTGTTGAAGTGTATAATGATCTCCTAGTTCTGCTCATTTCACTCAGAATCAGTTGATGTAAGTCTCTCCAAGCCTCTCTGTATTCATCCTGTTGGTCATTTCTTACAGAACAATAATATTCCATAACATTCATATACCATCATTTACCCAACCATCTCCAATTGATGGGCATCCATTCATTTTCCAGTTTCTAGGCACTACAAAAAGAGCTACCAGAAACATTTTGGCACATACAGGTCCCTTTCCCTTCTTTAGTATTTCTTTGGGATATAAGCCCAGTAGTAGCACTGCTGGATCAAAGGGTATGCACAGTTTGAAAACTTTTTGGGCATAATTCCAGATTGCTCTCCAGAATGGTTGAATTCTTTCACAACTCCACCAACAATGTATCAGTTTCCCAGTTTTCCCACATCCTCTCCAACATTCATCATTATAAAATTTTATTTTCTATAAGAAGCTTTTCATTTTTGGTTATTGTTTAGACATGTCTAATTCTTTGTGACCCCATTTAGCGTTTTCTAAGCAAAGATACTGAAGTGGTACCTTCTTAATATTAATGCAATCTTTCTCTAATTATTATTATTATATTTTAATAGGAAGCGCTAGGTAAGGAATGCTTTTCACCAACTCCTATGAGAAAAAAATTAAAGAAATATAGAACCCCTGTGTTAATCAAATGTTGCCAAGCAAAGCATATTGTTGACCTCCAAAAAATGAATTTCTTATTCTACATATTACTTAGTCCTTAAATACTAGATGAGAAATGAGAAAACACATTGGGGAGAGAAATTTTAAATTGCTTTATAGAATGGTTAGATCTATTAGTAACATTGCCACACAACAACCTTTTGGGAGAGATTTTATTATTATTCCCATTTTACAGTTAAAGAAACTGATACTGAGTTTGAGTGACTTAATCCAGGCTAGTACAGATAGTATTTGACCAGATATCAACTGACCCAATTCTCTATCCAATGTAATACCTAACTGCCACTAGTATTTAAGAATGTACAAACTAGAGGTTTTTATTAGTAACTAGTAAAGAACTGGCAGATAAAACTAATTTTACCCAGAATCATGAAATATTAGGGTAAGATAGTAACTGAGAAATCATATTGGTCAAAATCTTCCCATCCAACTTCTTCGTTTTACAGATGAGAAAATAGGCTTAGAGTAATTGCCCAAGTCAGAGCTAATAACAAAACTGAAGGTTCAAATTCAGACCTCCCAATTCTGAATTCGAAGCTCTTTCTGTGGTATGAAAAGTATATGCACTATACATATTTACATATGAAAAGGTAAGGTTGCAATAAAAGTAATTCATATGTGAGTAAAATAATGAAGAAAAATCTCAGTAAATGCATAATTCCATTGAGAGGAAAGAAGAAAGATTATAGGAATTGGAGAAGTAGCAGAGATAATTAGATCAAGGGAATGTCTTGGCTAGGCCACAGATAGTAACTACATTGCTCTGAATCAACAGTTCTCTATGAAATGACCCAGGGTTGGGGCAGCTAGGTTGTTCAATGGATAGACCACCAGCTCCAAAGTCAGGAGGACCTGAGTTCAAATATGGTCTCAGATACTCAACACTTCCTAGCTGTGTGATCCTAGATAAGTCACTTAACCCCAATTGCCTCAGGAAAAAAAAAAAAAAAGAAACGAGCTAGGGTGGGGTAGGTAACCAGCTGTTTTTATGTGTTAGAGTCAGTTGTGGGAAACTCAATAAATAAATGACTTCTCAGTATTTTTTGTGTAGGTTTGTCTGCAACTTCTCTGTAAAGTCCAATTTACTGGTTAAAGTATAGCCCAAAGGCGCTTGGTTCAATTGTAGTTGATTATGTTGTCTGGCTATAAGGGATAGAAAGAAGGAACATATATAGCTAAAGATTATGCAGAGGAAGTAAAATTAACTTCATGTTTATCTAATTCTTGAAGGTTTACTTAGTGAGGTAAGTACTGAGTCTCATTTTACCTATGAAGGCCCATAAGAGTTTGTGTGAGGTGACATAACTTTTCAGTTTCCAATTTAGCTTTATAAGCAGTTAATATTGAAGATATCATGGAAGACATAACTAAATTTACAATCATTCTATTCTATTGCAATTTTTTTTGAAGGTGACAAAATGTGGATCTATGATTTTGTTTCTAGAGGGAATTTCCACATCAGGAACACAGAGTGCCATCTTGTTTAGAACTACATAATATTAGCTTTGTCTGTGACCCTGAAGGATTAAGGACTTGCCTATGGTAATCTAATAGCTAATTTTTGTTTGAGACAGAACCTGAACCTGACTTCCTGAATACAAGGCCTAAATTCTCTCTATTACATTAGCCCTGTTACATATGTATAGCTTATTTAAATAAATTCTCAAATTATGTCAACAAATATTTATTATGTGCCAGGAATTGTGCTAGGGATACAAAGATAAGGAAATTTATATGTGATAAGGCTACAAAATGAGTATAATTGTCTTTCAATTATTATTGGCTTTCTTTTCAGCATATATCATTCTTTTTAGGGGAAGAAATTTTACTGCTGATACTTGTGGTAACATTTAATTACAATGAGAGTATGCCAAAATGATTGATGTACTGAGACTTTTCAGAGTGCCAGAAGCATAGCATTACAGGGGAAACCATTTGATTGTTCGGTACTCAACTTCCTTAAATTCCTGCAAAGACTTGAACTTCAGACATGATATATACATGTTCAAATATAAATGGGCAATTATTCTCCTAGTGCATGAAGTACCTCCCAATAACCTTTTAAAAAATATATACATTGGGAAACCTAATGAAAGTAGGGTTTTTATTCTTTTTTCTCTCATTTTATTTCCCTCTTTATCTAAGAGTGGCTTTAAACTTACAAAAGATAAAAGAAATGAAAAATGAGATGATAGGGTACAGGTATTCAACTACCTTAATTAATCTGTTTTTCTGTAAAAATTGTATATTTCTTTGAACATATAAATGGATATCCCATTGTAACATTCAAAGACATTTTGTTTCTGTAATGAGAGACAAACCTTTTTTCAGATTCAATACAATCCCATTTCTGTACTAATGTGCAATTCTATCTAATGCCATTTAGCAATTCTTTAGGTGCTAAACTTAAGTATAAAAAAAAATTTAAAAAAAAATAAAACTTTGTTCCAATAGATTGTATTAACCTACTTGAGGTTAGGAACCAGTCTTATTCATTTTGTAACTGTAGTACAATATTCTACACATAGAAAACACTTTTAAAACTATTTTAATTTTCAATTTCTCAAAATTGGCACCTAACTTATTTCACATTGTTCAGGATTATCATATATATATATAGATATAGATATAGATATAGATATATATATACATAGATATATGTAGGTATATCTATGTATATATAATATATATTATAATGTGTAATCAATTATTTGCAATTATGAGTTTTTGTTAGAATAAAAAATACAGTAATTGATAGGTAAAAGTAAAATAACTAAAATATACCTTATTTGTAAAAGGTGGGTATACCTCATGAGTGGAGATCAATAGAACTATTCCAGTTGGTTTTTCAAAACACATTTCTATACTTTCAAGGAATTCATAGTCTGTTTTATCCATGTTCAAAGCTTTACTTAAAATATAGTAGTCTAACACATGCTGATGCTGTTGACTGATATATAAGATCTAGGCATTTGAAATAGCTTCAAAAAAAGCTGCTGAGTAAACTAGAGCTTCATTTTAGTGTTTGCAAACTACATTTAAAATGTAACCAAAATGGGGCAGCTAGTTGGTATAGTGGATAGAACACCAGTCCTGAAGTCAGGAGGGCCTGACTTCAAATCTAGCCTCAGACACTTAATATTTCCTAGCTGGGTAACCTTGGGCAAGTCACTTAACTCCAATTGCCTCAGCGAAGAAGAAGAAGAAGAAGAAGAAGGAGAAGGAGAAGGAGAAGGAGAAGGAGAAGGAGAAGGAGAAGGAGAAGGAGAAGGAGAAGGAGAAGGAGAAGGAGAAGGAGAAGGAGAAGGAGAAGGAGAAGGAGAAGGAGAAGGAGAAGGAGAAGGAGAAGGAGAAGGAGAAGGAGAAGGAGAAGGAGAAGGAGAAGGAGAAGGAGAAGGAGAAGGAGAAGGAGAAGGAGAAGGAGAAGGAGAAGGAGAAGGAGAAGGAGAAGGAGAAGGAGAAGGAATAAAATACACAGTGGTACGCCACTTTTATAGATAATTTTAAAGTCAGGTTTTGCTGAATGCATATAAAAAGGCCAGATATCAACCAGTGTCTCTTGGTTATGTCTCAAGTAGTCACTTGTGTGGCTGAACTTTACCTTTAACCTTCCACTTCCTAATCTTGAACTTATACTGAGATTTGATAGTCAATCAATAAGTATTTGTTAGATGATTACTAAAGGTCAGACACTGTTGAATGCCAAGGATATGAAAAAAGGAAAAAGTATGGTAGCTGTTCTTAGGGAGATCTCATTCTAATGGTTTAGACAGTGTGTAAATAACTATATATGCAGGAGACAGAAATGAATTGCATCAGTTATATACATATTTAGTTGAATAGAACCAGTCATAATAGAAACTTTGTATTTCTTGGGTTTAGAGGGCAAAAGAAGATTTCTACACAATGTATACACAGTTCTAAGTTTAAAGGTAATGAAATAGAATTTTTGAACTGGGCATGGCTCAACAATTCATTTGTTAATGAATTGCTTTAGATAAATATTTGACATTATTCTTCCTATGCTCTCATCTTCTATTTTATATCTCAGTGGAACTTGGAAGAAAATTCAAAAACTTCACCAAGTATTTTTCCACAGTTAATGATGATGATTAACTAGGAAAATAAAAAAGAAAACCAAAAACTTATTTCTGAATTTTCCTCATAGTTTTTGCCTTGGCAATAATTCTTAGTTAAGATGCTAATTTCAATATGTCACTTTAACAACCAACCTCAAATGAGCATCTAGCCTTGAAGGAGAAAGATGTCCTGAGTTGCGATAATATTCTTGTATGAGACACAGATTTTTTACCTCAGTTTTTATGATCTTGTCTTCCAACTTTCTTAAAAGCCTTTTAATAGGGATAATTACATGCAGGATCCCTGATTTAATTTCTGGTGTCAAGTCCTGAAATAAATCCAACTTATGAGTGGAAGAATAAAACATTTTTAATCTACATTAACAGAGTAGCAAGCCTAGTATCCTGGGGATGTTCCTCCAGCAGGCTCACTGGAAAAGGTGCTTACACTTTTAGGAGAAAAAGGGGAGAGAGTCACAGTGGATAGTGAGACCTGTTCATGTAATGCCAATTGCCCTCAGTAATCCTAGAAAATTTCTGGATGCTTTGCATTTTGTGCCATGAATCCCAATGGAAGGGGATAAGGACCTCATGGCCTACTTTGGGGCTGGTCTGGCTGGCTCAGGCTGGCTTTGTTTGCAAGAAAACATCCCAAGAAAACATGGAATATAGGATATTCTTTAGCTCAACCTAATCAAGGTAAATATCTTAATAGTAATAATGCAAAAGCATAACTGAAATTCTGACTTTACTAGGATCATTTAAGGGACTTAGTAAATAATATTACATTTAGTATGAATAATTTCCTGTTATATTAATAATTTTTCTGTCACTAGGAACCCAATGCATAACATTAACCATTCCTTTGAAATATCCTGGTCTGATTTCCTCTTTTGAGGTCACAGTAGGCAAAAATAAATGTTTTTAAAATTGAAAATTTATTTTGACTCTGTTTTGCTAAGATTTAATCAAACTAGATTTAATATTCCCCTTTTATGCTTCCTTCTCATCCACCTATCACCCAGGAGAAACTTGCCTAAAGGTTTTTTTAATGACTTCCACCTTTGTTACTCCACCCATTATCCACTTTCCAAAGAAACTCAGTTGATCTAAAGGTCAAATTTCACCAACTGTTATATACCAACTTACATGTTTTGAAGACTTCTCTTAGTCTGAGAACCTTTGTCTCTTCATTCAAATCATATGAGCGAGGGTAAGGGAGTTCCAGAAGGAGAAATTAGTATTGGCACTCCACACAAGGGAAGATACTGGACTTTAGACCGCTTAAGATACAGGAGGTAACCAGGTTTAAGTAAGTCACTGGAAAGTTTGTCAGGGCTCTGTGCAATGGTTTTCAGGCCATAAGAGGAGAGAGAAAATCAAGAATGTAGTCCTTTGACTAGGTTTGACATATCGATGTCTTCTCATGTTTCCAGTTTCTTCTTGGAGTATACTTAACTCATTCATCACTTAATTGCCCAGACAGCTTAGCTTAGCTAACAGCTAGCTTAGCATGGGTTTTACTGGAAGGAGGCAAAGTCTTACTCAGTTATGTTCTCAAGGAGGGAGACACTGGGGATTTCCTGGTTTGTGGATGGGTGCTAGCTGCCCTTCCCCAAATTAACTAATCAGGAACATCTTTAGGTACGAAGAGAAAGCATTTATTTAGTCCCTGCAGGGAGAGGCCAAGCACACCTTAAAGACATCTCAGCTCTCAACATGTGCTCATAGACCTGACAAGCAGAATACAGGAAAGGGGTTAAATAAAACCCAAGTCTTTTTATTGGATAGACTAAAAGAAAGTAACCATCATTAACCCAATGGTCACCAATATTGTCTGCTTCCTGTGGGTCAGATCACTTCCCATCACTTCCTGTTAATGAGAGAAAGGAAAGAGGAGAACCCCATTTCTTGGCGCATAGTAAAATAATCCCATGAGGTGCCAGTGTCCCCTGTAAATGAATTTACAGGCCCGAAAATCTAGATTGATAAATAAAAGGTTTACTAGAAATTTGGAAGTAAAGTTCAATTAGAAAGACGCCAGGGCCAGAGATGGCCACTGGGCGGGAAGGAACCCTTATGTGGCTGGAAGGATACCATGTGTTGGCGGGAGGGCTCCTGCAAAGAGAGCGCTCCCGCTCATTTCTTTTATACCTAGAAGATGATGGGCGGTACCCAGTTCTGGTGGGCTTTAGCTCAGATCAGGTGAGGGATAGGGGAAGCTGAGCTGATAGTGGGGCTGGGACCAGATATTCAAAGGGTGCCTTTGACCAGGATTTGTGAATCAAGGTGAGCCATGGGTTGGGTAATTAGAAAGGAATCTTGGTTTTTTTTTTTGTTTTTTTTTTTTTTTCATATTTGTCATTGTTTTTTAAATTAATTTTATAATTACAACTTTTTTTTTTTTGACAGTACATATGCATAGGTAATTTTTTTTTTTTTTTTACACAACATTATCCCTTGTACTCTCTTCTGTTTCGAATTTTTCCCCTCCTTCCCTCCACCCCCTCCCTTAGATGGCAGGCATTCCCATACATATTAAATATCTTATGGTATATCCTAGGTACAATATATATGTGCAGAACCGAATTTTGTTGTTGTTGTTGTTGCAAAGGAAGAATTGTATTCTGAAGGTAAAAATAATCTGGGAAGAAAAACAAAAAAAAAATGCTCACAGTTTACACTCATTTCCCAGTGTTCCTTTTCTGGGTGTAGCTAATTCTATCCATCATCGATCAATTGGAATTAGATTAGCTCTTCTCTATGTTGAAGATATCCACTTCTATCAGAATACATCCTCATACAGTATCATTGTTGAAGTGTATAATGATCTCCTAGTTCTGCTCGTTTCACTCAGCATCAGTTGATGTAAGTCTCTCCAAGCTTCTCTGTATTCATCCTGTTGGTCATTTCTTACAGAACAATAATATTCCATAACATTCATATACCATCATTTACCCAACCATTCTCCAATTGATGGGCATCCATTCATTTTCCAGTTTCTAGCCACTACAAAAAGGGCTGCCACAAACATTTTGGCACATACAGGTCCCTTTCCCTTCTTTAGTATTTCTTTGGGATATAAGCCCAGTAGTAGCACTGCTGGGTCAAAGGAATGCACATTTTGATAACTTTTTGGGCATAATTCCAGATTGCTCTCCAGAATGGTTGGATTCTTTCACAACTCCACCAACAATGCATCAGTGTCTCAGTTTTCTCACATCCCCTCCAACATTCATCATTATTTGTTCCTGTCATCTTAGCCAATCTGACAGGTGTGTAGTGGTATCTCAGAGTTGTCTGAATTTGCATTTCTCTGATCAATAGTGATTTGGAACACTCTTGCATATGAGTGGAAATAGTTTTAATTTCATCATCTGAAAATTGTCTGTTCATATCCTTTGACCATTCATCAATTGGAGAATGGCTTGATTTCTTATAAATTAAAGTCAATTCTCTGTATATTTTGGAGATGAGGCCTTTATCAGAACCTTTAACTGTAAAAATGTTTTCCCAATTTGTTACTTTCCTTCTAATCTTGTTTGCATTAGTTTTGTTTGTGCAAAAACTTTTTAATTTGATGTAATCAGAATTTTCTATTTTGTGATCAATAATGATCTCTAGTTCTCCTTTCGACACAAATTCCTTCCTCCTCCACAAGTCTGAGAGGTAAACTATCCTATGTTCCTCTAATTTATTTATGATCTCATTCTTTATGCCTAAATCTTGGGCCCATTTTGATCTTATCTTAGTATGTGGTGTTAAATGTGGGTCGAAAGGAATCTTAAAGGGACCTCAACTCCCATCACTGTCACTTCCTGTCACTGACCTAGGGTCTTAGCCTTTAGAGACCTCTAGGCATAGGAATCATATGACTTTTTGCAACCTGGACCCTTCAAGACCTGATCTTGCTGTTTTGGGAATAGGGATCACATGACATAGGTCTAGTCTCAGACTTCTTGAGAAAGCTTCACACCTGTCTATCTCACTCATGGTGAATTTCTATCTGTACAATCATGCAGCATGGAAGTTATCAGAAAAGGACAGAAGGATGGAGACAAGGAATTAGTAAGGGAAAGAGAGGTAGATCCAGAACAGTTTCAAAGTGCTTAAAGTGGCTAGAAACTAGAAAAGAAACAAGTGCTGTGTAGCAGAAGTACTGGATTTACTGACCTAGGTTTTACTACCAGTTATGCTGTTAGCAAGTTGTGATCAAGAGTAAGTTATTTAACTTCTGACCCTTGATGGTTTTTGTAAAAAGAAATAATTTGATTAAATTATCTGGCTTTTGTAAATCCTGTGATAACCCACATCAAGATAAATATTTATTTGATAAAGAACATGATTCTAACCATTCCTTTTGATATTGCTCCTTTTCACAAGGAGCTGTGACCTGATTTGGAACTTTCTTAACAAGGATTTAGATTGCCGTTTCCTTCTCAATTTACATTCTACATTATTTTACAGATGAGGAAACTGAGGCAGACAGGTTTCAGTGACCTGTCCAGGGTCACACAGCTAGTAAGTGCTTGAGGTCAGATTTGAATCCAGTTTTTCTTAACTCCATGCTGGGTGCACTATCCACTTTATTACTTAGCTGCCACTCTTTTGGTATTACTATTTAGCAAAGATATTTGTTTAGATTATAAAATGTAGCTTTTCTTTTTTTAAATCAAATTAATCAAAGATTTATCTATTATATTGTTTTTCCCCTAAAAACAGCTTTTAGTTTTATTTACTTCAATAGTTTTATTTTTAATTCTATTAATCTCTTCCTTGATTTTCAGAATTCCTAATTTGGTATTTAATCGGGGATTTTTAATTTGTTATTTTTCAAACTTTTTTTTTAGTTCCATGCCCAATTCATTGATTTATTTTGATCTACTATATTTTATTCATGTAAGCTTTCAGAGACATAAAATTTCCCCTAAGGACTGCTTTGGTTGTATCCCATAAATTTTGATAGATTTCTGTCTCATTATTGTCATTTGAATTTACTTTGAAATTACTGATTGTTTTTATGATTTGTTATTTGACATACTCATGCTTTAAGATTAGGTTAGTTCCCAGCTAATTTTAATCTATTTTTCCATGGCCCTTGATTACATGGAATTTTTATTCAATCATCTTCTGAAAAGATGCATTTAATATTTCTGCTTTCTGCATTTGATTGTGAAGTTTTTATGCCTTAATACATGGTCAGTTTTGGTGTACATTCCCTGTGCTTCTGGAAAAAAGAAATATCCCTTTCCATCCACATTCAGTTTTCTCTAGAGAGCTATCATATCTAATGATATCTAATTTCTAAAATTCTATTCACCTCCTTAGTTTCTTTCTTGTGTATTTTGTGATTAGATTTATCTAGTTCTGAGAAGGGGAGGCTAATATCCCACTAAAACTAGTTATAGTTTTGCTGTCTTTATTTCTACAACTCAATTTCTCTGAGAATCTGGATGTCATACTATTTAGTGTATATATATATATATGTTTAGTATTGATATTATTTCATTATTATATATCCTTATAGCAAGATATAGTTTCTTCCTCTCTCTGAATTAGACCTAATTTTGCTTTTGCTTGTTCTGAAAGCAGGATTGCTACACTTATTTTTTTTTTCTTTTACTTTAACTAAAGCATAGTATATTTTGCTCTTGCCTTTTACCATTACTTTGTGGGTGTATTCCTACTTCAAATGCATTTCTTATAAACAACATATTGTATGATACTGGTTTTTAATCCACTCTGCCATCTGTTTCTTAATAGGAGAGTTTATTCCATTTACATTCATAATTATGGATAATATATATTTTCCAACATCCTTTTTTCTCTCTGTTTATACCTTCCACTCTCTCTTTCACCCTGTCCCTACTCAAAAGCATTGTGCTTCTACCATCTTCTTCAATCTTTCCTTCCTTCTGTTAACCTCCTCCCTTTCTTTTTCCCCTTTCTTCCTATTTTCCCATAGGGTAAGATAGATTTCTATACCCAATTGAGTGTATGTGTGTTATTAATCCCTTCTGAGCCAAATCTGATGAGAATAAAGTTCAAACAATGCTCACTCCTTTCTTTCTCTTTATTGTAGTAAGTTATTCATGCCTCTTCATGTGATATAATATATCACATGGGGATATAATAAGGGATATAATATGTACCCCATTCTGTCTTCCCTTTTCCTCTTCTTCCAGTTCAATCCTTTTTTTAACTACTTATTTTTTTTTCAATCATCATCAAAATCAATTTATATCAATACTCTCTATGTATACTTCTAACAGTCCTAATTGAGATAAAATTCTTAAGAATTATAAATATCATCTTTCTGTATAGAGATGTAAACAGTTTAATCTTATCGAATAATGTATCTTTGTTGTGCTTTTTTTCTTTTCTGTTTACCTTTTTATTTTCTAATTTAGTCTTATAATTGAAAATCAAATTTTCTTGTTCAGCTCTGATCTTTTCATTAAGAAATCTTGAAAGTCCTCTATTTCATTTAATATCCATCCATCTTTTCCCCTGAAAACTGATGCTCAATTTTGCTGGGTAGTTAATTCTTGATTGTAATCCAAGTTCTTTGCCTTCTAGAATATCATATTCCAAGCCCTCTGATCAGTGTTAGGTCCTGTGTAATTCTGACTGTGACTCCTTGATATTGGAGTTTTTTTTTTTTTTCCAACTGCCTTCAGTATTTTCTTCTTGGCCTGACAGTTCTGGAATTTGGCTACAATATTCCTTGGAGTTTTCTTTTTGGATTCTATTTTTGGAAGTGATTGATGTAATTCTTTCAATGATTATTTTTTTCTCTAGTAAATATCAGGGCAGTTTTCCATGAAATTTTCTTGAATAATGCTATCCAGGCTCTTTTTTGATCATGGCTTTCAAGTAGTCCAATAATTCTTAAATTATCTCCCCTGAATCCAGATCATTTGTTTTTCAGATAAGGCATTTAACTTTTTCTTATTTTTCATTCTTTTGATTTTGTGTGTCTGATTCTTTATGTTTCATAGTCATTAGCTTCTACTTGCCCAGTTCTAATTTTTAAAGAGTTGGGTTTTTTTCCAGTCAATGTTTATACTCTCTTTTTCAAGCTATTGACTCATTTTTTTAAAAAAATTTTTTTTAATTTTTTTATTTATTAAATGCCTTGCTTTTATTTAATATAGGCTACTAACAATCACAATTAAGGCAGAACCTTTTGATTAATGAATTCAAAGCTAATGTGGAGAATTTAAAAGTAAACAGGAAAACAACTAATGTATTTCAGTAACTCACTTTCGTCCTTGGTTTCATATCAACTTTTGCTAGATACATGCATAGTAAATCCTATTTCAATACTTGTTCATTCAGCAAAACCAACTGGGGTATGGATACCTCTGATTAAGATTTTTGACTCATTTTTTCAAAATTCTCCTGCATATAACTCTCATTTCTTTCCCCATTTCCCTCCTATCTCTTACTTGATTTTTAAAATTCTTTTTTGAGATCTTCCAAGGGAACTTTTTAGGGTTGAGACCAATTCATACTTCTCCTTTGAAGCTTCACATGGAAGCAATTTGACAATGTTGTCCACTTCTGAGTTTGTACTTTGATGTTCCTTGTTGCCATAGTAGCTTTCTATGGACAGGATTGGTTTTTAATTTTTATTTTCTTACTCATTTTCTAGCCTACTTTGTGACATTTAAAGTTGAGCTCTGCTCCTGGGGTATGGGGACAATGTCTCAAGCTTCCAGGGCCTGTTCACTGGCTTTCTGAACCAAAGTTTCTGGAGCTGTTGTCTTGTCCATTGTACTGGGATGGCAAGTCTAATTGTACCTATTGTATGCAAGGTTCCAAGGTTGGCAGTTTGCCTACTGCACTAGGGCTGGAGGCCTCACAGTTGGCCTGCTTTGACCGAGCATGCTGAGCCAGGATCTTTGGGTCTCAGTTGTTGATTTGTGCTGTGTCTAAAAGCTTCCCACTGGCTCTTTGAGATACTGCTTTTCTAAGTTATCTTGGGTTGGAAAATTGCTTCTTCTTTTTTTTTTTTTTTTTGTGTGGATTCTATCAGTCCAGAATTCTTAAATGCTTGACTTAACATTGTTTTCAAGGAAAACTGGGGAGAGGTCAGACACTTTCCTAGCTTCTCTCCACTGTCTTGTCTCTGCTTGTCCAAAGAAATTTTAGTTAATGGCTTCAGGAAGTGATGATGATTTATCATGGGGAAAGGGAACCTTACTAAAAGTTTTCAAACTTGAATGATTGGCAATACCAAAAGAAGAGTACAAAAGTTAGGAGATTTTGAGTAACATTGAATTTAAAGGTAGACACAAACCCAGATGGGGCTATCTAGCAGGCAATTGAAGTTATGGGTCTGGATTTTGGGGAAAAGTTTAGACTAGATCAAGATTTGGATATTATATGAATAACTGAAGCTAGATAATGGATGAAACTGACAAAGGAGATAGTGTCCAGATTCCCAAAGATAAGAATCTTAGGGACTGGGAGAAGAATATGGAGTCAGTAAAAGAGAGAAAGTGGAATAGCTTAGGGTTATAAAAAGAATCTTGAGAATTTAATGTTATGGCAGCCTAAAAACCAGGAAGTTATCATTGAAGAGGGTATTAACCAGGTCAGATGCTACAGAGAAAATTAAAGGAGAATGAAGAGAACAAAAGAAAAAAAATTGTTTGGATCTGGCAATTCGTTGTCATTAGTGAGTGGTAGAAAAACAATTTTAGTAATGTGGTGGGGATATAAGATAAGATATAGACTAAGAGATAAGCAGGTAGAAAGGAAGTGGCTAACAGCAATCACAAACAACTTTTTATTCAAAGATTTTTGTACTAAAAAGGAATTGAAAGAAAAGGTTTGGAAAAGAGAAAGAAAAGAAGAGACAAGGAAGGCTTTTCTTCTTTTTTTTTCTTTTATGGATGAAGAGATCTGAAAATGGTGACAACTCTAAAGGAGTCATTATAAAGAATTATTTTAAATAAAAAGAAAGGTGGAATGATTAACTAAATAAAATCATGGAGTAAACAGGGAGGGAAGATTGTATCAAGGGCATAGATTATTTTTAGCAAGGACAGTTAGCTACCTCATCATCTGATCTTATAAAAGAGATAATGGTGAGCACTTGTAGAAGTATGGAGTCAGTAAAAGTCAAATCATCATACTTTTAAGGATTAAGACAAATAAAGGAAAACATCCCCTGACTACAAGAATATTTTATTCCATTGAGGTTTAATTTCTTTTGTAAAGGTGGAACAAAGGCCATCACTAATGTCAATCATGATGCTATTTTTATTATCAATAAAACAATTAGAAAATGAGTTAAATATTATCCCAAATCGATAGTCTTTAACTAGGCAGGTTTAAGTTAAGAGATTAACAATCAAAAAAAAAAAAATATATATATATATATATATATATAGTATACTGTCCCATTTCCTCATGTCCTGGTCTGAAGTTTTGCCACCTTGCTTTGACACTGTTTTCTTTTCTTGTTTCTTTTTTCTCAAAAAAATGTTTTTTTTTTTAAATCTTTTTGTTATTGTATAATCTAAATTCTTCAGTCTCAGGAAGCTTATACCTTAAAACAATTTCATTTTCATTCTAAAGATAATATGGTCATTCATTTATAGGTGTGATTCTGTTGATTTTTGTCTCACCTTAACTTTCTAACTTATATTTGCCCTTTTTTTTTTCCATTTCTCCCCCTCTTATTACTCTGTTTCTTCCTACTTCTCTTTTTCCTCCTCCTCTTCCTCCTTCTCCTTCATTTTCTTCTGGGTTGGAAGAGGGAAACAATAGATTGTGAGGAAATGAAAATAATCATAAATAAAATCATTATGAGGAACTATTACTCTCATCCCCATGCCAATATAGTAATTTGTCCTTCCAAGTTCTCAGCAATTGTTCATACTTACAAACTTATGGTGTAAATAATTTATTGATAAGTTACATGTGCATATGTGAATATCCATATTTATATTTAGACTTCAATTTAATAGATGTTTAGCATAAGAGAGGTGCAATACCAGTCCTGAGTGAATTAACAATTGGGTGGGGTTAAGACATGAGCAAATAATTATGGTTTAATCTTCAATTCTTCTTCTTCCTCCTCCTCCTCATTTTCATCCTCAACTAATAATTAAGCATCTTTAGGTAGAAGCACTAAGTATTAAATGATAAGTACTAAATACAGAATAGATACAAAGTAGCATGTGATGCAGTAAAGGGGTGAGTCTAGACAAAGTGCTGAAAAAATTTTGAGAAAAAGAGATCCCTTTCAACTGGAAGGATCATAGAAAGAGTTTTGTAGTGATAGTTGGACTAAACCTTAAAGGAAGAGAAAACTTTCAACAGATGTAAGGAATTATTCCAGGTCTAAAGGACAGCCTATGCAAATATATAGAAGTGGGAAATCTAGACAAGAAACACTAAGAATGTGAAGGAGAATGTACCAAAGTAAAATCATAAAGGTATTATGGATTGTAGCAAGATTATGGAAGATGTTTTTTAAAATCTGGTTTATTTTAAATTCCAAATTCTCTCCCTTCCACCTCTACCCTCCTCACTCATTAAGAAAATAAGAAAAATGAAACAAAAGTTTTTACAAATATATATAGAGTCAAACAAAACAAATTTCTGCATTAGATAAGGTTTTTTTTTTTCAATCTGCGCTTTGAATTCACAGCTCTTTATATGGAAAAAATATCAATTTGCATGATGAATTCTGTGAAATTATGGTTGCTCAATTTGTCGAGTAGAGTTTCTGAATTTTTCAAAGTTATTTGTCTTTACAATATTGTTATTATTGTATGAACTAGTTCTCCTCATTTCATTTTGCCAGTTCATATGTCTTTCCAGCTTTCTCTGAAACCATCTTCATAGTTTCTTACACCACAATAGTATTCTATCACATTCATATACTGTAAAGGGCTGAAACTCTGAATAGGTGCACTGGAATCAGACAACCGAGCACTTAAAGCTAATAACCTATTGGACAATACTCTATTATTATATGCTTAGAAAAATGACCCTTCTCACTATTCTGTGCTGGCTCGATCGTTTGGTGTACAAGATAATCGTAGAAGGGATTAGGGGTGGAATAAGACAAGCCAGGGTCACTTTAGAGGAGGACAAGGAGAAGGAAAGTCAGTTGGTGGAAAGCGTGTGGCAGTTGTGTTGATCCCCTTCACTTCTTCCCCTAAAGATTAAGGACTTTTGCTTATCCTGACTCTGGCTGATTCTGAGGCCTCCAGGGAGCTAACCCAGACTTTGCAATATACTATAATTTGTTCAGTCATCTCTAAATTGACATCCCCTAAATCTCCAATTTTTTTGCAGTTAAGAAAAGAATACCTATAAATGTGTTTGAATGTATGGGTTTTTTTTTTGTTTATTTGTTTTTGTTTTTTGTTTTCCTTTCATCTCTTTGGAGTATAAACCTCGTAGTGGTATTATTGTGTCAAATGATAGGCATAATTTTAATAGCTTTTTGGGCATAGTTCTAAATTGCTTCCTGGAATGATTAAACTAGTTCATAGCTACATCATTAGTATATTAATGTAATTTTCCCAAAATGTTCTTCCAAAATTTGTCATTTTCTTTTTCTTTTAATTTTGCAACCTGATGGCTATAAGGAGATATCTCAATTATTTCCTTTAATAGTAAGAACATTTTTTAAAAATACGGTTAGTCATGATTTAGATTTCTTCCTCTGGAAATAGTATATCAATTGAGGGAATGGCTCTTATTCTTATAAATGTCATTTAGTTGCCTATATATCTTAGAACTGATGCTTTTACCAGAAAAATTTGCTGCAAAAATTTTCCTGTTTCCTGCTCTGCTCCTCTTCTAATTTTAGTTACATTGGCTCAGCTTATGCAAAAACTCTATAATTGTGTGTAACCAAAATTGTCCATTTTACCTTCTGTGAATCTACATTTTTTTTTTTGAGTCATGAATTCTTCTTTTCATAGATCCACCTGGCAGTTACTTTCTCCCATGTGCCATGAATTTGTTTATATCATTCTTTATTTCTGATAAACATAAAATGTAACCATTTGGTACTTCTTTTGGTACAAGGCGTATACAGGATGAAATATTGGTCTGTACCTATTTTCTATCAGAATACTTTCTAGGTAGAAAATATTTAGTGGTAGGCCAAAGAGTTTGGATTTTATTAAGTGGAAAATGCAAAGTCATTGGCAGTTTTTGAGCAGAGCAGTGGTGCTAGACCCGTGGATTAAATTTTACAAATAATAGATTTGGAGACAACTTTAGCTCTTAGAAAATTATAGTATCAAGACTTGCAACCATATAATGTTACTTGAATATGTTTAGTTCTTTAGGAAGAACTTTGAGGTCACTAATAGCAATAGTTTTTTTCAAGGGTTAATTTTTTTTTTCCTGTTCAATTCTGAATCTAGCACAGTGTTATGTACTATTCAAACATCTCCATCAGGTATCTATACAACTGTATTTCATAATCTGGACAATAATATTTGTTTATAAATTTCATTTTTTCTTCTGTCAACACTTAAGCCAACATCTTTAAAATGATTCTTTTTGTTGTGATTTTTAAAAATTAATTTTATAATTATAAAAAAATTTTTGGCAGTACATATGCATGAGTAATTTTTTTTATATAACATTATCCCTTGTATTCATTTTTCCAAATTTTCCCCTCCCTCCCTCTACGTCCTCCCCTAGATGACAGTAAAATGATTCTTTATTTCATTTAGTAGGTTCTACAAAGTTCCAGGTCTTAAATCAAACAACCTAATGTCACATGCAAATGAGTATCTGGAAAACCTCATCAATAATAAGAATCCTGTTTCCATTTGTCCTCTACTCTACATTCTTTATGAACACTAAGAATATGTCTCCCTATTTTATATTTTGATATTAATAAGAGGAATGTCAAAATTATTTCTGTTAGATATTTCAAAGAATCTTTCATAATTTTTACACATGCATGAGAGATACTTTTGTAAGAGAACCTTTAAAATGATGGTTTGCTTTTTTTAATAGTTAACAAACCATAAGTGCTTGGGATCTTGTATTTGATATACCTTTCAGTCAAAAGTTCAAAGATGCTCTATTATTTTCATAAAAATTTTGTTGGTTAATAAACATTAATTGATTGATAAAGAGAAAAATAGCAATATATATTGCTTGTTATTAATGTTTTCTGTTTCTGTCTCTCTCAATAAAGATTAAGTACAAAGATAACTGTGTCCTCAAATTACCTTTAGCATGGACTTCCTCAAAGTATACTTTGTCTAATATATCTGCTCTTTTCTTTTTTCCATTGGTACCATTTTTATTTCTTCAATGGCACACTGAGGACAAAGGTAATAGATTCTAAATATGATAGTTCCATAGAGTTTCTTAAAGAAATCTTGACAGATTTCCCCCTCTTTTTTTTCCATCTGTTTTTTGTCCTCCTTCTAGTTTCATCTTTAAATACCACTGTAGTGATTTAATTTATTCAGTTCACTTGCCAAATTTGTGTTAAATTTGTTTATCATTCCATAGCTTTTTGCTATTTTATAACACAGGCCACAGAGTTTATAATCTTTCATTCTCTTTTGTAAAATTACTTAAATGGACTTCATATTCCAAACTGTTATTACCCTTGCCTATTAATTCTCTTTGCTTGTCAAGGAGATCAAGTTTGCTTGTTGTGACTGATTTATTCTTAGTAAATAATAATAAATTGTGTCTTTGTCATTTTATCTCTTTGTTATTTTTCTGTGTCAATAGTTTGTTTAAATAGGTCAGGCTGAAGTTGTTTTAACTGCATGCATATCTTCTTATTCAGTTTTGTTTTGATTTTGATATTGTTTTAGCAAAACAGTTATCTGATTAGATATAAACTACTGTTTTAGAAATAACTCCTACAATTGTTTCCTCTCAATTTATCTTACATTTGGTGAGGAAGGTATGATGTTATTTGCTTATGGATGTTTGAAACAGGAAATAAAAATTCTATGTTGTTGCAGTTTATAAATGGCTCTATATTCTGTCTTCCAAATAATCATATTTTTGAATACTGAAAGATAAAATATTTCACTATGTCTTCAAATCTGTCTTGTCTATTCATAATAAAAACCTCCATCCATTCATATTCAACAAAGGCATTCCAAAGCTATATGAATTTGAAGTTGGAAGAGCCTCCACCTCTAAATTCCCTCAGAATTTAACTCTAGTCCTAAACTATTCTAAGACATTTAGCAAGGAAATGAAGGATTCCCTAGGTTATTAGTGTTCCCATACTCCAATTACTCTGTGTGTGTGTGTGTGTGTGTGCGCGTGTGTGTCTCCTGTATTTACTTAACTGAACACATGTGTTATCCTTTAGGATTTCAGCTCTTTGAGAACAGGAATTTTTCTTCCTTTGGGTCCCTATCATTTACCACAGTTACAGCATATAGTCAGTGTTAAATAAAAATTTGTTGATTTATTGACTCATAAATTTCTTTTTTACCATGAACTAGAAAATAACCAACATCACTTCCATACATTCATATTTCCAAACCTATGCTTTGCACATTATAAGAGCCTTATAGAGTCTTTATTCATCCATTTATGTACAAAAAAGGTCAGAAAACAGGTTTTTACATGAAACTAAAAATCTAACACATATAGCTTTTGTATTTTAATACACATTAAATCTAGTGTAGTCCTATCAACACTGTCCAGATTATTTGTGTTTCCCTTCTCAACCTCCCTTTGATCTTGTCTGTTAATTTGAAAATATTTCCTTAATGTTCTTTTCTTTTTTCTTCCCCTTTTAAAGTAATCATTATCCTTAACCCCATCTACTCTCTAATTCTGCCTTCCTCCTCTTTAAAAAAACAAAACAAAACAAAACTTTTCCTTGTAAGAACAACAACAAAAAATAATCAAACAAAATCAATTTGTTGTACAGACTGTATGAAAATAGTCCATCTGCTCACCACCCAGAGATGGGCTACATGTTTCATCTTTTCTCTCTAAGTGCCAGGTACTGAGCTAAACTTTAGAGATACAAATTTAAGAAAAAAGGAAAATAATTTCTACCCTCAAGAAATAAGTAGCTATTCTACAACATATAAAAGGGATAAGAAATGTTAGTAGTGAAAAGATTGAAGGATGGCTACTTTGGGCCTTTTCCTCAAAATAGAGGTTCAGAAAAGAACTCACCCGTGAGAAAAGGCTGTCTGGAGGAGATGAGGGAGGAGGCATGTGACAACAAGTAACATCACATCTCTCCCAAAATGTAATATAAATTGAGAGGAAACAACTATAGTAATCATTTTTTAAAGTAGTAGTCTACATCTAATCAGAAAACTTTTGTTAGAACAATATCAAAATCACTTGGTCATTACATTGAACGAAGTTCCTAAGACTTTCAAAGTTGTTTTTTTTTTTTTTTTTTTCCTTTATGATGTTTTGGTCATTGTATATATTGTTTTTCTCTTCTGCTCAACTCATTCTACATCAGTTCATACTAAGTCTTCCCAAGTTTCTCTAAAATCATTCCTTTTTACCATTTGTTATAACATAACATTCCATTAAATACATATGCTACTGTTTGTAATTCCCTGATTGATATGCACCGTTTTGTTTTTAATTTCATTGTTGTTGTTATGAAAAAAGGTATATTTTTTGTATGGATTCACTTTTTTGGATTGTTTTTGTAAAATGAGAGAGTTGAATTACATGAGTCCTAAGGTCCTTTACAATTCTCAAATCAAATGATTCTATAATTCTTTATGATCCTATCATTCTTTAAGAATTTCTTTGTGACAGAAAAAAAATTTATTAGTATATTTTTCTTTTTAAATTATATGACCACATTATCATTATCTGCACTCAGTTACTTTTGCATGATTTAAGATTATTACAGAATGTGGAAGATTTATTTGGAAACAATGGAGGAAGTTCTTTTTTTTTTTTTTTTTTTTTTTTTGCTGATAGTTTTGGGGTTAAGTGACTTGCCCAGGGTCACACAACCAGGAAGTGTTAAGTGTCTAAGGACAGATTAGAACTCAGATCCTCCTGACTTCAGGGCTGGTGCTTGGAAGTTCCATTTTTAATGCAGATGGTTTTTCTGTTTTGACTGATCCCTTGTGACTCCATTTGGATTATTTTTTTTTCTCCAAAGATAAACTGGAGTGGTTTGTCATTCATTCTTCAGCTCATTTTACAGATGGAGAAACTGAAGCAAACAGGGTTAAATGACTTGACCAGGGTCACAGAGCTAATAAGAACCTGAGGTCACATTTGAACTCACATCTTCCTGATTCTAGCATTCTATCTACTGAGCCAAGATCACAACCATTTAAAATTTAGTAGATAACTTATAGAGACGTATTCATGGTATTTAGAGATTAAGTAATTTGCTTAATGCTAGGGTCAGAGTGGGATTCAAATCTATTTTTTCTCCTGACTCTAATGCCTCTATATTTCTCTATTTCTACAGCACTTTGCCTCTTGTTTATAATAGTGATAATGAAAAGGTCAAGTTAGGGAAAGAAGTCACAACTGAGTTGATAAACAGATCTGAGTTAATTACCCAGATTATATAATACATTATATACAATGTATATAAGTATAGGGGAAAGTTTAAGTTTGGAAACTGTTCAATATCCTAGTGAACGCAAAGCTAAAGCAAAAATCTCAGGGAATAAAACAAAATTGTTTAAATATTATTTAAGTATTTTTACAACAGCAGTAAATTTTTTGTTTTATTTACAGCTAATTTTTAAATTCCCAGGGATTCTATGTGACTTTTTAAATCCTATGGTTCTTTTTTGCTTTATAACATTCTATCTTCAGTCAAAAGTTATAGACTAATCTCAAGTATGGATCATATATTGTTCAGTTGCATCCAACTCTTCATGACTCCATTTGAGGTTTTCTTGGCAAAGACACTGGAGTGGTTTTCCATTTCCTTTTTGAGCTCCTTTTACAGATGAAGAAACTGAGGCAAATAGTGTTGAGTGACTTGTCCAAGGTCATATACCTAGTAAATTATCTGAGGCTGAACTTGAACTAATGAACAGTCTTCCTGATTCCAAGCCCCATACTCTACTTGTTGTATTACCTAACTACCATGATTATATACCATCTTAATATTTGAAAATAGACATTTCACATATATATATGAAAATCTAGATGTAGATATAGATATGATCTTTTTAAAACAGTATTTTATTTTTCCAAATATGTGCAAAATAGTTTTCAACATTCATTTTTGTAAAACTTTTGTGTTCTAAATTTTTCTCCTTCTCTCCCTTACCTCCCCTCACCTCAGACAGCAAGCAATCTTTTTTTTAAATTTTATAATTATAAATTTTTTGACAGTATAAATGCATGAGTAATTTTTTTAAATAACATTATCCCTTGTATTCATTTTTCCAAATTTTCCCCTCCGTCCCTCTACTCCTTCCCCTAGATGACAGGCAATGCCCTACATTTTACATGTGTTACAGTATAGCCTAGATACAATATATGTGTATAAATCCAATTTTCTTATTGCACGTTAAGTATTGGATTCCGAAGATATAAGTAACCTGGGTAGATAGACAGTAGTGCTAACAATTTACATTCACTTCGCAGTGTTCCTTCTCTGAGTGTAGTTGTTTCTGTCCAACATTGATCAACTAGAAGTGAGTTGGATCTTTTTTATGTTGAAGATATCCACTTCCATCAGAATACATCTTCATACAGTGTTGTTGTTGAAGTGTATAGTGATCTTCTGGTTCTGCTCATTTCACTCAGCAGCAGTTGATGTAAGTCTCTCCAAACCTGTCTGTATTCCTCCTGCTGGTCATTTCTTACAGAGCAATAATATTCCATAACCTTCATATACCATAATTTACCCAACCATTCTCCAATTGATGGACATCCATTCATCTTCCAGTCTCTAGCCACTACGAAAAGAGCTGCTACAAACATTTTGGCACACACAGGTCCCTTTCCCCTCTTTAGTATTTCTTTGGGATATAAGCCCAGTAGTAGCACTGAGACAGCAAACAATCTAATATAAGTTAAATATGTGCAATCCTTTTAAACATATTTCTATATTTGTCATATTGTGTAAGAAAAATCAGAACAAGAGGAGGGGGGAAAAAAAAAAACATGAGAAAGAAAAATAAGCAAACAAAAAGGTGAAAATTATATGCTTTGATCCCAATTCAGTCTCCATAGTTCTCTGTCTGGATATGATTGGAAGAAAATGGCTCTTTTTAAGCAGCTCATTTTTCTACAACAGTCTGATACTGTGATTTGTAGTGAAATTCCAAGTGATGAATTCTGCATACTAAAAGTGAGAGCCCCTTACAACAGACTTGTAAAGCATGGTACTTGCTAATTATTGAAGGATCCTGATTGGATGTGAATCTCTTAAAACATTATGCCAGCTTCTTGAATGGTTTGCACTAGAAGAAGACTGAACATAGGACACTATACTTCCTTAATTTATGTATTTGGAGGGCGGAAAGTCTAAATGTAATCATCTGTAAAGTCTTTGATTTGGGAGATTTTTGAAATTTACATGATGATGTAACTTATATGATGGTCTTCATTTAAAGATTTATGTTTTGAGAAAGATATTTTTTAGATACAATTAAGACGCAAAATAAATTCTGAATAGTTGATTTCCAAACATCCAATCTGGTCTCCATGATTTATAGGAGCATCTACCTGGGAGTCACAATTATATACACTCTTTTCCTATCCTGGAAGTAAAGTGGTTTGGTCAAAAGAGCATTAGCTCTGGAATCATAGGCTCTTAATTCAAATGTGACCTCAAATGCCACCTGTGTGTGATCCTAGGAAATGAACAACTTATGGGGGGCCTTAGTCCCTTCATTTGTAAATGGAATACAAGGACACTATGAACATGAAGGCAGCAAAATTATGAGATTGTAAGACATTTTTATTGTCCTTAGTTTTTTCTTTCTGACCCCTTCTCTTTCTCTCTCTCTTTTTTTTTTTTTTTTTTTTTTGCATCCCTCATTTACCTAATATAGCCACTTCATACTTTCCTCAGGTCTTCCTCAAGACCTTCAAATAAAATCCTTTTTAAGGAGCTATTAATTTTTAAAAGATTAGCCTAATTTAGGGACTTTTGAGATCTGGCTGAAAGTCCTACTGTTTCACAACATATGGGGAAACTGAGTCCTAGATAAAGATGAAAAACTTGTGTACAAAAGTATTTAGAGCAATACTTTTTGTTGTAGGAAAAAAAAGCTGGAAATAAGGTGGTGTCTAGTATTGGGATATAGCTGAACAAAATATGGTGTATGAATATATTGGAATATCATTGTGTCATAAGAAATGATGAAAGGGGACATCTAGATAGAGCACCAGCCCTGAATTCAGGAGGACCTACATTCAAATATGGTCTCAGACACTTAACACTTCCTAGCTGTATGACCCTGGGCAAGTCACTTCACCCCAATTGCCTCAGCAAAAAAAAAGAAAATAAAAGAAAGAAAGAAAGAAATGATGAAAGATGCTTTTACAGAAAGCTGGGAAGATTTGTATGAACTGATGAAGAGTGAAGGGATCTGAACCATTTGGCTGGAATGGAGAATTCAAAGGTGCAGAAATCTAAGGAGAATGAAAGGAGCAGGGTAAAAGAAGGGTGGAAGGGCAAATTCAAGCCAGATTTTGGAGGAATGCCAGACATAGTTTATATTTGATTTAGTGGGTCAAATGGAGGCACCAAAATAAATATGAATCTATCAAGGCCGTGCATAAAGTTTAAGAAAAACCTAGCATTTTACGCATTACTGTGGCAGGCCATAGGGTCAAAATTCTAGAACCAGAAGGGTCCTTAAAGACCATCTAGTCCTCTTCACAGCTGATGAAACTGAGCCCCTAATGGATTAAGTGAATTATTTACCAAGGCTTACATAGGTAGTAAGGAATGCCACCAGGATTTAACCTCAAGTCTGTAATTAAATTTAGTGTGAAATTTCACTGCTCTTATGTGGCAGGGACCTTCCAAATGCCCCTTTTATTATTTCTCATAGATAACTGCCTACTTTACCTGTTAATAGAATTATAGCATTGGATTTGGAAGGCTATTTAGGGATCAACATTTATCTGCTCCAATTCATTCATTTCATAGTTCAGGGAACTGATTTTCCCCAAGTCTCACCGGTTTCACTGTCACAATCAGAATGTGAATCCAAGTCCTCTGATCCCAAATGCTTATGTTTTCATTACATCTCATTGCCTCTTCCACATTGCTTAGTCTCTCTGTTTTTGAAGTGCAAGGACATAACAACAAAAGTACATTGTAGAGAGCTAATAGGAAAGAGGCAAAGTTGTAAACAGCCACATTACAAATCATAAACACCTGAGAGGTATAACCACCAATTTTTGACTACTTTTATAAACTCTTTTCTAGAAGCAAATAAACTCTTATTTCTGTTATGTACATATATAGTCACATGCCAGAACTGGGATATTTTTACAATGATCATTTCTTATCTAGTCTTAATCACTGCATCCAGGGCCATTCCAGTAGTCTCGATCTATGTCTTGCCACTGGTCCCAGAAAAGTGGGGCAGGAGATCTTGCTCAGCCCTCCCTCATTTAAATCCAATTCACTTTCATGTCCTGGCATCACCTCCTTGATGTCATGATCCTCTTCAAGAACAAAGGACAGTCAACAATCTCTGAGCTGCCCTAAAGAATTTCTACCAACTATGAAAATCCCCAGTTACTCATCTTCATGACTAATAACTAGGCTTACCCTCATTTTATAATCTTCATAAACGGGCAAAACTGGGCCAGTCATTTCAATTTTTGTGCCTTTGGCAAGAGACAAAAAAAATAGTGGAGATGCTCTAGCAATCTAGGGAAGATCTTTGGGCCTTATTTCAGGCAACTAGGTGATGCAGTGGAGAGAGTACTAGGGCTTGGAGTTAAGATCTGTGTTCACAGTTGATCATCTTCCTACTACAGTTCATCATCTTCCTACTACAGTTCTTAGCCATGTGACCCTCAGCAGGTCACTTAACCTCTGATTGTCTGTTTCCTCGGTAAAGTAGAAATAATAATAGCATTTACCTAGTTGTGAGGACTAAGATAATAACTATAAAGCACTTAGCACAATGACTGACACATAGCAAGCACTATGTAGATGTTATAAATTATTATTATAAACTTTTCTGTCCAACTAATTGTTTTTGTTCATAGGTGCTGAACTCAGTAGGTTCTATGCTATCCTAAATTTCTAGTTCTTTTCTGGCTCTGGGACCACATTTTCTTGGGTATTTAAACTTGGAATTTCAATTGTAGGTGAATATAACAAGTTTTGGGTTTTTTTCCTCTAAGGGAATTTTTATTTCTCTCTCCTGTCATTTCTACTTGCCTAACATTCCAAGAATTGCCATTAAATTATGTGTTTAAAAAAACAAAAAAATGGTGTAACTCTTCTCAGTTCTTTGTGAATGATTATCATTTATTTTGTACTTCTACACAGATTTTAAAAACTCCTTTTGTCCTTAAGAAAATAGCAGGTTTCTATAACAGTGACTTCCTTTAGTCATATCCTGTCTCCTTCACAGGAAAGGACCCAGCAATGAAGTCATGGTACTAGTGCTAACTCCCACTACATATGCTAAGTAGTTTTATAATTCTCTTAAGATTCTGAATTCAAATATCACTTCCAATGGAAGTAGGCTTACAGTGTACAAAATTTAAATATGTGGAAAATAACTTTAATTTAAGCAGTTCCCACATGACAAAATATGTGGAAGATTTGAAGTAATTGTACATGGAATTACAATCTTAGAGAATTAAAGCTAGAAGGGATCTTTATGTTTGTCTAAAGTCTTTTTTACAGAGAAGGAAACTAAGGTATGAAGAGACTAATTGAATCTTAGATCAGAGGTTCTGTTGTTAGATCAGTGAACTTTTTTTTGAAAAAATTTTTAATAACTATATTTCTGTATAATTGGTTTCCTTTGTAATCTCACCTATTTTGTTCATTTGAAAACATTATCCTGAGGAGTCCATAGACTTCACCAGATCGTGAAAGGAGGGTCGTGGTGCAAAAATGATCTAGAACTCCTGGTCTAGCTCATATAATTAGTGTCTGGGTCTCCTAGGCTTTTTGTCTTGCATCCTTCCTCTCCTTTCCCATATTCCGGCTCTGAAGTAATCTTTCTACATGATCTCAGTGGTCCTCAAACTTTTTAAACAGGGGGCCAGTTCACTGTCCCTCAGACTGTGGGAGGGCCAGACTACAGTTAAAACGAAACCTCACACTCTGTCTGCCCCTCAGCCCATTTGCCATAACCTGAGGGCGGCACAGGGCCTGGCTGGCAGTAGTTTGAGAACCCCTGAATGTATTAACTGCTCACATATCTTAGATAGGATAACATTCACCAACTGTGTTGCTTTGGGGGAGATGGACAATCACCAGATGTTCTCTTCTGCCGAGCTACTTTCCCCTAAGGGCTTCCAGGCTTTATCCATCCGGCTTTGGGGACTTCCTGATTCCTGGACTCTTTAATCTAATCTACTGAGATTTTCTTTTAATTGGCTACCTCATTGGAATAGAAACTCCTTGAGAGTAAAGACTAATTTTTTCTATTCGTTTATTTATTTATTATGCACAGTAAGTGCAATGTAAGAAGCTATTTTTCATTCAGTTAGCTATATCAAGAAGACTGCTAAATTCTGGACATTTAATTCCCAATAAATGGACATATATGATCGCCCCGAAGTCTTTAAGCAAGTCATTCTTTGTATCTCGTTTTTAATCTCGATAAGAAAAAAGTAATGATAGCTTTTATCTCAGCTCTTTCGGACTATCCGACGCGTACAGTCTGAGACGAGCTAGAGAGTCTGGTAATAGAAAGATATGTAAGACTGTTCATTCCAGCAGTTTATAAATTAGTGGGAGAGACCTTGTGATAGAGTGGCAAGGGGAGGTCAAATCCTGCGTCTGACCCCAGCAAGTCACTTTGTTCTAGAACCATGATCATTGTATCCGATTGCTTAAGTCTTTCGGAGTCGTTTTACTTTACAATGCCATTGTTATTATAGCAATCATTCTCCCGGTTCCGGAAGTGCTCCGCAGAGTTTTAATTCGGGTCCTTGGACGCCAGAGCCTGCACTCTGTCGTTATGCCCTGCTGCCTGGTAGCACCCCTTATTTGGAAGAATGCGCAGATATTCTAGACGGAGTAATGAAACACTAAATAATGACAATGGCAAAATCTTTCATTATACCCACTGTCATCCACTTTGGCAATCACAGATTATGGCTTTCTCCGTGATTTTTGGGAGAGCCATCTGCTCCTGGAGGCCTTCCCACTTTCCTCTTGGTTTTTCTAAAAACAGGAGGGGAAAGACGTCAGGGAAGGCCGTTGCCAGCGTTCCAACCTCTTAACAATTGTCAAGTGGCTAAGGGCATTCTACGCATGCGTTACAAGTCGCCCTACAAGCCACCCCCAGCCTCTCGGGGACTGTGCCTTCCATGGAACAAAACTAGCGTGGAGCGTGGACTGCGTACTTAGCGTAGAATCGGCTTTCCATTTGGCTCCGCCTACTAACGAAGACTTCGTGAGCGGTCGGCTACTGTGCGTAATCGGCGTTTCCCAGAGTGAATGGCTGAGAAGATATGTGTACGCCAGTAGCGTAGCTTTCACTGGAGAAGGGGATGCGGCTGCGCGGGTGATTGAGCGGGGCTTTGTACGCCGGCAGCGTAGCCGAGCGTGGGGCGGGCATGTCGCCCCGACGCAGCTAGCGCAGCTGGTTTTGATGAATACGCTCTTTGGTGCAGCCGGGGTTTGGTACCGAGCGGAGAGGAGATGCACACGGCACTCGAGTGTGAGGTAACTATAAAACCCCGATTTGTTTACATTCCCTCCCCCAGAACCGGCCCCATCCACTACGGAGACCGCGAGTCCCGGGACCGCGGGGGGTGGATGCGGGCGGTAGAACCGAGGATCCTCAGCCGAGTCCCCCGGGGCTGGGAGGGTGTTGGGTAGCCAGGCTACGACTTCCCCCTCTCCGTCCGCCTCAGCTGCTGGAGACAGCGGCGGCGTGGGAGAGAGAGGAAGAGCGGCGGGCGGTGCGCGGAGCTGTTTTGCCCTTCACGTGCGCCCAGGGGCTCGCGCCGGCCGGGGTGGCCGTTCGCCGGCCGGCGGAGCCCCGACGCTCCCCCCTCTCTGAGCCGAAGGGAAGCATCGGCGGCCGGGGGAGGGGCAGCGACGGCCGAGCCGGGGGAGGGAGTAGGGGTGGTCGCTGGGGGAGGCCGCGGCGAGAGCGCAGTCCCGCCGGGCTGGACTTCACGCCGCCACCGGCGTTGCTTTAAAGCCTCTCCGTGGACTATGTGGAGAAGGCCCAGGGAAGGCGAATCCGTCATTTATTGGCTTAAAATGGGTAGAAGGCTAACGGCCGTAGGCCGTACCTTGCCGCTTCCTTCCCTGGAGGAGCCCCCAATCTTTTCTTTTTGTTATTCTATTCTAATGGAAGATCGATGGGGGGGCGGTTTGAACGCGGTGGGGGAGATGCCTTTGAGCTAAAGATTCACGTGGGAGGAATGGGTGGGTTCTGGGGATGAAATGCGGGAGAGGGGCGGGGGCTCTTCTGGCAGCTCCAGGGCTGCGGCGTGGCTCCCTCGCTTTGTTCCGAAGGTAGAAGAGAGAAGTAAAAGGGGGGGGTGGGGTGCGGTGTAGACCCTCCCACTGCCCTTCCCCTTTCTGCGTCAGGTCCTGGCCAGCTCCTCCTCTCCAAGGTGAACACCACGAGGGGTTGGAGTCCGGGCCTTGCTGAGCGACGCAGTGAGGCCGCAGTTGAGGGCGGGGTGATGTGACGTTGAAGCGCTTCCTCCTACTGCAGTCTCGGGTGGAGGCCGCTTCACGTGGGGCCTGGGAGCCGCTTGTCCTTCAGAGCACTGAGACCGGAACAAAACCCTGCAGACTCCCAAACAGTGCTAGAAGCAGTCAGATTTTTTTTTTTTTAAATTTCAAAGTGGAGGACGTTTTTTATTAACCTAGGTCTAGAAACCCCTTTTAAATGAGAAACATAATCGAAAAGCGCCTTTGATAAACCCTAGTAAAATCAAATGCATGGTGACCTGAATAGTTACGTGACCTTGGACAGTTAAGTTGGACTAGACAGCCCCTTCCAACTCAACGTTCTATTATAACTTGGGTTTTTCTTGTTATTTTGGAGCAGAACTGAACTTCAAAAAACCTTAAATCTAGGGATTTTAATTTTGAGAAAGGGAGTCTTAAGGATCTTAATTTTAAAATTTTATTCCTTGGATTTTTAAATGTTGAATTGGAGGGGATAGTGAGGATGCAAGAGTAATCTTTACGAAAAACTTATTGGTAGATTTATCCCTAAGAACTTTGAAACAGGAGAAGAGCGAGGGGCTTATATTTTATAGAATATATTTGCTTGTCTTTGTGTGTATAAGTCCTGGCGTTTTATAAGTGTAAATCCTACATTAAATTGACAAATACAAAGGTACTCTTGGAGACAAATCTAATTTGGAAATGTGGCAACATAAATTGAAAAATAAGGATCGAAGTGCTCACACCCAGAAGTCTTTATTTTTACGAGTTTCATAATAGCTTATTTTGTTATTCCTTATTGGGAATTTATGATGGGATAGTCTCTGCCAGTTCTGGAACTTGCTGAGATTTTTCTTATTAGAATAGAAACAGCCAGCATCTTGGCATATTGTCCATTTCTAATCTGGTGTCTTTCATCACTTACTTTGCCCATTGTGCATTGGGAAGCACTGAAAAGTTAGAAAATCTATTTGGGTTATGTATTTCCTTTCTAAATGGCCTTACTCAAAATGAAGAGCAGGAATAAAAATGGAGCCATATGCTGTATTTTTTGTTACAGTGATGCAGTCTAGCTTTTGCAGGCTGTGATTGTATTCTTTGTAAGAAGATACTTCAATGTAGTATTGTGCTGTTAATGTGATGCTCTTCCTCCCCTCCTTCCCCTCCAGCAACCAGATTCAATACTGAATTAGTGGCCTTAAGTACAATTATATTTCCGGTTTGTTTTTTCTTTTGTCTCTTGATTCCTCCCTTTAGTTTCTAGTCAGTCATTTGAATGGCCACAGATTTGTGCCTATTGACAGTTTTATTCTGGTTATTCCAAGTGTCTGACTTGGACATGAAAGTCTACTTTAGTTGGTCTTAGTACTTACTTCATATTTTTGAAGACCATTTTTAGAACATTCTCATTTTTCTTTCTTGAACCTCTGCTTTCATATTTAGCCAAAATGAAATTTTTAACAGAAAAAAGTCCTTCATTAAAAAAAAGGTCACCATGCAAGCTTGGGCAAATTGTAGGCAAATTTCATGTCTCTTTCTCCCTCTCTCTCCCCAGAAGATTGCTAACTGGAAAGCAAGATTCATGAATGAGAGATTTTGGGGATTTGTGCCTTAAAGAGTTAGACTGAATGGTATTGTTCCAGTTAGCTCAACTAAGTCTTAAGAAAAATAACAAAACAAGAAGATAGAGTAGAATAGAAAAAGTGTATGTGTGTGTGTGTGTATGTGTGGAAACCTTGTGTATACTTAGTGTATAGCCACTGAAGCCTATCTATTCTATATTTGCTGCTATAATTTTGCTACAAACATTGGGGACATTTAGAATAACCAATTTTCAGAAAAGTTTACATATGTGAAGCCACTAGCTTAACTACATATCAACAGTTAGGGTGCCCCCTGGTGCTAGCTTACTATAGCTTACTATATTTGAAATTGAATCTCCTGCCTTTCTAAGACATGAAAGTTAATTCTATCATTTATCTAAAGTGTTGCTTCATGAGGTCAAGGACAGCATATGTTTGACCCATTTTATATCAGTCTATTTGATGACAATTTTGAGGATGGGTAAGAAGGCATACAAATGTATAAATGTTAAGAACAGAGAGGGAGTGAAGAGTAAACTGCATGCTTTTTGAATGTCTCTGCAAAAACTATTACAATTACATAATTTATTTTGAAACCCTCTTTTCTCTGAATAATTGTATTGCATAATTCATACTTTCTTGGTTAGTAAGTAGTTTGACTTTTTGTTTATCCTTATTGGAAAATAAAACTTGAAATTATAAAATCCTAATGGTGTTTCATTTTTAAGATTTAATTTGTTGGTATAAACTAATGAATGGGTAACCTTGAAACAATTCTAAATGTGTAAGATTAAGGATGCATTCAGACACTGAACTGATAATACCTCACAGATGGAAACAACGTTCCGGATTAGTATTAGTTGAAATTTTTAACTTAAAAATTTGTGAATGGAATTAACAGCAAGATTATTAAACGAGTGCTTTATGTTAAATTTGAAATAAAGATTCTTTTAAAAATAAAGAGTTAAAAGTAAAACTGAGAAAAGTAACTTCTATAATCAGGAATTCTTTGTCTGAAATGTATACATATTATCCGAAATGTCTGAATCAGACAACTCCAGATAGGCTAAAAAATATACAAACCAAATAAGTTTTGTACTTCCTGGTCTCCTTCAAATCATCCAATGATACAGCTATTGACCATTTTTGGAATTGCTTCCAGAAATATACAAGAGATTCCCTATAGTCTCTTCATTTTCACAAAGATGGGGTCGATCAGTTTCATCACTTATTTGTGAAGGCTGTGGGTGAACTGGGAGAATTCAAATCTGCTTCCTGAGAATGACTAAGAAAAAATGTATAGAAATATTGAGGGAAATTTAAGATTTTTGCACATGCCTTCTCCCACAGTAATAGTCCACAAACTATAGTTTTTTGGGATCTATTGTAGAAGGATATGTGGATTAGACTTAGATGTATGTCCTTTAGTTTCTGTGAAGTTTTGCCTCCGCTTTAGTGCAGGTTCTTGTCACTCATGCCTGGATTGTTGAAATAGCCTACTTGTGGATCTGCCTGCCTGATCGCACTACTATATTCTCCAGCAACTAAAATGATTTTCCTAAAGCTCAGTAATGACCATATCACCCTCCCTAGTCTTAAAACTAGTTCTGTATTGTTTCTAGGATCAAATACAAAATGCTGTTTGACTTTCATAGCTCTTTTTAATCTAGCCCCCTCTACAATTCCAGTCCCTTGTCACATATGGCTTAGATCTAGCAGTACTGGTGGTCTGGCTGATCCATAAACAAGATCCATAAACAATATCTCAACATTTTCTCTGTCCATCATGCTTGGAATGCTTTCCCTCCACACAGCCTCCTGACTGCCCCGATTTCCTTTGACTCAATTAAAGTCCCCTTTTTATAGGAAGTTGTCCCCAGTCCCTCTTAATTCTAGGGCTTTCTCCATTAATTATGCCCTTGTATAGCTCTTCTGTATATATTTGCATGTTTTCCTCCATTAGATTGTAAAGGAACACAAGGACTGTCTTGTCCCTTTTTGTATCTTTGGTACTTAACACAATGCCAGACATAATAGGGGCTTAATAAATTATTTATATTGATGTTGATTGTAATTGATCCTGGAGGTAAAAGGGAGCAACCAGAGTTTTAAGACCAGAATAGATGACATGATCATAACCTTTGGGAAAATCACTTTAGTGACTAAAAGGGTGGTGTGGTGGGTGAGACCAGTCAGGCAGACTCAGTAGCAGACCTTCAGTAGAGGAGATGCAAATATTAGAAAAGTCATTTTTATTTATATTGATGGCTCATGTGGGATAGAGAAAACACCAGGAGAGATGAACTATCTTGTTCAGGGATCATCCAGGAAACTAGTATTATTAGATCTAGGAGTATATGAACAGAGGGAGTAAGCTGATTGACAGTACAACAGAGCTGTTCAAAGTGTTCTTAAAGGGGAGTTTGAAGAAATGTTAAATGTGTAACTTCTGAATAACTATTTTAGAGGGGACAAGTGATTTGTAGAGAGATCAGGATTAGGAAACAGGATGCTCTTTTCCTCAAAGATCTCTTACAGTAATCTGTTTAGTAAGAAAATAGAAAAGTAAGCAGCAAATAGTGAATGCCTGCTCTATATAATAGAGCAGACTATTTAAAGAAAACAATATGACAGAAATGAAGTAATGATTCTCAAAAAGTACAGTAGTACAGAAGTCAAAACTGAATTGTAATCCCATCCCAGACTTACTGGATATATAACTAGATTAGTCATTTAACTTTTCAGAATACTTTTCTGTGCTTAAGGGAAGATTGTTTATACTATCTGCCACAGAGATGTGAGAAAAGCCTTTTAACATACCTAAATTTTTATATGTGAAGTGTTTTTTAAAAAAAAAATTACAGATCTATGCAGAGGAATAGAAAATTTCAGAATTATATGGCTTGTTACTTTTATATTACTGATGAAATAATTCTCCCAAAGAAAATGTGAATGAATGGTTTTTCTAATATGACTGTCAAAATTGGTTTTAGATATTAATATACTAATCCTCCAAAATACTGCATTAGGAATTTGTTAAATCCATTGTGCTTCTCAGTAAATTAATCACAATCTGTATATATGTTTGTGGAATTAACACTTTCCTTCAGTTGGAGGGGAAAAAAACCCTTGTTAAAAATTTCTTCAAATATTCAATCTATTTTAGAAACACTAAAAGTATAATTGAATAATTAATTTGGTTTACATCACTTATGTATTTGCTTCCAAAGTTGAATATTAAACGCTAATTTGCTCTTCCATTTTTGATTTTTTTTTTCTTTTATGGAGAATTCCTTTTTTTAAAAAAAATTTGGCTTTTGTCAATGTTAACAAATGTCAGGCTGCTATTGTAGGAAATCTAAGCATGAGAAATTATAAAATGTGGGGGGCAGGATATTTGTTCGTAAGTTGCATGTAACTTGACCAAATATTCATTTATTTATTTTTGCTGAGGCAGTTGAGGTTAAGTGACTTGCCCAGGGTCACATAGCTAGGAAGTGTTGTGTCTGAGGCTAGATTTGAACTTAGGTCCTCCTGATTTCAGGGCTGATACTCTATTCACTGGGGCCACCTAGCTGCTCCTCAAATATTTATTTTAGTGCTAATAAAATTATCTACATATGATTGTTACTTCATGCATTCCCCAAATTTTTCCTTTTTTGTTTCCCTCAATTTGCTTATGTTTGTGACTTTTCCTTCTCCAGGAATGCATCATTTATTTATATTCATACAGTAAAACTTCAATTATTGGGGACCGTGATTTATTAGGAATAAATTCTGTATTCAGTTTTATGCACAAAGAACAAATTTAAAATTCAGAATTCAGAAAAACAACTTGATTAGACTTTAATAAAGATTTTGTTGTTGTTGTTATTGTGCTTTCTACAACTACATTTATTACTGTACATTCTGAATTGTTTAGAATATTAGTTCTGACCCTGAAGCAAAAGCTTGTTTTTCAACCATGACACAGGAAGTTAGATTTTTTAAAATTAAATTTATTCATAGATTTTTATTTGGTACAAGAGATATTTCAGCTAATAGACAAATCTTCCAATGAATGATGCCCAGAAGCATTTACTTTTATTAGTTAACTGGAGGAATTCTAACTTGTAACTTTGATAAGTATAAAGTGAATATTGACATGAGTCTTCTTGTCTCTCACTGTTGACTTTGTTATTGTTAGTGTGTTTTAGAAAGATTTCATTGCTCAGGGTTATTAGTGTAGCCTAAAGTGAACTCTGAGGTATGCTAGGAAGAACTCTAAAGTTCTCCCTAAGGTCTCAAGGTGTGATCCCTGTTTTTATTATGTCCTTTCTATTTTTTTCTTCCTCCTCTTCCCTGCAATTCAATACCAAATTATTAGTAATTTAGACATTTCAGTGAGAAATAGTAGACCATAACAACTAGGTTTTCACAATTAAGCACTAAAAGTATGGATAAAATTGGACTTGAAGTTATTATATGTCTGCTTTTTTTTTTCTTTGATAGTACTAAAGTGCCAACTTTTTCAAATGATTGAATAACATAATTTTAAATGAGAATGGGTACATGGCAAAGTGTCATTCTTTATCCATTGTGCTAATAATGTAAAAAAAATTTTTGATGCTATGGCTGAGTCAAAAGGAATTGACAGCTGAAAGGTAATTTTTGGTGTATCTGAAAAACAGAAACCATTCAGCCTTTGATTCTTGTTGCCAACAGACTTCTTGGTATGTTTTAAAAGTTTATTTAAGGAAGTGAAAACAAGTAACTTAAATATTGGATCTTTATTCAGTGATAGGAGTAGGTAGTAATCAAGCAGTCTCATCTAAAATGGAGGTTCTCAAATTTTTGCTCTGAGAAACCTTTCTTAAAAATTTAGGACTTTTTCACCTCCCTGCAAAGAGGTTTTTTTTTTTTTTTTTAATATTGGTTATTTCTATTGATAATCTGCCATATTACAATTCAAAATGTTATATGGAAAGTTTTTTTTTTTTTACCTCTCCTGAAATAAACCAGTGATTGTCCAGATCATACTTTGAGAACACCAACCCAGAAGGAAGAACAGACTCAGCTCTGTATGAAGAAGAGAGACCTGACTACTGCTCGCTGAGGTATAGCAATGTCTTTTTTTTTGGAGCAAAAGTTCATTATCTCTGTCCTTGTTGCTTTAAGGGAAAGCTTCATTTAACCTGTATCATTTAAAACTAGGAAAATGTACTACATTTGAAATCTGGACCTGGATTTGAATCCTTTATTTGCTTATCACTTTTTTCATTTGTTAATGATGGAGTTGAATTTGATCTTTAGCATCCCTTTTTAGGTCTAAATCTGACTTTTAAATGACAAGTTAAAACAGTATGATACTTAGCAGAATTTTCTAATGTTTGGAAATGATCAGTTGTCAAGGCTTTTTGATTTTTGTTTTTACTTAAAATCCATTTCCCCCTGTCACTTCTGAGAGTTGAGATCTCTAATGAATTTTTGTGAGACAGCATGGAATAATGGATACAGTGTTAAATTTGGATTGAAAATGACCTGGGTTCATAATCTTTTTATTTAAAGGTGGATGACTATGGGCAACTCTTACCTTTAATTTCCTCCTCAGGAAAATAGGGATAATTATCTTATAAGGTTATTAAGTTGCAATAAGGTATATAAAGTAACATAAATGCCAAATAAAAATTTGCCTGAATTATGGTCTAACTGGTTTCCTTTCTTCCAAGATGTTCTCTCATTAATATATTTGAGTAATCACTATACCACAGTAATCACTTATCTACTCAAAAATTAATAGCTATCCATTGCTTAAGTAAATTAAGTATAGAATCTTTGAATCTAGAGATTCTACGTCATCTTTGAAGCCTTAATTATAAGGTTACCTTTTAGGCAACCCACATTTTAGCCATTAACTTTTAAAATTAAAACTTTTTGTTTTTCAAAACATGCATGAATAATTCCTCGACATTAACCCTTGCAAAACCCCGTGTTCCAATTTCCCACCTCTTCCCCAGATGGCAAGCAGTCCAATACATGTCAAATATGGTAGTAATTATGTTAAATCCAATATAGACATACAGATTTATACTATTATCTTGCTGCACAAGAAAAATCAAATCAAACTGGAAAAAAATGAGAGAAAATAAAATGCAAGCAAACAACAGAAAGAATGAAAATGCTATGTTGTGAACCACACTGAGTTCTTAAAAGTTCTCTCTCTGGATATAGATGGCTGTTTTCATCACAAGTCCATTGGAACTGGCCTGAATCATCTCATTGTTAGAAAGAGCCACCTCCATCAGAATTGATCATAATATAATCTTGTTGCCATGTACAGTTATACTATCTTAATAGCCCATTCTCTCCCATCTCCTTGTGTTTGCGTAAATCATAATGGATACCTCCCTCCTCATCACCTTCAGCTTCTACCCACCAACTGTTAAGTATCCCTTTAAAAGGCTGGATAAACAGTTATTCAGAAAGCCCCCCTCTTCCCCCTTTCTCCCCCCTTTTACTTCCTCCACAATCTTGGAACTCTCATTTCATTTCACTTTTTTTTTTTTGCACAGGAGATACTAAGTTGTTTATTTTTATGCATATGTTTAACCTTATTAGACAGCTCATAAGTCTCTTGAGTGACAGTCTTCATTTCATCTTTGTTGAATTGTTGGCCATGGAAAAGTGTAGGTGCTCACGTCAGCCATCTAATGGTGAAAATAGGAAACTGCTTTGGTGAATCCTGGTGAGTTACTAAATTGATAGTATAGTTTTTTAAATCACTCATAAAACAAAATGACAAACATACTACATGCAAACAAAAGCAATAGAAAAGTCATAGTAGATTCCTTTACTTGGCTTGTCACTGTATTTGTAAAGGAAATTAAATTGGTCTGGTACAGCTTTGTCTTTACAAAGCTATATTGGTACAGCTGGTAGAGCTTTGTCTTTACAAAGCCATATCCTGGATCTTATGATAATAGTTCTAGGGGACATTTATGCCTATTATGACTTAATAGTACACATGACAAAGCCAAAAGTTTCAAAGTAATATAAAATATAAACTAATTCAGCTAAGAAAAATAAAAATAAAAAGTACATATACTGAGGCGATGAAATGATAGCAAAGGTCAACTCACCTATAAGCTATGTTTATTTAGCATTTCATTGCAGGATAGTATTTTATTTTTATTTTTTAAAATTGTTTTTATGTCATTAAATATTTACCAATTACATGTAAAATTATTATTTTTTTTAATAGCTTTTTAGTTACAAGATATATATGGGTAATTTTACAGCACTGACAATTGCCAAGCCTTTTGTTCCAATTTTTCCCCTCCTCCCCCCCCCCACATGGCAGGTTGACCAATACATGTTAAAGTATAAATTAAATACAATATTGCATGTAAAATTCTAACAATCATTTTAAAATTTTGAATTCTAAACTCTTCCACCCCTTTCTTCCTTAGAGAAAGCATACAATTAAATTTTGATTTATTATTATATTTCTAGTGCAATATTGAGTGAAGTCATGCAAAACATATCCATATTAGCCATGCAGAAGAAAACATAACCAAAATAAGACAATAAAAATAAATTTAAAAAATATGCTTCAATTTAACTTCAGAATTCATTGGTTCTCTTCCTGGAGGTGGATGCTATTTCTCATCATGTATATTTGGAGTTTTCTTAGATCATTTTGTTAATCAGACTTGCTAAGTTTCACAGTTAATCATCCTTATAGTATTGCTGTTACTGTGAATAGTTTTTTCCTGGTTCTGCTCCCATTACTTTGCATGAATCCATACAAAGTTTTTGAGATTTTTCTGAATAAGAATTCAACATTTGACAAAAATTGCTGGGAAAACCGTTTGGAAAATAATTTGGCATAAACTGGGTATAAGCCTTGATATTCTTGACCTTTTTGTCCTTCCAGATGAATTTTAATACTACTTCATCTCTAACATATTTAATTGATTAATTTTATTAGTGTGGCACTGAATAAATTTGCGAAGAATTGCCCTTTTTTTTTTTTTTTTTTACACTATAATGACTTGGCCTACCCAATGATTATTTCTCCAATTGTTTTGATCTGCTTTTATTTTTTGTGAATAGTGTTTCATGCTTTTCATGTAATCCTTGGGTTTTTATTGATGGGAAGGCTCTCAAGTATTTAATATTGTCTGCACCTATTTTTAATGTAATTTCTCTTTTTATCTCGTTGGATTTTCTTGGTAATATATAGAAACACTGATTTATGTGAGTTTATTTTATACCCTGCAATTGTGCTGAAGTTAATCATTGTTTCAAGTAGTTTTTAAATTGATTCTCTAAAGAATGATAGGTTTTTCTTGCCTTTATCTATTTTTTTATTCCTTCTGTTTCTTCTGTCTTTTTTGTTATAGGTAGTATTTTTAGTACAATATTGAATAAGTGATGACTATGCTTTATTCCTGATCTTACTAGCAAGGCTTTTGAGTTTAATCTTCTTTTATAGATAATGCTTGATCTTGGTTTGAAATAGATACTGTTTATCATTTTAAAAAAGGTTGCATTGATTTCTATGCTTTTTAATGTTTTAATAGATGAGTGTTGTGTATTGTATTTTGTTTTTGTAATTGATATGTTTACTTTTACTGAGAGTTTTCTAATACTGAACCAGTACTGCATTTCGGGTATAAATCCCCTTTGATCATAGTGTATGATCTTTGTGACACATTGCTTTAATCTCTTTGCTATTATTTTATTTAGAAATTTGCCATTGATATTCATTAAGGAAATTAGACTATAATTTTCTTTGTTTTTGTACTTCCTGCTTTAGGTATCAAAAGTACATGTCATAAAATAAATTTAATAGAAATGTTTAAGTATTCAATTTCTTCCATTACTATTGGGCAGTTTTATTCATTTCACTCAGATTTTCAATTTTACCCAATGTATCTTGGACAAAATTACCCCTAATAATTGCTTTACTTTCACTTTCATTGGTGAAGCAGTTACCTTTTTCATATTGGATATTAGTAATTTGGTTTCTTTTAAAAATTAATGATTGATCTGTTTTATTGTATTTTGTTTTGTTTTCATGAAACCGGGCTCCCAGTTTTGCATATTATTCATTGATTATTTTAGTTTCAATTTTATTTATCTCTCCTTTGATTTTTAGGATTTCCATTTAAATATTTAATTGGGGATTTTTAATTTGTTTGACTTTTTTTTTAGTTGCATGCTCAATTTATCAGATTGGTTTTTCTTCTATGTATTTAATGTATGCCTTAAATTTCCTTCTACATACTACTTTGGCTGCATCCCACACATTTTGGTATGTTGTTTCATTGTCACTCTTTAATGAAATTGATTGTTTCTCTGATCCACTTATTTTTTAGGATTAGGTTAATTGGCAATTAATTTTTGATTCTCCTTCCCTCCCCCCTGCCCCTGAGGCAATGGATGTGTTAAGTGTCTGAGTTCTGATTTGAACTCAAGTCCTCCTGACTTCAGGGCTGGTGCTCTACACACTACACCAATTAGCTGCCCCCTGCCAATTTTTAATCTGTGCTTCCATGGTCTTATATTGAATGCAATTTTATTATATTATGGTCTAAAAGTGCTCCATTTGATTTTTCTTAATTTGGTTATGGTTTTTATGGTCTGGCGCATGTACATATGAAAAAAGGTATTTTCCTTTCTATTCTCATTCATTTTTTACATGGTCAGGTGCAAGTACATATGAAAAAAGATATATTCCTTTCTATTATCATTCATTTTTCTCCAGAAGTCTAGCATATCTAGCTTTTCTAATATTCTATTCATTTCCTTGACTTTTAATTTATTTTATGGCTAATTTATCTCTAAGATCTGTAAGGGAGAATGACTTTTACACTTGAAATAACAAAACAAAAATGCTAAGCCTAGAGTTGCTCTCCAAGGTAAGCAGGACAGATTCAAATCACCTAGTCCAGGCTGACTACACTTCTGGTCCTGAAGACAATGGCAAATGTAATTGTAGAACCATTGTTAATAATAATTGAAAGATCATGAAAAATGGTTGTTATTCAAGATTGGAAAAAGATAAAGGTAGAAAAAGGAAGGGAAAAATCTGCAATCAGTAGAATAATGTACCTTACCTAAATTCTTGGGGAAATTTTTGAAAGGGTTATTAAAGGTAAGATTCTAGAAAGGAAAAGGGTTAGATTCAGAGAGTAGCTATTTTTTAAAATTAATTTTATAATTATAAGTTTTTTTGACAGTACATATGCATAGGTAATTTTTTACAACATTATCCTTTGTACTCCCTTCTGTTCCAAATTTTCCCCCTCCTTCCCTCCATCCCCTCCTCTAGATGGCAGGCATTCCCATACATATTAAATATGTTATAGTATATCCTAGGTACAACATATATGTGCAGAACCGAATTTTGTTGTTGTTGTTGTTATTGCAAAGGACGAATTGGATTCGGAAGGTAAAAATAACCTGGGGAGAAAAACAAAAAATGCTAACAGTTTCCACTCATTTCCCAGTGTTCCTTCTCTGGGTATAGTTGATTCTGTCCATTATTGATCAATTGGAATTGGATTAGCTCTTCTCTATGTTGAAGATATCCACTTCTATCAGAATACATCCTCATATAGTATTGTTGTTGAAGTGTATAATGATGATCTGGTTCTGCTCATTTCACTCAGCATCAGTTCATGTAAGTCTCTCCAAGCCTCTCTGTATTCATTCTGTTGGTCATTTTTTTTTTTTTAATTAATTAATTTTATAATTATAATTTTTTGGCAGTATGTATATATATGCATGAGTAATTTTTTTTTTTTATAACATTATTCCTTGTATTCATTTTTCCAGATTTTCCCCTCCCTCCCTCTACTCCCTCCCCTAGATGACAGGCCATACATTTTACATGTGGTACAGTATAACCTAGATACAATATATGTGTGTGTAAATCGAATTTTCTTGTTGTATGTTAAGTATTAGATTCCGAAGGTATAAGTAACCTGGCTAGATAGACAGTAGTGCTAACAATTTACATTCACTTCCCAGTGTTCCTTCTCTGGGTGTTGTTGTTTCTGTCCATCATTGATCAACTGGAAGTGAGTTGGATCTTCTTTATGTTGAAGACATCCACTTCCATCAGAATACATCTTTATATAGTATTGTTGTTGAAGTGTATAGTGATCTTCTGGTTCTGTTCATTTCATTCAGCATCAGTTGATGTAAGTCTCTCCAAACCTTTCTGAATTCATCCTGCTAGTCATTTCTTACAGAGCAATAATATTCCATAGCCTTCATATACCATAATTTACCCAACCATTCTCCAATTGATGGACATCCATTCATCTTCCAGTTTCTAGCCACTATGAAAAGGGGCACAAACATTTTGGCACATACAGGTCCCTTTCCCCTCTTTAGTATTTCTTTGGGATATAAGCCCAATAGCAGCACTGCTGGATCAAAGGGTATGCACAGTTTGATAACTTTTTGGGCATAGTTCCAGATTGCTCTCCAGAATGGTTGGATTCTTTCACAACTCCACCAACAATGCATCAGTGTCCCAGTTTTCCCACATCCCCTCCAACATTCATCATTATTTGTTCCTGTCATCTTAGCCAATCTGACAGGTGTGTAGTGGTATCTCAGAGTTGTCTTAATTTGCATTTCTTTGATCAGTAGTGATTTGGAACACTCATATGAGTGGATATAATATCAATTTCATTATCTGAGAATTGTCTGTTCATATCCTTTGACCATTTATCAATTGGACAATGGTTTGTTTTCTTATAAATTAGGATCAGTTCTCTATATATTTTGGAAATGAGACCTTTATCAGAACTTTAACTGTAAAAATATTTTCCAAATTTGTTACTTCCCTTCTAATCATGTTTGGATTAGTATTGTTTGTACAGAAACTTTTTAGTTTGATGTAATCAAAATCTTCTATTTTGTGATCAATAATGATCTCTAGTTCTCCTCTGGTCATAAATTCCTTCCTCCTCCACAGGTCTGAGAGGTGGACTATTCTCTGTTCCTCTAATCTATTTATGATCTCACTCTTTATGCCTAAATCATGGACCCATTTTGATCTTATCTTGGTATACGGTGTTAAGTGTGGATCCATATCTAATTTCTGCCATACTAATTTCCAGTTTTCCCAACAGTTTTTTCCAAATAATGAATTTTTATCCCTAATGTTGGTATCTTTGGGTTTGTCAAAGATTAGATTGCTATAAATGTATCCTTTTTTGTCCTTTTGTATCTAATCTGTTCCACTGATCTACCGGTCTATTTCTTAGCCAATACCAAATGGTTTTGGTGACTGCTGCTATATAATAAAGCTTTAGATCAGGTACACTTAGACCACCTTCCTCTGACTTTTTTTTCGTTAGTTCCCTTGCAATTCTAGAAAGAGCTATCAATCTGTCAATCCTTTCCGTGTCTGGGCCGGGTGAGGTTTCCCGTGTTGAATTTTCCATATGAATTTTGTTGTTATTTTTTCTAGGTCATTAAAATAGTTTCTTGGGAGTCTGATTAGTATAGCACTAAATAAATAGATTACTTTGGGGAGTATTGTCATCTTTATTATATTCGCTCGGCCTATCCAAGAGCACTGAATGTCTTTCCAATTATTTAAATCTGACTTTATTTTTGTGGCAAGTGTTTTGTAATTTTTCTCATATAATTCCTGACTTTTCTTTTGGTAGATGTATTCCCAAATATTTTATGCTATCGACAGTTATTTTGAATGGAATTTCTTTTTGTATCTCTTGTTGTTGGATTGTGTTGGTAATGTATAAAAATGCTGAGGATTTATGTGGATTTATTTTGTATCCTGCAACTTTGCTAAAGTTCTGAATTATTTCTAATAGCTTTTTAGCAGAGTCTTTGGGGTTCTCTAAGTCTACCATCATATCATCTGCAAAGAGTGATTGTTTGATTTCCTCATTACCTACTCTAATTCCTTGAATCAGAGAGTAGCTATTAATGGTTCAGTATTATTGTGGCAGAAGTTCTCTAATGATGTACTCCAAGGATTGACCTTGTGCGTTTTAACATTTTTGTCAGTGACTTGTATAAAGTTGGATATGCTATGCTTATCAAATTTGTAGATGGAAAATACCTGGGAGGGATTACTAACATTGGATGAATCACAGGATCCAAAAGAATCTTGGCAGGACAAAGTATTGGGCTGAATCTTGATGAAGTTCAATAGATATAAATATGTCTTTTATTTCAATATTAAAGAATTAATTCCAATATATAAGATGAAGGAGCCATAGTCAGTTCATAAACATTTGTTACAAATACCTACTATTTTCAGAGAACTGTGGTAAGTCCTAGGTATACAAAAATAGACAAAAGTTCTCATTAGACTTCTAAAAATTATCATGTATTGCTGATGAATTTATTGCCTTATTAATCTCCACTAATCGGTTTTAAATATTGTACCCACTATGAACAGACAATTTTAAAGAAATTAAATTTAAAGAAATTAAAGCTGTTTCTAATCATATGAAAAAGTGCTCTTAATTACTATTGATTAGAGAATTGCACATTCAGACACACATCACACCTTTAATATTGGTTGACAAAAAAAAAAATGATAAATGTTGGAGGGGATGTGGGAAAATTTGGAGCCACTTACATTGTTGGTAAACTAGTATGCACTCCTGGTTCAGAGGGTATGCACAGTTTGATAGCTCTCTGGGCATAGTTCCAAATTGCTCAAAGAATGCAGTTTCAATAAGAAACTATGCCTATCTCTATTGAGTCTATATTCCAAAAAGATCATAAAAGATCAAATATGCAAAAATGTTTGTAGCAACTTTTTTCATAGTGACAAGGAACTGCAAACTGAGTGTTTGCCCATTATTTGGGGAATGATTAAATAAGTTATGGGGGAGGGGAAACATTTAGAACACAAGGTTTTGCAGACGTAAATATTGTTAAAAAAATTTTTGTATACACACGTGAACTGAACACTTTTGTTTTAGAATGATTATATGACTAAATCCCATTTGCCTAAGGAAATTCCAAGTACTTTTTTTTTATTTAAAAAAATTTTTTTTTTTAGTACTTTGGCTACTCTAAAGTACTATTTTATGATTAGTAAATTTATCCATCATAACATTTATCATTTGTGTGGACCTTTTCATTTATAAAGTAACTAGGTGGCACAGTATAGAGAGCACTGGGGTTGGAATCAGATGAGTCTTCCTGAAGTCAAATCTGGCCACTAGACACTTCTTAATTGTATGACCTGATCAAGTTACTTAATCTTGTTTGGCTCAGTTCTTCATATATAAAATGAACTGGAACAGGAAAGAACAAGCCAATCCAGGTTTGTTTTTTTGTTTGTTTGTTTGTTTGTTTTTTGTTTAGCCGTTAAAAACCTCAAAATGTGGTCTCAAGACTTTATTTAAATGATTGAACAACACAAAATGTCATTTGTAGCATAATAGGTTCATAGATTTAGAGCTGGAAGAAATTGTAGAGCCTCTCTAGTCCATTCCCTCATTTTGTAAATGAGAAAACAAATTCAGAGATTTTAACGGATTTGCTATAAACTAGATAGGTAATAGGTAACAATAGTAGAATATGAGTCCTTGTCCTTAGACCCCAAAATTTTTTGCACTGTACCACACTGCCTTTTTCTAATAACTGAAAATCATTGACAATTTTTAGTAGTTTACAAATCTTTATCTTTACATTTCTTATAAAGTCTCAAAGCATTATTCAAAAGCAAATGATTGATGATAATAATGGCCATCTGTATCTTTTTTTACATTGAATCTAAAATCAGCTACTTAGCTTTTAACTTTATTGGATTTGAGACGTACTGGAGAATACTCAAATGTTTCTTTGAAATATTCCACATTTATTCATCTAACTATTGATTTGATATTTTGCTATTATGATGTACTTATTGATATATCATACCCAAGTAAAAGCTGAATATGAATCAGACACTGATAATTTGGGGGATTGTTCTATTATAGTAATTTATGTTATGTTCTTTAACATTGAATATTATAATATAAAAGCAAAAATCACCAACTATCAAAAGCAACTTAATACCTCACTGTGAGGCTTTACTATATAGCGCAGGGGTTCTCAAACTACGGCCCACGGGCCGGCCCACTGAGGATGTTTATGCGGCCCGCCAGGTTATGGTACATGGGCTGAGGGGTGGAGACAGAGTGTGAGTTTTTGTTTTTACTATAGTCTGGCCCTCCAACAGTCTGAGGGACAGTGAATTGGTCTCCTATTTAAAAAGTTTGAGGATCACTGATTTATAGTTTATAGTTATGTGAGATTACTTCTAGGTAAAAGGAAAAGGTGATATCTATGTTAAAGCTTTTTTAAAGTTAAAGGTTTTTTAGTATAAAGGAATGGAATTTATGTATATAGTAGACTGAATATTGAAAGGATGAACAAGGAGCAGAAAGTACTAGAGGAAAGCATTTATATAAATGAAAAAAGTTATTAGAAGATATGGATTGTTTTTCATGTTTCTGCCATAAATGGAAATTAATATGTCAATTTCTCTCTCTTTCAGGAAGATCAGAAATGAAGGTACACATGCACACAAAATTTTGCCTCATTTGTTTGCTGACCTTTATTTTCCATCAGTGTAATCACTGCCATGAGGAAGGGCATGACCATCACAATCACAACCATAATGATTACCAGATCTCAGAGGCACCATATCTCCATGGTGGTATAACAGAATCGGAGACAAGTAAGTTTTCAGTGCCGGATGCTGAAAATGAAAAAAAATACTACATTGAAAAACTTTTTGCTCGTTATGGTGAAAATGGAAGATTGTCGTTTTTTGGTCTGGAGAAACTTTTAACAAGCTTGGGCCTTGGAGAGATAAAAGTAGTAGAGATTAATCATGAGGATATTGGTCACGATCATGTTTCTCACTTAGATGTTTTGGCTGTTCAGGAAGGAAAACATTTTCACTCTCATAACCATCAACATTCCCATAATCACTTTAATTCAGAAAATCAAACTGGGACTAGTGGAACATCAAAAAGAAACCACAGATGTGAACCAGAAAAAGATACAGCTGAAATACCTGTAAAATCTGAAAATAAACATTCTCATGACCATAATCACCACCCCCACCATCACCATCATCTGCATCATCACCCTGACCATAACACTACACACCATTCTCATAATGATTCCATAACTCATAGTGAGCATGGAGAACCAAGCCATGAACCATCATCTGACACTAATACAACTCAGGAGCAAGCTGAAGTTAAACTTCGGAAACCCAAGAAGAGAAGAAAAGGAAAGAAAAATAGCGAAACTTCTCAGGGTGAACAACATGAGCATAATCGGGTCCACAAGTATGATCATGTACATCTTCAAGAGCATAATGGCCATGATAATGGCCATGGACACCAAGGTCCTGATTCTCATAACGAAGATGAACATCAGCATGTTCAAAAGCGGGAAGCCCCCCATAAGCAGAACAGTGTGAAAAAAAATGCAGTCTACTCAACACGAAGTCACAGGGATCATAATCATCATGAAGAGGTAAGTGTGAAGTGAGACTTTCCTAATGTTTATTCTTAATATTTGGATAATTGAAGATGTTAGAGTTACAATAGTAATTTATTCATTTTTCTACAAAACTTTTCCAAAAAGCAATAAAATACTAGAATCAGATCAGAGTTTTAAGGTATGTTCTTTGTTTCTTATTTTTCTTGAGTGTGCTTCCTTACACTTAAACGTTTAAAGATTCATACTTTGGTCCAGATTTTTTTGGGGGGTGGGGCAGGTAGTTATATGACTAGGTATAACTTCTCTATGTAAGTGTTACTAATGCCACTTTTCACTTCAAGTTCTTAGTTTTTCAGTTGTCAGTCAGTGAAGGAATGATTAGGTGCTTACTATTTTCCATTGGTTTAAGCCACCCTGGAGATGCAAAGAAAGGCAAAAACAGCCACATCTTCAGGAGCTTATATTATGGGGGATGGGGAGAGACAACACCGTGTACTTGACTAAATACATAAGTGATTTGTGCGGAGTGTAATCTAAGAGGGGAAGGCATTAGTGGTTGGAGGCACCAAGAAGTGTTCTTTTCCAAAGGCAAGAGTTGTTTCCCAGTGAATAGATATAATATCCCACTTATGGGAGGTGGCTGATGTAAAGCAAAGAGACAAGAGGTGGTATCTTGTATGAGTGAGTAACAGCAGTGAAGCTAACATAGAGAAGTAAAAATATAAGAAGAATGAAAATGACACAGAAAAGATCCAGGTTGTGAAGAGCTTAAATATCAAGCAAAGAACTTTTTGTTTGATCTCAGTAGTAATAAGGAGCCTCCAGATTTTGAGTTGGGAAAGGGGAGTTGTCATGAGAAGACCTTCACTTCAAGAGAATCATTTTAGCAACTGATTGAAGGATGGACTAGAGCTTTGTAATACTTGGAGGCCATTTAGAAGATTATTGTAGTAAACCAGGCAAGAGGTAATGAGAAAATAAATTAGGGTTGTGACTTTTCAAGGAAAGAAAAGGGGACCTATGGGACAAAACATATGAATAATAAGATTTGGCAGCACATTAGATATCTAGGATGAATGAGAGTGAGGAATTAAGAATGACAACTAAGATTAAAAGCCTAGATGACTGGGATGTTAGTGATACCCTTGACAGTAAAATACCCAAACATTCCAGCCCTGCTGTAGAGAACATAACTCCATTGGGCTGGCCACATTGTTCAAATGCTAAATGTAAGCTTGCCAAAAAGATTATTATCACACAGGGTAAACACTCATAAGGTAGTGAGAAAAAGATACAAGGACACTCTCAAGGTCTCTCTTAAGAACTTTAGAATTGATTATATGACATGGGAGACACTGCAGAGGCCCACCCGGCCTGGCGTGCCCTCATCAGAGAAGGTGCTATGCTCTGTGAGCAAAGCAGAAATGAATTAGTTGAGAAGAAGCATGAGATGTACAAAGTTAGACAATCCACCAATCCCCAATCATAGGGACTATTTGTGTCCGACCTGTGACAGAGCATTCTGAGCTGGTTTGATTGGCCATAGTCAGACACACTGTAACCCAACTTTTAACACAGTGATATCATTTTGGTTTTCCTCAAGAATGAACCAAAGAGTTGGAAATAGAAAAGGACTTTGAGGGGAAAGATTAGAGAGTTTTGTTTTAGATATATAAATTTGAGATATATAAAACTGAATATTAATTATATGTGTTCAAAATGTAGATGGTAAGGCAAAATTATATCTCAAACTAGGGATAAATGTATATACCTAAGGAAACATCAGCATTGATATAATCATTGAACCTGTGGAAACAGATGAGATCATCAGTGTGTAGTAAGAGGGTGGGAGGGAAGAGGACTAAAGGGTCAAATCAACAAGTTTTTATTCAGCACTTACTACAGGCAAGGCACTGCTAAGCCCTAGGATTCAAAGAAAGGTAAAAACAGTCCATGAGTCCAGGATGCTTAGAGTCTAATGAGAAAAGCCTTGGGATGGGGAGCATAATCACAGTTAATGAGCATGACATGAATGAAGATCTTGCAAAGAAGATTGAGAAGGGAGTGTTGGGAAGATGGAAGGAGAACCAAAGGAGAAAACTGGAAGAGGAAAATGAGACAGGAAGAGAAAGTTGAGCAAGTATTAAATGCAGCTGCTCATGTTGAGGACTGAGAGAAGGCCATTAAATTTAACAGTGAAATAATTGCTGGAAGCTTTGGGAGGGGCAGTTTTAGTTGAATTAGCTCAAATGCTAGACCTTAGGTTTTAGAAGGCACTGAGAAAAAAGGAAATAGAAGCAGGCAACTAGCGTAGAAAGCTTTTTCAAGGAATTTAGCTAGGTAGTATTAGAGATGGAGAATGAAAACAGCATCTAGTTAGTTTTGGGATAGAGATGCACTAGACCTAGTGTGAATGGGAATTCTCCAATGATATGAAACAGGCTTGATTTATTGTTTGTCTAGACAGAGATGGGCATACTATGGGCCACTTATGTTTAGTGTAATCTGTAAACTAAAAATGGTTCTTACATTTTAAAGTGCACCAAAATTTTATTTTAAAATAGATATAGGTATGAAATGAGGCCTCAGCTGAAAGGTTATAGGGAGAGAAGGTACTGGGAGAAGCCTGGAATGAAAAGAGAAGATTTGGAACAGTCTTTTCAAGTGGAATTGTAAATTAATTAGCTAGGAGCAACTAGGTGGCACATTGGGTAGAGTGCTGGGCTTGGGATCAGTAGAACTCATCTTCTTGAGTTCAACTCTGACCCCAGAAAGATACTTCTAAAAGTGTGATTCCAGGCAAGTCACTTTAACCCTATTTGCTACAGTTTCCTCATCTATAAAATGAGCTGAAGAATGAATACTTCCATCTGCCTCTTTGCAGGGAAAAAAATAGAGAAAAATATTAAATTGTGTTGATTAAGTCTACTACAAATATTACCTAATCTCAACTGGGATTTCATTCCCTAGTTTCAATCCTATCTGACTCTTTGTGACCCCATCTGAGATTTTCTTTGCAAAGATACTAGAGCACAATTTAATATTTTTCTCCATTTTTTTTTTTTTTTTTTTTCCCTGCAAAGAGACAGATGGAAGTATTCAAGGTTGGGCTTCTCCAGAAATTTGCAAAAACTGTTTTTTGTTTGTTTTTAAATTATATTTTGAATAGAGAAGGGCTGGTCTTGGAGTCAGGCAGACCCCTGGTTTCTTTTTCTTTTCTTTCTTTTTTTTTAAATTATAGCTTTTTATTTACAAGATATGTATGGGTAATTTTTCAGCATAGACAATTGCAAAACCCTTTGTTCCAACTCTTCCCTTCCCTCTTCCCCCAGATGGCAGGTTCACCAATACATGTTAAATATGTTAAAGTATAAGTTAAATACAATATATGTATACATGTCCATACAGTTATTTTGCTGTACAAAAAGAATCGGACTTTGAAATAGTGTACAGTTAACCTGTGAAGGAAATCAAAAATGCAGGCAGACAAAAATAGAGGGATTTGGAATTCTATGTAGTGGTTCATAGTCATCTCCCAGAGTTCTTTCGCTGGGTGTAGCTGGTTCAGTTCATTATTACTCTATTGGAACTGATTTGGTTCATCTCATTGTTGAAGAGGGCCTCGTCCATCAGAATTGATCATCATATAGTATTGTTGAAGAAGTATATAATGATTTCCTGGTCCTGCTCATTTCACTCAGCATCACTTCATGTAAGTCTCTCCAGGCCTTTCTGAAATCACCTGCTGGTCAGACTCCTGATTTTAAGTTTAAGTGTTATCTGTGACCCATGGGTAGTAGTGCTCCAGGAACTGCTAAGGTACTGATATGATAATGGAGTTCCAACTGGAAACTCCTAACAGATGAAATCACAGGTTTGGTTAATAGTGACAGGAATATAATTCCTATCCCAACTTGAATTTGTAATAGATATCCATTTAGTTTTTTCTTTTTCTTAATAGTGCTTTTTACATATTGAAATGGGTTTATTTCTTTGCAGTGTTTGAATGTTACCCAGTTATTACGATACTATGGTCATGGGGCCAATACTCCAATTTCTCCTGATCTCTTTACGTATCTTTGTCCTGCATTATTGTATCAAATTGACAGCAGACTTTGTATTGAGCATTTTGATGAACTCCTGTTTGAAGATATCAACAAGGATAAAAATGTGTTCTCTACAGATAAGGCAAATATAGGTGCATCAGGTAAGAAAGACTCGTGTGTGTATGTATGTAGTGTGTGTGAGAGAGATCTATTTATTCAACCTAAATAGACACCTACATATTTTTATTGTTTTAAGCAACACTTTACATTTGTTTGTTTTTTTTTTTTTTTTTTTTTTTTTTGTTTGTTTGTTTGTTTGTTTGTTTTCTTTTTTTATTGGGGTCTGTGTGAATTTTGTTTTGGAGAAAGGTAGTCCATGTAACTCTCAACTGGGCCAGAACTTTGTTCAAGTCAAGACATTAAGCATTTATTAAACACCTTCTGTGTATCAAGAACTATGCTAAACTCAGAAGGCTCTGCTGTTCATCAGTAATCCCCAAGGAGGGTAGGGAAATGGAATGGAGATGAGAGAGAGTATGTTCAAGTTCAGATTCTGATGCAAAGCTTATTTTTAAAAATCAAGTAACTGATATTGAAAAAAATTTTGATAACTAGAGAACTGACTTAAAGATTAGGGGAAAAAAAGGTTAGGACTGAAAGGGTATTTCTGGATCAAACAGTTTAAAATTGTGAGATCCGTTAGAGTTCAGTTGTGAGAATAATTTTTCCTAAACATCAGATACAAGTATACCCTGCATAAAACTGCAGTGATGAACATTTCCTAATAATACGTTATAACTCTGCTTTAGTATAATGTTTTTTGAAATTCTCCTAATGAAGTCACTTGGCCTAAGACATTAATTTCTCTGAACTTTCTGTAATATTATTTCTCCTAATATTGCCCAATCAGCTGTTTTCCAATTATTTAAGAGGAAATTCAAGGCATTTCCATGGATTCTTTTACTTCCAGGATCAGAGCATTTGCAATAGACAGTGTTAGGCCTGGAGTCAGACTTGAGTTCAAATCCAGCCTCACACATTTATTGGCATGACTCTAAATAAGTCACTTAATCCTGTTTGTCTCAATTTCCTCATCTATCAAATGAGCTGGAAAAGGAAATAGCAAACCACTCCAGTATTTATGCTAGAAAAATCTCAAATGGGGTCATGAAGAGTTGGATATATTTATATATATATGTATATTTATAAAAAACTAAAAGGTACCTCTTAAGCCTTGAAACACAAATTTTTAAAGTAATATTTTTATTATAGAATAAGAACACATGCATAAATAAAATAGAATTTTAAAACTGTGGCATTCCCAGAGATATAGTGGACAAAGAAGATGAATACCAGTAGAGCTGCTGATTTATAGGGGATCAATTATTAGAAAACAATAAGACCACAAATTTGGGTGGAGGAGCTAAATCCCTAATCCCATTTGGAGGGTGGGCAGACAGCCACCTTCTTGTTAAGTAAAACTTAGGACCTTATGAAGATCCTAAGGAGATAGATGGTCAAAAAAAGCAGGAATAAAGACAAGTTTTAATGAATAGATTGTAAATTGTAATCTTGAGTAACAACTGCTTTCTCCCCCAGTTCCTTTGAGAACTAGTAAGGAGGATGAGGGGGTAAGTTCCTAGGCTAGTGTTTGCAATCAGAGAGGCAGCTCAGGAAAAGGAATTGATCTTGATCACAGCAGAAACATGGGGCAAGGCCTTGTGGAGAGTTCTTTCAAAATTTGTATAATCATCTAGTTTTTCTTGTTAGATGTAAAAAAAAAAAAAAAAAAAAGTCTTTTCTCTCTACTGGGTATCAGCAGTCTTTTCTCCTCTATCCTTCTCTTCTCTTTCCCCAGCCTTCTTAATTTTTAGGAAACAGAATAATTTTTAAAAGTTCTGATTCATTTTTTTGATGTCAATAAATTATGATTTTCTAATTAGCATTTACATGCATGCTTATAAAAGCTGTTGACTGGTGCTTAGTGGACTTAGTATTAACAGCTACTACACTCTGAAAGTAATTAAAGAAACTGTTCTTGTCCTGAAAACAAATATATTGCTAATAGCGAATATTGATTATTCATTTGCAGGTGCTTATTAGGATTGTCAGGAATGAAGCTTGAATTAATTTTGTCCTGATAGATGTTAATAATTGTTAGAGGATGGCCCTGCAAGTAATTATTTTTAATGACTGCTACATCATTAAGAAAGGTTAACTTGTTCTATATAAATCTCCTGTAGTGACACAGCTACTACCTCATTAACTTTGTTCAAAGACTGCTGTAAACTGAGTACACTCTATGCTGCCAATGGAAGCAAATCATTTGTTTCACAAGATAGGCTCATTTAGTCATAGAGTTGACCCTAGCTTAATTACTAAAGGGGGTTGTGAAAAGGCCGCTAAGCATTTTCTGCCAATTAAAATGCTGAAACAGTGAAGAAAGCTGTCATATTGCACATGCTTTGAACCAAGTTAATTAGAAAGTTTCCACAGATGAGCGCTTCTTTTTAAAAGAATGCATTTTCTATCTAGATAATGAGAAAGAGAGTTGGTGAATAACTAAGCTTGAAGATCTTTAGCGTTTTAAGTGACCTAATTTGCACAATAAGTGAAGCTAGTCCTAGACATTTAGCACTTTTTAAAAATTACTTCTGGTATTTTGAGTACAAATAAAGACAACATTGGTTATTTGAACTCCATCTATGCATTATTTCTTTGGTAAACTTCTGAAAACAGACCTTTTCTTTTCCACTTGTCTACCAAATAAATTAGGTTTAGCCAAGAACTGAACAATGTAATTTGCTTTTATTTTCTATGATATCTATTTAACAATCTCCAGATGAGTGACAGAATTCAAATAAAAACAATTTAAACTATAGAAACTAGGAATAGTAATTTAAATGCCATTTGAAAATATTAAGTATATGGAATAATTTTCTTTACATAATTTTCCTGACTTGTTTATGAAAAACTGCCTTCTTTAGACTCTAAAAGTTTGCCAGGATTAAGATTTTCCTCAAAATTGGTCAGTCCTTAAATCATTAGGTCTGTAATGGAGCCAATGTAAATGTGGAACCATTTTAAGAAATGTTTTGATTAAGGGGCAGAAAACATAAAACAATTGTAATTTGTACTAAAGATCTGGCAAGTCTCATACCAAGTTACAGTAGATGAGTAATATAATAAGTTATAATTCTTTATCTTGGAAGTTAGATTGTAGTCTAGTAATTTTTGTGTGTGACTGTAAGGTTGTTGCTCTGTATTAATCTTCAATCTTTATTCTATGCTCCATGTTGTAGTTTGTCCTTGGTTCTTAAAGAAAACCAGTGATATTTGGAAGGTGATATCTTGACTTACAAGTGAATTTAATTTAAGTGAGGCAGGGATATGCAAGTTATCACCCTTACTTTCTCCTCCAGAATCATCTGGATCTAGGGCAAGACGTGTCAGGATAACCGGACATCACCCCAGATATAGTAGGAGACATTGGTCTTTTTAAGCTAAAATCTGTGCTGGATCTCATTTTTGTCTGTGACAATACCTATTTAGTGATTTAAGACACATAGGAATTGAGGCAAAAAGTGGCCTACTTTGAAAAGAATCAACTGGGAGAGGAAAGCCCTCAGTTTGTTTAGAAAGAATAGTAAATATGTGTTTCTGCACATAAATTGCTTACTACACTCAAGACCAACTGTGTCACATGTTTTTAAATGGATTATCTAAAAATTCATTACCTTAAAATCTAAATGGACAAGCAATTTCTAATTTTAAAAAGTGACATCTAATATAGATGTTATTTTCTTATGTTAATTTATGTTATTTTCCTTTGTTAAATTTTCTTCTAAAAAGTGATTAGTCAATAAAAAGCATTTGTTTAAATACTTTACTTGAAGCCCAGTCATATCTACAGGGACAATTAATTATATTTATTGCAACTTTTCTAGTATGTATATTAAAGAAACACAGATATTTATTGCTTATAGCCAGTGTCACACCAGGAAAAAATGAGTTGTCTTTATCTTACAAAGTGTAGGGGAAGCTAGGTGGTGCTGTGCTTAAAACACTGGCCCTGGAGTTAAGAAAATCCAAGTTCAAATTCAGTCTCAGTCATTTTCTAGCTTTGTGTCTCTGGGCAAATAAATCACTTAATTGCCTCAAGAAACAAAACCAAATATACATAGTTTTGCACATACGAAACCCCCACTCCCTATACTACCTTCCCAATAACAATTGGATTTTAAGTTCTTACAAGACAGAAATTGTCTCATCAGCTTTTTATTTGATGTAGTTCCCAAATCAGAACTTAGTATGCCATGGGCATTTGTTTTTGTCTATTTTTTGCTTGTTGTTTGGTTGTTGGGTTTTTTTGGTTTGTTTTTCATTTATAAGAGAATACTTCCTATCATTTAAATTCAGACCACACACTCAGGGGGCGACAAGTATAGTGAACTTGAGTCAGGAAGATCTGAATTCATATCCCACTTTGGATACTGTATATTATTACCTGTAAGTCACAACCTCTATAAATTTCAATTTTCCTATGTACTGACTGGACTAAAGCTTTTTAGGTGGTGAATAAGAGTCTGAAATACCTGAGTTCAGATTCAGCCAATCTTCCTTGGCTTCCAGTAGTATCAATATGTGTACCTTCCATTTGAGTAACTACAACTCATGGGTTAGCCTATCTGTTTAAAAATTGTTTTTACTACTGAGAGACTTAGGAATTGACTTTTACTTTAAAAAAAAAAAAAAGAATATCTGGATTTTTTTAATGGGTAGTACTTATAGTTTTTCTTTCTATCTATAATCGTCATATGTAAAAAGTTAAATGAATTTTCAAAACTCAACTAACATCCAATAGCAATTTTGAATGTTAAATAAGAAAAAAATTAGACATTTCATTGCTTGCTTCATTGAAGCTATATTTTAACTGGTAAGGCAACTAGATGGAAAGATTTAAAAATAAAATTAGCTGATGTTTAAAGGAATCATTTTGCCACAAAAATGAAACTAGTGCCTTGAGTGGGGTGGAACCCTCACCACTACTCCCTATCATTGACTGGTTGTTCTGGCATTTTATAAAGACAGACATAGTTTTATAGCTGCCTCAAATAGTTGCCAAGCCACTGCCTCCACATCTGTTACTTTTTCTGACTGCCAACTGAAGCTGGGCATAAATGAAGCCTTTTATAACTCCTTGTTTGGCTTCAAAATATTAACTTTCACATTTCTTCATTACATGAAATGTAACAAAAACGTATTGAAGATTTTGAATATTTTTCATTTATTTTAAGACCATTAATTTACTTAATTTATCAATTGTAACTTTTTCTCAAGTCATTTTCCTTTCTCTTCCTGTTTCCCTGTAAAGTGAAGTGTATGTATGTGGTTGTGTGTACTCTATTTCAGATGAAGGAAGTTAAGGAATCATTTGTTCTCCTCTGCTGCTATTTGTATAGACATCTACTTGTATACCCTTTTTTATGTGAGATAATCTTCCATAATTGTCCTTTCCTTTCATCTTTTTCTCTTTCCATTTCTCTTAAGATGATTAACATAGTAGAACCATTCCCATATCTAATTAGAACTCTTTGCTCTCTAATGTTAGTAGGGGTCAAAGGAAACACATGTATCATCTCTCCATATTTGAATATTAGCAGTTTATTCTTGTTTAGTCTTTTATTACTCATTTATAATTATATTTTTAATATTTCTTTTAATTTTTTTTTAATTTTCAAGTTTAACACAGCTTGAGTTTTCATCAGGAATTCTTGAAAGTCCTTTACTTCATTAAAAGTTCATTTTCCTCCCTATAAGCATTATATTCCATTTTGCTAGTTAACTTATTCTTAGCTGTAAGCCCATATCCTTTGCCTTCTGTAATGTCATATTTGAAATTACCTGCTCCTTTATAGTGATTGAGTTAATTTCAAATATGACCTTGTTTGCCTGAGTCTCCTCATTTGTAAAATGAGCTGGAGAAAGAAATGGCAAACCATTCCAGTATTTTTGCCAAGAAATCCCCAAATGAGATCAAGATGTATTGGGGACCTTAAAAATGTTTTAATTACTGACATACATAGGTAAAAAATTGGAAGATTTGGAATAGCTCTAGGAGCTACATATTTGGGCAAAGCTATTCTATTATAAAAGACAAAATTTGGAAATTTTGATACTACTTTGTTTATATTGATATCTACTTTATATGTCCCATGGTTAAAAAGTCATTGTGGCTAAAGTAGGCTTGGGGTCAGAGTATCTGGGTTCAAATCCTGGATCTTCTCCTTAAATGCTCCTGTCACTGAGCCACTCTGGATTTCAATTCCGCCTTTGTGTAATGGAGTATATGTAGAAAGAAGAATGTATGTAGAAAGAAGGTGCTCCCCTGGAACCACAGAGCCCTGCTTCTCTTGTTCCTGTATTGTTTTGTACCATTGAAATCTATATTAAATGAAAACATTGTCTTCCCTACTTGTTCCTCTGCTTTTACTTCAATAAAGATGAAAAGAATTAGGCCAACTGGCAAATTGGGAACTACATGACCTAGACACTACATCTACCAAATTTCATAAATGTAAGGATAATCTATTCCAAGATTTTAGATAAGAAAAAACTTAAAATTATACCCAGGAATCCCAGCAGAGGAAACACCTTTCCACAGCCCTAGGACTCTCAAAACCCAGCTCGCACCTGAAGTCCTGCACTCTTAAAATAGAGGATGTATACAAGGAATTCTCTTGAGCTAGAAAGTCAGAAGTTCTCACTTATCTTGTAATTTGCTCTAGTGAGCTATGTGACCTATAATCCCTATTTTTGTTGACTTCTTGCCATAATTAAATTCTTATAACTTAAATTTTAATTACATATTTATCTATGGCATGCTATGATACCTTGTGGCACTAAGTCACATATTTTTATTAGTATATAGATAGGCTTAAACTTAAAAATTAAGTTCACAATCTGATCTGATAAAGAACAGAAGAAAAATGTGAATTCTAGTCAAATTTCTCAAAAGTCATAAGTAGATTCCAGATTCCACTAAAGTTTAGTGTTTCATATTAACATGTAAATTGTTACTTTATATTAGATGGAAATGAAACAGACTTGTCATCAGTTTTTTTAAAAATTTGTTTATTTCAGGTTGGATTTGAATTTTGGTCCTCCTGACTTCAGGCCTATGCTCTATCTACCATGCCATCTAGCTGCCCTTGCCCCAATTAATAGCTATTTGAGACAGCCAGATGGTGCAATGAATAGAACACAGGCTTGGAGTCAGAAGGACCTGAGTTTAAATGTAGCCTCAGACACTTAACACTTACTAGCTGTGTGACTTGGGCAAGTCATTTAACCTCAATTGCCTTTTCAAAAAAAAATCTATTAATTAACTAGTTTATAATCAATAATGATTAATAATAACTAATTATTAATTAGCTCATAAGACTAAATTTCAGGCTGGACCGCACTATTTATCACCTTGACAGCCAACCTGAATTATTGACTTATAACTAGAAATGGATGAAATTATCCCAGGAACAACTCATCACATGTTCTCCCCAGAGATCTGTTATAGTTGGATAGTCAGAAAGTAACTGAGTCGTTATAGAAACCAACTTAGCGCTAAATACAGTTGAACCTATTATCTCTCTTCTCAGCATTCAACTATAAGGTCCTCAGAAGAGCTGTCAGTTGACCAAGCTTCAGTTCCCTTAATTATATAGACCTACACAGTTGTCATTAGAATGTCTAGATAATTCAACAACATAGGAAGCTTATAAAACAAAATTAACTCATTTTACATACATTCATTCTGCAAAACAGACTCTATTAGAAGCATTACTACTACAAATGAAATGGACATGTGCAGCACCTACTGTAAATAGGGTTTGGTTTATAGAAGAGGGGTGGGAAGGGAAGAAATAGTCACTAGAGCCAATCTTCACTAAGAGGGAGCCTGTTCCCAGTTCACTATTCTAAGTAGAATTTACCAGGACAACCCACCAGTCCCCAAATACCATTATGATAGAGTTTTGATTCATCTTCACAGTTGTTAATAGATAAGTCTTTCCAATCCTAATTTATAAGTGGAAACATAATGGGATGGGGCAAGTACTAAAAAAGATTCTGACATAGGGCTTTTGTTTGAGACCAACTTCACTATAAGAGATGCATCTTGTTGCTAGAAAAAAAACTTACACATCTTAGGTGGCATTAACAAGAGTATAATGTCTAGAACAAAGGAGATAATAGTATATTTTATACTTAAACAGGGACACAAATAAATTGGTGTTCCATAGAAGGGCAACCAAAATGGTGGAAGAGTTTAAGAAATTATCATATAAGGAATGCTTGAAGGGACTGAATGTCTTTATTTTTGGAAGGCAGTAGATTGTAAGGAATGGAGCATTAGTTACTTTTGATTATTTGAAGAGTTTCAACATGGAAGAGGAATTAGATTTATTCTGCTTAGCTACTTTGAACAGAATTGAGACCAAAGAGAAGCTCAAGGTAGGCAAATGTTAGCCTATTATAAGAAAGGTCTTCCAAATAAGTGGAATGGCATAATACAATGAGTTGCCCTATAAGAATACGAATTATCAGTCATGGGAGGTATTCAGCAGAAACAGAATGATAATCTGTCAGGAATGTTGTGAGCACAATTGTTACTTGCAAGAAAAAAAAAATAGAAGATCCATTATGACTCTTATCAGCCAATGAAGCTTCACTGATTGCTCATGAGGTAAATTTGTTAATTGCTTACATATCTTTAGAGCCTTGATATGTATATGTTTCTTTCTTCTTATAGCCTGGATTTGTGGTATCATTTCTATCACGGTTATTAGCCTACTATCACTGCTAGGTGTGATCTTGGTTCCCATAATTAACCAAGGATGCTTCAAATTCCTCCTCACATTCCTGGTTGCACTGGCTGTGGGAACAATGAGTGGAGATGCACTTCTTCATCTGCTTCCACATGTAAGAATTTTAAAAACTCTTAGAATTTTAAAAATTTAAGTATGATAAACTGTAAAAACTCCTAAAAATAATTTTATTGCTGCTTTGCTTATTGGGTTATTGCCTAACAGATTCTGGAGCACAGTTTAAAAAGCAATATTTTTAAAACTTTTGATGAATCTGATAAAAAGATTAGACAGATTACTACCTCTTGCTTCAGAATCAGTAACATATTGAAAACATTTTGAAGTGGGAAATTTGAGGTCTTCTTCAGATATGGCCACATAATTTATAGATGTATATTTAGAGAAGAAAGGACTTTAGAGACTAAATAGCCCAATTTCTTATTTTACAAATGAAAAAATTAAGGCCAAGAAAAATAATGATTTTTCCAATATTAACACAGTGACTGGTAGAGCAGTAGCTTAAGTCCAAGTCTTATGAGTTAGATTTTAACTTCCTTGGCTTTGTATATGCCCTTACTTCATTAGCAATTTAATTGGGATAATGTGTTTTATTTTAAAATATATCCTTATAAATAGTCACAAGGGGGCCACGATCACAGTCATCAACATGGACATGGGCATGGACATGGGCACAGACATCCTCATGGACATGAAACAAAAAATCCAGAGTTTTTGGAAGAATATGATGCAGTATTGAAAGGACTTGTAGCTCTGGGAGGCATTTATCTGCTATTCATCATTGAACACTGTATAAGAATGTTTAAGCATTACAAACAACAAAGGGTATGTATCTTTTTAAATTTTTACTTCAGTATATAAAATTATTAATATCTTAAAATTTTGGTGTATTTTAATAAAAAACCTAGAGCAGTAAGAACAAGAAAATCTTCCTCTTTTGGTTTTGTGTTTGTTTTTTGTTGTTATTAATTTGATCCATCTTTAATCCCTGTCTTGGTTAAATTCTTTATAAATCAGTCTTATTTACACTGGGGAGTCATTCGGTTTAAGTAATAGTAAAATGCTGTTCAATTCATACTTTAAGCATTTCAGTTCAAAATCCATTTGTATTACATAAAATCAGGTTGGTTTAAATGGGTTAGGAAAATCTACAATAAATTTATATGCCTTTTTATGGACATGCAAAAATGTACAATAAATTGAATTCAAGCAGAGAAAACCAGATACCCACCCCTTTTTTTATACTTTTAAGAAATAGTTCTTTCCCAATTTCTATTAAATTCCATTAATTATTTTTTCTACTTCAAGTATATATAGAAGAAAAATATTCATCATTGCTTTTTTATTCATCTTCCATATCATATAATTTTTAATAATAATATGAACTTTAATAAAGAATAAATATTTTTATCTGGAATATTTTTTTACTCTATTTTGAATCTTCTCTCCTCAAAAGGAAGATCTGCATTCAAATTGTACCTTCTGACAAATACCAGTTTTGTGTGGAACTGTCAGTGCTCCATGCTCCATCTAAGACCATGATAAATCTTAGTGCTTGAGTTTAGTTCTTAAACTGTCACTCTCTTATTGGAAAACACATTCTCAATAGCTTCAAATATAGTTTTTTCTGTTTGGTTTTTAAAGTCCATCACAACCTGATCCTTAGTCTACCTATTCCTGCCTTATCATTCCCTTTCCCACCCTATTGTCTAAACAAACTACTTCACTCTTCACATATCACCATTCTTGCGCCTTTGCAGTGGCCATCCCCTACAAATTTTGAAAGTATCCTAATTATTTCATGTTTATTTTGTATTCTACAAGTGCTTATATGCATGTGTGTTGATTTCTATGATAGAATCTAAATTCCTTGAACAGGAACTGTTTGATTTTTCTGTTTTCTCAGTACTTAACAAAGTGCCCTGGTACCTACCTTAGAGTTTTAAGTCAGATAAAAAGTGCTTTGCAAATCCTAAATTGCTATATAAATGTTAAGTATGCTTGGGAGAAGGACTTTCCCTCTTAGGACTTCTTGAAGTCATAATCTCAGCTCCTTTCTTCCCTACTAGCTCCCTATCCCCTCAAAACAAAAACAAAAAAAAAAACTTAGCAAATTTGTACATTCATATAAATCTTCTGGGACTTCTCTAAAACTGCCTGAATAAGAACATTAATTTTAAATACAGTAAGAAATAATAAGTTTGTTGTTTAGACATGTCCTATACCAAGAATGGTGAATATTAATTTTTTTTTGGTTTCCTGTTTTTAAAAATGGTATGATCACCCATCATCAAACTTGAAATAGGAGTAATATTGCTCCCTTCCTTAAAACAAAAAAACAACAACAAAAAACTTATCAAATTTGTACATCCATACAAGTCTTCTATGGCTTCTCTAAAACTGCCTGAGTAAGAACATTAAATTTAATCAGTAAGAAATAGTAAATTTGTTGTTAGACATGCTCCCTACCAAAAATGGTGAATATTAAGTTTTTTTAGCTTCCTGTTTTTAAAAATGGTGTGATAACTTATCAGACTCTAAAAGTGAAAGTAATAATTTATTCTATATATAATTAAGTTCTCTAGCTTCACTTTTTATATATTTTTAATATATTTATATTGTTTTATATTTCACTTTTATATTGTTTCTGGAATCTATATTCTTTTCTCCATTCATATCACCTCACCTTAGTCTAGGGGCTCTTATGACTATTTTTATTACCTACATTAGTTTGTATTACTTCCCGCTTCTCTTCTCTCTTCCTTCCCAGTCGTCTCTCTTATACATTGCTGGAGGATTCTTTGATCATATCTTCCTTGTCTTAAAATCTTTAGTATCTAAACTTTTTATCCTAAAATTATTACTTCCTAAACAAATTTTAACCTCCTTAGCATTCAAGGCTCTCTTAGAATGTATTTCTCCAAGCATCTTTCCATCATTTTCTCCCACGCCTGCTTTTTAGGATCCCTTTTCTTCAGCCTAATTGCATTAGTTCTATTACTATTTCTTTTGGGAAACCTTATTAGCTTCCCACACTCAAAAATATTCCATAAGAGCAAAGGCCATGTCTTACCCTCTCTTATGCCAGTGTCTAGTATAATGATGTGTATGTAGTAGGAATTCATAAATTCAAAAGCAAATATTTATTAAATGAATTGAGAATTGCACAAAATACAGGTACTTACATCTAGAAAAGACTTCAGTGGGCCAAGAGTGTGTGTGAAGTGATAGGAATCTTTTAAGTATTTGAATGAGAATTGTACATAATGAGGAAGATTTGTTTTATTGCTTCAGAGAGCCAAAATCATTGAGTGAAACTATTAGGGCTGTGAATTTTGACTCAATTTGAGAAGAAAAATTTTTTATTCACAAATACAGCTTTCTTAGGCTCAGAGTCTTAAGACTTTGTTTTTGTTTTATTTTCAGTGTGATTTCTTATACTGAATGTAGTTAAAATATAATTTTAATCTGATTTTAATTTCAGGGAAAACAGAAGTGGTTTATGAAGCAGAAAGCAGAAGAGTCAGCTATTGGAAGGAAACTTTCAGATCATAAATTAAATAATACTCCAGATGCTGACTGGCTTCAGCTCAAACCTCTTGCAGGTAGACTTCAAAGCTCTCATCCTAAAATTCAGTGAAAAATGTTAAATGTAAAAATTTGAATGTTCTACCAAGCTTCTGGGATCTTTATGATGAGCTTTTTGCCTGAGATTTCAGCTTGGGATTCCTTTGTACAAGAGATGCTCTTAGCTGTAATTGTGTATATTAAAGTCCAACTTTGTCAATGTGTAAAATGTCCTTTCAAATTTTTGTATACTTCTCAACCTTCTTTTTCACATAACTTTTCTAATTATAATCAAGGATATCTTTGTTTTGTACCTTATTTTAAAAATATGTATTTTTACATGTATTTATAATTTGTTCTTCCCACTGTTCTTTATACCATATTGAACAAATAAACAGAAATTTAAAAAGTTTCATTATGACCATATATAGTCTAGGAAAACAATTTCTATATTGCCTATGCCTGAAAATGTCTCTTTGGTGGTGGCTTGTTTCATCTTCTGTCCATCTTCTTTCCATCTTGTCAGATATTCCAGAATTTTTCGAATTGTTTTTTCTCTATGGTATTTGTTGTTGTTGTTATTGTTTGTCATTTTTTAAATTAAAGGTTTTTCTTTCCAAAACATCTTCATGGATAATTTTGCAACATCGACTCTTGCAAAACTTTGTCTTCTATATTTCCCCTCCCCTTCCTCCACCTCCTCCTCTAAATAGTAATAATCCAAAATATGTTAGATATGTTAAAATATATGTTATATATGTTAAATCATATATATATTTATACAGTTATCTTGCTGCACAAGAAAAAAATCAGATTAAAAAAGGAAAAAAATGAGAAAGAAAATAAAAGGCAAGCAAACAATAAAAAGAGTGAAAATGCTATGTTGTGATTCACACTTAGTTCCCATAGCCTTCTCTCTAGGGTTAGATGGCTCTCTTCATCACCAGATCATTGCAGCTAGTCTGAATCATTTCATTGTTGAAGAGAGCCACGCCCATCAGAACTGATCATTGTATAATCTTTCTGTGTACAATGATCTCCTTATTCTGCTCATTTCACTCAGCATCAGTTCATAAAAGTCTCTCCAAGCCTCTCTGAAATCTTTGAAATCTGAAATCATCCTGCTGATCATTTCTTATAGAACAATAGTATTTTTATTATTGTATAAATTCTTCTCTTAGCACTACCTACTTCTCTCATAAAGATTTTCCAAGTTTCTTCTGAATCTTCTAATGGCATGAAAATATTACACTACATTAATAAGCCATAGTTTGTTTAGCTGTCTCTGCTAAAAGCATCCTTTTATTTCTCATTTTTGGCTACTATGAAAATAGCTATGAATATGTATATTAATTTAATAAAGTTATATACATTTTGTTTTGATAGAAAACTTTTCTTAATATTTACAAGCCCTAGCAGAAAATACATTGCCTAAGAATAGCTAGTTTATTGCTTGTTAACAAAAAGGACTGTACTTAAATTTTGACAATATGGTGCTAATAATGACCATTATTTTTTTTTTTCAATTTTTTTTTTTTCATTTTTCCAAATTATCCCCTCCCTCCCTCCACTCCCCCCCGATGACAGGTAATCCCATACATTTTACATGTGTTACAATATAACCTAGATACAATATATGTGTGTAAATACCATTTTCTTGTTGCACATTAAGTATTAGCTTCCGAAGGTATAAGTAACCTGGGTAGATAGACAGTAGTGCTAACAATTTACATTCACTTCCCAGTGTTCCTTCTGTGGGTGTAGTTATTTCTGTCCATCATTGATCAACTGGAAGTGAGTTGGATCTTCTTTATGTTGAAGATATCCACTTCCATCAGAATACCTCTTCATACAGCATTGAAGTGTACAGCGATCTTCTGGTTCTGTTCTTTTCACTCAGCATCAGTTGATGTAAGAATGACCATTATTTTTGATCAGAATGTTGCCTCTCAGAGTTAGCTTAATTTATTTTGTTGTAATCATTGTTTTTTAATTCTGTTTTCTTCATCTTATACAAGTTCCTAAAGATCTAATTTTATTAGAATTCTTCATATAAGTGGAAATCTTCAACATAAAGAAGATCCAACTCACTTCCAGTTGATCAATGATGGACAGAGGTAGCTGCACCCAGAGAAGAAACACTGGGAGGGGAATGAAAATTGTTAGCACTAATATCTGTCTGCCCAGGTTGCATGTACCTTCGGTTTCTAATGTTTATTGTGCAACAAGAAAATGATATTCGCACACATGTATTGTACCTAGACTATATTGTAACACATGTAAAATGTATGGTATTGCCTGTCGTCGGGGGGAGGGAATAGAGGGAGGGGGGGTAAATTGGAAAAATGAATACAAGGGATAATATTATAAAATATATATATATATATATATATATATATATATATATATATATATATATATATAATTTAAAAAAAAAAAGAAAAAAAAAAAAGAATTCTTCATATATTCCATTTCTCACAGGGAAGCAAAAATTCCATTACATTTATATATTGTTATTTGTTTAGCCATTCCCCAACCTTTAGGAATGTGTTTTTGTTTCTAGCCTTTTGTTACCAAAGGAGCTCTTTTCATAGTTAGTTGTTTCCCTCTTGATTTCTACATATTACACTTTTTTTTTAAATCTTATTTTACAATCTGTGTTTTAGGATAACATTCAGTCACCTTTTACCCCATACCTTCTTCCATAACTTCTTTTTTCCTGTTATTTTACGTCCCAGTCATTTTGTCAGCATTTTTTAATCCTAAAAGATTCTGATAGCTCCAGTTAAAAGTTCCAGTGAGTAATATGGACTAGATTCTAAAGAAAAGTATTGTTCTATGAATGAACATAAAATCTTTGCAAATGAAAAGGTACTACTTTAGGATAATAAGCCTTCTTGCTAATATATCTGGTTAAAGTTTAACAACTTCACATTCAGTGAATTGTTTATAGCTATGTGTATTTTAACTCCAAATGTAGGAACCGATGATTCAGTTGTGTCTGAAGATCGACTTAATGAAACTGAACTGACAGATTTGGAAGGCCAACAAGAATCCCCTCCTAAGAACTACCTTTGTATAGAAGAGGAGAAAATTGTGGACCATTCTCACAGTGATGGTGTACATGCCGTTCGTGAACATGATCTTCATTGTGCAGCACATAACAACCATGAAGAAAGCAAAACTGTGCTGAGGAAGCACAATCATCAATGGCACCACAAACATTCCCATCATTCACATGGACCCTGTCATTCTGGATCAGATCTGAAGGAAACTGGAATAGCTAACATAGCTTGGATGGTAATCATGGGAGATGGCATCCACAACTTCAGCGATGGCTTAGCAATAGGTAAGTTAGTACAGAATTAAGGATTTTTTATTTTTAATTTGTACCCGATAAATCTAGTCTGTGAAATTCTTTTTTCTTAAGTAGTGAATGAAAATAAGTAGTCATCTGTCATAACAATGTGTGAAATTTTAGGATTAGGCTCAAAAGGACCTATATTCTAATCCGACTTAATGATTCTTTTTGGCTACAAAATTTTCTTGACTTTGGGCATGCTGCAACTTCTCCAAGCACACAGATGGTTGGATGAAATCATTGATTCTTCATCTGTTAGCATATGCATTATTTTTGTGAGATTGTTTTTTTTCTTTTTCTTTTCTTTTTTTTTTTTTTTTTTTTTTTTTCCTTTCATGAAAGGACCTCATTTTTACTTTGGTTAATTAGTATTTAAAATTATGAGTTAAATGCTAAAATTGAGTGTTGATATATACCAGAGTCTCAGGATAAAGTAGAATGCCATTTCATAGCTGCAGTGAGCCTTAAAAGTAAGCTGACTTGTTTGATAGGTGCCTAGTTCCTAGTTTTGCTGCTCCACAGACAACTTCCTTTCAGGAATGTTGTTTGTTGGGGTGTCATCAGAATTGATTAAATGTCCACAGAATGTAGTGTCTAAGAAATACATCCAGTTGCTGGTGTGCATTTTGGATCTGGGGAAAGATGAACAATCCATCTAATTTTATTAATGACAATAATAAATATCTCTTCTTTTTTCTCCCCCTTTTTAAAAACAGGAGCAGCTTTTAGTGCTGGATTGACTGGAGGCATCAGTACCTCTATTGCGGTTTTTTGCCATGAACTTCCCCATGAATTAGGTAATTAGGTTCTTTAAAATAAATTCAAAATGTATCTTTCATTGGTTTTGAGGTTATTTTGTAATTATGCTAGAAAATCATTTTCCTGGGGATTGAAATTTGTGGATGGCTTTTACTTGTTTTGCAATTCTTTAAAACAATTAAAGGTCTAAAATAATTAGACCTTTAAAACAAAATCTTGTTGGACAATTGAATGTTTTTGACCTCTTTTTTTTTCTTAGGTTGAATGATTCTTTTTCTCTTCCATCCCTACCCTCCCTTACTTCCAAAAAGGAAGAGTAAAGAAAATTGTTCCAGACCAATTATATTTCAGTTTTGAATGGTTTGCAGAGTCACTGCTGTGGTGACCTCCCTCTCTTAAAGCTGGTTAGGCAGTCTGGGGTACTAGGAAAGCACTTTAAATTTGGATACAGGAGGCCTGATTTTGAATCGAGTAATAATTGGCTTTGTGATTTGGAGAAATCACTACATTACCATACTACCTCAGTTCCTCCTCTATAAAACAAGACTATCTCTAAGCTGTTTTCCAGTTTTAAAACCCTGTGTTTCAATGTTAGGTGTTTCATATGATTTAGTATAATCTAATCTAGCAGTTTTTGTTTTTAAAAATATCTCTCCTCTCCTCATATCTGTTTAGTTATACATTTAAATAGGTTTTCTTGCTTTTTCATTTGTTTCAATTTAGATGTTTCCAACAGCAGTGAATTCATCCAGTTTGGTGTATATTCTCCATTCAGTTAGCTATAAAATTTAAGGCACAATAAATATATACTTTTTTTTTTAAACTGAATTTTTTTTGAACATTATAGCTTATTTCTCTTTTTGTTCTAACTCAACTTAACCCATAAACATTATAGATATGAAGTCTCTCCTAATTTTCTATAGCAATAGAGACTAAGAAAGCTGATACATTTCTTTTCCAGACTCTAGGATTTTCATATGTCATGCTTTATTATTAATCTATTTTAAAATCTGAATCCGATATTGTTCATGAGGAAATGATGCTTTTCTTTATGGTTTATTTTGGTGAACTCTTTTACCAGGGTTGTGGGAGTTTTTGTTTTTATTTAGTTTTAAAATCATATTGTAAATATTCCGTCAGCAGTATTCTTATTCTAGCAACTGAAAACAATTCATTTATGTATGGAATAAAATCTTTTTATTGGAACTTTAAATTTGGATTTGGTAAATTTCTATCATTAATATCAAATTCAACTCCCTTTGATCTTAAAGTCACAAAATTATGTATTTTTTTGTGACTCTTGAACGGTGCTGCAGCAAAGATCATTTTCTCCTCTTTCCAACCATAAGTACACATTTTTTGTCACCATCTCTGACTTACTCTATAAGTAGGGCTCTTAGGTAGAAACTTATTCCTCTCATGTGTAATAGCTAGGCCATTTGGTAAAGATAATAACTTAACCCTACTTGTAAAGGGAGATACATACTTATAGACCTTTAAAATAAAAATAAAATAAAATAAAAGATCAAAATTACAATGAGCTATAAAGAAGACCTAGGTTGTATTATTTGATATTGTTGAAAAGATCTGACATTGGTTGAAGGTATGAAATCAGTAACTGGATCATGAATCATATTCAAGTCTGAAAGACTTATCTATGTCTAAGGCTAACACCTCATTACACAGATGAGGAAAGTTGGTCTGGCCTGGAGAATTTACAGGACTTGATCAAAGTCCCATAGAAAATAAGTAGTAGAGATGAGATTTGAATTCCAGAATTTCCAATACTGCTCACAACTTGCAGTTAATCTGAGTATGCTAAAAATTTTCATTTGTTGTTGGAAAGCAGCAAATGAATTTTAGTATAGCAGCATTAAGCAGTGGGCAAAAATAAATTTATGTATGTAAAGCTTGTTGGGGATTGGTTTTGTTTTTGTTTTAAACTATAGGTACAGATAGAGACATTTAAGTTTTGTGAAAATAATTAGGTACATTCTCTAACAAGAGAAAGTCCTGTCCGTGACCTCTCAGTGGTCCTACCTCCCATCTTTCTAATGACTACTGAGCTAATCTGAGAAGGCGCCCCCATTATGGAACCCAGCCTTTCCACATGGCAGATGCCCATTAAAATGGGAATAAGCCTCCTTAGCTTAAACCTGGACCCTGATTACAGGGGAATATAGAATCTTATATATTAAAAGCTTAATAAGATAAGACCAATTAAAAGTACAGCATTAAGGTAATCTAATTTCTAATTGGATGAAAGATTAGGGACTTTCCAAGTTGAGAGGAGAAGAATAAACAGGTGTAAATTTTCTGAATTCAGATAAAGAGGTGTCCTGTTTCCCCCCAAATTACCTATAAACAATCAAAGGAACATGGAAACAATAACTGATTAATCAATATGGGGTCAGCGATCAGATTAGACATATTGGTTACCTGAGTTGTACAAGACTGATGCAAGGAATTTTCTCATAATTGTCAACTGGATATCAAGATCTGAGTTCAAATTTGGAACTCTTAGTAGCTGGGCAAATCAGTCGGTCTTTAGTTTCCTTAGTTATAAAAGCGATCATAATAGCTCCTACCTTCCAGGGTTGTGAGGATGAAATGAGATAATATTTTTAAAGTACCCAGCACAGTGCCTTGCACATCATAGATACTTAATACTTGTTTCCTTCCTTCCCCTCTCCCTTTCCTATTTTTCCCTCCTTGTAAAGAAGGTTCCTATAAAAATTATTATTTCTCTAAGTCTATTAACTTACTATAAAAAAAAAAGGTACTTGGCATTCCTAGATAGGAGTTCGATTAAAAATACTGAAAGTTATTAAATATAATGAATGTCTACAGTATTTCTAATATATTTTATGACTTTCCAACTATAGTCAAAATGTTACTTATGAAAGTTTAAGAAAATCAAACTGATGCCTGTTGTGATGTAGGGAAATAAAAATACTTAATTGAATCTTTCATCTTTATAGGTGATATAACTTTTATGGAAATAATTTTAAAAAGGTCTCCATATATAATATTTTATCAGTTATGTTTAAAATACCTCTTTTTTTATTATAGCTTTTTATATACCAAACATATGCATAGGTAATTTTTCAGCCTTGACCCTTGCAAAAACTTCTGTTTCAGCTTTTCACCTTCTTTCCTCCACCCCCCCCAAATGGCAGGTAGTCACATAAATACAATATATGTATATATATTTATACAATTATCTTGTTGCACAAGAAAGTTGGATTTAGAAAGAAGGTAAAAATAACCTGAGAAGAAAAACAAAAATGCAAGCAAACAATAACAGAAAGGGTGGAAATGTTATGTTGTGGTCCATACTCATTTCCTAGTTTTCTCTGGGTGTAGCTGGTACCGTTCATTACAGATCAGTGAAACTGATTTGGTTCATCTCATTGTTGAAGAGGGCCATGTCCATTAGAATTGATCATCATGTAGTATTGTTATTGAAGTGTATAATGATCTCCTGGTTCTGCTCATTTCACTCAACATCAGTTCATGTACATCTCTCCAAGTCTCTCTGAAATCATCCTGCTGGTCATTTCTTATAGAAAAATAATATTCCATAACATTAATATACCACAATTTACCCAGCCATTCTCTAATTGATGGGCATCCCTTCAATTTCCATTTTCTAGCCATTATGAAAAGGGCTGCCACAAACATTTTGGCACATACAGGTCCCTTTCCCTTCTTTAGTATTTTTGGCATATAATCCCAGTAGTAATACTGCTGGATGAAAGGGTATGCAGTTTGACAGTCCTTTGGGCATAGTTCCAGATTGCTCTCCAGAATGGTTGGATCCATTCACAACTCCACCAACAATGCATCAGTGACCCAGTTTTCCCACATCTCCTGCAACATTCATTTGTCATTATCTTTTCCTATCATCTTAGCCAATCAGACAGGTGTGTCGTGGTATCTGAGTTGACTTAATTTGCATTTCTCTGATCAACAATGATTTGGAACACCTTTTCTTATGACTAGAAGTAGTTTCAATTTCTTCATCTGAAAGTTGTTCATATCCTTTGAGCATTTATCAATTGGAGAATGGCTTGAAAATACCTCTTTTTTTTTTTGCTTTCATTGCAGGCGATTTTGCAGTCCTACTTAAAGCTGGAATGACAGTAAAGCAAGCAATTGTGTACAACCTTCTCTCTGCCATGATGGCTTACATAGGGATGCTGATTGGTACAGCCGTGGGTCAGTATGCCAATAACATCACCCTCTGGATCTTTGCTATTACTGCAGGCATGTTCCTCTACGTAGCTTTAGTGGATATGGTAAGATTTAATTTTATGTTGTTATTGCCCATAATAAGATAAAACTTTTTCTGTCATAGAAAATTTGTTGGAATACCATTAGGAAGAATCTTAGACCCATGCAACAGAAAACATTTTAATACCTTCTTACTATATGTAAATTTGGCTATTAGGAGGGGGAAAAAAAAAGACTTGTTATACTGTGAACAACAAGCAAGTATGAAATATTTTGTCATTTTCTTTATGATCTTAAATTCATATCACAGTTGGATCTATCTATTAACATCAAATACCAGGTTTTTAATTACACAAGAGGAGGACATTAATTTAAAAAAAAGTTTATAAAATTAATCTCTTTTATCAGTTGACTTAAAAAAAATTAATTCCCACCTCCCTGTAAAATCTTAGTTCCAAAGGATATATCAGATTTGATTCTGTATTAATGCTCGTTATAGGCAAGTTTCCTTTGATATCATTATTCTTGCCTAATTTCTCACCACATTAACTTAGACATCTTAAGTGTCTATTACAAGTAGAATAATACCTAGTTTATTTACTATATTCAATATTTTAAGATAAAAAACTTGGTTTTTTATCTCCTACTATATACAAGGCCCTTTGTCTACAAAAATAAAAATAAAGACTTTAAATTCTCCTATAATAAGAGAAGGGATATAATATGCATATAGATAGCCAGATTCTAGGCAATTTGGAAGAAGAAGAATGCTAACAATTTGGGAAATCAACAAAGTCTTCATGGATTATTGCACTGAAACCAAGTCTTGAATGGAAATTAGGATATTAAAGGTGAGGCATTGAGAATTGCATTTAATTTCTTAAACTACTATTTCTTCTTCTGTTAAATGAATATGCTAATAGGACTTATGTCATAAGTTGGGGGGGGAGTCAAATGAATTAATGTATGTAAAATGCTTTATGTGTAGAACCATGTTCTTTGGACCAATGTTTACATAGGTTTGTAAACCTCCATGTTAGCAACTCTTATTATAAAAATTATCATTTATAATTTTTATAAGACATCATTTTAGCAGTTATTAGAGTTATTATTGCTGCACTAATAATAATAATAACATAGCTGCCACCAATTGATGAGGACCTTAATGCTACTGCATACAGATGTGCTGATTTGAGATCTGTCTCCTGGCTTTCCATTCTATACTGACTTGTGTATTTGGAATTACAGGTGGGAAAAAAAGGGATAATTCCTCAATCCTGTTATTTCTCAAAGAAACAGATTTTATTTTCCTTATATGTATCTCTCTGTGGCTGATGAGAAAGATCTCTTTCAACTGGTCTACCATGATCTGTGTAAAATGGACAGGTGAAGAGATCTGGCCCAAGTATGTTAGTAAAACCTTGATTAATCAGAATACTTATGTAATTGGATTTATTCTGGTTAACTGAGTGATAACTTGGTTCATTTCTATTGAAAAAATTTGTAGTTGAAACAGTATAAATAATAAGCACTTACTATATACTGAGATATATATATATATAGATAGATAGATAGATAGATAGTTCCCCTCACAGAGCTCAATTATAAAACTTAATTTCTTGAAATAGCATAGGTCAAACATACATTCAGTGAGTTCATTTCTTTTGAACTTGAGTTCTCAATTATGTAGTCTTCCAATCATAATAATGTAGGCAGTATAGGAAAATAGAATGAATGTATATTGATACCTGATCACTTGAAGGTTTAACTTACAAATATTTGCTGCTGTCAGTTTGATTTCTTGTGATTTACCTGTTACTCTCAAAAGCTAGAGTTGTATATGCTACTTGAATTGAGGTTTTAATGTCAACATGGGATTGGTCTCGTTATTAAATTTCTAGAGATAATTCTCAATGAAGAAACTCTTTCCCAACATAAGACAGACACCTCCTTCTCTGTAGTTTATTGAGTTGTTTATAGCATTAAGAGACCTAATGACATATGCTGGAGGCAGGACTCATACAGATTTTCCTAAATCTGAAATTGTCCCCATCCCCTTTGCTTACCTTTCTTATCATCAACATTAAATAACATTTGACAGTCTGACTGGGCCAAACCAGAATTGCTTTTAACAATGTGTGTGTGGGTTTTTTGTTTTTTCCAGCTTCCAGAAATGCTGCATGGTGATGGTGACAATGAAGAGCATGGCTATTGTCCTGTGGGGCAATTTATTCTTCAGAATTTTGGATTACTTTTTGGGTTTGCCATCATGCTGGTGATTGCCCTCTATGAAGATAAAATTGTGTTTGACATCCAGTTCTGACCATTCGCAGTAATCACTGTCAGCCACAATGACATTGCTGTATGGCTTTGCACCTGCCCCGTGTACTGTATGCACACTGCTCTCTCTGAGAAAGATTGTGGCTTGCACTACTTACAAGTTTCATAAATTTGCATATAACCATGAAAGACAGTGGAGCTCATGCTTATTTTTCCTGAGTGACAACTGGTCTTTAAAAAATGAATGATAGAATGAGGAAAAAAAATGGGACTCTATGGACCAATGTTTGTATAGGTTTGATGAAGATGCTCTAGAACCTATTCTGGTTAGAAATGCTAAGAACACTAATAGGGCTACTCAGACTTGTCTGTGATTTGCTCGGAGAACTAGAATTTGAACCAAATCCTTACAAACATAAAAAGATTTTTAATGGACTTGATGCTGGGCACACCTTTTTTTAATTCATCCTGAGCAAACATAATTACAGTATACCGGGGCTTGTAGTTCAGCTTCATTATAAACTGTATGGTAATAGGGATCAACTTGATAAAACTTTTTAATAGCATAAAAAGTTATTAGATTTGATGTTAGCTTGTAGGAACTAGTAGGAAGATTCAGGCTGCATTAGAGTTTGTATTTAGTGTGGGGGTAAGCCCTGACTCTTGTGTCCATAGAGTTACTATTTTTGTATATATTTGCATAGTGGTTTCACTTGCAGCCTAAACTACTGAGAAATAGTGATTGTATGTTCGTGTGAACTCTGGTTTAATGAAAGATTCCTAATGGTTCTTAGTATTAATAGTGTGGTTATTTTTGGGACAAGGTAAAACTTTTTTTCTTTCCTTTTCATAGCAGTGCCCTAAAAAAAAAATCAAAGAAATAATGCACCACCCCCTCAAGCATGGTCCAAATACAGGTTTCCCTTTTGCCTGCATTGTCATTGACCACTGTGTGGGAAGCTGTGTTGTGAGTTCTGAATGTATTACTTTAAAACAAAAAAATATTCAGGATTTATGCATTAAAAAGTAATGGTTATTCAAAGAGTTAATAGTATAGGAGTCCTTTTCAGTGGCTCTAATGGAACCAAATGGAATTGTTTTGGATGATAGGTAAAATTATCAGAGGCCTTGACCTAGTGAAATCAGTTTTATTACTTCATGCCAAGAGAAGACACTGTGTGTGCCTGATTAGTCTTTTTTAGGTCTCTTATCTATAATCGTGAATGATTTGTGAGAAGTGCAAGCCATGTTTATCCTGTTTTGATCTAATGATCCTCAGTGCTGGTCATAAGCATGTAGCCTTCTTTTGTCACGTGCTACAGTCTTTCTATGTATGCCAGGTAAGCTATATTTGGACATATGCAGCCAGTTTTATTTTCGTCTGCTTGGCAACCAATTTAGCTGCTTTTAAAATCTTATTATTCTAATACTTTAAAAAGAGCCAAACTCTTTCCATTCCATTTTTGAAGTTTTTCCATTTTAGCTTCTTCCCCACACTTTTTTCATTCTTCCTCTCTTTTCTTTCTTTTTACCTTTTTAATTTTTTTGTATTTTTTTATTTTACTTTTTGAGGAGAGCAGCATGTACCCTTAGGTATTATTAGGTGCCTGCCAGTATTTGTTCCTAATGCTTTGAGCAAGGGGGTGGGAGGGGGGCATCTCTGTTGTTATTCTGAGTTAGGTTTTAGTTCAGTAAAAGAGCTCTGGCTATAGCAGCAAATTTCCATTGTCACAAGTTGGAGTTCTGCACTTGGGACAGTGGAAAATACTTTTCACAGCATCGGGCATTTTAATTAGTAAAGTCCCCAATTCACTGGGGCAATTTAGCAGAAAGGTGCTCAACAAATCCCAAGTGATTCAAGTGTCTCTCAGAAATAAGATTTTTGCTTTGACACAGTTTTACATTCCAGCATTTATATTTACTTCATTAAAGAATCATTTTATGAACTGCAACAACTGAATACATGCCCTGCCTTAAAATGGCTGATTTTAAAATATAAATGAATTTGTTCATGTAATGCTTTACATTTTTCTGAAGAATGAAATAACTCTCCTCATTTGCTACAAGTTTTTTCAACCTTTTGTAAAGAGCAATGTATCTGTTGCTGCTAGTCTTTCTTTAGGTTCCCACCAGTATTCGGTTCCAGACCATTCTAATGTACAGTTTTTAAGTCCTATTAGACAATCGGAATTCCACTACATTTCTCTTTGACTCCAACATTCCATTCAGCTTGAACGGTCTAATTCAACTTCTATATGTTGGAGGTCATTAATGTTACTTGTTACAATGCTGTCACTGTGTGACATCCATATGAATTTTGATGTAGATCACATTGCACTCAATCAGCTGTGATTATGCTTAGAAATACTGTAGTTAACTAGATGCAGTGTGAGGTTTTTTTCCATTAACAATGAGTCTATGGTTTAAATGTGATGATGGTCCTGCAAGGTGATACTTGCTGAGATATCTAAACTTTATAACTAAATCACTTTTAAAAATTTATAAGGCTGGAAATGATTAAATGCTGTTTTTGTTTGTCAACAGTGGTGTGTTCATTTTATGTATGTTCCTAATGCATAAGGAACTCCCCCAAAATAAAGTTATTCAAAAAAAGCAAATATACCATTTGTTTCTATAGTCTTTTATTTCAATCAATCATTTCCTTATGTATAACTGTAGTATGAATTTAAAATATTTTGTGTTTGATATGTAAATGTTCATAGTCTCATAATCTAGTCAAGATTATTTAAAGTAAAAAAAAATTAGTTTAAAAAGTAAATATAGCTTCTCTTAAGCCAATGTGGAAAGAAAAGGACATATCTACAGGAAAATGGCACTTTATGGCTAGGAACTAAGCTGACATAGCAATGCCACACCCCTTCCAATCCAGTGTTCTGGAGGTTTATCTGAAGGCAGAATCATTGCAATCACAAAGTTAGTAGAATGGCCAGTAGTTGATAATGTTCCTCTCCGCTCACTTGTTTTATAGACTGGAGCAAGGTAACTTGGCCGCTTTGGTATGTCTGACCGCTTACAAGGCTTCAGCCACATCTGTAAGAAATTAGGGAGGAAAAAAGCCCTTTATCCCTAGGTGTATAATATGTTCATAATAGATGGTGACAATTTTAAATGGACCTTTTCTACTATTAAAACAAAAAAAGTTTTCAGTTATACTCAGAAATCTTGTTAATTTAGTTTCATCCTTTAATACATTTTTTTTTTTTTCAGTATCTTGGTGGTGGTCCCAGTTGTTGCTGTCTCCCCCACACCTTTGTCCTGATTGTGTGGACAATCAGAGTGGAAACAAATTTAAGGTCCCTTTCTCAGGAGAATATTATTACAAAGCTACACATAAAGGAGTGGGCCTGATTTTTCCATGAATGACCAGTACTTAATACACCCAAAGAAATTGTCTAATTCAGAGACTTAGAAGTCAAATATGTTGCTCAATATTTTAGAAATGCTTCTTTTCAGAGCCATTTGGAGGCAGAAGCTACATTACTCTATAATATTATTAATAAGTATCTTGACATAGTTAAAGGGAAGTAGTTCAGACTATCTTTTAAAATCTATATGAGTATTAGTTAGAAAAATACTGACCACAGGAACTGTATCATAAAGGATTTTCGGATAAGATTCTGCTAGTTTCTTTAACTTTCGATTCCAGGATGCTCCATCTAGAAACAATCCATGAATGTAGACACCTAATTTTAATATAAGAAAAATAAGTATTAATTTGTGGAATTGTCAGCGTTTACCTCTAGGACTTGAATTGTTTAGGTAGATTTAGCTTCCATCAGAGTAAATGCCCCACACAGAGAGTTACTGAAACTGTGTACAACATAAACAAATATATATTTTTGAAATGCTATTAATAGCAAGAACATCCTGAAGACAAAATAAAAAGCTAAGCAGTGTTGGAGGTGTTTATAGTAAGACTTCTTTTTCTTAAACTTTGAAGAGTGACATAACTGGATAATATTTGGTTTCCTAGTATGGGGACCATTTGTATTAAGATGTGCAGTTCCACACCTTTGTCTGAAACTTGTTGCACAGAGCAAGACTTCTTAAACTTTTCCACCTGGGACCCCTTTTCACCTGAGAAATCTCTTTACCTTTTTTACCTTCACAATCTCTACCTTCAGTTATGAGGCCCCAAATGGGATCATGGCACACAGTTTGAGAAACAGACCTGAAGCACAGGTTACTTATTCTGGGCTATACAGAGAATTGACTGTAAGACAGAAGTGAACTCATGCCTTTTTTCTATGCCATGCTGTCTCAGCAAAATAAAGCAAATTAAGAATCAGATAAGAAGAGGTATCTCATAAGGAAGACAAAATAAAGAAATTCCAAGTGACCCAGAAAGGTAAGCACCCAATTTCTTTATTGATGACTTACAGAATCTTAGCCATAGCTGTGGTGGCTGGAATTTATAATAACATTAAAAAACAAAACAAAACAAAAAAAAAAACCTTGATTTTTTTGGTGGATACTGAATTCAGGGGAAAAGAAACTTAAGGGAAAATCCTAAATGATAAGACTTGAGTCATTTTATTTAATTAGGTGTCAATGCCTTAACTCCCATTTCCTCTAGGTTCTCTCCTACACAGAGTTAATGGGGATGAGAGAAACTTCCTTTTGTGGGAGTTGTATATGAGGCAGTCCCTCTGATCAAATGATGCCTTGTTCAGGCTGCCTTAGAGGCTCCTCTTACACTTTGTGATGTGTGCTGCCAAATCCTCCTGAACCCTCCCTGCCTATAACTATAACCCCTGAGTTGAATTAACCTTTTGTTCATTCACTTATTTTGCATTTCAACCTTTTGATTTGCTGAAAAGACTAAAGATACTGAAATGCTAACATTTCTATCAGAACATTTTGGAAATTACTTATTTAGAGGATGGTTTACGGTTCTTTTCAGGCTAAATCTTGATGACTAATATCAGCTCACGATGCATCTGTGCTCCTTTCTGAAATCAAGATGAAGAAATTCAAACACTTATGACTCCTGCCTGTTACTTTTCTCCCATTCCACACACTATTGAACTGCCTGGCCATTATACCCTTCCAGCACTCTCTAATCTATGGCTTTGATTACCACCTTTTAAATGGACAACTCTTTTTGAAGATTGTTAATCAATTTTGATTATAAAATTCAATTTTAAAAAGGTTTTTACGAGTATGAGAAAAGGTCTTTGATGTAGTAGCCACAGAAGTGGGTGGGTCCCTCACACACAGCCCTGGCTGAAGAACTTTAAGGGAAACCAAGAAGATTTAGTTGTCTTTTAAGTAGTTTTCCTTAGAATAGTTTACTTATATTTTGATCAAAGGATCTGAGATATCAACAAGTATTGGCAATATTTTAGAGAACCTTCATGTCTCTAGTTAATTGATTTACTTTAAAAGCCATTCAGTCATTGGGATAGCAGTCAATTTCTACCATTTTCACAAATATTCTTTTTTTAGTGTATCAGCATCAAAACCATCAGAGAATAGCTTGCTATTAACATACATAAAGCAACCTTATAATGTACTTCAAGAGATGAGAAGTTGCTCTATAATAAAGTAGTAACAATACTATATCATAACTACACTATATTTTCAGATAGACTTTCAGTTCCTTCATGAAGCCAATGTATCTTAAAGTGATCATAAACTTCCCTTGAGTTATGCACCAAGTATATATTATAGCTGATTTTAAAGTTGTACGTCAATTTTCCCAGACACATACACCCTTTTCTTCAAAGGTGAGTTAACTTGCTTCCTCACGAATTAACTCTGGATAATTTTAATCTTTAAAGCTCTTCTTTGGCACCACTTCCTTCATCCAAGTCTTTGTACCCATTTTAACTTGATAACACAACAGTAGGGATTCCCCCAAAGCTTCAGTAGTTCTGCCAGAATACCACCCCAAATGAGGTAGCATTGATTCTGCTCAGTCACATAAAGAGGAGGAGGAATCAGGGAGATTATAAGTATATCAGAAGCAATACTAATGGGGAATAGCATATTGGATTTCATGGAGATAGGATATGAAGACTGAGTGAGCTCTCAACATGAAAACTTTAGGTTGGACATATCTAGAACTGTAAGAGACTTCAGATCTCACCTAGTTTGACCTCATTTTACAGATGAGGAAACAGCTTTAGGGAAATAAAATATCTTTTCAAAACTATATATGTAAAGTGTATGTAAGAGTTAATCTTTTTTCCCAATGACTTTTGGCTTTTGATAACATATTTTAGAGTGGACTAAGTTCAGAAAAAGATTTAGCCATCTAATTGAGATTGTCTTCTACAATGCATTTCGTTTCTAAAGATGTATTTATGTTCTTTGGAATGCTGCATTTATTTCGGGGTTGTTTGAGTGTTAAACAGGTAGTAAGATTCAGAGACAGAACTGCCTCCAGGACTAATTGAGTGAGGCAGCCATATCCTCTGTACTTTGGTCATGAAAATCTATGCACCAATGACAGGAGAGTAAAGAAAAAAACAAAACAAGATAAAAGCCTATAATGAAAAGCAGTAATGAATTGAGGAACAGATTGAGTAAAACCTAAAACCAGAATGCATTAAACATTATGATATAAAGTGAATAATTATTGCTTAACAATATCAAATCTAAGATAATATGAACCCCATGATAAATAATTCCAGAATAATTTTTTAATAAAATAGATTAGAAATTAAGATGAACTTTACAATTAGAGGTGGAGCCAAGATGGCAAAGGAAAGTAAGGAAATTGAGCTCTCCGTAGTTTCCTTGGAAAAAATGTTAATTCATGCTTCTAAAAAGGCTTTCTAGCCAAGATAACTTAGAAGGATATCAGGAAAAGTCTGTCTCACTTGGGTAAAGAGAGAGTGCAATCCAACACAGGTGGTGACTGGTGGAGGCTCTTGGCCATAGCATAGAACAGAAACTGAGGCCCTGTTATCCTGGAGACTGCTGAGAGAAGTAGAATATTGTATACAGTAACAGCAACATTGTGCTATGAGAGACATAGCTCTTCTCACAAATACAATGATCCAAGACAATTCCAAAACACTCATGCTGGAAAATGCTATCCACATTCAAAGAAAGAACTATGAAGTCTGAAGGTAGATTGTGCCATGTTTTCACTTTTTTTTTTTTTTTTCCCCTTCTATTCTTTCACAACATGTCTAATATGGAAATATATTTAACATGATTGCACATGTATAAATAACCTCTAAAATGAATGTTGAAAACTTTCTTTACATGTAATTGAAAAAAAATAGCTATTTACAAAAGAAAAATACTAAAAACAGTAAAAATAAAAATTCATACAACAAACCACAATTAGAAAGGGAAAAAAACGACAATATGATAGTCTTTCCAATAAAGCAGAATATGTTAATAGCAGAAAATTTTAACATTTGAAACACAAAAATATTGGAGCCTAACTTTAGGGCTTCTGCTCTATACTCTGCCATCTAGCTGCCCCATTTATTGTAGATTTTGTTTTAGACTTTCTTTTTTATTTAGATAGATTTCTCAACTGGATGCAGGGTTTTGGATGTCATTCCATAAGAATTTCATCATCTCATAAGACCACATCTGTCCTAGAACTCACACTTCAGTTGAATCCTTGGTGATCCTTTAGTTGAAGGGCAGAATGGGAGCGTTCTTATCAGGACCTCTTTATTAATTAATAACTTCCTTTCTGAGTCAGAATGTTAAAAGATGGAAAGAAACCTAATTTAATCCAACCCCCTAATTTTGCAGATGAACAAATTGAGGCCCTAGGAAAGCATTATCTATCAGTGATCAGCTTTTGTTTATTTCTATACTTTAATAGTCAACTTAATGGTTTTTACTTAACTGATGGCTGTTATCCTCATCGAATGCCATTAGCATGTGAAATGCAGAGAAAAGCTTTACAGACTACCAGAAGGAAAAAACAAAAACAAAAAACCCAGCTTTTTCAAACTTTAAAGTTTGCTGTGGTTAAATTAACAATTTCAGTGACAATGAGCAAAGTTTGCAAGCACCCTAAAGAATAACTATCAAATTTGATGGAAAGGGAATTTAAATAAGTAGTTCTATTTTTATATGAAATAGTATATAAAATAGATAATATATGAAATAGAATGGAATAGCATATGCCCAAACAAAGAAATAAAAACAAACAAAAATCTAACTTGTTACCAAAATTGACATCTTGCAAATGAGTATTTAAAAAAAAAAAAAAAAAAAAAAGGTCAGGGATTTGAAGTAATTTTTTTACGTGAGTAGATAACATACAATTTGTAAACAACAGAAATACGAGAAAGTAAATATGGTCGTTTAATTACTAACAAAAAGTTATTGATGAAATTAACTTTCATTTTAAAAGGCTATTTAAGGAGGAAAATCCATACAATTAAATCTTTGGGGGAAAAGAGATAAAATATAATGACCATCAAATGATAAACATCGAGGATCAAAAGATTAAAAGAGAGTAAAGAAATGGGAGAAGCAAAGGTGATTTGATTTGATATACCATCGACAGAATCACCTGATCTGTAGCAAGTTTGAGCATTAATGGTGCTTCCTGTTAATGGTACTTCCCATAGTTTGGCAAGGAGGAGGAGGAGGATACTGTAGGATGTAGAATAGAGATGATAGAGTCAGGTATGGGGGGCTAGAACTGAGGATTTCTCTAGTAGAAGGAGGGAATACTGCTGAAGAGCAGTCCTATGCTGGGGAAGAGGTATGTCTAGGGTAAGACATAGGAATTTTGCAATGGTTTTCATCTAAGGAATATTTGTGTATTGGGAGGCCATATTCATGAGATCATTCCTCCAAAGACAACATCCTATACTAAAAGAAGAGGAAAATAGTTGGCACCCAGAATAATGGAAAGAATAAAGAAGGGATGGGATGGGTTTTTGAGATTGAGACTGATCATGGTGGATACAGGAGTAAGTTTGTCCCTCACAGTTTGAGACAGAGTAACTCTAACCATTCATGACTGCTTCCATTTAATGTTGCATCTTTCATGAATTTTCTTAAGCATGTTTTTATTGATGTCTTTTTTTATATCACTAACGTTTCCCCCTGTAATCAGTCCTTTTCTCTAAGAGTCATCCTATATACTAACTAGAAATTTTAGTAAAAAAGGATTAATAAGCAAAAGTCATTATAACCAAAAATTGAAAAAAAATTAAAAATATGTGCAACAATTAGAAGACTTTATCACTGTAAATGGATACAGTGGAAGTGTCTTTCCATACCTTTTCTTCCAAGCTGTGCTTGATATTTATAATTATGTAATATTTCCTTTTGATGGTGGTTATTCTTTCTATTTACATTTGTGAAGTCATTAGGTACATGTTTTCTTGGCTCTGCTTAGATTCGATCTGCATCAATTCATAGAGATCTTGACATGTTTCTCTTTATTAATCACACTTCTCATTTCTTACAGCACAGTAATATTCTATTACATTTAGCAGTATAGTTTGTTTAGCCATTCCCCTAATCAATAGGCATGTCTTATTAATAGCCTCTTTGGATCATAGGATATGGACAGCTTAATCACTTCATTTGCATAATGAATCTATACTTCTAAGAGTACAACAAAGAGAAGACTGAGTAAGATCTACCAAAGATGATAACAAATGTGAGAAAGGGCTTAAACCTAGTATTTCAGAAGTTTTAATCTCATTAAAGGACAGAGAAATTAAAAAAAAAAAAGAAGAATAAGTAATTTCACATTCCATGAATCAGAAATATTTCCTGCCCAAAACTCCTTATTGCTCATAGTATAAACTATAACCCCACTGTAGTTCCCACCCCCAGTCTGCTATTTTAAGACCCTTCATGCCCTGGTTTACATCTGCTTTATCTCCCATTAGAATCCTTTCACATAGAACTGAACCACTACCTTTTCCCTCCTACTAGAAATGTGACAGGGTAAGTGGGCAGAACATTTGGCCTGAAATCAGGAAGGATTAAGTTCAGTTTCAGTGCCAGAGTTGATATGACCCTGAGAAAGTCATTTAATCTGTTTACTTCACTTTCCTTGACTCAAAATTAGAGATGATAGCATTGACCTCCTGGAGTTGTTTTGAGGATCAAATCAGTTGGAAACTATTTGAAGTGGAAGATCTTTTGTGCTTTAGCAGGAGCTCTTGAGAACTTTTCTCCAAATAAATTTTATACTTACCAATGTGTTTCTGATAGATTTGACTTTTTTAAAAAAAGTGTCTGTTTGGAAATAAGCAATGTGTCTTGTTGTGAACAATGGACAGGGTTACTTAGAGATGAATTCAGAATCACAAGCCTGTGAATTTGTTTACTCCCATATCAAATGGGAGAATATTTGTGAAGGGCTTAGCAGAGTGCCTGAGACATTTGCTTTTGTTGTTATTTCAGTTGTATCTAGCTCTTTGTGAACCCAAATGGGGTTCTCTTGGCAAAGATACTGGAATGGTTTGCCATTTCCTTCTCCAGTTTATTTTACATATGAAGAACTGAAGCAAACAGAATTCAGTGACTTGCCCAGGCCCACACAATTAGCATCTGAGGACAGATTTGAATTTAGGAGGTTGGGTCTAACTGACTTTGGGTCTGGCACCCTAACTATTGTGCCATCTAGCTTTCCCACCAGAAATAATAGGGGCTGGACAAGTGTTTATTTCCTTCCTTCTTTCCCACATCCCATCTCCCACTTCATGTATTTACATAAACCATTTCTGAAATGTACTCTCTTTCTCATGTCTGCTTCTTAGAATCCCATTTATCTTTCAAAACTCAGCTCAATTGTTAATTTTATCTCCTTTCTAATATCTTCTATTTATTTATCTATTTAATTGTTATATATCCCTAAAATGTAAACTGCTTGAGAGAAGGAACTATTGCATTCATATCCGTTTTATCTAGCATTTGCTTAGAACATTTTAAGGTGCTGAATAAATTTCTATTCAAATTATTTAATTTGGATATAAATTTATTTTATACTTATTTTATAAGTATACTTTTTATACATACCTCTTAGTTACTTACTTTATACAGAAGATAAAGAGAGTGAGATATTGCTTAGAATGAATAGGTTTGGCAAAATTTCTGAACTATATATTTTTTAGAATCTATCTGCAAAACGGATGTGAAATATATTTTGGCTGAAGATTGTGAACTCATTAATGTTCATCAGCAACCAGCAAGCCAGTCATTAAATTGTTCCTATGTTGACACTTCTGTTCTCAACCTAATGGTTTATTTAACTGAGAGCTGTTCTCATTAGGTAATTTAGAGTATTAAAAATCCAATTATCCTGAAAGCAAAAACAAACATTAGTATCAGAGTTTGTTGTTAATGGTACTAACAAGCATTTCACATGCTCAATAAGGATGGCAGCTATCAGTTAAATAAAGGCTCCATTAAGTTGACTATTGAAGTACAGACTTAGGCACAGTCTATTAAGTTGCTGATCACTGAGTCTCCTTTTTTCGGCCTCATTTTGGCCTTAAAATGCCAAACTCAGGTGGAGACTGGAGTGGGGTTGTATTTTATACATGGTCAGAGATATGCCTTAGGATTGGTCTTTGGCAGTTCTGTGCAATATGGGTCAAAGCAAGAAGAAACTGGGAGGGAGATTAAGAAGCTATTAAAATAGTCCTGGACTGTGTAAGATGATGATACAAAAGATGTTATAGAAATAGATTCCACATGACTTAGTAAATAATTGAACCTAGAGTGTAAAAGAGAAGGAAGAATGAAGGAGCTAATAAACCAAAGTTATTTGGAAGTAAATAGATAGTAAAGTTTGAATACAGCTAAATTTAATGGGAAAGATGCTACCCAGTTGGCTCATGCTGAGCTTTGGATGCTTGATGAGGAGATGTGTGGATGGCAGTTGTAATATGGGGGCTAAAATTCAAACGAGACAATAGGGTTTTCATTAAATTTGGAGGTCATAAGCATAAAGAGAAACAGGATAAGAAGATCACATGATAGCTAAATGGTGGTGGATCTCCTACAACCCCAAAATCTGAAAAAAAGATATGTAGTAACTAATTTTGAATTTATAAGGTGACAAAAATTAAAAACCCTATGAAAAAATAGAAAAGATTATAATCAGCCTGCCCCTTAAACTACCTAACATGAAACATATACAGTTGTAATTTGGTGCAGTGGTTGGGAATCCATCCATTATTCACAGGAATAGTTTAGCATTGTTAATATATCTCCAACAGACTATAATACAAAAAAAATTGGTTCAGGGATCACAAATAAAAGACACAGACTCAATTGGAGATTTAACAATGTAAATAATGAATGGATCAAAGATCAAATTACAGAAATATTTAATAAATATACAAGAAAAATAATGATGAAATAGCATAGCAAAATTTCTGAGAATCATGAGAAAATCATCTCAATAAACATATATTAAGAAAATAGGGGGAAAGATTAACTGAATATTCATTTAAAAAATTAACTAAAAAGCATATAAATAATATTTATATATTGTATGATATTATGTTATGTAATAATATAAATAAATAATAACTAATAACTTATTAAGCATATAAACATAAATAAATAAGCAAACAATTAGAAATATTAAAATTAGAGAAATTGCCATAGCAGAAACCTTAAAACTCATGGAAAAATAGATAAAACTAAAAGCTAGTTGTTTGAAAAAAGTAATATAATTGATAAGTCTTTAGTTAATCCAATTAAAAAGAAAGTAGAAAAATCAAATCAATAAAATAGCAAATGAATGGCAAATGCACCCAAACCTGAAGATATTTAAAGACTAACCACAACATATTATGAATGATTATATGTTAATAAAACTGAAAACACAAAAGAAATGAATACATTAAAAAATATAAATTACCAAAATGATCAGAAAACCAGATAGTGATCTTATATAATCCAAATGTCAGAAAATGAAAGAAATCTAGCTATAAAGGAACTACCAAGGAGGAGGAGCAGACGAATAAACAACAACAAAAAACAGCTCATGTTGATAGAACAATTCTATAAAATTTTTAAGGAATAGTTAGTACCCATATTTTACAAATTATAATCAAAAATTGAAAAAGAAAGCACACTATCAGAATTCTTTTATGAGACAACTATAATCCTAATATCTAATAAAACAAAAGAGGAAAACTACAAACCATTATCATTAATGAAGACTGACTCAAACATTTTAAACAAAATCATGTCCAACAGAATGTAGTGATTTATTCAAGAAATCATTCATTATGACTAAGTGGGATTTATACCAGGGATAAAAGGATATTTCAACATTAGGAAAATAATTAAAAAATAATTATATTAAAAACCAAAGCATCCCAAACTTCATGTTCATCTCAATATATGCAGAAAAAGCCTTTCACAAAATATAACACTCTTTTATGCTAAAAACCCTAGAAAATATAGAGGGACATTTTTAAAAATATCACAAAACATCTATCTACATCCAAAAGCAACCATCTATGTAATTGTTGTAATGTACAATAATGTAATGTACAACCTTTTCCAAAAATACAGAAGTGAAGCAAGGATGTCCAGTTTTGCCACTATTATTTGATACAGTTCTGGGAAGGATAGAAACAGCAATAAGATAAGAGGTACAAGACTATGCAAAGAAGAGATAAATATCCCTGTCTGTTGAAGTTATATGTGTGTGTATGCGTGTATATATCTACATCTATATATATACATATATATATATACACACACATACACATATGTTTGTATACAATATATTTAATAGATTTCTTGAACAATACTAGGTAATCAGCAAATATACCAATTGAGATAATTCAGCAAACTTGCTGGCTACAAAAGAAATCCTTCTAAATAACAAAATCTAAGACAAATATAGAAGGGGAACTCCCATTCTAAAAACCTACAAAATGCATATAATATTTAGAGATTGAATTATCAATGCACAAACAAAACATGTAGAGATTCAATTGCAAAGTTCTCCTTAAATAAAGAACAACTTAAATGACAATTTAAAAAAAGTTAATTTACATTTTAATGCCATACCAATCAAATCACCAAAAGAGTACTCATAAAACTTTATCCTAACTTTCTTCCCTTCAAAAAATTGACCTGGGGGCAGCTAGGTGGCTCAGTGGATAGAGCACCAGCCTTGAATTCAGGAGGACCTGAGTTCAAATGTGATCTCAGACACTTAACACTTCCTAGCTGTGTGACCCTGGGCAAGTTCCTTAATGCCAGCCTCAGGGAGGGAAAAAAATTGACCCTATAATTATTTGGCTCCACTTTATACTGTTTTCTATCCCAGAATTCTTTGCTTTTTGGTTCAATTGTTACCTCTTTTCGAATCACAATCCTAGATTCCTCCTGTTCTGCCTTTACCTCCTCTTTATGTATTTCTGAATTCACTGGAATTCACATATCAATGTATTGACTGGATTCACTATGAATTTATGTTTTTCATAATGTATTGTGCCCTCACTAATGCTAATGCTAATCATTATGCTCTCCCTACAGTCTTCCCAGGGGTGCTTCAACCTTATATTCTCTCTTCAAACCACTTAAATCACTCCCTCCAATTTTCTTCTCAACTGAAGACCTTACCTTTTATTTCTCTTGAAGTTATCCATCAAAAAATTAATTCTCCAACCTACCCCCAATTTTAAACCTCAAATCCCATTCACCTCTCCATCAAGCCACCTATTCTCTCTACCTTTTTTCTAGTCTTGGAGGATGACTTCTCGGAGGAAAATCCTCTGTTGTAGAGTCTGTTAAGCTATGATTGCCATAATGTTTGGTTTGTAACTTCTATGACTTCTTATATTTATAAGGATATATTTGTTTCTTAGAATTTTGTAACTGCAAATTCCATCCTTCTTTATAGGACAACAAAAATGAATAGATCCTATTTGCTAAAAGTAGATACATGCATACAAACATGTATATATAGCTATGTGAATAACTGAGGACTTTGCTCTCTTTTTAGCATCTTTGTATATTAAAAATTTTTCATAAACCTCTCCTCCCTCATGTCCCTCTTCCTCTCCCTGCTAATACGCAGCAATCTGGGTTAGGATTCATATGTAGAACCTCAAAGGGGAAATAAAAAGATCATAAATATTGATCATGTGTAAAATGTCTTTTAAAGAAATCCAGGTTTCCATTTTCATTATAGCTAGAAGATAGAATACACAATGAAGAGATCTATAAAGTAGGGGTGTTTATTAACAAGTGATTTTAGTATCCAAAAAGCATAATAGAAAAGGACAACAGAACTTTTCTTTGATTAACTTGACTTTACTATCATTATTCCTTGATTTTATGTTCCCTCAACATTAAAATATTCCCTTGTAGATAATTTTGTGCTTACTTATATAATAGCTTGTTGCTTTATAATAGAAGAATAAATCATAATCTTGTTGATGGCACAGGCATCCTGGATTTGGAATTAAAGGACCTATGTTAAATCCCAGCTCCATAGTTTACTATTATTGTGATGTTTATATATTTTGGGTATTAAACCCTCATCTGAGAAATTTGACAAAATGATTTTTTTTTTTTGCTATTTTGGCCACATTTCTTTCTATCTTAGATACATTAATGTATTCTGTGGAGAAGCTTTTCAATTTCAAGTTGTCTCTTCTGCTCTAAATCCAGAGTCTTATGTTCCTCCTTTATTTTAATCCATAAATCCTTAAAGGTGGCTGTTCCCACTAGCCCTTTTTCCTTTACCACTCCTCCTCAATCCTCTCTTCTCATTTGTGACCCTTTTTCCTTTAGAGTTTTTTTATTTGTTCCTTCTGATTATATATTTCTTTCCTCCCCCTTTTTTTCTTGTTTTGTAAAGTAGATTTTCCTTTCTTCCTCTTCCCTTCAGTTAGTCCTGTTCCTTAGATATAAATTTCATTTTTTTGGTGCTCCTTTCTAAAAAGGATTTCTCTCACTCTCTTCATTATTCATATTCTATTATGTTTACATTAGACTCTTATTCTCTCATTCATAATTCCTTTGATTATCTGATCTCTCTCTTTTCTCTGTATTCTTCATGTTACCAAAGCTTCTAAGATATACATTTTAGGATTTCCCCTCTAGGCCCTTTCTGCTACTGTTTTGTGTGTTGTGTTACTGTTTTGTAAGGCTCACTCCATTAATTCCCCTTTTTAATTGTGCTTTATTTCCAGAAGAATATCAATAATAATAGTTAATAGTAATAATAAAATAGCAGCTAATATTTTGTAGCACTTATCTTTCAAGCACTGTGCTAAGTTCTTAACAGCTATCTTATTTGATCCTCACAATAACCCTGGGAAATGGGTGCTCTAATTATCCCATGAGGAAACCAAGGCAAACAAGTAAACCCCAAGGTTACATAGTAAGAATCTGAGGCTAGATTTGAACTCAGGTCCTCAGTTCTCTGGCCCACTATTAGCATTCAGAGACTGTTTTCCCCACCACTGGAGCTTTCTGGGTTGTAGCCCCTGGAAAGTTTTTACTTGAAGGGTTGTGGTCAAGCAGATTGTGGAAGCCCAGCCAAATTTCTGCAGTCTGGAGCCAGGGTCTCTATAGCACTGGGAAGAAGGAAAGGGGCAAGGAACCACAGGGGTGGGTTTTATGTAAGTCTGTGTTGTGTCTTTGGGTTTGATAGTACAACCTCATGGTTGATGTGGGAAGTGGAAGAGAGGTGTAGAAAGATTCAGGGTCTGTGAGCATCAACTCTTGGCTTTGGTGGAATTTTTAAAATTAGTGTTGTATTCTTGGTGTCCTGGGCCATGGAAATAGCTATTTGAGAGATTGTGGGGAAACAGAGAAAAAATGTTTAGACTGCCATCTTGTTGTTCACATGACCAGAAGACCCTCAAATTCTTTTGGTGAGGCTAAAATTTTTTTTCTTCATCTAGATTGTAAGCAATTATTTTCTCTAGAGATTATAAGATCACAGATTTGGAACTAAAATGGACTTGAGGTCATTTTACAGATAATAGGGAAAAAAGTGAAAATAGCATGCTTCAATCTGCATTCAGTATCTATAATTCTCTCTCTGCATGCACATGGCAATTGTACACATTCAACACTGTAAGTTCTGTATGGACTTTGGCATTAAGTTTGGGTACCAATCTATTTCCTGTCATTTGTTCATTTTCTCTCCCCTCTTCTGAAGTTGGAGCCAGGATAATCACAGTTCCACTGTTTAAGAACTTTCTCCTGGTTAAGATCTCTGAGGCAGGTATTGATCACCAACTCCCAATTCCTAGCACTTAATAAGGCATTAATGCTTGGTACTACACTGCTGATGAGACTTTCAGCTAGATTTGGCAACCCATAGCTCTTCTTCATGATTTAATCTAGTTCTTCATTTCTGTTCTGGTTACATAACATAACTACTAAAGGAGAAAAGAACATTGAGAGAAATTCCAGCCATGTAAGGAAAGTGGTTTCTGTGAATGCATTCTATAATGTATTATTCTTGGTCATTCACTATTACAAGTTTTGTTGTTGTTGTTGTTGTTGTTCTCTTAACATTTTGCTTATCTGAAGAAGTCTGTACAGATGTGGAAAGGGCTGAAACTCTGAGTAGGTGCACTTGGACAACCTAGCACTTAAGGCTAATTATCAATTGGACAATATTAACATATGCTTGGAGGATGACCCTACTCAACTACTCTGTGCTGGCCCAATCTGTGGGTGTGGACAGAGAAGGGGGGGAGAGATCAGAGGGTGGAGTAGGACAAACAGGATCTTTGGTGGAGAGAGAGAAAGGAGGTGTGGAGATTCCTATATCTAATTCCCCAAAAGACCAAGAATAAAGACTTTTGCTTATCCTGACTCCGGCTGATTCTAAGATGTCCAGGGTCACAACACAGATGTCCATCCCTAAAAGAATCAAAGATACTGGAGATTTCAAAAATTACTTGTTTATTCTCTGTGTGTGTGTCTCTGTGTGTCTCTCCTTCCCTCCTCCTTCCCTTTATAAATTTTTCTCATTTTCACAGGGTATGCTTAGTTCAACAGAGTTAAAAGCTTTCTGAGGATTCCAAGCAATTTTGAACTGGGACATTTAACAAGAAGGACCAGGAATGAAAGGGTTGTGTAGAAACCAGCTCCCTGGCAAATATCTGAACTTGTTAGACTTAGTTGATGATGTAACTCTGGCTGGAGAGCTAATTAACTGTGCTGTATATATTGTAATATCCCATGTATGAAAAGGAGGTTTATTCCATTTCAGTATCCTTCATTATTATAATATTATTAAATATTAACCAATTATAATTTCCTCAAATTTTCATGAAGATTTTCCCCCTATTCTTACCAGTCCAGTGCTCAGAATTTTGCAAAGAAAGAGATCAGCTTAAACTTGGATACTGAAGTAGATTCTGGCTACAATAGCAACAATTTTATTATTTTCATGAAAGATAGCTTCAGACATTCTGCAAAACCTAAAAATGTAGGACACTGTTACATCATCTCTATCTTTCTGATATAAACAGCTACCTTCTAACCATTAAATCTGTGGATGGCATTATCACCTTCTATCATCTAGTAACCTTCAGTGTATTTGTATGGAATGAGAATAAATCTCTGTTTTTACCCCATGACAAAGCATGTTAAATTCATGGGCATTACTACTGTGTTAGTGTGTACATGTTTATACATGGTCAGCCTTGCACTAGGGGCTTATGGGGATATCCAGGAAACAATTTCCTGATACCAAGGAACTTGTAATTTAATTTGCTAGATATGACATAGATATATGGAACAACCAGGGAACTATTACAAAATGACATATTTTTAGATGTAGAAAGTACAAAAGTTCACATAAAAATGTGAACTATTACTAAGTGTTGGGGGGAGGAATAAAATGAAATTCAATGTGAATATGTCATTTGAATTTATTTATTTATTTATTTTTTTCCTGAGGCTGGGTTTAAGTGACTTGCCCAGGTAGGAAGTGTTAAGTGTCTGAGACCAGATTTGAACTAGGGTCCTCCTAAATTCAGGGCTAGTGCTCTATCCACTGCGCCACTTAGCTGCCCCATGTCATTTGAATTTAAAGGAAAGTTATGATTTCAAAATCTGTTTGCAATTTAGATCTGAGAAAAAGACCTATTTTTTCCTCCTTGATTATTATTCTCAATTATTATTTTCAATCAGAACAATATATTAACTGAAACAACATGTTAAATATTTCAAAACACTGGACAAACTACAAATGGATATTTTTTTGATTATTAATTGACATTTTTGCATTCAGCCCAGCATAAATTTCTATCACAGATTTTTAGATTAGATGCAAAAAGTACACAAGGCTTAAATGAGTTTCATATGTACCACTAAAAGGAGTACCTAGATAGATGAGATCAGAGATTGATGAAAAAAATCACAACAGATTCATGGCAGAAACATGTTTATTAGACATTAAGAAATGTCTAATTCATCCATTGAAAAGGTATAATTATTATGAAGCATAATTAATCTTCATATAATTCACAAAAATCTATAACATTTCTCAAATGATATTCATTTCAAATAAGAATATCAACTACAAAATTTGGTTTCTATTGAGCAATAACATTATAAAGATAAACTTCCCCAAAACTGGTATCCTTAATGCTGACCATCCAACTTCACATAAAAAAGCACATTTTTTTATTTTTATACACAATTTACTATTTATACACATTAGTTATCAGAACACCAGCCAAATTCCAAATTATGTGTCATCCCCAAAGGAAATTCAGGAAAATAAGCTCTTTTAGTAACCAAGGGGAGTCTACATTCTTCAATATTACACCATATTTGAAATCCCAAAGTTGACATAAAAATAAATGACACTCCAATATCTTAATCCTTAATTTTAACATTAATTATTGAGTATATAAATTAGTTGCCAAATCTAGAAATCTTGGTTAATTTTATAAAGTTTTTTTTTTTTTTTTTTTTTTTGTTCAATGTACAAATCTGGTCTATCACTATGTGACTTTTTCAACTTACCATCTTCAGGAGCATTCTTATATTCTTTGTCATCCATAACTTCATAATCAAAACCAAGTAGGTCAATGGGGATAGTATACTTTCTTGCAAAATTTTGTTGTGCTCCAGTTAAGAATGCTTGAGTGAAGAAAAAGCCTGAAAGCCAGAAGACTGGTGGTGTTCCTTCTTCATACCAATTCTACATAAGCACAGTAGGAGAGATAAAAGCTTATCACTGTAAATAAAGTCTCTCAACTGTTAAAGAGTTCAAAATCTGCAAATAAAAATGGTCTAATTATATTTTAGATAAATTATGTGATGAGCTTACACTGTGAGGTACTACTTCAAGAGGTGGGGTTGGGGTGAGGTGGAGATACAGAAGGAAAACTTTTCCACTTTTAATTTTGCCAAGGGATAGATGGCCTGAATTGTTAAGAGATACAATGTAATATTGTCCTTTGTAAGAATAGCTTCAATATCCATATTATCTACAAAGATAAAAATACTAAATGCTCCATCTGTGAAGTCTTTCTCTGGAAATAGATTTTTGCCCAGAACCATTCATACTTCTATACTTTGCACCTCCCTTAAAAAGTCCAAAAATCATAATGCAAAATGAATGCAAGAATGAATATCCATTTGCAAACTCAATTCTTATACTTGCTTTAAAATCTAAAAATATCCATTTGTACCAGAAGTTGATATAGAAATTAATCTATAATATATTCATGTTAGCATATTACTAGACTAAATAGTCTACTATATTACAGAAATTTTTAAAAAAGAAACAAGCATAAAGATCAGCCAGACAGGTGTATCTTTCCATTTCTCTTTCCCTAATGTGCCAAAATTAGATAATCTATAATTCTTAAATATTGTCTCTTAAAATATAATTTAATTTAATATAGAACAGAAGACTTGGGCAATATGGCAGCCAAAGGAAATTCTCTCACAAATGAGAATAATCTTTTTTCTTTTGTAAACACAATGTCTGGGTGATGAGCTATGTACTGAACTAATTACTAAGTTCATATTTTTTTGTGGATCTCCAATACTAAGTGCACTAAATTTGAAAGCTGCAAATTGTTTTCCATGTTCTTCCTTTTTCCATTTGTTTTGCAATAAGCATAAAGGCCAAAGCCACATCAGGGGGATGCAGGGAGACAGAGTAGAAATGTTCCTTAGTATTGACCCCAGATACATATTTAAGAAAAGTAGACTTTTATTGTTTCCAAAATAAATTTGGGCAGTATAATTGTTAATACTCCCATAATGATCACTATTCTAAGAATAATAGCACTGGAGTTTAACTTGCTTAGCCACTATTTTTAAGATGACTTGGCATTTAGATCTGTAATATCATGAAATCAACCAAATAAGTGATTCTTATGATTTAATAGACTACTATATAGGAAAAATAAATCAGATTACTCACTGAGTAGGGGTCAAAAATTAAAATGCTCAGTGTATATACATTAGGAATATTCAATATTTGATACTCAATGGAAAAGCCAACTTAATTAAAGTTTTTTCTTTATGTTTGCTTGGCTTTACCATTGGATTTGATTGGATTTATCATTACCACTAACATTACCATTAGTAAAGCTGAATTCATTAAAAATGAGCATCTGCCACTTGGAGAAAGAAGCCTCCAAAAGATTAATCCTAAAAAATCAGTTTTGTGGAACTATAGGCTGACGGGTTGGTGAAATTACTACATAAATTACATCTGAGAATGACTGGTAAGCCGGCTCCAATTGGCACAGTAATGCAAAACACCTTGCCTATCCAAATGGAATAAAATGACAAAAAAGAGCCTTGATTGTATCAGTAGGTTAGTGCTTACCTCTAAGAATTTTAACCTGGCAAGGAAGTCATTCACATAGCTGCCAAGTGGTTTGAGGCTTGGGTAAGATTTTCCCATCCACATTCCTGGAATTTTGCCTATCAGAATGCTTTTTGCAACTTCCTCCAGATCTGAAGACATTACAACAAGTCCCTAGAACAATTTTGACATTTGGTTAAAAAGAAAACAAAAACAAAAATAAAAACAAAAAACAAACAACAACAACAACAACAACAAAAAAAAAACAATGAAAAAACCAACCACATATCAGGGGCAATTAGCTCTTACTCTCTGCCTTATTATTAAAAAGGAGTTGGTTACATTTACCTTTTTTTATCCAAAACCTCCTGTATTACTATGTGTTTCTCTACCTTACTTCTTCCTAAATCCATTCTACATATTCAATGAGAATTTAGGATCTTCCATATCATATTTCTCTGTTCTCTCAATCCACGACTCCTGCTCTGACCTAATTTTTCCTCTCTCCATAGTCTTGATACTACCAAGCTGACTAGTTCAATTATATATGCTATCCTCTACTCTTGAATCCCTTGTCCCATTGTCAACTTCATGGTTTGCCAATTTTCAATCTTGAATCATGGCCCTATCCACCTTCTCTATAACTATTTCTGTACTTGTGAATCCCACAAACAGCTGGGTCCACTATAAATTCATGTTCTCCACATGACATTATGTTTGGTCAGACATTATGCTTGGTCCTAGGTACACAAAAAATAGTTCTTTCCCTTATATGGTTTACATTTTTCTTAGGGAAGGATAACATGAATATTTACACATAAAAAACATATAAAAGAAAAAAAAATAAATGGAAACTTTTAGCATGGAGCAGGGCCTGAGCCAATAACAGCTAAGAGAATCTGAAGGCTTGTAGATAAGAAAGCACTTTAGTTGTGCCTTCTTTAGTTGAACCCTTAAGAACTCTTAAGAGTTCTGAGAAGTAGAGCTGACCAAGAAGAGTATTTCAAGCCTTGGAGTGGTTTTAGGTGGGAGATAGGAATAGTCTTTGCAAAAACACAGAACACAGCAAATAACCCAGCTTGGCTAGAATATAGCATATGAGGGGAAATAACCTGTCTGGATAAGTTAGAGCCAGAGTGTGAAGGAATTTAAATGCCAAACAGAATAATCTATATTTTATCCTAGAAGCAATAGGAAAACTGAAGCTTCCTGAGCAGAGAAGCGACATAATCCAGACTGCTCTTTAAGAATATCATTTCAGCAGCTGGGTGGAGGATGGCACAGAGAAGGGAGACACTGGATAAAGGAAGACCAGTTAGGAAATGCTTGCAACAGTCTAGGTGAGAAATGAAAAGGGAATAAAATAGGGTGGTTGTAGAATAAGTAGGAAGAAGTACATGGATAGGAAAGAGAGGACAGATTGAATTTGGATGGTTGAAAAAATGCTGATACTTTCAACAGAAACAAGTAACTATAAAGAAGGGTAGATATAGGAGAAAAGATAATGAGCTCAGTTTTGGACATTTTTAGGTTTAGATGCTTGTGGGATTTCAAGGAAGAGATGTCTAGCAAACAATTAAAGATGTGACACTAAAGCTCAGAAAAGAGCTTCTCTCACACTCTATCATTGCTGCTCCAAAATCTTTCTTAAAATCCTTCTAGTTTTGCTACACCCATAATCTCACCTATTCTATATTCTTAAGGCTACCCCATCAACCATTATTTCTCCCCTCTCTGTTGTAGGGCTGCTTAAATTATGACTGCCATGACTTATTTCTGCGTCAGGTTTGTGTCTTTTTTATGTTAGTCTAGTTAAATAACCAATTTCTTATTCTCTTAAGCTGCATATTTTATTATTTATAACATCATTTTTTTTCAGCAAATTTGCAGTTATGCTGTCATATATTTGGGCAAAATAAGTTCTGAGTTTCCTTCATTTTATCTTCAATTGTTATGCATCCTCTTTTATTTTTGATTCCAACTATTTGTTTTTCCTCTCTTTTTTTGAAAAAAAAAAATAGACTAGCTGTTTATTTTTTTAGGCTTTTGTTGTTCAAACCAGATCTTAAGTTTTATTTATAAATTCAGTGATTTTTTTTTTCCCCCTTGTTTTTCAGAATTTCTAATTTGGTCATGGAAACTTTAGAATGCATGTAACTGTCCTTTCTTTCTTGCTTGATTAGAGTAGAATTATACAATTTCCCTAAGATTTGTTTTATATCACCTCCCATAGACTATGCTCTTTACTCATTTCCACCTCTTGGTACTTCATTTGAAGCTCAGCTCAAATGTTGTATCCTAGAAGAGTTTTTTTTTTTTTGGATTCCTTTAGTCACTATTGCACCACCCCCTGACTCATACTGAAATTATTGTGTATTCATTTTTGTTTTGCATGCATCTTTATCTCTCTGTTTACATGTTGTAACTCTCCCCCAAGAAGAATGCAAATTTTTCAAGAAGAAAGAACTGTTTTATTTTTCTCTATATTCCTAGATCCTACATTGGGTATATCATCTCATTATTATAATTTTCCTTGATGAAATTATAATTGCTTTAATTTGTTTTTTGACCCACCAATGTTTTTAATTAGTCACCTCCAATTAATTCTAATTCTTTTTTCAAAGGTCTTTTATTGAATATACATTTTGTTGTTTCATTGACAAAAAGATTCTCCTAAATTTTTTTTGGAAATACAGGTCTTGTGTCTTCTCCTTTGTCCCTAACCTAGCAAGGATGCTGAGTGACCATGTGATCACTCATATAGAATCCTTTGTTGCCAAATATGAGAATTTTATCTAATTACTGTGAAATTCCTAGAAAGACTTGTCTATCCTAATTGCTTCCACTTTCCCATTCCTTTATCAAACTCCCAATCTCTTCTAGGTTCCCTGAATATCTATGAACTGCTAAGTCACTTTTTTTACTCTTAGGCTTCCTTCATGTTTCTGTTTTTGAGCTGAAATGATGTGAATAGCTCCCGTGGATTCAATTGCTATCTTTAGTCAGAACACTTCTAGGTGTCTAGATCTAGATGTATAGATCTCTCTTCTGAAGTCCCATCTACCTATCTCTGGATGTCCTATCAATATTACCTATCAACGGTAAGCTCCCCAGGTGCCCAGTTGCTAGGAAGTAAATCTCTACCAGTGACAAGGCCCATGTTCCAGTCTTCATTGTATCCACAGACAGAAACTTGTGCATTCTTGCCTGTAGTGAGCTGTCGTCTCCAGAAGCTGCTGGATCGCTCTCTGGGAAGAGATCTGCTGTGTCTACTCAAATCTCTCAGACAGATTCTTCTTCCTGTAACGAACCGTTGTCTCCAGGTAGTTGCTGTTAACTCTTGTCCTTAGAAGTGACTTCCCTTCCTGCAGAGAGCCCCGTCAAGCCTGATGTAATGCAGAGAGTCTTCCTTCTTGAATCCTGGCTCTGAATCTCCTCCAGCTCTTATCCTTCTCCAGGCCGATCTGCTCTGCGCCCAGTGCTGTCCTCTCTTTTATTCTCCCAGAGAATGGGCGTGGGATAATGCAAGGGCTTCTGGGAAGAACCACCCCAGCCAATGAGCTTGCCCCCTCTATCAAGTCAACCTGAGTTCTCACCTTGTAATTGTCCAGAAAACCTGAGTTCTCACTTAGTAATCCTAACATCTCCCCCTTTCTTTTGATTTAGAACATAGGACAGTCATGACCTTGAAACATAAATCCATTAATATGGGAAGTATTACAGATAATTACATAAATTACATAAGCACATAGTAACATAGTAACGTAACACATGCTAGAAGTATATAACATAATCATAAATTGAAAATTTATAAATGTCCATAAGTCCATTGTCCATTAGTCTCATCTTGTGTGAGGAAGTCCAATGATTCCTGCTGGTTTTTAAAGTTCTTTAACAGTCTTCTTATTATCCATGCTCTTTCAGTGTCAGATGTTTCTTAGATCTTCTCCTTTATTTTGAGGTCTTTCTCTTTTTCTGTCTCTCTCTGATGGACAAGGCGAATACGACTCGTTGGCATCCTTCTGATTCCTTCTCCTGCTGAAGAAATACAAGCAAACCCTCTCTCCCAGGCAGTTAACCTATCTAATTACATTCTATTTACCACTTTCTAAATCTCTTCTCATCATCTGGCAATTACATTGGAGTTGTTTGCACCGGACACAGCCCTGTTGGTTTAAAAGGCCTGTATTCTCCCCAAGTGTAATCCATTTTTGCAATCTGATTGCCTTTTGGCTCACTTATCAGGTAATCCCGTTCTGCCATGTGATTGCTTTTCTGCTGGTTGATCAAATCAGAGTCCTGACCTTCTAAAGACTCTTTGGGTATAACATCAGCTGCCATCATGCCCCAAGTCTTTTTTGCCTGGGGCCCAGGTCCAGGGCCCCTCATCCCATTTCCCTGAATTATTCTACACTCTGATGCCCAATGGAGTCCTCTGTTGCATTTTGGACATGGGGTTTTAGGTCTTCTTTCACCCTGTCTTCTCACTGTATCTCCATACCTACACTGAGCTCTTAGATGCCCAATTTTTCCACATTGAAAACATCGCCGAGTTTCTCTAGAAGGCCCTTGCCAGGAGGGACCCTGTCTTTCCACATTCATCATTGTCCGGGTGTAAAAAGCATTTGTTCCCACTGTAGCACAGCGTCTTATGATCTCCTCTAAAGGAGCATCTTTGTCTAATCCCCATATAATTCTTTTGCAAATCTCGTTGGCATTTTCCTTAGCCAGATGTCTGGTCATTATTTCTGTAGCTGAATTTTCTCCAATAGTTCTTTTGACAGCAGTTTGCAAACGTCCCACAAAATCTGCAAAAGGTTCATTGGGACCTTGCTGTATTTTAGTGAAAGCCTCTCCACGATCTTTCTGTCCAGGAAGGACACCCCAAGCTTTTATTGCAGCCTTAGCAATTTGTTCATATATTGTCATGGTATAATGAATCTGTTCCGAATTCTCTCCATACTGACCTTCACCAGCTAAGTGCTCAAAAGTGAATTGTGTGTTAACTCCTATTTCCAAATTGCATCTGACTTGAATTTTACATAATTCATGAAATTCTGCAAGCCATAATAAATTTTCTCCAGGTTCCAGACATGTCCTTGCTATGGATTTCCAATCATTCGGGGTTAGGACTTCATAAGACAAACCATCTAGTAACATTTTGACATAAGCTGATGTAGCCCCATAAAGGGTACAACCTTTTTTCAAATCCTTAATTGTATTCAAATCTAAAGGTGCATATCTTCTCCTTTTTTTACCTACAGAGTCAGTATTTTCAATCACAGGATATGCATGTATAAAATCACTTATATCCTGTCCTTCTCTCTTAGCTTTAACCAATGCTTTTTCTAATCTTGTCATAGGCTTAGGCTTCTTCACAGGCAATTCTGTTTGTGTTTCTGCCTCTTCCCCTCTTTCTTCCTCCATCTCTGAAGGTGGGGTTGATGTGGGCCTGTCAATAATCTGTTCTCTAGGCAGGGTTGAAGCTTCTTCAAGAGAATCATACCATAATTCCTCATTTAAATCCTCTTGCTCTAGGGAAAGATCTTGATCTTTCCTTTTTTCCTCACACTTCCTCCTCTGTTCATTTTTAGAACTTTTCCTTCTCCTACAACTTGCTTGATAGTTTAAGGCTAATTGAACTATGTTGTAGATATAAAATACTTCTGCAGAAATTGAACGAGGCCCATTTTTTGCTTGAAATTCTTTCATTTCATATCCCACTAGCTTCCATTTATCTACATCTATCTTTTCTTCCTCTAAGAACCAAGGGGATGTGCGTCTTAATGCAGCCAAGAGTTTAGCAATCTGTACCCAGGTTACAAGTAAACTCTGCTCCTCAATTATCTTGATTATACTCTCTATAGTACCACTCCTGAATGGAGCTGAGGTTGCGTCTGGGGCTGAGGTTGAGTCGGCTGAGGTCCAGGGATTGAATATAGCTAACATCTGCCCCATTTCAGCTATAAGAGATTCCTGGTTTAGCCCTTAACAAGTTAAGTTCCTTATTTATCTATTAGCACGCTCACTTAATCTTTAACAAAGTTTCCTCGTTACTCACGGTTCTGGGTCAGAGAGACTGAGATCTAGATTGGAAGCTTTTCCACTGGAATCAGGACTGTGTCTGTCCCTGTTCGGGCGCCAAATTGCGAAGGTCTGGTCTAGCTCCTCTTGTCAGGATAAGCAAAAGTCCTTGCCCCACTTGTGGACGCCAATTGTAGTGTGCTGTCGTCTCCAGAAGCTGCTGGATCGCTCTCTGGGAAGAGATCTGCTGTGTCTACTCAAATCTCTCAGACAGATTCTTCTTCCTGTAACGAACCGTTGTCTCCAGGTAGTTGCTGTTAACTCTTGTCCTTAGAAGTGACTTCCCTTCCTGCAGAGAGCCCCGTCAAGCCTGATGTAATGCAGAGAGTCTTCCTTCTTGAATCCTGGCTCTGAATCTCCTCCAGCTCTTATCCTTCTCCAGGCCGATCTGCTCTGCGCCCAGTGCTGTCCTCTCTTTTATTCTCCCAGAGAATGGGCGTGGGATAATGCAAGGGCTTCTGGGAAGAACCACCCCAGCCAATGAGCTTGCCCCCTCTATCAAGTCAACCTGAGTTCTCACCTTGTAATTGTCCAGAAAACCTGAGTTCTCACTTAGTAATCCTAACACTTGCCTAATTCCGTAGATAGACTATTAGGTTGCTAAATCTTTCCAAAGCTTTTCCTTCAAAATGTCAAGGATTTCTCTGTATCTGCCTACTAATTTTGAAAGATTTGTTTGTGGTTACAGTGCTAGGAAGCATCAGTGTTGTCCAACTAGTATTAAAAATCCTGATGATGTTTGCAAAAGTTTTAGAATCACTTATATAGTTGGCATCTGAGCCTTGATTTAGGACAGGAATCACCATCTGATCCATCTTTCAACTATGGTAATTATGACCAAATGAAGCAGGATTGTTGGGTAGCCAGTCATCTCATCCAGATTGAGAGGCTTTCACTTCTGTATTTCTTAGAGTATAAAGGAAACTTTGAAATCACAGAATCACAAAAATGTTAAGAGTTAAAAAGAATCTTAAAATTCATCTGGTCTTAACCCGGTGTTCGGTTCATCCCGCAGCCCCAGTTCTGCTTACCAAAAGTGGCCCACTAGGCACTCGCATTCCACGCCCGGCTCCAAGCCAGCGAGCCGGGCTTCTTACCCATTGAAAGTTTGAGAACAGGTTGAGATCGTTTCATGTATGATCAACATAATCATACATTATGTCCTTGTGGCACATAATCCAATGGAGAACACTAAGGAATAGGGATTAGACCTGTGATTTCACTAGATAAAGCAAGTTCCCAGGTGGGGAACCTCCTTCTAGCAATGCAGATCTGTGCCTTCTCTACAACTAGTAAAATTGCATAGAATACATAGAGGTAAAGTGACTTGCTTAAAAAATCATATAGCCAGTATTTGTTGGAGATGGACTTGAACCCAGATCCTTCTGATATCAAGGCTGGCTCTCTCACCACTATGCTATGCTATCTTTCAACTCAGTAAACACTTATTGATTGGCTCAAAGTAATCTCATCATCTTTCTTCCTAAATCTGTTTTTACCCCCAATATTCCTTACTTCTATTGAAGGCACTAATATTCCTCCAGTAACCCAAGTTCTTAACCAAAACATCATCTTGCTTCTTCCTTCTTCACTGCACCTTCCTCACTTTTGATTGGTAGTCAATTTTTATAGTCTACCATCCCCAATATCTCTTGCATATATTCCTTTATCTCCACTCTTATTTTCATTACCATGGTTCAAGAACTTAGTGTCTTTCATCTGGATTAACTACTAGAAAAGCCTCTTTCCAGTTCTCCTTAATTCTAGTCTGTCTTTAGTTTATTTATTATTTAATCTTTAATATATTATCATACTGCTGCCAAAAAAAAAAATCAGCCTTCAAAAACTCCCAACTGCTTATATAAACTCCTCTATCTATAAAGTTTAATGTCCTCTACAATCTGGTTCTAACTTAAATTTCCAGCCATATTTTATATTATTCCAATCTAGCACTCAATATTCTAGCTAAATAAAATAGCTATTATTCAGTCACATCTGATTTTTTGCAACCCCATGGACCACAGTATGCCAGCCCTTCTATTATTCACTATCTAAGTTTGTCCAAAGTCATGTTCACTGTTTCCATGACATCATATATTTTTTCCCTCTGCCAGCTCCTTTTCCTTTTACCTTTAATCTCTCTCAACATCAGGGTCTTTTCCAATGAGTCCCATCTTCTTATTACATGACCCAAATATTAAAACTTCTGTCTTCAGTATTTGACCTTAGAGTGAATAGCCTGAATTAATTTTTTTTTCCGATCTCCTTACTGTCCAATGGATTTTCAAAAGTCCTTCAGCACCACAATTTGAAAGCATCAGTTCCACTGTACTTGGCTTTCTTTACAGCCTGACTCTCACAAATATACAATGCTACTCGAAAAACTATAGCTTTAATTATATGGATCTCTGCCAGCAAGATGATGTCTCTGTTTTCTGGTATGTTGGCAAGATTTGCCATAGCTTTCTTTCCAAGGAACAAGCATCTTTTAATTTCATGACTGCAGTCATTGTTCACAGTGATTTCTGAGCCCAAGAATATAAAATCTGATAATACTTCCATTTCTTCTCCCTCTATTTTGTCAGGAAGTAGTTGCCAAGATGCATGAATTTAATTCAAGTGATTACTATATATACCACTATGGGCAAGAATCCCTTAGAAATAATGGAGTAGCATTTATAATGAATAAAAGAGTAAGAAAAGTAATACTGGGATATATTTTCAAAAACAGCAGAATGATATTTGTTCAAATCCATGAAAAAAATTTGTTTTACATTTAGATTTAGGGAAAAAACAGGGAGGAGATAGAGGAAGATGACCAATTAAAGACAAGAACTCCCCATGCTCTCTTCCAAACTGCTCCAAATTCCATTAAATAATGACTCTAAGCAAACTATAGAGCATAAGAAAAAGAGCATCCACACAAAAAGACGGAGCAGAACAATTTTCCAGTTGGAGATAACTTAGCAGATCAGCAAGAAAGGTCTGTGGCACCAGGGTGTGAATCTAGTGTGCAGTCCTGGAGCAGCGCCTAAAATCAGCAAAGCAGAAATAGGCATATGGACCTCAGAATCAGCAGCAGTACTGGTGACTTCTAGACCTCTCAGGCCAGAGGCACCAAGAACAACTTGCAAGGTCAGCAGAAAAGAATTGCTAGTAGGATGAGAGGGTCTTGGGAAACCAGCAGAACGAGAGTGGGCATGGCTTGTGATGATGGTAGCAGCTTCCAGAGGACTCAGCTCAGCAGTGAGAAGGTTTCTGTTGCCTTAGTACAACAGATATTACAACCAAAGTGAGAATACTTCTAATAATTCCAGGGTAGAAAAGAGTGCTTGTGGTTAGGTCCCTAGAAGGATTTTTGAAAACAGCTAACAAAACCTTGAAGTTTGAGACAGTACATCCTCTACCCTGGCAACAAAGCTCTATTTGAACAAAGAGTTAAAAGCTGAATAATAATCTGGGAAAATGAGCAGGCAAAAAAAAATTCTGACCATAAAAAGATACTATATGTTGACAAGGAAGATAAAAACCACACACTCAGAAGAAGATAACAAAGTCAAAGCTTCTATATCCAAAGCCTCCAAGAAAAACAGGAATTGATCTCAGCTTATGGAAGAACTCAAAAGGAATTTTGAAAATCAAGTAAGAGATAGAGAAAAAATTCAGAAGAAAATTGAATGTGGTGCAAAAGGAAATACAAAAAGCTAATGAGGAAAAGAATATCTTAAAAAGCAAAATTGGCCAAATGATAAGAGAGTGCAAAAACTCACTGAGGAAAATAATTCCTCCTAATTAGAATTGAGCAAATGGAAATTAATGACTTTATGGGAAATCAAGATGCAATAAAACAAATCCAAGAAGGAAAAAATAGGGGGGGGGGGGAGTAAACTATCTCATTGGAAAAATAACTGACCTGGAAAATAGATCCGGGAGAGACAATTTAAAAAAGAATGGTCCACCTAAAAATCATAATCAAAATAACTTCAACTTCAAGAAATTATCAAGGAAAATTGTTCTGATATTCTAGAATCAGAGGGTAAAATAGAAATTGAAAGAAACCATTAATCACCTCTTGGAAGAGATCCTAAAATGAAATAATTCAAGTATAGTAGAATCATATTCAGGATAGCATAATTTTAATAGCTTCTACAGGATTTATAATATGATATTCTGAAGAACAATGGAGCTAAGATTACAACCAAAAAATCACCTGCCCAGCAAAACTGAGTATAATCTTTTAGAGAAAAAGGTGGGAATTTAGCGAAAAACAGGACTTTCAGGTATTTATGACTAAAAAGATCAGAATTGAACATAACATTTGGTTTTCAATATAAGGAAAAGCATAAGGAGGTAATCAGGAGAGGGATATCATAAGGAACTTGTTTATCTACATGAGAGGATGATACTTGTAACTCAGAATTTTTTCATTATTATGGCAGTTAGATGGTATATAGATAGATAGACAGAAGGCATGGATGTGAGTTTTGGTTTGGTTTTTTTTTTTGTGGAGATTTATGTTTTCTTTCACAACATAACTTTTATAGAAATGTTTTGCATAACTTCACATGTGTTATGTTTAAAGGGGAATGTTTAATGGATGGAATCATTCAATTGTCTTATGAAGACTCATGGCTCATGCTTGGCCATTCCAGCAATAGGCTTGAGCAGCAAAATTAGTAACTAAGTTTACCGTAAAACAGTGATCCATAGTGGGGTTGAATACTAATTTTCAAAACATGATCAAAATCCATTAAAAATACTTTCTAAGATGCCTCCTAACTTTAATGGTCTATTATTTCTACCACTGGGTAAAAGCAAAAATGTTCCAATTACTTTCTTATTTGATATGACTGGGTAGTTCATACGAATTAAACTATTGTGTACAGTTTGATAAATGTGTTATTCTACTTCTTTTATTAATGAAGAAAATAAGGCTTCTAGGAGATTATGGGATTTATTCAAAGTCATAAATGTTAGTCTTAGAGAAAGTTTAGAAATAAAATATCTAGTCTAATTTTATCAAATTATACATCAGTAGTCAAAAGAAAAAAAATATGTCATACTATAGCAAAAATGGAAAAGTAGGTTAGGAAACAGTGGTGTGTTGAAAAAAAGTTAGAACCATTCATTGCCTCTTATGGTCTGCTGTCTTCCCACAGATATGCCTATTTGGAACTAGAAACATCTCACTAAGTTTTGAGACTACATTGCCTTGAATAATGTACTCTGCCTGCCCTTTTTTTGATTTCCTTTTAATTTGGGTTTTAGGTTTGGGCATGTGAATGAAGGAAGCAATCATACAAAAAAAAAAAACAAAAAAAAAACACCTTTTTTTTTTTCTTGTACCTATGAGTCACACAGAATAGTTTGTAATCTAACGTTCTACTTGGAGTGAGTTCACTACATCATTGAGAAGACATTCCATTTCTCCTTTTCCTAGGCTTAGCACAGGTATTCCCCATGAATGTACACTGAAATGTACTCTTTCCTCACCTTTGCTTTGAAGAATCTCTTAGCTTCCTTTAAAGTTCAGCTCCTGCAAGAGTTGTTTCCTGACCCTCTTAGTTGGTAGAGATCCTAACTTACTTTGTATATTTTTTGTATTTGGTTACACGTACACATGTTTTCCTCAAAGAATGTAAGCTTCTTCATGAAATCAGAGACTGGTTTGATTTTGAATTTTTATCTTTTGACCTTAGTACTGTGGCTCATACATTACTATGACTTAATAAATGCTTGTTGATCAAAGAGGCAAAATTTAACAGAATACATCTTGTAGGCTCTGAGGCAGAATATAAATTCAAGGTCTTCCTGACACTAGGCCCATCTCTCGCTTCATGATATCCTTGAAGAATATAAAGGAAATCATGGCAGGGGAAATACCAAAGTAACATTACTCTTGCTTTTAAACCACTAAATGATACAAATGGATTGGGGAGGGGAGAAGAGAGGAGAAAGAAGAGAAAGTGTTTATTCAGGATAATAAGAATGTCAAGGAATGTGAAAAGAAAAGAGCAAAGTTAAAGAGAGAGTGGCTGTGGGAATACAGTCCCATACTAATATTCCTATGTTGTATAGCGGGAGGTAGAACAGTTGAGGTTTTGTAAAACTTACATAGCTTATACACTCAGCTCTCCTGAGATTCAGTCCTTTGTCATAGGATCATAGATTTAGAAAATCAGTAACTTTCTAAACATTTCCCACTGGGTTTTCCAAAGCCATCTCAAATACCATTTAAAATAGATCTTACTATCTTTCCCTTAAAATTCACCTCTATTCCTAACTTCCCTATTTTTGTTAAGGGAACTACCATTCTTTAACCTTCAAGATCTACTACCCTACAGTTGACCTTGGAGAGTCCTTCCTCCTTATCTTCCACAGTCAAACAATTGGCAAAGTCTTATGAATTTTACCTCTGTAACACCTCATCCATCCTCCCCTTTATTTCTACTCATTTGACTACCATTCTAGTCTTTCTAGTAGATCAAAAGATACTCTACCATTGCACATAGGTCCTTGATCACCTCTTATACAGACTTTCTACTTCACAGGATCATTGTGAACCCAAAAATGATCTATATGTAAAGAGTTTTATAAACCTTAAAGGGCTGCATAATTATTATTTTTCTTGTTGCTGTTTATAAACTATAAATCAATTAAGCTCTTTTCCTTTTAGTTCTAGATACTAACAATTTCTTTACATTTTGGTGTTATTAATTTGTTTCATATTAAATATATATATTTCAATTTTCAAATATGTATTTTCTTTCCTTCTCATCTTTGACCCATCACAGGCAACTAAGAAAGGAAAAACAACCCCAAAATCTTTATAACTAAGCTTGTAGAGTTGAATAAACCAAATTTCCATCTTGGCCACAATGTCCAAAAATGGATATCTCATACCACGTCCTGAAATTGTCTTGAATTTTTCTTTACAATGGTTCCTTAAAATTAATTATTTTAATTAAAATCAGTCCATTAGGAACTATGCCAATAATTTGCCAAGCATTACATCCTGGTTGTACCACTTCATGCTTGCATGACAAGATAAGTCACTTAACTAAGTTGGGCTTAATTTTCATCATCTGTTAAATGAGGAGCTTAAAGCCCCTATATGGCCTCTTACAGTTTCTTTTAGCTTCAATTATATGAAGCAATAATTTCATGAAATATGAAAAAATGGACAAAATACTATTCTGTAGGAAACTTATGAAGCAATAAGTTATAATGTGAAGATATTAGCATGTTTAAGTCAGTTTATATGTTAAGATACTGAGAGAAGGAAGGAGGAGAAAGAACTTGCAAAGCAGGATGATGTGAGTTAAATTTTAGATTTTATTTCCTTCCAAGTTTAAGTTTGGCCATTAATCATTTCTTTTCCACGGGGAAAAGGATTAATCACTTTTCTAACCCTAGCCGACCACTCTGTTATCTGCTTAAAAGGCTGTGGACATGGCAAAAGCTCCAACAAATAATTATGTTCATTATATATTTGTGTATTGTGGTGACTCTATGTTAGTTACACTAGTTCACTGCTGGGCTTTCTTAGCATGAACATCCACATATATTCTAGTCATCTTAACAGAAAGGGAGCAGGTAGACCAAAATAAAGATGAATTAAGGAGAGAATCTACCAGGTGGAAACAGAGAAATGACTGACTTTCTTCAAAGCTCAGATTAAATGTCATCTCCCATATATGACTTTTCCTGGTTCTTCTAGCTTCTAGTGTTTTCCCTACTCCCAAATTATCTTCTATTTACCTTGTATATATTTCACATATACTTTTGCAAGGTGCCTGATAGAATGGTGGGGTCTCTCTCATTTTTGCCTTTTAGATGCCCAGTAGTTGATTAAATAAATATTTTCATAGGGACATGGTTCGGATTATTTTTCAGGTTTTAAAAAAAGATAAAACCCAGTGACTGGCTTTTGGAAAAGAATAATATCTTACCTTAATGGCTTTCTGGATGTTGATACATGATTCTCTTATGGTATGTAGTAATTTGTTAAACCGTCCCATTTCTTGGACAAGTACAGTATTCATACTTTGCGTGTAAGTTGTTGGATATTTCCTCATTGCAGCTTCAATGTCATAATTTGAGGGAAGTTTGCCCAAAATATCACCAGCCACATCATTTACTACTTCATCTGATGATTTTGCACCAGCACCTGAAGAACGAGACTATAAACAACAGACAAAAATATATCAATCTGGCATCATAGTGAAAATCCAAAAATATGTGAATCAAAATATTCTCAAGGAAAATGGTTTCCACAATTTGCATATGAAACATTTATGCTTTCTTACCCACCATATTCCTCCAAATGATTGCTTTAGTCAGGCTCTAAAGCAGAGAAATTTAACTTTGAACAATTTGAAGGAAAGGAGAGAAAGACCTAGCCAATAATTCAGAGTCAAGAGTCAGATCAGCTCAAAATAATGTCAGAAGTACAGAAAGTAAAGGAAAACATCAGAAGTACAGAAAGTAAAGGAAAACAATAATAAAACCCTAGAATGCTGATTAATTCGATGACTAAACATGAAATAGATGACTTATTGTGAAACGTGTCTCCATCAACCTGGTAGAGAGGTAGTAGGCTACATGTATAGAATATTGTCAGACATAGACAATGTGTTGATTTATTTTACTTAATTATACTTTTGTTACAAGAGAGGGATTGAGTGGTTGGGGAAACATTATATGGTGATGTTTTTTTTTTTTTTTTCTTAAGAGCATTAATTAAAACCAAAGGGGGAATGGAGAAAGTAGAGGATAGAGCCAACATGTGAAATGAAGCAAGAGACAATATTACTTAGGTATGGGGATAGAACATAAAACATATAACTTCACATAAGACTTCACATAAAGGAGACTGAATTTAATCTGAAAATACCATTAGGAAGATATTGTGAAGCTTACTGGATATCAAATGAATTAGGTGGGTAATAAGGAGAACTGTTTTTTCCCCTTCTTCAACTGATAATGGGCACACTGGGAGTGGAAAAGAATTAGAATTATGTGATTGTATTATCAGCAATAATGCCAGTTGCATATTTATGAAATATAATCCTGTTTAGCAATTTAGAATCTCCTAAATTATTTGAGTTCTAGATGTTTGGTTTCATCAATAGAAATCCACTAAAAAAACTTCCTTCAGAAATGCAGATCAGCAACTGTTTTGCAATTGATAAGTTTAGTTGTCTGGGAGCACTTACCCAGTCAAAAAGCCCACATGTGAAGGTGACAGAACCTTAACTCAAAAAATTCTAAACTCTAAGGTCACTTCAATATAAGTATTAAAATGCAAACCAAAAAAGCACTACTATGGCTAGGAGAAGATGAATTCTTAACAAGATAAGAAGTAGAATTATTATGGAAGATAAAATAGATAATTTTGTTTACCAAAAAAAATGAAAACCAATGCCCTTCATATTAGGAGAGATGATTGGGGGAAAAAAAACTTTGCAGCACATGCAATATCATAGATTTACTGAAAATTGATATTAATGGTTTTCCCACAACTCTTCAGCATTTGCTACTTTTACCCTTGTCATCTTTGCCAGTTTGAAAAGAATCACATAATTTCAGGACACCTCTATGTATTGTCTGTTCTCTTAATATGAAACAAATTACATGATGGAAAGTATTTGTAAAAATATTAAGATAACTACTAACTTCTCTCTGTAAGAGCTTTGATCTAGGAAACTCCCACGTATCTGGTTTTAAGATTTAAAAATAATAAGAGTATTAACATTTCAAATATGTATTTACCATCACAAATTCTCCCTGCCCCAAATCTGCTCTCAATTACAAGATATATAGTTGGAATAATAAGAATTTTGGAATTACAATATCTGTCAAGGCCTGATATTGAGAAATGAGGTCAATAAGATGTTATTTGGTTGTTATTAAGTCATAAACATTCAAGAAATCATTTGTTAGTTTTCTCTTATCTTTTCCAAACTAGTTTTTGCAAATGCCATTTGAAAACCTCTACAGGCGGGTTTTTCTTTACTGAATCATCACAGAAATAAAGGTTAAGTTAAATCTGTTTTTAAGGAATCATATGTATATTTAATCTTTTCATGGTTTTTAGAGTAGCTTCTCTTTTGTAAGTTTTCAAAGAAATAAATTATTTAGTTTTGAATTGTAACAAGATTAGCCCACTGAAATAGAATTAACCAGTGAAACTCGCAGAGAAGCAAATTTTTGCATTTCAGTTAAGAATAACCTTGCTAATAAGTGGTATTATAAAAATGATGATTTGAGAGATTGTGGGTTCTCCCTTACTAGAGTTTTTCAAGGCCAGATGATCACTTTGTTTTAATTGGTAGTATATTGGGTTGTGTGGGTTGTTTTTTGTTTTTTTTTTTTTGGTGGGGGGAGAAGGGATTGTTTTATCAATTCTCTTTAAAAAGAGAAAATAATGCTGTCATTCCAACAAGCCCTCTCCTTCTCCTGAACCTGAATTCCCCCTTGTAATAAACAAATACAATAAAGCAACACACCAGGCATATCTGACAATGGATGCATTTTTCACAACTATAGATAAACATCTCTTTGCTGAGAGACAAGAGGTAGACTTTCCTGTAAAAAGAGATCATTGATCAGATTTGAATTATACAAGATGTCCTTCTTAAGGTCCCAATGAGATATACAAAAATTAAATATCTCTAAAAGTATTCCTCAAATTTCTATTTCATTTTAAGGCCATGCAAAATTTACAGGCATACTGGAATTTTATCAGGATGGTTTTCTATCATTTCATCACAACTTATGACTTCTTCTGTACTTCAAGTTCAGGTTGCTACAAATATAATGTAAAATTGTTGCTGTTGTTTTTCTTCTCCTTACTCTGGACTATCTATGCTCCTGAATTATGGCAATTCCAATCCAGAACTACTGAACTATTGCCAAACTATTACTAAAAGGGTAGTTGCTGATCTGACTTTGAGGCTATTGAGAGAGGCTGTTTAATTAAACTCTGAAGGGCTGCCCCTTGTGTATTTCATCTTGTTTGTTTGGTTCTGAGTCATTTTCTATTGGAATGAGCCTACTGTTTTATGTGTTTTATAATGTGGTACATATCATCAAGTTTAAACAAAGCTAAAAGATATTCTACATATATATATTTATATAAGATAAATCTAAAAGATAAAAGATATTCTGTGCCAGAATCCTGGGAATTACACATACCTTATTTTCCAAAGACCACTTTGCTAGTGCACACACATAAATGTTTGTTCTTTAATAACCATTTATTCATGGCAAATGAATTGGAAAAATCTCTTGTAAGTAGTGCTTTGCTAGAAGGAACCATAATACTAGTAGGAATAGCTTTCTTTATCCCTATGTCTCCTCGTAGTGACTCCTGAACCAGATGACTTTAGGTTTCTCACCTTTTTTTTTTGAACTTCCTCTCCCTCACAATACAACTTATAAGCAGAATGCACAAAAATAAAATGAACTAATCTGAAAAGCTTATTTAGTTGAATACCTTTACTACTCTTCTACAATTGATAACAATTCCACTTAATTATGTAAATTCGTGCTGCATGAACTAATTAGCTCCCACAAAATTAAATATCAATTAAGCATTGCCTATCACAGTAACTGTGAATCCTAACAGCAGATTCCATATGTTCTGAATACAGTATAAAATAAAAGGATCCATTGACAACTCTGGTACTCACTATATTGGAGGCATCTTTCATGTGCCTCATGACAGATTTGTTTTTGTTGATCACTTACCAGTGTAAGAAGAATATTATCGAATAGCAGTTGAGTTTCAGACTGATCTTTAGTGATATCAGCATTAGCATTCATGCCAAAGATCTCTGGGTCAGGATTTAAAGGCAACCGCTTAGTGTAGTCAATGTAACTAATATACTGAAAAAAGAAATGATCGGAGATTAGATATGAATTGTGAAATGGAATCTTTCCAGTTAAGTCATTTATCTTCAGTACTCAGCTTAGTGGGTTGAGCTACACTGAAGGGACCTTGAGAAAACCATATGACAAAGTGAAAGCACAAATAAGGGCTGATAAACAATAAAAGAGAAGAAGCTTGTCCCATAAAGAGAAAGAAAGAAAATGGCAATGAACATCTAAGATTTCCCATTGGTGTTACTCTGACAGACCAGAGCATCAATGTTCTGGTTTGAATTACAAGGCATTAGAGACTTACATAGCTAGAGACATTACTGAAGGATTCATAAGATCAAAGGGAAATCAGCAGCCCCAAGGTCCCACTCCTGTTTACTGAGGAGTGACAGTCCTAGTCAGCAGAGCTGTCCCTGAGTCTCAGCTGCCTGCATTCTGAGATTTACTAAAAATCCCACAGATTAAATGTAGATGTGACAGAAAAGACACTGATCTAGTGGTGAAGTCATTCCATGACCCTAACCAAAGCAAAGACTTTTTATACTCCAAAGGAAGGCTGGGCAGAGAAGATCTTGTGGTAACTCCTGGGTCAGCCTTGTTCAGAGATTTGGTGCTCAGAGAATTTATGGAAAAAAAAAAAAAAAAAGGAAGTACCTTGTCTCATGAATCAGTCTTCAAGAACTGAGGATGGATGATATATAGTTGTTATACTGGGAGATCATGTATTAGCTCTTATGAGCTCCTAATCTATAGGTCTTCTTAGCGCCCAAGAACTCTTTCTAGCCCAGTTTTATCAGTGTTTTTGGATTTGTCTTCATTTTTTCTTCACTTTACAAATTCCCACAAACAAGTTTAGCTTGAGATAAAATTAACTCTTCATACTCTCATTTTCATTTCAGTATCCTCCAGCTGCCTGTGATTACTCTAAAAACTGTGATCCATAGTCATCTAGATACCTGGTAACTAAATGCCTACTCCATTCCTATCTCTGAGAAGGAACTGCTAGCTCTAAATCTCAACAAAGAGAAACATTATCTCTTATGCTGTTATTGTGGCAAGTTTAGTTGCCAAACTGATCTTCCTAAAGCACAAACATGAACATATCACCCCTCCCTTAAAATAATATTTGAGGGCTGCCTATTGCTTCCAGGATCAAATAGAAGTTTCTTCATTTGGCAGAAAGCCCTTGACAACTTGTCCCTGAACTAACTTTCCATCTTTACTACATGTTATTCACCACCATACAACACTGTGGTTTGGCTAAACTGTTTTTGTTTGTTTGTTTGCTTGTTTTTTGTTTTTTTTGTTTTTTTGTTGTTGTTTTTTGTTTTGTTTTGTTTTTTGGTTTTTTTTGCTGTTCCTCATCCATAAACTCCATCCTGTGCTTCTCTGTCTCTGTACTGGCTAAATTCCAGCGTTCATCTTCGTCTCTAGAATTCCTAGTTTCTTTCAAACCTGACCTTGAATGTTGCCTTCTACATGAGGTCTTTCCTGATACCACCATCTATCTGTTAGTACCTCACAATCACCATGCAGCAATTTTTATCTATTTTCAATTTCGCCACACATATATGCCTACACTGGATAGACCATGAATTAGTTCCTTCATGAGAGGAATAGTCTTTTATTTTTGTCTGTGAATGTTTTACTCCCTCCACAAACCTACAGCATAATGTCTAGGCACAATAGATATTTAATGAATGTATTTTAAAAAATAATAGCAGACATTTCATTATACTGTTAATTTCAGTTTTCTTAAAAATGAGCATACTTACATCACCACTGGGAGGAGCATAATAGATACCACTGGAGTCAAATTTGTAGTCTGGATTTTCAACTATCTCTGTACTGTAAAATTTGTTTAAAATGCTGCGCAATGTACGTCTGTCCCAGTCATCAGTAACTCTGCCACCATAATTGCATTCACCAGTCATGTATCGCAGTGCATCATAGGGAAGTTCCTAAAAATAAGATGTCAGTATTTCAACCAACTCAAGACTTCCCATATTACCATTTTTATACAATATATTATACTTTGGGTCACATTAAGTAAAGACTTCTTCCTCAAAGCTATTTTTTTATATTTTCTTATAAGCAATATAATTTTCTTGCCCTCTTTTTTTCCCACTGACTCTAACCCTTAACAAATGCCTTGTATATGTGTCTTTTATTCAAGAAATAGAACTCTCAATATAATTGTATTTCCTTTTGAAGTGGTTATGGTGGCAAATGAATCATTTTAGTCTTAAAATTATACTTAATAATATCAACAGTCAAGCTTATAGTGCATGATATAATCCTTAAAAGATCTATGAAATTTTTTATTCCACCTATTTCCACTAATTCTTACCACAACTTTATCTCCCTTATCTTCGTCTGATGAACACTGGAAGCTTATTCTATGAAACCATTGTCCATTCATTCTTGAGAGAAAAAATACAACAGAGTCCAGAAGGCTGGGCTGTGACTATATCATTTGGTTTCTTAGTATTTTATCATTAAATCATAATGAATGCTTGAGATCTTTGCCAGAATATTGAGATCTTTGTTGGAATGTATAACCTCCAAGGTATCTACCCATTCTAAATTTTTTTTGACTTAGTCTTATTTTTATGATTTTTAATCAGTTGCTGATAGCAATCCCTTCTTTCTCTCTTCTCCTCAAAGTAAAAGAAAGCTGGTATTAGAAGCAAAATGATAAAATGGACTAGGGGGTCAGAAGATCTAAGTGCTAGTCCTGGTTTTGCTATCAGCTCAGATTAAGTTTCATAACAGAAGATCAGACATTTTAGCTACTTTAATTAGTTCTGTACTGTTAATAATTAGGTACATCAGAGGCTACTAGGTATTAACTGATGAATTCATCTCATGAGAGTTGAAATTAATCGGAAGGCTCTTAAAGTGTAAATGAACTTAAAAATGTCACAAAGAGCAAAACAGAAAGGTGCTTGCTATTAATTTTCTATACCTCATACTGGTTTAGAAACATGTTGAGCTGCTGCACACTGATTCTCAGGTCAGTCTCATTGAATTCATAAGGGATATTCCATCCTAGAGGTCCAAATTTCCGTCTTTCTTGAACTAATGCATGGAAGAAACAGAGGCCATAGAGCAATTTCTTGAATTCTTCCTTTAAAAACAAGATAGCAATTATTACATCACTTAATTTTTCCTGCTCTCACATCATAAATAATAATGGTAATGCTTTATTGTTTCAATAGAGCATTATTCTTTTCAAAAAAGGCTTTCACATATATTAGCTTCCTAAATATTATTTGAGTATTAATGCTTATTCATAATAAATCAACAAGTATCTATATGCCAGGCACTATACTAAGCCCTGGGGGGATAAAGACAAAAATGAAGCAATTCTCACATTGACTTCCATTTCTCCAGTGCCTGATGGTGATGTGGAGGTGACACTGAGTTCTGAAAAGAGGGAAGCCAAAATTTAAGTTCTTGAAGATCCTGCCAGATTTCAAAGGTTTTGTCCCTCTCATGTCTAGAGAAATAGTCTAATTTTGTAAAGACTATATTTAAGTTTTCTATCTTAGTTCTAAAATGATTCTACAGGTGTAGAATTTTCATAATAACTAGTATTTATTTCTAAAGAGATTTAAGTTTTGCAAAGTACCTCACAAATATTATCGTATTTCTTCATGACAATCTTGGGAAATAGGTGCTAATATCCTCATTTTATCAGTAAGGAATCTAAAGCAAATTAAGGTTAAATGATTTAGTCAGGGTCACATAGCCATTAAGTATCTAAAATTGGATTTGAATTCAGGTCTTCTAGATGCTTGGTCCAGTGCTCTATCACAATATCGCATAGATGCTTAATCATGATTATTATCTAACATAATGCTTAGAGGATAAAAATCTGTTTCAATGAAAGGAGTTATTGTGAACTCAGTTGGGGTTTTCTTGGCAAAAATACAGATTTGCCATTTGCTTCTCTAGTTCATTTTACAAATAAGGAAACTGAAGCAGAGTTAAATGACTTATCCAGGCTCTAATAAGTATTGAGGACATATTTGATTTTTGTTTTAGGCTTTTTTTGTTTTGTTTTGTTTTGTTTGTTTGTTTGTTTTTTTGCAAGGCAATTAGGATTAAAGACTTGCTCAGGGTCACACAACTAGGAACTGTTAAGTGTCTGGGGCAGAATTTGAATTCAGGTCCTCCTGACTCTACGGCCAGTACTCTATCCACTGTACTATTTAGCTACCCCTGAGTCCAGATTTGAACTCAATAAGATAAGTCTTTCTTACTCCAGGCCCTGTGCCACTTTACTGCCCACCTCAAAAAATAAGAATTTAAGTAATAAAATAATTTAAGTTAACAAAACAATATTTAAAAATTTAACAAAAATAAAAAAATTAAAAAAAAAAAAAACCTTTTCTAGATAGTTAAGAAAAATTTTATTAAGAAATGAAGAAATACATTTAGGATGGTTAAGTGATCTCCCGAAAGTCATACAACAAATGGCTAAGCTAAGACTAGGATTCGGTGAAGCAGCACCATGCTAAGACCTTTCTGTATTCTCAATTTCCTTGAATGGAAGAACTAGACAAGGTGGCCTTCAAGTTTCCCCTTATTTCTAAATCTCTAAACCTAAGTCGAAGTTCTCAAAATTGCTAATCTAGTTCTCCATTCCTCATGCTATTTTTAAAGGATACTAATAATTTTTCTTGTTCAAAAGCAGCATAAAAAAGGCACTAGTACAAGCAGGGCCCTAGAACCAGCCATAGAGGGAATGAACAGCAGAAGTTGTTTATAGACATTCAGCCAACTTGTTTACACATAAACTTGTTTATTTGTATGCAAGCTCATTCCTTAAATTTAATTATGACTTAGTAATATCTCAGGGTATATTGTAATTTTTGAAAATTAAGAATTTGGTTCAATAACAGGATACTTTAAAATTTTTTGAAACCTCAGTATTTAATAATGTGGCTAACAAATTTGCAAAAATGACTCTACCACAAAGGTGAGAGGAACCTGCCATTTGTGGATACAAGCACTATAAATGCTGTTTGAACAAAATGAATATAATTACATATAGGATAAGAAAAAGCAAATTTTACACCTCAAGAACAAGATGTTAAATTGGTTCAAAATCTTTTTTTTTTTTTTTAAGTTCTTCCTTATTTTTCTGATTTTTTCCTTCACATGCTTTGAAAACAAAAGTATGGGCTTTTTAATGGCAGCAACTTACTAAAGTTCATAACCCCTATTAAAATGAGCTTTCTTCCATTTTTAATTATGGAAAAATGATGTAAAACAATTTTAGGTCAGAGATGTTCATGTACAAAATCCTAATCATGAAAACAGTAGGTGGTTTCCCAGCTATCTTGGTGAGTCGGAAAAAGGCACTTATGATTTCCATCAATCAACCAGTACAATTATTTTGGCTCTCGTTATAGTTATATTGAGAAAATATTTTTATGTTTTAATTTAGAGATATGGTCCCAAATAGCAAAGGGCTTAGTTAATATCCTGCTACAAGATCTCCAGCCTTGCAGATTTGTATTGAGAATGGCTTATATCTGACTTTCTAAATAGAAATCGAAGTTATTAATGGCATACCACAAAATCTCTGCTGAGAAGAAAGAAGACTAGTGGTAAAATAAAAGTAAAATATTAATAAAAGACTTCACTGCAGTCAGTAATCAGTAATCAAAACCAACTTCATTGCAGTGAAGAAAGCCTACTTAATTTGATAGATTTTACTCAGAGCACACATCCATAATCACCAGAGGCCACTTTCAATTGCTTTACAGGGCTGAGGTAACAAGGCTAAGACGTTACTTACAGGCTTTTTGCAGCCATTGAAAAACTCAGGGTCAGAGATTGGGTCCATCAGGTATGATCGAATAATATTAGCCCGTAAACCTTTAGGTGCTTCATTAGTCATTTTTACTCCATTCTGAAGCACAGACACAGGGAAATTTGGAGAAGGGTAGCTTGTTAACCAAATTCGGAAATCTGGATGGGTTGTTTCTGGACTTAGTTCCTATAAAATGGAAACCAGATAGAAAACAGAAAAGAAAACTTAAGGAAAATGATGAATTCTCTACAACATAAAACTACTCCTGTTCTGTAGAAAAATATATTTTTACAAATCATCCTCAAAGAAGTCTTGCTAAAATAATTTGTCATAAGTAGTTTACAAAAGCTTATGCTACTAGAACTGAGAAATCTAAACCTGAGGTACATGGATAGGTAGGGGGTCTATGAACTTTTTTTTTTTTTTTTAAGATTGTATCTTTATTTTCATTAACTTCTAAATGAAATTTAACATCTCCTTCCATTATGAATTTTTAAAAAATTTTCTGCAAAAAAGTCCATGGGTCTGACCAGTCTGTTAAAGTGATTTATGACAAGGAAAAATTTAAGAACCTCTGTTTTAGAAATTTCATAAGACCTAGATTTTAAATAATCTCTGACAAGTAACTACAGTAGGACATATTAAATTTTGTCCCTTAATTTAAAACAAACATTGAGGACTTTTGGACTTCCCTTTTGATGGAATCTCATTGCTATGTATAATTTTCTAACTTTTTTCTGGAGTACAAACAAGGAAATGATCATAAGTAAATTAGGGAAAAGTGACACAGGTCCTTCAGATTCAAGAGGAAACTAGGTGACTTTAATTAACCATAATTGTCTGTAAAATAATTATTAATAATGTCTAGCATTTATATTGCTTACTCTGTTCTAGGCACCATACTAAATACTTTATAAATATTATCTCATTTTATTTTCATCACCCTATGAGGTAGGCACTATTACTATTCTCATTTTACGGTTGAGGAATCTAAGGCAAACTGAGGTTGTGTCTTGCTCTGTCACGTAGCTAATAAATGTCCAGGGCTGGAATTGAATGTCTGACTCTAGAACAAGCATTCTATCCACTGAACTACCTGTCAGTCAGTCTATAAGTGAGTCAACATCTTATGTGGCAGGCGCTGGGCTTAGCCCTGGAGATACAAAAAAGAGGAAAAAGACCATCTCCAAACTCTCCAAGAACTCTCAGTCCTGTATAGACCCCTGAACTTTAGATCTTCCAATTGTTTTCTGGATTGCTTGAATACTTTATGGATACCTCAGACTCAATATGCCCCTAATGAAACTCATCTTTTTATCCTTCCAAACATTCTACCTTGCTGAATGCTCATCTCCTCTGGCCCTGATGTATGGTAAGGGCTTTGAGTGCAAGGACAGTGTACATTTTCTTTGTCTCCCCAGAGCCTCCCTAGCCCAGTGCTTTGCACATAGTTAGAATTACCTAGTCTATCCAAGGACCTTTCTGGATGGCTAGTGTATGTCAGGGAGTGACTATCAAATATTAAGCTTTGCTATCTATGCAAATGCTCTCCCCTATATCCTGATGTTTTCCCATGATGATTGGTAACTACACCAGTTTACTCATTTCTATGTTTTCATTTCCCCTTATTACAACTGTAACTGCATATCCTTAAACTACTTAAATAGCTATGTTAATTAAATTAAGTTCTAGGGTATGGAGAAGAATTTGGAAAGTTAGAATAGTCTCATCATGGCATTTTAATTACAATTAAACTTATATATTAACACATTTTCTTTGGACCTTACAAAGAACCTTATTTGTATTTCTCTTATATACTTATGTGCTAGACTCTGCTAAGTTATAAGCTTCATGAAGGCAGTGACTTTCATTTTTATTCCTCCCTCAACATGGATACTTTGAACAAGGATGACATTTAATAAGTATTTGTTGAGTTGAATTAAAAAAAAAATAATACTGAATAAAAAAGTCACGTATATGTGGATTACTGAACTTGTTTTCATTTTCTTCCCTATCTTCTCTATTGAAAGGAAGGATTAGTGTAGTGTTAAGAGGGAAGATTTTATTGATTTGGCAATGGAATTATTTGACTATCCTAGATATCTTCTGACAAAACAGAAATGAAGTTTATGAGGGCAGTTCAGTCACTAAATTAGATGTGCATTTATTTGAGGATGTCTTGGTATATATATTCAATCCTTTTATATATGTGTATTAAACATTCTCATTTTGAATGAGGATAGTGCAATGCTCATAAAGCAGAAGATATTCAACAAATGTTGCTGGCTGACCATTAAGGATTATTTCACAGACAAATTCATCATCTCTACTTAATACTTTGTTAAAAAGCCAGTGGGGTCACATGTAAGCTAGTTCTCCATATTTACCATCATCATTCTCAATGATATCATTTCTTGAGAATAACAAACTTTTTTACCTCACAAACTTTCTCTAATGTTGACATCCAAGATGTTGCAAGATGGCAGTTCTGAAGAACAACCCAGGTTCCTTCCTTGACTGCTTTCTCTATCATTTTCATAGCGATGGGCCCTTGGCCTTGACCAAGGGATAAGGAGCTGAGTTTGGATCCCCCATATCCCTGCATATGATAAATATTACAAAAGTTACTAAAACTGGAATGTATACTTCTAAATATTCAATGTAAATATTTGTTAAATATCAGTTATAAAAGAGTATTAGTCAGATTGAATTAAGTATCATTTCCAAGAATTGGGGAATATTGCATAACCTTTTGAAAGCTTGCTGTCATATGGTGATTGGTAGGTGATTTAAAGATTCTTTAAGTACTAGATTAAATTAATCAATTCAAGGAAAAACAATCGCATGCAGAAATCCTGAATACAAAGGGAACTTTCTTGGGAAATAAGAGGGTCTAGTGGATGTAATACTGTACTTCAAGTCAGAAAGATCTGAGTTCAAATATTTCTTAAGGCACTAATTATGTGGAACAAGTCACAGAACTTCTCAGTTTCAATTTCCTTAGCTATAAAATGAAAGGTAATAAAAGCATCTAACTCTTAGGGTTGTTATGAGGATGACAAGAGAGAATATATGTGAAGCAAATATTTATTATTATTTTGTATAGTTTTTGATGCCTAAAAGTAATGATAATATATAGCAAAAAGAAAAACAATAAAAAGAGACTTTTGACCTGAAGGAAAAGGATTGTCTATTATATAATTATGATCTAATTAAGAAAATTTAAATTTTAAATTTTAAAATAAGAATATAATTTTTATATTGTAGAAAGTAAATATTTCTAATATCTTGGTTTTTTTAAATCATTTGTTGAAGAAAATAAGGATTGAAGGAGAAAAAAATCAGAAAATAGTGTTAATGTCATAAGATAAAATATGAACCCTCCATTAGAAATTTCAAATTTGAAAAGCTCTAAGAAAATTCTAAATTGACAAGTTTGGTCCATGTTTTTTGGAAGAACTTTATTCTAGTCAGTTTTCAAAAAAGCAAAGTTTAGAATTCAAGTCACATTTTACCACTGAAGTTGATCTTTAAAAGAGAGTCAGTGAGACAATATGTTCAGTACTTAAGTCTACCACATCCATATTCTTCAGTGACTTTAAAAAGGTTGTGTCATAAGCCACACAAATATCCTTTCTACCACTGTCTTCTGGTTACTTTTCCAGAGTCTGTGGCACTGGAAAGAAGTATGGGGATAGGAGGAGAGGGAATGTAATGTAGAGACCCAGTTGTATTTCCTCTTGATTTATAATGTTTGGTCATCTATGGAAATTATAAGAAGTAATCCTAAACCAGGTTTCTCACCACTACCTTCTACCTGGCTGAATTATTATTTTGGTTGTGGGTGAGTTTACAGCATTCATGAAGATAGGATCAATCAGTCATTCAATAAAGATGTAATAAGTGTTTACAATGAACTAGACACTGTTAGAATCTAAAGAGATTTTTATTATGCAGTCCTTCTAGGGATTAGAGAAAGTCATGTTAATATACTGTTGCAAGAATTGCTATATAACAACTAGAAAGATCAAGAACTAGTGTCATAATGTTTGTTCAGAACTTTGGTGGAAGTTTACCAATTCAATAAATGAAATATTTCATTATATAAGTTTATGTCTAACGGAAATAGCTATAATGCTTAGTGATGATGGATATTTAATGTTACCACCATTTTTTGGTTTTTATTCTAATATGGTTTTAAACAAATTTCTGACTCCAAATTCAATGCTCTTTTTTACAATAACACTCAGTTTTCCAGAATATAAGAAATCTTCACTATGTTAAGACATTGTGTTGCATATTATAGCTATTTAAAAAAAATTCATAGTGACTACAAAACAAGTAGAAATTTAAATGCTTTCCAAAAGGAGAAGAAAAATTAAATCCTACTATTATTTATCTTATCTTCCCATTCAAGTATGCATGATAAGAAATTATGCAGCAAATTCTTTATGATTTAAAAAAAATATAACTTTCAATTCTCGGCTCTCTTCTAAATTAGCCAGTCCCTTGACTATGTTTAATTTGTTGCTAATATGATAGTTCAACAAAAGGGTAGACCTTGACCTTCATTGATAGAGTTTCCTCACCTGGGAATTGATAAAGGTTTGGAATAAGTGTAGGTTACTTTATCAATGAAATCACAAATCCAGTTACTGTCTTTACTTATTCCTATACAAAAAGAAAATAGAAATAAAAGGGTGAATATCATCCTCCTCATTCCCCCCCCACTAAGCCAAAGATAAGAAGATTGGGATAGACTAGGTGCTTAGTTTACAAAAGGAATTGTAAACTTCCCCATAGATCATGTGTTGCTTAAAGTACCACAACTAGATGGAAGCTATCTATGAAACTTACTTCTAGGTGAAGTGCTAGCAAGCCATACTATGAAACTTCTACTTATATTAGATGTTTAGGGGTCCATTAGCCTTAGACCTCTAAGCTTTTAGAGGCTCTGCTTGAGCTGTACACACATGGCTAAGATCTAGATTTCAAACAGACTTTTTTCTTAATTAGGAAAAATATCTAACAATGCGTATCTATTTTAAAATTACCTGATCATCAGCAAATTTGAGAAGGGCTGCCATAGGATCAGAACCAGGAGAGAGCACAAAAATCAATGGTGCACAGCAGTTACTATCTCCAAATGCCTTGGACAGATCAAATGGTGGTGGTTCAATAAATGGACGACCCAAATGACTAATTATAAATTCTTGTACCATTGGAACAATCTTAAAAAAGCAAAGAAATAGGATTTTAACATTTAAGTTTGTTATTTAAGATACTTCAGAGCATGGGGATGCTAAAAACAAAAAAACTATTTTTAGAATAACAGAGAATTCTAGTCATCTTATTCCTTAATTACTCATTGTTATAAGAGTAGTTTCTCACAATATTTTAATTTTTATAGCTATGTTTTATCTACCAAGTATATATGAAGAGTATTTTTAAGGTAGTTTATTACTGAAAATTTTGCTCCCAGGCACTCATCTTCCAATCCACTTTGCTGGCTGTCCTGCTTCTGCCCTCCCTGATCCTTCAGAATTCATCAGATCATCAGAATCCAAACCCTAAGCCCTGTGGCAACTTAAAATACTCAACTGGAAGGCTCCCTACTTCTGGCTGACCTGTCTTGATTAGGGATAGATGAGTGAAGATTTACTAAATCCACTATATCTACAGCTGGCCACACAAACCAGGTTTCACTTCCCTTTCATCCATATGTCCACTTGGGGTTATCTTTGAAATTTATAAAGAAAATGAAAGGGCAAGGGAATAGGATAAGGGGAAGGTGTATAGAAATGTATGTAGATCAATAAGAATGGGAGAGATCAATGGATTTATTTTTAAGGGTATAAAAATCTTCTAAATTTAGATAGAAACAAAAAAAACCAAGGCTATATAGGGTGAGGAGAGAGGACAAGGGAGGGATGCTTGGAAGGAAATGGATAGATTAAGAAACAGGAGGACAAGGTAGTGGGTAGAAGCAAAACAAGGGAGTGATTAGGGATAAGAATAGGTTGAGAAGGGTGGTGAGGAAAATAAAGAGGAAAGTAAATGTGTTATAGCTTAGAATATGCATTGGATGAATTCACCCATAAAATGGAAACAGATAGATTAAAATTTTGAATTCAACAGTACCATGTCAGGAAATGGCTTAAAAGGAAAGATACATGCAAATATAGCATAAAGATCAGAAGTAAAATTTATTAAGAAAAATCATGTAGTAATCATGATCGTAGAAAGTTAAAGCTAAAAGAGACTTTATCAAAAGAGAAAAATAGAGAAACTATACTATATGTTAGTTATATTAATCGATATTGTTTTATACTATATAAAGTAACCAGGCAATATAAAATTGGAACATTGCTCTGGTGTAGGAATGATGAGCTGATGGACTTAGAAAAATATCGAAAGACTTAGAAACTCATGAAGGAAGATGCTATTCACCTTCAGAGAAAAAGAAGACAAGGAGAAATCTACATAGTGTGGTCTTACATATATGCATATGATTGTATATGTATATATGTGTATGTATGATTATAGATATCTATACATGTGTACATATGTAAATGTAGCTATGTAAGTGTATAGTATGTGTGCATATATATATATATATATACACAAACACTTGGTTATAAATTTCTGCACTGCAGAGAACAAAAGAAAACTTACAAGGAAGCAAAGAAAAGTTAGCTAGCTCTGAACACAATATTATTTATGATATAGGGTTTCTTGAAATGGAAATACATTGCTTTATATTTCTAATTCTCTCAAGTTCTGCTATGCATATGACAATAATTTTCTTTTGTACTTAAGTTTTTTAAAAAATTTAATTAATGAAAAAGAAAATGTAGTTTCCCCAAACTCTAATTTATTATTAAAAATTACAATTCTCAACAGAAGTAAAAGTAATCTTAAGGAAGATGATGCAGAGAAAGCATAAGATGAGTCTAGGATTTGGAAAAGAACTCGGGCAAAAGAAGGCTTTTCATATAATTTTAGTTTTCATATATAACCCATTTTTTGTGGGCAAAGGACTTACTATTGGGAAATATAGTCTTGGATGGCATGTGGGAAAGGGTTTCCTTAATTTCAAAGCTCAGCTTCACATTTACCTTGTCAGGTCTCATACAGCGAATGACAAGCATCCTTTGAAACTCATTTACTTTTTCTTCCCATGATTCAGGAAAGGCTTCATGATGTGGTTCCTATAAAAATGGAAGAATCTAACTGATTCAAATCTAAATACATAAATCTTTTGTACATACTAACAAAGGATCATAGATTTGGAGGTGGAAGGGACTTTCTAGATCCAACTCCACACTTTATTGATGAAGGAATAAGGGTCAACTTGTCCAAAGATACATAACTAATCACAGAGACATAAACTGTGACTTAACAGCCTTTTTCACTGTACCAAACTTCTTCCATATTAAAAGCATATTGGATTGCCTTTCCTAAATTGGAAATTTGATGTGAATTTAAAAACCAGTAAAAAAGAGTTTATATAATAACTAATTGAGAGGATAGATGAAGTTGGGAATATAATTTTTTAAAGGTATTAAGTGGTTCCTAAATACAAGCAACTGTATTAGGGATTAAAGTTATAAAGGGGAAAATATCATAAAATGAATTAATCCTGGTATCAAGAAGGGGAAATAAAATACTTGTGTTTGATCTTGTATGTATTATATATTATACAAGGAAGGGCCATAGAGAAGATATAGAATCAAAAAGACCACAAAAAGTTCACTGAACTTTTAAAGGTTCCTCCTCTGTTTCCTCCTCTGTAAAAGGGCATAAAATTAATTTTACCATGCACTTCTCAGAGGAGAATCCTTATAAAAAGCATAAGGCAAATATCAGCACACATATATCTTGCTGCCTTCCTCCCTCCCCCAAATAATGAAACCGGTCTCTCAGAGTAAATTTCATCATTCTCGTCAACCTGATCCACCCAATCCCCCAACTATCTAAGCTAATCCTCAGAAACTAGATTTATGGTTTCACCAAGCCCTAACATATCTTGTGTTCTACTGACATTGCAAAGTCCCCTTCATGTACCAATGAGGCATAGAGATGGATCTAGAAGTAGAAAGTTTAATTGAACTTCTACCAAACTGTAAATGACCATGTCACTGGGTAATAGTGATAAGGATCAGAAAATCAGGTAGAAAAGGTTGAATAAGTTCAGTGACATGAATTTAAAAATGGTAGGTTTTGGTTTATGACATTATATAGGTTTGCGAATTTCTAAAAAAGTATTTCTTTGTTTTATATACAAAATTCCATTTTATAAATTCTGAAAATATTAAGACTCAATGTTTTTGTCTAACTTTTTTTTTTACTTAAATATCTAATAAGATAATGCCATGTGAAACTCATGTTGGAACTAATCTTCCAAATTCTAGTTAATAAAAAAAAATCTAATAGTGTCACCACATCTAAAAATAATAAATCTTTGTGATATTCATTAGTCATTGTCTTTGTTGTTTATCTTTCACACTCAGAGAGGACCAAAATGACATCACAATGTCAGGGTCAATATACAGTGTGTCCAGCTGTGGCTGATCATACTGATAAAAGCTCAGAAGCTTTACTAATAATTGGTCACAAATAATCTATGTGGCCATTTGGGAAGAAGATGTCTCTAAATTTGTGCATTACAGTTACTTTTTGAGCTACCACAAGTCTGCTTTGTTCACAGAGCACAGTGCCTTCTTTGAAGCAGCCATGATGCTGGGAGGGTCCAGTGCCAGTGTCTCCCATGTTACATAATCAATTCTAAAATTCTTCAGAGACCTTGAAAGCATCTTTGTGTCACTTCTTCTGACTTCCATGTGAGTGCCTGCCTTGTATGAAATAATCTTTTAGACAAGCATACATTTTGACAAGGTGCCCTGCCTGGCCATTTTGAAGTTATACTCTTTTCAATAGAGTTTGAATGCTTGGAAGTTTAACTCAAGAAAGAGTCTCAGTGTCTGGTATCTTATCATGCCAGGTGATCTTCAGAACTTTCCTAAAATAATTCAAATAGAAGGAGTCAAATTTTCTGGCTAGGTCCACGTATACTGTGCATATGTCAAGATCAAACAATATCTCTGTAGATCTTCAATTTGGTAGACAGCCTAATGCATCTTACATATTCTTTTGGAGCCTTCCAAGTTCTGAGCTATCTCTGGAGATGCATGTGTCAACTTCATCACCTATGTTGGCAGCCCTGGAAAATATACTGCCAAGATAAATGAGCTTATCTGTAACATTCACAATTTCTTTAATTGGTGTAGAACTGGTGGATGGAGAATCTGTTTTCTTGGTGTTGGTTGTTAGGTAAAAATACAGAGAATTGAGCCACACTTTGTTGCATCTCAGCCTCAGAGGCTACACTCAGTACATAATCAGTTGAGAACAAAAAGTCACATATTAACTCTCTCCACTTTAGTCTTGACTTATAGCCTTTTCAAGTTAAATAAATTGTCAATGTATTAGCAGATCTTGATGCCATTTTTGTCTTCATTGAAATATCTGACAACATCACTGAAAACATCATGGTTTTTTTTTTAAGTATGGAGGCGAGCACTCAGCACTATTTTACTCTAGTAGTGAGTGAGATAGTATGAAAACATTATCCATTATCCAGAATCCATGCAGGTATGCCATCATTAAACGGTATACAATATTAATGAACTTCTCCAGGTAATTAAATTTTGTCATGATCTTCCATAGGCTGACAGTATCAAAAGCCTCAGTTAGATCAATGAATGCTGTTTGCATTCTTCTGTTTGGCTCCTGGCATTTCTCCTGGAGTTGTTGGGCAGCAATCATCGTGTTGACCATTCCTTAGCCCCTTCTAAAGTCACATTGTCTCTTGGATAGTGACCATCTTCCAGATGAAGGATCAATTTATTAAGGAGGACTCTGTGTGGCCATTTGGGAAGGAGATGTCTTTAACTTTGTGCATTTCAGTTACTTTTGAGCTATCACAAGTCTGCTTTGTTCACAGAGCACAGTGCCTGGCAAGAATTTGCCAGCAATGACTAGAAGAGAGGATGCCCCCTCCCTCCCCTTTTCACCCATCTGTGGTAACTGCAAGACACAACTTATTTGTTTTTCCTTTGTATAGATGACAATAGAGGTATCTTTGATCTCCTAGAGGATCTCCTATTGCCCTCAGTTTTTGTATGTGCAGTACAATGCCATGGTCCCCCTTCCTTGCAGATTTCTTCTAGAATGGAATCAGCCCTGGCCACTTTGCCACAGGAGAGAAGCCTATTCAAAACCTTGTTGTTCTGTTGGAAGTACAAGTAGATGGATTAACTTCAAACTAAGATGAACAGTCAGTAACTTCAGTATTAGTTAGTGATGGTCTGCTGAAAATACTATGTAAGTATTCTCCCCTTAGGTCCAGGATCATGTCCTTATCACTGATCAGTGTGACTCTATCAGAGTTGATTAGTTGAGATACACCAAATGTTTTTGGTCCTTAAATAGCCTCTAGGACATCATAAAAAGTGTTTTGGATTGTTACTATTAGCATGAAACTGAATTTCATCTGCCTTCTTATTAAGGCCAAAATTCCATCTGTAAGTTTTGCTTGTACTTTACTTTTGATGGAATCGAATGCCTCTTTTTTAGAGATGGACAATTTATTCTGCTGCTAGACTCGGGAGAGTCTTTCATTTAGTAATTTCTGAATTTCCTCATCATTTTTATCAAACCAATATTGACATTTGTGAGTATTCTGGCCCAAATAAGAAAAGGTGGTACTGTATACCAAATCTTTGAAAACTACACATTCATTTGTATTTTTCTTCCCAGGTTATTTTAACCTTCTGAATCCAATTTTTCTTGTGCAACAAGAGAACTGTACAGATCTGTACACATATATTGTATTTAAGATATACTTTAATATGTTTAACATGTATGAGACTGCCTGCCATCTAGGGGAGGAGGTGGAGGGAGGGAAGGGAAAAGATCAAAAATTTCATGAAACAAGATTTTGTACATACCAAACTATCATATACTTTTTTCCATTCATCTTTCAATGACACAAACTCCTTACGAATGCCTTTGAAGTCTGGCAATTCATCCAATCGACATATTTCATCCCATGATTTCTGGGGAAGCCATATACAAGGGTTGGAAAAAGGATTGTCCAAACCAATGCCACCAGTTAGCAGAAACCGCCAATCATCTTCACTAACCTTGAATAAAATTGCACAGAAGGAAGAAATAAAGAAACTAGAAAATCTGCTTGTACTTTAGTCAACTTTTGGAAGATTTTGATAGCTTAATTATTAAGGGGTAAATGCCTTTTCTATAGAGAGGCAAATTTTCCTGCTGCTAGACACTGTAGAGTTCTCATTTTTCTTTTAGTAGTTTCTGAATTTCCTCATCATTTTTATCAAACCAATCCTGACATTTCTTTCAATCAATCTGCACATGTTTACTAAGTACCTATTAATTGTTGGAAGATAGAATAGCAGTTAATTTTTTAGTTTAAATACTTATAGAATCAGAATCTGAGCTCATATTCAGAGACCCCTTAATCTAATTTATACTTGAACATTGCAGTTTGATTATTACAGAGGATTTTGCAGATTTCTCTATTATTTAAATGGAAGAGGGCTAGATTCTTCTGCTAATGGGACACCCTAGGTATCATGATCTTTCACATGTGATGATAAGTTACTTGCTGTTTTTTCTCATTTGCCACAATTCTTCTATAATGAAGGTCAAGTTTTCTTCCAAAGGTACATAACAATACCTAGATTGTTCTAGGAATCATCTGATGAGGAATGTACATTCCAGAAAGGAGTTTCTTCACCAAGAAATTCTGAATGAAAAAAATCCTTTCAAAATTTTTCTGCCACTACTGTGGCCTTTAAGGAAAGCTCCAAATTCAGCAGTAGAGTCTGATTGTATTGGAAGCATTAAAATAAAATGTGTTCAAGTTTCAATTCTCCTTAACTAGTCATTTTACATAGTCCTCAGAATTATCTTTTAGATGTGTATTTCACAAGCATATGAATAATATATTCAATGATTAGATAAGGAGTGCCAAAATATTAATTAAATCTGGAGGGACACCTAGGAGTTCACGAATTTCCAACAGAATCTTTAGTATTACTAGACACCATTATTTTCTTAAAAGCCCTAACCTTCATTTATGTTTTAAAATTAATCATTGCCTCTATTGAATTACTATTAAGAAACAGCATTGTAAAAAACACACAAAAAAAATTAAGGTCTTTCTAAATTACAAATTTATTCACTATGTGGGCAAAAGCTAAAAGCTATCACTGAGTTCCAGGACTATAAAATGCAAAAATAAGTCATGTTTCCAAAAAGTCTGGTTGAGAAATATATATGAAAAGCTGTCTTTTAAAAACCACTTCACATTTTAGATGGATGCATTTAAATTGGTCAATTTTCCTTCTAATTATTAAAACCATTGAAGAGAGAACTATTTTCAAATAGTACTAAGTAGTGCTAAAATTCCACTATATCAAACCCAAACTGTTTGATTAAGCTAGCAAATTGCTTCAAATATTTAAGCATGTACTTAGTCTATTTGGTATAAACATATTGAGGCAATATACTAAAATACAGAATTGGAATATCTTTCTAGATTATTTTATTTTAGCTTATCAAAACATGTAGTTTTAACACTTTATCTACAACTTATTTTTCACTTCTGTAATTGTCTCTTGTTACAATGAGCTGCATTAAATGTACGTAGCATTATTTATGGGTCGAATTTTGCTGTTTTGTGGATGTCTTTATGAACCAATAACTTACTAACAATATAATTTTCATATTTCAATGCTTTATGAAAATTTTCAAGAGGTACTGACCGAATTTTCATGTAACAGAAGATTCATGTTTAGACAAAAGGAAAAGAGCATCTTATCCTTTTCAAAGAGTGAACGGCAGACATTAACATACAATGAATAAGTAAAGTGGTCCTGGAGAATGTGTAGCCTATGAAGAAATAAAAGATTGGAAAAAAATTAAAAATTAATATCACTTTAAAACACATGTATTTACAAAAACCTATTACAAATCAGTTAGACCTTCATTGTTCTAATAAACTTCCTGGTCAATTACCCAAAAAACAATAAAGAATCCTCATTAACCACGTGAACCAATTTGAGAGGAAAACAGTATAGAAACATTTCAATGGAATAACATTTTACTGTTGACTGATTTTTTTTAAAGCTACCCATATTCCTTTTGAAAAAAAGCATTGCACATGATAATACTAAATTGTTGTTTTAAAAGTCTTGTGTCTTATTTTTTGAAGATACATGTCTGGTGAGTTTTTCATTAATTTCCCATAACAGTTTACATTTTGATTATAAAGGCATTTTTCTAACCAATTATTTATATCTGAGGATCCATTCAAAGCACTATTTCTTATTTAATAACATAGATAAGATATTGATATTCTACTTTGGATATGAAATTAATAAAAGAAAACTTGAAAAATCACAAAACAACAATAGACTACATTAATAATGACATTCTAAATAAACCAGTAGGACAACTAATAATCATAGTATGATCAGTTATCTTTTTAAGTGTCTGTTCTTGGAATTAGGAAGACCAGGGTTTAAGTTCTGTCTCTGTTTTGTCATAGTGATATGACCATGAGCAAGTCACTCAATCTCTAACAGCTCTTCAAGACATTTAAGAGATGTGGATCAGGACTGGTAATGGGAGTTTTCATAGGGAATTTCCCTACAATCTCTCAGAACTTTATAATAGTAGAAAAATGTATCTTATTTTTCTTATTTGTGGCTATCCAAGACCTACTTTTTGATGTCTTTATCTGTTTTGTTTTGCTTTTACTATTAGCCAGTGGTATCTCAAAAGGAAAAGCATATTCATTGAATTAGTTAATGCCTTCTAGTTAGCAATGCTGATAAAAAAAATTGTTAGCAAAGTCAGTGAAATATAGCTAAAATGTTTAAATACTCTATAGATTTAAATTACTCATTCTACTAATTCCCAAACTGATGGGAAATTTTTCTCTCTCTCTTGGAAAATAACACACAAATAGCTGAATTGCATAGAGATTTATCAGTGAATACGACAAAGTTATGTACTTTCACTGTATGTGGACTAATTGATTGGGAGCTTAAACAAAGACCCTGGGAACAATTTGCTAAGTGATAATTAGCATGTTAATATTTGTTAGAAAAGTAGTACATACAAAAACACACACACACACAAGTTCCCGGTTCCTCTTTTACATATGCATATACAAACATGTAAATTTTATTATATGCATATAATTTTATTGCATATGTTAGACAGCATATTATATTTATGTATAATTTTTAATACATATGCTTAAAGACTTCAAGACTTAAAGAGAGTTGGTCAATAAACATTTGTTATGTGCCTACTATGTACCAGGCACTGGGCTAAATGCTGACAATAGAAAAAAATCCAGCAAAACATAGTCCCTAATTTCAAGGAATTCATTCCAACACTATAGGCAACAAGCAAATGAATACATATAAAAATGTTATATGCCTGAAAAATAGGAACTAATTTTTAAAAAGGAAGGCATGAGAATTATGAGGGCATTAATAATTCCTGTATTAAATAGGATTTTAGTTGAAATTTGGAGGCAGTCATTAGGCAAGAAAGTAGAGCAGTATTCCAGGAATGGGAGATAGCTAGAGAAAATTCTGGAAGTAAAAAATAGAATGTCATATTCGAGGAATAGTCAAGAGGCCATTGTTACTGCATCAAACAGCATGGTGGTGAGTAAAGGCAGAGTGGGGCTGGCTTGCAAAGAACTTAAAAGATCAACCAAGGGATTTTAAATTTGATCCAGGAGATGGTAGGGATGCACTGGAGTTTACTGAAGAGGGGTGATGATCTTTGGATTAAAGTATAGAGTACTTGAGGGGGCCGCTAGGTGGTGCAGTGGATAGAGCACCAGCCCTGATGTCAGAATGACCCAAGTTCCTATCTTATCTCAGACACTTAATACTTCTAAGCTGTGTGACCCTGGGCAAGTAACTTAACCCAAATTACCTTAACAGCAAAAAAAGAGAGACAGACTTGAGACAGTCAGACCCACCAACAGCTATTGCTGTTTTTGATGGCCACAGTTTGGAGGGGGGTGGGGAGGGAAGATAAGAGATAAAGCAGAATCAAGGATGACATACAAATTGTGCTCCTGAGGGTGTAGGAAGATGGTATAGAAAATTAGGAGATGGGGAAGATTATGAATTTTATTTGTACATGTTGAGTTCTGATCCAGTCTTCTACAAATTTATGTTGTTACAGTTGTTCAATCATTTTTCATTCATGTCTGACTCTTCATTCATTTGGTGTTTTCTTGGCAGAGATACTGGATTGATGTACAATTTTCTTCTCTAATTCATTTTACAGATGGGGAAACTGAGGCAAACAGAGTTAAGTGACTTTCCAGAGTCATTCAGTCAGTAAATATCTGAGACTAGATTTGAACTATAGTACTCTATACACTGTAGAAAAGGTCTCATTACTAAAACCATCTCCATTTTAAAGATGGGGACAGTCTCATAAAGTTTAAGTAACTTTTCTAAAGTCACATACTAGTAAGAGAAGTTTGAGAAAAGCAAATTTCACTCTGAGTTAAGGTAAAAACTGCTAAAAATTAGAAGGCTCTAAATGGAATGGGCTGCCTTGGAAGGTTCTCCCCCTTTCGAAGTCTTCACAGGGAGATTCAGGGTCACTTGATGAGGATGTGATGTAGGCAATTTCTGTTTAATCACCAGTTGTACCAGATAATCCTTGAGTCCCTTCTAACTCTCTGAGTCTGTTTTCAGAGATGCACAAGATATGTGATATCCTCTTTTACAAATATTTGTATTCTAAGAAAGATGTATTGTTGTATAGATGGGATAGTCTTGTGACCCACGAATAAATAGTGAAGTCTATTGCTTATTTGGCTTACCTGTACACTAAACTGTAAGAGTGCAGAGCCCTTACTGGTCAAGTATATTGCAGTAATTTTTTGGGTAAAATAGCAATTATAGGAAAAGCATCATCAGGTTGATAGTAAAGGTTAATTAATTTGCAGCAAGATGTCTGATCAGCTTACTATCTGAATATCCCTCTATTCCCATTTAGTTTTTGAAGGGATATTAGCTCCCTGTTCTTGGATAGGACTAAGTAACATTTATTTCTTCTTTGTCCTTTAAAAAGGTCTCTCTCTCTCTCTCTCTCTCTCTCTCTCTCTCTCTCTCTCTCTCTCTCTCTCTCTCTCTCTCTCTCTCTCTCTCTCTCTCTCTTTCTCTCTCTCTCCACACACACACACACACACACACACACACACACACACACACACACACACACACACACACATATATATATATGTTAGGGGAACTTTGATGTAGATCAGCATCCTCTCAAATTTTTCATCATGCAGTTGCCTAGGGCACTAAAAGATTGAACAACTTGCCCAGCATTATCTTGACAGATAGTATGGGTCAGAAATAGGGAATCAGCTCAAAAATCTAGAGTTGAGAGGATCCTCGGCATATAGTTCAACTTCATTTTACAGATGAAAAAGCACTAGAGTTGGAATTTAAATCCAGGTGTTCTGACTCCAAAACCTGTGCCTATGATACCACTTGAATCCAGGTGTTCCTGGTTGTCTAGTTTCTCTATCTGTTAAACCATACAAATAATATAATACGCATACTATAAGATAACTAAATCTTTAAACTGGGTAGCATTTACCAATTGGCTATAAGCATATTGGCAATGATATTTATGTTGACACTTCTATTCTTCATCTAGAGATTTATTTAGTGAATAATTTTCCTAAATGTGTGAAAAAAGGTTGGATCTGGTAAAACAGTAAATTGTTTCTAGTGTATATATACTTCTTTTCTGAAAGTTAACTTTGAACTCTTGTTCGACATACTGAAGATTGCTAATTAAGAGAAATAAATAATTCATTGGCTTGAGAAGATTAGTGTAAAAAAAATGTTCTGATAGTTGATAGATATTATTTAAGGGCTTTAGCCACTGGCAAGTTAGTTCAGTTCCTAATTTTGAATCAGATCTCATATTGAGTCAAAAACAAATGTTAAATGTTGTTGTTGATGTTAGAATTTTAGATTTTGTGTAGCAATTCTATTAAGAAACATTATTTTTGTTGGATGAATTCTAATTTTATCTTTAAATTAGAGTATTAGCTAGAAATCACAAAGCAAAAAGCAAGCAGCTAATTTTAAATTTTAAAATGGGAAAATGTCTTAATGGTTTTGTCTGAAGAGAGATGATAAGCCTTTGACTATGCTGACAAAGGGAAAGCACATTAATTCTTTTAATTCTACCACACACATAATTTTTGTACTCCTAAAAATCCTTGCTTATTGCTGTTGACTATTTTCTTTTTTTGATGTTACTTTATGGAATGTTACTTTATGGAATAAAGGAAGCATTTTCATAACAATACAATAAAAATACATTTGTACATAAAACTCCATATCTATTATGCACTAATTTGCTATTCCTTTCAAATATACAACAAAATTATCACTTAATTTTTTTCAAATCCCCCTGCCCCACTCATTAGACAGAATTAGATTTGTATGTGCATGCATATGTGTATATACATACATATATAATATGAAAAATTATTCCGTTTTCCAGTAAAGTATAAATAAGGAAGGCCTAGGGATGTTTTTTCTTTTTAAGAGGTTAATTTTTTTTGTTTGATTTTTGTTTGCATTTTAGTCTTTGTCAATCATAAGATTGTCAGAAAAATGTTGAATGTCAAATAATCTAAAGGGATTGTTGATATTCTCAAAGAAAAAGTATGAACTTTTGAGCCCCATTTCCAGTACTACATTTCTTCCCTGGAGATTCTGTTATTCCTTCAATATTTTCATGAGGGGCAATGAACCAATTTAGATGAAAGATGAGAATTTTCAATACTATATATATAATTTTAGTAGAAAGATAAGCAATAAATGAAAATTATATAATGGCATTCAATGCAGAATTTATCGTTCTCACTCTATCAACTGGAGAATAATGAATGGTCATGGCTAAAGTATTGCTAGTTCAAAAACCCTTCAGAATTCTAAGTAAGTGAAAGGCAACTTGGGAAAGAAAAAAACTATTAAAAATTACATATGAAGAAAATACTATCAGTCTAATACTATGAGATTAACATTGAGATCAAAACATAGACTTAACTATACATCTGAGTCTTAGACTTGGCAGGAAACTAAAGTACATGACTTCATACTGAGACAAAAGAGAACTACAGTTACATATTTTCTCTAAATGATCTTTTTGAATGAGTGAATCTATATTTTTTCCTAATATTATCTCCATGTTAAATGATATTTTAAAATACTACAAAAGTTTATAATGTGCAATGTAGAACTATGAAAATCATCTGATGGATCTTGAGGCATATAGCAACTCATATAACAACAAACATAATTTTAATTTTAGTACAAATGTAATGCAAATAAATTCTAAATGAATCTCTTTTTAAAAACCTTATTAATAATTATCAAAATATAGAACATTGAAGGCTAAAACATTTCATTCAAATAAAGATTATAACTAATACTGTGAAAAACCAATTTTATTAGCACTTGCCAAGTATGGTTTTTCCTTACAGGTGTCTTTGTATGCATCTAAGTTGTTTTTTTTTAAATGCAAGCTCTTAGAATGTTAAGATCATCTATTGTCTAGCTTTACTCATTTATTGTCATTGATAATTATTGATAAAATTTTGAAACAATAAGTTAAAGATTTTTTATTACTAGAAATTTTACAAATGATTCACTGAAGAATGACTTAACAGATTGAGTTGGACACATTTCTTCAGTTCCTAAATCACAAGTTTATTTCTAGGAAGTGATTAATCAGGTTCATTTTGGAGAAACTGCTACAATGCCAACATAATACCAAAATAACAATGAAAGCTACAAAATACTTTCTGATACCCATGCATTAATTAGCAATTAGTATTTATCTCACGTACCTTATTTGCAAAATTTCAGATTTCTCTGAATTTTCTATGGACAGGATAAAAAGGTTAATAAACCAAGTGAGTGAGTACTGGTACATAGGTTCAATATTAGCTAAATCTGCTATTGAGAAAAACAGGATTGACGAATGAACAGCGATGGGACGGTATTCCAACCGGGTGTCATCAATCTTTTTCTCTGTGTCTTCAGCTATTGCCTGTTTCTCAGAAATCTCATTAGCTAAAGCCTTGGAGGAAGATAATATCTTAATAGCAGTTTCATCTTCTAATATATTGCCTTCTGAAGATGAGAGAACTTCCAAAATCTTGTCTTCTATTTCCTTTAACTGCCTAAAATAAAATGCAGAGGTTTCATTGAAAAAAGTAGTTTACATGTATATATGCTTAAAAATATAATTCTTTTGTAACAAAGAATGTAATTTGTCACATAAAGATTGATATCACATTCTGATATCCACTTATGTTGAAAAATATGACAATAAGAAACCATTCTACTCCATTTAGATCATTTAAACAATAGTTGGAGTAATAATGATAATAATAGCTCATATTTACATATTATTTTAAAGTTTATAAAAAGTATTTTCCTCTCATCATTCCTGTGAGTTAATCAGGAAAAATTTTATTGGCACTGTCTTACTGATGAAGAAAATAAAGCTCAACAAGTTAAAGGAGTTGCTCACAGCCTAGTGAGACCAGGTTTCTTCAGATTCCACAACCCATGCTCTTTCCATTGCACCATAATGCTAAGTCATAAAGCCTAAATCTTATAAAGATTTTGAATGCAAAGTAGATCAATCATATTGTTTTATTTGCTTCTCTTACATTTTACTTGATGGTCTAACTCATATTTGTATACTCTAAAATCTGGCATAGCTGTTTGGGGGCAAAGTAGTTTGAATTAAAATATTAATTTCTTATATAACAGTGAAATTAAATAACTTTAGATAAATAAAAATTAAATTGCAAAAAATAAAAATTGTGTGATGAATAATTAAACTTTTATAGTAACTAGATTATTTGTATATCTGAAAATGTGCTTGTCTCGAAATTTCAGCAAATGTTTCCAATCATTCAGATACAAGTACAGACACATGAAACTCTTTTACAATACATTTTAAATGATTACTTAAAAATCAGAATACTCTAATAAGTTATTTCCTGTTAGAGTTTCCTGTACATTTAAAAAGATCTTATCTTTAATGTGTGCTTTAAAAACTTTAACTCTTTACATTATAAGATAAATCTCATAGTTAGCAAAATGTGAAACCTTTTGTTTTCAGCGCCTTGTAATATCAAGGCTTGCTTTTCTTCTTCAAGATCTGGTCTCTCACGTGCAACTACAATTCCAAGAAGCTGATCTTGCATTCCTTCAGGAGTTATCATAAAGTTTAGTAAAGTGACCTATTAAGTGAAAGTTTTAAACAAAAACACTATCATTAAAGTCATTTTACAATTAAAAATCCCCTACATTATCTATTGACCAAGTTTCTGCCTAAAATACTTTTAAGATCTTCCCCAAAGCACATTTAGTCTAGAAATTTATGTAAGGATGGGAATATAAAATTTAGAAGAAATTACAGATTTTAAGAGACATGATTGTATTGTAAAAACTTGTAATCTCATTCCCAAATAAAACAGTGTGAAGGTGCTTGCTAAAAATTATTCATTGCTGGCAAATCTTTCAATGATAGATGCAAAATAATTAGATTGAGAAAATTCCTCATAATTGAATATATTAGCTATATTCTCATTTTAAAGTTATTAACAGTCATAAGAGAAAAAAATAAGAGCACTTAGGTTTTTTAAAAGTATTTTTATTATATAAACTCTCCTGAATTATAGTGACAGACTTGTTGATACAGAAATGAACTAAGAAATCTATATTTTTTCAGTATTATTTGATAGTTTCTCAGTATCTAGTTGTTTAGTTTTGCTTTTTTTTCATTCTATTCATTACTACTGTCACATTATCTACTTTTCTTTAGTAATGATATTCTCATTCTGTGTTATTCAAATTTCCTACTCATAAATCTTTATTCTCTTATTCCTAAAGATTTCTTATGACTGTTGATTTTCCCCCAAAGGTGATGGCCATTAGGAACCAGTGCAATGTATGTGTTTCCTTCATTTTATTCTATTGATACAAAATTTACATTGGAGCATTGGTCCCCTTCAGAAATGAGGTTTAAGACAAGTATTTTCTAATTCTTAGACTTGTGCTGTGATCCATAGTTAAACACATAAAGACCTTCATAAACAATATCCTCTTTGGGAATATCTAGGCTAGTTATTTCTCCTTCAAATTGCTTCTACAATTATTCTGCTCACAATTATCTCTGGGACCCATTAATGCAAAATATTTATATTGCTGTGGCTTTCTCAGTATTAGTTCAAAGGTCAATTTCTCACTTTTATTAAATGATACAAAAACCCCACCTCTCAATAATTACAAAATAGCAGAAATGTGTTTTTTGATATGTTTTTTACTCACAAATATGAAGTTTTAAAGAAGCAGTTAATATTGGGGCACTGAATGCCTTTTCAGAGGTTATTTGTTTTAAAAAATTATTCAATTTTTGCTATATTTTTGGACAGCATATAAGTATTATTACCAATTTTCTAATTTCTGATAGAAATAGATTTCAATAATTTCATATATCAATTTTTAAAAATACATTTGTGGAGTCCATTTAGTTTTCCAAATTAATTAGAAAGAAATACTTTTTCCACAGGTAAAATCAAAACATAACTCTTGAGTGACGTGATTTAAAATATGGAAGCATAGCTTACTACTGCTGTTCTCAAAGATGAGCATAAGGGGGTGGGGAAAGGAATATTCTGGAATGTTCATCAATTGAATTAGGAATATTTGAGGAAGAGTTTCAATAGAATAAATGTGAATAGGTAGATGAAGTCTAGCTAGGGAAAGGAACAACCATTTATTTTTTATATATTTCAAAAAATTTGTTTAGCTGTGTACATAGTACTTCCCCCATACACCTTATCCCAGTTAGAATATATACTCCTTGAAGTCAAGTGCCATTTAGCTTTGGTTTTATATTCTCAGGGCCCAGTATATGTGCCTTGCACATAGTAATAAATGCTTATCAAATGAACTGAATAAATGAATGAGATGGGAATTGAAAAGACAAAATTCTAATTAAAGCCAAAATGAAAGAAATAGCACTGTTTTAACCAAGTAAATATAGCAACATTCGTTGAGCAAGGGGAGAGTAAGCTATATATTTTTTCAAAATGACAAATGTATAATCGGACCCAAACACTAATACCTTTAACATATAAATTAAGAATTGTGGTGAAAATTACTTAAGTACCTACATGAATAAAATTCTAGAATCCCCATGAAAATTTTTAAGTTAAGTTTAAAAATGGCAATATAGAGAGCCAGCAAGACAGTGATTGATAATAAAGGAATTAAAAAACAAATGGCTTTAAGAAAATGTATAATCTGAACTTTAAATTATATAATTAAAAATTCTTAAAAATTTTGCCTTTATATTGATAACAATAGTTTTATTTTGTACATCAGTATTCAGACATGGGAACAATATGCTGAAAGGTTTGAGAATATTCTAGTTGGTATAAGAAATAGAGTACAAGGGAGGTTACATTATTAAGAAACATACACTGCTAGCAAAAATGCATGTTTTACAAGCATTCTACAATTTCATACAAATGAAAGGAAGAATTTACTTCATATTTTTTTTATGTTAAACATTTTAAAGCAGTTTTTAAAAAATTAGTCTTTTGTTTCATATGTGTTTAGAACAAAAAAATATATAGTTTCATCAATGTATTTTATTTAGATCTAAATGAATATATTTCAGCATAACGTCTATCACCCCTTTGGTGCCTTTTCAAAGGAAGTATACAATTCTTTGTATAGAATTATAAGAAAGGATCCTAATTTGTAAATGAAAGCAAAGTAACTGCCTCACAATGTTTTTTAAATCCCTATTTAATCAATCCAAGCAATTAAAAATAATGAAGCAATAAAATACTCTAGGGATCTTGAGGATTTCAATAGTGACTCATAGATTATTTTCTTCTCTGGAGTCTTGTAATATTACAATAGGTTAATGATGAACTTAAGATTTTTCTGGTACATGTATCATTTTCTGCATGTTTTATTTCATATTTATTTTTTTTCTTATGTTCTTTATTTCTAGAAATTTTGGCAATCCATTATAGTTTGCCTAGGAATTTAAATTTAATGTTTTATATTTCATTTTGTTTCACTTGCAAGTCACATTTCTAAGTTAATATATTTCTTAATTTAATTAATAAGATATAATTAAATTAAGAAATATATTAACTTAGAAATGGTGATGACACCACACAATTTTTATTTTTATTTGATAAAATATAAATAAAAATAAAAATTGTGTGGTGTCATCACCATACAATCTCTATCTATTAATTCTACCCGTACTAGGCTATGAACTCCTTAAAACTAAAGATTTAAATCCAACTTTATAGATAGTACCTACCACACCATGGATACAGTAGTCACTAATCTAATACTTATTGAATGCTTCATTCATAACAAACTATAGATATGATTAAAAATTAATTTTCCCTCAAAATCCTCACCAAATTAAATTTATCAGACTTTCCATATATTTAGGAGTGTTCACATTTTAGAACACAATTCCATTTTCAAATGTTTAAAGATATATGTTAGTCTCATCTTTGCACATAATTAAAAGTCACTGGTGGCTACTGCTAACCTAAATTATTTGCTTCTTTTATTTTTAGAAAATTTCCCTATTTCCTAAATTAAAATGTAACATTCTCAAATATTACAACATTTAGAATTATATGAACATAGATGATATTCAGCTTTATATTACTAATCTTGACCTCATTAAGTCTCATATTTCAGAATGGGAAAAAAAGTTTCTTGTCTTTTCCCCATAGCTTTATTTTATTGTCACCATTAGAAATATTTCCATTATCTACTGGAATCATAACCTCAGAAATTAATCTAATTTTTCCTCTGCCTCTGGAGGTCTATATTTTTAGGGGCTTAGTTATCTTACCTTTACTATATCCAGAGAAGATCTTATAACCACCATTTACAAAACCTCCCTCTATTTAACTAAACCCATCTTTTCTTCCCCCTAGTTCTGAAACATTGCCACTGTCTTAATGTTTTCTTCATGTTAGTCATCAAATTCATGATCCATTTTGCTTATTTCCTGGTTTCAGTTTGAGTCATGGATATCTGATTAAGGTCTAATGTTTTTTAGTCTCTGATGTTCAAAAGTACCCTTTATCACTTAAAGAACCTTTTAGTATCTTCAAAGTACCAGTGGGGAAAAATCTCTTTCAAATAGTGGAGAATAAAATAGAAGAATCTTGTGTTGAGAAACAGAAAATGCAAATTTTTAATGTGCAAATAAGAATGCAGGTAGTATATTATCATTTGATGATACAGACTAGCTTTCAAAGAATATGAAGGAAATATGCTTTACTTAAGCACTGTCAAAAGCAACATTTACAAATCATAATACTTTCAGGAATTGTTGAAAATTAAAAAAAATGCTTCTAGAAAGGAAAAAATGGTTAATTGTAAAAACAGATTACAAACATTTATTTTGAAGTACTAACCTTAACAGATGTTTCAGGAAGGTAATGTGGATTTCTAAGCTTAGTTGTGATATAAAAGCGGAAGTCAGGTGCATATTCAATTGTAGAGTCACCAAGTCGGATACATATACTCCCACTTTGCTTAAATGTTTGCTTTAATAGAAGAGGCTCTAGGATAGGATCCAGTTCTTCTCCGACATTTTCCAGCAATACTTGAACAAATTCATAACAGGATTTCATGTTATTATATTATTGGACATACTCATTGCATTTATAACAGACAAAAGATAACATTACAACAAGGTCAACCATACAAAATTCTTTGCTTTGTTGACTTTATGAGAAACTTTCTGTAAAAGATGGTCAAAAATTATTAACCCTTTATACAAGGAAAGTTGTCTATGTATATAGGGATATTGAGAATATACTAGAGAATGGTAGTTTTATGTGTAAGTATTAAATGAAGTTTTCCAATGTTTCTTTCCTTAGAAATTTTCTCAGTTTTAAATTGAAAAAAAAAAAAAGCAAATTTTTATTTACTGAAAGCCATTAATAGTTTTAAGCAAGACTGATAATCTCAAACTAAACATATGGTTAATTCTAGTGACAGAAATATGTATATAAATGGTAGGTAATTAGCTCCTTGTTCTTTCTTAATATTAGGTATAATATTAGGTATTATATTATGATATATTATTCTGTAGCCAGGATTCAAAACTATAAAGATGTAAGCGATTTTGAACACAAGTTGACAGTCATTTGCCAATATCATATGTATTATTCACTTTCTATGTTCATTTCCTCTCTATAAATGAGCTAAAATATATGTACTTTTACTTAGCATTATAGTCATCTAGAATTTTCCAATATTTAAAGACAGGTGCTCAGATGGAAGAGGACTCAATTGCATCTGCTTTTTAAAAACTGTAACAGTGAGATTCATTTTCTTGAAGGTTAAATGCAAAAATAGCTGCACCAGCCGCCATCTGTTTCACTCTTTATAAAACTAAAAATGGATTTAAGATATTTGTCCCTTCTCTTTGATGAATTACAATATATACAATATAACAATTATTAACCATGTTTAAAAACTTACCTTTTTAGTCAGATCAGACCTGGGATAATGGAAAGAACTCTAGATTAGCAGCCAGGAGAACAAGGCCACAGCTTTTAGCCTCAGACAAATCTTTAATCTAACCTTAGGTAAATCACTGTCTCTCATTCCCTCTCTCTTTGCATCCCCAGAACCTGACATAGAGTTTGGCACATAGGAGGCACTTAATGAATGCTTGTTGATTGAATGTTTTTCATTGACTTCATCTTGAAAATGAGAGAATTGAACAATTTGATCAATTTGGACTGAGTAATTTGATAAGATCTAAAATTCTGATTTTAATATTAATAGGTGAGAAATTATCTCTGATTTCTCTTTTAAACTCCCATAGTATGTTACATTAGCATCATTTCATTTAAATGGCATTATGTTCAAACATATTTATTCACCAGTTCCATTGAATTGTCAACTTCTTAAGAGCATAAAGCAGCACTTTGGTATTGCCTTGCTCAGAAAATGATTGTTGAATGTATAAATACCTTATTGTGAATTTTCTTTTGGACTACACCTGTGACTTAATTGGTATGGGTTACTCCAAGTGAGAAATCCCTTTCCTTTAATAGAGACTGGCCAACTGCTGTGCAACTTATGGTCTTAAGAGAGTAGTTTGAGATAATGAGAATTTAAGTGACTTGCCCAGAGTCACATGACCCCTATCTATTAGAGACAGTCCTTGAGCTCAAATTATTAAGACTCGGAGGCTGGCCATCAAAGCACTTATAACATACTGTCTATTAAAAATGTATATGTTAACACAATTTTAATATTTGTTGAATGAATTAATACAGTTTTGTGTATATTAACATATATGTATGTGTATCTCTATATATGTATATATATACATATATATGTATATATACATATATGTATATATTTTTTCATTTCTGGTTATTTCCCACAACTATCAAATTCTGCTCTCATTCAAGTTTAGTATTTATAAGTAAATATTCATTATAAAAATTGATATAAAATTATGAAACTATTTAAGATATTTTTGTTATGCAATACTATCTCAAATAGAAAATAAAATTTCCATGTCTTTTAAGGTAGCTTAAATTTAAAATATGATTACTGAAACAATAAAATATTTAATCTGACAATTAAATTTAAGCTGATATATTTAAAGCTTACATGAGATTTTTCCTGAAAAATAATTATGAGATTCTTGATGCCTTTGTTATAAGAAAGGAACAATGACATAACATCACAGATGTCATAAATTCCTTAATACTCATATTATATATAGAGAAAGGAGGAAAATTTGCAATAAAACAGATGGTCTTGTAAGCAAGTTTTGGTATATAGCTCATAGACTTCTAAAAAGAAAATCAGAATCATAATGAAAATTAAAGTGTGTCCAACTTCAGGCAACAATTAAAATAGCTAAATTAGAGAAATCATTGCAAACAAATTTTTAGGCACGGAAAATTTCCTAACCTGCTGTGATTACAATTATCCTAGTTTAATTTGATTATCAAATAATGAATAGAAGAATAAAATCACCATTTTTGTATGAAGTTGATGTTTGTCCTTTTTTTGCATCTTAAACAATTTTTGAGTTAATTGTGCCCTCTCTAGGCATTTTGGTAATATACAGTTTTGCTATTTAGTTACTTACCAGGTGTTCCAAACTGGATGCAATTTTCCAGGGTCCTTACATAGTCTGCATCACTTAATTTGATTATGTGAAGACTATTGGCTTTTTCCATATTCTTTACCCATTTATTGGCTTGACCCTGAGGATCTATCATTAGAGGCCATCTTCTTGCATTCCTAGAAGGGAAAAAAAAAACAAAAACGGTCCAAAAATGAAATTGCCTACATTTCATTTAGTAACTTAATCTAATTTCATCACAACATATATTAGAGTACCTAAGAAAGATAAGATATAACTTCAAGAATTATGGTTTTAATGTCCTAATTGAAAAAAAATAGAACAAGTTAAATTGGATGACAAAATTTATATTTCATTTTCTCATATTAATTGGCTCAAAATCTGAAAATATTCATTATTTTTAATTCAAATTTAATTTGTATTTAGTTTCTTAATTTCATAGGAAAGTTTATAACATTGTACATGAATATTAATTACGTCACTTATCAAGTAAATGTTTCTATTTTCTCATTGTTTATTTTTTCAATTCCCAAAGAAAATTATGTTCTTAGACCACCACTGTTTTAATGAAATTATTTAACTAAAAGGAAAATAGTAAAAAAAACTGGTTAAGTCAAATATAAATTGTTTTTCTGTTTGAAACTTAAAATTCCATAAATTTTAAACTACACCTTTAAAATTATTTGCCATTCTTGCTGGTAACATCAGTGTCAATTAATAATATCTTTGGAATAGCTATGACCATAAATTATAGGGAAAAAAAGCCAGAAAGCTAATTTTGAGTCATCTAAATTCAAAATACACATTCAAAATTAATTTTTCATCTTATCACCAAAATACTTGGTCCATTCCTCTATCTCAAATTTTCTTCCTTTTTTTTCTTTTTACAAATTTTAAAGTTTTCATTATGAATGTAATAATTAACAACAAATACAGCAAAAAATTTTAAAGAAACGAAACTTAATGAATTAAAGCAAAATCACCAGACAATAGATAACAAATAATTCTTCCATATCATATTCCTCTCTGACTATGCCTGAAATTTTATTATTTTCAGCTTTTTCATATATCCTTGTAAGTCAACATGTATATAATTCACTTTTTGCTTATTTTACTTTCCATACTTTCTCATAGTCACACTTATTGTTTCTGTGATAAATTTTTTAAAAAGACAATAAAGTGTGTCATAAGTCTGGGCTAGGAATCAAGACAACATGAGTTCAAACTGCACCTTTTGTGTACGTTGATTGTGAATCTGGGTAAGTCATTTAACTCTTCAGTGTAACAGGTCCCTCTCAAAGACTACCGAGTTGTACAGCAGTTACTGATCTTCATTGGTAGGAAGTTTCTTTTCAAGGTACTCCTTGAACTGATGAGATCACAGATATGGACCAAAAAATAATACTACAATATTTCATTTCATTAATAGATGTTGATATATTAATGGATCTATGGTCTCATCAATGTAAATTCTTCCTTTAATTTCACTGCAGACAGCAAAACATCCACACTATCTCATCTTGTGGGTAGGAAATAAGGACACTGAATGAGAATTCTTAATATTTTAGTTGTCTGAAAATATCCCATGACTTTTTTTTAACCTTGTGTGTTGTTTCTGTCTTTTTATCTTGTGGATTCAGCTTTCATTACTGTATCTCTAGTACTTAATTCTTTTCTATGAGACACTAGAGAAAAACAACTCACGATCTTTAAGCAATGTTTTTTTTTAAAAACATATTTTGATATTTTTATGTTAGTGTCTTTACCATGTGTGACTGAGCAGTAACTATTAGACTCCCATGAATACCTTTACCCCAACATCAATGTTTTGATATATTCATCTTCTAAAGAAATCCCAAACCCATCACTGCCTACCTAAATTTTTCTTTCTTTTCCACCTAGTAAGACACTGGCTTACTGGGTCATTTTTTTTGGGGGAAATTTGTAGTTTTAATTATAATTTGTATTTTTGTCTTATAAAGTTATATGAGCCATTCTGTTCCTTGTAGTTGATCTATTGGTCAAAATAAATTCAATTAAATTTTATTATTATTCTAAGTATGTTACTGTTTATTGCATCACCTCATTCGAATGTGTGAACTAATGTGATGATGTTAAATTTTTTATGATACATAAATATTAAGTTGATTTTTACATATGTTAGAGCATATGCCAAAAAATTTAAATATTTTTTCAGTTGACCATACAGACTAAATAGATCAAATATTTTCACTAAATGCATGAATATTCTAAGAAGAAATTAGTTCTTTTTGTTGTTCAGTCATTTTAGTAGTGTCCAACTCTTCATAACCCCATTTGGGGTTTTCTTGGTAAAGGTACTGGAGTGGTTTGCCATTTCTGTCTCCATGTTTGTCATACCAAAACAGCTAATCATTCCAATGACCAAATACACAAAGTTTAATTTGAATTTTATTCCACATATATAACTTATTTTGCTGACAATTCATATGAGTAGTTGAAATTACTGATTTTTGTCATAGAAAATGTTTAATGTACCAGTATTCTATTGAATCTATAGTCTCATCAATGTGACTGTTCCCTCCAATACTACAGATTCCAACTTATTTTGTTTCTTTATCCTGTATAACTCTAGTCCATATCCTCCTATAAATTCACCACAAAGAGAGGCCACCCCCAAAACTGAATGAATAGAATTAGTTGACCAAATATTCATTACAACTTATGAAGTTTAGATAAGATTTGGCATCAGACTATTGTTGAGAAATTTGTGTTAATTAGAATGAACTTTTTGTCAAAAACTTAAAATTCAGATAATGAAAAAGTCAAGAACATTCCCTTTAAATTCCAATTCTTGGGTAATATACACTTAAAGCTGAAAAAATGGGGAAAAAAACACAGTATTTTCACTATAAACATTGTTACCCATGTTTAAGTTAAACAAAGTAAGTGTGCACCCATTAAAAATGTACTTATTAACTGTTTCAAAAGATGTTATTTCTTTTTTTTATTATTTTTTAATAGTTTTTATTTACCAGATATATGCATGGGTAATTTTACATTGACAATTGCCAAATCTTTTGTTCTAATTTTTCCTCTCCTTCCCCCCTCCCCCCAGATGGCAGGTTGACCAATACATGTTAAATATGTTAAGAGTATAAATTAAATACAATATATGTATACATGACCAAACAGTTGTTTTGCTATACAAAAAGAATCGTACTCAAAAGATGTTATTTTATTTTATACTACAAATAGGTGTCTAAATAAAGACTGATGGAATAGATTTGCTAGGACAGCACATGTTGGAGGGGGTATTCCTTTTGGCCCTTCCCTATCCCTGGGAATTTTCCTCAAACATGTCAACACAGCCAAATTTAATGTACAATCTATAGCTAAATTTTCATGAGTTTTTCAGAAATATTAACAATAGCCCACATGGCAATTAATGTGCTAGTGATAAGCCTCGCTAATAAGCTTTGTTGTTCAATTGTTGTTCAGTTGTACCCAACTCTTTGTGATCTACTTGGGGTTTTCTTGGTAGAGATGCCATTTTGCCATTTTCTCATTTTATAGATGAGGAACTGAGACAAACAGGGTTAAGTGACTTGCCCAGGGTCACACAACTAGTTAGTATTTGAGACTGGCTTTGAACTCATAAAGATGAGTCTCTCTAACTCCAGACCTGGAATTCTCTCTACTGTGCCATCTAGCTGCTCTGATCAGATAAAGCATTCTGATTCTCAGATGGCAAAAATGGGGCTTTCAAACTAATGGGGCTTGCCAGAATTAATGCTCTGCTGACTTGGACCTAGAAAAATTGTGTAAAAGCACACTATACTAAGGTATGATAACAAGATGTTATTGGAGGTACAAATCAAATACTCAGCAGCTGTATTAGTCAACTTGAGAAGAAAACATTTTCCTTACATAATGATGATTCCATTATCGATGGAAAAAGAATCTGAGGGCAAACCAGCAATGTTCCAAGCGCGGATTTTCACAGGTTCTCCTAATGAGCTTGTAAGAGAATAATCATCTGAGCAAGGGATGCCTCTTTCTCTGCATGACAATGTCCATTCATCAGTTTGGTTCTTTTAAGAACAAAATAAAAGGCAAAAAAATTGGATATTAGAAAATTTATAGTTTTTATTTGACAACAGATGTTTTTTGGATTAAACATCTCAAAATTAGAATTTTCTGATATTTTCAAATATAAAGTTTTAGTTTTCATTATAAAGAAGGCATAAGACAGAAATATGTTCTATTCCTTTTTAGGATTGAAGGACTTATGTGAAGCCAAAGCTATTTAATATGAAAGTTAGTAGAACTTTGTGTATACTAAATAAAAATAATTATCTACATTATTCTAAAACCCTTATCGCTGTGTAAATATAATTTGAATTATAAATATATTTCCTCATATATAAAGTTTTTCAAAACTTAAGAAATATAATGTTGTAATATAAGCACTAATTCTTTTTTCAACTTTGTCACTGAAAGGGTAAACAATTGCAAAAAAAGGGTTTTTTTATTAGCCACAAATTAGTGAAACATATCTGGCTTTTCTGTTTAATATAGTTTTTCCTCAGCTTTAAGATCTTTGAAGAGGAAGCTTAATGCCTCCTGAAGCATCCTATTTCATTTTATTGGTTTTGTTTAGTCATTTTAGTCATGTCTGACACTTTGTGACCTCATTTTGTATTTTCTTAGCAAAGATACCAAAGGGGTTTGCCATTTCTTTCTTTGACTCATTTTATAGATGAGGAAACTGAGGCAAACTGGGTTAAGTGACTTGTTTAGTTTCATGCAGGAAGGAAGTATCTGAGGGTGGATTTGAAGTCAGGAAGTCTTTCTTACTCCAGGCATGATGCTCTATCCATTGGGTCACTTAGGTATCCTATTCTATTTTTTTAGACAGCTCTTATTTTTGAGAAGCTTCTCCTTTAGAGCAAGTGGTTTATGAATACCTATATAGCTGGGTGGTTTGGTAGGTGAATATAAAAGATATAAAAGACCTAAATTCAAATCTGACTCAAGAGATTTAATAGCTCTGTGTCTCTGGGCAAGTCTATTAACTTCTTTTCATCTCTATTTCTTCATCTATAAAATAAGAATAATTATAGCACCTAACTACTATGCTGGTTGTGGAGATCAAATGTGATTTTTGTAAAGTACTTTGTAAAATTTTAATTTACTTTATAAATACTAGTAATTATTAGTATATATAAATTATTATTATATATGTTATTATATATTATATTAGTATATATTAGTTATTATTAACTTTTTTTTGAAAAATAATATCCTAATAACTGTATTTAAATATAATTGGCTTCACCAGACAGTTAAGGATACAAAAAGAAGAAAGAATATCTGCTATAAGGAAAATCTGACTTTATCTTTTTGCACTTTCCACCTCTACTACAAATCCTGCTTTTGCCCTTTGGGGTCAGAAATACCCTTGAAAGTATTAAATTTCACATCCTTCTTTCTCAATGAGCTCATTCCATTCCCCTTCTTGCTAAAAGAGTCAGCATAGTATGTATAATATTATTGAATAAAGTTTAAAAAAATCTTTCCTTCAAGTAATGTTTTTTTTTAAATGATTTCAACCATCACATCATCATAATTTCTGAATTCTGGACTTATGATCAGGAAAGAAAAATAGTTTAAATCCTGTCTCTTGCTAGCTGTGTAGCTAGAACCTTTCTGAATCTCTGATTTCTGAACAGTATGTAAGGTCAAAGATGGAAAAGACTGTGAGCTACATGTACATAATAATACTGAAATGTGATGAGTCCTGGTCTCTTCAGCTATTAGTGGCTTACATTGTTATTCACGTTTTGTATATTTGTATCTGTTAGAAAGAATGCTTCATTGGAATATAAGCTTCATGAGGGCAGGCACTAATTTTTATGTGTTTGTATATTATTAGTTTGGCACAATGCCTGGAATATAATAAGGCACAAAATAAATGCTTATTAATTGATGGATTGTTTTAGTTGTATGTTGCATTGTGGTTGCATGACTGGTAGCAAGAACAAATGACTAAAGGACTTCCAAGACACTTAAGGAAGGGAATCTAAGAGACTCACATTCTATCCTCTAGAAGAACCTTGCTTCTAACATGTCAGAAGTTGGAATTGGGTGATGAAGTGCTATATTGATCTTATATATGGCATCAATAAAGAACAAGTACTGGTCAAGCCCTATTATTTTATAACCAGAGACTCCTAGAGCTAGAAGGGAACAATTTCTGCATTATTTATAGATCCAGATACTACTACTACTACTATTATTATTATAGGTCCAGATAAAACCACTATCAACACATACTACATATTTGGAGAGTGTAAGCAATAGCAAATTTTTGAAACTTATATGCATTTTTTAATCTGGAAGAAAATAATATCAGAAATACAATAATGACTGATATTACATAGTTACCCATTAGGAATCCAAAAGTTTCTATAGCTATTCAAGTATTTTAGAGAAAGTATTTCTTTGGATATGAATCCCTTGTTAGGATCCATTATGACCAAGACAGAGTCTGTAAAAGTAAACTATTTCAACACATGCTCAATTTGATAGTTATCAAAAAGTCTCAAATTATATTTTACCACCCTCCAAGAAGATTCACAACTTGAGTTTTTAGTCACAAATTAATTAACATGCTAGAAATACTGAGATCTGACCAGAAATCTCAGTGCAACCAACATAGGGCATTCCTAGTGCAGTGTGTACAACTTTATGTGGGATGATGCTTAAGAGTTTACATCAGTTGCTGAAGATTAGTTGAGAACCACACTTATCTATTAATTTATGCTTTGTAGTCTCAAAAAATGGAGAAGTAAAAATACATGATCACTATCTTGGCTGAGAGATCAGGTAAAGTGAACCTGCTAATTAATCATTTCAGCTTAAAAGAAATAAAAAATATCTCAAAAATGAAATTCCTGATTCAAAGATTCTGATGATGAATAAAAGAGGGAGATGATTTTTTTCTCATGGTCCATTCTGGCAATTTCATTGCTGCAAGAAATTACTTTTTAAAACAAATTATCAACATTATTTTATTTTTTTTAACAACAATTTTTTTTAAAAATTAAAACTTCTTATTTTCAAAATGTCTGCATGGATAAATTTTCAACACTGACCTTTGCAAAATCTTGTATTCCAATTCCTACCCTCCTTTCCCCATTGCCTCTCCTTGATAGCAAGTAATCCAATACATGTTAAACATGGTAAAATACATGTTAAATCTAATATATGCATACATATTTATACAATTTCCTTGCTGCACAAGAAAAATCAGATCAAAAAGGGAAAAAATGAAAAAGAAAACAAAATGCAAGCAAACAATAACAAAAGGAGTGAAAATGCTTTGTTGTGATCCATACTCAATTCCCACAGTTCTCTCTCTGGGTATAGATAGCTCTCTTCATCACAAGATCATTGGAATTGGCCTCAAATCATCTCATTGTTGGAAAGAACCATTTCCATCAGAACTGATCATTGTATAATCTTGCTATTGCCATGTACAATGATCTTCTGGTTCTGCTCCCTTCACTTCATGTAAGTCTCTCCAGGTCTCTCTGAAATCAGTTTCTTTTTATCGTTTCTTATAAAACAATAATATTACATAACATTTATATACCATAATTTATTCAGCCATTCTCCAACTGATGGATATCCACTCAATTTCCAGTTTCTTGCTACTACAAAAAGGGCTGCCACAAACATTTTTGTACATGTGGGTTTCTTTCTCTCCTTTAAGATCTCTTTGGGATATAAGCCCAGTAGAAATACTGCTGGATCATAGGGGATGCACATTTTAATAGCCCTTTGGGCATAGTTCCAAATTGCTCTCCAGAATGGTTGGAGTAGTTCACAACTCCACCAACAATGTATTAGTGTCCTCTCTAACATTTGTCATTATCTTTTCTTGTCATCTTAGCCAATCTGAGAGGTGTGTAGTGGTATCTCAGAGTTGTCTTAATTTGCATTTCTCTGATCAATAGTGATTTAGAGCACCTTATAATATGACTAGAAATGGTTTCAATTTATTCATTTGAAAATTGTCTGTTCAAATCCTTTGACCATTTATCAACTGGAGAATGGCTTAAATTCTTATAAATCTGAGTCAGTTCTCTCTATATTTTAAAAATGAGGCCTTTATCAGAACCTTTGGATGTAAAAATGTTTTCCCAGTTTATTGCTTCCCTTCTAATCTTGTCTGCATTAGTTTTGTTGTACAAAAACTTTTAAATTTAATAATCAAAGTTATCGATTTTTGTGTTCTATAATGAACTCCAGTTCTTTTTTGGCCACAAATTCCTTCCTTTTCCACAGATCTGAGAGGTAAACTACCCTTTGTTCTTCTAATTTGCTTATAATATCACTCTTTATGTTTAGATCATGAACCTATTTTGACCTTATATGGTGTTAGGTATGGGTCAATGCCTAGTTTCTGTCATATAAGTTTCCAATTTTCCCAGCAGTTTTTGTCAAATACTGAGTTCTTATAATCATTAAGTTACTATAGTCATTGTCTACTTTGTCCTGTGACCTATTCCACTGATTGACTATTTTATTTCTTAGCAAGTACCAAAAATGGCTTTGTTGACTACTGTTTTATAATGCAGTTTTAGGTTTGGCACAACTAGGCCACCTTCATTTGCATTTTTATTCCTTTGAAATTACTGACCTTTTGTTCTTCCAAATGAATTTTATTATTTCTTCTAGATCTGTAAAATGATTTCTTGGGAAATTTGATTGATATGGCATGTAATGAATAGATTAATTTAGGTAGTATTGTCATTTTTATTATATTCACTTGGCCTACCCATGAGTACTTGATATTTTTCCAATTGATTAGATCTGACTTTATTTGGGTGCAAAGTATTTTGTAGTTGTGTTTATATAATTCCTGAATTTGCCTTGGCAGATAGACTCCCAAATATTTTATATTATTAACAGTTATTTTAAATGGATTTTCTCTTTGTATTTCTTGCTGTTAGACTTTATTGATAATATATAAAAATGCTGATGATTTATGTGGATTTATTTTGTATCCTGAAACTTTTCTAAAGTTGTGTATTGTTTCTAGTAGTTTTTAATTGATTCTCTAAGTATACTATCATATCATCTGCAAAGAGTAATAATTTGATTTCCTCATTACCTACTCTAATTCCTTTCTTTTTTCTTCTCTTATTGCCAAAGCTAACATTTCTAATAAAATAATGAATAATAATGGTGATAGTGGGAAATCTTGTTTTAGGCAATCCCCTAATCTTATTGGCAATGATTCTAGTTTGTCCCCATTACATATGATGCTTGCTGATGGTTTTAAATAGATGCTACTGATCATCTTAAGAAAAACTCCATTTAAGTGGAAATCTTCAACATAAAGAAGATCCAACTCACTTCCAGTTGATCAATGATGGACAGAAACAACTACACCCAGAGAAGGAAAACTGGGAAGTGAATGTAAATTGTTAGCACTAATGTCTGTCTGCCCAGGTTACATGTACCTTCGGAATCTAATGCTTATTGTGCAACAAGAAAATGGTATTCACACACATGTATTGTATCTAGACTATATTGTAACACATGTAAAATGTATGGGATTGCCTGTCATCGGGGGGAGGGAGTAGAGGGAGGGGGGAGATAATTTGGAAAAATGAATACAAGGGATAATATTATAAAAAAAAAAAAAAGAAAGAAATCTCAAAAGAAAAAAAAAAAAGAAAAACTCCATGTTTTTAGTGTTCTTAATAGGAATGGATGTTGGATTTTACTAAATACTTTTTCTGCATCTATTGATATAATCATATGGTTTTTTGTTAGTTTGGTTATTGATATAGTCGATTATGCTAATAATTGTGCATAGTATAATATAATAATAGTGCTAATAATGCATTCCTGGTATAAATTCCTCTTGGTCATGTATTATTATCCTGGAGATGATTTTCTGTAATCTCTATGTTAATATCTTATTTAAGATTTTTGCATCATTATTCATTAGGGAAATTGGTTTATAATTTTCTTTCTCAGTTTTTACTCTACTGGTTTAGCACCATACCTGTGTCATAAAAGGAATTTGGTAAGACTCCTAATTTTTTCAAATTTTTTGCATAGTATTGGAATTAATTGTTTTTTAAATGTTTGGAAGAATTCACATATAAATCCATCTGGCCCTGGAGATTTTTTTCTTGGGTAGTTGATTAATAGTTTATTCTATTTCTTTTTCTAAAATGAGACTATTTAAGTAATTTATTTCCTTTTCTGTTAATCTGGGCAATCTACATTTTTTAGATGTTCTTCTATTTCATTTAAGATGATCAAATTTATTGACATATAGTTGGACAAAATAGCTCCTAATTATTGTTCTAATTTTCTCTTCATTGGTGGAAAGTTCTCCCTTTTCATTTTTGAAACTAACAATTTGATTTTCTTCTTTTCTTTTTCTAATCAAATTAACTAAAGGTTTATCTATTTTGTTGATTTTTTTTCATAAAATCAACTAAGTTTTATTTTTTAATCAATAGTTTTCTTACTTTAAATTTTATTAATGTCCCCTTTTATTTTCAGAATTTAAAATTTGGTATTAAATTGGGGGGCTTTAATTTGTTCTTTTTTTCCCCTAGCTATTATAGTTAGTTGCAAGCCCAATTAACTGATCTTCTCTTTCTCTATTTTATGCAAATAAGCATCTAGAGATAAAATTTCCCCTAATAACTTCTTTGCTGCTACAAGAAATTCCTAATGAGAAAACTTTCTCTACCAATGCAGAGTAGGCAGATTGGCCCTTGCATCTTACAAAGCACCTGGGGCACTGAGAAGTTAGATGACTTTTGCAGGTTGGAGGTCCAGTAGGAATCAGATTTCTCAGGGCTTTCTGACTCCAGTGTTGTCTCTTCATTTTGACAGCCTACCTCACTAATAGTACAAAAGAAATGAACCAGAATGGGAACTGAGGCTTGACAAATGATTGATGTGTATGGAAAGTCAAAAAAAAAAAAAAAAAAAAAAGAGAAAACGGGGAATGAACAGCAAGGAATTTGGCATTTGTTTTGTGGTGTGTGTGTTTTTTTTTTAATGTGAAAATCCATTTATTTAGTCAAGCAATTGGCAGAGACATACCCTATTATTTTTTAGACTTTAAGTACTACAAAGGAGCTGTCAGGACTCTATCAAGACTGGGGGGTACTTGTCAATGATTTTAGAGAGCTAAAGAATGCACGGCATGCATAGAACTTTTATTGCAACCAATTAGGAAAGCCAGACCAATTAATAAGTTGCATTTTGGATGTAAAGTAGATATTTTTGCAGTTACATAGACATATTCAAAGAATGAATACATGATCACTAGGACAATATAGTGGAATGAATGGATCTGGAGTCTTATTGATGTGAATGTCCTCTTCAACAATGTAAATCATAACCCAACTATGGCTGTTCATCCTGCATGACTCATGTTAATGTCCCAGTCCACCACAGGGGTTTAATCAACATGCTGAGGGCCTTTCTTTTCTCTTGACATGATGACAATGCCAGTGGAGCACAGGAGCTCTCTAATAGTTTTTGTCATATGAGCTTTTCCCCAAACATACATGCCCTTTGATTCTATTCTTTATTGTGGTTCTTTTTATAATCCCTTACTTGTGTTACAGCTTGCTCAGAACCACCATGTGCCTTTCCATTGCCCTCAAAGCCATATCAGATTTTATTTCTTTAGAGACTCTATATCTTTCAGTCAGCTATATGAGAGTAAAGGTGAACGAGTACATGTTTGGAAAGCCTGTCCACTTCCTATTAATACATTCATCAAAGATGTCCTCCTTACACATTTAGATTAAAATAATATTTTTATACATAAAGAAAAGCATGAATATACATCAGTAAATGCTGATGTGCTCTTGGTTACCTTTTTAAAAAAAACTATTAAGATCTGAAATATTTTCCAAGCCTTTTGTATCTCCTCTTCTCTCACATACCTTGTAAACTGATCCTTCAGTGGTCCTCATAATTGGTCTCCAGCATGGATCTACTGTTTATATTTTTAAAACTTGGCCCCAATCCAGCTGTTTTTCTAAATTTCTTTATTGCTTTTCCTACTTCATATGATATTAGGATCTAAGGGTGATGATTCTACCATCCTTTGTGGTAAAAAAGGGTTTTATTAAAAATCGTGTCCATCTCTTCCAACTTTAATGCTTTTAGTCCTTTTAATTTCACCCTTAAATACCATTAGGATGACTTTGCTTAATGTGGTCTCTCAATAAACTTTCGTTAAATTTAGGTTTTACCACATGCTTTTCTTCTGTGTTAAGATGTGATACAACTTATAGTCTTCAATACTCATCTGTAAGATTCTATCAATGAGTTTATATCCTAAACCAGTTTTGTGCTTGGTTACCATATTTTACTCACTGGCAAGTCAAATATCTCCTGACTAAAACACTTTTTAGGTTCTTTTGCTCTTACCATGACAATCAATTTACATTGGCTGAACTTCTGCATGAAATTGTTATCAGATTTTTATCAATAAAATTGTTCAAATAGATCAGGTTGGAGTTGTTTTAACTGATTATCATATGTTTTTTATTCTTATTCTTTCTTTTAGATTTGTATTAATTTTGACCTGTGTTCTAATAAGTTGATAGTCTATTTTCACAGAGACATTGGGTTCAGGAACAACTCCCATATATCAGTAATAAGTTATTTTCTATATGTTAAGATAGAATCAATTTTCCCTTTTTTCTGTGATGTTATTTGATATTATTATTGAACATAATGTCAAATTTCCCTTATTTTTTCTTTAATGAAAGAATTTTTGATGTGGAGGTGTAAGAACTTTGTATTGTTGTTGCTCATCCATTTTTGAAGAGAATCAGTGACATTATGACATGATGTCTTGACTTGAAAGTGAATTGTAGTTAAGTGACAAAGTCTTTTGACTCATTCCTTATTCTTGATCCATGTTTTCCAATATTATTACACTGAAGTCAGTGAATGCTGAAATTAGATGGTTTTATCTTTTCTTTATTTATTTCTTTCTCTTTAAAAACAATTTCTCTACCTCTTTATCCTAAGTAAGAGATAATTGATGAATAACCAGAAACTATCTTCAAGGCAGACTTTTAAAAATATTTATCATGAACATTGCAAAACAATATGAAAAAACTATCCCATTAAATGGTCTTGTTTCCTTTGGCCACATCATGAAAACCAACTCCATCATCTCCTTTATTTGTCCTTAAAAGGGAACTTGAGAGCCATCCTTCTATTTAGATGCAATATACTTCTATCTTATAGTTTCAATTATAGTGAAAATACCAAGAAGTGATCCAATTCAGTTTCTCCAGTTGAATATTCTACTGTTGATCACTTTGCAAAAATCTCCTATTTAGAATTAGCCCAAGAATTCATCACCAAGTGGCCAGTTTACTAGAGATGAGCTTCTCTATATTTAGCTAAGCTGGTTCTCAGAAACAAAACTCAACTGTTTTCAGGTTCATTCTTTTCCAGTATAGTGAAACTTGTTAGGATATGTGTTCGCCAGCATAATCTTTGAAAGTTACTATGCCACACTGAATAATCAAGACTTTGAAGAGTAAATTATAGGAAATATTTTTCTCATGATTTAAAAGTGTTTGTGCTTAACCCAAAGTGCCTAATATGCAGAAGACTTACTTTACTACAGAATTAAGCTCAGTAATTTAAGTTGTGTACAAATCAAAAGGATGAGCACAGAGCACTTGTTATAGGGATTTTTTTCTACATTAAAATATCAGGAATAGTTATTTTTCAGCTAAAATTACTAGGCTTTTAAAGTCGACACCTACATATAGTATCCTAAGGACTACCAGATTGTGACATTTGTGATTTGGTAGGCAGAACTTTTTAATATAAAAACATGTTTTCTAGGATTATAAAGGGAAAATCAGCAGATGGTTTTACAATTTATAAAGATAATTTATTTTAAATTACTTTGGAAGCTGAGGAAGATAAAAATAAAGTAATACTGTTATTTTATATCTTCAATACTTCAGTGGATCTGACATCATCAATGTAGACATTCTTTCTCTTGGTACAGGATGAGCTACTACTACTGTTTACACATTTACCTATTCATTCATTCACTAATTTATTTAAGCCTGAATTGTGATTTCAAATGCAAAAATAACTCTTAATGAGGAAACTCCTTCTACCAAAGCAGACAGGCAGGTGATGTGCAATCTGAACCTTTGGAATTTGAACCCAGGTTGTACTAGCTAAGAAGCCAGACCTCCCTCCATTATAATAACAGCCATTATTTATATGGTGCTTAGAGTGTGTCAGGCACTGTGCTGCATGCTTTATAATCATTATTTTATTTGATTCTCAAAATAACCCTAAAACCCGTTTTACAACTGAGGAAAAAAACACAAGTTAAGTGAATTGCTTTAATCTTAAATCACTATCCTGTTATTATTCTTTCATATTTAATATTCTATAGAATCTTGAAAAGGTAGATAACTAATGCTTTTTTGCATATAAGTAATAACATAAAGTAATCTTATTTGTAGACTCACTGAAAGTATCTTGGAATTAATTACATAACCAAAACAGGAAGATGGTGTGATATGTATTTTATTCTAATTCCATAGTTTTAATTTCTCTCATTATTTTTCTATTTAAAAAAACTTAACATTCTGCATAATTTTAAATTATTTGGTTGACAGTGTTTGAATTGATGAGTATGCAATGTGTACTTTATAAGTATGTGTAAAAATATACTAATTTATTTTTCTCCCTCTTTTGGATTATAACTATAGATAAAATCTTTAAGTGACATACACTGCATTATAAATAAGGAAATTTCTTCCCATGAAGTATTGGATCTTAAATGCTTCCTGGGCTCTATTCAGAAAAAATTTTTAGTTATATTCAACAAGTTTAATGGAGTAATTCTGAGTTTATTCTTCACTATTACTATGTTAAATGAAGTATTTTTTTCAAAAGTATTTCTACTTTTTGCCTGCTGATCATGTGCATTGAGGATATTTATTAATCTTCTTTTTCAAGTCCTCTTCCTTTTGATGAGGAAGCTTTTTCTTTAATTGACTTTGGGTGATAATCTTTATGTTTAATTAACACTGTATGGCTTTTTGTTTAGATACCATTGTATAAATTGATGCCAAAATATATATTGATAGTGGAATTATATAAGTATTAATGATCAAAATGAATTCTTCCCATTAAGTTTTGACTTTGGTTTTTTTTAAACATAAAATGTTATGCTAGATGATTTTCTCCTTGACAGAAAAAAGTTTGATTTTTTTTCTTTACTTGATTATTCATAAGTATTCATCCAATAGTTCAGTTTGATCTCTGGATCCAAGCTTTAAGTTTTCAGTTTCTAAGCATACATGAATAGTCTTATGGAAATTCACACAAAATCGAAGAGGTATTAATGAGTTTTTCTGTGGAGGCATATAGCTTGATATTATAATATGATTCATATCATGATATAACTTTCTATTGTACCAAAAGCTATATTCTATTCTTTTTATGAGTGATGACAATGGGTTGAAGGATAGCAGAATCATGGTAGACAAATTGTTTTTCTAGAAAATGTATTGTTTTTTTATTAACTGTCCTGACCTCATTGAGTTCAAAGTGTGTTTTAAATAGCAAACAGTTTTCCAGCAGACATAAAAATATTCTAGCATTCTTTTATGTTTAGATTCATTTTATTATTTGCAGTATGTGATAAAGCCTAGAATGCAGAATTGAGTCAAAAGCTTTGGCATAATCAATAAAGAAGGTGTAAGTGTTACATCCCTTTACTCTTTGGTTAACATAAGACCATGACTTTATTCAGTAATAACTATAGCAAGTTAAATTGCTCTTCAAATTTCTGGAGAAATTTTGACACACCATTTTTGCTTTTCAGCCAATGTTTTTTTTTTTAAGTACATATATATATATATATATATATATATATATATATATATATATATATATATATATATATATATATATATATATATATATATATATATATATATATATATATATATATATATATGGGGGCAGCTAGGTGGCGCAGTGGCAGCCCTGAATTCAGGAGGACCTGAGTTCAAATCTAATCTCAGACACTTACCACTTCCCTGGGCAAGTCACTTAACCCCAGCCTGGGGGGGGGGGGGGGGGAAGTATTTATATATATTTGAGCAACATAAGTATTACTTTACATAAGTGCATAAATATGCACTTTATATAATCAGTCTTTAAAGGATTCACTACAGTTCTCATCTTAAAAAAAAAATTCTTTCTTAAAAACACACCTCATAAATGTGATGTCTTTTGTTAAGAAATTTGAGATAAGGTTTGCATCTAAGAGGAATCTTGTTTACATGCTTCACTAATAATTCACACACCACTGTGAAGTGTTTGAGATAATATTTATCAGATCCACTGCTTCTGTGTTGTTGTTTTTTTCCAGAGAAAGCAGAGGTTCATGCCTCTTCCTTGAGGTACTGTCATTTCACTGATGATATATAAATCTCATTTTTTTTTGCTCCAACTTACATTTTTTGTTATGCTGAATTTCTTTCAACAATTTAAATCACCTGAAATATTCTACATTCTTCCCTTTTGAAGACTTCTTTTCTAGCTCTTTTATTTCTCAAGGTTTTTTTTTTGTAGTGTTTTTATTGATATTGAATTGTTTACTTTGATTGTTGAGTTTCTTTTATTCCTTATGTTGCCTTAATCTTTAGACTTTTACTTTCAATTGTTGATTAAGAGTTATCAAGAATTTCAGATATACATTTGTTTTCTGGATTTCATTATGCAGTTTGCTTTTTTTTTTTGATTGTCTTCAATTGAATAATATGGTCAAGATTTCTGTATGTACCCGCTGGATTTTGATTCAATCTTTCAATGTCTTTTCACAGGTTTTTAATATTGACAAAGGCTATAACATATATCATGATAAGCAGATTCTGAAATTTTTTATACCGTCAAATATAGGAGCATAAACTTATTCATCATGGTTAAAGAAGATAATATTTAAAATTATTTTGTTTGTTCTGCTCTGTTATTTGGATTTCTACCATCAAATTCAAAAGGGCTTTTAGAAATTCCATCCTAAGTATGTCTATATCCTCTTCAAAATAATTTGAGGGATTAGAATTATTTTTGCCATTCTTTCATTATTCAGTAGCAATTCTATAATTTTTAAGTATAGATTTTTAAAATTCCTTAGGTTTTACAGTTTCCTTCTTCAGAAAAAAAAGTAACTCCTCTATTACTATTATCACTTCATCTCTTCTGGATTTAAGAATGCAGTCATTTACTAGGATTGCCCTGCATTGATTTACACAGAAAATTATGATGACAATTTTAAGCCATTCATTTGTTCTCATCCTGAGAATCTTGTTCTGTAATATATATCCTTTACAGAGGAATTGCCCAATGTTCTGGAAGCCTCCCTCTAGGTCTCTCTACATTTTGCTACATTTTTACATCTGTGTAACAACTTTCCACTCCCCACTTTCCACCCTCTTGCTCCCCACTTATATGGTGGGGAGGGGGGAACGTTCTTTAAATACTGTGTAAAATGTAAAACAAACAAAACTTCATGTGAACAGCACATCCCTGGTCTTGACCTGACAACTCCTTACTTACTACTAAAAAGAATGGACTATGGGAAAGAGTTCTGCATTTTGTAACAAGGAAAGGAAACATCTATATATGTTTGTTTCTCTTCATCTTGTATTTCATTTTAACCTCAAAGTTCAAACATTGTAACAAGTTTATTGGTACACAATTATATGTTGGATTACTATGGGTACGAAGGAATGCTATTAGCACATATTTATCATTAAATAAAACATCGATATAAATAATAGTTTTATAAATTGACAATTTTCCTTGAAAACTGCTTATATTTTCAAATATCTATACTACACAGTTACCTGTCGATAACTTGATGTAAAGGCTCCCAGGTAAGCTACAACTCCTGATGAAATGAGCATATTGCCAGTCAAATTAATATACAAATGTCCCAAGTCCAAAGCACTTAGACTCCATCGAGTTTTCTCCCCTCCAAGGCCTCCAATCAATTGCTCAGCTCGCTCTAGTTTTTTGCTGCACAAGTCAACCTTAAAAAATAAAGTAATTTCTTCTTAGTGTCCAGAAAGACTGAGTTAAAATTGACAAAAGTTTGTATTCACATGTTAAATTATTCATGCTAAAATATTCACATAATAATTTGGCTTTTCTGAATAGGAGAAAAACTATTTGGCAATATATTTTTAAATCATAGAATGGCAAAACCTTTAGAAGTAGGAGGGACTTGAGAGATATTTGTATAAAATTATGATACCATGTAAATGTAAACACAGATAAGTCCATAACATATATACAAATATATGACATTACAGCATATAAAAATATCAATGTTGAAGGAAGTAATCAATAACTCAAAATAAATGAAATGTCAATTAAGTTATACACAGGTACTGATTTTATATAAAGGTTTTCAAATTTTCAAAAGCTTCTAAGAACATTACAATAATCAATAAACAAATATTTTCAAAACATATTTATGGATAATTTTTCAACATTAAACCTTTGCAAAACCTTGTGTTCCAATTCCCCCCCTTCCCCTCACTCCCTCCCCTAGATGGCAAGTAATTCAATATTACTCAATATCAACATGGTAAAAATATATGTAAAATCCAATATATGCATACAGATTTATATAATTCTATTGCTGCACAAGAAAAATCAAATCAAAAAGGAAAAAAAAGAAAGAAAGTAAAATGCAAATAAACAACAAAAAGAGTGTTAATGCTATGCTGTAATCCACACTCAGTTTTCACAGTCCTCTTTCTGGGTGTAGATGGCTCTCTTCACAAGATCATTGGAATTGGCCTGAATCATAAAGAACCTCTAATTTAAAAGATAACATTTTAAAAACTCAAACCAATGTTTCCCAAACCAAGTTCATTAAGGGATAATATCTCAGATAGAAAACTTGTATTACCAAAAAAAACAAGCTATGTATGTGACAGATGTAATATCATATATTATCATTCAAGAAATTACTGCAATCTTTATTACAGTGTTTTCATCCTGTTCTGAATAGACCAGTATCCCCTACTACATCTAGGGCTGCTGCTGAGCTACTGGGAAATAGCCAGTCAGGGAATGTTATGTACCCAGTATGCATAAAAGAGCACAGATTTCTCATTCTACAATTTTAATATCTTTGTTTCCCCTAGGCTTATTATTAGGAACTGATTATAATGATCATAGAAATCCCAGAGCTGGAAGATTTTCCCAGGGTGATAGAACTAATTAATGGCAGGACTAGAGCCAGAAGTAAGATATCCTTATTTCCACTCCAGTGTGCTTTTCTACTACATGATATCATTTCAATTTGCTTAGTTACCTAACATTCTTAGCACATGGTGTGTATGATGACAACATATTCTACTCCTCTCCACTTCAAATCCCAGAAGAACCACTCTTACAGACTAGGAGAACTTGCCCTGAGCCAAGGGAGTATTTGTCCACTTGTTCTTTGCCTCCACCAACGGGAAGAGTGAGCCTGAAAGAGTCAGAGTGTGGAGCTTTGTGCAACTGTTCATAGACTGAAAACATGAGGAGCTCTAAGGGGGCATCTATGATAAACCCAGAATTGAGAAAGAGTTATTGTTGTCATAGGCAGCTAAGTTTCAGCAGAATATAAATCAATAGCTAGGGCAAGCTATAGCTTCAGGACTATTGGAGTAGCATAAGGAAACTCTTTGAAGACCTTTCTACCCAAACATTCCCAGATCCCTATCTCTACCTTCCACCAATATCCTGTAATATCCTAATGGAATGGTATCTGTTCTTCTACTCAACTAATGGATTTTACTATCAACAAGTTCCCACCCCAATCTCCCAAAGATAAGGAAATCTGAAAAAATTAAACGTAAAGAATCAAAAATAATAGCTTTTACATTAACAATCAAAACTCTAACCTAGCACATGAGACCCTGCATAATCTAGTCCGAGGCTATCTTTCCAGACATCTTTATAAACCTGTTTGTTTAGTCAAACTTACCCATTTACTATCCCCAAAACATACCACTAAACTTTTCTCATCCTGTGTTTTTTCTTATGCTATTTCCTCTAACTGAAATGCTTCCCCCCTTTCTTCTTTTCCACATATTCAAAACCTACCCATCCTTTTTTTTTTTTTTTTTAAATATATGACCTAGCTTTACTTTTCCTTCCTCTGTAAAGGTTTCCCTAACCAAGCTATCTCTTTCTAATGACTTCAGACTACTCCATTATCCCTGTAATGTAGTTCCATCAGAGTCAAATCGATAAAAATGTAAGAAGGAAGAGGGCAGTCTTTGAGTACATCAGGGAACCAGAAGTAGACTCCATGGCCAAGCAATATCTAGTCACCAGTGGAAGATCATCGACCCTCTGAGACCAAGAAAATGCTCAAGCATAAGAGACATGATTTGATTTTCCTCAAATAAGTCTTGGATACATGTGTCCCCTAAGTACATGCCTCTTTCTCTATTCTTTATATGTGTACAATCTTTCTGCCAAAGCTGAATCTATTTGTGGGAGAACAAATACCAGTTTTGTGGCATCTATGTTGTTACTTTTCTTACTCTACCATTTTAGTAAATGTCTTGATTTCAGAGAATTGTATTATTTGGTTAACTACTAAAAGATAACACATTGTTGGGGGATTGAAAGCTATTATAATTATTAGAATGTATGTAGTTGCTCAGAAATAAAACTTGTAGAATCTTTCCCATAAGAAAATCATGTGGGATTTATCCTGCAAATATTTCCATGGGATGATGCAACATATAGCACTCATCATCCCTCACCATCATTTACTATTATATATTTTGTTATCTTTTCATATTTATCAGGTTTTCCAAGTAGATACTTATCTCTTTAGGAAAAAATACTTTTTGATAATTTCTTCTAATCTCCTGTGGCTTGTATGTAAATGATAAATATTTCTTGATATAATTTAATTTTGATGACATATTTAGCCAGTGTCTATGGGAATATTTTTCTTTTTATTTCTAGAATATAATAAGAACATGGCAAATATTTTTTCCCTGATGATATCAAAATAAATTATCTTCACCTACAAAACCAACAATTAACAGATATTCAAAAGGTGAACAATTTTCCCCAAATTCATAATTTGACCACAAGAATGAACATGTAGACCACCATACTGGCCTAAATAGTCAATGTTCCCTTCCCAAGTTCCAAATGTAGGCCACAGTTAGGTTTTATGAAAACCAATCCGGGTGAGGAAGTAGAGAGAAAAGAGACATGTGGCGTACATTTGGGTCATTATGCAATGATTATACAATTGAAAATTATCCATAGCTGTTACATACCTGATTTTCTAGGTCAGCCTTTTTTTGTTTGTTTAATTCAAGTGTTTCTTGAAGTTTGGCTAATTTATCCTGAACCTCTTTAAGTGCTGCTTGTTTCTTTCTAAGACCATCCATGGCAATTTTAAGTTCACCTTCAGCCTGGGCCAGCTTGATCTTTTTGGGGGCTACAACTTTTGCCACTCTAAAAAAAGCAACATAATTAATTGGAATATGTTTATAACATTTTATCATGAATCTTTATGCTTAAATATGCATGCACTTCTAGTTTCCTTAGTACTCACTACAAACTGATAAAACAATTGGTTTTTCTAATATAACATCAAACATCAATGAAAAATTTAAGAAAAGAAAATCATCAAATTATAAAACATCTAAAAAGTATTAAGCTAAGTATAGCAGGTATTTTCAAATTTACTTGTTCTCATGTTTCAAAATAAAATGCCAAACTATTTCTACAACTGACTTATTACCAAAGTATTTAATTTAATGTTCTACATATGTTAATATATAAAATAAGAATGAAAGAGGAATGTGCTTACTATTCCAACTATATTATTACCATGTATGTGGTCAGTTATATCAATTGATTAAAGAGGAATTTTCTGATAAAGCCAATGTTATGGCTTTGCCCAATTGTGTTTTCTCTTTTATATCCATGGACTGCATCCTTAACCTCAGTCTACCATATTACAGTCTATATATATTACAAATATATTTTACATTCATATACTGCATCTTTAGCCTCAGTCTACCATATTATAGTCTACATATATTACAAATATAAGTTGTCAGTCAAATGAGGTGAGACAAAGGGCTGGACTATGCCCAATTTCTCAGCAATATTTTAACACAATTTTATATGCATAATAAATTAGGAAAGCCACTTTGTTAGCTAAGGATAGAATGTGACATATTTTATCTTATTTTCAAAATAATTTTCACAAATGTTCATCAAATAATGGGATTTTTTTTAACTGGAAGAGGTCTTAGAGACAAGCAATCTAGTCCAACTCTCATTTTTCTTATGAGTTGGCCACAGTGAAGAGCAGTGGAGAAGAAACAATGAAAAACAAATCTGTTATTATATTCAACCCTTAGATTCGTTATTTGGGGGTATATTGTGAAATTATACCAAAAAATTAACAATTAGCATGAAACAAGTTACCAAGTTATCATTTTCCTCACCCTAACCTATTATGTTTGTTTTGTTTTTTTAATGGAAATAACCAATGAACCTGAGTAAAGCAGTAGGTATATATATATATATATATATATATATATATATATATATATACATATACACACACACACACATATATATATGTATATATAAAACTATTGGATGGAATTATATTGATCAACATAAACACAGATATATAGCTTCAAATTACTACATACAACAGGCTCAACAGGATCACCATGGCCAACATATGGCCAAAAATCCAGTTCTTATTGAAATAGCAATAAGGAGGAGGAAGGAAGAAGTTCTCTATAAGAGATTAGAGTGAGAAAAAAAAATTAAAACTCAGAGATATCTGAAACCTTAAAGAGAAAGAAGAAATTCAATAAAATATTTTCTTAGAAAGGCCTATCTTTTGATAATGAAATTTATACTTTTGCTTTTCTGGATAAATGATTTTAAGAGTTCTTGCTATATTTTGTGATATATTTCTCAACATAGTGATTAAAATTATTTTTAGACATTTTCTGTATGTGCTATACTATTTGTGGCTTATATATAAAAACTTATTCTCTATTTTAAAATTTAAGATCACAATATTAAGCACAGAAGACACTCCAATGAGCCTAAAATATTTACAATCTTTAACATCTTAATCAATCTTAAAGAAAAAAAGACCTAGAAATAACATGACAATAATTTTTCATATTAGAACTTACTTATCATAGGAATCCATTGCTATAACCCATTTGCATAAACCTTCTGCTGCAGTGGAAGCATTTCTAATCTTTTCTGGAACAAAATCTGGATTTGGCAGATAATTTTTCCTAATGATATTCATATATGCTGGAGGTATGTTGTCCTTATCATATTCATGAAGGGACTGCAGAAATCTAATGTCACCAAGAAGTCTTTTAGCTGGACCCCAAAAGTCCTCTATTTTTTTCCCTGAGCCTGATGGGTCAGGAATTTTATCTGCTTTGATCCCTTTCAAGATACATATAGCTTCCATAACAATCTTGACACCAGCAGGTGGACTCTTCATGGATTTTACCACTGTAATATCCTTTAAACAAAATATTCCAATTAGTACCGAAGAAATAGTTTGATCTATCTACAACTTTATTCTTATTTTCAGATTATACAAAAACAGGAACTGTACTCCTATAATCTAAAATAAAAGTTGGTTTTAAATTGCCTACCTACTTTTAAATCCTATCTTCCCTTATCCACTTGGTTTTCAAATGGATTACTCTAGATAACTTTTTTTTTTTTTTTTTGCTAAACATAATTCTCAGTAATTAAATGTGAGGCTAGCAGTATTGTTAAAATTCTTACAAAGTACCAAAGACAGTGGAATTGATAGAGACAATAATTATCTAATTTAGCATGGGTTCAGTATGATTGATTCTGATCCTACAAGGAGATGTTAAGGGCCAGAACTTGAGACAAGGTACTAAGTGGAATTGAGGAGGACAATGGTTTAAATTTAGTTTTAGCATTGATTTAATCCTACAAAAAAATAATGATTTTCCTAGTGATATAATGATTGGTGTATGCTCAGCGTGGGGCATATAGGGAAAGAGGTGTCAGGGACAGGAAGGACAAGCCCCAAGAAGCTAATTTGGAGGGAGCTAGAGGCTGAAGCTGGCAGAGGCAAAGGACTAGCGGCAGGAACTCTCAGAACCAAGGAGAGAGATGGGGCTTCTAAGAAAGCTAACTGGGTCCCAGGAAAAGAGACAAGACTTTGAAGGAAACAATAAAGGATTTGGACTTTAATACCTGGCTGCATTTGGAGTGATTAATCTGAACTGAAATGAAGGCTGCCTCCAGAAGCTCCCCAAGAAATCCCAGAGAACATTACATTTTAGAGACGAATATTACACAGTATGAATTTCTTATTCATAGTGTTAGCCTACACATAAGTCATGGCCACTAAGAGTGTTACACAGAAAGATATATCTGTGAGTTTTAAGTACTGATCCAAATTCCTGCTTATCTATCTGACAAACTATATATATATATATATATATATATATATATATATATATATATATATATATATATATATTGATTTTTTTAAAATCAACAAATCCATAAAAATACATTTGAAAAATTTTGCAAGTTATCAGGAATATGTGGATATAAACTAATGTAATATTTTTATTAAGGACTTGTTACTATTTTAATAACAAATTGTTATTTGTTATTAATTTATCAATACATTAATGAGTATTAGGCATCATAATTAGCACAATAATTAAGGAAGACAATTTAGGGACAGTGGAGAAGAATGAAAGGGTCAATCAAGGATAGAAGAAATCAGACAAAATAACAAGGGTTCTCAGTGAGTAAAGAACTGAATTCCTACAGCAAGAGGAGAGAATTAAAACTACAGAAAATCTATCAAGGGTTATAATGTAAAATTGAACTAGGAAGAAATAGAAATTAGTTACTTAATGACTAAATTTGTAGTGAACAAACTAACAGGAGATGATGAGTAGTACAGAATCATCTTATCCTAACATAAGCCACAGTCCTGAACTCATAGGACAGCTTTACTTTCATCTCTTGGCTTGCATGCCTGAGGGTCAGATATAAAGGGAAACCAGATCTTGAGAAAAGGGCAACATCTTACCCAAATATTATTTTTTGATATTGATCCTATCTTGTGGGAAAGAGGAAAATTTCCTCTTATCCCAACTCCAGATTGATCCATTCAACTAAGGTAAAAGGATAAAAATAAGAGAGGTAGAAAAAAATATATAAAAATAGAAACTAGAAGTCTCATTCTTATTTTCCTCTGGTGCTCAAATTTCAAAGGCTACATTCCTAGTCTTGGGTGGAATCAAAAGACTTGAATAGAAGAATGAATGAAGCTAAAAAAGCACAAATAAATAATAGGCAATAGGGGCAATGGAAGACATGAAAGAAAGGACATCATCTGTACAGATTCTGACAAATTTGAGTGACAAGACTGCTAGTGAAGTGAAAATTGGTCAACTAGTGAAGCTGATAATCTCAACTTAATCTCAGAATTGTAAGAGTCCAAAAGCAATCAATAGGTGGTAGAAAAAGAACTAAAGATGTCCTTCCAGTAGAATATAAGCTCCTTGAAGCAGGGACTAGTTCAGGTTTTTTGTCTTTGTGCCTCAATGCCTAGCACAAAGTCTGGAACATAGTAAGTGCTTAATAAATGCTTGTTTAATTAATACCTACCCATTCTGTTTTGGTAAATTGTCTCTCTGTCTCTGTCGCTGTCTCTCTCTCTCTCTCTCTCTCTCTCTCTCTCTCTCTCTCTCTCTCTCTCTCACACACACACACACACACACACACATCCATCCAGGGGATCCCTCTCCTGGACCTGAGGCAACAGCTGCTGGGACATGTGAACTTGTTGAAATGAGTCAGGAGCAAGTCAGTTCATAATAACAATTTAAAACAGAAACACACATAGTGATGCAATCCAGCCCAACAATAAGTCCAAATGAAAGTCTGAAAGACAAACAAAATAGAGCCATCCAAGAACCAACCAAACTTTGGGGAAACAAATTTTAAATATTTTATCTGCTTATTGAGATTCATTTTCACAAAGGTAAATAAATCCATACAGCACTTTTAGCTTTACCTGGGCTGTCAGAGTGTCAAGTGCAGCCAGAGCAGATTCCAAGATGGGCAGGGCTTCTGCCAGATCAGCATCGCATTCATCCTTGATTGCCTTTGCAGCCATTGCTTGTTCATTTGCTACAGCTTCATCAGCTTTCACTATTTTTTCAGTTTTGGCCACTTCCATAGACTCCTTCTCAATGATCGCCATCATCTCATCAACTTGCTTGCTTGCCACTTTCAACTGAGGCTGCAGAGCTTCCAGCTCACACTGCATTGTGGCTACTTGTGAGGCAGCAGAGTCCAATTTCTCTAAGCCCACCTCATACCGCCTTTTCATTTTCATTACCTCACTAAAAACAACAAGAAGAAAACAACTTTCTGCAAATATTCACTCACATTGTCAATTTATATGCACTAAATATCATTCAGCTACTGAGTTTCTCTGTTGTAAGATTTTTCTTTTTTTTTTAATTGTAGTAAGTTTATTTATTTTTAATACACATTGCTTTATGAATCATTTTGGAAGAGAAAAATCAGACAAAAGGGAAAAACCATGGGAGAGATAAAAAAAAAAACAATAGAAAACAGAGGTGAACATAGCATGTGCTAATGATTTATATTCAGTCTCCTTAGTTCTTTTTCTGGATGCAAATGGCATTTACTGTCCAAAGTCTATTGAAATTGCTTTGGATACATAATTATTTTTCAAGGAGGAAATTCTTTTCCATGATATTATCTTCACTCTTTCTGTCCCTCTTTCTGGTTTGTTCCTTCTAAACCTCTCATTTGTTCTCTTCAGGACCTCCATGTAAAATTGACCTTTTTCCACTCTTCATGGTTTTGATCAGTTTAATGCAGCACTGCCTTTTACCCTTCCTTGACTTACTCCTCTGTCTCTCACTTGCTTATCCCTTTGGTTTCTCATTATTCAGTATAATTTATTGTTGTACCCACAAAGCTGGTCATGCTTTAGATCTCATCATACTCTCAAAATAAACCATGCTCAACATCTTGGATTCTGAAAAGCTTCTCTCTGATTACAATATACTGCCATTCTATTTCTCCCTCTGTCTCATTTCTAAATATGTCATTTATCTTTATTTCAGAATAAATAATTAATATTTATTGAGCTTTTCATTTAACTCACCTAACAATTTGTAAAAATTTAAATCAAAGCATCTTGATGAAAATCACACAGAGGAGGGCAAATATCACATTGTGATCTATGATCTTAATGTTGTTTATAGTAAATTTATATTTATAACTATACATATATATATATACCAGCTCATATTATTTAACAAAGTGAAATTTTATTCTTACCTCCTTTTCTTTTCCAATAAGGTTTTAAATGTGGAGATTAATTCAAGATAAGAAGTAGGAGTTACATAGTTGTGCCTTTGAAGTTCAGAATGGAAGGATTCAGATAATTCAATAGTGGAAGTATGGAAACTTTTACACATCTCAATACAGCCATTTCGAGTATCTTCAGACATTTCAATATCTTGTAAGAAGCGTGAGGCAACTGCTTGTAGTGCATCCTCAGGCCATGTCTAATTTTAAGACAAAAATTTTAGTACTTCATCTAATTTGAAAAAATCTTAACCAAATTCTTGCTATTTTCTGGCATAGAAAAAAATTATTAACATTAACCATACTTGAATTCCCGAATAATAGTTATGTTATTTTTTTAAACCAAAAATCTCAACAAAAACTTTTATCAACAAAATTGGGGCAGTCAGATGGCACAGGAGATAAGAGTGCAGAGCCTAAAATCAAGTCTTACCTTCCTGGCCCTCAGACAATTTTTTCCTATGTAACACTGGGGTAAGTCACTTAAACCTGTTAGCCTCAGTTTCTCATCTATAAAATGAATTGAACAAAAAAAATGGCAAACCACTTCAGTGTCTTTGCCATAAAAACCCCAAAATGGGATCAGGAAGAGTCAGACACAATTAAACAACAATAATAACTTTATTTAATTTAAGAAAATCTTAACAAAATTCTCAATTTTTTTATAGAATAAAATTCAATTTTATTAGCACTAATGAATGATATTTGAGGTTTTTTAATATAGCTAGATGAATTTTTTTACTGAAAATCTAAATATTCATATCAACAAAATTAGTAATAACTTTATGGACAACTATATCTCAATTTTTAATAAAAACCTAAATGTAAGCTTACTTTTATTAGTAGAATTTTTATTATGCAGCTTTCTATGTAGCAATAAATATATTGTTGTTAGGGAAAGGCTGGATCCCTATAGTCTACTATAAAGGAGAAAACCCTGATGAAATCATTTGGACCTGATATTTGAAACAATTCTTAGTGGGGCAAGTGAAATGAGAAATTGATAAAAAGGAATGAAACCGAATTTTAGTTTCTATCAGGGAGGTCCATTTTTAGTAACAGGATGACTCAGTGGAAGACTGCTGTTCATAGAAAACTTGAAAATATAAAAAATATTCAAGAGACCAAAAAGGATGGAGCACAAAGATATTTGTGCTTTTGCCATTTGTTGGCTTCTATGTTGCTCTCTTTCCATTAGGCATTAAATTTTTATATTTTTAATTTTAAGTCTAGGTTATCATATTAGTGTTTAGCAAAATCAGGCCATATATTTACATACACACATATATATATATGCATATTTGCATATACACACTTATCCATCTCTCATTTTTTAAAATCATGCTTCAAATATAAAGTAATACGTATATCAGTAAACCTGACAAATTAAGTGAGCTGAATGGAGGGTGTAAAGAGATTAACTAAAAGAACTGACTTCAAATATGATGAGACTAGTGTCAGAAGACAAGGTATCTAACTAAGTATGCAGAATCCAGGCATAATTAGGGAATAAGAATATAGCTATTTATTTCTTTTTTATGTTGTTGGTTTTGTTTTTTTTTTTTTTTTAGTTTTGTTTCATTTATTTATTTAATCCTGGGTATGACAACTGGGGTTAAGTGATTTGCCCAAGGGCATATAGCTAGTAAATATTTAAGTGTCTGAGGCCAGATTTAAACTAGGTTCAATCTAGTTATTTGAATCAGAACTTTGAACTTGGGTTCTCTTGATTCCAAGGCTAGTGCTCTATCTACTGTGCTATCTAGTTGCCCCAGAGATCTGTTTCTAAGCAGATTCAAGGTCACTGCTGGATATTCAGGGAATGGATGGTAAACCAGCAAGCTGTCCAATAAGTAGATAAGACAGCAAGGAGCTGACCTTGGAGCAAATGGGAGAATAAGACCCTTCAAGGGGCCAGAAAGGCTGACTTGGCAGGATTAGTATGTTACCAGTAAAAGTGAGGACACCTTCCTTACAGGAGATGGTGGGTCATGATAATTGATGTTTTGCTATTAGGGATTTAGAAAGCCTATATTGATGGAGTTTTCATATTAAGGGATTATAGTAAAACTAAGCTGAATTCTCTAGCTATTTTTTAAATGCTTACAATTACTTATTGGGCATAATTGGTCCATAATTGAATGTTATCTAGCATATACCAGTTTATTTTGCACTTAAGATAGCTTGAATGTACTGCTATTATTACAATACCACAAGGAATGTAGGAAATTGTAGGAGGAGGAAATATGGAACAATTGCATTCCTAAGGATATATGTACAAGAAAAAAAAAAAAAGTACCAAGTTTTTGAGTGGTGATATGGTCATGAAACCATGGGGATAACTGTAAACAGGCTTTATAAGATTTTTTTAGGAATTGGAGATTATATTTCCTATCTTTACATATAAAACCCCATGGAAAATTTTCTTCATTTTGCATTCCTGGAAAAATTATACAACTGAGACAAAAGGAAGAATTAGGGAAATTATTTTCGCAAATTTATACCCACTGAAATTTTCAGTAATATAGTAAATTCTGATTTAAAAGGGATTTTTGGATAATTTACTTATTATCTTGATATTTCAAATGAGAATCTGAGAAAATAAATTTTACTTTTGACTGTATCTAATCAAGGCATTTTGCTAAAATGACTTTTATGTAATACAAAAATGTAACATTAGGAAGATTTGAATTCCTACAGCTCAACATGCAAATTTAAAATTTATAAAACAATACCTGAAACCAGTCAATGGTGCAGCAATTAACAAGAGCTGGAAATTTTCGAAGACGATTACGGAATGCATCTCCAATTGGACTCATGGCCAATACCACATGGAGTTGATCTCGACAGCGATCAATGAACATGTTAAAAAGAGCTATGGGACTACCATCTGTTTGTTTTGTTCTATCACGTTGGCGATCTATCTGACGCATTTTTTCACATATTTCTTGCTTTTCATCCACTGCAAAAAGATTTGGAACTTCTCCTGCATTTAGCAAATTATTAATATCTTCTAGAAATGATTCTTTTTTAATTTGTGTATCTGTAAACAAGAAAACACCTTGCATCTCTCCTTCAGATGATTTCCTTAAGATAAGTTTTAAATCTTCATGCCATTCATAAGGACCATAACTTTTGGATATTTCAACCTGGAAAATTGTATAATCAGCCATATGGGCAGCTAATCGGGTGACTGACTGTCTACCACTGCCTCCAACACCAACTAGAAGAGCATGACTTCGAGGTTGCTTAAGGATCCTGGAAATTCTGCTTATGTGTTCTATGGCAAACCGGAACAATACAAGCTGCATGGTTTTTTTAGTCATATTATTATATTCTTCAAGTTGACTTTCAACAACTACTCGTAGATTGTCCAAATCACTGATTTCCCTGTAGTTAGTGTCTTCTCTTCTAGGATCATGGAAATCACAAAACATTAAACTACGCAAGTCGTCTTCTTCAACCATTCCATCACCATCAAAGTCCAAAGCTTTAAAAAGCTCATGAAAATTTTGTCCCATGTTAGTTTCCATCACTTCCTTAATATAACCCACAAGCCAACTTCTATCTGAATTATCCAGTAGACGATCATAATATACTCTAAGTACCTAAATAATAAAAAAGAAACCATTCAAAATATCAAATATTGGTTTTTTTTTCCATTGGTACTTTGATAAGGTTAATCTTTAAAAAAAAGATCATGGAAAATTTTAGGAAAATTCCCATAGATTTAAACATACATTTCCACCATTAGATTTCTATTTTCATATCTCATTGTGATTTGGGAGTGACCTTGGGTTCCTTAAGGAATACAAGATCCAGTAGGTCTAACCAAACTTTAGAAAAGTTAGTTAGTAGAAGCCTAGTGACAAACTTGTGTTTGCCATTCAACAGCCAGACTAATAATATAGAAAGGATGGCTCATAATCAGAAGGATGACCAATAGGTGATGAATTTTTCAATTTATGAAATCTTTGTTGAAAAAATAGGGAACACATTGATGAAACCACAGCTCTCCAAAGTACTAACTTGGTATTTAATTTAAAGTGCACACACACTTATTTAAGCATTTGCCAATTATCTCAAAATATAGAATTTGTAAGTGTACATTCATGAATGCCAAAAATAGAATCATTAATCCTTTGGTTAATATGTAGTTAGTCATATATGGATCCTTAGAGATCATATTTAGTTAAAGGACCTTTATTTGAACAGATTTGGAAACTGAGGTCTAGGGAAGACATGCCCTAAGCCAAATATTGATTAGCACAGTTGGAACTAGAATTCAAATTTCCTATTAGGAGCTAAGATTTAAAGGAAATTAAACATTTTAAAGGCATTTAATCATAACCCTTATACTATAAGTAAAAATGGAAATAAAAGATAGATTATGCTATGCTTGGGTCAATCTGATGACCAAAAGAAATGAATGCTCTCATTAACTGGCAATGACTTCAGTGCTATGAAAGTCATAATAGATAAAAGAGATAGAAGAGGAGGAGAAAAGGAGGTTTTAACACCATAAGCAGAGATCAGAACTGATCCTAATAGGAGCATCAAACAGAAGACATTGAAAGTAAAAGAAAGAAGCAATGATGAAGAGTCAAAAGAACAATGCTATAATCTCAAGGAGCAAAAACTCACTTAGGTATCAGTATCCACTAAATGGATCATCTTATGCTAAAAGTAGATCAACCCCAAGATACTATATGTGCACCTGTGTGTGTGTGAGATGAGGGAAAGGGGATAGTTATTGTCAACATCATCATCATTTTTCTTATCTCATTTTCATCATGTTCAATGAAGTTCAGAGAGATTCAAAGAGATTTGCCCAGGATCTCAAGCAAATGTGAACACAGGTCTTTCTGATTCCAAGCCCAGTATTCTACATACCATATCATGCTTCCTCTTTCTCTTGCTTTTCCTCTATCTTTATATCACACTAGCTAGCATTTATTTAGAGCTTTAAGATTTTCAGAGCGCTTTACATTTTATCTTAGTGAATCTTTATAATAATCCTCCAAGCAAGGTCCTATTATACCTTTCTATAGTTGAAGAAACTGAGTCTGAGAGAAGTTAAGTGATGTGGCCAAAATTACACAACTAAGTGTCTGAGAGATATTTGAATTCAGAACTTTTTGACTCTACATCCAGCATTCTATTCATTATGCCATCTAAATGCTTCTATTTATTTGGGACTAGAATGGTTATTTGATTAGTGTAAGAAATTCCAGGAGAGGAAACTGATACCTATTACTCTGCTCTTCAGACTTGGAGAGTTGCCTTGCACATATTATGTGAGTTGCTCAGGGTCCCACAGACAGTATTTTGAAAGTAGGACTCGAACAAGGCAGCTTTCCAAGCAGTACATAGCCCCCTCCCCTCCTACTCTTTCTCTGTATACAAACAATGGGATATATCATCTGGGTTCATGTCATAATCTGGACAAAATTAATTTCATTACTTTGTTTTTCTAGTATGGGTGGTTTGATCAATTTCCTTTGTAATCCTGCATATTTAATGGAGAATCTCTGCAGGATTCCAATTAATAGGAAGGAAGCAGCTGCAAACAGAAGCATTTGAAGAACTCCACCACTGATGCATGTGTAAGTTTATAAACATTTTTAGAGATGAGAAAGAAGGAACATGAGTCAGTAGATACTGGTAGCTTTATAGTCACTTTTTTGGGTGTCAGTACCACTTGTGATTTTTTCCTATCCTTTTGAAATCTTCTCTTCTTTGAGATTTCTTTAAAATTGATTTCATGATGGAATACTATGAGAAATATGCTATAAGAAATGATGAGCTTGTTTACTTAAGAAAAACATGGAAAGACTTGCATAAAATAATGAAGAGAAAAATAAACAGAACCAAGAGAATACTGTAAACAGTAACAGCAGTACTACTACTACTAACTACAATTGACACATCATTTTGACTATTATAAATATCCAAATTAACTACAAAGAACCTATGAAGGAAGATGCTATCTACATCTACAGAAAGAACTAATAGAAATATGTATAGAATGATTTTACATATGTCTAATGGTAGCCATCTCTAGAGTGAGGAGATTAAAAAAGGAAAAAATAATTTACAAGATAACTATTATATATTTAAAAGGAATAACAATTTGCAGTAGATGCACATAAACTTGCAGTTTCATGTACAATCATCTTTATTATACTGTTATGAAAATGTTTTATTTCATAAAATAAAATAAATATTTAAAAATCAATCTCTGAGTATCTTAAAAAAATGTGTGTACTCAAGAACTTATTTGCTCTAGGTCTAACTTCTCTTCCCAATTTTCTCTCTTAATTGCCATTGATCCTACTTCAAATAGTACATTGATGCTGAGGTAGCAGAATCTAATTATGATTGTTCCATTTATCATTGCAAATGAAAATAGATCACTATGGAAATATGTTAAAGCTACTATATTTCATGTGTTTATTGTATACCTTTCAGTTTTACAAATGATCTTTGAATAATCTGGATGAGCAGTATCTCACATCAAGCTCTCTATGAATCTCTTCTTGACTACTTTTTGCTTTGGCAGATGATACTGCTCAAATGTTACAAATGTGCTTGTACTTTCTGCTGGTGTTTCCCTTGGATGTCACTTCTCCAATTGGAAAGATTAAAATCTGATGTCTGAGGTTTCTTCATCTTCTTCATTGTTTTAGATTCATAAAACAAGTCTTCTAAGAAACTGACCACAGATTTAATGTCTGAATTTTATCTCACTTTTTTTCAGCTCAATATTTTTTTCTAGGTTAATAGCTTGTTTAAACAGGTCAGATTGAAGTTGCTGCAGTAGTAGAGTTCATTTTCATCTCTATCCTTATATCCTCTCCCTAATTTGACTTTTTTTTTAACCTTTATTGTCACCAGTTAATGATCCAACTCTTCAGAACTAATTGATATATTGACTGTGTCTATAACCATTTATTTCTTTTATGCTAAGAAACTGTCAATTTCATTTCTTCAAATGTTGATAGAACACCGTTACCAATGTCTTCTGATTCTTTTCTTCAATAAAGGTATGAGTAGTCTCCGAGTTATTCATCTCTTATTTACCTGTCCTTAATCATAGACTCATATTTTATTCAATATGTTTCTTTTTTAAAAATGCAAGTCTTGGTATAATTATTTGAGAAATGTTTCTCTCAAAAAAAAAGATTAAATGTTAGGTATCTGGGAAAGTCATTTATTCAAAATACCTCATTTAATCCAAAACATATTGATTAAGTACTTATCATGTGCTAAGAACTCAGCTAGGTACAAATTATACAAAAGCCAAAGGCAAACAGTAGTCCCTGATCTTAAGGGACTTACATGTGTACAAAATGTAAACTTCATGTAAGCAGAGATTTAGTTACTAATCTCTTTTATCTTTTCCAGCACTAGCACAATGCTTTATATAACCTCGCAAGTACTTCATAATTACTTTTCATTTAGTCATAACCTTGCTAGATAATTTGCTAGATGAGTTATTTCATCAATTATCTAGGCAGATACTTAGCAAGTCCATGATAGAATGAGACAAAGGACGGAGAATTTTATTGAAAGAGGGGAGAAGGAAGAGAAAAGAAGGTATGAAGAATGAAATGGTATTCAAGAAGAGTGAAATAGAATGGAACTATAGAATGGACATTCCTGGGGAGTTAGGAAAAGTGCATGGGTAGGGTATCTTGGAGAAAATTAGTGAAAAAGTTTAAATGTAAAGGTAAACATCCTGATGGGCAATACAGAAGAACAGAGGCAAGACACAAGAAAGGTGTGGCTAGTTTTATCAGCAAAAAAATCACTGCATTTCTATACATCCCAAAGCCATATGCACCTTTCAAGTTTTCAAGCGTGTGTGTCAAACACTGTACTAAGCATTAGTATAATAAAGAAGTGTTAAAGCCAGAGTCTCTGCTCCCAGTGAGCTCACATTCTAAGGGGGGATACAGCATGTAAATAAATGTGTACATACATAAGATACATATAATGCAATTAGAAGATAAAGTGCTATAGAAATGGTGTGTGGTAGTAGAATGGGTAGTAGAACGGAGGACTAAGAGAAGTCTCTTGAAGAAAATAGGAATTAAGACAAATCTTGAAGGAAGCTAGAGAAACCAGGAGTTGGAGGTAAGGAAATAGAACATGGGCAGCCAATGTAAATAAGAAAAAAATGAAGAATCACACGTGAAGAATCGTGAGTAGGCAATGAAACTAGATCAAAGAAGGTATAGAAGGAGCAATATAACTCAAAAGATACTTAACCAAGAGAGATAAAATAATGCTGTTGCTAAATAAAATTTGAAATAAGAATCTTTACAATATGGGAAATTCAGTTCAACATCTCATGAGCAGAACAAGAACAGAACAAGAACAAGTCAGACTTTCATAGCAGTTCCCTGTAAGTCAATCAGTCAGCTGATAAGCATTAAACATTTATCATTATCCAGCCATTTTATTAATCAATGTGGATACAAAGGAAGTAGAAAAAATAGGCCTGCAAAGAAGTTTTTTTTTTTTAGTGAAAGGGGCAATGTATAAATTTTTACGTGTGTGTGTGTGTGTGTGTGTGTGTGTGTGTGTAATTAGAAATAGTTCAAGTGAAAAGGGATGAGGGCTTGAACTAGGATTGTAACTGCATGAATGGAGAGAAGTAGGGTGGAGTATATGAGAAATGTGAAGATAAAAATGACATAATTTAACAATTATATGTATATATAGGGTGAGCAAGAGTGAAGAGCAGAAGTTAATAATATAGATTGTGAATGAACAATTAGGAGAGTGGAAGTATCCTCAGTAGTAATAAGGAAATTCAAAAAAGGGGAAGAGTTTCTAGGAGAAAGTTAAGGACTTGTTTTTAAAACATGTTGAACTGAAGAAATCTTTGGAATATCCATTTAAAAAATTTTTTGAGGAGGCAAGTGTGGGTAAGTGACTTTTCACGGATCACACAGCTAGGAAGTGTTAAGTGTCTGAGGCCAAATTTGAACTCAGGTCCTTCTGACTTCCAGGCTGGTGCTCTGTGCCACATAGTTGCCTCTGGAATATCCATTTTGAGATAAGATAAACCAGAGGCAGTTGGTTGTATATGACTATAGTTTAGAAGAAAACTTAGAGATGGAAGTATAGATTGGGGAATCATCTGGTTAGTCAAACCACAGGAGCAGATGAGATCATTGAATTAAATAGCATAGAACTAAAAGGGACACAAGGCTCTGAACAGAACTTTTTCGGGGACAATTACCATTAATGAGCAGGATATGGATGAAGAATTAGCAAAGAGGAATAATAGACTCAGAAAGTGATCAAAAGTGTCAAAAAGCTGTAGAGAGATTTTTAAAAGGTGAGAATTCAGAAAAGGCAATAACTGTAATAACAGGTAACTGTAAGTTCTTCTTATGCTCTTCTTGCACTACTTTTTTTTCCAGAAAGAAAAACACATGTTCTATCTGTTTGTTGTCCCTTGGTTTCTCTCATGCATCTGCAACTAGACCTACAAAATTGCAACAAGGACCAGGCACATTAAGCACCACAAGGAGGCTGACTAATGGATATTGCATATCTGATCTGTGCTTTCTGAGGTTATTTCTTAGAAGAGTTTTAATAGGTGATAGTATAATACTTGATTTACTTTGAAATATTATCAAGGGCTTTGCCTCTAGGTACCTTTCCAAAAACTGTTGAACATCAAAAATATATTCAACCAATGAGTTTTTGTCTACATAACACTTATCATTGAATTAACCAGTTAATTATTAATCATTAATAGTTAACCAGTTAACTATTAATGTACTAGTTAACTATTTTTAAATCTTATAGATAAAAATCTGAATATTAGTCAAATGGGAAGTAAAATATTGCAAGAATTTGAATCCTAGAAATACCTCAATTTCCTAAAATAAAATCTGAAAACTTTAATAAAATCTATTTCCAGAGAGCTAATCTAAGTTTTAACATGTACAAGTAGGAAAAGAGTTTCTAAATAAAATTAAGCCAGAATTATAATGTGTACTTATATTTTTCACTTTGCATTTAAATGCTATGATTATTATGGATTATAACATTAATTCAAAAATATTTATTGAAAACTTACCATAGTTCAAACATGAGAAATTATTTTAAAAAGAATCTTCTCATCATCAACAATGTATTCTGATAAAACTTCATGGATGCACCCTCACAGCAAACATTGGCATTAAATAAACTATGTGATTGTAAGAAGAAGAGACAGACCGGATGAGAGAGTAATAAAGGCAACATGTGGTGCAGTGTGCTGAACTGATCATAGATTTATACTTTTCAAGCTGAATATTAGCATTCAACAAAAGTGGTGGCTCCAAGGCAAAAAGATTACTAGAAGAATTAATATCAAGGATTAAAGCACTTCTCCAAAAGGAACTATTTTGTTGCCAACTTGGAAGAAAGTTCAGTCAACATCATAGTTGATAACAATGGAGCAGAAAAGGAGTGAACAGCTTTCAGAGACTTGGTGTACTATGCTGTATTTGCTCATCTGAGTCAGAATCCTCACAAAGATCAAGACTGCTTTGATGAAAATGATGGGAAAATTCAGAAGCTGCTAAATGAAAAATGAGAACTCAACAGGGTATATACTAATAGGATAGTTCATCCATCTCTAAGAAGGTAGCATTCAATTCCATCAAAAGTAAAGTGTAATTGAAATTTAAAGAGATGCAGTATTCTTAGCTCAATAAAAAGGAAGATGCACTGAAGACATCTTTATAATGTATAATGTATGACATGGGAGACATTGCCACAAGTCCACCTAGGATGGTGTGCCCTTATCAGAGAAGGAGCTGTGCTCTAGGAGAAAATAAAAATTGAATTAGCTCAGAATAAACATGAGCTGTACAAAGTTTAAAAGTACATCTTAAATGTTCATAGGGACTACTTGTTTCCAACCTGTGACAATATGTTCCAAGCTCATATTGCTCTGATCAGCCACAATTGGACACACTCTAGCATAGTGATATCATTTTAGTCTTCTTCAAGAACGGAAAATAATCAATCAATCAGCTAACAAACCATTCATTAATAGGGAATCAATTTCATTGTTTTGAATTTTGCATGGAGACTCAGTGCTTGATCAATGAGATAGACTGGTAACACAGTAGACATTTAATAAATGCTTATTCACTTGCCTTCCCTTGCCATGTCCAGAGTCTTGAAATACTTTTCTGGAAATAAAATTCTGGAAAGAACTAAAGGTAATTAGATATGAGACTTCTAATAAACCTTTGGCTTCTTTTGTTTCTCAAACCTGAGCCATATTTTCCAACAAATAATCTTTTTTTGCCATCTTATTTTGTACCCAGCTTTTCACTGAAATAGCCAAGTGTCAAATTATAAGTTGATTTCATTTAGAGGATTTGGCAAAATCATGTTAAAATTTAACTTCCTATCCTCGGTAGTAGATGTTGCCACATAAGCTACAATTATTTTCATGAATATCTTTCTGCTTAGGCTGATCACGAAAACTTTGAGATAAAAAGAACAAGTATCTCATGAAATGATATTTCTTGAGACAAACTTAACATTGGAGCCATCCTTCCACATAGTTGCAACTTTTTTTTTCTGCTGTTTTTGTTTATCATAAGAAAATCTATTGATTTTTTTTCAGTTTGGCTCAGTTCTTTGGTTAAGATGTTAGTTTGTTGGTCACTGAAGGAAAGCAAGATATTTAGCATGCTGCCAATTAATTGCTAAAAATAGTGAATTTTTTCCCATTGCCATTTTTTTTCTGTCACTCCACCACTGTCACCATGGTAGGAGGAGAATGCACAGGGAAGGCTATTTTAAGATTTTTCTTTGTTTTCTAGATTTGGTCACAGCAAAATATCTTGTCAGCTAGTGGTTGACTATTTGCTAGCTAGCTTGTTGCAGGCAGGGCAAATAATGATTGGTCACAGGGACAATATTTGAATCCTTTCCAGCAAAGGAATATTTTCCAGGGTTTATACTCCACTGACATAAGATTCAAAGGTTACCTCCATATCTCAATGAGGCATAAGAACAAAACTTTTCTCCATTGAATTATACGATCTGAAAATTCAGTTCAATAACAAATATTCATCAGGTATATATATACAAGGCACTGTGCATTAATGAATAGAAGGTTGCTTTGCAATTCTATTAGCACCAATTTCTGCACTTCAACAGTGAGATAAGTACATTAGTTAAAATAAAAGCACCTTTTATAATAAGATTGTTCTTTTTCCAGAGCTTAAATTAATTAGAAATCAAAGCAAAAGAAATAATTTATTTAAAGAGACTGTCAGAAGCATCACTCACATTCTAAGATTCAATAGGCAGAAAGGAGAAAAGTTCAAAGAGAAAACAGTAATTTTCAGACATCTATTATATGCACACAACACCAAAACATTACAGTGAGAAGGGAAAACTGTTAGCATTCTGAATGTTTTGTTTTCATGATGACAACCACACATTTCATCCTGGTGTCCCCAAGTCCCTAGCCCAATACTTTGCAAATAGTTATTAAGGCATCTTTGTTGAATGTGTGAAGCAGAATGACTGAATTTTTCATCTCAATGTTTTGGCATAAAATGTTCTTTTTCTAGTATCATGAAGTTTTTTTGTCATGTTAAAAGTTTACCTCATGTACCCAAAGGCGCTTAATTGTACTTTGGTCTTCTGCACTTTCAGGTCTTGACAAACAAACTCCCTGAATGACACGAGAGAAATCACGGAGGTTGAACAGGTAGTGGGATTTAGCTGGAGTTGGTAAAAGATTCTTCATTGCTTCCTTATACACAATCATAGTGCTCTTGACAATTTGGTCAGTCAATTCTGAAAACTCCAGTGGGAAAGCATAGCTATATAACATAAGAAAAAGTATAAGAAAAGCACAGGGTGCACTGCATTGTTAAAACAAAAATGGAGATACTTGTTGATAGTGACGATATATTTCTTTCCCAGAGTCTTTACTTCCCAAAATAATAGCATCAATAACAACAATAATGATAATATACTTTCTTTCAAACCTATTTCAGTTTTGTAGTATTAACTCTGCATTTGTGGCCATCATAGAAAATCAGTAAAGCATGCATTGTTTCCATTTTATGTAACTTACTCAATGCCACTAAAATAGTGAGTTGTAGAACTCATAAATAAGAAGCAAGATTTTGCCTGATTTTGCAATCAGAGCTTTTCCCAATTATGCAATAAAAACTTCCTTCTATGGTACAGTTATAGCTAATTCCATGCAACAAAAATCAGTCAGAAGGTAGGTTTGCTTAAAAGAAAAAGAAAAGGAAGGAGGATGAGATTTAATGCTAGGAGGGATTTTATAGATGATTTTGAATGTTCTTCCTGATTTCACAAATGATATTAAAGGACTACCTAAACTTATTCATATCATCAATAGAACTAGGCTTGTAAGTGAAGTAAAGCAATTTAGGGAAAGAAAGAGATGAGAGACCGATAGAGACAGAGACACAGAAACATACAGATATAGAGGCAGAGAGACAGAGAGAGAAAGAGAGAGAGAGGGAGATAGAGAGAAAAAAAGAGAGAAAGAGAAGTAGGAGAAAGACTAGTTTTTAAGGACTGACTCTTTGTTCCTGTGGTATTCCTACTAGGAGCCAGTGTTGCTTCCTTTTCTTTCTCCATTATATCTGAGTTAATCTGAGAGATGGCCATGGAATTATGGTCCACTAGGGAAGCCCAACCTAACATGCATTTTTGTTTAAGGTGTCTTTGGTGATGAATTCTGTGGCACTTATTTTAGAACTCTAGGACATTGGTTTCATGGGTATACCCATGAATTTTACAATTCTCCATATGAAGAAATCTACTTACCAAATGTTGAAATGCCAGTTTAAGATTCTAGAAAAAATCGTATACATAGCATCATCATTAAATTCATTAATGGTGACAGTATTAAAATGCCGCATAAATCGAGGAGTGACTGGGTTTCTCCCACCACCTAAATATTAGAAAGTCTAATGTTAATAATAAAGTGAAACTTCTAAGTGCTCATTTAACTTGTAAGGTTTTACATGAAGAAGAAACTTGCCAGATGGTAAAATTTACACAGCATAGACTGAAGCAAAGGGTAAACAGCCATCTAATCAAATTTAGCAGAGTTGTCTGGATAACTTTGGACCATGGGGTTGTTTTCACTTTATGAGAATAATTGGCATCTGCAGTAATGTGGACTTTATCTTAGGTTAAGCTTAAATCTCCAAGGGAAATCAGATCTGACAGACAAATTCAGTGGTTTTGTTTTTCATAGTACATTTACATGGCTAATCCCTGCATTAGAGACCAGAAGCATCAGATTATCCTTTAAACCTGCCAGTGAATACGACATTTAAAATCCAATTTATCTATATTTATGTAGTCAGAAATAGCATAATACTCTCATTTTTTAAACTCTCCATAAAATGAATTTCCTTGAGATTTGATTAAGTAGTTTGCGTGGTTAACTAATTTTACTTACTTATAGGATTATATCATCAAATGTTATAAAGAGAATAAAATATTAAAATGTGAGGACTTGGCATCTAGCTCAGATATTTATAATAAATATATTATACCTTATTGTATATAATGGATACATATTTGTTTCACAAAATATTTTAAAATTATATCATATTTTGTACACTAGAGAAATTTGTTAAAGTAATCTTTGGCAAATTTATTTATAAAGGATTTTTAAAATATCTTAATATATATTTATATTTTATATAAATGAAAATTTACAAGTATAAGGTTTGTATATAACGAATTGTATACTTATACTTTATTTGTACAGCTGATTCATGAGTGTCCTGGGAGTTATGCTCCAACAAATATGAAAAAACAAAATCATGTAACTGGAGGAAGATCAATAACTTGAGAGCTCAAAGGGCTTTCCTCATTCCTTCCCTACAATTTCTGCTCCATTTTATAGATGAGAAACTTTAAATTCAAAGATTCGATGCCCCTTGAAATTCAATTCTTGTTTGACTGTATTATACTTACTTTTGGTAGTCATGTGCATGGGTATCTTATAGAAATCCAGCTTGGTGTCTAGCTATATGGAGGACATTTTCTAGATTTAGCTTTATCCTCTTCCTCTCCTCAGAGACAAGATAGGAAGAAGATTTTCTCTTCAGAAAATATAACTTTAGATGTTGCAGAATGCTGTGACCTCAGCCTGACAATATTATTCTGCTCCAAAGGGACATGGAACAGCATAGAAAAGGATATGGATGCTCAGAGAGAGACTATGAAACTGGGAACCTATCACTACTCAACAATATCTTGCACATACATTCCACCAATTAGATACATATTTGGGTTAACAAGCTTCTATTTGAAAATATACCTATGATGAGTGAAGCCCAAATTTACCTATGTAAATATATCTATCATTCACACTGTTGATCACTTACTTTGAATTACCTTGACTAATACTTAACTGAGCTTCAAAAAAAAAAAGGTAAACTGAGCTCTGTGAAATATTATTTTTATTGGAAAGGAAGAAAATAGAAGGATAATTGTGAAGAATGAGTTGCTCCAGGCAAGAGCCGGTTTTAGAGAAGCCACAACAATGAGCTTTGGACAAGTTTAGGAAGTAGCATGAATGCTAAGTGCCTAAAAAAGATGGAAGACTATCAGATGGTGGGAAAAAGATAAAAATTATAAAAAGTAACCTTGGTCAACTTCATAATTTTGTCTAGTGATGGCAGCATAACTCCTGAAAATCATTTATAGATTGCTAATGTCTAGCATATCACATAAATATAAATATTATACCATGCAAATTAAAATATTAACCATTTTTGGGAGTAGTGATTGGGAACTGAAGGTAATAACAGATGAAAAAGAAAAAAGAGCATCAATGAAGCATTAAAAAATATTTTAAACTACATGACAGAAATTCAGTCTCAGATATAATCCTTTTATATTGTTCTCTGGATATTGAAATATTAGTGTTAGTTTGTAATTGTTAAGTTATAATTTAAAAATTAAAGATTATATATACATATATAGAGGTAGGCAGGAATGCTCATATATGACTAACATACAAATGAATCAGTGAAATTCCAGCCTGTTCAATGTGGGATCAGGACATGATATTTGTTTGTTTGTTAAATTGCAAATTCAAAGAAAACTTACCTGGAGGTCCCATAGCACACATGATTTGAACATCCACTAGTTTAATCATGGAACAGTCTTTCAGATCATACCAGTTCCAGTGATCTAACCACTGGCGAAGTAATTCAACTGGTGGTTGAGCACCATATACTTCCCGAGCTGGCATGTTTACATCATCTACAAAGACGATCTAAAAATTATAATTAGAATTATGAGAATCCAAATTTCAGAATTAATGTGCTATTTGTAGATAAATATTTCTCTCTTTTTTTTTTTTGAGGCACATGAAATATGCCATTCCTCTACTCAAAAACCTTCAGTGAATCCCTATTAATTGTGGGACAAAATTATTATTTTAAACTTGGCATTTAAGCTGACTAAAAGCTGCCTTCATAATCTTGTTTTATAGTATTCCTTTTCACACATTCTCTACTTCATTCAAATTTAACTTTTAGCTTCCCAAAACTCAACAGCCCTTTTCCCTGCCTCTACTTATTCATACTAATTGCCCAACTCCCCTACTTCATTGCCTTCTACCTCTTGCCTCATCTGTACTTCTAAGAATCCTTTTATTTCAACCCTAATTTCAGTATTCATTTATGTAGTGCAGCCTTTTCCCCATTGTGTTAATAATGCTCCTTTCTTCCTTAGCATTATTCTTCTCTGCATATGTGTTAGGTACTCCTGACAGCATGAATGGAAACTCTTTGAGGATAAATAATGTTTCATTGTTGTGCTGGGATCTCCATAACCTAGCACAGTGTCTTGCTAGTAAAAATAGCTACTTAGGATCATAAGATCAATGATTTAGAGTTGCAAGTTACCTCACAGCCTTCTAGTCCAATCTTATCATTTTACAGATGAAGAAACTGATGTTCAAAGGGGTGGTTTGCTCAAGTTACTGGAATATTAGAGATGAGATTTGAACCTAAATACTTCACTCTGAATCCAGTTCCCTTTCCACTATATTATGTTGCTTCTAAGAAACTCATTTAAAAATAAAGAGGAAAAAAAGTGAAGCTCTACAAATGTGCCTATTTATAAACCTCTCATTCCATACAGTGACTGCTTCAAATCTTTCTCTCAAAAGCCCACCTACACTTCATTACCACACTTAAAACAGATGAAGAAGCCTACCATTTCATGGAGGAAAGCTGGAATAATTCTCTTAACCCTCCTTCTCAATACATACTCGGAATTTCTCAGTGTCTCCACTTTTTCTCTCTGCCAATCAATCTCGGAGGATGAAGGGTCCCTACTCCTAAAGACCAGCCCTTTTGTCTGTCCTTTCCTTCCTTTTCTAGCACCTCACTCCATTAATTATCATGTCTCTCTCATGATTTTTTTATTTTTCTTGCTCCAGTGTCAGCTTTTCATCAGCCTATAGAGTTGCATTTGTTTCTTTTCAATCCTAAAAAAAGCCTTCCACCCCATCTGTCACTGTCATATATTTAGAAATGGAGACTATACCTAATGTTCTCAATGCCTCTTTACCCAATTTTCAACTATTTGCAGTTTGATGACCATCCCAACTACTCTAGTGAAACTATTTTCTCAAAAATAATGAAGAGATAGAAAAACAGACAGACAGATAGATACACACATACACACAGAGAGAAACTTTATTAAGTTACTATGTGTTTGGTACTTTGCCAAGCTTATAACATCATTGAATCTATTTGGTTTTTCTGAATCTTCATCTTCCCTGAGCTAAGTGTAGCTTTTGACATTACTGACTGCTGGGGACTGTTTAATAAAATGGATGAAGCTACATTATGTGTCAAACTGATGCTTGTGCTTATTTGATAGGAATTTCTACAAGAAAGCAGACTAACAGGCTATGTCTTGTCTTGCAGGCATTTTCAGTGTCAATCAGGACAAGAGATATATATAAACTTGGCCACAGGATGATTTCAGGACTTTGAGCCCTATATACACCACTGGATTTGTGTACATAGGTCTTGACAGTCAACAAAAATGCAAATTTCAATTAAAGCCTTCGGCATCCCTCCCCTGAAGAAATTATGGGATTTATTAGAAAAAAAGGAACAAAACAACCATTAAGAGATGATAGCTGTGAGCAGGGGGAAGATAGAAGGAGAGATTCAGGAATAAGTGGGAGGGATGTAAAAGGTCATATGAGATTTCTATTCAATGAAGTAGCTTGTGTTATGTCTATTTTATACAAGACACAGCAGAGGAAAGGCCAAGTTTAAAATATGACTTATAATGGCTGCTCTGACTACCCTTCTTTGACATACTGTCTTCTCCCTTAGCTTCAGAGATACCACGCTCTCCTGGTTCCTTTTTTTCTGCTTCCTTTGCTGACTTTTCTTTTCTCTCCAGATGCTAAAAATCACTCTTACCAATTGGGTTTTATTATCTTGTGATTTAAAACAAGTTAAAGAAATCTATAAGAATAAACAAGCATAAACAAGCAGTCATTTATAGAAAAAAATTATTTGTTTTACTGAAGAAAGCAAGTGGGTTTCCTAAGTGGGTAAAGTCAAATAAATAGTAAAGATAATTATGCAAATAATTGTGTTAAATATTTTACTCTTGAGGAAGGAACAACTTTTTTTGCTTGAACTATGTTATTTTTATGCATGTTTTTAAATTCTTAATTATGATAAATTTCAATATGCAACCTTAAGTTTTAAATGCATCAAAAGGGTGGTTAATTCTGATTTTTTACTTCAAAACAAATACAGAGAAATTAACTTGATCACTTAAATATGAATTAGATGGTGCTTTTTTATTCTACCTTAATCAGATTGACTATTTAATAATTTAACTAACTGAAGTGGTCAATAAGGTTAACCTCAAAATTGACCATGTATAAGATTCTGACGTTCAAAAGCAGAGATTTTTTTTTTCAAATTTTTACAACTAAAAGCAGTACTCAATCCAGAGTTATTGTAATCCATTCCCAATATAAACTAACTTCATTTATAGAATCAGAGTATAAATTAAACTTTCCCGGTACCTATTAAGCTATCCTAATAACAAGATAGATTTTGAACAAGAAATCATAATATTGCATATAATAAGAATATCTAGCATTTATATAACACTTAATATAGGCCAGACACTATGATAAGTGTTTTGCAAATATCTCATCTGATCCTCACAACAACCTTTGTTCATTTTACTCTTTGGGAACCTAAATAAACTGAGCCAAATAAGATGTTATTCTTAGCTACTTTTCATAGAACACTGTGCCCACCAATCTATTTCCTTAGACTCTTTTCAAGAATCTTGCAAGAAGGGCAGCTAGATGCTCAGTGGATAGAGCACTGACCCTAAAGTTAGAAGGCCCCAAGTTCAAAATTGTTCTCAAGTGTTACCCTGGGCAAGTTACTTAACTCTAATTGCCTGTCATCCCCGCCCCCCCACAAGAATCTTGCAAGAATCTACAAATTAGCTTAAATCCAGCTATCATATGGTCTCATACATGAAAAGTACTGAAGCTGAATGTAAAATACGCAGGGAAAATGATCACAAAAATAGTCACAGGATTTAGAACTGCTCAGGATCTTACAGATTCTTTACTTCTCTTCCCTTATTTTACAGATAAGAAATCCTTTATCAACATCTGTGTAAGATGTAAAAAATCACAGACTAGATATTGTAAAAAGAAAATTCATTCTGTGGAATTTAATGAAATTGTATATGACATATGACATAATGAATAAAAAATGAGTCAAAATGGGAAAATACAAATGAGCATAGATGGGTCATTTTATTCAGATGATAATGAGACAGTTTTGATGCTTCAATGGCCAGTGAAACAGTAAATTAGCATTTATTAATCATTTATTCTGTACCAGACACTGGGATAAGTGCCAGAGATACAATGAGAGATAAAAAATAATCCTCACTTTAAAAAAAAAATCACATTATTTGAATGGAGGAAACAACATATAAATATCTAAGTTTGCATGTATACATACAAACATATACACATATGCTTTTATATTACATTGTGTATAATTAATCCATATATGTGTACATGGGTATATATACATGCATGTATATGTAGACATACATATGTAATACAATATATAAGGTAATCTGAAAGAAGGAATTATGAGAACAAAGTAAGCAAATGAAAATAAGGGGACACAAAAGGGAATTAGAAAATTAATTTTATTTTAATTAGAATAGATACCCTTTTTTTTTTCTTCCTTTTTTTTGGTGAGGCAATTAGGGTTAAGTGACTTGCTGGGCACACAACTAAAAAGTATTAAATGTCTGAGGCCAGATTCAAACTCAGGTAACTGACTCCAGAACAGGTGTTGTATCCACTGAGTAGCTGCTCCCAGATACATTTTCTATTGACAAATAATCCTAATCATCATCATAATTTCCATCATCATAATTTTCAGATCAGTGCAATTTTTTAAACCATTTTCTCATTAAAAACAAAATATAAGGTACAAAACCTGTGTAGATTAGTCCTTTAAAACTTGTTCTGATGATAACTGAGTATACAAATAATAATTTAATAATGTACAGGTAGGAAAGAGGATTCATTACCATTTTCTTGCCCAGAGGAGGACCAAAAACTCCCTTTCGCCTTTTGTCTAACTTTGACATGATAATGTTCTGAGTTTGAGCTGCAGTAGTTTGTGCTGAGAAGTTAATTAGCAGAGGTTTATAGATGTCTTTGTTCAGTTTATTTAAAAGAAAATTCTGTAAAAGGAAAAAAAATATTATGTTTATAATTTATAAATTTAAGCATTTTCAAACAAGATTAAATATCATTACCATGGCCTGAAATTCATGACTTTTAGCAAGAATTAATTATATTATAAATTATGTGGTAATAAATTAACTTCTAAAATGTTGACCTTAAATTAGATATTCTTTTTAAAAAAAATCAGATTCAAAACATACAGATCCAATTCTTCAGGAAATCAATTACATCACCTATAGATTATGCTGATATATGTACATATATATACATATATATGTATATATATATATGTGTATGTGCATATATATACATATATAAATATATATACATTTATATGGATATTTTTGGTATGCAATAAGCTAATTTTTACTTTACTATACTTAAAAATATTTATAGTATTTATATATAGTATATTTATAAATTTATAAAATATTTATAATCTCAACAATTTCATAAAAATTCAGAAGATACACGAAAATTATCCTAAAATGGCAGAGTAAAAACTACTGCTTCCCTGGACTTCTCTATCTTCCAGTTCCATTTTATGTTTTTTCCTGTTAGAATGTAAACTCCTTGAGGTAAGGTTCTTTCTTTTTGCTTTTCTTTGTAATTCCAGAATTACAAAATTCTTTGTAATAGCACAGTACTTGGAACACAGTAAGCACTTAATAAATGCTTCATCTATCTATCTTTTTCTAATAAAAGAGCACCAGTTATTTGAAGGCTGCTTTAACAGATGTGGGTTGGGAATCAGTTTGTTCAGGGTTAAACAATTCAGTAATTCTCTTTTGCAATGGAAAAAAGTGGTTTACTAATTTGCAGTTGTGAAATACAACTTTTGTAATTGGCAATGAACTATGTTTGGTTTATATTATTCCAAGAAGAATGATTTCTAAAAGCAGAACATCTCTGAGTAAAATGTGGTAAAGAGAAGGCTTACACACATAAAATAAAGTGACAAGTTTTGAGGAGATTTTTTTTAAAATTCAAGTTAACACTAAATATTTTTAACTGAAATATTTAAATAATGTTAATTGAACAAACTAAGGGAAAGATAGAGAATGGACTTAAGTTATCCTTTGCAAATATGATCATTTTTATAAATGGCTAAAATTCTTTAAACATTTTAAAATATATTTTAATTTTTTATTTTTATTCTAAACTTAAAACAATCATTTTAATAAGCATATATGTGTGTGTATATATATGTATATATATATACACACACATATATATGTATATGAGTATGTGTATGTAAATGATGTGTATGTCATTTATAATCAGGTTTCTTTTTAAGAGTATAAGAAGAAAAACCTATAACTTGAAGACTGACTGCTTATTTGGTCTAATATCTAACATTTTTTCTGTTCTCTTTACATAAAAAAATTCCTTTCTTTTCTTTCTTTGGTTTTAATTTTACCATCCCTTTCCTGTCTTCCCTTGCCCTTTCACTTCAATTCCAACTCTTCATTAGAGAAAACAATAGGAAAAACAAAGTAAAAATATTATGAGATTCATATAATCTATCCAATCACTTAAATGTTCTATGTGAATACTTTTCACATTTGAAAAACACCTCAAACATTGTATTGATAAAAATAAAAAAGCTTACTTGTCAATTAGTTAATAAAAATTTTTTAAGAGCCTACTATGTGCTAAGTGGGCCAGGAAGATGGCAAAGCAGATAGAGTTCCAGCCTGCCATCAGGAAGTCTCACCTTCCTGAGTTCAGATCTGGTCTCAGACACTTACTAGCTGTGTGCCTAAGACAGTTTCCTCATGACCTGGAGAAAGAAATGTCAAGATTTATTTTCAAATCACTTCACTATCTTTGCCAAGAAAACTCTGAATGGAGTCACAAAAAATCAGACATGACTGAAAAACAGATGCTAAGCAATCTGATAAGCAATGAGGCTGCAAAGAAAAGCATAAGGCAGTCCCTTAAGGAGCTCACAATAGAAGGGAAATAATAGGCAAATAACTGTAAATAAGCTAAAAAGAGAATAAAAGGATAATAATCAAGAGAAGATAGGAACTAAGAATTAAGAGATGCTTCCTTTAATATAGTACTGCTAAATTTGTTTTTTTAAATGACTGATTTATATTTCATTTATTTGTGCTGTCCTTAATACAATAGTATTCTTTCAAATATTATTTCTAAACTTTAAACTAATAAATCTGAAATAGCTATAGTCTGATTAGTTTTACAGTTGATTGAAGACATTGTATGCATTATGTCACATACACACACGAAACAGACTAGGAATCAAAATAATAAACAATAATATCTGAGAACACAGTAAAATGTTTTTAAAATAAAAATATTATCCCAAAATGAAGTTTGAATTTAAGTAAACTTAAAATTTAGGTCTAAGAGATTTATTTTAAGTAGCATGATTCTATAAGTACCCTGCTGATCCTCTTCAGGATATGTGTTTAGCTATAGTCAAATAAAGAGGCAGTCCCCAAATAACATACAGTATTTAACTTACATGTATTTCAAATATAGCTTTTCCCCAGTAATCACAGCACTAAAAAAGTTATTTGAAGCCTATTTATTTAGCCATTAAACAGGAATGCCTTTATTTATTTAGGGAAATTAAATTATCAAATAAAAGGACTTCTCTTACTGAAAAACAGAACAATGAAGAAGTACAGCAGATTGGTACCTTTTCTACAATTTAATAAATTAGAAAATTTCCTAAAGCACTGAGAGATTAACTATCTTGCCTATGGTGAGAGTGTTAATATGTGTCCGAGTTGGAATCTGAAGCCAGATTTTTCTAGCTTTCAGATCAACTCTATTGATTCTCTCTATAACACAGAAACCCCCAGATTTTGAATTTTTTTATTTTTTGATCAGTATTATTACTCCTGAATAGATTATAATTAACACGTGATACTGTTCTCAAATGTTCAAAAACTTTTATTTGAACCCCTGCAAGCCATTATTCCCTATCTCTCATGTTATTAGGCCCAACTCCTTGTAAAGACTATAATATGTGCTGCTATTTCCTTTTCTCTCATTCTCTTCACTTGGCTTCCAAACTCATCAAATAGAAACTGCACTCTCCAAATTTACTTGTGATCTCTTAATTGCCAAATCAACTGACCTTTTCTCAGGTCCCATTATTCTTGACTTCTCTATATATTCTAACAATGGTCATTACTCTGTTCTCCTTGATACTTTCTTTCTGGTTTTGGGTTCTCCACCTACCTATCTGATGAGTCACCTTTTCAGATTCCTTTGCTGGATTTTCATTTTCCCTTGGACTTTATCGCAGGCCCCTATTCTCTTCTTCCTCTCCATTCTTTCAATAGTGATCTCATCTCCATGGCTTCATTTAACATCTCTATACTGATTATTCTCCAATATACTTATTCAATCCTAAACTTTCTGCTTATCCCAAGTGTTACACCTTCAATTGTCTCTTGGACATCCCAAATTGGAAATCCCACAGACATCTTAAACTCACTATGTCCAAAATGAATTCACTATTACCTTTCCCCCCAAATACTCCCCTCCTTCCTAATTTCCCTATTGCTATCAAAGGCACCACCAGTTTCACAGACTTGTCATCTAAATGCCATCCTTAACTTCTCATTCTTTCTTTCCAATCTTATCCAATCTTGCTATGGTCTGATTTTACCTTCCTATGCCCCTTTCTTTCCTTTGATGCTGTCACTGGCAAGGTAAAACTGAAGTGAGTCACTAGATGGGTAGAGTAGAGGCTGATGAGAATGAGAGAACAAGAAGCTTGAGTTGGAAGCAGGGAGATTAGGTAGCTGCAGATTCACTATCAATGGGATTGGGAGAATAAATAAGGTAAGAGTTTGCTATCCAGAAGGGATGAGTTTGGACAAAGTAATATATGTTAATAGTTTCATTGATGATGAAAGGAAATAAAATGTCCCCTATTTTGCCTCCTACTCAATCTCAGTTACATATAATTCAATCCAACAAATGTTCACTGAATATCTATCTTGTTATCTGCTGCTGTGGGAGACACAAAAAAAATACAATCACTACTTTTGCAGGATATAAGCTAAATTATGAAGATAGTAAGTACCTAAATAACCATAATATAAAGGAAAATTTGATGATTACTCCTATAAAATGCGAGAAGATTGGGGTTCTTAACTTTTTATTCTTGTGTCACAGATGCCTTTGGTAATCCTTCAAAGAATAATATTTTCAAATGCACAAAATAAAATGCATAGAATTACAAAGGTTACTAATTAGATTGAAATAAAAATGTAATTTTTTCCATTCAAGTTCATAGACCCTCTGAAATATATTCATATGCCCTGTGGGATCTATGGATGCCAGGTTAAGAATTCCTGCTCTAGACCAAGAGATCATTATATACTTCAACAAAAACACTATATGATGATCAATTCTGATGGACGTGGCCCTCTTCAACAATGAAATGAACCAAATCAATTCCAAGAGAGCAGTAATGAACTGAACCAGCTACACCCAGAGAAAGAACTCTGGGAGATGACTATGAACCACTACATAGAATTCCCAATCCCTCTATTTTTGTCCGCTTGCATTTTTTATTTCCTTCACAGGCTAATTGTACATTATTTCAAAGTCCAATTCTTTTTGTACAGCAAAACAACTGTTTGGACATGTATACATATATTGTATTTAATTAATATTTTAACATAGTTAACATGTATTTGTCAACTTGCCATCTGGGGGCGGGGGGAAGGATGGGAAAAATTGGAACAAAAGGTTTGGCAATTGTCAATGCTGTAAAATTACCCATGCATACATCTGGTAAATAAAAACTATAATTAATAGTGTAAAAAAAAAGAATTCCTGCTCTAGAACTTTAAGAATAGGAAGAACTCATTTGAAAGATGTAACATTTGAAGGATGAAGTTGATATAAAAAAGAAAGGAAGAGAGCATTCTAGGAGAAAGGGGATGTGAAATGAGAAAATATGTAGAGATAAGAAAACATGGGAGCAAGTTTTGAAACACAAGGTCATAACTTTAGAGCAGCAACTATGAAGCATCGAGACCAACTCTCATTTTACCCAAAAGGGATAAGTGACTTGATCAAAATCAATAAGGTAGAAAGTAGCAGAGCAAGGATTTGATCTCAAGTTCAATGACTTCCATTGTACCACAGTTAGAAACTAGGCCATTTTTTTTGGTGATTATGTAGGGTATCTGTAAGAAGTAGAAATAGTAGGTAAAGTGAATGGAAGATAAAATAAGAAAATATCACAGAGAGGTTTGAATGCCAAATAAAGAAGTTTGCACTTAATTTGATGAGCAACAGATAGTCAAGGAAAGGAGAATGGCCAGATCAAAATAAGCTAATAAATAATAATAAATAAAATAATCAATAAAGTTGATAAGTTAATAACACTGACAAGACAGCTTTAAGATAGAGGAAAAATTGTAGGTAGGATAATCCCTTTGGAAACTACAGTAAAACCAATAAAGGTTTATGGTAATAGCAGTATTAATAGAAATTTTAAGTTTTGAAACTAGATGAAAGGGAGAATAGTGCAATTGTTATTGAAAACAGGGTAGTTAGGAGAAGGAGTGAGATAATAAAGTAGTTCAGGTAATAAGAGGCAGTCCGGAGGAGTACTGAATTGAATTCTGGGCCTGGAGTTAGGAAGATCTAAATTCAAATCTAATCTCAAGATACTTGGTAACTGTTATGGGCCAAAACTCTGAACTTGAAACAAAGGATTCTTACAAGATGTTAAATCAATGGAATTAATTATTAGAGACAATAATTATCTAATTTAGCATGGTTCAGTATGATTGATTTAATCCTATAAGGAGATGTTATGGTCCAGAACTTGAAACAAGGTACTAAGTGGAATTAAAGAGACAATGGTTTAATCTAGTTTAACATTGATTTAATCCTACAACAAATAATGGTTTCCTAGTGATATAAGGATTGTTATATACTCAGTGTGTAGCATATATGTTAGAAGCCCAGCCAGGGAGATCTAGAGATATTTGGAGAAGGCAAAGGACTGGTGGCAGGAGTTCAAGCTCTTGGGACCAAGGAAAGAGATGGGCTTCTAAGAAAGCTAACCAGGCCCCAGGAAAGGAGACAAGACTTTGAAAGAGATAATAAAGGATTTGGACTTTAACTCCTGGCTACTCATGTGGTGATTACCAAACTGAAACTGCCTCCAGAGACCCCAAGAAAACCTCAATAGAGAGCATTACATTTTAGAGAGAAGATTACAGGTAACTATTGTTAACATAGAATCACAACTTCATGAAAATTATGTGAAAATTAGGTTATTACAAGAGAAATGAGCATGCATGTGAAATCCAAAGAGTTCACAATCCATAAAGAAGTGTTCATATTTATGACAATAGGATAAAGGAAGATGGAAGAAACACAAATCTTTACCTAAAAGGGTATGGCATTGGGGGGAGGGGGGAGAAAGATGCAATAAAGATAGGAAAAGTAGCAAAAGTCACATTCTTTTCTTTGGGAACTGCTAGATGTGATGGTCTGTTTATTTACAAGCAATTTCTCGGCCTAGGACACACTGAATAGCATTGTCTTGACTGCCAAGGATACACAGGGAGTCTCGCTTAGGACACAAACAGCACATTATGTCAAGTCAAGGTGGACCTTCATCCTTTACACATTCATAATTTCTTATATACTCTGGTTCAATGTTTTCAGGAATATATAACAATTAAAAAAAAAAACAAGTTCAGGAAACCAATTAACCTTCCTTAATACTATGTATTTCATAATTTCTCTGTAAAATGGGGGTTATAAGAGCACCTACCTCTCAGTGTTATGAAGAACATACAAGATGTTTATAAAATGCTTAGCACAGTGCTTGACACATAGTAGGTGCTACATAAATGTTACCTATTATTATTATATCTACAAAAAACTTATAAAATTTGTTTGCATTACATTATTATCACATCTTGTACATAATAAAATTGACTGACACAAAATATCATTTAATTTTAAAAATAGTTCAAGGGAGATATACTCCTATGCAATCGAGGTTGTTGATTAGTGATAGAAAATAACTCAATCAATTAGTCAATCAATAGATCATTAACTTTTTAGTAGTTATCAAAATTTACAACTACTTACCCAACATTCTCCTTGGTAAAAGCACAAAAATACTTCATGTCCTTTGATACATACACACATTTCTAACTCATTTAGATAGCTTTTGTTATTATTTTGGAGATCCGACTATTAATTTTAAAATAAAAACTTCTATGATACAATGACATAAACACTTACAATGATGTAGATACTCTTCCCAGTTCCTGTTGGTCCCACAAATACTGAAGGTTTCTGATGTGTGGTCAACAATTCCATTAGGGTAGTATATCTAATTGTGTCCAGAGTAGGCACAATGATTTCATTAAACATCATATCTCGAGAAATAGGAGGAGCTGATTCTAGTCTCTCTACCCATGCTTCCCATCGTCCTATTCCCTGTTTTTCACAAATAGCCAAATAATGCATGTTAGGAAAATATTTTTTAAAGAGAGGCTCTGCTTAACATTATAAAGGAAAAAGCATCAAATGTTTTCACATTTGCTTGATCCTTAAAACAAGCAGATTTTAAATTTTAAAAATTCAATGAAAAAAAACCAAAACAATATTTTTATATAAAGCAAGAGAGAAAAGCTAGATTAAAATATCAGGAAATTCCCAATCTTAGCCAAATCCATCTTATTGAGAAACTTGGATTTACCAGTTGGTTAAGCAGATGTGGAATTTCATTAAGTAGGTGTGAGCCAATCATATAATTTTCTACTCACATACTCTAAGGACAGTATAATAGTACAAATAATGTTGCTTTTGCAATTAGCTTTAGAATCAGCTCTGATTATCTGAGTAACAGAGATTAATCATAAGGTTTTATTGTGCCAATTTAGTTGGAGTGAGATCAATGAGGCTAAAAACTGAAAATTTATTGCATGAAAGTATACTTATAAATTTAAAATTCATAGAAATAAAAGTTTCTAATAGTACTCTATTATTGAATAAAAAGTTGTCTACAAACAGTAACATAAAGTAGTTCAAAAATTGGAAATTTTAACTTGAAATGTGGTCCCAATAATCAGATTAAATGAGGTTCAGGCTCTGGCATATTTTTAACTCCTAAAGATGTAAAGAAATGAGCAAAGACCTAATGAATAGTTGCCTTATCATTTTAAAAACATGTATATGTCCCAATAACAAAATATCACTATGATTTTAAGTGAAAATCTCTGATTAAGTAACATATTGCATTAGTGCAATTTACTTGCTTTAGTGAGATGTCCTTTGGGCAGATTCAGAAAATAATAATAATCATGTTTTCTTTTATTTTTGTCGAAACTTTTTTTGGTCATTATATAAATAGAAGATTTGTAAGAAGTAGCATGGCACAGCAGATAAGTGTGCTAGATTTAGGATCAGGAGGACCAGGGTTCCAATCCCAAAACTTTTTACTAAATAATAAACAACTTGTCTTTTGTTTATAGGAAAGAGAATTTCCATGTAAAAAAAGTTGCAAAATTTTCCTATTAATGCACATAAATAGGCACTATGGTATAGTGGAAAGAATACTAGATTGCAAGTCAGAAGATCTGAATACCAGGCCCATCTTTATCATATATTATCTTTATGACTTCCAATAAAACATTTAATCTCTCCTTATTTGTGAAATGAGCATAATAATAACTGCCCTGATAATCTCATAAAGTTATAAGAATCAAATGAGAATGCATCTGAAAATGTTTTGTAAATTATGAAATGATGATGGTTATATAACTAAAAGTAAATCGCAAACATAGTTTTTGTCCATGGCCACCTTTTGGCCAAAGTGCCAACAGTCTTGTTATATTAAGAAATCAAAAGGCCAATTTTATAATTATTACATTCCATTTTTAAAATTTTGAAAATTGTACAAGATTGCAATACATCTGACAAAGTTAAATATAACAAATATGCAAACCTTGACAGAAATGTTTAACACGGTCATTATTATACTATATCATTTTAAGAAAAATAAGTTAACATTTTTTCAGAAATCTCACCTGACTGATGAACTGATATTCATAAATTGTTCCTTCATCAGGAAATGGTACAGTTATGGGCTTTACAATGATCTTTTCAGTACCACTCAGCAATTTGTATCTGTTTCTAGTCTCATCTGAAATTGGGCCATCCATTAATTCTCTAACAATTTTATCAAATCTCAACCGGTCTTCTTCTTTACAACTAGCTCCAAGAGACCAGGTCAATGAAAACAGAAACATACCCTATATTGGTGAAAAATAAATTTAGAGAAATGTTTTAAATATTTCATGAATACTACAAATATAATTTTAAAGTATTTATTATTTAAATAAAAAACATAAAGGAAGAGTATAAACTATTGTAACTATAGAAGCACTTTGATATACTGTTGTTTCTAGTCTTCATCTCTTATGCGCTTCATGATCATTCAACTTCAATAGCTATCCTATCATTCAATTTCAACATTCAGAAGAAAGCAGATCATTAGATGGGTAAATTAAGAAGACATAGAATTTCATTTTTTAATTGATAAGTTACTAAAAATAATTGCCCTTACCTCAAGCAAAGAATAAACTTCACTATCACCTTTGCCCTTAACTTTAGCTTCATCTGCAAAGTCATCTAACAGGCAATCCATTAGATTCATTAAAGACTTAACTAAATTTGTATCTGATGTAGGAGTCAATTCCTTAAAATCAAAAAGACATAAGCAACAAAAGTATTTAGTTTGGCATCAAACATGCACCATATTCAGTTTAAGTAGTAATTCAACATAATTTTATTTTGCAAGACAACAAACCACACTCCCCAACCCAACCATTATACACTTAAAGTCTTCAGAGGAAGCAATTATATTTTAAAATATAAAATCCTGCGGTTAAGATTATATCTATATAATAAATTAATCAGAACCTACTTTTAGGAAATTTAAAGCTACATTCACATCTGTATTCATACATTCACAACAGATAGGGAATGCATTCTTTTTATATTTCCTCAAGAGTATTTTATTTTTCCATATACACATAAAGATTATTTCCAATATTCATTTTATGTTCCAAATTTTTCTACTTCTCTTCCCTTCTCCATTCCTGAGTCATTAAGCAATCTAATATAGTGAAATTTGTACAATTCTTTTAAAACATATTTTAGGGAAGGTATTCTTAACCAAATCAAAAACTGAGGCAATTACAAAAAATAAAATAATTTTGATTACATGAAATTGAAAAACTTTTTGCATATGTACCCAGGGCATGGAGGGAAACTGCTAACTGGAAAAAGTATTTTTTAGATTAACTTCAATTTTTCCTTTAAAAAATTCTTAGAAATTCCCATTTTCCTACCTTTGTATGTTTTCTAATAAATTCAACAGCAACTGGGATTATTCTATCAAATAAGCCTATTATAAATTCTTTCTGAATAGCAGTAATCCCAGAAGGTAAAACATTTAACCAAGATAACATCAATGGTCTCCAGCCTAACATGTGAGGCTCCATATAAATCATGCCACATCTGGAAACCTATTAGGGAAGATAGAAGATATTATCTTCAAGATGACATTTATAAAAGAAATGAGCTCATATGCATATTACATAACACATATTATCTATGACCACATGAAAACATTTTAAAAAGTATTCTAAAAACAATTTTAGCCTGAATTTTTAATGTATTACTTCCAACATGATTAAAAGTAGGTGAGAAGGAAATAATTTTTGAGTCTTTGATCATTTTTTGTTCATTTTAATATAATATTTGTCAAGAAAAAATTTCCTTACGGGAAATAATCTGTTGGTTACACTATTATTTTATATTTAAAAGACATTACTGAATTATCACATTAAATTGAAATGTCATAATCTATAAACATGTTATAAAAATTGAAGAACTTACTGTAGCAGGTGAAGCCACTTCCAAATCCATTGGTTCAAATATTAGACTCATTTGTGGTGACATTTGGATGATCTCTCCACTCATAAGACAAAGCTTTTTATTATCATCCAAAACAGTGTTCATATTCTCGATCCAAACTGCATCTACAGGCCCATCAAAAATCAACCATTTCCTATCTGGAGACTATATTACAAATTTGGGATAAAGGGAAATGAAAAAGATAACACTTTTAATATTAGACCAATAATTAAGAAAAGTTATAAACTTATGCACGACAATCAAAAGCAATATTATCTTGAAAGTTAATTTCATAGAAAATTGTCTATGTACCCTCTTATCCAATTTATAATAGATATAACCATACTTATAACAGAAACCTATCTGTGGTATTAATCTATCAAGATGAATAGCATCTTTTCTCAAACTAAAGTTGTTAAAATTTAATCATTGCCAATATTCTCTTGATCTCATATCTGTAGAATTCCTTATGGTGCTTTTAGATTAGAAGAATAAATCTGGTACTAAAGCCAAACAGTAAGGGAATTCTCATTTGCATGGTTTAAAAGTTCATGTACCAATAGTTCTCTATTAAAACAATTTTTCCTTCTTTCCCTTTAAGCATGTTAATATTCAGACAAATATTCATAGAGTTAACTGTTCTCTATTATCTTTGCAAAAATGACCCTAGAAAGTAAGATATTTTAAAAGACAAGATCATTAGGCTGTTATTTTTTTTAAAGATACAGGAATACTTCCTAAAATTAGAATGATCAGAACTTTAGAGGTCAAGAGAGTCAATAATAGCAGAAATTTTGCCATTTGATCCCAGTGGTACTGTCTTTTGCATATGAAGCATGTCATCAACCAGTATGGATTTTTCGTTATAGAGGTGATGAACCAGCATTGTTGCAGCCATTCTATCTCTTATCTGGCCTTCTTCCTAATTTTCACCTTCAAACACAATGCTCTGCATTCCAGCCAAAGTGGACTGAACAACTCCTGTTTCTGCTCTATACTATCCCATCTTCACACATTCAGATAGACAATTCCCAATTCCTGGGACATTTTCTTCACATCTCCAAATCTGCTAAAATCTTTCTCATTCAAGGTTCAATTCAGGGAATCATCTCCTCCATAAAGTATTTTCTGATACCTGCAGCTTAAAGCCAGTTTATTTAATGTATACTATGTTCTTTACACTATCCCAAGCACTGGGTATACAAAGAAAAATAAAAACCAAAACAAACAAACAAAAAAGACCTCTCATTGCCCAGCCCTCAAGACAATTTAATGAAGGCGACAACATGTAAAAACTAAATACATACAAAATATATGTAGAGTAAATGTAAGGTAATTTCAAAGGAAAAGACATAAATATCTGAGCAGGGAGATAGAAAAGTCTTTCTATAGAAATTATGTGTGTCTAGGTCCTCAGTTACCTGTTGCTTAGATAGTTCCTTAATCCTTTCCAACTCAATTCCATTGATAGGTTCTGAAATTATCAATGCTAAAATCCATGTTTTCTCCACTATATGCTTCTTACAGAACTTTCTCCTGACACCTAAAGAAACCCAACTTCTAAATTTAGCCTCATGAGAGTCTTAGAGTAATAGAACATTAGAAACCCCTGTATTCTTTCAGAAAAAAAGAATCTGCTAGGGCATTGGTGAGGAGGAGGGGAAAATGATTGAGAGGAAGTCCTTGCTATGGTTGTGGGAGGGGGTTCCACTGATGAATGTGCCTATGGGTTGTGAGAAACACTCTGTAAAAGGATATAGGCACATTGTACTGAGTGTAATTTTTGAAGAAAAAAAAAAAAAACATCCCACTGATTACATGCACAATGACAGTTCCCCCAATAGCCTGAAAGGTGCCCATTTCTGTGACTTATACTCAGAAAAGTTAGGCTCTGAATTGCCAATCTTTTCTAAAGGAACATTATAAATTATACATGCAAGTTTTTAAAATGACTAGAAAATTGAAAAAAAATCACACATAGTTTTTCAAAACAACATCATGCCCTTAATTGTATTACAAAGGTCAAATAAAAACATACTTACCTGTGAAGAAGCAAATGCTCTAAAGCTAACTGCTAGGATACCATCTGACCATTCATGAGATACTAAGTCAAACTGTCCATATAATTGACCCATAGTTATTGCCTTGGGATTTATTACAGTAATTTGAACTTTGTTTTCTTCCATCAAGCCCTTAATGGAAAAAAAAAAAAAAAAGCTTGTTATGTGATAGACTATATGGGAACAATTCTATACTGTATTTTCCTCAAGTGATAGAAAGTAGTCCATTAAACTAAAGATGGTGGTATGGAAGGACATATGAGAACTGGCATTTATGGCTTATACTTTTCCTTCTATAGGATTATCATATCTCAGAAAGGAGTATAAGGAGTGACTTGTTCGTGAACCAGAACTCTCTGGTGACAGCTAATTAGGTGTTAATTTCCTCCAGTCCCCCAGGTTTAATTGAGACCCATGAAGGGATCCTGCCCAAAGTATATACATCCCTTGGGTCAGTGGCAGCTGGCTCAGTTATAGAGCAGGAAAAAAATCTCTCAACATCAGGAGTGAAGGACCATATGGCCAGACACTGTTGAGATAGCATTACTTAGGAGCTGAGTCTTACAATGAACTGCCCTCCAAAAAATGCATTCAGCCATATGCTCTGAAATAACAGTCTGCAGGCTCTGGTTGGAGTGGCATAAAGAAGCAGAAAAGAATGGGTTTTTCCCATTGAAGATCAGAGCCAAGGGAAGTAAGATAAAATTTAATAAAAGACAAATATAAATTTCTATACTTGAAGGTTTTTTTAAAATCAGCTTTACAAGTATAAAATTAAAGAGGTATAACAAAGTTACAATTCCAATTTAAAAGATCTAATAAACTACACAATGAAATTTAAGTTTGAGTGAATAGAATAGCATGACAGCTAAAAATACTGCTAATGCCTTTTTGTAGATTCCTCCCATCTGACCATCCTTGATCACTCACTTAATATATAAGTGTCCAAGAAGCTTTCTAAGGGTATCAAGTTAGGCCAACATAAAACAGGAAACAAAAATAAAATATACAAATACAGAAAAACAGTATTTTCCAAATATTATGTTCTAAGGATATATTAACAATTATTTCAAGGCCTCAGGCTATCATGCCTTATGGTAAATCTTCTTTTCTTCCAATTTAATTTTAAGTACCTAGTCAACAGAACTATACCACAGTAATTTTCACCTCCTGGACTGTAGGGAGTCAGGGATCTGGGTGTGGGAAAAGAGGGTCTCCCCGCCTGATTAGGAATGCCAGAACCAGCTGTGCTGCAGAGACATGACTTTGGGAGAGAAGGAACCAGCATACCTTGTGAGGGCAGAAGCAGTGGGACAGGGACATTGATGATTGCAGGCATTTGCAGGAGCAAGCAGCTCTTGCTTTGGGTTCCAAAGGAAGAGTTGAAGTGAAGATAGAGGCACTCCTCCATTCCATGATTAGAGGTGTTTACACTAATACTTCTCATTAAAAAAAAATGGGCAAAGAAAGAACCCAACCATAGAACTTATTATAGCAATAGGGAAGACCAGGATTCATCTTCAGAGAAGAATACTGAAGTAAAAAAAGTTTCTTCTACTCCAAAGCATAACATTAAATGGCTCCCTGCCCAGAGAGAATTTATAGAAGAACTCAAAAAAGAATTTAAAAATCAAATGAAAGACAATGCAGAAAAACAAACAAAAAAAAATCCTAAAAAACTAAAAGTCATCCAAGAAAAACAAGATTATGAAAAAAAAAAGTTAACCAATTAGAAAAGGAGTTACAAAGTCTTAAAGACAAAATAATAATTTGAAAATTGAAAAGGGGAAGCCAGGAAAGCTATACGGAACCAAAAAATAACAAAAAGAATATAAAGAATGAAAAAATAGAGTGTGAAACATATTATAAGAAAAACAACAAATCTGAAGAACATATCAAGAAGCGAAAATATAAGAATAATTGGACTACATGAAAACTATGACTGAAAAAAGAACCTTGACACAACAATGCAAGAAATAAAACAAGAAGACTATCTTGGAGTGATAGAACATTTTGGGAAAATGTAAATAGAAAACAAATCACCCATTACCACGTTAAGGAGATCCTTTGTGGAAAATACATAGGAATATTACTGTCAAATTTCAAAATCCCCAGATCAAAAAGAAAATCTTGCAAGAAACAAGAAAAAAACAATTTAAATATGATGGAGGTACAATTAAAATTGTACCAGACTTATCAGCAATCGCAATAAAAAGCCATAAGTCCTGGAATAATCTATACCAGTTATCAAAAGAATTAGGCCTGTGGCCAAAAATATCATGTCCAGAAAAATTATCAATAATACTGAATAAAAAAATGAATATTCAGCAAACTTACAGATTTTCAGGACTTTCAACTAAACCAAATGCAATAGGAAATAGAACATATAACAGCCAATTTCAAAGATCATGGACAAATTTTGTTTTACATACATAACATATGTTTAAGATTGACACCAGCAACTGAGTAGCTCAAAAGAAAGATTGGGGCAGAGTTAAGGTAAAAATAGCAATTATGCTATACAAATGAAGTACAGAGGAAGAATAGACACAGAGGCATTAGAGAGTAGAGGAAGGCTCGTAATTCTAAAAATTTACATTGAGAATGGGTTCAATAGGCAACATTACATATATACTATAAAGAGTAGAGTAGTATCCTCTAAAATCTATAAAGAAATAACGGACTGAGGGGAAAGCAAAGAATGAGGGAAGAAGACAAGGGAAAGAATCCATGGGTGGAGGGCAAGTCAAGTTAAGGAGCAGAATTAAAACAAAGTGTTAGCAAGAGAGGAAACATATGTGGATATGTGTGTATATGGGGGGGAGGGTGAGTGCATGTGTTTGTGTGTATGTATGTATGTGTGTATTTATATATATATAAATAAATATAACCTTGCTTAACTATAGCCTGCTTGGGGAAGGCAGGGATGGATGATGAGAGACAAAAGAATTAAGTAAAAAAAAAAAAAAAGTGTGCAGCAGAGACTAAAAGACAATCTATGAGGAAGTAAAGATAGATGCTTAAAAAAAATTAAAAAAACAAAACAATACCAAAAATTTTTTTAATTTAAAATTTTTTAAAAAGAAAAGAGATACTCATGAATATAATTTCTTCTATTACATATCCTTTCTTGAACTGATAATTTATTATTATATATTTTGAATCCTCTCTGATGCTTGCCAGACAATGTTCTGGGTTTTTTTTTTTTTATTTTGTAGTCCTTTTCTATTTTTTATTCTGTTTTTTTTCCTGAGACAATTGGGATTAAATGATTTGCCCAGGGTCACACAGGTAGGAAGTGTTAAGTGTATGAGACCAGATTTGAACTCGGGTCCTCCTGACTTCAGGGCAGGTGCTCTATCCACTGCACCACCTAGTTGCCCCTTTTTAAAAATTCTGTTTTTTATAAAATAAATTTTAAAAAGATAAAAAAATAAAGTATTACATATTAGTCAGATATTAGAATTATTGTCTCATTATATCCATTTTCTTATTCAATAATTCAAATCATACCATACTTAAGAACTTAATTCAAGTTTTGTTCTGTCACCTTTCTTGAACTGATTTTCTTCTTACATAAATTACTATAGAATTTAATTGTCCATATGATTCATTTGGCGCAGCTAATCAACAGATTGCTGGGCCGGGAATTTGAAAGACTTAAGTTCAACTCAATAGTAAAAGGAAAAGAAATGGCAATCCACTCCAGCATTTTTGCCAAGAAAAATTCAAGGGGTTGTGAGTCAGACATAACTGAATTAACAACAATAATCACATTTGACCCTTGCATGTGAGTCTAGTATTAGCCTTGTATTTGTGTGTTTTGTATCCCTAAAGTACATTATAAGGTCTTGGAGAAATGCATCTTATCTTCTTCTATACCCAACAAATTATTAGAAACATAGCAGATGCCAAATTAATATGTACTGAAGAAATGAAGTACTGATTGAAACTGAACATAAAGAGATTCTACCAAAATTTGCAATGTCATCTTTGTTTCACTAATACATGTTTATATCACAAAACACTTGAATAAAAAAAAATCTCATGAACTACTTACCTTTTCACATATGTCACTCAAGGCACCAGCTAAAACTCGATAAGCACTTGTCTTTCCCCCAAATGGCTCTCCAACAATCATAAAACCGTGGCGTACAATCATCATTTCAAATACTTGTAGAATCTTCTCATAGAAGAATTTGGTCATTTGCAAATTCATATCCTCACAATTATCTTTAATAGCTGACATTAAATCATTGTAATCTGGCTTAGGCAACTTCACTCCAGGAAATAAATCTGAAGTAATTCCCTGCCATGGGAATATTTCAATGTGTATTTATTATATTTTGTCACACACAAAGATACTAAAATTTTGCCAGTTCTAACATAGATAAAATATTTAAACTCATGAGGTATAACAGTATTTAACAATATTAACATTTATATAATATGATATCAGCATAGCTAATTTAAAAGATATACATGCAAATGTGTACATGAAAACAAATGGACAAGTGAAAATCTAGGTGTGCTGATATATTTTTAAAAAATAATTACAATTAAAAAACAACTCCCTTAGCCTCATTCAGAGAACTAATAATTTTAAATAAACAAAGGTGATTTGATTAGTATTAATTAGATTTACATGTAAAATATGATTACTTAATTTTGCTCTAAAACATGTAAAATTGTTTTTTTTTAAGTGTTCAATGACAAAAATAATGTGAATCTGCATTCTAGACTTACTAATATAACCCCTGTCCCCAAGCCCTTTGATATGGGACTCTCTCATTAGTGGAGATGAAGCTTCTGGCTGGCCTGAGGAAGAAGGAATAGAGCTAGTGAGAAGTAACAGCTTAAGTTATCAACTTGGGAACTCTTCAAACAGGAGTTTCCCTTCAGGAACCATCCAAATGAACGTCTTCTTGGAGTTTCAAAGAAGAAAATGGACAATTTGCCAATACTACTTCAAGTCACTGAAGGAAGAGACTGTGGGAAGAAAGCCATGAGAGGAGCAGATAATCTCCACCATATTCCTACCCCCAAGCTTGCTACAATAGAGATTTCAGGGAACTTCCCCTTATGCATTTTCAAGTACTCTCTCTTGGTTGAACTAAATTATATTGCTCCCAATGAAAGAGCTTTCACTCTTTGTTATCTGGTGTATATTCTGCTGTGTATACCTCCTTTGATTTCTGTTCTGCTTTGATTTGGATAAATGGGTTTCTTTGATATTCTCTTATGTTCCTTATAGAACTAGTATTATGTAGGTGAAGTGTTAAGCTTGGGATCTCCCTTGTCCCCCCAAATGACAAATCTTAAAAAGGCCAAGGTTTCCCATTTCATCCAGGGACTTCTCCAATTATCTTAATCTATATTTGGCCACTGGATCCAGATGGTTCTGGAGGACAGAGTGAGACAGGTGACCTTGCACAGCTCTCCCTCACTTAATTCCAATTTACTTGCATGTCATGGTATCACCTCCCTGATGTCATGGTCTCTTGATGACCCATGAGAAAACCTACGGTTTTTGTACTTTTTGAAAGGCTCGCCAGAGATCAGTGACAGGATTTATATAATGTCTATTATGTAGGAACTACCTAGCCAAATTTTGAGAGAGGCTCACCATAATATTGACAACAGGACAAAGATTTTTCTCCTCTACACTAAATCATAAAAATCATATAGTAAATCACAGGAGGTTATAATCTGCATCACAGGAAGGAGTATCCATACAAATGAAATCATAGATCCTTGAAGTCTGAGGAAGTATCAGATATATGATGTTCTATTTAATGGCCTGATATTCTTGGGATTTGGAATCTGTTAGACAGATGCTTGAGCCTCACCTCTATTGAGAAACTCATTGGTTGCACTGCTAAGAAAAGTTCCTTTGATATGGGTTTTAAGGAGTACTTCTAGACACAGATATTTCCTCACATATTCTTTGGATAGTTTTCTACACCCAGAACTGTGAAATCTGGGTTAGCTTCCTGGAGGCCTCAGAATCAGCTGGAGTCAGGATAAGCAAAAGTCCTTGGTCTTTAGGGGGAGAAGTGAAGATGATAGACAAAACTGCCACACGCTCTCCACCGCCCGACCTCTCTTCTCCTTGTCCTCCTCCAAAGAGACTCTGCCTTGTCTCACTCCACACCCTAATCCCACCTACAATTATCTGTATACACCAAAAGGTCGAGCCAGCACAAAATAGTGAGAAGGGCCATTTTTCCAAGCTAATAGAGTATTGTCCAATAGGTAATTAGCCTTAAGTGCTCAGTTGTCTGATTCCAGTGCACCTATTCAGAGTTTCAGCCCTTTACACAGAACAGAGGCTAGAATTCTGGTGTCTGAAGATTTAAATATAGATGGTATAATGAGACAAGGATCTAAGATAAGGAAGACTAGAGATATAGGTCAAAGGGACTGAAAAGGATAAGGAATATGGAAGACAAGCTGTTCAATAAAGGAAGAAATTAAGGTGGAGAGGACAGAGCCAAATAGTAATTTACTTGGGAAGAGAAAGAGAATGACTTGGAATTTTTTCAGGGGAGAAAAAAAATAAGCATTCATTTAGTTCCTACAGTGTGCCAGATATTCTGCTATTTTAAAATTATTATCTCATTTAGTCTTACAATAACCCTATAGACTAAGTGCTATTATTACTCACATATTATACAGTTGAGGAAACAGTAAGTAGAATGTAGTTAAGTGACTTGTCCAGGATCACATAGCTAGTAAGTGTGAGGTGGGCTTGAAGTGACGTCTTCTCTCATTATATATTTTTTATAAGTGAAGGTATCAGGAATCTAAACAGGTATTAACTTTTTCTTTTTTCTTCCTTCCTTTCTTCCTTTAGAAATTGGGGTTAAGTGACTTGTCCAGGATCACACAGCTAGGAAGTGTTAAGTGCCTGAGGCTGGATTTCAAACTCAGGCCCTCCTGACTCCAATGCTTTATCTATGAACTGTGTCCTTGGATATTAACATTTAAGAATGAAAAGAGGAGATTTCTAAGAAAGTATCATAGGAAGCAAGTAGGTGGCAGAGTTAATAGAGCTCTGGACCTGGAATGAGGAAGACCTGAGTTTAAATCCAGAGTCAGATACTTATTAAATGTATGACCCTGTACAAGTCACTTATCCTGTTTGCCTCTATTTCTTCACCTGTAAAATGTAGATAGCAACTTTCTCTCCAAAGTTGTTGTCAGGATCAAATGAGATATCTGTTAAGTGCTTAGCTTAGTGGAGTTTATCAGTTCTATCATTGTTATTGAGTTCCGACTCCAGCCCCAAGCCTTGTGGTGCTGCAAGTTCTCAGGCCAGGTATGAGGCAATTTAATTTACCCTGATGGAAAGAAAAGTGGGATCCCCAAACCTGGCTACCCTATTTTAGCTTTACCTCTGCCTAACATATAAGTATCTGAAAAAGGCTGAGAAGTACACAGTTGGTATAAATCTCTCTCCTTCCCTCCCTCCCTCCCTCCCTTTCTCTCGTCTCCCTGTCTGTTTCTCTCTCTCTCTCTTTGTTTCTCTCTCTGTGTCTCTGTCTCTCTGTCTGTCTCTCCTTAATTCTTCCTAGTGAAACTGTAGGGTGAGGGAAAGTAACATTTAAAAAAAAAAACTTTTATCATTCTGACATCTTTAGTCAATTTTCTAAGGTCTATTCATGAAAAAATCAAGATTGTTAAACTTGATTTTATCTTACACATTCTTATAAATTCCCATTACTTTTATCCAAGGAAATAAAAGCAATTCAAACTTTCATTTTAGTATATTTTTCCTTTGTGTTGAACTATAGCTGAATCTCAATCTTAAATAAAGTTTTTTAGGCTTCATTATTAAACACTGCCAAAATTATGCATCAAAAATCAGAAAATGAAATTATTAAATTCGTAAATGACCTAAAATTGCTGACTTTTATTTGAATCAAGTCATTAAATAAAACAGATACTTTTTTGTCTAAGTGATTTTAGAGAGCAAATATTTTCATTTGTTTTGTAAAATATCTAATACAGAGTTTGACACATTGAAATGCTTGATAAATGTACTATTATAAGAATTTTGGTGTTTTATAAATTAATATTCTTACCTCAAAAAGTGGTAGATCATGGGACAAAAATTTTGGTAGATTCACATCTATGATGGATCTAAACAGCAAAATTTCTTCATTTTCATTTGGATATTTCAGCTAAAAATAAAGTCATTATATTTATTCAGCAAATTATTTTTTCATTCTTTTAAGAACAACAAATTGGAAATTAAATGCAAAATTTAAATCTTTATATTGTCTTATTTTACTCTTGGATAAGTTGAAGGATTACTACACATTTTCTATTTAGAAATTTACATGTCAGTATAGACAAGACTTCCATAATGTTTTTATTTTACTTCAATTATCTTTATCTTTTTTCTTTTTTTTGGTTCTAAACCCACTATCTTAATTAAAGGAGAAGTTCTGTGTAAAAACTCTCTCTGATACAATTCAGCAACTAAGCCATAAAAGTTATCTAGCATACTGAGAGTTTTGTGACTTTTCCAGTTCTATCTCCCAGCAATTGAAAATATGGATTTATAGGAAGTTGAGTGCACATCTTAAATTCGGGTTTTTTCCTATTATTGAAGGCATTTCAATTGCCCTTAAAGCTGTCAACTTACCAAATGATTTAGGGAAATAAAAGAATTCCATCCATTCATTATACATTTCCAGTAATCTCTGGAAGTCTAAATCTAGGTTAAGGTTATTATCATTTCAGAAAGGTGATAGTCTTAAACAAATGGCTAATGGATATATAATGGTGTTGCCATTTAATTCTTTGAACTTCAAAAATGACTATGAATGAGTCACTGTGCCTTATGAACAGAGTAAAAATCAGAAATGGCTGATGCTAAATTTTCAATACCTCCCATAATGCCTTGCATGAAAGAGGTTCATTAACAATTTAACTCAGCCAAAAAAAAGAGATTCACCTCTTCCATTCCCCACCATAATTCATTTAATTAAAAACAAAAGATAATTCTTTTTAAAGTATCTGCTTTAAAGAGGAAGCATGAGGTAAGCACATAGGCTTTAGATTTTTATGGGTTCAAATCCCGGTGCTTCAAATTATTCCCATGACGAAATCACATGTGCTTGGAGCCTAAGTTGTTTCATCTGTAAAATGAGGAGTTTGGATTAGGTGTTCACTTTGATCTCAGGTCTAAAACAATTTTTTAGGTTCTGTCCTTTATTATCTTGTGATACATTTTCAAAAAACTCTGTGAAGTAGCTAAAACTCAACTGTCTTAACATCCCATCTTTCTGCTTATTCTTGATCAAATTAATAAGTCTTCTATTGTTTGATATCCAGCAGTCTTGACTCCTACCATCTTCCTAAAGACCTTAAATATCTCAATGGCAAATCTTGTTATTTTTATTAGATTCCTTCATTACATCAAAATATCTGCTTGACAAAGCATATTTAATAAAATAAGGCAATAAAACAAAATAAGATTATATAAAACTACCCTGGTTTTATTATAATTTCATACAACCATATTTATGCAAAATGTGGTATTTTCCCCACATTTTATAACAAAAAATTATAAATTTTAAAAATACCAGTTAAGAGCATGTTACATTTAGAAAGTACTTGGTAATTGTAATTCAGATTTTGACAAAGAAGTTTAGCACTTATTTATTGTTGGATGTTTGATTCAAATACATAGCCAAGGCATTTATGATAAAATATGCTATGCTCTGAATATTTCACTTTATTATACCATAACGCTATATTGTTAGAATAGGTAAATCCAAATTATTTCTTTTATGTTGTTATTATTTACTAGAAAAAAGCCCTTCAGTTGTGAAAGACTAATATGAAACAGAAGTTTACCATTATATGCCAAAATTCTTAGGAATATAATCATCTAGGATAAAAATAAGTATAATTTCTTTTGATCTGTCACTTAAGTTTACATACATAGGAATTGTACCTGGAATCACTAACCAACAAGAATCATGTTAGTCAACTTTGTAACTACTATGGTTTATCCTTTTTTTCTCTCACAAAGAACCAATTAAGGAATAATGATATAATCACACAAAACAGTTTTAAGTCAAGAGGAAATCATTTAAAATCAAGACAACCTCGTAACTAATTAATTTCTTTTGTAAATATAATCTAAACAAAAGTTATATGATCTCCATTTCCACATTTCCAAGAATCTTCTCACTTCTCCTGTTTGGATATTCTGCTAGCATGTTAAAATGGCCTTGTTCAAGAACCAAATTCAGCTTCTTTCCCCAAACTAGATGCTACGTTTGATTCTATTTCTTTTAATAGCACCACCATGCTTGAATTCTAAGTAACATCTTTCAGTGTTTCCTAAGGTTTAGTCTATTCATACAATTACTTGATGAATCCTATAGATTGTACTCTGAAATGCCTTCCAACCCATCCATCCTTTCCATTTACAACTGAAGACATATTCTGGTTTTATCTTCTAGGTAAATTGATTTAGACTAACAAGTGGCCTACCATAGACTCATCTCTCCTCCCTCTCCAATTTATTTTATGTGGAATTGCCAATTTAATATTGTCAAAACATTCCTTTGATTATGTCATTCCCCTGCTCAAAAATGCCTTTTTGCCAGTGCCTTTTAAATTAAGTCCAAAATTATTAGCTTGTTATTCAAGACCTTCACAATTTGAACCAGATCATTCTTTTCTGGCTTATCTTCTACTATTTCCTTAGGTATTAAGCCTTTCAACTTAATTGAACTATTGGATGGTCCCCAAATCTAAGCTCTCAGACTGGAATGCCCTACCCCTCCCCCAAACACCATTTCCTTTTGTGGAAATCTTGCCTGCTCTGCCCAATACCTTCCCTCCCCTGGCCTCCACTGCATCATTTTGTGCTTCTTCTGTCTTGATATTTAGTCATTTTTACACCTGGTTTACCCTAAAGATCCCCATCTTCTAAGCAAATACTGTGGCAGAGGCTAGATCTAGAAAGGCCCTAAAACAGTACCTCAAACACAGGTAGGAACTCAATAAATGTATGTTGTACAAATGAATGAAAAAACAAAATATGCTGTATAAAGATAAGTCAACTATTAATTACATTTCTATGAATGTATAACTGGCATACTGATTAGATTTGTATATATCCACTAATTATTAAAAATTCTCAATAAAATAAATACACTTACATAAATATAAAAAAACCTCAAGACATTTACAAACACATTTTACTTTTTAGCACACAATTATTAATTGTGAATAAAACTATATTAATATAAGTTTTATATGGATAGAAAACTACAAATAAGTTTTTTTCTAAAATTATGCAGATACCATTTATGTATGCAAAATCTAGAAAGCAATGTAGGAATGTACTGTCAATTTAATGAAAAATGTTTAACTGATTATTTATATTTTTCATTTGTTTGAATGACTAACACATTGATTTTCTGATGATGCTTTTATGGTTATATGATTAAGTAATGTAATAATGTAATAATGCTATGCAAGAACACTAGGCTCTCATACCTTCAGATTACCAGCAGCAGTAAGCACTGACTTCACTGCTCTCATTCCATAGTCATAATGGTGTTGAGATGACAATTGTTCTGAACACAAACGATAAGTAGCTACAATCTTCACTGAGAGGGGTCGAGCAGTAACAAAACCACAGGAATAAAGAACGATTTCTGCAATCATGGCATAGTCAGGTACCATCATTGCTACTGTTCTAAAGAGAGCCTATTAGAGAGAGTAATCATGTATTTTAAAATGGAGAATCAGAAAAATAAATCTCTTTAATAAATATTAAATTATTTAATAAATGAATCATTATATATATATATACATATATATATATATATATATATATATTTTGCAATAGTACCAATCTACTTTAAAGTCTTTTAAAGTGATAATTTTAAGAATTGAAAGAAAAAAGCATTGTATTATATATATATATATAATATATAATAAGAAATATGGCTTCACTTTTTTTCTTAAAAATCAAACATTTTACACATTTCAGAATAAAAATTTTGTAATTTATTTTTGATTAGTTCATTATGAGATTAACTTATAGATCAACATGGTTGTCAATAATGGAATAATGAAAAATAGGGTGAAAAGGAGAATAAAAAATGAAACTACAGCAAATACTTAGAGTTCTGCAAAAATCCAATCCTTACCTAGAAGAAAATCTGACTGCACTCACCTCTCATGACCTAACATTTATTTTACTATGTATACTTTTGGTATAAAATTATATATGTATATGCCTTTTTCTTAAATAGAATGCAGGCAGGATTGCTTCATTTTTGCCTTTTTGTCCTCAACATCTAGCATGATGCTTAGAAGATACAAAGTACTTAATTAATGTTAATTTGATTGATAAATCAGTCAGGACCAAATATTATATTTAAGGATCAGCATACAGTACCTCCCTGAGTTTTACCTGGGAATCCCTTATTTGGTATCAGTACATTAATGATGATGATAATATTTAGCATTTTTTTTATCACTTTAAGGTTTACAGAACACTTTACAAATATTATCTCAAATGATCATTACCATAATCTTGAGAAGTATGAGCTATTATTATCCCCATTTTACAAATGAGAAAACTGAAGGAGAAAGACATTAAATTCCTTTCCCAGTGTCATGCAGAAATATATATATCTGAGGCTGCTTTTTAAGTCAGGTTTTTCTGACCCTAAATTCAGACAATGTGCCACCTACCCGCTTTTATTTAAGAGGACCATTTACATAGGTATGTATAGGAAACTATAAATAGGATGCATACAGGGAAATATTCTAAAATAATAATGTTGAAGTCTTAGGTAGATGGCAGAGTAAGAGGTTTTTAGCAAGAATTTTCTGAGACCACATTAAAAAATACAGGTGAAAAAAAAGACAAAACACAGCATTGGCAAGAATACAGTTGAAAGAACCCACCACAGGTAATTTTTAGAGGGAAAAAAAATAAACATTATATCACTAGCCCATGACTCTGTGTTACAACCGCTTCTGCTCACCCTCATTCCATTTTATAACCTTTCCCTCTCATGATTCCTTTAATTTTAGGATCCCTACTTTTAAAATTAAATGCTTTAAACTTTCCTGGGGCAGGGGATACTTCATTAATAGGACTTAGTTGAGGACAATAAAATCAGATAATTCCTAAAGCTTGAGAAGAAGGTAAGCATAGAAAAACAAAGAAAGTGTAGGAAGGACATCAGAAATTCAGGGCTAAATAAAATTCATTCACAAAGCATAGAAAAACAAACAGCCACTAGAAAGAGTGAGAGGAAGATGGAAAAATCTGAGAGCTAAGGCTGCTAGAAGCACCCCACTCTGCAGTGTCCTTGAGGATTCTTTCCTGACTCCATGATGACCAGCTACCTAAGACCAGTTAAGGACAGCAGTAAGTCAATTGCAAAAAGGACTGTTGACACCAAAAAAGTAAAACTAATAACGATGAAGAATAGGTACAATTATAGTAGCCAAGCAGTCTCCTAGCAGCAGTTACCCAATTGATCACCTTCACACCTTGAAGAAAACAGACCTCATTCAGTCCTAATTGTCTAAAAGTAAGTAGAATATCAGAAAGAAAAGAGTCAGCCTTAGAAGAGAGAGATAACAGCAGTTGGTCTTTTGAAGGTAAATACATTTTCAGCAAAGACATCATGGAAATAAATCACATAAAAGCTGACTGAGAAGAAATGAAAAAACTTTTGAAGAATTTTGTAACTTCTCAAACACAATATAGCCCATGTGTTTAATTCTGGATTCAGCTATTTATCCACTTGCAGTACATGTCAAATATTATATATATATATACACATATATATATTTGCACATATATACATGTGTATACATATATATACATATATATATATATATATCAATGGATGAGTTAAAAAAGATTGTCCAAAGAACTGTATATTATAATATATACAACAGGCATTATGTAAATACTTATTTTTCCTTTGTGGATAAATAGAGCAAACTTTTGAGTTATTATAGCTCTCTATTAGTATGTCCTGTGACATGCAGAAGCTTGATGAATTCAGCACAACAGAACCATCTGGAAGACCTTACCATGGGATGCAGAATGGTAATTTAAAAAGAGTTCTATATTTGAAATCAGAAGACTTAATTTCAAATCTCAGCTCTAAGATTTTTTTATTCATGTTATCTTGGCAAATTATTTAAACCTCTCTAAGCCTCATTATCATGACTGATAAAAAGAAGGGAATGGACAAGATGACCACCACTAAGCTCTCTTTCAACTCTAAATTACTTCCCCTATTAGAAAATCCTTCATAGACTTGGACTTTGTTCAGGATCTCCCAGTATTATAGAGTATATTTCTAGTTAGCATATGTCTCCCATTTCTGTTTCATTACTAATTATTAATTATCACTGGGTTTTTAAAGAAGATTATCTTTATTATATCTTCCAAGAAATGTTGAATGATTATAACACATATGTAAGATATATTTTGTTGCAGAGGAATCTTTAAGGTAGCATTTTTTCTACTTATTCAAATGCTTTTTTGAAATCATCAAACAATAAGCTCAGTCAGGGTTCTTGTATTATTAACCATACTTCATTTTATTATATTATGGCAGAGACATAGTCTATTATGTAATATTGCTTGTGAAAGCCTTCCCAGTCTCATTTAATAGCCTTTTCAAAGATATCCTAGGTGATTATGTGTATGGCTAGTAGCAAATCTTGGTTGCTCTTTTTTGGGTAATAAGGATTAAGGTTAATTTTTTCTGTACCTTTAGCATTTTTACCCTCCCTTGCATACCTTAAAACTAAATCCCTAAACATCTTTAAATCTTTATATTCAGTATAAACCTCTTTAATAAATATTTGATTTAGTTCAAGTGCTTTTCTAATCTTTGTTTTATTTACTGATATTTTCATTTCCTTAAGAAGCACATCTGGGACTATAGTTTTAAAAAGTCCAAATGGGGTAACTACACTATTCTTGGTGAAAAGAAGCTATTAGAAAAAAAAACTTTCATAGATGATTACCATCTTTTTTCTATTTGTTGTTCTCATTCCAGTTTTATCCCTAAACTTCCTGAGCATGAATTTTTGCCAAGCTTTCTTTAAACATTTTTTCCTTGTTCCTTTTATGAGGTAGCAAAACTAATGATCTTGCTTCACTTTTCACCATAAAATTTTATACAATTTTGGCTTTTTAGTTTTTTGGTTTCTTTATTATGCGAATCTATTTATATCAGTTAATTTTTACAAAATAAATGTCATAATTGATGTCAATGTCCTTTTCTCCATCCATGGCCCATTTTTCAACATCAAGAACATGTTGGATAGCATTTTCACTCTTTCTGATGTTGCTTGCTTGCATTTTTGTTTTCCTTCTCAGGTTTTTTTTTTCTTTTTAGATCCAATTTTTCTTGTGCAGCAAGATAATTATATGGATATGTATACATATATTAAATTTAACATATATTTTAACATGTATTAGAATATCTGCCATCTAAGGGAGAGGGTGGGGGGAAAGAGGGGAAAATTTGGAACTGAAGGTTTTGCAAGGATCAGTGTTGAAAAATTATCCATGGATATGTTTTGTAAATAAAAAACTATAATTAAAAAAAAAAGAAGCAAAATAACATGTTGGATATATTTTCATTGTATAGCAGATATTTTTATTATTCTTACTCTTTCTTTTCATCAATTTTATATTTTTGCTATTGATATTATTTAAGGAATTGTTCCCATTATACAAATATATAGCTTTTTATGACATTTTCTGTCATAAATTATAGTGTCTGGACTAGTTTTCTGGAGGATCTCTGCATGGGTTTTGGTCTTTGGTGGAGAAGTCCACCAAATGAAGGCAGGAGAACCACCACAATGGAGTCTGGAGTCTGGACTCTCAAATCTTCTCTGTGTCTGTGTCTGAGACTCTGAGTCTGAGATTGAGCTCCAGCACACACACTCTCACACTCCTTGTCTCCAGTCCTCTCAGCACTTAAATACCTTAGTACAATTACATCACTACAGTACACTAAGCATGTGCCAATTGAAGAATCATTACATCACCATATCACACAAAGTACTAAGTATATGTAAACTAGAGAAACATTATCTCATCAATCACAATGAGTAAACACCTTACTGTAAAGTATCTTTCTTCAAGTATACTTTTCTCAGAGTTCCCCCATATCTGTGGTCCTCTACAATAAATTATTTCATGCAATGGGAAAAGAATGATATACATATATTTTGACATGCATAAAAAACATTTTATCTTTAAAAAACAACATAATAAAATTAAAATAATTTCTGAGTTATATGGTACTTTTTGTTTAGGAGTATCTAATTTTGCATAAGTAATATAAATCCTATATCTTTTTCTTTAAAGTAAGAAAAAAAAGAAAATGTTATATTTCAGACATTAAGTGACAACAATATGATGATTTTACCTTATTGCAATCCATTTTGTACATGTCAATCTTCTTTTAGAAATTAAAACTCTATGGAACAATTCCAAGAATGTTTTTAAAAAATTTTATATTAAACTTTTTTTAAATCGAGATTTAAATGTGACTTTTAGGACAAGATGGAAGGAAAATATGCTGATTATACTATGTAGCAGAGAGAGGACACTTTGATACAATTTCAATATGAAAAGTAAATAAAATTTGGGAAAAGCCAGTGTGAAGCACTGGCAGGTCCAACTACCAAAGTGGCCAATTCCTTTACACTGCCAATTGCTTCACACTGGCTTTTTTTTTCCTTTTTGTGTTTCTTAGGTTTTTAGTCATTCAGATTGATTCCTCTCTATACTAAATTGAAACCCTAGTTTGATAAAGGAAAATTATAATTAAATGTGTTAAGTAATTTTAACATATTCACATAAATATTTCATTTTCATTTTTTATGTGTTTTTGTTCCTTAAGCTGATTTAGAAGAGAGTTTGAATTGACATATTAGAAAAGGTTAAAAAACAAGAGCAAACAACCAGCTGGAACTAAGTCACATCTAGAAGATTCACAATGGGGAAAAAAAACTCTTTTTATACTGTCTGATAAACTGTAAGCCTAATCTTCCACTGAAGATTCTGTAAATTCTCTGGGTTTCAAGTCATCTGTAAAATGATGTAGTTAGATTAAATGATCTTTAAAATTTCTTTCTGTTCTATTTGTTTAAAATTCTATGCATTTTCTAATGTAGATCATTTTGATAAGCTGATATTTACTTGTGTTATATATATTTTTCTTTCTGAAAATGATACCTAAAACTTCATTGAATTCTTTCATATGCTAACTTATATAAATAGATGCAGAATAAAGGAAGCAGAACCAGAAATACAATTTATATAATAAAAACAACATTATATAAAGAAACAACTTTAAAAGATTTAAGAACTCTAGTCAATGCAATAACCAATCATGATTTCAGAAGACTCAATGAAATATACTGGCTACTCAACTCCAGAGTATAGATTTGCCTTTTTTTTTTTTTTTTTTTTTTTTGATACAACCACAGATATTTTGCTGAAGCACACATATTTGTTATAAGTCCTTTGATTTTTTTTTCTTTTTTCATAGGGATTTATGGGAAAAGAGAGTAGGTAAATTCTGGTAAACTTAAAATCTATAATTTTTATTTATTTATTTATTTATTTTTTGCTGTGGCAATTGGGATTAAGTGACTTGCCCAAAATCACATAGCTAGGAAATACTAAATGTCTGAGACCATATTTGAACTCAGGTCCTCTTGACTTCAGGGCTGGTGCTCTATAAACACTGTACCACCTGGCTGCCCTTATAATTTAATTTTTAAAAAGAAACTCTGGGTCTAAGAATTTAGACATTTGCATCAATTTCTTCTTACTTCTCTCAATTATTTACAGCTTCAGGTTATTAAAAACTGGTTACTATTTTTTTAATCCTTCTTTTGCTAGACATAATATTTCTATTATGTTTCTTAAATTTTACTTTTAATTACATTAAATAGCCTCTTGCTGGAGTATAAGCACAGTAAATTGCATGAAGCAAATTTAAAAAATTAATATCAAATCATGATTCTTTCCATACCTTCAGATTATCTGGTAGTTCTGAACGTCCAGCATATCCTGGGTTCATAGTTATAAAAACAGCACAAGTTGGATCAAGTTTTAGTTCAGTTCCTTCAAACATTAGTATATCACAGCCTGTATTAATGCCTGCGGGTAATAAAAAAAATTAGTTTTCATGCATTAAGTTAAAATATGACTTGTGCAACTAGATATTGTATATATTTATCCTATTAATTAGTAATATAAAATAGAATAACGTATTACCTCTTTGGATGGTAAGAATTTGTTGAGCAACCACAGAAAGCACTTCTAAGTCAATTCTATTAAACTCATCAAAGCAAGCCCAGGCTCCGCAAGATAACAGTCCCTAAGAAAACACAATAATGAAATTTTTCATTCTCATTCAAATAGAATATTACAAAGAAAAAGTTTTCTTCTACATAATATTTTCTATAATTTAATAGATAAAGAAAATCCCCTATTCAAAAAATAGTTAATTTTCTTATCACTAGCACATTATTCACAAATTCAATTTCTGACTTTGAACAACATAAGATTTCCACTATATACATATATATTTGAGGTATAGAAAAAACATGAGGTATGAAATCAAGGGTTTGGGTTCGAATAGTAGCTCTGCTGGCCAATACCTACATGATTCTACATTCAGGTTCCATACCTGGAAAATGAAATGATTTCTTTAATTAGTATTTGCCATCTTTCCAATGCCTACCCTATGTGAGATTTTTATAATTTGGTTAATTAACTTTTTTCTGTTTAATAGTTACAGATATCCCTAACTTCCAGCTCCCTCACAAATATTTATTGTTGGTTGCAGAAATAGGAAAACCTGTGTGTGACACAAATCCAATTATTAGTATGATATATTAGAAAGAATACTAGACAGAATCAGGAAGACTTGGGTTTGAATGAAACGAGCCCCTGACCCCTTTTCTGTGGGATCATGACCCAGTCACTTAAAATTTAAAAGTTTCAGATTTGTAGATTTACATAAACTGATACAAAGTGCAATGAGAAGAACAGGGGGATTGTTGTGCACAGTAATGGCAATGTTGTAAGGACAATCAACTGAAAAAACTTGGCTATTCTGATCAATATTATGATCCATGATAATTCCACAGAACTTATAATAAAAAATGCTATTCATCTCCAGAGAGAGAACCAAAGAACTCTGAGGGTAAACTGAATCTTAATTTTTTTTTTTTTGCTTTGTTTTGGAATAAGGCAAATATGTAAATGTTTTACATCATTTTACAGGTAAGATTGCCTTCTCAGTGAATGGGGAAAAGGATAGAAGGGAGAAAGAGACTCTGGAATGCAAAATTTAAAAAGAAAAGAATATTAAAAATAAGTAATAAATGAATTTTTAAAAAGAAATGTAGGAGTAAAAGGAGTTTCAGATTCCTCATTTTTTTTAATGGGAACAATACTTTTCACCATTATTGTGAAGAACAACGGAGATAATAAAATATAAAATTTTAAATTGTAAAGGGTAATATAAATTTTAGATATTATCAAAACCATAACTAGGAATCATTGTGCCTGAGGCAAGAGAAAAGGTAAAAGGTGAATTTGCCAGGGGAAAGAAGAATACCCTCAGACAAGGTTTGTATGATGGTGGGAAAGATTTGTATCTTCTAGGAAGGGGGTAGGGAAATAGACCTAGAACTGAGGGTGGAGCTATGAAAAAGAGAAAAAGCTGTTGTTATCATCATTCTCTAAAGTTTAGCATTCTGGAGAAAAGCCTCAATTGTCACATCTTCTTAATAACCGCTTAATATCACTAAATGAAACTCAATTCAGAGTAGATCCTTTAGGGAGAACAATTTAGTATCTAAAAGATAGTACATTGTTATTGCTTAGAGAAATGATTCTACCTAGCTTTAGCTAGTGTAACAAAGGATTCAAGAGATAGATATAGGCTTGAAAAATACCCATTTAAGTAAAACATGAGGGTAATAAAACATATGAAATATAGGTAAATTATATGTATATATAAAACAATCTGAAGATAATATAAGCATCTGAAATTAAACAAACATAAGGATCATTAGATATTAATGATTCTTTAATCAGTAGTCCAGTGACTATCCAAACTTTATTTACTACTTCTTATATTAATCATTCAGTAGACACTGTCATATACATGGCTGAAATTATAGGTGTGGAACTAGAGCTCATAGGGTACTCAAGTACTTACTGTTCACTAGATAAACAGCTCAGAAAGATGAAGTTTGTTTATAATATCAGAACTACTTACATATGCAGCTGGATGGCTCGGTGAATAAAACACTGAACCTAGAGTCAGGAAAACCTGAGTTCAAATGTGTCCTTGGACACTAACTAGCTCTGAGACTAGGCAAATCACAACCTCTGTGTTTGTTTCCTTATCAATAAAATGGAATAAAAAATAACTGTCTCACACAGTTGTCGTGAAAATAAAATGAGATAATATTTGTAAAGTACCTCTCAAATTTTAATGTGCTATATAAATGTCTGTTATTTTTGTTATTGTCATTGTTTAAGGATTTATAAAGTAACATTTTAGTCAGTCATCAAAATCATTTTTATTCAGCTTAAATATACAAAATTCAAACATTTAAAAAATACATGGTTAATTTGAATGAATTTTTCACAAAAGTAAATATTTTGATAGCCTTTGTGTGCAAGTCTTTCTAAAGGCAACACTTCTATTTCAGGAAAGAATGGACTGCTGAATAGGAATGTGGTTGAAACTTTCTAAATGGAAGGACTGGACTGATCATTCTACTTAATTGAATTATTATATCAGTATGCAGTGTAGCAAAATGTCTAATTAATTATGCATATCCAGATGACTGATTTTTTTCACTTATATTTTATATATTTTGGTATCTTGAGAACAAAGATGGGAATCTGAATTAGAATTAAATTTAGCACAAACATTGAAAATGAATAAGGTTTATCTACAATCTAACTGCTAATGAATTAAAATAATTTACTATATAAGAATTTTTTAATATTGTTTATTAAATCATACTGTCATGGTTCATACTTCTTAGAAAAAGTGTTATAAATAGAAATAAATCTTTAGATACTTGTCATTTCTATAAGATGGCTTTACATTAAAATCTGCTGTACATCTGTACATCTTATTGTAAAATATTTTCCTATTTTAAAGAAACAAGAAGTCATTCAAACCTTAAAGAATTTCCCTAAAGCCAGATAATCCAGTCCATCAGAACAATTGAAAACAACACATTGTTTTGCTACAGCCTTTGCTAAATCTTTGGTGGTTTCCGTCTTCCCGGTACCAGCTGGACCTTCAGGAGCTCCTCCAAGATGAAGGTGAAGGGCTCCAAATAAAGTTCTGAAATTAATAAAATAAATATTGTTTTCTTTTCTTTGGTCATGCAGATACAAGAGGAAGTCATTTTAAATTTAAATTGCTTGTAAGTCTGGGGTTATATTCCAAAGCTGCTTTATCTCAAAGGAAATATCATTTAAAACTGCATTTCTCTTTTTTTCACTGCATTTCCCCAAAAAACTTCTATAGTCAAAAAGGTTGCTTTTGAAGTTCAGTTCTTATTTTCTCTCCCTCTGCCTTTATCACCAATTAATCAAAAGATACTAATTTAGTACATAATTGTGCCCCATGAGGTATCAAGAAGATACAATGCCTAACTCCAAGGAGCTTATAATCTTGTCAGAAAGATAAGACTAATGCAATTAGTACAACTAATTGTACAAAGACTGAGCACAGTGATCTAATTCAGCTTTATAGCAGTCTAGATTTCCAAAGACACTAGAAAGTGGCATTATGGTATATTCTCCTTAATAAATAATTCCCCAAATAAACAAAAATAGTTCGCCAAATACTGGTTTTGAACAACTTAATTTTTTTTTTCTACTAAACATTCAGAAAATGGAAAAGTATAAGCAGGCTTTCTTCCTATTGATGGCATAAAAAGAAAAATAAATACTATAATATTTTGATTAAAGTAGTAATCTGAAATTTCTATAGCTAACCCAGGGAAAGATGTGAACATGCATTGCTTAGGATGGTCAGCTATAGATATGTTGCAATTTACAACTTTGAAGAGAATATCAACATTGATGAGATCACATAGCCACTGAAGGTCTGGAGTTATCTATAAATCCAGGGTCAGAAGCACGTTTTTGGATCTACTACTGAGACATCCTTACCATAATTCACTCCCAAAGTTATGGAAGTATATCTAAAATCACTCAAAAAGAAAAGGTAAAGTAGAGTAGGAGCAGAGAAATGAACCTTTGCCAACTACTGGTATTAACAGAGGGAATACATCAGCATTGGTAAGCCACAGGGAGCAAATGAGTCAATATAAATCCCTAAGAATCCCAAATTATTACTTTATTAAGGTACAATTTTTCTCTTGCAGGTGATAGATTCATTTATGGATTCAACCTTATCTAAGACCTAAAAAAGACCTTTGAAAATAATTTCCTCCTCCTACTTTGCCCCCCTCCTCACCTCCATACCTTGTCAGAAAGTCCAAAGCCCTCAGTTCTTAGAATTTCAGATCTTTGCCTAAATTCCAATTTCACTTCCACTCCAGAGAACAAGGAACAGAGTTAAAGATGCCAATCTCAATATCCTACAGGTAGAGTATTCTCATTATTCTGTTTTGTTCAATAAATCTACCTGAAATATGAAACTAGGTCTGGGTCTGGAGCTGAGAGCATTTCTGGACCTGATTCTGGGGCATAACTGCTTTGTTGGGAAGAGAGCTGGAAAAGAACCACAGAGTCAGAGAGTTTGTACCAAGTCCAAGGCCCTGGATCCTACCCTACATTGAAATAGCAACAATATAGCACCAACAGTAAGAGCCAGAATAGTACAGCAACATTAGAGCAAGATCTGGACATGAAAGCATAAATGAAGGATAGCAACAAAGGTGGCAACAGCAGGAGGCAGAAATTCCTAATCTTTCATAGAAGATTAATGGAAAAACATACTTTAACAGGCAAAATTTTTACATTTAATCTGGTAGGAATACATGTATTGTAATATCTATACCATGGCTTCATATAACACAGAATATAAATTGAATTCTCCTTTTAAACAATATCAGTATTCAAAATAAAAGTCTTAATGATCTAAAATTCAAATTCTAAAAAGAAAAAGACAAATCAAAGATAAAGTAGCCTTAAAAAACAACAACAACAAAAAAAACTAGTATGTAATTTTCTAAGCAATCAACAACCTAAAGAACTATCCTAATTATTTTATTGGAAACACTTAATTGTTTCAATAATTTTATTAATTAGTAGATTTACCTGTAGCATCTATCTGTAAGTGGAGTAATAACCAAACGAGGAGTATTACCTAAGTATTCATATCCATATCGTAAACCTGCATTGATCATCTTTGTTTCCAAGTGCTGCTCCTAGAATCAAGCAAATAAACAGAAACAATAGAATTTAAAAATAGAACCTGATATTTCAAATGAAAACTCCAATCTAGACTTTCCTTTAGACTTTTCAGGAGGCAATATGTTGAAAAGAATTTGGAATTAGAAGTCAATTGTAGTTCTGGTTTGGTTACTTATTATCTTTATAGCCTTGGAAAGTCAGTTCTCTTATCTAGGCCTCAATTTTCACATTAGTAAAATGAGGGCTGGTTCCCCTCAGCTCCAAAATTTTATTCTTGGAGTTGTAAGATAGAGGTAGTGGAATAAAATGAGTATCTTTTAACTGGGAAGCTTTCGATGTTTCAAATGAAGAGTATGTTTATTGTGAAAACATTTTTATAATCTTATTTATCCTGTTATTTCAATCACATTCTCTTAAAATAAAGTGCAATAACCTGATGAAACAGTTTATTGGAAGATAAGGGCTCATTCTTAAGGAAGAAAGGGATTAAACAGTAAGTTCTTGAAAAGGACTCCAAAAGAAGGAAAAGAAAGTAGCTGAAAGGCCAAGTAAGATAAGGTAAATGAGATAAGGAAAAGCAAAGTAGTAAAAGTCATTGTAAATCAAACAAATTGATAAGTAAGGGATTGTGAAAAAAGGAAAAGGAAGTAAAATGTGGCTAAAATAGTTTAAAAAATGATAAAAAGTTGCAAAGATCTTAAGAAGACCAGTTATGAACATTCAAATAATTTAAGAAAATAAGGTTGAATCTTAATCAGTATAGAAGGGGAAGGAGTGGTATGTAATGGCACTGGATGTGCCAAGTTCATATCAACTAACTATTGTCTACAATGGTCTATTCTCCACAGAAGTGAAAGGACTCAAGGAATAACCTCTTAATTTCAAAGGATCCAAAACAAGGAAGGGATTAAAAATAACAAAAAAAAAAAAAAAAAAAAAAAAAAAAAAACCCACTGAAAAGTGGAAAAACAGAACAGAACCAGGAGCAGAGCTTTGTTGGAAGAAAATAAATCAAGAAATTTGAAGTGGAAGATTGAAAATCTAAATCTGGCCAAGAATGGAAAAATACTTAGAAAGGATGAAAGGAGTGAAGAGGATAACTAGAAATGAAACTAAAAATAAATTTTGGGATCTTCCTGAAGAGAACTATTGATCTAAGAAGGGAGGACCTGTTGGTCTTTCAAGGAATGATAAAGAAGAACCAAGAAATGTGTCAGGTCACCCTTCTAGGAAAGGTCAGAGAAAAAGGAAAAGAATGCTGTTTAATGCTTTTTTGCTGAAAAGGTAGAAAAACAACTACTTATTGACTTGATAATAACCTCAGGGAACTGTTTTCTCTTCATAAGACATATATTTGATACCTAACAAAGAAGTTCTACAGACTTATTTAAATAAAAGACCATGAGTCACTTTTGTGATTCACATATGTATGCGCTAAAAATATTGTTAGAAGGGATTTAGAAAATATTGCCAGCAATTATAAAGCCTCACCCAAAAAAAATGAATAGGAACTGAGATTGTATTTTCCTCATTGTTGACCATTTAAAGCAAATGATGTAGAAGAGAAATACTGATTTAAGAAATGAACCATTGGTTTAAAAAAAGAAAAGATATCTAATAAAGGGATTTGGATTTCTGAACCACAATTTAAAATTTACAAATGATAAACTTCTATGTAGAGGATGGTAATTGGAATGCACCTAACAAAGGCTGGTGTATTTGTGAATATAATCAGGAAGGCTTTAGACTAAAAAAAAAGCCTGGAGAAAGAGAAATACTAGAGAGACTAGATACAGTAAGGGAAAAACTAAAAGACAAAATCCAAGTAAGGCACTAATGCCTTAAATGTCTATAACCAGATGCCCAAAATTTAGGCAGCATGCAAGAGGAAGTAGAGGTCCTAATGTAAGGACTAAATAAGATTTCATATGTATCACTGAGACTTAGTGAGATAAAAGGTATAAATGGAATAAGTATCTGGATGGATCTACTGCATATTAAAGGGATAGGAAAGATGAAGGGGAGTGAAAGGTAGCACTATATATTAGGAAATTATATTAATATGAGGAAACCCAGATTAGCAAGGAACTACTAGTGAGCATACTACCAGTTATGTGGAAATATAAACAGATGTGAAGAGTTCAGGAAATATCACAACTCTGACAGGTATAATACAGCAGTGATGGAGGATTTCTATCATCCAGAATTCTGAAGCACTCTTCCTTTCCAAAAGCAGACTATCTAGCTTCTTGACTGTAAAGGGCTAGAACTGAGCAATGCACTTGGATAATGAAGCACGTGAAACTAATTGCCAATTGGACAGTTCCCTATTAACTTGTTTGAAGGTTGACCCTCCCCAGCTGTTCTGTGCTGACTTGATTGGTGGGACAAAGAAGGGGAAGTGACGTGTGTGGAAAGAGTAGGAAGAGGAATTGAGACACTGACACTGAGTCAGTCTCTCCTGGCATTTGAGGGAGAAAGGTGTGTGGGGATATTGCTAGATTTAATCCCCTGACCTTGACCGTAAAAGACCAAGAATTAAGACGTTTAGTGATCCTGACTCCAGCTGATTTCTGGGAAGACAGAGTTCCAGCACTTGACTTGTCAAAAGGTGATAGAAACAAGAGAAAATTCTACATAACATACAATTCTTATCAATAGGCAAGGACCAAGAATTTATAAAAACTTTAAGAGGAAGTGATCATTCCTTTTTAAAATTTGTGATTGAAAAAAGGAAAAATGAATTTAGCTTGGTATGCACCCTAGATATTTGAAGGGCAAATATTAAAGGGTTCAAATGGAAATGGAAATTGTTATGGACCAAAATTCACCAAGGTAAGTTAGCCAGGAAAGATGAAAATCTATCAATAATGAAATTTGGGAGACATAAAGGTAATAGAGGATGAATTATAAGAACACACCATACTTCCATAATACTAAGTGCTAGGAATTCAAAAGGTTGTAATGTGCTAAAACTAATGAGAAATAGCAGCATTTGGAAATGTGGCACCAAGATGGCAGAGAAAAGGCAGAAATTTTCCCACACTCTTTCTAAAACCTCTCCAAACAACTTTAAATACTGCCTCCAAACACATTCTGGAATGGCAGAATCCACAAATTACTTGAGAGAAGCAATTTTTCCAGCCAAAGACAACTAAGAAGAATTGCAGGAAAAGTCTGTTGCATCATACTATGAACCCAGCCCAAGCCACACCCCAGCAAACCAGCAATGGACCTTGGGAAGGGATTAACTGAACTTATTAACTAAATTAACTGAAATTAACTGAACTAGTGGCATCAGGAGTGGTTTCTGAACCTCTCATCCCACAGACAGTGGGTCAGAAAACTGGTCAGAAGATTATATGGGTCCCTTTGGGTGGTATAAGGGCCAACACTCTGATGCACTGTCCATACTTGGATCTGAATCAGTCCTGGGTCTCAGTCCCAGAGAAAAGAGGGACAATAGAACACCAGAGCTTGCAGCCAAAGAGAAGATGGGACCCTGGTCAAAGTTCCAGGGCAGAAAAAAAAGTGTGACCTCTCGCAGACTAGAACACAGTATAAGAGAGTAATAGGCACACCTCATTCTTGATCACAATACCTTGGAAGAATTGAAAACTTATAGATTTCCAGAGTTATCTCTGAAAAGAGCTGCAATTAAAATTAAAGAGACAATTAAAAAATTGGCTGGAAAAAATAAGCAAACAGCAGAAAAATATCCTGACCATATAAAAAATTATTATGGTGATAGAGAAGATCAAAACACAAACTCAGGAGAAGACAACAAAAAAATATTAATTGGCCTCAGGTCATAGAAGAGTTCAAAAAGGATTTTAAGAATCAAGTAAGAGAGGTAGAGGAAAAAGTGAGATGAGAAATGAGAGTGATGCAAGAAAGTCACGAAAATATAATCAACAGTTAGGAAAAGGAGACACTGAAAAAATAGTGAACAAATAAATATTGAATGTTTAAAATAATTAGATTTTTTAAATAGGCTAGACAAAATGGTAAAAGAGGCACAAAATTCAGTGAAGAAAAGAATTCCTTAAAAAGTAGAATTGGACAAGTAGAACTAATGACTTTATGACAAAATCAAAAGAATGAAAAAATAAAAAAAACATGAGAATAGATCACTGTAAACAACAACAACAACAAAAAATAACCAAGTTGGAAAATAGATTCAGAACTGATAATTTAAGAATTATTGGATAGCTTGAAAATCATGATTAAAAAAAAAAAAAAACCTAGAAAGATGTTTCAAGAAATTAGCAAGGAAAACCTGCTTTGATATTTTATAACCTTAGGGCAACTTAGGACACTACTTGCCTTCTGAAATAAATCCTAAAATGAAAACTCCCAGAAATATTATGACCAAATTGCAGAGCATTAAGGTCAAGAAGAAACTATTACAAGGAGTCAAAATGAAGCAATTCAAATATCATGGAGCCAGTAGTCAGAATAACACAAGATTTAGTGATTTCTATATTAAAAGATCAGAGGGCTGGTAATATGCTGTTCTGGAGTGCAAAAAAAACCTAAGGTTACAATCAAGAATCATCTACTTAGCAAAACTGACTATCTTCTATCAGGGAAAAAAATGGAGATTTAATGAAATAGAGGATTTTCAAGCAGTCCTGATGGAAAGGACTGAATATAAAATCTGACTTTCAAATACAACACTCATGAGAAGCATAAGAAATTCAATAAGGTTAAACTATTGACATCCCTGCATGGGAAATTGATACTTGTAATTACAAAAAACTTTCTCATTATTAGGGCTGTTAGAAGGATTATATGGATAGAAGGCATGAATATGAGTAAATATGATGAGATTAATCTAGCAAAAAAATTAAATTAAGGAATGAGAAATAGGAATGCACTGTGAAAGGGGGAAAGAGAAAAGTATAGTATAAATTATCTAACAAAAGAGGCAGGAAAGAGCTTTCACAAAAGGGAATATGGGGGAAGGGAGTATGTGAACCTTACTCTTATCAAAATTGGCTCAAAGAAGGAATAATATGCATGTTTAGTTGAGTTCAGAAATCTATTTTACTATACAGGAAAGTGGAAGAGAAAAGGGATTGGATAGTGGGGAAGGGTGATACCGAGAGAGGGAAAAGTAAAAGTCAAAAACAAAACATTTTTTGAGAACAAACAGGTTTAAAGGACAGAGAGTAGGAAAAACAAGAGGAAACTCAATTTTTAAAAAAATGAGTGCTAAAAATTGTTTTGCTATGTATTAGAAGAAAAATAAAATATCAGTTTTTAAAAAAGTATACCTGAGCCCCTAAAGAGTGTTTTCTATTTCAACTAATGGAACTGTTTTTCTGTAATGTAGAAGGTGGTCAGTGGAACGAAAATTCTCAGATAAGTAGAATATGAAGAAGGCCCCTTTCAGTCAGAGAAATTAAAAGTTTCTGGTAGATAAAGTTCTTAAATATTTTTCACTGGACCAAAAACCCTAGGAAGTACTCTGCATATAGGGTGAAAATTTTCTTCTTCACTCTTAGGGGCTAGAGGAGTTGCCTCCTTCTGCTTTTCTCACTTTTATGTACTTCTGAAGGGCTTTGATAGTTCTGTATTAGTTAGGTGTTGTGTCATTTATGTCCAAAATCCCTGCTTCTGGGGAGACCGTGAGCCTAAGGATCTCTTGAATTCAAGAGTTCTGAGTTGCAATGGATGGTACTTACAATCAAAACCCTTCATTCTAGTATCCAAATCTGGAAAGCCTAAAATGAAGCCAAAGTTTCCAACACTGATTGAGGGATAAAGGAAGAGTTATTTTATTATGTGGTAATGTCACCAATGTTTGTCTGTGATTACAGGTAATTAACAGGTTGAAAAGGAGAGAGAGAAAAATAACTAGAGAGCTATATTGATTATGGCCATAATTCATCAATACAAACAAAATTAGGGGAGAAATGAGCAGGAGTTATAAAAGAGAAGAGAGAAGCCAATGCAGTAGTTAAGCAAGGACTAGGGTAGTGGAGAGAGGTAGAGAAGGTGGGAGGGATCAGTATAGAGTTGGGCCAGTGAAAACATTACAATTGACAAATAAGTCTGTCTCACATAATGCTATCAGAGCAATGACAGCTTTTTTTTTATTTGACCTTCACAACAATTTTACTACTCCATTATAGCTTTTCCTTCCTCTCTTCACTGGGGGAACAGGTAGTTATTCAAAGATAAATTGCACAGTGATGGCAATGAATGTTTTTTTTGATGGCCTGGCACAGCCTGGGTAACCATATACCATCTGGTTTTTAAAACTGTTGATCTCTGTTGGATCCTAGTAGTTGGTCAAGATCTAGTGCCAGAGGTGTTTTGCTTTTTGTTTTTTCACTGAATCAATGCTTTTTAGAACTGCAAGAGACTTTAGCAATGATTTAGTATAAGAGTTCTTAGACTAATTTTTATGTCATGGTAGTCTGCTGGCATCTATGGACCCTTTTTCAGAATAATGTTTTTAAATACATATAACAAGCTTAACTAACTGTATATTGAAATACAAATCTTCAAAAAATTTCAAGATTAAGAACCTTTGATCTAATCCACCATTCTTATTCTCATTCTAAACATGAGGAAACATATTTAAACACATAAAAGGATGGAAAGTGGATGGGTCAGAAAAAAATCTGGGTGTCTTGGCTTTTAATTATATTTTTAATTTTTTATAACTCATATAATTCACTTTGTCCTTTAAAAACTTTTTTTTTCTTTATACTTTTTAAGTCTCTGAATTTCAATATTATTTTCACTATGGCACAGCTATGAGTTATTGTCATTCCAATATATCTATTTCAGCATGCACAGACATTATTTCTGTACTAGAGCATAATCATACCTGAGCCCCATAAAGACAGATTCTGTCATACCACTTACAGAGAACATACATATATGTGTATCACATACATAGCAATTTAGTGACTATAATATATGCATAATACATACATATTACACATATATGTTCTTCATATATCCATATGAATATGTGTACATTTATGTACATATATAGACATTCATATCTATGTGGCAAAGAAATAATTATTTTTGTTCCCAATTCTGCAATGATAAAATTTATTTTTATGACATTTAAATTGTTTTACATAATATAATCTTTATAAATCATTGGAAATAAAAGCTTTAAACTAGGACTATCAAAACTCAGTACCTTAAATAGAAAACATGAAATCAATAACTATGGAGAGTGTAATTACACTCATTGCCCAGAATCTGGGCGACATCTTGATCTATGATAAATCTCACTCCTGTGCAATATAAGTGTCATTTGAAAACACTTCCGGATATGTTCAATATGTAATCACATGTTTATAGCAAAAGAATATACCAACATATATAGTAACTACTTATAAAACTAATGATTCTCAATGTGGAAAATCTTCCCCTAATAAGCATAACAGATAACTTAATGATAATTTGAATATAATAATTTCTAAAAAAAACTATGACTATAAATATTATTCAGGGGATTTTCTTTCACTAAGGAATAAAAATTATTAAGTAGTAATACTATGAGAACAAATGAGCTATGAGGTGTTGGAAAGAATAAACCGTAAAATTGCATAAATATAAGGTATTCTTTTTATTCTTTTTGTTATAATCTATGCTTACATTACATAATGGAGAATATACCAAGCAGCTTTTTTGCCAAACATGTATACATGTTAAAGGAAGAAATTGGAAAAAAGAATTGACAAAGAGATGATGGGACATCATATTTTTTGTTGTTATTCTCACCTAATAATCTCCTTTAAAAAAAAAAAAAAGGAAACAAATAGATCTTGGGAGGTGAGGAAAATTCAGAGAATTTCAGACCAACTTCTCATGAAATTTTATGGAAAGGTCACACTTTAAAATGATTTTGTAGGTGCATACTCAGTAATTGATGAAAGTTTAAAGTATCTGTCTAATTCTAAGTCTTACAGCAGCTTGAAAAAGAACACTGCTCCCAAACTGGAAGAGGAAGAAAATGAAATAGATTCAAAGGCTAAAAATGTAGTCACCTTTCTTCACTAAAAGAACGGAAGCTTAAAGTTAACTCTAGATTTTAAGCTAAAAGATAAATGGTAGAGCCCATTCTTACTTTCATGAATTTAAGACAGTACCTAAGCTAAGAACTTCCAACTGCAATCCAAAAACTTCCCTACTTTATACCTAGGGGAGCAATACCTTAGCAGCAATTAAGTGACTAGTGAAGCAGCACCTAGCAATGACCACAAAAACTTAAGAGCATCTCATTGATAGAGAACATGCACCCATATGAGGATAAAACAGAACAAGCTCAGTAGGAACAGCTTGATTGATGTCCCCAAATAGTGTACCCCAGGATTTTGAGAAAAAAAATGTTCTATTGATTCCCCACCCTTAAAAAAAAGACAGTCTCCCATATTGCCCATACTAAAAGTGTATGGGCTACTGGTGGGCAATTGCATTACTGATCAGCACAAGAACTCTGATAAGCTCCATTTCCAAACTGGACCGGATTTTCACTCCTTCTTAGGAAGTCTTATAACCCTCTGCTCCCAGGACTTCATCATAGTGATGCTGAAACTATTATGTATATATACCTCAAGGACATAACCCACCAATGATAAGAGTTTCTGTGCTCAAGAGATGTGTCAGTCTTGGCCTCCCTAGTAGATGGGATCACACTTGATTATTATTATTATTTTTACTATACTTTTTTCATTAAATACCTTTGCATTAACTAATTATGCCTTCTGATGCAGACTCAGAAATTACCGATAATATACATTGTCTAGGCTTCTCATCTGTGAGAAGGATGCCCTAGATGCCACATAAATATAGGATGTTTTTAAAAGTTTAAAACTGCACTTAAAACCATTGGGATTACTTGTATATTATAACTTGCAAAATCCAATTTCAGGTTGGACTAATTCTAACTCTAAATTCAGCAAGAACAAATGGCAGATAGCAGCAATTAAAAGAACAATTTTTATCTTAAAACTATATATTATATATAGCTCTTAGTTACTTTAATCTGCAATCTGCCAAATGATAGGTTGGGTGTATTCAATCATCAGCAAAAATATCTGCATTAGTAAGATTATTCTCTATGTCAGCAGGCAAGTATAAATTAAAAAGCTATGAACTAAAATTACTTTATAATGAGATTCATTGATATTACTTACAATCCAGTAGTACCTAAGCTGACTTAACCATTCGAAGTCACTATCATCACTGACTTTCTTTTTTACAAGAGTTGCAAGAACATCTCTAGCATGGACATCCAGCACCACTAATGCTCCAAGAGTCACTCGATTCTGCTTAGATAGTTTTCCACGAACTAAGGTAACAATGTCATCAATTTGCCTAGAACACTGCTTGAGGTACTCATCAAGAGCCTGAAAGATAAAGAAAATAGGAAAATAGTTATTCACTATGACACTTCTTTTTTTTTTATTATTGTTCCTTCTTTTTATTTTTTTTTTATTAATTTTATAATTAAATTTTTGACAGTACATATGCATGAGTAATTTTTTTTATAACATTATCCCTTGTATTCATTTTTCCAAATTTTCCCCTCCCTCCTTCTATTCCCTCCCCTAGATGACAGGCAATCCCATACATATTACATGTGTTACAGTATAACCTAGATACAATATATGTGTGTAAATCCAATTTTCTTGTTGCACATTAAGAATTGGATTCCGAAAGTATAAGTAACCTGGGTAGATAGACAGTAGTGCTAACAGTTTACATTCAATTCCCAGTGTTCCTTCTCTGGGTGTAGTTGTTTCTGTCCATCATTGATCAACTGGAAGTGAGTTGGATCTTCTTTATGTTGAAGATATCCACTTCCATCAGAATATATCTTCATACACTATTGTTGTTGAAGTGTATAGTGATCTTCTGGTTCTGCTCATTTCACTCAGCATCAGTTCATGTAAGTCTCTCCAAGCCTTTCTGAATTCATCCTGCTGGTCATTTCTTACAGAGCAATAATATTCCATAATATACCATAAATTACCCAACCATTCTCCAATTGATGGACATCCGTTCATCTTCCAGTTTCTAGCCACTACGAAAAGAGTTGCCACAAACATTTTGGCACATACAGGTCCCTTTCCACTCTTTAGTATTTCTTTGGGATATAAGCCCAGTAGTAGCACTGCTGGATCAAAGGATAAACACAGTTTGATAACTTTTTGGGCATAGTTCCAAATTGCCGGATGGCCGGATTCTTTCACAACTCCACCAACAATGCATTAGTGTCCCAGTTTTCCCACATCCCCTCCAATATTCATCATTATTTGTTCCTGTCATCTTAGCCTATCTGACAGGTGTGTAGTAATATCTCAGAGTTGTCTTAACTTGCATTTCTCTGACACTATGACACTTTTTGAACTTAATCACAATGATAACTATTTAATGATATGCTATAGTGACATATATTGAGATAGATGCTACTATCACCATTTTACAGATGAGGAAACTGAGATTGAGAGCAGATATAAATGGCTTGATCATGAGAAAAAGCAGCTAAAGCAGGATTCAAATTCAAGTCTTCCAAACTCAAAGTTCAGTGCCTCAGCTACCATGCCACCAACATACCAATTCTGTTCATTTATGCTATTCAGTAAATATTCTATTCATTTATGCTTATCATTATAATTACTATTTTAAATAATGCAAAGACAAATTATTTTTATTGCATTGATCTTGTAGTAATACTCAACAAAGTGATGATGGAAAGGTTCTATGCTTCCTGTATTTTCTTGAGCTTAATAAAAACTTAGAAAATAATTTCTCTGTTATATTGATCCAAATCTTAATGATAAGCTCATTCAAGAATCAATCCTTGGGGAAAAAATGGTCCATGGCACTCAAACTCACTAAAATGTTTTGTACCAGAATACTAGTTTATCATAGTATCACAGTTGCAAAGTATCCTTATGTGAAACCAAAATATGTATCTTATGTGAAAAGTTTGTTTTGTGAATATAGAATAAAGGAATTTAACTATTCTTAAAAGGCATTTAAAATTATTATAATAAGCATAGCAAGTCATGGAGTCAACAGCAGTTATAAGCAAAAAAGAAAAAGCTCTAAGCATCACTGCACATGATATGGCAGGGTGATGGACTACTGTTATCCAGAAAGAAGAGAACAAAATTAGCATGTAGCAATAAAAATTGCAGACACTCTCTAAGCAAAGGCATCATAGATCAGAATCACAGAACATCAGGGTTGGAAGGGACCTGAGAGAACATTTAGTCCAAAACTTTCACTTTATAGATAAAGCAACTAAAAAGATCTCAGAGGTGACTCATCTAAAGTTATATCAATAGCAAGTATCAGAAACCTATTCAGACCCAAGTTTTCTGAGTCCAGAGCTTTTTCTTCTACCCATATCATATTTCCAGAACCTAAATTTGGGAAACAGAATCATAAATACCACCAGTGCTTAGCACAATACCTGGCACATAGTAGGTGCTTAATTAATGCCTCTTGACTTGACCATCAAGTCTCCAACTTTTGTTCTTCTGAGGTCCAGAGAAATAAAAGAACACAAATCAAAGGGCAGTTTTTACATGAGTTTAGCATAGGAAGAATTGTAAGCAATTTGGGGTGGAGGAGAGTAGGAATTTGGCCACACTCACTGATTTAGATATTAATCCATCTCAATAAGATATTGTATGAGGGTGATGAAAATAGGCAAAATTATTTCACTAGTGTGAAACTTATTCTTGGAAGGAGTAACTACCTAGGAAGGAAAGGGAGGGAAACTTACTCTGCAGAATATTACTGTGTGACAATGGCCAAATCACTCACTATTCAGTTAATCAGACCATTCTCTAAGGCTATAGATAAATAACCATATAGCTACTTACCTATATCTATATATCTTTATCAATTTATCTATCTGTCACTATTCAGTTGATCAGACTACTCTAAGACTAAGACTATAGATAAGTAACTATGTAGTTACTTATCTATATCTATATCTAAGTAATCTATGTCTATAATCTATACCAATTTATTTATCTATGTCACTCACTATTCAGTTGATCAGATGATTCTCTAAGATTCTCTAATAAGTAACTGCAAGTTACTTACCTATATGTATCTATGTCTGTCTGTCTGTCTATCTGTCTATCTATCCATGTCATTCACTATTCTGTTCAATCAGATATTCATTCTCTAAGGCGATAGATAACTAGTGCACTGGCTTTAAACTCAGGAATACCTGAGTTCAAATCCTGCCTCAGACACTTAACACTTCCTAGCTGTGTGACTGGGCAAGTCACTTAACCCCAATTGCCTGGCCAAAAAACAAACAAAACCAAAACTTACCTATATCTGTAAATGGCAATAAAGACAATGAGATGATGATAATGATAGCTAGCATTTACTATATAGCTACTATTTACCAGGAACTGTAAAATGTTATTTCATTTTATAGTTGAGGAAAGAGGCAAGTAAAAAGTTAGTAAACTCCAAGGCTGGATTTGAACTCAGGTCTTTTTGACTCAAGCACTGAATTCTCCACACTAGAACATCTCACTGATTCAGTATATATCAAAGGTAGGATTTGAACTTATGGCTTCCTGGTAACAATGACAATATTTTATTTCATAAACACTACACTGTCTCCTAAGGGATGTATTCTTAGTTATAAATATTTAATTATATTATAGTTATTAAAGTTCCAGTGCTTTGACACCATTATAAATTACTTTGAAACACCATGTTTTATACTTGATAATGTAAATGACAGGCAATAGCTGATTACTGATCACTTATTAAAAGATTAACAGCCACTGACACAGCTAACCCAACCAGAAGGGAGACCATCAAGACCGACCAAAGTCACCCCTAAAAGCCTCCTTCCAAGCTAGCACATTCTTCTCCACATACCTCCTTCCTCCCTGTCCTACCTTCGTCTCCCCCCCCTCCCCCAGCCACTGGCACATTACTATTACTATTCATTACTGCTTATTTTTCAGAATCTGCAGGTACTTTTCCACTAACTTATATCTGTTGGTACCCACAGACATGCCCATTTACCTAATTACATTTTTCACATATAATTATGAATATTTTTACCTCTAGTCCTTTCTTTATAGCTGCTTGTACTTCAGATGTCCAAAAGATCTGAGATACACAAAGAACAGTTTGTCCAGGCCATTCCCTTACCCAATTAATACGTTCATTTTTGGGATAGGCAGCAATTGCATCTCTAATTACCTGATCAAAACAGAAAATATTACAATTTAAGTACATATTTTATTTGAACAGAATTTAGTCAAAATATATACTAAAATACTAAACAGTATGACAATTTAAAAAAAAACCCACTATTTATGAAAGCACCATACAATGTGATTTCATAAATAAAAATCCTGTGAAGACAGCAAGAATAAATATTAAGTATATCTATGTGTTGTTGGTGGCATTATCAATTTGAATGAAATATTTTGTCCAAATTAATTCAAACCCTGCCTCTCTCCTTATTACCTCAACCTGGTCTATAATCCATTAAGTACCCCATGAGTGAGCAGTACATGTAAAGAAAGTTACAGGACTTTCATGAGGAGCTCCTGAAATGCAAGAGTACTTTCTTATGAGCTATTTTCACCCATTATTCTCTTTGCAGACTAATTTTATTTGGGGATTACAAATTTTTCTTTATTAAAGAAATTGCTTATCATAATCCTTAGGCTTTAATTTTCCCATTGTATAGATTTAGAACCACAAATCTGATATATTGCCTAGTGAATTATAATCCTCAATTAAAAAATGACACCAGTATAATATCCTAAGATCACAACCAACTTAATGTATTATAGTTATCAAAACTAGCTTTTTAATGATGAATTCCTACCACCATTTTGGATTTCTAGGTTAAGGGGAATGTTGAAGGTGACAAATGATGGAAGGCTAAAAGAAGGACAATAAAAATGCTACAAAGGGCCAGGAGGAAGTCAGAGAAGGGGCAGTATAGAGTAGGAATTGGGAAAAGGAAATTGATCAAAGGATGATTTGAGCTGAAGGAACAGAATGGCACAAGAGACATGGCAAGAAGAGAGAAAAGTCAGAGTGTTCTAGAAGGAAACTATTAGGAGCACTGAGAGATGCCATAGAGCACCAGCAAAGGTATAGAGGAAGTCCCAACAAGTGTATTGAATTCTATTATATGGCATTTGAAATTGAGCACTGTTATTTAAATTATATAGCTTTCTGGAAAGTATGTTATAGTGAACTTCTTGTAATCCATTAAGAACAGAAGTGTATATATTGATAGAGAATTCAAAATTATTAACTATGCTTTAATAATAAAATATCAATTCATTTTTAATTATCTTCAGACATTATAGAAAAAAACAATTAAGTATCCATACAAATAGCTTATTTACACAGGAATATATTCAGTTTTTCATATTTCATATTATATTTCTCCTTTTTGTCTATTTTGCTTCTAAAATCTTTCTCCAATGTTTCATCATAGCGTAGAGGTGACCTTGGTTTCCCAGAAGACTATACTCATAAGAACATAAACTCTGGTAGATCTTAGAAGCTGGGAAGTTTATATGTGAAGGCCCAGGAAGAGATCATTTATGTCTCAATTAATTTAGCCTATATATACACACGTGTGCAGAGAGATGTCATTAGAAAGGTGACCACCAGATTTGTCAGTAACAGCAATTCTTGAAAAGTTGTAATCTGAGTCAGTAGAGTGTCCATACAAATAAAGTCAATTTCCTTTGATCATCAGCATAGAATGAACACATTTCACAATACACAAATATTTTGAGAGACAAAAAGAAAAACTAGGACTCTTCAATAATAGTCAATAATCTCCATTCCTTACGTTTTTGTTGTTCTATTTTGAAAGCCACCAAAGACTGCAAAAGAAGTTTTTACAAAGAATATACTTTGACAGGGAAAATGTTACACTGTATATAGGAATACCTGACAGCTTTACCACTCCCTTTCAAAGGAGGAGGAAAGAGATAACATTCACTCATCTGTGATAGATTAGCTTCCCCAATAAACCTCTAGACTGGCAGAAAAGACACTTGGGTAAAAAGACAGAGTTACAGTAACAACCTAATTATTTTCACTCAGACTGAAGATGTTTCAAACTCAGATTGAAATGCTGAACTCTAAAGTAAATCCAAAATGTAAACATCAACTTTAAAATATCCCCCCTATTCCCCCCCTTTTTTTTCCTGTCTCTCCATTTTGCAAATATACATAGCTTTACAAACTTGAAAACATTTTCCCTTCTACAGGGCATTTTGAATTATCCTTAACTGGCAAAGTATCTACCTATCACTGAATAATTGAATTATTCATTTTATTATTAACTAATAATATTAATAACATATATTTCTTATTATGGAGAATCAAGGAAGAAACAGAAAATCTTACCTTATGAAGGGATTTTAGCATAGCTCTCTCTAATTCAACCAACCACTTTTCTACTTGACCTCTAGCTTTGACTGTTGAAATTGTTTCTACAAGTTCCACAACTTCTCCTTCACTGCTCTTCATGTGAGTTATATCTAAACTTTCAGTGAATTCTACCTTGGCAATTCCTTCAAAACATTTTTTCAAGTGAGGTTGTACTCTGTAAAAACAAACAAAAAAAATGCGTCAAACTCAGGTAGGCCTTTAAATATTCACACACAAAACCAACATCTTCCACAGGAAAAGATGCTGGAAATAAAATAGTGTGAACTTGATCACAACTAGAAATCATTAAAATCCCTCCCACTGTATTAAAAGCAGAATCAACTTTTTTTTTTTGGAGGAAAGACATATATTAGTGTAATGGAAATACAGTCTAATATCCCTCACTTTGATGTACAAATAAGAGTTAAGTGAATAATCATTTAAATCTGTAAATCCCTTTGGATTTCCCCTAATTCCTCCTTTGGAGGAATTTAGAGCAGACAAATAAGAATCCATCTTGGTTTAAAAAGTTATGGGTGGATTTGAGGTAGAACTCTCTGAAGGGAGCATCAATATTGATGAGATCACAGATCCATCAAACCATCTTTTTAGATGGCTGCACAAACATAAGTCTATATAATAAAAAAAACAAAACACAAAACTTATCTGGGAATTTGTTATTGTAATCTTAGCTGTTTGTATCCCTCCTTCAAAGTTTGAGACATAAGATATATGTTTTATGAATCCATGGGAAAATATGAAAACAAAATTAGAAATTCCAAAAATGACATCTTTTCTTTAGCAAGGTTAAAGACAAAAAAAAAAAAAAAAAAAAGATAATCTGTATTATTTCCATTAAAATGATTTTTAAAGTTTAGTATCATAGTGAATGATAAAAAAGGAAGCATGGTTTCAATTGTCTTTTAAAGCCAAATTGTTGTATAGCTTGAATATCAATTATCATGTACACTTTGTGAAAACTACTTACCGAGTTGGATCCTTTGTCTCTGACAGAATCTCAAGAAGTTCATCATTGGATAAGAAAAAGAACCTTGGGAAGAATAGACGCTTCTTTTCCAAATATTCATTAAGTCCTTTAAGTATAAGTTCCAAAAATTCATTGCATTTTTTCAGCTTTGGTAGCATTTTATCTATGGTCACCACTTTCAGAACTTCCTTGTCCTAATTTAAAGTTCAATCATTAAATGAAAAATAGAAAATAACTTTAAACTAGTTTCCCATTTTGTACTATTAATGAGGCCAGATTTTTAGAAGTCTATTTATAAAATACACAGAAATGACTTTGTTCAATATGGCTTAAGTTATTAGGTACATCTCTTTGATTATACTAGGCAAAAGTAATCTTTATATTTGTACTTCAATCTTGGTATCTAAACATGTGTTGTGTGTGGTTTTTTGTTTGTTTTTGCTGAGGCAATTGGGGTTAAGTGACTTGGCCAGAGTCACACACCTAGAAAGTGTTAAATGTTTGAAATCAAATGTGAACTCAGGTCCTCTTGATTTCAGAGCTGGTGTTCTATACACTGCGCCACCTAGCTGCCCCAAATATGTAATAAGAAAGAAAAAAGGAAATAAGAACCTGCTATCTCATAAGGAAATTTGAAAACAAAAATACAAATAAAGTATATTTGAAAAAAAATATAACAAAGATAATCAATAAGCATTTGGGCATGGTGATGAAAAGAAAGGTATAATAATAATATTGATGATATATATATAAAAAACAGAAATTATATTTCTTTTAACAATCTTTATTGAGAAATCACTGAAAATGTTTTGTGATCTTGACAAATTAGTATCAGAGTGCTTAAATTTCACAGTGAACTTTAAAGAAACATTTATGACATATCACGAAATACTCTGAATCTCAATCTATAATATTCTTTACTACTAAACAGAATTTGATATAAAGTGGGTTTCAGATACTTTTTAAGGTTATTTAATTTCATTCTTTCAGTCTCTTTCTCTCTCTCTCTCTCTCTCTCTCTCTCTCTCTCTCTCTCTCTCTCTCTCTCTCTCTCTCTCACACACACACACACACACACATACATATACTTTCTCTCTGTCAGTCTCAGAGAAAGACTATTTTGTTTTTCTCTTCATATCAGCAATGCCAACAGAGTTCCTGGAACATTGCAAGCACTAAATATTTGCTTATTGAAATAACTTGTATTTAATTTAGTTCCTAAATTACTAAAATGACTTTTTTCTCACTTTATACAATAAGGACTTTTAAAGGGTAGCATTAGAGCAAAGTTCTATTGTATGCTGCTTTCTTTCAAGTGATTCAAATTCACTCAACCATGAGAAACTGATTTTTTTTAAATGTGTTGAGATTTGTGACAAGAATAATAAATTTGTGTAATATCAAGTATTCATATCCCACAAGATATTATTTCTTTGTCCAAATATAAACAATCTAACAACTTTTCTCATGACAGTTTTTCAACTGCATGTTAAAATGTAATATATCCATTTCAAGTAAAAGTTGTTTATAGTTTTCTTTCTTAACATGCACTTTTTATCACCAGTAAAGCTAAGGGCCCAAAGGACCTTGTAATTCAAAACTTAAAAATATTTACTTCTAACAGAGTGAAGAGACCCCTTTCTAAATGTATTTTAATAAATAAATAAAATAAGTAAAAAGATAGAAAAGTAGATAAAATAATTTTCAATATCAATTCAAATATTGATACAGAGGGAACATATAAACATATGATCATCTAAGTATATCATCAAGATAAGTGCCTTGATGATTTTTGGAAAGATTATCTATATTACAAATTTACATAAAACAAATATTGTTATGATTGAAGATTGAACAATTCTCAATGTCAATATTAAACAAATAATTTGGTGTTTAGATTTTTGTGATGGTATCTCTAAGAATAATGGTTTAGATTTTAAGTAAATAAAAATAATATTTAATGCTAATATATAAATTATATCCTCTGAGAAGCTTTTCTCTAATGTATGAGTCACTATACATTGTATAAATGTCCACAAAGAAGTTTTCTTTATTCTCTAACAGTATAACTTGAGAATTTGTAATTAAAATAAAGAACATTATCATTCCATTAATACATATTTCCCTAAAAACATTTTTGATTCTTTTGGAAAGTAAGCATTTTTATACTTCCTGGTAGATTTTTACTAAAAAGGTATATCAAAAAAGAATTAGGCATGAGTTAATATTTAAATGGATGCATTCTTTTGGATAGGGTACTTTTAAAATCTCACATCCAAACTTGAGAAAGCTGTACTTAGAGTGCCATCTTCTGGAAAATCATGTTTTGGGTTTTTTTTAAAGTTAATTTTCATAGTTCATATCTTTAAAAAAAAAAAAAAAACCTTCTTTAACAGACTTAAAACATTTATAACCTGAGAAAGAAAAGAATATTTATTTAACATTTGTACTTTGTATCCAAAATTTGAGATGATAATAACAACTAGTATTTATATTGAGATTTGAAAAGTACTCTACACACATATATATGCATACACATACAAAACACATCTACATATTTAATCTCATTTGATCTATACAACAAGTGAGAAGTAAATATGATTATCCTCATTTTATAGATGGGGAAACAAAGCCTATGAAAAGACAGCTGTTCAGGGTCACACATTAAGTAAATTCCTGAGGCAAGAATCAAATTCAGATTTTCCTAATTTTAAGTCCATTGCTCTTTCCACTGTGCCACCGAGCTTCCTCTATAATATAAAACCAAATTTTCAAATTTTCTGCATTAAAAGTAACATAATAGAAATAAGCTTAGAATAACTCATTACTAAGATGCAAAGACCTCCAACCACTGAATAATGGATTTCTAAGAACACTGATAAAGCCATGCAACTGAGAAAAAGAAAAGGCTCATAAGATTTTATTGAGGGTATGACAGTCACTGACCTTGTGACAAATGTGACTTCAAGCAACTTGCAACAAAACTCAATGCTAAGACTCTTCCCAAAGATACAGATAATACAAACACAAACACACTTGCGTTAAAAAAAAAAAAAAAAAAAAAAAAAAAAAAAAAAAAAAAAACTACTCAGATAACCAACTTTTAGAGCTGTACTAATCTGCTCTACTGTAGTCTCACTAGTATTTCTTGCTTTCCCTCCTTCATTATCAACACACTCCAAGTCAACAACTTTGGTATTAACTTGGATTTGGTGTGGCTGGATACTACCTGGTTTTATATGCTGCCTATAGGCAGTCTTGGAGTAGTAAAGAAGAAAATGTTACCATCTGGAGTATTGACAGTAGTTATTTCAAATGTTCTGCCTCCATGATATTAGGGATTTCATTCATTAAATAAATATGTGTTGCAAACATAAATAATAACACTAGATTAAATCTATTCCCAAGAAGAATTGATTTAGATTGCTTATAACTGAATGGTATTACATTATATATAAATTATTATATGCTTATTTTAGATGAAGTTAGTTAATAGTCTGTATAAATTTGTCTATAGAATAAAGAGCAATAAGAAAATTATAATAGAAAGCAATGATCAATATCTGTCCAATTGGAGAAAGCAAGGATTAGAAATTACATGACTTCTACTGGGATGGTTTATCTAAAATGAAAATGATATATGTGGACAAAATAATATGAATGCTGTTTGTCTTTTCTTAAGTAATTTATGATGTTAAAACAAAACAACCAAAAAAAATAGGTCCATACATCATCTTTCATGAATACTTAGGGCTACAATAAACAAAACTCAAAGCTAACTTCAAATATTTTGCTTTGGATATAATTGCTGATACTAGAATATATTCATGCATGTATGGATTACTATTGTAAGCTTTCTATTTCATATTAGCTATTCAAGTTTTGGGATTTTTTTGCTTATTTACTAATGCTATACATAGATTGTATATTTCACTTGCAAGTCAAGATATCTTCCTTGTAATGTCATTGATGTTCTTCAAAAATAAAGGACAAGAGAAGGATTGTGGAAAGATGTCAAAGTGGGTAAGGAAACTCTAAGCTTTCCAGATTTTCCCATAAACAAAAGAAAACTGCACCTCAGGGTTAATGTAGAAGAGTAAAAAACCATTAAGAGTTGGAGTAGCACAAGGGTACTTCCTGGACAATCAAAGAAGCCCAGATGACCTACCCCAAGAAGAAGATTAATCAATGTGAAGTCTAAACATCTCCAAGCTAGCTCCCCTGAAACAGCAAGCAGGGAGCCCTGGGGCTACCTGGGTTCTGAGATGATCTCTGCCAGAACCACAGGAACTTTCACCTCCTGAACACTTTGGGCAGCCTGGGGTCTGAGTCCAGGAAGACTGAGGGAACCTCAGCTGATTAGGAAATACCAGGCCCAGCTGTGCTGCTGAGTGAGTAGGAACCAGCATACCCAGTGAGTGTAGAAGCAGTGGGGCAGGGACACTGTTGGATGAGGGCACTTGCAGGAGGGTAGAATTCTTGCTTTGGGATTCCAGGACAAAGGGGTGACTGAGGTGAAGTCAGAGGCACCATTCTCCCATCTCAGGACTAAAACTCATTATACTGTTAAATTCTTATTTAAAAAAAAATGAGCAGGAAAAGAAAGAAGAAGGCAACCATAGAATTGGAATTTGAGAAGACCAGGGTTCATCTTTAGAGGAGAATATTCAAATAAAAAAAAAAAAAACACATAGACCTCTCCTACCCCAAAGAATAATATTAAATGACTACTGGCCCAAAAAAACTCAAAAAATACTTTAAAAATCAAATGAGAGATTTAGGTAAAACTAAAAATAATAATAATAATAAGATCAATTCAAGAAAAAAACAAGATTATGAAAAGAAAGTCATACAACTAGAGGAGGAGACCCAGAGACTTAAATCAGAAAATAACTGTTTGAAAATTAGAATTAGACAAGAGGAAGTTACAAGTGACCAAAAAATAATAAAAAAAATTATAAAGAACAACAAAATAGATGAGAATGTGAAACATAAGGAAAACAACAGATATGAAGAACAGATCAAGAAGAGAAAACACAAAAATTATTGGATTACCTGAAAGACATGACAAAAAAAAAAAAAAAAACAAAAAACCAATACCTTCAACACAATAATAAAAGAAATAATCAAAGAAAATTGTCCTGAAGTGATAGAATAAGAGGGGAAAGTAGAAATAGAAAAAAATTCACCAATCATTACCTCAGAGATCCTACAAAGAAATCATTTAGAAATATCCTTGTTAAATTTCAAAACTCCCAGATCAAAGAGAAAAGTTTACTTCCCTCCCCCCAAAAAATTCAAATGTTCTAGAGCTACACTAAGAATTGCAAAGTATTTAACAGAAGCTACCATAAAAGACCATGGGTCCTGGAATATTACATTTTTACAATTAAAAGAAGTAGGCCTACAGCCAAAAAATCATATCCAACAAAATTAAGTATAATATCAAATTTCTAAAAAATGAATATTTAAGGGCAGCTAGATGGCACAGTGGATAGAGCACCAGCCCTGAAGTCAGGAGGGCCTAAGTTCATATCTGGCCTGAGACACTTAATACTTCCTAGCTTTGTGACCCTGGGCAAGTCACTTAACCCCAATTGCCTCAGCAAAAAAATTAAAAATAATGAAAATAAAAATAAAAAATAAAATATAACATTTAATAAACTATCAGATTTCCAGGATTTTGTCTCCAAAAAACCCCAAACTCAATAGAAAATTTACTAAGAACCAATATCAAAGATTAATTTCAAGGTATTCAGTAAAAACAAATTGTTCATATTTTATACATAGAAATGTAAGTCATATACCTAACATTGACATTAGTAATTGGGTATTCTAAAACAAAGATTGGTTTGAGCAGAGCATGATGTGACTCTAAAAAGTAAAACCATCTAGAAAAAGGCAAAAATAATAATATTCTATATGAATGAGGTGCAAGTGCAAGAACAAACACAGAGGAACTAGAAGGGGGATGGAGGCTGGCAGTACTGAAAACTTACTCACATTGGGCATGAGTTAAAGAGGGAATAATACATTTGTGTAAAGTAGAAGAGTTAGCAAGGATAGAAAATAAGAGAGATACACAAAGATAATAATAATGATCAAGAGTAGAATTTTTTTTTAAGTAAAGGTAGTAGGGATAGTAATCATTGATCTTAGACAAAGTCTAACTTAAAAAAGATTCAATCAAGATAATTCTACATTATATGTCAGTCATGTTAATATTGTCTTAGATGCATGTCTATGTATATGCATATGTGTGTCTATGTATGTAGATATATACACAAATACATAAAAGGTAAGGTGATAAGCAAATTAAGAAAACATGGAATAATTTATCTGTCAGATCTATAGATAAGGGGAAAATTTAGAACCAAACAAGATATCAAGAGTATTACAAAATATAAAATAAATTATTTTGATTATATAAAATTAAAAAGATTTTGTATAAACAAAACTAATGCAACCAATATGAAAAGAAAAGCAGGAAATTGAGGGGAAATTTTTATAAGTATCTGATAGAAGTCTCATTTCTCAAATATATAGAAAATTGAATCAAATTTATAAGAATACAAGACATTCTCCAACTGAAACTTATAAACAAGCAAAAAACAAAAAATTTAAAGCTATAGTCATATTAAAAAATTATCTAACTCATTATTAATTAGAGAAATGCAAATTAAATCAACTCTTAAGTACCATGCCACATCTATCTGATTAGCTAATATGACAAAAAAGGAAAACGATAAATGTTGGAGAGATTGTGGAAAAACTGGGACACATGCACTATTGGCGAAGTTGTGAATTATCGAACCCCATTCTAAGAACAATTTGGAACAATACTCAAAGGACTATGAAACTTCATAACCTTTGATCCAGAAATACCCAAAAGGATTTTTTTAAAAATTAAAGAAGGTTATTGGTTCAAAAATAATCGTATCAACTCTTTTTTGTGGTAGGTAAGAATTGGAAATTAAGGAGATGCCATTAACTGGAGAATTGGCTGAATAAACTGTGGTATATAATTGTCATAGAATATTATTGTGCTATAAGAAATAACTAGCAGTATTATTTCAGGAAAACCTGTAAATATTTACATGAACTGATAGAAAGTGAAGTGAACATGGAACCAGGAGAAAGTTGTACACATTAGTAGCAATGCTGGATGATGAAATGTGAATGACTTAGTTATTCTAAGCAATGTAATAAACCAACACAATTACAAAGAATTTTATGATAAAGTATGCTATCTTCCTTCAGAGAAAGCACATATATTGTCTGAATATAGATTAAAGCATACCATTTTTCTTTCTTTCTTTTCCTCCTTTCCTTCTCCCCTCCTTTTCTTCTTCCCCCTTCCTTCTCTTCTTCCCCCCTTCCTTTCTTCCTTCTCTCCTTCCTTTCCTCCTTCTATCCTTCTCTTTTTTCTTCCTTCCTTCCTTTCTTTAATTCTCTGAGATCTACAAAAACTTCCTCTCTCCCTCCCTCCCCCTTCTTTCCTTCCTTCCTTCCTTCCTTCCTTCCTTCCTTCCTTCCTTCCTTCCTTCCTTCCTTCCTTCCTTCCTTCCTTCCTTTCTTCCTTCCTTCCTTCCTTCCTTCTTTCCTTTCTTGTGTGAGTTTTCCTGTACAAAATTACTAATGTGGAAATGTTTTAAGTGATTGTACATTTATAACTTATATCAAATTGTTTACTGCTTCAGGGAGGAGGGAAGGGAGGAAGGGATAGAATTTGTAACTCAAAAATCTTTAATGTTAAAATATTGTTTTAACATGTAACTGGGGAGAAATAAAATATTATTTTAAAAGATTTATATAGAACATTCTGTTCTAAATGTCTAAAAAGAGATATGAGTGGATGTCAGAAGAGAGGTTAGGGATGGGCAAATAGACCTGAAAGTCAACTGTATAAGAGATCATCATTGAAATCATGGGAGTTGATGAGATCACTGAGTGAAATGGAGAGAGAAGATAACAGGGCCCATAACAGAGCCTGGAACACTCCTACTATTAAAGATCCACCAAACAAAAGAGGAATGGTCAGACATATAGGATGAGAATCAGGAAGAACAAGCATGACAAAAACCTAGAGAAAATATATCGAGGAGAAAGGGATTAGCAACTGAATCAAATGCTGCACAGTGGTAAAAAAGAAGAAAGACTGAGAAAAGTTCATTAGATTTGGGAATTGAGGAATTAAAAGTTCTGTGGAGAAAACAGTTACAACTGAATGATGAGGTCAGAAACCAGATTGCAAAGAGTTAAGAATAAAGTGATAGGGAAATGGAGGTACTTGTAGAAAACCTTTACAAAGAATTTGGTCGCAAAAAGGAAGATACAGGACAATAGCTATTGGGAATAAATGAATTAAATAAGGATTTTGAGGATGGGGTTGAAATTGGCATGTTTATAAGCAGTAGGGAAGCAGCCAATAGACAGATAGAGACTGAAAACAAATAAGAGGAATGATAAAAGAGGGGAAAATCTGCTGCATTAATCACTTGCATATGCAGAGATATTTGCGTGGACTAGGAGAGTATGAAACCAAAAGCCCTGAAGTTTGACTCTATGACTACCTATTCAAAACCTTAATGGATATGAATTAATTTGCTGAACTTCTTAAAATCTGCAAAAACTTTTTTGAAGTACTAATTCCTCTTCTCTTCCTGTGTTTACAGATGCTTATATTTACTTCAAGACTTCAGGTTTTATTTATTTATTTATTTATTTTAAGTTGTTCCTAATTCTTGATTGTCATAGTTTTTAAAGTTAACTTATTTTTGCTATAAAACTGCGACTGATCATAATTTCATTATATGTTTTGAAGTGGGAACTAAGAGGCTTCAATGGAGTGAGCCAGTGAATGGCTTTCGGTACACAGAGACTAAGTTTTTAAAAAGTTACAGTTTTAAAACTTTAGTCCAAGATGCTAGTGTTTTGTTTTGGGTAGGGGCTGAGCTGATTGAATGAGATTCTTGGATTTTGATTTTATTAACAACAGCCAAGGATATTAGTCTTATGACTGGGAACCCTTTACTTTCAGTTATAAAGAAGAGATGAGTAAATAGATTTCTGTAGCCTTAAGCAAGTCAGGTAAAAGCAAGATATTTTTCTCAGTCAGGTAGCCACAGGAAGAGTATTCTCCCCTCACTGTTAATATTTGGAAATTAGATTATTTGTATAGGCTTAGCTAAGGGAGAGTAAACAACTAGCTGGCTAGGGAGTTGATAAAAAGTGAACAAGCAGATATTTCAGGGATTGTAAGGAATAGAGAGAACCTTGTAAAAAGAGTGAATTCTTCACTTTGCACTTAAACTTGTAAAACCTGATAGATGATGCCCTCTGCTGGTTTTATATATATTGTTTTAAACATATATATATATATATATATATATATATATATATATATACACACACACACATAAATAGCAATTAGATTTATGAGACAGATGGATTAGGTATATTCTACTGATAGAGTATACCAGAAAATCATTCAGAACAATATTTGATAGAGTTACTCAACAGATCCCTTTTATGAACAAAATGGGAAAATGTATAATTTATCTTGGCTTGGATGGAAGTAGAGAGAACTGGCAAATTTATTAATTATACAATGCTAGAGGGATACTACATTTAATTATAGAATTGGGATTTATAAAGATTTGAGAAAGAATGTAGTAAAATGAAGCTTACCAACTGAGTCTAGTGAGAAGAGCTAAAGATAATGAAAAGGACTATTTTTTTTGTTTGTCTGTCTGTTTGGTTGGTTTTTTGTTTGTTTTTTTAATTTTTTAAATTAATTTTTGTAATTATAACATTTTTTGACAGTACGTATGCATAGGTAATTTTTTTTTTTTTTTTACAACATTATCCCTTGTACTCCCTTCTGTTCCAAATTTTTCCTCTCCTTCCCTCCACCCCCTCCCCTAGATGGCAGGCATTCCCATACATATTAAATATCTTATAGTATATCTTAGGTACAATATATATGTGCAGAACCGAATTTTGTTGTTGTTGTTGCAAAGGAAGAATTGTATTTGGAAGGTAAAAAATAATCTGGGAAGAAAAACAAAAAAATTGCTCACAGTTTACACTCATTTCCCAGTATTCGTTTTCTGGATGTAGCTGATTCTGTCCATCATTGATCAATTGGAATTGGATTAGGTCTTCTCTATGTTGAAGATATACACTTCCATCAGAATACATCCTCATACAGTATCATTGTTGAAGTGTATAATGATCTCCTAGTTCTGCTCGTTTCACTCAGTATCAGTTGATGTAAGTCTCTCCAAGCCTCTCTGTATTCCTCCTGTTGGTTATTTCTTACAGAACAATAATATTCCCAAGTAGGATTTATACCAGGAATGCAGGGCTGGTTTAATATTAGGAAAACTATTAGTATAATTGACCATATTAATAATCAAATTAATAAAAACCATATGATCATCTCAATAGATGCAGAAAAAGCATTTGACAAAATCCAACATCCATTCCTACTAAAAACTCTTGAGAGTATAGGAATAAATGGATTATTCCTTAGAATAATCAGGAGCATATATTTACGACCGTCAGTAAGCATAATATGCAATGGAGATAAACTGGAACCTTTCCCAGTAAGATCAGGAGTGAAACAAGGTTGCCCACTATCACCATTATTATTCAATATTGTATTAGAAATGTTAGCCTCAGCAATAAGAGTCGAGAAAGAGATTAAAGGAATAAGAGTAGGTAATGAGGAAATCAAACTATCACTCTTTGCAGATGATATGATGGTATACTTAGAAAACCCCAGAGATTCTAATAAAAAGTTATTAGAAATAATTCACAACTTTAGCAAAGTTACTGGATACAAAATAAATCCACATAAATCCTCAGCATTTTTACACATCACCAACAAAATGCAACAGCAAGAGATACAAAGAGAAATTCCATTCCAAACAAATGTTGAGAGTATAAAATATTTGGGAATCCATCTACCAAAGAAAAGTCAGGAATTATATGAGCAAAATTACAAAACACTTGCCACAAAAATAAAGTCAGATTTAAATAATTGGAAAGACATCCAGTGCTTGTGGATAGGCTGAACGAATATAATAAAGATGACAATACTCCCCAAACTAATCTATTTATTTAGTGCTATACCAATCAGACTCCCAAGAAACTATTTTAATTACCTAGAAAAAATAACAACAAAGTTCATATGGAAAAATAAAAGGTCGAGAATTTCAAGGGAATTAATGAAAAAAAAGTCAGATGAAGGTGGTCTAGGTATACTTGATCTAAAACTATATTATATAGCAGCAGTCACCAAAACCATTTGGTATTGACTAAGAAATAAACTGGTAGATCAGTGGAACAAATTAGGTACAAAAGACAAAAAAGGGTACAACTATAGCAATCTAGTGTTTGATAAACCCAAAGATACCAACATGAGGGATAAAAATGCATTATTTGAAAAAAAAAACTGTTGGGAAAACTGGAAATTAGTATGCCAGAAATTAGATATGGACCCACACTTAACACCATATACCAAGATAAGATCAAAATGGGTCCATGATTTAGGCATAAAGAATGAGATCATAAATAGGTTAGAGGAACAGAGGATAGTCTACCTCTCAGACCTGTGGAGGAGGAAGGAATTTATGACTAGAGAAGAACTAAAGATCATTATTGATCACAAAATAGAAGATTTTGATTACATCAAACTAAAAAGTTTCTGTACAAACAATACTAATTCAAACAAGATTAGAAGGGAAGTAACAAATTGGGAAAATATTTTTATAGTTAAAAGTTCTGATAAAGGTCTCATTTCCAAAATATATAGAGAATTGATCCTAATTTATAAGAAATCAAACCATTCTCCAATTGATAAATGGTCAAAGGATATGAACAAACAATTCTCAGATAATGAAATTGAAACTACATCCACTCATATGAAAGAGTGTTCCAAATCACTACTGATCAGAGAAATGCAAATTAAGACAACTCTGAGATACCACTACACACCTGTCAGATTGGCTAAGATGACAGGAACAAATAATGATGAATGTTGGAGGTGATGTGGGGAAACTGGGACACTAATGCATTGTTGGTGGAGTTGCGAAAGAATCCGGCCATTTTGGAGAGCAATCTGGAACTGTGCCCAAAGAGTTATGAAACTGTGCATACCCTTTGATCCAGCAGTGCTACTACCGGGCTTATATCCCAAAGAAATACTAAAGAGCGGAAAGAGACATATATGTGCCAAAATGTTTGTGGCAGCTCTTTTTGTTGTAGCTAGAAACTGGAAGATGAATGGATGTCCATCAATTGGAGAATGGTTGGGTAAATTATGGTCTATGAAGGCTATGGAATATTATTGCTCTGTAAGAAATTACCAGCAGGATGAATTCAGAAAGGCTTGGAGAGACTTGCATGAACTGATGCTGAGTGAAATGAGCAGAACTAGATCACTATACACTTCAACAACAATACTGTATGAAGATGTATTCTGATGGAAGTGGATATCTTCAGCATAAAGAAGATCCAACTCACTTCCAGTTGATCAATGATGGACAGAAACAACTGTACCCAGAGAAGGAACACTGGGAATTGAATGTAAAATATTAGCACTACTGTCTATCTGCCCAGGTTACTTATACCTTCAGACTCCAATACTTAACGTGCAACAAGAAAATTGGATTTACATACATATATCATATCTAGGTTATACTGAGGGAGGGGAAAATCTGGAAAAATGAATACAAGGAATAATGTTATAAAAAATTACTCATGCATATATACTGTCAAAAATGTATAATTATAAAATTAATAAAATAAAAAAGAACAATAATATTCCATAACATTCACATACCATAATTTACCCAACCACTCTCCAATTGATGGACATCCATTCATTTTCCAGTTTCTAGCCACTACAAAAAGGGCTGCCACAAACATTTTGGCACATACAGAGGACTATTGCTTTTAAAGCTGAATTAAGAGAAATACACAGCAACACACTTGGGTTAAAAATCAATTGCACAAAATTAAGACAACTCTGAGATACCACTACATACCTGTCAGATTGGCTAAGATGACAGGAAAAGATAAGGACGAATGTTGGAGGGGATGTGGTGAAATCGGGACACTGATGCATTGTTGGTGGAATTGTAAATGGATCCAACCATTCTGGAGAGCAATTTGGAACTATACTCAAAAAGTTGTCAAACTGTGCATAATCTTTGATCCAGCAGTGCTACTACTGGGCTCATATCCCAAAGAGATATTAAAGAAGGGAAAGGGACTGAAAATGTGCAAAAATGTTTGTGGCAGCCCTTTTTGTAGTGGCTAGAAACTGGAAATTGAATGGATTCCCATCAATTGGAGAATGGCTGAGTAAATTGTGGTTTATGAATGTTATGGAATATTCTTGTTCTGTAAGAAATGACCAACAGGATGAATACAGAGAAGCTTGGAGAGACTTACATGAACTTCTGCTAAGTGAAATGAGAAGAACCAGGAGATCTATACACTTCAACAACAATACTATATGAGGATCAATTCTGATGGAAGTGGCCCTCTTCAACAATGAGAGGATCCAAATCAGTTCCAATAGAGCAGAAATGAACAGGACCAGCTACACCCAGCAAAAGAACACTGGGAAATAGTGTGGACCACAACATAGCAATTACACTCTGTTATTGTTTGCTTGCATTTTTGTTTTTCTTCCCAGTTACTTTCTTTCTAAATCCGATTTTTTCTTGTGTAGCAAGACAACTGTATATATATATATATATATATATATATATATATATATATATATATATATATATACACATATACACACACATATATATATACACACACACACACACACACACACATATATATATATATATATATATATATATATATATATATATATATATATATATATATATATATATATATATATATATATATATATATATATACATATATTGAATTTAACATATACTTTAACATATTTAACATGTATGGGACTGCCTGACATCTAGGGGAGAGGGGAGAGGGAAGGAGGGGAAAAATTGGAACAGAAATTTTTTCAAGGGTCAATGTTGAAAAATTACCCATGCATATGTTTTGTCAATAAAAGTCTATAATAAATATATCAAGTGTATGAATAAAAGTTTGAAGAAAAAAAGAGAATAAAAAAGGTATGACTGATGTGGATGGGCAAACGATTTGAATGGCCTCAAGAGGCAGTGGGTTCATCCTCACTGGAGATCTTCAGGCAAAGACTTCCCTTTATAGGTGTAAAGGTATGTTTTAGAGTAAATTCTTGTTCAGGTATAGATTGGATTAAATGACTTCTGAATTAAACAAGAATAAGCTTATCTTTAAAGCATCCTCTTTTTATCTTAATTGCACATATTTGCTTAGATTTTTACTTCTTCTACTAGATTGTGCGCTCTTTGGGAGTAGGAGTAGTGGACAGTGCCCAGAACATAGGATGCCCTTCATAAATGTTTAATGACCTAACTTAGTTAGCTTAAAAAAGGCTAAGGTCTCTCATTACATCCAGGGCAATCTCTAGTCCTTTTGATCTATATATTGCCACTAGACCCTGATAGCTCTGGAGGGGAAAGTGAGAAGGTGACCTTGGCATCCTGCCCTCACTTAAATCCAATTCACTTTCATATAATAGCTTCACCTCCCTGATGTCATGGTTCTCTTTCAAAATCAAGGACAACTACCTCTGTGGGCCATTTAACACTGATTCTATGAGACTCACTACTCCTGATTACTACACTATTTCACTAAACTTCATATTTTTCAGGAACCAATTCATTATATTAATATTCTATCCTTTAAAAGTATCTTCTAAGACAACTTGTTATCTCAAAGTACAAACACAATTAAGATAAAGTAGAAAGGGACTATTTCTATTATAAAATGAGATTCCAGAATATGGCTTCCATAGGGAACTCCTGTAGTACATTTAAATATGGGTTCATCTTTTAAGTTAGATTTACACAGAGCTTTTTCAGGAATACACTTTTTGAAAATAGGAAGTATGTCTTTTTCTGGATATACTTCTATTGATTTTTATATTTTATATTAACATAGCTTTATTGAGATTATAATTTTATTCATAAAGTATAAATAATAGAAATGTGGCCAAGACTTCAGGAGCAGAGGTGTGTGGGGGGAAATAAGGAGACATGATACCTGCTGTCTCATAGATACTGAATCTGTTTAAACTTATGGAAACTTTTTTCTTCTATTAAATACTACAACTTGAAAGTCAATGTGGCATAATGGATAATCATTAGCTGTCTTTGGAATTTGGAAGCCTTGGATTCAAAAACTATTTCTGATAACATATTGGTTGTTTAATATTGTACAAAAAACTTAATAAGCTCTCAGTGTCTAAACAAATCTGAATTTCAGAGACTGAATGTCAGAGCAGGGATTGGCAGAGAGAATTTCCTCATTGGAACTTCCTATGCCAATGAAATGACAAGTCTGATTTTAAAAAAGAACATGGAGGACAGTCACTATACCACCACCAATAACACTTCATGTGGAATAAGAGTTCTGTTATACTTTAGTATAGAAATGACAGCAATTATATTGTTACACATAACTTCTCTGTCTTTATATCAGTCTCTTGCTTTGCCTTGTCTAGTTCTCTCTCTCCTCCTCTCTTTTACCTCTCTTACCCTCCCCTTCTCTCTCTTCTCCTCTCTCCTCTTTTCCTCCTCCCTCCTCATTCTTCTCTTTCACTGTCTCCATGTTTACATAGCAACTTTGAGTGTTTTTATTGTGTCTATTTGTCCACTTTTCTCCCTAACCTTCTTTCTCCTTATCAGGATATCATCCTTTAAGTCCAAAAATATTTTAACTAACAACCTGTTAGTGCATAAAGATTGTTGTTTGTTCTTCATACTCGAAGAGGACCATGACATTAAGAAGATGATACTATGACATGCAAGTGAATTGGATTGATATGAGGGAGAGCTGGGCAGGGTTACCTGCTCACTTTCCCCTCCAAAGCCATCTAGGTCCAGTGGCCAAAGATCAAGATGACTGGAGATAGCCCATCTGCAAAGTAAAGAATCCCAATGTCCTAATCCTTGGCAAGAGTTCTGAGAAACTCTCTGGTTATAGACCATCATTGAGGCCATCTCCACTACCTCCCTAGATAGCCTGTTTCACTTTTGCACTGTTAGAATTATTAGGGTATTGTGTTTTATGTCATCTCTAAACTTTCCTTCTTGCATTTCCCACTCATTGCTCCTCCCCAAGCACTTTTGGTTCTTGTTCCCTATAAGAGCTCTGCAGATACTTCAGAAGATCCTTCAGGCTTCACATCATCTTAGTTGTTTTCTGGATGCATCATGACTTCTCCATGGATTTCCCAAATGTGGTGATAAACTGAGCATCATCTGATCAGGGACTTGCTACTATAGTAGAACAGAACTATTAACTACCTTTCTCTGGACATAAAACATGTGAGAGTGGCTACTCACTACAAAATTGCATCTCAGCACAGAGCACTTTATAACCCTGAAGATTCTGTGAATCCAAATACATGCTTAGACATTTTAATGGAAAAGTCTTTGAGAATATTATGGTTATAATTTTTCCTAGTATGGCACGAACTGAAGTGTGCTAGGTAGTACAAAGGATAGAGCCAACTGGGCCAGAAGAAAGGAAGACTCATTTTCCAAAATTCAAAACTAGCCTCAGACAATTACTAGCTGTGTGATCCTGAGCAAGTCATTTAACACTGTTTGCCTCAATTTCTGTAAAATGGACACAGAAGGAAAAGAAAAAATATTCCATTATCTTTGCCAAGAAAACCTCAAACGGGGTCACAAAGAATCTGATATGACTGACATGACTAAGCAACAAAAATGGTACAAACTAACAAGATACTAACAATATTAATATCTCTTAAATCTGGGCCTCAAGTAAGAAGAAATAGCAACATATTTAGATTATTTTGTTATCATCAGAAGTTTTTAAGTTATTAGAAATACTGAATATAAGGCTTAAATGTGATATTAAGATTATAGTTTACAGGTTTATTTTACAAAAGAATTTATTCAGATAATTTCCTTACTTGCACAACAGCTTTCATTATTTCTCTCCATGTTTTGTCCACTGTAGTAAATCTTCTGCCTTCCTCAGGCATTTGAGACATAATGTCAGGAGAACTAAAAATTGGCTCCAAATATAGCCAAGTGGCCTGAACTTTTAGCCATTCATCCAGAATTTCCTGAAGCAGTAATAGTTTACCTTCCCATTCTCTGTGAATTATAAAGTAATAGCTCTTAATAACCTTCTAAAGAAAATAATAAATTTTTAACATATTCTTTTAAAACAACAAAATTTCAAAGGGCTGATTATCACTTTTTAATATGGTAGTTTCCAATCTGCACTACTATATATACATTCAAAGATAATTTATTTACCTTAAAATCTTTTAAAAGTCACACCTATATATGTAGATTAGTTATGATATATGTATCTATAAGAATGATTTCTCAAATTTATATAGTGCTCTATGTATTTTTATTTTCTCATAATAGTACTTTAAGATAGGGAGGGCATTTATTTCCTAATCTTATTTTCCAGTTTATGTTAAATAATTTGCCTGGGGTCACAGAGTATATAGAGTTCTGGACATCATTCATAACAGAAACTCAAAGCTTCTAATTCTGTAGCTAGTAATTATTGATAAAGAAGTATACACTATTTTTTTCTGAGAAAATTATATAGTTATTCAGGAAAGAAACTATATCTGGGTTTCATATTCTTTAACATTCAGCAATTAGACTAGAAAAGCTTAAATTCTATACAAATAGACCTCAATTCCCAAGAGGAAATTTGTGATTGATCAAAATTCCACATGATCCTATCTATCTGGGCATTAATAATAATAATAGTAGGCAGGAATATTTAAACACAATATAATCACCATTTCATTTTTCAGTCAGTTTTGGGGAAATAGATATCACAAAATAATGTATCATGATGGTACATTTTTTAAAGTTATAATTCATCAAGAAATCTGTGATATCTTAAACTTTAAGAAGTCAATTTATAGCTAGAAGGATACTTATATATATTTTACAAATACAATATTATTCCACAATTTCATGTTTCACATTCCATATGAACTATAATATAATTTTGGAACTTAAAACCAAGAGAATGGTTCTAAAACATTGCTATATTTGTTACTTTAATGCATTTTTTAAAATTCCTCCAAATATTTTCCATATTTAACAATACATTTCAATGACATTAATTTTCTTCCCTTCCTTGTTGTTTTGAGAGGAAAATAAAAGTTCAAGCAGGAAATAATCATTAGTAGTTATCTAATCCAATCTCTGGAAAATGGGGAGGCACAGCACCAGGCCTAAAGTCAGGAAGACTCATCTTTCCGAGTTCAAATCTGACTTCAGACACTTATTAGTTATGTGAACCCAAGCAAGTCATTTAATCCTGTTTGTCTCAGTTTCCTCATCTGTAAAACAAACTGGAAAAGGAAATGGCAAACCACTTCAGTATCTTTGCCAAGAAAACCCCAAGTAGAATCACAAAGTCTCAGACACAAATGAAGTGACTGAACAACAAAAATGTCATGATCTTACAATAAATCAAAATTTACTATGTTAATTATATCCACTTCACATTGAGCAATGTAAGTTTCTTCTTGAGCAGAAAAGAATTAAACTGAAAGCAGTTCTCCTTTAGGATGTAGTATCTGGCTATATGGGTTAAAAAATAATTCTGTCCCCCATGCAAATACAAACAGGAACGATAAATCTCTATGAGTTCTGGGAAAATCAGACTGAGTGGGTTCATCTATTCTTGTGTTTTAGAACTACTAATCAAATTCACAATACAAAAACATGAAAATAACAAAGATATTTGAAGTATTAAAGATGTGAAGGCTTCATGAAGAAATAGCCAAATTTACCTCATTTCTTTTTCATAAGGTTTAATGAATGGAGAACCTCGCATAGTTTGTGTTTTAACAATATGATCTTCTAATAACATCTGAATTTCATCCACTGCTGACAAAATAAATGTTCCACTCTCTCTGTAAGGCAGAATGACAAATTCCATTGTATCCCATTCACCCATCATCTTCTCCATTGACTTTTCAAGTGAATATTCTTTGCTAGCTGCTTCACTAATAGTTTCAAATTTGTCCAAATATGGCTCAAGACCCATTTCCAGTAATGAAGTAACAGTGGAGTCTTCTGCTGGCTTTAGGATATAACCAACAATATCGGACATGGCTTCCCAATGTCGGGCTCGCAAACCAGGATTGCAAATCACCTGAATAAGGGGAATGTGCTCTTTGAATTCTTCAACTTTTGTTTTTACCCTTTTGGTAATTCCTAATGCATTTGGAGAATCATGGAAGGTTTTTTCTAATTTATATAATCCTCTCCAGTAGCTTCCTACATCTCCTTCTACTTGGTCAGGATTCACCTTGGTATATGGTCCTTCTGTCCAATTTCTAAATTTGTTGCTAAATTCTACAGCCATCTCATAGAGACGAAGATAAGGGTTAAGAGTATCTTGAATTTTTTTACGCTGTGGATATATAGATGCTGGCCAACCATATGCCTCTTCTTCTGCATTAAACTGCTCAATCTAAAAAGATAAACAAAGTAGTTTGTAAAAATTAAATTTCCCATTTAGTAATTTTTCTAACAGATAATATTTTCAAGATTATTATTATTATCTTATTTTCTAAGAATGTTAATAGGAAAAAAAACTTTGCTATGGGCTTTAAAATAAATTAAACTTTAAAAAAATTTAAAATAACAAGTCTGCAGACTAGAATTAGTAGTACTAGAAATTGGGATCTAATTAACTTGGTGAAATTTAAGAAAGATAAATACTAAGTCTTACACCTGAATTTTAAGAATTAACAACTAAAAAAATGGCATGGAGGATCTACACAGCAGTTAATGTAAAAATAAATCTGGGGTTTTAGTGGATTGCAAGCTCAATATGAGTCAAGAATACATCATGATACAGCATTTAGGAAAATCTAATAAAATCTCATGTTACATTAACAAGTATAATTTTTAAGAATAAGAAAAAGTAATAATCCTGTACTTTGCCCTATTTGGGCCAGATTAATCAGATACAGATACTCTATTTTAGAAAAGACTAAAGCATTTCTAGTGGAGAACAACCAGGATTGAGAAATGCTGCTAGTTTATGTCATGAGAATCAGATAAAGAAAATGAACTTGATTGACCTGAAGAAGAAAAGTTAAAACTAATTGAAGGGGATATGGTTTGTCTTCAGGTAACTGAAAGAGTGCCAAAGGAAAAAGATTAGATTTGCTCTACTCAGCCCCAGAAGGTAGATTGAGGAACAAAGGATAAAAATTATCAAAACAACAACAACAAAAACAAACAAACAAACAAAAAAACTAAAGTTAATTCTGATTACAATACAATGTCATAACAACTGAGCTATTTCGAAGTGAAATGGGCTATTAAATAAGTCATTCCCTCCTCCATGAAAATTTACAAAGGTAGATAACCACTTTTCTGATGGGAGATTCTATAGGGGAGATTTCTGTTCAGATATGGGTTGGCCTAGGAGACACATAGATCCCTTCCAACTTTGAAATTCCCTAAATTCATTTTCTGAATATTAAAACATCCATACAATAAAGTTGTTTTCTTAAATCAATTCTATCTCCTGACAATTTACACATACCTTTTCTGCTGCTAAATCCAACTTTGCATTTAGTGCTTGAGCTTTTTTGAGATACCTATTAATATCTTGAATATCTCCAAATGAGTAGAATTCTTCTACTTGCTTGGCATAACTCTCGAGTTCCTCAACAAATCTTTCACATCGTAACTGGTTAAAAAAAAAAAAAAAAGATTCATTACCTTTTGAATGAAATGGAAACTTATATACAAATTAAGATCTTTCTAAGTATAACCAAAAACTGCTTCAAAAATCTCAACAAAATCCTAAGAAAGATCAAATGAAAGGGAACTGGATTCTAAAACAAAACTTTAGGTCGAAAATTAGTCCAATTAAAAAGCAGTGAAGTATCAATTTTATACTCCATTAATTCAGAGTATATTATTCTATAGCAGTCTAGATTGAGGTTTACATACATATTAATTGGTTTAAAAAAAAAAAAAGCACTACTAAGAAAAATTAACATGCCAAGAAATGTTAAACCTCCTGAAAGCAAGCCATCTTTTCAAGATACTGTAAAGACACATTATGTTTATATTAACTAAATAATAAAAAAATTTCTTAGTCTATTTGCTAAAATTCTTCAAGATTCTCTTCTACCCTGTCCCTCTAGTTTACTAACCTCATTTGAATTAGTTTATACATGTATATTCTATGATTCATACTTCCCATTGTCATAATACATGTACTTTAATTAGGAAAAATTCAGAAGATGTGTTATATTTTAAAACAAAAAAATCTACTTTTGTTATGATTCTTGTCTTCCTTAAAGTTATTTACTGAGGAAATGCAAAAAGGTCAATACAACGCTGATATTCTGACTTCATAATATGCTTTGGAAATTTTGGGGAAAAAATTAAAAGAAAAAGATAAGCTTGCAAAACATTCATTGGAATGGTACTCTCAAATAAAAAACATCAGGAAAAATTAGGTTTAAATGACATATTTTACACTTAAATCTCATGATGAAAGGAGGATTTTCTATTTTCTTTAATTCTGGTACTTTTTTTTGTTATTCTCACCTTTTCATTTTTCATTACTTTGTGTGCTTTGCTACTTATTAGTTAGTATTGGTGTATAAGTAGAAAAGAGAAAAAAATTTAAAAAGTAAAAAAAAATACCCTAAAAATTCCTTAATTTCAGAAGTTGATTCTAGAATAGCACATCTAAAAACCTGTAGATTTTTCTTTACTGGTTAATAAGTACAGCTCTACTAGTCTATAATTAAAAAAAAAAAAAAACTTACATAAGTAATATGTAATTTATTCTTATGCTATTCACTAATTAGAGGCAATACTATTTTTAAGTGATATACACAAGAATGATTTTTGCATTTTTAAATGTAGAATTTAGATAATAGTTGAAAATGGAAATGTTAATCCATACTATGAATTAATATCCTCTTAATGTGGTCTATCAATTCACAGTGTTTTGAGGGATAATCTAAAGAATTTTCTCAAGTGAACTGTTTTGTACATTTCTATTCAATCATTAGGCAAAGGAGTACATCTATGATGTGTAGCATACATTACTACTGTATTACATATGGAATGAAAGCTTGATACCAAAGTAGTGAAAAACAGGGCACTTGCCCTTTTAGAGTTTGTAGTTTAAACATTTCTCTTAATAATAAAATATTTTTGTTAATTTGCAAAGCAAACCTTAAGTCCATCTTGATATTGTTCTGTTTTCTCTTTAATTATTTTTCTGTGTTCATCAAAAATCTCTCCCATTCTTCCATACCATTGAAAAACATTGTTATTTAGTCGAAAATCAGCTGGTGAGAAGTTGGCATGCTCTATCAGAAAAGCAAGGCAATTTTTGGCATCTACCAATTTTTGTCCCAATTCAATCATATCTGTTGTCTCCACTTTCTTTATGTAAGCCTTAGGAGGAAAAGTTACAAATTGTATTTAAATGGATAACTATTTTCATTACATAATTTTTAAAATGCTTACAAAAGTCATCTCTTGAAACAAAAAATAAAAAAGAGAAAAAAAATTTCTACAGAACTAATCAACAGACAATATAATGTTCCATACCTAGAGCACTCACTTTATAAGCTTTTTAATATACTTATATATTATATAATTATAACATAATTATAATTACATATATTATATAATTATATATAAATTTATATATTAAAGTTTATAAACATTTTTTAAACTTATTCTTTGAGGCCAAATTTGATCATTGTAATTACACAGAAGATAATACATTTTAACATTTTCTATTATTTTATTGGCATTTTTGCTTTTATATCACAAGTTGGTCAAATAATAAGCATTTATTGAGCACTTATCACTTACTTACTAGGCTAGAGATACAAAGACACAAATTAAGGATTTACTGTACTCAGGAATTTTATATTTTTTTCCAAATATATTCCCTCCCTTACTAAGCAAGTCAGTCCTCATAACTGATTTTAAAAGAAGCATTTTAGCAAAACTAACCAACAATTGTACCAATCATTTAGCTATCTGATCATTTAAAAAAATCTGTCTTTTTGATATATTCTCATTCCATTTAGTGATATTAAGATATGCATATATCAAATTCTAAATAATTGAAAAATAGAGCCCTTAAAAATTTATAAAAACAAACAACAACAACAAAAAAATCTCACTACTTCAGGATCTAACTTTTCTTTCTCAATACTATAACCAACTGAAAATAAAAAAAAAAAATCAACTAAATAACCAGTAGAATCAGTAAGTTCAACTGTTAATGACTTCTCTCCCATTAAAGTAAATAATTTTTCATCAAATAAAAAAATGACAAATTGTTTTAGAAATGTATGAAAGTAATGTATTAAACCTAGGGGGGGGAAATTCAAAAACTGCATGCTTCCCAGTTCTTATAAAGGTTTCTATCCATGTAAAAGAACTAAAAGCTACTCAGCTGTTATTGAGGATATTTCCAGTATTTTAGTATATTTCTGGGAGTTTAGGTCACTCAATGAGACACTTTTCAATCTATAATCCATTTTCCCAAAGGAAGATAGATTCCCAAGTTGTGGTTTTAAATTTCCCTCCCTCTGGAGCCACATATGTAAGTCATTATTAGCTGCCAAAAAGATATAATGATGAAATATATTTTGCAGAACTAGGAAGGAGGATAAAGGTATATTAGACCAAGAAAGATAAGAGTTAGGTAATCCCCAAACTGAAGTTCCTATTGTTAATAAAGGGAAATCCAAGTTAAAGAAAATATATAGTTACAGACATATATTTGGTTTAGATTTTGAGTTAATAATATAAAGAGTAAGAATTTATAAAAGTATGTTTCTTTCCAACAGAAAGATTGAATATTAATGTTAACATGCTAAATCAGAATAGTTTAAGACTCCAATAATATCCTGTTTACCTAAAAGACAATCCAGAAAATCCAGTCTGTAAGGAACTATGACATATCCTATATATTTGGTACATACACTTTAATAGAATAATGATATGAGCTGTGATTCAATAGTATTAGGAGTCCATTAATACAGTCCATTAATAACATCAGAGCTATGTATTGAGATGGTATTGTACTCGCAAGAATAGTAAAAATGCTCCAAAATCAGAGGTTTTGGCAGGGCTAAGGGTACTCAAAGACATTTTGAAAAGCAGTTGTGGTGATTGCTTTAGCACCTGGGTACCTTAGAATCAACCGGAGTCAGGATAAGCAAAAGTCTTTATTCTTGGTCTTTAGAGGTAGAAGTGAAGAGAGTGGACACGTGGGATTTCTGCGACCTCGCCTCTGCGTCTCTCTCCCAGAAGTGACCCTGGCTAGTTACCCTGCACCTCCTAGTCCCTCCCACAATTCTCTGTATATACCAAATGATTGGGCCAGCCCAGGATAGTTGGAAGGGTCATTTTCCAAGTATATTCTTATAGAGTATTGTGCAATCAGTAATTAGCTTCAAGTGCTCGATTGTCCCACCCCAGTGCATTGACTCAAGAGTTTCAGCCCTTTAAAAGCAGTGAAGTACAATATATAATAAAAGTCAAAAAACTGATTATGCCTTTTGATTTACCAATCCTGTTGGTACAAATTTAACCTAAAAATTATCTTATAAGGGGTATTCATGCAGGATATTCTAATTTGTTTATAATTTCAAAAAATGGGAATGACCTGTACATATTAAATGTACCTGTACATATTAAAAAATAGCTCAAAAAAAAAAAAAAAGAATATCTCAATAGATTGTGGTATTTTAATGTGGGGAATTTAAGAACATAAATTCACTAGCTATGTGTAACTATAAGGTTAATACAGTGAAATATTACAGTGTTATAAAGAATAAATGAAATGTAGAAGCAAGCAGCGTAAGGAAGGTTTGGGGTAAAAATCCTAATTTAGACATTTATTAGCAATATGACTTTAGGTAAGCCACTTAACCTCTATGTGCCTGTTTCCCCATTTGAACTTAACTCCTTGTTATCTATGGCCTTTTTCTGCTTCAAATATATAAATCTAAGATTCTATGACATATGAATATTATAAAGCAAGATTAACAGAATTAGAATTACACCCATGAAAGAAAAAAGAAAGAAAATCATTAAGTCAGAAGTATTGTCTTCAGGTTTTTGAAAATGTACACCAAGCAAATACACTTTTTATTAGATAATTTTATTGGATTCTACTTTGTTAAATTCTTAGTTATTACACAAAATAAAGTAACATGTCTAAAATTGAGCTCTCCTGTTTTCCTTGCTTCTCTACTAATGTTCTGGGGAATGCCATCCTCTGAGTCCCTTCCTCCCCAACCACCCCTTACTATTCTAGATATCATCCTAAATTCTTTATGCTCTCATTCCCCATATCCAATCAGTTTCCAAGTGCTATTGCTCTACCTTCTCAACATCTCTCATACCTGCCCCCTTCTCTGATACTCAAATCATTTTGGGGGAGGCCCTCATCACCTCACACCTCATTAGTCATCCTTATCTCAAGATTCTATCTTCCATCAAGCTGACAAATTGATCTCTCTAAAACACCAATCTGATCATATAGTCCCTCAGCCCACATCCAATTTAATATCCTGTGGCTCTAGAATAAAGTACTAAATTCTCTTTTTTGACTTTATAATCTGGTTTCTTCCTACTTTTCCATTTTTTCCCACTCCCCCCCTCCATGTTCAAGTGACACTGGCCTCTTTGCCATACCTTACACATGACATGCCCTTTTTCTATTCTGGGCATTTTTATTGGTTGGCTCCACACCTATAATTCGCTCCCTCCTTTTCTCTGCCTTCTAGCCTACCTGACTTTCTTCAGGCACAAACTTAAATCTCTCTTTCTATAAGTTTTTTCTCGATCTCACTTTAAATTAGTGTCTTTTGAGATTATCTCAGTTTATCCTGTAGGTATCTTGCTTACACATTTTGTTTACATGTTGTCTCCCCATTTAAATGATGAAATCCTTGATAGTTTTTTGCTTTTTTTTACACTCAGCATTCAGCATAGTGCTAAGCATGCAGAAAATATTTAATAATACTTTTTAACTTAAAATTTAAATCCTTATTTTCTATTTCTTCTTTACTATTTGTCTCTGTTCAAAGTTGTTTTCTTTGTAAACAATGTAAAAAGAAAGATGCCAGATGGGTTTAAGCTGATTCCAATATATTAACAAGAATGATTTGTGTGTAATATTATTAAAGGTAGATATGAGCAGAGATAGGGATAGAGACAAAACCTAGGATTTCATGGGTATACAGAATTCCTGGGTGAGGAAGATACAGGTTGGTATGTCCTCTGCAAGTTATAATCTTAGAGAAATGCCTGTGAAACACTGAGAAGTTGTCATTCGTCCAGCATCATGCAGTCAGGGTATGTCAGGTAGAACTGGAACCCTGTTCTCCTGATTTTCAGGCTAACTCCATACACTATGACACTTGAAAAAGAGGTGACCATGTTATGACATGAAAATGAAAGACAACTAATATTGTACATCAGTACTAGCTAGGGGTTAAGAGAACATATTAAAGGCATCTAGCATATCAGACCAATATTTGCAGTATTTTGGTATATTTCTGGGAGTTTTGGTCACTTAATGAGACACCTTTCCAATCTTGTAATTGGATCTTGTAAGAAAAATATATAGGAAAAATTTAGACAACAATCATACAACAATCATAATTATAGTGCAAGTGTGAACTGCACTGATGGAAGAATTACTCACAATAAAGAACATTATGTTACAATGTAATTTCAGTAGTTACTAAGCAAAAGCAGCCATTGTGTAGAAGTGAAAATGCAACATTATTCAAAGATTGGATCTTTTCTTTAAAATAAGATTTTCATTTATTTAAACACAAAAATATATAGAATATATACCTGTAATTCCATTAGTTCTGCTGTATTTGGAGGTGTACTAAGAGCCTTCTCTGCTATCATCTCAAATTCTTCACATAATCTGAAATATGAGAAACAATAGCTTTTACATATTCATCTATAGAGACATATTTGAAAATAAAATATCACTATAATGATTAATATGTAAAAATAAAACATTAAATCTTAAACTTAAAAAGCCATCTCTCAATTATATACCACTTATTGTATCATATCTTTTGAACAAATGGGAGGTATCATAGAAAAGACACTGAACTAAATGTCAATGAGGTGGTAGTCATAGAAGAATCATCTAGATAAAATATAATATTCACATTTCAATCAAGTATTTAGGTGGAAGATTAAAAAGATAGTTTTATGTTTTTCAGCATGTCTAGAAAATGGTATATAGTCTCAAATAGGCTTCCAGCACTACATACCAATCCTTCTCTTCTAGCTTTATCAACTCTAATAATTAAAATAACAACTGTTTTAATTAATATTAAATTTTTTCTTTAATATTTTATTTTCATTAAACAGTAACTGCTTTAAAGCCTTGTATCTTTTCCTCTTCTAAAGCCTCTGACTCCTTAACAAATATCCTATCCTCCTATTCACTTAATCATCTAATTACTGTCCCTCTGCTTCCAGTTTGCTAAACTTCTCAACAACATAAACCATCTGGTAACAATAGAAAAGGTAAACATTTCTCATTAAAGCTAATCTCTCTGTTTGAGGGGTTCATCAGTGTTTTTTGTGTTACGGAATCCTTTGGCAGTCTGGTGAAACCTATGGACCCCTTCTCAGAATAATGTTTTCAAAAGCATAAAATAAGATATAAAGGATTAGGAAAAAAAAAAACACAATTACATTGTAAAAATATTTTTTAAGTTTAACACTTCCAGGCTAAAATCTCTATTCTAGCTATTTAGTATTCTTGATTTCAGTCATTGCCTTCTCCTACAGAACCTGACTCAAATAATCATCTTGGTTTTCTTTTACATTAAATTTTTTTCTTGAAACATGGCATCTTTCCTCTGCCTACTGTTGAATGAAGCTACTTCATTCTACTACATTCATACTACAGCCCTTGTCTGATGCTAGAGCTATAAAACTGCCTGAGGGCAATCAAAATCATTTAAAAGAGAACTATGGAAATCAGTTTAAAAAAGAATGTTGAACATAAAGATCAGAAGGAATTACCTGACTTTGATCCAACTGACTCCGTAATTGGAGTAGGTCCAAATCAAGTTTCTAGGTGGCTGTGTGTGGAACACTGCTATTTTGATCACATGTCACCCCTGCCCCACCAGCCTATCCCAGTCTTCTCAATAAACTTTAAGTTATTATGCAAAATAACTTACTGTAATTAGTTTCTTGAGGTTGTGCTTCTCATGTGACTCTCTACTTGTTGAAATATATTTAACTCTGCTTCTCTGTTGTCTTGAGCACTCCAGTACTTTGGTACTATGTGGTGGCCATTAATTACAATTCTTTTATTTCCATTAAAGATGCTAGTTTTTGCTACTTTGCTACACTTTATTTCAGGCTAACATTACAAACAAGCTTAGATCTTAATTCTAACAAAAAAGTAGAGGTGCAATGGACAGAGTACCAAGTCTGGAGTCAGGATAACTCATTTTTGTGAGTTCAAATTAGCCTCAGACACTTAATAGCTCTGCAACCCTGGACAAGTCATTGAATCCTATGTACTCAGTAAAATTAGTTAGAGGTGAAAATGACAAGCCAGATATGACAGAAACGACTGAACAATTTTCTTATCCTTCTATACCATCTATTGTGTTATCTCGACACTTTCATTTCCTCAACTTCTTGGCATATTTCTTATCAGTGTTATTGATACCTAATGATTCTCCTTCCAGACTAATCACCTAGACCTCAATCTTTTATAATACTCTGCAGTCTATTAAAACTGATTTCTCATAGTGCATTCCTAATCACCAAGTTCTTATTTCCTCCAACTCTGCAGAATTTATCATTTTGTACTAACAACTCCTACTGGCTCATTTCCTTGATTTCAGAGATACTACTACATTTTCCTGATTCTCTTCCCTCTTCTTTAATTCTTCCTTATATTTCCTTTACTCATTCCTCATCCTCTTTTAAACCACTTAAAGTGTTTGTTTATACAAAGATTGGTCCTTGTCTGTTTCCTTTTCTCTTTTATACTCCAATGCAATTGAATTATTCCCAGATCTTCAGAACTTCTACACAGATAATCTTTCCATTTTATATCTATCCATGCCTGTTTGGATTCCAGAACCCTAGTTCTACATCACTTATTTGTTGTATATCTTTCTTCCTAAAAGTCCCATAACCACCTCAAACCAAACATGGCCAAAACAAAAAACAACAACAAAAAATATTTCATCTTTTCACCATACCTCCTCCTAATTTCATTATTTCTGTTGACATATTAAGAATATACTTCCTCCCTCCTTCTCTGTCTCGTGTGGGTGTGGGTGTGGGTGGGTGTGTTCCTAAAGCACAGAAAAGATAACATCACTCCTTCTGTTGTAAAATGTCAATTATCTCTAGAGTAAATACAAATCCTAGTTTGACATTTAAACCCCTTCTTAGCCATACTTCATTTTCTCTCCATATTCAACTTACAATCTCTTATGACCATCAATCCACCTCCCAACTTCTGGCCAAAGTTTTCCATACACAACATTCTACCTTCTGCTTTCTCCCTTTTGATCAAATGTCTTCTATTGCCTAGAATATTTTCACTCTTCACTTTTCCATTTCTTAAAATTCCTAAATTCCTCAAAGTTTACTTCAAATGCCAAGACCTACAAGAAGTGTTCCCTGATTTTCCCAATTTACTTCAGATGTTATCCCCACCTCATCCCAGTATCACTTTGCATTTTTTCTGTTTTTTAACTGTATAAAATCCCAACTCTGGCCCCTTCCCCAATAAAATATGTCAAAATTCATTGGATACAAGATATATTTCCTTTTTGGATCTCTACTTAGGAGAGTGTCTGATACATGGTAGGAATTTAATAAATGCTTGCTGAATCAAAATACTATAAAATCTGTTGACTGCATATAGTTCATACTTAGGATATTCCACTGATACCTGAAATTCTGCATCTCCAAAACTGAGTTTATTATCTTTCCCCTTACATCTTATTTCAGTATTTCTGCCTGTGGTGTTATCATTCATCTTTCTACACCAATTCCTAGAAGAAGGTACTACATCATTCTGGTTATATTGTTAATTATAATTCTTGCTTTTAACCCACAGAAAAGTATTCTGTTTCACACATTAGTTATTAACATCCAATTAATTGTCTGAGGATGTTATGACCTTGGAGAAAATTTACAATTGGGTTTTTAGCTATGAAATGATGAGTGATCAGAAGCTGAGTGATGAGTAACCTAAAGAATCAATTATTAAAAGTTGACAGCAGAACAAGATACTAATGAGCACTCTCGGAAAAAAAAAATCCCGAGTCAGATGGGTTCACCTGTGAATTCTATCTAACATTTAAAGAACAATTGGTTCCAATTCTATAGAAACTATTTAAGAAAATAGGTAAAGGAGAAGTCCTGTCAAACTCCTTTAATGATGCAAAAATATGGTGCTGATATCTAAACCAGAGAATGAAAATTATACAGCAATTTTCCTAATGAATATTATTACACAAATTTTGAAGCAAGACTTTATACTAGGAATGAAGGGTTGCTTCAGTATTAGGAAAACTATCAACATAGTTGACCATATCAATAAGAATACCAACAGAAATTATATGATTATCTCAATAGATGTTGGGAAAGCTTTTGACAAAATACAGGGACCCATTCCTATTGAAAACACTAAAGAGCATAGAATAAAGTGAGATTTCCTTAAAATTATAAGCACTAAATGTAATAGAGATAAGTTAGAAGCCTTCCCAATATGATCAGGGGTGAAGCAAGAATGTTCATCACCATTATTAATTAGTATAGTGATCAAAATATTAGCTATAACAAGAGAAGAAAAAGAAATTGAAGGAAATGGAACACTCAATGAGAAAGCAAACTATCATTCTTTGCAAATAATAATAATATACCCTAAAGCATGTTAAAAAATTACTGAAATAATTAACAACTTTAGCAAAATTTCAGAATATAGATAAACCTGCATAAATCATCAGCATTTCCTTATATGACCAACAAAGCTTAGTATCAAGAGTTAGAAAGAGAAATTCCATTTAAAATAACTAAATAATTATAAACAATATAAAATACTTAGGAGTCTACCTGCCAAGACAAACTTGAAAACTAGATAAACACAATTACAAAATATTTTTCACACAAATAAAGTCAGACCTAAACAAATGGAAAAATATTAATTGCTTGTGTTTAGGCTCAGCTCAGTCATTATAATAAAAATGACAGTTCTACCTAAACTAATTATCTTTCACACAGTGTGAAAGATAAGGTGAAACATAAAGGATGACACCATGAGTCAAGAAGAGCAAGGAATAGTCCACTTATCAGTTCTATGGGGAAGAAAAGAATTTATAACCAAACAAGAAATAGCATTACAAAATACAAAACAGATAATTTTGATTACATTAAAAGGCTTTTATACAAATAAAATCAATGCAACCAAGATTAGGAAGGAAAGCAAAAAGCTGGGAAATAATCTTTACAGCAAGTGTGTCTAATAAAGGCTTCGTTTTTCAAATATAAAGAGAACTGAGTCAAATTTATAAGAATATGAGTAATTTCTCAATTGACAAATGATCAAAGAATATAAAGAAGCAGTTTTCAAAGGAAGAAATCAAAGTCATCTATGGATATATGAAGTACTTAATCACTTTTAAGTAGAGAAATGAAAAGTAAAACAACTTTAAGATACTACCTCACGAATACAGAGAGGCCTGGAGAGACTTAAATCAACTGATGATGAGTGAAATGAGCAGAACCAGAAGATCACTATACACTTCAACAACAATACTGTATGAGGATGTATTCTGATGGAAGTGGAAATCTTCAACATAAAGAAAAGCCAACTCACTTCCAGTTGATCAATGATGGACAGAGGTAGCTACACCCAGAGAAGAAACACTGGGAAGTGAATGTAAATTGTTAGCACTAATATCTGTCTGCCCAGGTTGCATGTACCTTCGGAATCTAATGTTTATTGTGCAACAAGAAAATGATATTCACACACATGTATTTTATCTAGACTATATTGTAACACATGTAAAATGTATGGGATTGCCTGTCATCGGGGGGAAGGAATAGAGGGAGGGAGGGATAATTTGGAAAAATGAATACAAGGGATAATATCATAAAAAATATATATATAATAAAAAATTATTAATTAAAAAAAAAAAGATACTACCTCACACCTATCAAATTGATTCATATGACCCAATTTTTTTTTTTTTATACAAAGTGATAAGTGTTGGAGAGCATGTGGGAAAACTGGGACACTGATGCAATTGTTGGTGGAGCTATGAACTAATCCAGTTATTCTGAAGAGCAATTTGGAACTACATTCAAAAGACAACCAAACTTATATCCCAAAGAGATCATAAAAAAGGGAAAAGGACTTATGTGGAAAAATATTTATAGCCATCTTTTTGTGTTAGCAAAATATTGGAAATTGAGGAAACTCCCTATCAACTAGGAAGTGGCTAGACAAGCTAAGGTATATGAATATAATGGAATACTATTGTGCAATAAAAAATGAGGAACGGGCAGATTTCAGAAAAAACTGGAAAGACTTGTATGAACTGATATAAAATGCAATAAACAGAATTAGGAAAAACATACTAACTATGTATGGTTGATATAGTCTTGTTAGCTGCAAAAACTCTGAATCCCTTACAAGATTTTTCTAGAACCCAAAACCCCTGGCCAACTCCGCACTGTTAATTGACTCATGATGGAAAAAAAATACTAAACAAACCAGAAACTAATATTAGTGTTATTTTAAGCCAAATATAAAATGTCCCACAAAATGAGAACTTGATTATTTGTCTTTGAGATTCTCCATGCCATTAACTTCACTCCATTACCATAAAGAAGAATTGAGCTGATTATTTAATGATTATCCAATTAAAATAGAAAAAAAAAAAACCAACTTGTAAGTAAATAATGTCATTCACTTACTTCATATTTAATTCCTGATGGTCCTTGAACATTTTAGCTATAAGTCTTCCAGCAATATGATCTGCTCGCTTTGCCAAAGCCCTGATTAATTCCTCACAATGCAGTTCAAATATTCCTAAGCGAATGACCTGGAACATCAGAATGAAAAATTCAGTCACTAAGAAATGTATTATTACATTTTTAATCTGTATTTCTCAGTGTTATCTTGTAATACCTATTTACCCTAAATATTTGACTAGCTATTTGGAGAACATTCCTTTGTGTTTAGCAATTGTTTCTTTTTAAATCCTGACAAAGAGCTTAAGAAATTTAGGTACATTTTATTTTATACAAAGTAATTTTTCATAAGTGAAACAATTCATCAAGTACTCTGGTTCTTCAAATGCTTTGAAGAACTTAAGTTACTGTAATACATTTCTATAGAAAGCAATGAATTCTTTAGATCACTTGATTTGAGGGGTGGATGAAGGGTAGAGAGTAGGGAGTGGTGGTAAATGAGGCATATCCTTTTGTCAGTAGAACAATTATTTGTATTATAATATTTCCTGTCCCAAGGAAATTTAGAAGCAACAGTAGTGAAATTCTCACTATCTTTAAAATTCATTATTTACCTTTCTAGATGTATACTGTATCTCTTCACTTAGCTTTTGGAATTTGCGAATTTCTTCTATTGTTTCCTCATAATTATGGTCTTCTTCAAGATATTTATCAATATCACGCTCAGCTTGTTTATTAATCAAGAAATCATACTTATCATAATATTTCAGATGCTCAGTGGGTGCAACACTTTCAGCAAGAATCACATCCTTAATCTTTTGTTGGTGTGCATTTAATATTTCATCCAGAATTATGGGCTTCAAGGTAGTTGACTGGGATTTACTTTCCTGGTTGGTGAAGAACACAGACCTTAGTTATACATTGTCATTTATCACTTATAGCAATTCATTCACAAATCTCAGTTTTTGTTGGAAGCAGGATAGTATAAGCTAAAAGAATATAAGATTTGAAGTCAAAAGAGTTGCATTCAAATTCTGCTGCTACTGTTTATCTGAGCCTCAGTTTCCTCATCTTTAAAATAAGAAAACTAAATAATTTCTAAAATCCTTTCTGATTTTATCTAACAGTTTATGCTCGATGATCATAAATGTGTAGCATATTAAAGGCAATGAATCAGAGTCTTAAAAATATAAAAAGAAAAAAATGAGATATAGTCCCAATTTTCATGATGTAATAGAACTGTATCTCCCTGATCTTTGTGGAGAGTGGACCACATGGCCTAGGGAAATTCCTAAAAATGATCTCAACTCACCTGAATCTCCCTTGGGACAGCTACCTGGTTCCTATGGTAAACTCCCACCTCCAACTGATCTGGGAATCACTCTGGTCTGGGAAACAATCACAACTTCTTATTGATTTGGAAATTAGCCCTTAATAGCTCCCTAGCCCCAACCCATAAAAGGCTAATTAAAAACAAGACTCTGTGCCCCAAAATTTGCTATCTTCCTAATCAGGAAGCAGGTCACTGAGAAAAAAGGGTTTCTCAGCGAAATAAACCTATTTTTGCCAAAAAACTTGTTTGAAGATTGGGATTATGAATTCTTTTGCAAAACCTGCGACTCTGGCCTGGGGACCCCCATTGCTATTATGGTATCCCACCCCCTCAACATTTGGTGACCATTATGTATCCCCAAAATTTTATATCCTCCTAGCCTAGGTAAGCCTTTTCTTGCCTCTGTTGTCTCTGTTCTATAGCAAAAGAGGCCCAAACACCCTGGAGGGTTTGGGGATGTTGGGAGCTCTACACTCAACAGACTTCCTTGATTGGGGATGCATGGACTTGGAATTCCTGCATCTTTTAGCAGAAGTACCCTTAACTAGGGGACTTATGTCACCACTCTCCCTCTCAAGGATGCTTAAGAGTACAGGGCACTATAGAATCTGGAAAATCTAAAATCTATGGCAAAAATGGGATAATCCACCTCTGTCTCTATTTCCAAGGATTCTCTCTTAGGCTGTCTCTTAAAAAACAGAGACAAATTTGGTCTGAAAGATCAGAGAGACATAGTTCTATTACATCACTCATAACACTTTCAAGCCATATTATAGACTTTCAGGATTCCAAACTGGAGGGGATATTTAGACATCAGTCTGTATTTTTTTGTATTTTGTTTTCTGATATTATAAATGGGTCACATTTTTAAGTTATACTATAGGATAATTAATTAAAATTTAAAAAAATTCCTCCAGTGAATATTTTGTAATTGACTCATAACAGTTCTAGTAAAAACTTAAGACTCTCACTCCAAAATGTTTTTCAACCTTCTTTTATGTTTCCAACAAGTTAGAGAACATCCATTGCTTTAAAAGAGAAGATAAATTGGCAGTTATTTAAAAATTTAGTGTTTTTGATTCTTGGTCGTAATTTTGAATCCCTATATTCTATTCAGAGACCTACAAATAAAACAGGACATAGATATCTTGGGCAGAGTTCAATGGAAAACAAAAGAATATTCTTAAGAGTTTAGTAAATAATTATGAGCAAAAGCATGAGGAAAAAGTCTAAGAGACAACTTAATGACTATCTTCAAACATAATAAAGTGGTTTAAACTACAATGGGAATCAAATTTATTAAAAGGAAATCTACTTTATCATGTGGTTTCTAAGTTTGTTTTTCTAAGCATGATAAGAGTTCCAACACAGAGAATATATGGTTTAAATGTGTTTTACTATGTCTCTTCCTTTATAATTGGTCTCATGGACCCAGTAATTTAGCTTTTGTTATAGATTATCTTATTTTCTTATTGGTGCATATATATAGGTGGTCTTCTTGTTGTTTTTCTTAGAAACAGAGTTTGAGTCTTATATTGCTTTTGTATCATGCATGGCAATTAAAAATATTAGATACATACTTTACTCAATAAATATTTTCACTTGATTAAATAGTATTGTTATTGGAATAAAAGAAACTATATTTTCAGAAGTAGTGCAAAACGATTCATTTCACAATGATATACTTTCTTCCCTAACATTTCTATAAAGCCAGACCATAAACTTAACTGTTTAAAAAAAGTTCTCTGCATCACAAATAAATCCATGACTTCAGAATGCAACTGGTATACGTAGTTTGAATATTAATTTTTTAAATGCAAGACAAGATTACTATGTATAAGGACTTATGGCAGGCACTGGAGATAAAAAGACAAAATTAAAAACAACCCTCATCTTCATGGAATTGACAGTCTACTGCTGGAGAAGACAACTTTTAAGGGATATAGGAAATGTAAGATTATTCAAGACATAAGATACCACTAAAAACTAAGGCAATGAGGGAAAATAAATTTTCCCATGAGCAATGTCACCTCAATTGTGCCTTGAGAAGAAAGATTCTATGAGTCAGAAGTGAGAGCAAACACTCTATAGGCATGTAGACAACCTGTTCAGAGGCTCAGAAAACAGAGATAGAATGTCATGTGGAGAAAAAACAAGACCAGTTTGAATATGAAATATACTTAGAGAAGTGAGTCAGACTAATGGGATCTAAATGATAAGCTCTCTATTGTATATTATTAATCAAGATTGTTAGAGTATTTGTTAATGGAAAAGTTAATATGTTAAATATTAGAAATACATTTTTACTCCATTTCTCTTTAAAATTTTAAAATACAATTTTTTTTCTTTTTTAAAATGACTAATTTTCACTATCTTACTATTTCTGCTATTTATTGGTTATTTTTAAATTAATATTTACCTATAATCTAGTATCATTCTCCAACTCAGAAATTATACTTCTACTATCGGACCCTGAGTTTCCGAGTGGTCCTCCATATTGGTTCACCATTTCATTTGGTTGGACTTAAATCCACCATGCTACTTCCCACCTATGTTTAAGTTTTCACTCTTCTATCCTTTAGCCTTTACTTCCAAGTTGTTACTCAAGCTTCAACCCTGCAAACCTGGGCTTCAGATTAATATAACATATATAAAATAGTAGCCCTTAAGTTAATAAGAAAACAAGATTTGCTTTACATAAATTAATTTTAAGAAAACTTTTCTAGAACAAATATTCTGTAAAAATTAGGATAACTGTCATATTTCCATAATAATGATGTTATATTATTTAATTAAGTTTCATGGCATTAAATTGATTTAAAAAAATAAAAATATATGAATTACTTACCCATTTGGCATATAATTTAGTCTCAACTCTTGGTATAAGACTGACAGCCTTAATCATGACCTCATAAATATTTAGAAAAATTGCTTGATAATCATTAAATTCAGGTTCAAACTTAACATCTTCATTTTCAAGGATCAGCCTTGTTATAAAACCTGGATGCTCATAAGCTCGCACAGAATCCTTTTAAAAAGTTTAAAATTTGTTCATTTTAGTGACAAATCACAAAGAAGTCAAATCACTAAGATTATCGATAGGATACAAATTTAAATCCTTCAACACGTATCCTAAATATATTGTAAATATCAACAGCATTATAAATATTATAAAAAAGGATGAAAGAACATCCTTTACATAAATAAAATGTTCAAAAATAAATTTTTATTAAGCATAATTATCATAAAACATTTTCATTTTTAAGTTTCTTAAATTGTGTTAAAATGGATTAATAAAATAAGTCTCTTTATTTTATCAGCCATTATAAGAATCTGATTAGAATGAAAAGGATCTGAAACTACTTACTTTAGTGCAGTTTGTGTACATCATACCCTATTTCCAGTTCTCAATACTCTTATCAGAAAGCTGGGGTAGAAATCAGTATACATTGTAAAAGAAAACAATTTTGGCAAAATCAGCATTTTAAAGGAAAAGAAGCTCATTCTTAAATCCTATCAAGTGGCTACTCTATCACTGTTTCTCTAACTGAAAAGACCAGCATATTTTGTTCTTACTGAGAAGATATAACCAAGGATTTATAATTTTCAAAAATATTAAGAATCCATTGAAAGTTCCCAGATGCATAAGAATAATAATATGAAGAATAATTTAAGAAAGGAAAGAAAGTGAAGAAATTTATGCCAATAGGAAAAAGATAAGGGTAGCAATTGGGGGAGGGGAGTGAATAAGAAAAGAAAAAGTGGAAAGATATGAAAGGACATCTTTACATAATGTTACATATTTTAAAGTAATTAACATAATGTCATTTATAAACTAGAACATTAAAAAGATCTCACATAGAAGTCCCATTTTGGTCTTTGTCCAGGACATCATTCATGACAAGAATATACACCTTTAGGGAGCTTATATCTTAAGTTTCAATTGATATTAACAATGAGAGGGTAATCAAAGATATGTCTGTTTCAATGGGGTGATTCAGACCATTTCCAGTGACTTGTGATAAAGGCATGTGCATCCAGAGAGAAGACTTTATTGCTGTTTTCTTGCTTGTTTTTTTTTTTTTTCTTTCACAGCATGATAAATGTGGAAACATGTTTAGAAGAAGTGTATATATTTAACCTATATTGGATTACTTGCTATCTAGGGAAGGAGGAAGTGGGGAGGAAGAAAGAAAAAGTTGAAACACAAGGCTTTATGAGGGTGAATGCTGAAAACTATCTTTGCATGTATTTTGAAAAGTAAGTTATTATTATTTTTAAAATAAAATAAAGTTTAAAAATATATTTTTGTTATAATTTTCAATGAATTGTTTATGATTTTAACATCTGCCTAGAAGTGTCTCATTGGATAAGAACCTTTAAGGTATCATTTTGCTCTACTGAATGAAATGTTTTCTTTAGCCAACAAATAAGCACAATAGAGTCTTAGACCATTTATATTTTTAGTGCATTTTATGTATCTACAATGATGTGACCTGCCATGGAAAATCATTTGCAAACAATTGCTTATTTCCTTCTCATATTTTCTATGAGGAAGCCCTTGATATATGTATAGATTATCACCAACAAGACTTTATAGGAATCAAATAGTAGACACATGAGTTGATAGTTTATTGGTACTTTGATTCATCCTTTGAGGCAGTAGCATTTCACTCCAGGAGCTTCCCTTGGACACTAGATTTTCTAGGTCACTTGGGGATGGGGAAAAGAGAGGAGATAAAACTCAACTCACTTAGCAGAGCAGACAAGACATAAGGGCACAAGATAAAGTCCAATTTTTATTTAATGAAATATATACACATTACTCCTTTGCTATTGTTCTCTGGAAGTCGGTCAACAAGTATTTATTAAGTGCTTACTATGTTCAAAGTATTGAGGATTCAAAGAAAGGCAGAACTTTCCTAGACCTAATTCAAATTTAACTTTCAAGTTAGATTGTGTTTATAAAGTTTGAGGGGATGGGGGAAGATCATTATATACTGCCTATACTAGTTTTAACTATTAAATATTGATGTTCTTATTGATTAGTTCTTATCTCGAAGATGTTTTGAATATTTTAATTTGTTAGAAGCCTGACTACTAAATAAATAGGAAATTACTTTAAAAAGTCCAGTAGACTTTTGCATTTTTAAAGATGCAAAGAAGTATTTATTAATTTTCTCAGTTGTATATGTATCACTTATATAAAATTACATAGCAAATAATTTTCATTGCAATAAATATAAATAATTATTACTTCAGAAAAGTGAATGAAATTCTGGGCCTAGATACTTGGGGAATTAGGCACTTAGTCACCCATGTACTTAAAGAACCGGGAACTAAGACATTTAAGTTTCTAGATACTTAAGTATCTAGGTATTTAGGGACCTGGACATTCAGAGAACTAGGCATTTAGGGACTAAAACACTTAAGGAAATGGGTATTAACAATCTAGGCACTTAGGCATTTAGGCACTTAGGGATCTAGATGCTTAGTTACATAAACATTTCCGGATTAGGTTCTTGGACAACTAGGGATCTAGACATTTAGAAACTTAGGTACTTAGGGAATTAGACTCTAAGGTAATTAATTAGGGATGTAATCACTTAAACACTGTGGAACTAAGCACTTAAGAGACCTAGGCATTAAAAGATTTAAGAAACTAGATATTTAGGGACAGAGCCACAAGCCTATTCATACCCCCAGCCATAAGTACAGAGCCTAATTGTCTCTTCTATCCAATTTAGACTGGTTGAATCCAGTTGAGATTGAATCTTACCAATACCAACCAGTCAGTCCAGGACTAACCAGTCCAAACTAGTTTAATACAATTCAGCCTGTTCTAATTGGTCTAAAATACTTCTGATCAAATCATTTCAATACAGATCAAACTGGTTAAAATCAATCTAAATCACTTTAAACCAGTTCTAATTGGTTCAAACCAATTTAATTTTTTTTTCTCATTTATTCCAATAAAGCCTAGGTCCTAAGTGACTTATCTAGATCCCAAAATACATCTAGATTCCTAATTGCCTAGCTCTCTAATTGCCTTTATGCCTCTGTCCTTAAGTATTCAGGTCCAAATGGGCCATAATACCATGTTAATCTGCCACAATACAAACCTTTCCTACCTTTGGTTTTCCATCTCCTGTTCTGTGGAGAGTAATTCAATTTTTAAAAATCCTTTTTGCTTCCAATAAGGGCACGTCCACTGGTTGTCCTTGAATCAATCCATATTCCTCTGGATCCCCAAACCAAAATTTCCTTCCCAACTACCACTATTTCTTATGTGTTGATTCTTCCTCCTAACTCATAAGCCACCCAGATCAGTGTCTATCTCTCTTTGTTTTTTATATTTCTATCACTTAACACCTTGCCTGGGTAAGGAAAACTGCTGTGGCAGGGTGGAAATTTCCAATAACGAGTAAGAACTTTTCCTAATCCAACCAGGGGCAGAAACATCTAATAGTTGACTGGGTCTTGGCTATGAGCTCATTCTTTGGGCTAACAGCATGCCAGCTGGAAAAAGGAATGGTTGTATTTAGAGAAATAAGGATATACCAAGAGTTCCTTGGTATCAGATAACTCCCATGTCCCTCCAGTAAGGAAAACTATGTTGCACAAAAGAAACCAGATAAGACAATATATACACATATCTATGTCTTACAGGACAATCTTAAATATGCTGGGTCCCATTCCCTTGCTTCTGTGAGAAAATGAATTCCCATTACCTCATTAACAATTTGTTAAATAGGAACGCTGAAGGGAAAAGTGGAAATAGTCATTATGGAAAAGTTCTGCAGATGTCCAGCTACTTTAGGGCTGTGCCTCAGGTTTTCCTACAATAATAAGTGAACTATTACCTAAATAAATAGTTTGCCATTATCATCTATTTATAATAATATTCAGTTGGTGTTGACTTATGAAAATGATTGCACCAGTTTTACTAAACAGGGACACAGGTTAAAATTCCTTTTCAAAGAGAAATCTGAGTAATGTTTTATGAAAAACTGTGAATAAATAAGTAGGCATATATGACCATTAGGGAAACCTACTTACCGGCCTTTGTGCAATCAAATCTGTAAAGTCCTGCATTGAATCCAAGGCTAAGTTCTGCAGCTGTATAGTCATCAAAGTTGCAGCACAGTTGAAGAAAGCTTCCAATTTTGCACTGGAACCACTAGTAGGTAACTGCTTTTTTTTATTGCCTTGGTAATAAATATTTTGGACTTCTGGAAACCATCTTGAAAAAACAAAGAAATCTTTTAAAATGTCTAATATGTTCAATATTTCACCTTGTAAGCTATATATCAACCATACTTCTGGACAACTAAAATATTTCACAATGAGTGACACGATTAAAGAACTTTTACATTTCAGGAACCATTAAGTACTGCAAAGTGTATTAGTAGTGTGGCTTATTACCATTATGAAAAGAAATATTATAATGCTAACAGATTCCAATTCAATAACTTGTATATTTAAGTGCATGTGTAAGGTTTTTGGGGGGATTCTGAGGATGCTGTTATCTATATAGCTAAAAACCATGGTAGTTGAAACCATTTGGGAACAAATAATACAACCTGATCTTAGGGTTCAAGTGCAAAGCTTTGATGAAATGAATTACTAGAAAATGATGATATAGAGCATCCAAAAGAGACAATCAGCCACTAAACATATATTCAGTCTTAACTAATTTGTGCCAGCCATTGTGCTAATAGCATAAGGTATGTTACATAAAAAGGCAAAAGATAGTCCCTGCCATCACCATAGAACTGATAAAAGAGGGGAAATCCCAGTAAGTACCATAACTTGAAGCTAAAATAAAAGTTGACAATTAGTTTTATATAGTAGTTTACAATTTCACAAACTACATATTGAAGAAAATCAAAATGTAGATGTTTCTTCAATTTTTCATAAAATTGTTAGGAATGGATGCCAAATGCTGTGATTTCTGGACTTACTAAGAGATATGGGACATAAGCAGACTACCACTAGGGTTGGTTTCTTGATATGTATATGTATTAAGATGATTTAGAAAAAATCCAGCCTTGGAGCCAAGATTTCTTCTAATACTAGAAATTGCAAATGTTGCCAACTTGCAGTGGTAGAAGGAGTTATCATGTAACAAAACAAATTCCATATTTAGTATACATTAACAATCCATATATAACACACATATGTACATTCTATGACTTTCTCTAATTTGTAATAGAAGTCATGGTATTGGAGTAATCTGTTTGAATAAATTTAGCCAACAGAAACCCATTCAAAGGAGTTAAATTATTTAATTACCAAAAGAACCTCATTATGAGGTCTCATGACATAGACCCAAGGAACAAGTATTTGTTGTGAATTGAACATGAAAAACTAATACATACTACGTATAAAATAGAAATTCTATAACAAAATCTATCTACATTTTACTTAACCAACAAGAGAAATGTTAAAAAAAAAAAAAAGTTAATTTGATTTTTAAATTTTAAGTGGTTTTATTATTTTTAGTCAATTTTATTCCTTTTGGCTGAAGACTATTGCAAGATGTTCTGTTATTCACTTTATTCCTTTGTTGTATTTGCTGGTTGGTTGAGTGTTATAAAATTTTCTAAAAATATTTTGTGAAAATAATTTTTAAATGACAAAAATTACTAGAAAAATTGAAAATTATGAAAGCATTTATTTTAAAATACCTCATATGTCAAAGGAAAAAAGAGAATATACTGTATAATTAACTACAAAATATTAAGTAAAATATTGTAAGGGTCCAAAGAAAGGTCAGGCAATCACAATTGAGATGTAAGTAGACCAATGGTCTTTATCCCGGATGTGCTTAAGAGTTGAGTACTTAGGGACTTCCTTCATGGATGGGACCTCCACCCATGGCAGGAACCTAGATCTGGCTCTGAAGTCTCAGTCAAGTTCAGGATGTAACCTTCATCATTGATTGGCTTGTGCCTGTGACCTCATTGACCCTATTTAAGCTCCGGACAAGAAGAGCTCTTTCTCTTTTTTCTCTCCCTTTTTCCCCCTCTTACTACCTGGAGACTGGACTGGGAGGATGCTACTAAGGTATGTGCAGGAGGTCATAGTGTAGATGTGATTTACGGGAATAAAATCTAAGGTTGCTGCTCATTTAAACTCTCGGGTGCTCTGTTATGCTCAAACTACTTTCTATGAGATAGTAGTAGGAGGATTCTGAGGACCTCAAAATAGAGGTGAGATTGATGATATTATATTTGCCAGTTTTTCTCTGATAGGCCTAGGAATAAGGACTGATTAGCATTAGTTAGGAGAGTAAATAAGCCCTAACAAAATATGAATTAAAGTTAAACTTCAAACTTAAAAAACAAACTTAACAGTTGAAAACCATAAGTAAATCCTGATTTTTCTACTAAAAGCATTGAGGGGAAAGCAGATGCAAGAAAGAAATTTTGTTAACAGGGAGAAGGAAAATAAATGCCTCAATTATGCAAACTACCATTCTGCAAATGTTACTCTTGAACAGTTTTCTGGTGTTCATTGACAATGTGCTAGTATGCTTATCAGCTTATGTCAGCTGGAAAAAAAAATCCACCAGTAATAATAATTTAAGCATCAGCATAGTATATGGAAAGAGTTTTGATACTAAAACTAAAAAGATGGCACAGTAGGACAGAAAATTCCAGGAACTTCAAATTTCCTCCACAAACAGAACATCACCACAATGAAAAAGTTGCAAAAATAAAGAGATAAAACAGTTGTCATCCTGAAACAATTTAAGAGAACCTCAGGAAAGACAGAAGCTCCAGGGGCTGAAATTTGGCCTGAATGAAATGTAAGCCCCTCCAGGCCTACTCCAATGAATCCACAAATAATGGGGGGGGGGACAACTCCCCTGAGAAACAGATTAGGTTTTGAAAATTCATGAACTTTGATCTAAAGTGTCCTCTCACAGTGTCCTCTCAGATTTGCTAAAACTACAGAAAAAGATACTGGTAAATGTTAAAGGAGAGAGGGGGTAGGAGGGAAACTGAGGCACTAATACATTATTGGTGGAGTTGTGAACTGATCCAACCATTCTGGAGAACAATATGGAACTATGCCCAAAGGGTTATAAAACTCTGCATATGGTTTGACCCAGCAATGTCTTTTCTGAGTCTGTTTCTCAAAGAGATCATTAAAAAGGGAAAAGGACACACATATGCAAAAATATTTGTAGCGGCTCTTTTTGTGGTGGCAAAGAACTGGAAGCTGAGTGTTTGCCCAACAGTTGGAGAATGGCTGAATTAGTTATGGTATATGAATGTTAATATTACATAATTACATAATAATGTTAATATTCTTGTTCTATAAGAAATGATGAGCAGACTGATTTCAGAGAGTTCATATGAACTGATATGAAGTGAAGTGAGTAGAACCAGGAGATCATGGTACACAGCAACAAAATTATATGATTATCAATTCTGATGGACGTGGCTCTTTTCAACAATGAGATGATTCAGACCAGTTCCAGTGGACTTGTGATAGAGAGAGCCATCTGCTTCCAAGGAGAGAGAACTGTGGGAATTGAGTGTGGATCACAACATAATATTTTCATCTTTTGTTGTTGTTATTGCTGTTTGCTTGAGTTTTTTTTTCTTTCTCATTTTTTTTTCCTTTTTGATCTGATTTTTTTTATGCATCATGGTAAATGTAGAAATATGTTTAAAAGAATTACACATGTTTTACCTATATTGGATTACTTGCTCTCTAGGGGAGAGAGTAAGAGAAAGGGAGGGAGAAAAAAACAAGGTTTTTTTAAGGGTGAATGTTGAAAACTATCTTTGCATAGATTTTGAAAATAACAGCTATTATTAAAATTTTTAAATAAAGAAAATTCAAATCAATCAATAAATATATTTGTATAATAAAAAAAAAATAAAGTACTATGTGGGAATCAGAAGGCTGAGTGAATAAAGAATGAAAAAACTTCTGCTGTTTCTGTACATATTAGGACCAGGGAGGATTTCTGGATGAGACTGTGGGCAAAGAAAAGCACATGCATAGTCTGAGTATGGAACCCCAGACAGTAAGAGCACTTTCAGAACAGCTGGCTAAGGATCATAACTGTGGTGTAGGGGAATGGAATCTTTCACATTGAGCTTCTGGCTGGAATTCAGAAAATAACAGTCAGTTGGACCCAAGGTATAAAGCACCATTGAAAAATCAAAAGAAAAAGACCCAACCATAGCTAACTACTATGAGGTAAAAGATCTGGGTTCATATTCAGAGGAAGAAAGTGATTTTTTTTTTTAAGGCATGTGTACCACAAAAGTAATATCAAATGATTACAAGTCTGAAAAGAATTCTTGAAAGAACTTAAAAAGGAAATTTTAAATCAAATAAAGGAGATGAAGGAAAAAATGGGAGGAAAAAAAATAGAAACAATATAAGAAATTTCTGAAAAGAAAGTTAACTGGAAAAAGAGGTCCAAAATGTTAAGAAAAAAAATAACTCCTTGAAAACTAGAATTGGCAAGAAGAGTCAAATGACCTTATAAGACACCAAGAAATAGTAAAAATAGTAAAGAATCCAAAACATCTCATTAGAAAAACAACTTATTCAGAGAACTGACCAAAGACAAACAATATAACAATTGCTGGACTGCCTGAACAAGTTGTAGTATATGAGAGTGAAAGAATATTCTGTTCTATAAGAAATGGTGAGCTCAATGATCTTAGAAAAACATGAATAGACTTGCAAGAAATAATAAAGATAAAAAATAGACAGAATCAAAAGAAAGTGGAATACAGCAAAAGTTGTACTATTTTAAGGAGGACTTTGAATGACTAAGTCATTTTAAGCTATTATAAATACCCAAATTAACAACAAATGATATATGATGATGCCATCTGTATCTAGAGAAAGAAATGATAAATGGAAGTTTGCCTATCGTGGTCTTACATATATACAAATATATGTGTCTAATGGTAGATCTCTGGCATAGGGAAAGGAAAAGGAAAGAAAAAAGGGGAGAATTTACATTTACAAAGTTGGAATATTTTCAAGCAAACCAATCTTTAAAATATAAATGGGGCAGCTAGATAGCCCAGTAGACAGAGTGCTAAGCTTAGAGTCAGGTACACTTATCTCCCTCAATTAAAATCTGGTCTCAGATGCTTACTAGTTATGTAATCCTGGACAAGTCATTTAACCTTATTTGCCTCAGTTTTCTTATCTGAAAAAAGAGCTGAGAAAGGAAACTATTCTAATATCTTTGCCAAGAAAACACTAAATGGATCCCAAAGAGTTGAACACAACTAAATAATGGCAACAAAAAATATTAAAAAGAAACTTAGTAAATATTTTACTAATTGTTATTTTCTGCTGTGTATGAGTTGAAAATTCTTACTGATGATATGTATCTTCTGTTTTAAATATTTTTTCAATTTACATATGAACTGATTCTAGAATAAAAGAACCTTGGAATTAGAATAAATTTTGGGTATCATCAAGCTTATTCTATTTCCATATAGGGCTGAGCATATATTATTACTAAGGTGGCTGTTAAAGATATTTTGAAAGGTTTTCATTACATATTCTAGAGCATTTTGGGATTTCTCATTCCACCATCCAATATTTTCATGGGATATTGGTGCTTCCTTAGATCAAATCCTTAAGCAACAAGTTAGGAATATGTTTTCATGTTTTATCCTCACTAGAGATGTAGAGTAACTCATTTATAATCAATTTACATATATTTTAAAGATAATAATTGTTTTCTATCTTCCTTCTTTATCTATAAACTAATTCTTCTTACAGTCACAAAATTGTAATTTGAAACAACAATAACAACAAAAAAACCTGTTTTTTCAAACCATGTATTAATGCTTCCTATGTGGAAAAAATAATAAACAAAGGTCTACAATTCTACAGAAAAAGAGACTCTTCCTTAATATTCTTGGAAGATAATTTCCATGCGGCTTTTGAAAAATAGTGCTTGGTGATATATATCTTTCTATTACTATTGGTAAAAACAACTTTTGATTCACAAATTGAACCTCTCAGTTTTTTATTTCATAGACCAAGGAGAATTTAGTCTGACAGTGTTTGAGAACAAACTTTTTAGCATCAGCAACTTTTTAAAAGTGAGGTCAGTCAGAAGAGGAGCTAACATTTTTTTAACCTTGTGTCAGCTGAATTGGAAGGACATATCTTTCATAAGAGCAGATTCTGTTTCCTATTCTGCTTTTTCACCTCAGCCTCCACTCCATTCACAAACAGCAATAGTCCAGTGCCTTGCATACAGCAAGTTCCAGTAAGTTTTTATTGACTAAGGATTCATAACTTCTTTGAATTCTTGATGCCTAGCTCGTCCTGAGGAGCTACTATTAGCAGAAGAATAAGAACAGACAGAGAATGATAATGACATTTTAACAATTTCTATATAGTCACAATAGCAGGGAAACATCTGGCTATCTAGAATCAGCCATAGCTATAGTGAAATAACTGGGGCACTGAATTTAGAGAGTGCTGACAACAATACTTTTAGTCATTTGACAGCATGGAAACAACCAAGCTTTATAGTTCATTAGCAATAATTATCAGTTAAAATACAAAGCTCCTAGATCTGGTGATCCACCCAGCAGCAAGCTTGCAATGTTGTCCCAAGGTCTCTGTTTCTCCTCCTCACTCAGAGCCTGTTATCCACAATCTGCCTTCTCAACTATGAATACACCACATTCTTGCAGCTTGTTTGAAATGTAATTTAAGGTACTTACTCCAAGAATACAAATTTTTAATTTTGATACTAAATAAAGTAAGATCCTTATAAGTATCCAATTAACAAACTGTTGCAAAGGTCTGACTATTCTTCTCTTAAAGCCATGCTATTTTCATATTCTGAGCAGAAGTGATTTGAATTTTTAAAACAAGATATGTTCTGAACTATCATTTGACTCATTCCAGAACAAATTTCTTTTTTTTAAATAAAACTAACAAATATAAATTATTCTTTGTTCAATATGAAAGTGAGTTTACATATTCAACCATACACTTTAAGTAGTGTCTCTTTGGCAGATTCCATGTGTTTCATGACGATGTTCTGGAAGACTGACAGCTCCATTGCCTCCTGGCGATTATGAAATTCTTCCACATCGATTAAACGTAATTTTCTGCAAAGAATAAAAATGGATACTAATGAGTAGTCACAGCCATAACTTTGTCTTGTATATGTTAATTATTTTCTATTGCTAACAACATGTTTAGAGGGCATATTCTCAAGTTTAACCAATAAAATTATATTCTTAATCATGTAGTTTTTTTTATCAGTTTTTGTATAAACTCCAAGAGGTATTCATCACTCTGCCAAGATTTAGAAAATCCAATATTTAACAGGATAAAATATGTGGGTGGTGCTTTCTCAATGACTCTCAGTTCTCTTCTAAAAAGAAGACAAAGAGAATATAAAAGTTCCACGATTGCCAACCAGAGACCAGAATCTCATCTAAAGAGAAAGGAGAATTATGATATCAAATGAGTTACTAGTGCCTCCTCATAAGACATGGAAAAGGGATTTAATTAAAATAGAGAAACCCTCTTTTAGGGGATACCTAACTTTTAGGTCTCTTTCCATGGCTGCACACTAGCAGAGTAAGGAGAATTTAAAAGTCACTACCTGACTTATTGTTGGCATTTTGTACTCCTACATTCCCACAATATCTTTATATCAATTCAATTCAATTTGACCAAAATATATTAAGCACTTGCTATGTGCAAGGCATTATTATGCCAGGTGGACTCTGGGCATTAAGGAAGGAAGGAAGGAAAGAAAGAAAGAAAGAAAGAAAGAAAGAAAGAAAGAAAGAAAGAAAGAAAGAAAGAAAGAAAGAAAGAAAGAAAGAAAGAAAGAAAGAAAGAAAGAAAGAAAGAAAGAAAGAAAGAAAGAAAGAAAGAAAGAAAGAAAGAGGGAGGGAGGGAAGGAGGGAGAGAAGGGGGAGGGAAGGGGGGAGGAAGGAGGGAGGGAGGGATATGCAAATAAGCAAATATATACAGTAATACAAAGTATATACAGTATATACAGAAATACAAAGTAATTCAAAGAGAGAGAACACTGATTAAAATCTATTCTGGAATTTGTCATCTGAGCTGAAAGCACAGGATTCTAACAATCAAAGTTGAGGAATGAGTATATTCTACATGAGGAGCCATTTACTCAAAGGCATAGAAACAGGAAATGAGAAATCACATGTGATAAAGAGTTAACAGGTTAGTTTGACTAGCACACAGGACATGAAAAATGAGAAAAGTCATAGGAAATTATCAGAATGGTAAATGGGAAGCAGTTTTTGGAAGGCTAAAAAAGCCAGGTTATATTTTATATTTTATTCTAAAGTCAATTTGGGAGCCACTGAAGATTAAAAGTTGAGGAGTGATATAATCACACACACACACACACACACACACACACACACACACACACACACACATATATATATTTTTTTAGGAATATCAGTATGGCAAATGCATGAAGGAAGAACTGGAGATGTGGAGACCACAGTAAGTGATCAATAAGTAAGGCACAATAATTTAGGCAACAGGTAAAAGTAGCCTGAAACCATAAATGTTATAAGTGAAGAAAAATGAAAGAAAAAAAAAGAAAACAGTCATAATATTCATTCAAATAAATATTATAATAGATAGATGAGAGTATTTATTTAGAGCTTATTCTAGAGTCAGAACCAAGATGATAGAATACAGGCAGCAACCCAGTTGAACTCTTCCAATATTCCTATAGAGACAATTTTAAAATAACTCTGCAAAGCAAATTTTGGAGTGGTGGAGGCAATTTTAAAAAATCAGAATGAGATATTTTTCTAGCCTAAGACATCTTAGCAACTCCACAGGAAGGGTCTGTAACAACAGGGTAGGGGCTTGCCCAAAGCACAGAAGCAGCACTACTGGGGACCTTGAAGTCAACTGCCACAGCAACAGCAGCTTTGAGAGCTCTTAGGCCACACAATTGTTCATGAAGAGATTACAGGAGATAATGCTGATTCGCAGTTCATAATTCCAAGATGGAGAAGAATTAGTGATTGTGGTTGCAGGGCAGCAGGGACCTTTTCTAGATTAAAAACCAGAGTGCGGAGCAAGACAGCAGTGATCACACCTCTCCCTTGGACCATATTCCCTTGGAATCCCAGAACTAGTTCTGAAAACAATAACATGGAAAGAGCCTGAAACAGTGCCTCCATGACCAGGGCCCAACTTTATCAAAATCAAGACATAGACTGGAAAAATGATCAAACAACAACAAAAAGAACTTGACCATTTAAAAAGGCTACTATTATGGCAGGGAAGACAAAGACAACAAAGGAAGAAAACAATATAAAAACTAAGTAAAGGTTCAAAGAAAATGTTTGTTGGACCCAAGAAGAATTCCTGAAAGAATTAAAGAAAAAAAAAAGAATAGTAAGAAAATGAGAATGATGCAAGAAAAATTATGAAAAGAGAATTAACATCTTAGAAAAGGAAGCACAAAAGTACTGAAGCTAAAATAGATTTAATTAAAAGATAATCAAATAAACTATATTATATTTAAAAGTTATCATAGAACATGAAGTAATGTCAATATTAAACATATGAACCAAGCTCTAAAGCATCTAAATATATAAATTAAAAGATAAATGAATTACAAGGGGAAATAGACAATAAAACCATACTAGTGGGGGACTTTAACTTCCCCCGTCAAAAGAAGACAAATCTAACCAAAAATAAGTAAAAAGAAGTCAAGAAGGTAAATAAAATCTTAGAATAAACTAGAATGACAGACTTCTGGAAAGAATTGAATGGAAAGAAAAATAAAAGATACTTTTTTTGTCAGTTATGCATTGTATATATACAAAACTGATCATATATTTGAACATAAAAATCTTATAGTCAAATAAAAAAAATAGAAATGATAAATGCATTATTTTCAGATTATAATGTAATAAAAATTACATTTAATAAAGGACTATGGAAATACAAATTAAAAAGTAATTGAAAAATAAACTAATCTTAAAAATGAGTGGATCAAAGAATAAATAGAAACAATAAATAGGTTTATAAAATAATAATGAGACAACATATCAAAACACATGAGAGGCATCAAAAGCAATAATTAAAGGAAAATTTAAGTCTTTTAATGTTTATATTTTATACATATCATATATATATATATATATATATATATATATATATATATGTCCAGACTTAACTATCACCTGCTTGGGAAAGGTGGTCTATGTTCACCATAAGGAACAAATTTATTCTGTTTATGGGGGAAATCTGGGAAAGCCAATTCTGAGATACCACCTTAAGCCTATCAGATTGGGAAAAATTATTTTTTAAAAAAGGAAAATTACAAATGCTGGAGGGAAAGTGGAAAACCTGAGATATTAACACAATGTTGGTAGAATTGTGAAATGATCCAACCATTTTGGAGAACAATTTGGAATTATGCACAAAGAGTTACAAAAATGTGTATATGTTTTGACTCAAGACTACCATTATTCAAGTCTGTTTTTCAAGATGATGAAAAAATGAAAATATATACATTCTAAAATATTCATGTCAATCCTCTTTGTATAATAATTAGAAATTGAAGGGATGTCCACTAATTGAAAAATGACTAAATAATTTGTGGCAGTGGTCATAAGTAAAACAGACTTTTGAGGAAGGATGAGAGAGAGAAGGAGGAGGAGGAGGAAAAGAAAAAGAAAAAGAAAAAGGAGGAGGAGAAGGAAGAAGAGAAGAAGAAGGAAGAGGAAGAGGAGGAGGAGGAGGAGGAGGAGGAGGAGGAGGAGGAGGAGGAGGAGGAGAAGCAAAAGAAAGGAGGAGGAGAAATAGAACATAGGTAAATGCAGTTAGTAATCATAATGATGAATGTGAATGATTTGAGCTCCCTTATAAAACAGAAGTATATAGCAGAATGGATTAGAAACCAGCATCCCACAATATGTTGTTTATAAGACATATTTTGTTTCAAAAAGTACACCCAGTTAAAATTAAGGGCTAGAACAGAATCTAAAATGCTTTAGCTGAAGTAAAAAAGTCAGGGGTAATAATCATAATATTAGACAAAACAAAAGTAAAAAGAGATAATCAACAAAATTACCTTTTTCCTAAAAGATGCTATAGATGATAAAGAATCAAAAAATTACAGTAAGTTTCTCTGATAAAAGCCTAATTTCTTTTTTTTTTTTCACTTTCAAATATTTATTGACTACATATCATGAATAAAACACTTTGCTATATGTTTTAGAAAATTAAATAAAGCAACATTTTAACTTATATTCCCATTTAATTTTGTGTTTTCTTAATAACATCTTTACTATAACAATTTTACATATGAGTTCACTGAGACTAAGAGCGAGGAAGGATTTACTTGGCCATAGACAGATAACATAATAACTTAAAAAAATATGTTAGCATCAGAGTAGATAAACTATTTAAAAGCCTAATTTCTTAAATATATAAGGAACTGAGTCAAGTTTATAAAAATAAGAGTCATTCCCCAATTGATAAATGTTCAAGGGATATAAACAGGCAGTTTTCACAAAAAGAAATCAAAGCTACCTATAGTTATATGAAAAATGTTATAAATTACTGAGTAGAAAAATGTAAATCAAAACAACTCTTGAGACATCACTTCACACTTCTTAGAAATGATACATGCTACAGGGGGTGAAGGAAAATATATTATTAATGAATTGTTGATAAAGTTGTAAACTGCCTAATCATTCTGAAAAACAATTTGCCAAAAGGACTCTAAAACTGCACATACCCCTTTAAAAAAGGAAAGGAAAAAAAACCTTTATGTACAAAAATATTTATAGTAGCTCTTTTTTGTAATGGCAAAGAATTGAAAACTGAGGGGATATAATTGTAGACAAGTAGATGGATAGTGGTCTATGCTAGGAACTCTCCAATCAGAATTGAGATATCTAAAGGATGGGAAAGTCACTTAATATTTTTTGCTTTATATTTTTATTAGTATTTTTCCAAATTATATGCAAAGACAATTTTAAGCCTTCATTTAAAAATATTTCATTTTTCCAAACTTCATGTAAAACTTTTTTTTTACATTTTAAAAAATATTTTGAGTTATAGATTTGATATGAATTATAAATCAGCTAATCTGCAAAACATATTTCCATATTAGTTAAAATTGTGAAAAAAGAAACTCAGAAAGGAACAACACACACATACAAAATAATAAAGTGAAAAATATATGCTTCAATCAGCATTCAAAGTATCTGTTGTTTTTTTTTTTTTTTTGTTTGTTTGTTTGTTTGGATGTGGATATCATTTTTTTTCCCTGAATACTTTGTACTTGTCTTGGATATTTGTGTTGCTGAGAAGAGCAGAGCCATTCATGGTTGATTATGACACAATGTTGCTGATGCCGTGTATAATGTATTCCTGGTTCTGCTCATTTCACTTTGTATGAGTTCATATAAACCTTTCTATATTTTTCTGAAATCTTATTCATTTTAATTGCATAATAATATTCCATTACAGTCACATAATATATTCATATACCACAGCTTGTTCAGCCATTCCCCAATTGATGGGCATCCCCTCAATTTCTAATATTTTGCCAAATGAAAAGGGCTTCTAAAAACATTTTTGCACATGTGGGTTCTTTTCCCTTTTTTATGGTATTAGAATATTTAGAATACATATCTAGTAGTGATATTGCTGGATTAAAGGCTATGGCTACTTTTACAGCCCTTTGAGAATGGTTCCAAATTGCTCTTCAGAATAGTTGAATCAGCTCACAAAGCCACAAATAAATTAGTGCACTATTTTCCCACATTCCAAGATTTATCATTTTCCTTCTTTTTTTTGTTAGCCAATTTGGTTAGAATTGGGTTTAATTTGCATTTCTATAATCAAAAATAATTTAGAGTACTTCATATGCCCATAGATAGTTTTGATTTCTTCATCTGAAAACTTCCTCTTCATGTCCTTTGACCATTTATTAATTGGGGAATGGCTTGTAGTCTTATAAATTTGATTCAGTTCTCTATATATTTGGGAAATTAGGCCTTTAGCAGAGACACTTGCTATAAAGATTGTTTCCCAGTTTTCTGCTTTTTTATCTATTCCTAACTACATTGTTTTGTGTAAAAACTTTGGCTTTTTATAATCAAAATTGTTTTATATTTCACAATGCTTTCTATCTTTAGTCATCAACTTGTAGCTCCCTTTAAGAATGTGGATAACTTTTAGCAAGGTATAATTTTCTTTCTTATCTTTCTTATTTAAGTTTACGGTACTTTTGCTTTGCCTGAAATCAGGATTATCCTTCTTTTTTTTTTTTTTTTTTTCTTCTTCTTCTTCTTCTTCAGCTACAGCACACTAGATTCTAATCCAGCCCCTTACTTTTACTCATGTGTGTTCTCTGCTTCAAATGCTTGGAAACAGCATACTATAGGATTCTGATTTTTGATTCACTTTGTTATCCATTTCTTTTTTATGGGAGATGTCACTCGATATACATTCATAGTCACAATTACTAAGTCGGTATTTCCCTCCAATTTATTTTTCCTCCTGTTTATTTTCTTTCAATCTTTTCCTTTTTTTGCCTCATCTACCAACTTCCCTGATCTTTTCTCCTGTCAATTCCCCATCACCAATACCACCACTACTCCACCTAATCCTGCCACCTTTACTAACCTTCCTTCCTACTTTCCTGTCTTGGGGCCCGGTTGGCTTTAGTAGAGACCTATCTCTCTCATTGGTTCCCCAATGAGCTCTTGTCAGAATGTCTCCAGCCAGCCTCAGTCTCTAGCTCCCTCTGAATCCAAAGCCTCCAGCCAGCTTGAAGGTAGCCGAGGGAATGACTCAGACTCTGCCTCCAAGAGTGTGGGATTATGGGTTTCCCAAAATTCAATCCTAGTTGTGAATCTCCCAGAAGTCCATGAGCAGACTTTTCTTTTAGACTTGTGAATCTCCCCACTGAAACCCTGGCTCTCCGAATCTCCTCGAGCTTCCCTGAATTCTCTCCTTGACTCAATCCTGACTCCTTATATCCTCCCAGAGAGTAGGCTTGTGGGTACTCCCTAGGCTTTTGGGAGCTCCTTAAAAGTATGCTCTCTTAAAGGTGTAAATCTCATGTGTGGATCAATGAGCTAACTCCTTTAAAGGTGTAAACTCCTTTAAAGGTGTGAACTAAGTGCATAAGTACCTTGTAAGAATATTAACAGAAAATAAATTTCTATATTCAACTGATTGTGTATATCATTCCATCTTTGAGGCAATACTGATGAGGGTAAAGTTCAAGCAATGCTGATCACCCACACATCTTCCTTCCTTTCTGTCTGTCTTGACCCCTCATAGACTCTTCCCCTTACTTCCTTGTCAGGTAAGAGAGATTTCGATATACTACTGATTGTGCATATCATTTCCTCTTTGAACGAACCCTAAGGAGAGTAACATTTAAGCCATATTCATCCCCACCCTCCCTTTTTCTCTTCCACTATAATAGTAAAAGTAAACTCCAATCTTCATACCTCTTCCTTCCTTCTGCATCCAGTGCACCTTCCTTTTTACCTGTTTATACTTCTCTTGAGTCTTGATATCAGAGGTCAAATTTTGAGTTTAATCCTTCTATGAACTTGAAATCATATTTTATTGAATGATTCTTTTCCCCCTTGTATTATGCTTAATCTTGGTTGTAATCCTCACTCTTTTGCCTTATAGGATATCATATTCTGTGAACTCTGATCCTTTAATGTTGCCACTGCCAAGTCCTGTGTAATCCTGATTGTGACTCTGATATTTGAATTGTTACTTTCCAGCCACTTGTAATTTTTTTCACGTGATAGTTCTGAAATTTGCCTATATTACTACTTGGGATTTTTATTTTGGGATCAGTTTTCTGAGGTAGTAGATGAATTACTTTCAATGACTATTTTACCCATTGGTTCTAGGACATCAATTCAGTAGGGTTTTTTTTGGTTTTTTTGGTTTTTTTGGTTTTTTTTTTTAATAATTTCTTGAAAGATGAGGTCCAAATTCTCCTTTTGATTATAGCTTTCAAGTAGTCCAATGATTTTTATATTCTCTCTGCATCTGTTTCCAAAGTCCATTATTTTTCCCATGAGGCATTTTACATTTTCTTCCATTTTTTTCCATTCTTTTAAATTTGTTTAATTCTTAATGTCTTATAGACATTATTGTCAAGCTTCCACTTGCCCAATTCTAAATTTTAAGGTATTGTTTTCCTCAATTATCTTTTGTACTTTCTTTTCTATTTGGCTGACTATACTCTTTAAGGGTCTTTTTCTTCAGGGGACTTTTGTAGCTCTTTTTCCATTTGACCATTTCTACTTTTTAAGCAGTTTTCCAAGCTGTCGACTCTTTTTTTCATAATTTTCTTGTACCACTCATTTCTTTTCCCAATTCTTCTTCTATATCTCTTTTATTTTTAAGCAACTTTTTGAGCTCTTTTATGAGTTTGGACTTCTATGGGTTGCATGGGCTTGAGACCATTTCCCATTCTTCTATGGGGTTTTGTCCATAGGTGTTTTAAAATCATTGTCTTGTTCTGGGTTTGTGTCTTGATCATCTCTGTAACTATAACAACTTTCTATGTTTAGATTCTCTTCTTTGCTCCTTTTGGGGAATGTGAGGAAGCGTTTTCCTTTCTTTTAAATTTGAACTCTGCTCCCAGGATAAGTAGAATACTATCTCAGGTTTTCTTTGTCAGTGGCTATAGATTCTGTTTACCTAGTGCTGTACTGATGCTGCCCTGAGGCCCAAGGAGGACCTTCATGTCTGGTGTTGTTCTGAGAGTGGGATAAGAGGTAATTGGAATTTCTGTAGAAAGTCTGGAACTCACCTGGTGCTGAGCTGGAGTCCTAGTGATGGTGACTGGCTTGTGCTGAGATCTAGGAAGGTGTTTTTGTATTTTCCCAGGGCTATACTGAAGCATGTAGAGGCTTGGCTTGCTGGAGGATACCTCTCCATCCAGGGATTGCATCATAGCCTGTGGTAGTCCAGCCCCTGGAGGATGCCTGCCCACCCAGGGTACAGTGGAAGCACAGGGAGGTCTGGCCACTGCCACCTGCTTACCTGAGACCTTCCCAAAACACACAGAGATCCCATTGCAGGAGGATGCCTGCCCACCCAGGGTACAGTGGAAGCACAGGGAGGTCTGGCCATTGCCACCTGCTTACCTGAGACCTTCCCAAAACACACAGAGATCCCATTGCAGGAGGATGCCTGCCTGCTCCAGGGCTATACCAAAGTCCATGGTGTCTTACCAGGCTGAAATTTCCTGGTCTCCTCACTATGCCAAGGCATGTAGCAGATTGGGTATTGGCATTTGCTCACTTTATCACTCAGGATTTCCTGCTGGTTTGCTAAGATGAGATTTACTGCTGGCTTTTTGGGAAGCTTCCTGTCCTGGACTGCACTTACTCTTACTCAGTGAGACAGACCCTTCTTGCCAATCCTGCAGGTTTTCTGAACTAATAGATTGTTTCACTCCATTTTCTGCTGGTTTCATTGCTCTGAGTCCTGTCTTGTGATGCTATTTTCTGGTTGCCTGGAGGAGTTACAATAATTCATGACTTACTCTGCCATTTTGGCTCCCCTTTTAAACAATTATCACTGTTTCAAGGAATCAGCATATCTGGAGGAGATATCTTTTTGGAGGAGAACATTTAATTTTCTTTTAATGAATGAAATGACTGTTTGAAATCAGTCAGTAAAAGGACTGCATATTCTCTATACTTTTCAGTCTCTGTGATTCTGAAGATAAGTTCTGCTATGGATGTCATTTGTGAAAGCCTGACATTCCCTCCTCATTTTCATCAAGGACATCTTTGATTCATACATATATCATTCTTACAAATATTTTATATTAGTGGCCTGTGAACCAGCTCATGTGGCAAAATTTTCTATATTTACTCCATTTACCTTCCCAGATCTGTCACGTGTTACCCAAATGATCTTAGACAAGTTTCTTAACTTCTCTAGGTCTCAGTTTCCTCAATTGTAAAATGCAGGAGATAAAATAGATAGTTAATGAGCCCTGTTTTCCAGTTCTAGATGTACTACCCCATGATCATATAGCTTTTTTCATGGTAAATATAAGATATATATTTAATTTTTGTTTTTCTGCTCATATTTCTGCTACTCAAGAATCAGCTTCCCTCAGCTCCAGCCTTTCTAACCCTGACTTTTGGCAAGTTCCTTGTTCAAGGCAAAGCTTGGAAGGATTTTGTTTTGCAACAGTTATAAAACCTACAGTAGTATTTAAGGTTCACCCTTTGGGAATCAGTTTCTATGAAAGAAATCAACAATGAAAATACTTTTCTAACTAGTTCCAGAAAGATTATAAAAACCCATCTGTCTCAGAAAAGTTTGAGCCAACTCACTAATATGGAAATACTATGAACCTTATCATGAATATCTTGCAATTAAAGAACACCCAAGAGAATAAGAAAGTGAGATTCAAGATCTATTGTGCTGATTCAGCAGGATAACAGACTGACTTCCATTACATCCTCTATATCCTACTACAAACTCCTCTTGTTTTATAACTTGAATCACAGAATCAGATCACAAGATTTGAATTACAAAGGACTATAACAGCTATCCCAAGCCATCCATGAAAGAAATCTCCTATAAAGGACCCTCAATAATTCATGTATATAGCCTCTGCCTGATGACTACTAAAGAAGGAGAACACAGCATCTTTCTTAGTAGTCCATTCCAATTCTGAGCAGATCTAATTGTTGGAAAGTTGGCTTGTTTTGTTCAACAATTAAAAGAAGGAAATTAATAGTACAGTATCCTGAAGGATTATGCAGGTCAAGGAAAAATTTTGCTATAGTTTACTTTGTTTTGGAAAGAGGGGATCCATATATGGAAAGAAGATATCAAAGACACACAAGATTGGAGCAAGATCATGGCAAACACACAATAGAAAAGTATAAAAAGTGTAAGTGAAAGGGAAACAGACAATTAACTAGATCCTGCCTTCAAGAAGCTTACGTTGTATGAGGGGGAAAAAACATATACATCTATTTGTTGTTGTTCAGTCATTTAGTCATATCCAACTCATTAGTTACTCATGAGATTTGCTTGGCAAAGATATGAGCATGCTTCACTATTTTTTCTCCAGTGGATTAAGACAAAGAGAGTTTAAATGACTTGCCCAGTATCACATAGCTAGTAATTATCTGAGGCTGGATTTGAACCCAGATCTTCCTGATGTCAGCTACAGAGAACTCTATTCATCAAATCACTTACCTGTACACAAAATATATAAAAAAATAATCTGTCCAGAGAAAGATTCTAATTCAGAGATCTCTAAAAGCCCTCTTTATTCATAAAAATATTTTTAGTGGTGGAACCAACTTAAAAAAAAAAACTTTTAAGAGGATCTAATTTCTCTTATAAAATATATAGACTCTCTAACCTAATCAAGATAACTTAAGGTATGCCAGCACGAAATTATGTGAATTCTTTAATACTGACAGTTGACAATCTATTTAGAGAAAAAATTAATAAGATTGATCTTCTAAAGTCAGTAGTAAGATTATTAGATCTATCTTTCAAAGAAAGACAAATTAAATGTCTTTTATTTCAATTACTAAAATGTCAGTATTCAATTGGTCTGAGGAACTGTCAAAAATTATCATCTTTGGACAATAATGAAGATGTTATTCAATTAAAATCCACTTGGGCACGTGGTATTTACATGGAAATTTAAGGTTTACAAAGCACTTTACTAAAGTTATTTCATATTATCCCTTTAGTCCTGTCTGTGACTATTAGATAATAAAGCTAAAAAACTGAGAATTTAGTTCATATTTTTCTTGTCTTTCTATTTTTGTTGATTGATTTAAAAAGGACATTGAATGAATTTGTTTTTAATACTTAAATGGCTGCACTGAAAAAGCAATTCAATTCAACCTTTGAATTATTACTCTCATATTTGAAAAATCTGAATCTCTAAAAGTAGGCAGAACATCCTAATTAAGGGCAGTATTAGAATATTTAGGATAATATCCTCAGTCAATAGTCAATTTTCTTCATGGCCTTAATGAGAGAATGGAAAAATGCCTCATTTGAATCTGCTACTCAAATAAAGAAAAAGAATCTCTCCTAACTAGCTTTCTTATTAAAATTACTATAGACAATTTGTTCTTAGAGATCTCTTAAATTTCTCAGTGATGCTTTTAGAAGTAAATACTTATATAAGTCATCCTAATTCTGACCATAATTCTGCACAATTAAATTTTATAAAGGTTGCATGAGGTTCTATTATAAAAATTTAAAAATACTAAACAAGTAATACTGCATAAAGTGCTTAATCTTTCAGTTCACTACAATGCCATGCCAAAAATGTACAGAATTAATAAAACAATAGAAGGTATATGTTATGTTTAAGTTTGGCAGTATAGATGTTAAAATTTTGTCATTTTTTAATGCTTAGACATGGTAAATTACTTGATAATTAATATTTTTAAAGTAATAATATACTTTCCTAATTTTTTCCAATTCCCTTATACCAAGGATGTTATAAAATTGAAAGACCTAAAATTGTTGGCAAATGTTCCATTTTTAATAGCTAATAAAATTACTACTAATAATAGTATTTACTAACACTAATACTATTCGTAATACTAGTAGTATTACTAATAGTACTGGCTATTTAAAAATGAAACATTAACAATTTGCAAAATGCTATCTAGAGATGCTCTATACATAATTTTTTCTATTTTTTCAATCTCTTGCTTTTAAAAAGTGTTTGTCATTTAGTTCAATCCTAGAGTACAGTATATACTGTTTTCTCCTCTCATTCAAGAGTCTTTGATTGAGGTCCAGTTTTGTCCAAGAAATCTTGCTATTTATTCAGAAAATCTTTGTGTAAGAACTCTCCTGTACTCAGAAAGTTTAGCATTCCTGTGTTCAACAATATATTGATACTGCCAACTCAGGTATTCTAAAGCAACCACATTACCCCATGAATGTTCCACAATTCCACCACTAACTCTATCCATTGCCTCCTCTCTGGCTACATGGTCTCCTACCCTTGTGAAGCTATCTGGCTCACTGAAGAGGCCATTGACCTACATGTACTTCTAAGAAACCATTATCTGTGGTAATGATATCCCAAGTCCTTATAAGCATACTTAGCATGCTTTGACTGATGTATATATATATATATATATATATATATATATATATATATATATATATATATGTATATATATATATATATATATACACATATATATTCTTTTTTTATTATTATAGCTTTTTATTTACAAGATATATGCATGGGTAATTTTACAACACTGACAATTGCCAAGCCTTTTGTTCCAATTTTTCCCTCCTTTTCCTCACCCCCTCCCCCAGATGACAGGTTGACCAATACATGTTACATATTTTAAAGTATAAATTAAATACAATATATGTATACATGTCCAAACAGTTATATAATATTCTTCTAAAGACTTAGGAAACTAAATTATTTATATGAGCATAGAAAAAAGGAGAACTCATAATAACTAAAGAAAAAATAAAGGAAATTATCAGAAAATATTTTGCCTAATTATATGCTAATGAAACTGAACATTAAGAATATTTGAATACAATGAAAACATAGGTTCAAACCATCCACGTTAACAAAAAAAGAAATAGTATATTTAAATAATCCAATAATTTAAAAAGACTATGAAAACCCATGAAGCAATTTCCAAAGGGGGGGGGGGGAAACTTCAGGATATGATGGATTTACAAGTAAATTCTATCAAATATTAAAAGAACCATTAATTCTAATACAATATAAATTACTTACAACAATAAGAAGGTAGCTTTCCAGTCTCTCAGAATACAAATAAAGTATTAGAAAGAGAAAGACAGACAGAAAGTACATGAGGAAGGAGATCAACATATTTAATGAATACAGATGCAAAAATTTTAAATAAAATACCAGTAAGACTATAAATATAGTAAGAAAAACTATAAATAGAATAAATTAATTATACAAATAATAAAAATATGATTTTGTCAATAGATGCTATAAATTCTTTTGACAGAATTTAACACCAATTTCAATAAAAAACTAGAAATTTTAGGAGTTAGTAAACCTTTACTTAGTATAGTGAATGATGTTTGCCTGTATCCAAAATTAAACATTATATGTAATGGAGAAAAAAAATAGAGGACTTTCTAAAGGAAGGATGCCCATTATCACCATACTACATAACAGTGCAAAGAAAAGAAATTGAGGACGAATTAGAGGTGTACTTAGAGAACTTTAAATAGTCAACTAAAATTAAGTGAAATTATTAACTTCAGAAAAGTTATAAGACAAAAGAAATACAGGTGGATAATCAGCATTCTTATAATTGACAAACAAAATCCAGTAGGAAGAGCTGGAAAGAGAAATTCCATTTAAAATTACTATAGAAGATATAAAATGTGGAAATGTATCTACCAAAATTCTTCAGGAGATTATATAGTCCAACTATAAAATATTCTTTGCAGAAATATAGATCTAAAAATTGGAGAAAACATTAATTGCTTGTGGATAGATCAAATCAATATAATAAAGTGGAAGAACAGAAAGTCAAGAAACTAAAGAGGAAAAACAGAAAAAAGTGAGAAGGAAGGGAATCTACCAGTACTTGATATAATCATTTATATGTTCTCTCTTTTTTTTTTTTTTTTTATAGGCAATTGGGATTAAGTGACTTGACTAGAGTCACACTGCTATTAAGTGTCTAAGTCCAAATTTGAATTCAGGTCCTCCTGACTCCAGGTCTAGTGATCTATCCACTGCAGCACCCAGCTACCACTCTATGCAATATCTTCTTAAAGGCCTTATAGAAGTTGAAAAGTTTAGAAGAACAGAGGTCCAGAAACAGTAGTTTGCAGCCGAATTCGGTAAGGTGCAACCTGTTGTTCCAATTAATATCAATTAATCCAATTAATATCAAGTCCTACAACAAGGAAGCAACTCATCCAATGGTGATGCTAAATTTGGAAATGAAGTTTATGAGATCAATAATTTGTGGCAACTACTTTAAATTTTACCTTATTCTCCCCAGGGATTAAGGTAGGATAGGGGAAGATGCCCAAAGTCAAGGAGATATGTTTGTTCTATTCTTGCAAAATCTCTATAAATATTCCTTTTGTACAAATTAAGTAATATAGTTATACCTAAAGGGCATCTTGTGATGCACTATTGCAAAGAAATGCTACTTTTCCTTCTAAGACAATCACACTGATCATGTTGTGGTCAAAATTTTAAATTAAAAAATTATTAAACAAATCATATGCCAAATACTGTGCTAGACCTGAAATCAAAAAGTAAGCTTAAAATGTTAACATTTGTCCTCTAGTAATTTACAATTTAATGGGCTAACTTTAACAAAAAGATGAACAGTGTTACTTTCATTAGAGCATTATTTAACAAAGCTAACAAAAGAAGGATTACTTACTTAAAAGAAGTCTGCCACAGATCTAGAACAGCAAGCATAGTAGGATTCATTGCATTTAAATTATCTCTAATAAAACTGCAAGCTGCCAAAAAAGTCTTCCTCCAAGGTTTTGGCAGAATTTCCATTCTAAAGGCAAAGATAAAATAATTACAAATCATAAGAAAATACTTTTAAAAATTCAATGTTCTCAGAAACAATGGCTTCATAACATTTTAAATACAATTTAAATATATGTTAAGCACTTATGTGTACAACAGTGAGGAGAAGCTAAATGAGATTAAAGAAAAATAAAATGCAACAGTAACATCAAAAATTTAACATTTACTAGAAAAATAATAAAGATTCACAAATAGTTACAATATAGAAGTAGAGCTTAAATTTATGAGAGAAGGGTAAAGTGCTGAGGAAGGAAAATCACTTTTAGCGAGAGGAGGGAAAATCACTTTTAGCTAGAGTGTATTACTAAAGTATTAATTACAGAATTTGTATTTAAGTTGGGGCTTAAAGAATGAACAGGACCTTAATAAATATAAATTACTGGAAAATCAAATACAATGTTATCTTTTTATAATAAAAATGGAAAATATGTTGCTATTTTTTACATAATTTAAAAAAGGAGTACAAGGACATCTATCTGTTGGCTGTGATCATAGCAAATGTGTGGTTTCCATCCTCTGCAATGCAGTGAGAAGAGTTATCAAATGGGAAAAAATAGGGAAGCAATCACTTGGAGAAAACCTTACTTTACATACAGGAAGCTCATTGTGAAAGTTCATGCTAGACTGCATGAATGAAGAAAAAGCTTCCCCTCTCAAGTAAAATGTACAATAACTAGCTGTAAAAATACTGTATCCAAAGGAAAACATGAATGCAAACACAGTCAGAAGTGTGGCAAGGAGATAAGCAGTGGTCACACAGCTCAAACAAGACAGGCAGTGACCCTCTAGTTTGCCCTATCAGCATCAAGTGGGGTGACTGCTCAGGAATAGTGAACTGGTTTTTATCATTTATCTTGATTATTGCACGGTCCTTTCTGTACTCTGAACTAGTCAGATCCCATCTAGAGAAAAGCAGAATTCAAATGTCTGAAGGACTCTCATGTGGGACTTATATGGCACTTAAGTAAATAACTATGAGCAATGGATGGGAGTAAGAGAGATTATTTTAGTCCAATGGAAAAAATAAATTTCCTAACAGAATTATCCAAAACTAAAATGGAGTGTTTCAGGAGGTAATGGACTAGTAATTTAAAGAAGCACCTTCAAATGAAGGCTACTTACTGGGTACACTGTGGAGGGAATTCTTTTTCAGGTGTTTATTGTCCTAGATGGCTCTGAGGTACCTTCTAATTCTGAGGTCTATGATAGTAGCTTGAGAGTAATACTCACAGGGCAGTATAAACCTGAAAACCATAAATAGTTTGGGGAAATGTTTTTGCTTCTAAATGGTAGATGTATTCACAGAAATCTCCTAGCCTTTTATGAGGGCAGCAGGAGGAGAAGGCTACAACCAGGAGGACTAGACAGTGAGACAGGAAAATCTCTGTTCAGAAGACATTAAAAGGATTGACTTGATCCTCTGGCTCTCTCTTTTTCTTCCTCCCTCCAGAATAAGCCACTGATATGTCATTCTAAAGTGTCAAGTCTTTCTAGTACATTTGGCTCAGTGCAAAGAGCTAAGTAAATGCATCACTGGAAGGATCCCAGGTCCAAGAACAGTACAAGTGACATGTAATAGGAAGAGGCTCAGCCAGGATGTGCACTGTAGCAGGAACTAATCACGGTGGGAGTAAGAAAATTCCCCTGATTAAACCATTACATCTTTATTTACAGGAATCAAAGTTACTCTCTTGGAATGTGTCCTTTTAAATTTTGGTGCCAAGAGCAGTGTCTCATCTCTAATTTTACAGGACACCAGGTAGATCTTATTTCTCTAGATGGAAGAAAATGGAGAGATGGGATTCTTCAATCAAATTCAGAGGGGCAGTCACACTTGATGAAAGATGACCCTGGTCCAGGCTGATAGGCTTTGTGTCTTAGTGTACAACTCTAATGTAATCTCTATCTCTACTTGGTTAATTTAGCATCTGGAGAAGAAACAAGCATCTTGACATTTAGTTTAAAATTATGTATTTGTAATTAAAAATATGTAATTTGTGCTTAAGTAGACCAAACTAAAATACATAACACAAACTAACATTAAACATAAATTAATATTTTCTACAAATTCTCAACCCTTTGCCTAAACATCATAATGAATTATGAAAATCTAAAAAAAATTCAATCATCTATGCTACTTCATAACTATTTTTTTCAATTTCCTATTCATATCAGAATACTATCAAATTATTTCCTTTATTATAAACTTTTTTTATGGATCTATTACAGCTTGCATTTGGAAATTCCCTGAAATTTTTTTCTCATATAAAAAATTCTATGTTAACATATCCTAACTTTCATATTCTTTTTTTGATAATCCATTCCTTCATCATTCAGATCCTATTACCCAAATCAGTAGTCTTTAGACACTGGGTACCGTGGAATGACCCTAAGGGATCATGGTTTGAATAGGAAGGTGGAAAGATGGATTACATCTCACCTAACCTGGAGGCTTGTTTCCATCCACCTTTCAACTATACAGCTGAACTCCTCTGCAAACTCCCAATCTCTCTCCCTCTCCCTCTCCCTTTTCCTCTCCCTCTGCCTTCCTCACTTCCTTTCTCCCTCCGTTTTTCCCTCCCTTCCTTCCCCTCTTTCCTTCTCTCCTCCCTTCCTTCCTCCCTCTTCTCTCTCTCTTTCTCACACATACATACACACACACTCTTCTAATACAATGCATCCATTTTTCAGAAAAGTTACAATTCATCTAATGTGGGAACAGCAGCAATATAGATGTCATTTTCCCCAATCCTACAAACTTAACTTATAGTTTAAAATTTTACTGATATGTAATTTTAAAAATGTGATCTAAGTCATCATTCCTTACTTTCTAAGAGTACCCTATCTCTATTTTTTCTTTTTACATAACTTAAAAATTAATTTTATCTCTTTACTCTCTCACTATTGGATTTTTCAAATGACATTTAATTTTGACTTATTATCACTAGTTATTCCTATTGATGCTAATCAAATTACACATCTGGATCTCATCAACTTCTTAGATGTTCCTCAAATATGCCTTCCCTAATCTCATTCTGGCATTTTTTTAATAATCACAGAAAACAATTCAGAGTATATTTTTTTTATGAAAGAAAACTAACTATATAGACTTTGAGCCAGTTATTTGGACAAATGAACCTGGTTCCAATTATGAATGCTATTTGAGGAATGCATTACTAAAGGTTAGTTATTTTTATTAAGGAATGGGTCAAAGTTCATAACAACTGATTTATTTGAGAGGCAAATTAATACAGTGGAAAGAACACAGCAATCCAGACAGCTGGATTTAATTCCATTTCTGAGTTATTACCTATGTATCAATGAGCAAGTCATTTTAATTTTCTGGGTCTTAGTTTTAATCTCTGTAAAATGAAGGAATTGGACAAAGTAATACTATTTTGGAACCTATAATCCTAAAATGCTTCTTATAAATGTATATGAATACATATTCAAAACCCAATATTTCCTATATCCTCTAAAAATAACCTTATATGGGCAAGAGATACACATAAAATGCATTGAGAGAAATACCCTTGATAAATAACCATATAGCTATCCACATGCATCATTTTCTATGTAATTCGCATTTTGGAAGTATGTTTTCTTACTCTAAACGATGGGGTGGAAGCTCTTCTTTCTTTTTGTCTTCTTCTTTTTCTCTAGGATCTCTTAAAACAAAGTCAACTAAAAAAATACAAGAAATTTTGTTAAACAACCTTGTTTATACACACTGCATTTAAACACAAATATGAAAATGAAATGGTCTTTAAAAGCAAATATTTATCTTAAAAATGTCCTATTGGAAAACAATATAGTCTTTATAAATTTATTGATAAAGACTTTATCTAATCTATATACCCAGATATTAGTCTTTAGCTCAAAAGAAAGATCCCCATTATTCATTTTCTGTTGTGATGTCACTTAAATTGTTATTTTTATTGTTATTTAAATATTTCATGTTTGTGCTTATCACACCAACTACATAGTGAGTTCCTTGAGGGGAATAGGTTGTTCATAACAGGTTCTCAAGATCATTTCACAATTTAATAGCTTTTTTTCAATTTCTTGAATTCTAATGCTCTATCCATTATCAAAACAAATACCCACCAATGACACACAAATTTTATTTTTCACTTTTGTTTCTGCTTTCCTAGTACTGATGAAATCTGCCCATGATTTACAATTATTTTAAAAGCAGTGTAAGAAATACCACACATGAATAGAAGATTCACAAATGTGCAAGCTGATGGAATTGTTTTTAAAAGCAGCTCTTTAATGAAGACATTTACTTGAGACTTTAATATTTTAATACTTCAAAGATCCATGACTACATCAGTACTACTTTCATTCACATATTGCATTCTCTAAACTTTTATTAGATAATGTGTGTTTTTCAAAAAAGAAATTTTTTTTTCAGAGAAAAAGAAATAGTTTACAGATACACACACATATATATATACACCTATACATAACACACACACACACACACACACACACACACACACAAAAATACACACAAAAGAATTGTGATTTTCTCACTGCAGGGAACACTTGGTGTTGGAACAAAGATCGACAGACCTGGAGTCAGCTGGAATTCCACTTTAGACCCTTACCAAGTCGTGTGATTGACACTGGGAAAATCACTTTAACCTCTCTAGGACTCTTGTTTCCTTACCTATAAAATGAGAAGTTTAGGTTGTTGACCTCTAAAGTACTTTTCAGTTCTCAATCTATGACCTTATGATAATATGATCTTTGGGAGTTGCTTGAAACTCCAAAGAGATGAAATGTTTTTCCCAGGATCACAGAGATATTAAGTGTCAAAGTAGGATTTTTAATCACTTCTTTCTGATACTACGACTACTACTCTGTCTACTACAGTATCCTTTTAAAATGCCATACAAATTATATTCACTTTTTTTCTCAATTGGTAATATAATAAGAAATAAAACAATTGTAAAAAACGAAAAAATTACCGATGGATTTCTTTACACTAAGAAGATAATCTTCTCTCATTTCATCAGAAAGTACAAGTATTCTGTCAGTGAGTACTTTCAGGTGTTTGGGGACTAATTCCAAGACATGTTCTAGCCAAGAATCTTCCATTGGAGCTACATGCTCGGTATCAATTCCATGGTGGATATAATAGTAGTATCGCTACAAGAGATAAGAGAGTCTAGATGAGTTTAGCACTATCTATACTAAAATAATTGGATCATCCTTACTGGGTAAATATTTTTACTGAACAAGAGTTAATTTTCAGAGAATAAGGTAGAGTTCACAGATTTTAAAAATTCATGTAAATTTTCATTCTTATCTTAATATTGCCATGTTTGTTTTTTTAATTTAAAATTCTATAGAAATAAAAACTGCTTGCCTCAAGCAACAAACAAACAAACAAAAAAAAAAAAAACCAAGATGCAGAACTGGTATTTAACACAGCACAAGCTGAATTTAATGTATGAAAAATCAGTTTGTTGGATACTATCACTTTAGCATACAAATTCTGAGATAAATATTAAAAAACATTTTTATTCATTTCATTAAATATTTCCTAATTATATGTAAATACATTTTAAAAAATAACTTTTAAAAAATTTGACTTGTAAATCAGATCCTTCTGATTTCAGATTCTGTGCTCTACTGCTCCATCTAGCTGCCCCCCATCATTTCTTATAGCACAATAGTATCCCATTATAACCAATTATTCAACCATTTTCCAAATGATGGGCATTCACTGGATTTCCAATTCTTTGCCACCACTAAAAGTGGTATTATAAGTATTTTTGTAGAAATAAGCCATTCTCTCTTTTCCTTGATCTTTTTTCTTTTTTAATTTCATGCGGTTTTTTAAATTTCTTATTTCTTTTTTACTTTTTTATTTAGCTAAATTCAAAATTTAAAAAAAAAATTAGAAAAAAGGAGGGAAAGGAAATAAAATAAAAATTAAAAACACCATGTTTGCCATGTGCCCAGCAGAACATCAGGGAGGATTCAAAATACATAGCAATAAATTTCCCTTTCAAGACAGTACATACAATAATAGAAAAAATATATTCATGAATGTCCATCTTTGCTTCCTTGTAAGTTATTCTTTTGTTCTCTTCCCCTTTCATCTCCTCCAAGAAAGTTACAGCTAAATGCAGATGTATAAATGTGTGTATGTATATGTAAATGTATATGCATATATATATATATATATATATATATATATATATATATATATATATATATATATACATACACACACAATTCATACCTACCCACAGACCCAGACCCACCCACATATACATATATTTATATATACACACATACATAGACCTACATGTATACACATCCACATATACTCACATACATATATAATATAAAATATGCATTTGCCTATATATAAACATATATCTTAAACAGTATTACTATGACCTACATATAATATAGATTTCTCTCTTGTTTGAATCTTTGACTTTGTTTAAGATCAATGATTACTAGTCCTCTTTTTTTTTCCAAAAAATTTTACTCCTGATCGTTATTACAGTATTTCTGTATATCTTCTTATTTCCTATCCCTGCTTTCTTCTTTAATTCTGCTCCTTAACTTGCCTTGCAGTTACTTAACCTCCACTCCCAACCCATCCCTTATCTTCTCCTCCACCTTTTCTCTTTCCCATTGATGTACACACCTTATCCAACTCTAAATACCCTTCTGTACCTCTCCTTATCCTATACTACCCTCCTTCTCATTAATCTACAAATCTTCTTCCACTACTACTATGCTTCTGTACTCCACCTTATCCTTTATCCCAAGACCATTCATCTATACACCTTGCCCCACAGCCATAAATCAATATATCTTTTTATACCCCACCTTATTCTATTCCCATCCCTCTTAACTCCTTCCTGATTTCTTTATAGACTTTGGAAGGTGCTATACACTTCATGATATATATGTAATGTTGCCTATTTAACCCATTCCTGCAGTAAGTAATTTTCAAAATCCATTCTTGCAGTAAGTAATTTTCAAAACTACAAGCTCTCCTCTGCTTATCAATGCCTCTACGTCTATTCTTCCTCCACACCTCATTTGTATAACATAGTTACTATTTTCACCTTTCTTCTAAACAATTTTGTTTTTTAGAGTCAGATCATATTCATGCTGCTTTAATTTTTCTTGCTGATGTCAATCCTAAACATATGGTCTACATTTTCATGTAAAAAATAATTTGTTCAGGTTAAGTTCCTTGAAATTAATCTTTGATATTGGCTCTTATATGTTAAAATTTTTATTGAGTTCAGGTTTGGTTGAAAGTCTTGAAAATCTTCAAGTTCATTAAATGTCCTTTTTGGTTTTTTTCATTCAATATTATAGTTAATTTTGATGGATAGGATTTTTGGGGGCTGCAGGTCTATTTACATATGATTCCAGGACCTGTGGTCTTTTATTGTGTCTGCTGAGAAGTCCTGTATAATTCTAATGCTCCAGAATATTTTAATTTTTAAAACATTTTGGGAGTTTCCAGATTTGGCAATAATGTTCCTATGTGTTTTTATTTCTACTTTCCCCTCAAGTTCTAATACCCAGGGCAATTTTCTTGGATTATTTCTTGCATTATTGTGTCGAGGAGGTTTTTTTTTTGTTTTTTTGTTTTTTTTTTTTTGTCATAACTTTCAGGCAATCCTGAATATAAATTCTTATATTTTCTCTTCTTGATCTGTTCTCTAAATGTGTTGCTTTTCTTATATTTCATAGTCTATTCTATTTTTTTATTCTTTATACTGTTTTGTTACTTCTGAGTCTTTTGCAGCTTCAATAGTTTCTTGCCCAGTTCTAATTTTCAAAGAGTTATTTTCATGTTTAAGATTCTGTATCTCCTTTTCTAGTTAACTTTTTTTTTTTTTTTTTTGTAATCTTCCTGTTTTTCTAAAATGGTTTTAGGTGGGTTTTTTTTTTTGTTTGTTTGTTTGTTTTGGTTTGGTTTGGTTTGGTTTTTGTTTTTTTCTCAATCTCTCTCATTTTACTTTTAAAGTCTTTTTTGAATTCTATAAATTCTCTCTGAGCAGGGAGCCATTTAACGTTGTTCTTTGGGTAGAAACAGTTCTTACTTTGATAACTGATGAGAGACTTTTGAAAATGCCTGTTCTGGTCTCTCTCCTCTTCCCTGTTGCCTCCAATTTATTTTAATCCCAATTAATAAGGAACACCTATATTAATAAAGGCTGCTTTGCACTCCTTCCAAGTGTTATAATTCACAGCTGTGGAGGCTCTTGGAGGATTGACCTGCCTCTTCACTTAGGCATGGTCCTTAATAGGTATCCTCTTCTGAAGATGAACCCTGGTCTTCCCTATTCTCATAGTAAGTTTCTATGGTTGGGTTCTTTCTTCTTTGCTGGCTCATTTTTTCTTTTTTAAATGAGAATCAGTATTAGTGTAAGCACCTCTGATCTTGGGGTGGGGGAGATGGTGCCTCTAGCTTCACTTCAGCTCTCAGCTTTGACTTAGAACCCCAATTAGAACCCCAAATCAAAATCTCCACCTCTCCCCTGCAAGTCTCCACAGCCAGCAGCATCCCTGATCCACTGATTCTGCACTCATGGAGTACTGACTCGTTCTTGCCCAGGGTCACATCCCTACAGTACAACTGGGCCTGGCATTCCTAATCAGCTAAGGTTCACTCAGTCTTCCCAAACTCAGACCCCCAACTTCACAAGCTGTCCAGGTTGTGAAAGTTTCTATTGTTCCTGCTGAAGCTCCAGCTATACCCAGCTAACCCCAAGGGTCCCCATTTGGTATTTCTGTGGAGCTCTCCTAGAGGTGTTTGCACTTCACACTAGTTAGTCACCAAGCTGAGGTCTTTCTATCTTCTTGGGTTGTAACAGGAGGACTCCTGTTCTGTCCCATGTCTTCTTGATTGTTCATCAGCCTATGTTCACTCTGAGGTGCAAATTTGTTCTGTCTGTGGGGGAAATCTGGAGAGCTTGAAATTTACCAACCTACTCCATCATCTTCCTAGGATTGTCCCTTCTTTGATCTTTTGAGAAACACACCTAGTAATGGGATGACTGGGTCAAAGAGTATGCACAATTCTATGGCCCTTTGGTCATAGTTCCAAATTGTTTTCCAGAGTGATTGGATTCAAAGAATCATGCCAAAATTGTGTTATTAGTTTTCCAACTTTATCATCATCTGCTCCAGCATTTGTCATTTTCCTTTTCTGGCATGTTAGCTAATGTGATAGGTGTGATATGGTACCTTGGAGTTGTTTCAATTTGCATTTTTCTAATTAGTAGTTATTTTGAGTATTTTTTATGTAACTATTGATATCTTTGATTTCTTCTACTGAAAATTTCTTATTAATATTCTTTTATCATTTATCAACTAGGAAATGGTTCTTTTTTTTTTAAATTTGACTCATTATCCCATATATTTGAGAATAAGCTTTATCATCAGTGAAACATTGTAAATTTTTTCCTTCTAAGTTTGACTACATTAGCTTTACTTATGTACAAGCTTTTAAATTTCATGTAAACCAAATTATTTCTATCTATAGATCTGGCAGGTAATTTTTTTCATGCTTTCCTATATCATTCATACTTGTGTCATCTTTAAGTCTAAATCATTTACCCATTTTTACCTTATTTTGTTATACAATGTAAGAAGTCATTCTATGTCTAGTTTCTGCCAAACTTCTTTCCACTTTCCCCAGCAATTTTTATTAAATGTTTAGTTCTTACTTCAAAAGCTTGAATCTTTAGGTTTATCACACAATAGATTATTATAGTCATTTACTACTATGTTCTTTGTATCTAATGTATTCCACTGCTCTGCCACTTTTAGCCAGTGCCAAATTATTTTGATGATTACCACTTTATAATATAATCTGAAATCTAGAATTGCTAGGTGATCTTCTTTCACATTTTTTCAATCATTTCCTTGATATTCTTGATCTTTTTGTTCTAAATGAAGTTTCCTACATTGCCTATTGTAGCTATAAAATAATTCTTTAGTAGTCTGCTTTGGCACTGAATAAGTAAATTAACTTAGTTGAAATGATACTTTTCATTATATTGACTTGGGCTACCCACAAGCAATTATTATTTCTCCAATTGTTTAGATTTGTCTTTATTTGTGTGAGAAGGTTCATAATTATATTCATATAGTTCCTCTTAGCAGGTAGACACCCAACAATTGAATGTCTCTTGCTGTGGAACTTTGTTGGAATGATATAGAAATACTTATTATTTGTTTGGGTTTATTTTGCATTCTGAAACTCTGCTGGTTGTTAATTGGTTAAACTAAGTTTTAGCTGATTTAGTTAATTCTCTAGGAATCTCTTAAGTGTATTTACATATTATCTGCAAGGAGGGATTGCCTTTTTTCATTCCTACAAGTTTTCTTTCTTGTCTTATTGTTATAATGATCAATTCTAGTACAATACAGAATAATGATAATAGGGATACCTTTGCTACATCCCTGAGCTTATTGGCTTAGAATTTATCCCTACTAGAGACAATGCTTGCTTTTGTTTTTATATAATAATATCTATCATTTTAATACAAGATCCATTGATTCCTCTGTTTCTAGTGTTTTCAATAGGAATGTATACTGTAGTTTGTCAAAGGTTATTCCATTTTTTAAAATTCCAATTACTAGAAACTATTTGAAATATCTAAGCAATTGAAAACCTCTAATGTTTAAGAATAAGGCAATCCATGATACTTTGCTTATAAAAAATGTGTTCAATTATAGTAGTAAACTGATTAGACTTTAAATTTTCTAATACCTTTTACTATACATTTTAAAAATTAAAAAAAGTTCTTATAAAAATAAATCTCTAAATGATAAATGATGGAGACTAGTTCTAACACAAAGGAAAACAGTCAGCTACTCACTCCCTAACCTTTGTGCTATCCAGGTAAAAAGAAAAGAAAAACTCTTCACATGAACAAAGCAACCTTATATATACACCATTCTTCAATTTGTGCTATCAGAGCCACACAAGCTGTATAAGGAAATCTGTATACATATTTTCTAAGGTTCCTGCTTTTCTCAAGTATAATTACCAAGAAAGTAATCTCTTACCAAAATGTCTTTCTCTATACTGGTTGGTGCTATTTGTGATTCATCCACTAAAGCTTGGTCTGTGGCACTGTCTTGCTGCCTAGAAAAATCACATAAACATGCTATTCAAATTGATGTAAAATGAAAAATGGGAATGTTCAATATTTATCTTAAAATGTAAGCCAAGAGTAAAAATAAAATCATAGTTGTAATTTTATTTAAATCATAAAAAAATCTATAGTCAAACATACATCTGAAATGTATAGCCTGGGTGACATTTCTTCAAAAACAATTTTCCTAAAAATATATTTTTACATATTCCTCTAATTATATCTCATTTAAGAAAATAACAGAAATATAGAATTTGTCTAAAAGTTCACTTGAAAGCTGGCTATTTAGAACTCAGAGACAAATGTTCCTGAAATATCTATTCCCCTCCCCTTTGAATCCTTATTCCAAGTGTGAACTGTTCTGGCATATTCCAGTTTTGAGAAATAGTAAATTTCTCCCTCTTATTCCTTATTTCTGTAGTGTATTTTTCTAACTTCCCTTTGTCTTCATATCTTAAAATCAATAAAACAGAACAAAACACACTCAGATCCCTGTGTTTTTCTTTATTACCTCTGTAATCCTTAAAAGAGTGGAATTTTAAAGTGATATTGTCCCTACTTTCCCAATTCAAATTTAATTCCTTGATTCTTATTTCATTCTAATATTTCAATTGTATTTCACTTTCTAGATTTTTCTTATTTGCTGTCTTTTCATTTCACAGATTCTATTGAACTTAAGTTCCGGTAAATTCTCCTTTGTTAAAAGGCAATAGAATATGGTCCTAGAAACAAACATTCTCAGATGTGGCTTATCCAAGTAGTAGAAAGATGCTCATTACCTAAAGAATCATTGTGTGGTGATGAATTCTTCATCTTTATAATCCATCTATCCATGAAATCACAATATACAAAAGGTCCTTCAGTCTTACATTGCCCACTTCTATTTTTGAAGTATAAGAAGGCCAAAACACTTCATTTAGAGTATGTGTAAATATTAACCCAGTTACAGATACTCAGAAAGTAATATATTTTTCAGTAACATTTATGATAACAATCTTCACATACTTATTTTGAACAAAAGTGTAAGTTGAAAGGAAGGGTAGCTCCCAAGTTTTCTTCAGACCTAAGTAAGTGGGAGATTACAAATAAAAAAAATTGGCAAAGTTGGTATATTCTTGTATTGAAAGACAACAATAAATATAATTTCACTTGTTCATCTGTTTCTTCCGTGATCATAATGTTAAGATAATGTGTCAACATGCCTTTTTCATCATCTGGCACCTGAAAAGCACTGCTATGTTATCATCATCATTACTACTATAGTCTTTTCAGAGAGTAGAGATAAAAAAAATTATCAAGAGAAATAAATAAGATGCTCCAAAATAAAGTAGCATGTACATTGATAGTCAATGATCTCATTATTTATATAATTGGGTCTCCAAGAATTTTAGCATCTGCAGTGGCCACACCTGTCTTGTCAGATGGGCTAAGGTAGGGTATCCTATAGACCTCAAGCCAGTGAGTTAGTGGGATGCCTTTCCAAGTCCCAAAAGATTTCCCTAGCAGAATGGTCAGATGAGAACAACTTATTCCAGTGGCCATGAAAGTGACTGAAGCAGGCTCTATGGAGCCCTTGGAACTTGGTCAAATATCATAAATGGAAATCATCCATTACATCTCAGACCATCACCAGTTATCTTGACTTTGGTCTTCTCACCAAACTTTCATGATTGCAGTAGTAAGTAAACATGGACAACTTTGCATACCTCTGCCTCATTTAAATCCAATTCACTGGTAAATTAATACATCACCCAGGATGTCACTGAAGCTCTTCAAAAAGGATAGATGAACAACATTATTCAGATCCAGGTAAGCTTAGGCTAATGGAAGTCCAAAGATAACACACCTAGATCATACCTCAAAGAGAAAATTACGGACAGGCAGACAGAAAAATATAGAATAACTGATGAATCCACAAAACCAAATGAATTCTACAAATCCTTAGGAGCATCTTTATGTAGCTTACTGGGAGATGATTAAGTAGTATTTTTAAATAATATAATAAATGTTAATAAATAAATGTTTTTTAATTGATTGACTGACTAATATATGGTGACTGGTTAAAAGATTTAGTTCCCATGGCCTTCTTGGGAATGAAATCTAACTGATTATTGCTACATAGACCCAATTTGTTGTTCTAGATATGGTTAAAATTCTTAGAACTATCACTTCTACTGATCTGCATATTATAAACACCAGAAAAAACAGATAAGAAACTGAGTATAAAGCAAAGCTGGCTAGCATTAACATCTTTGTAATTTAAGGTATTCCAAAAGTCTTAGTGTTGTTTTAAGCCACTTAAAACTGTCACTAAGACTTGGGACAACCTGTATTTTTGTATTTGTGTTTACTATCTATGATTTTTACCAATAAATCCTGTTGTGTGTTTTTAGGAGTCCAGTGCTGTGTATTTGTTTCTTGAAATGTAGAACCAAATTAATATCTAATAAACTATTTCTTGTAAATTATCCAAGGTATTAAATTTTCTCAGAAACAAAGTATAAAACATTGTCAGGTAGGAAAAAAGAAAACACTAACACAAAAATAAAATTGGATAATAAAAGTATTACAGGAATTAAAGAAAAACTCAAATTTTTAATTAATGTTTAGGAGATGAAAGTTTAATTAGAAAAACTCCAGAAAGACATCTAGTGTTCAGAACATCAAAGTAATTGAAAAAACTTAAAGACAAATTAAAAAATCAAGGAACAAGTTCATGAAATAAAGGAAGAAAGGGAATAAACATCTATTTGGTGTCAACTACATGCCAAGCATCAGGCTAAAAACTTTTTACAAATATTTCTGTTGATGCCAACAACAAATCTGCCTGGTAAGTGCTATCATTTTATGGCTAGTAAATGAAAAAAAATATTAGTAAAATACAAGATATAAGATTAAACTTCTAAATCACCTAACCTACAAATATGCACATACTATTTGGAAACAAAATGCTTGTGTGTGCTCCCACGTGCAAATAAGATCTGGGAGAACTTGACAAAAATTTACAGCTATAAAAGAAAGAATTTCAATAAATCAATAAATCAGAAATCATTTATTAAGAAACTATTATATAAACTGCAATATGCTAAGCATTGGAGATACAAATATAAAGAACTTCAAATAAATAATAGATTCTTAAACACAATAATAACTTAAACTTATCTTTAAGTTTTGCAAAACATTTTGCACACATTATCTATCTCATTTCATCTCTCAAGAAGGCTTTGCAGTAAGAACTATAATTATCCCAATTTTAGAGAGGAGAAAACTCATTCTCAAAGAGTTTCATTGGTTGCCCCAGGTCACATAATGATAATAAAGCAAAATTCAAATCCTCTTCAATTTAAATCTTATTCAAGTCCTTATCTCCCCACCCCCCACCCCACCCCCACCAGGCACAGCCCCTCCATATCTATGTAACCTCTGCCCCTCCATATACATATGTATATTAACAAGTATTTGTTTTATGTAATATAACATACATATATGTGAATATATACTTTAACCCTGTTACTTCTTATCATTAAGATTGAAACAAATTTATTGGATATTTTAATTTTGTGTTACTAGGTTAAATTTTTAAAACTATTTATTAGCTTTCGAGTATCTTTCTCTTTTTTTCTTTTTTAAAATTATTTCTCACCTTTTGCTCTCTTTCTTGTTTTAAACTATATCTCTAAAAGTTCTATGAAAAAAAAAAAACGACTTTGCATCAATGTTTAACACTGTCATTTCCAAAAGCATGGAATAATGTAATAATTATATACATTTATTTGACAGCTCTAGTTTTAATAAATGATAAACATGGTTTAAATTCTACTGGTATTCCCAGCAACAGACTAATATCTGGTTTTAAGTGTCTAAGGTCACAGATATGTAAGCCAGTAGGACATATTTGTAACACAGAAGTTGAAGTATTAGTAATGTTAGATACTGACAGTTTTGTTGCTCTGCTACTAATCAGAAACACATTCATATGTGAATATAAGATAAAAAATATGTAATATTCTTTTTATGTATTAGAAAAAAATTAGAGTTTGGTTTAAAATGTAGATTACAACTAGTACAACATGATGATGCATCTAATATATATATATACATATATATACATATATGTATATATATATCCATTTGCTAATAAAAGGCACAACACAATTTTTAAAAGATAAAAATCAAACACCCAACAAGCATTTTTCAAATGCTTACTATATACCAGACATTATGCTAAATTCTGAGGATTAAAAAAAAAATAAAAAAAAAAACAAAAACACTGACTGTTTCAAGGAAGTTAGAATTCACTTTAGTTTTATTATTTCTATATCTTTTTGGTGTCCAATTTAATTTTTTTTCTCTAATGTTCAAGATATGCTCTTTTAAAGTTTTTTTTTAATTTTTAACCTTACAAACTTTCTTTTCTAGCCTCTTATCAAGTTGGCTAAAAGGTTTGCCAATTTTATTAGTCTTGTCAAAGCAGCAGCTTTTAGTTTTGAAAATTTACATTCTAATGGAGGAGAAAGACAGAGATGGATAGATATAGCTAGGTATAGACATAGATAAATGTATAAATATGCAAGCATATATATATCTATATATTTATATATCTAGATCCATTTCTATCTATATATACAACATACACACATACATACATACATACACACATACACAAGATGCATTCAGAAGAGATGAAAGATAACCTCAGAGGGAAATATTTTTACAGCTGGGAGGTATGGGAGTAGACAAAAACACCCTCTTTCCCAAGTGAACCCCAAGATTTACTAACAAGTATCCTGAGGAAGTTTTCAATGAGCAATCCTTAACTGCCTTTGTCTTAGTATTTCTTAACAGAATCCTTTGGCATTTGTATTTTGAGTTTCCCAGACATGTTCATGTAACATAAGGACCCCTGGCCATCTCTCCTCCCCTTGCTTCTTAGAAACTGTCCTGTTTCAAGGAATATTGACTTTAGATATTTTATTGGAAGTGAACTAAAGGACATAACTACAGTATCTAGTGTACTTCAGTGTATCACTTGCCTTTTATGGAACCAAAGGACTTGAGGGCTAAAGGTGGAAAATTCCTGAGTTCTGGGATTGTTCTCCTTCTCCTCTGATCTGACAAGCAGATTTCTTTAAGTGAAATCAGCAATACTCAGAACATAAATCCCTTATTTTTTCCTATAGTGGATAATCTACATTTTTCACCAACAATTAAATTATTCTAAAATATCTTTGCTTTTTATAAATAGCCTTCTTTTTTATTGTTGTTTTTATATAACATAACTTTAAATTGGAAAACAGGAAATTGGGGAGGGGGATCAGAATTTTTACAGTAAGTTTCTCTTATAAAGGATCCATTTCTCAAATATTAAGGCAACTGAGTCAAGTTTATAACAATAAGAGCCACTTCTGAGTTAATACATTTATTTATTAGAAATAGATAGCATTTTTCATCATAAGTCCTTTGAATTGTCTTGGATCATTGTATTGCTGAGAAGAACTAAATCTTACTGTTGATCATCATACAATATTGTTGTTACTGTATACAATGTTCTAATGTACTTTGCATCAGTTCATATAAATCTTTCCAAGTTAGGGTTGTTGTTGTTGTTTTTTGAGAGCATACTGCTTGTCATTTCTTATAGCACAATAGTATTCCATCACAATCATTTGCAACAGCTTGTTCCTCAATAGATGGACAGTCCCCAGTTTCCAATTCTTTGCCACTCCTAAAAGAACTACTATAAATATTTTTGTGTATAAAGATCTTTTTTCCTTTTTGTCTCTTTCAGATAGAGACCTAGGAGTGGTATTGCTTGGTCAAAGAATATGCATGGTTTTATAGTTCTTTGGGCATAGTTCCAATTTGCTCTACAGAATGGACAAATGAGTATACAACTTCACCAACAAGGCATTACTGTCTCCATTTTGCCACATCCTCTCCAACATTTGTTATTTTCCTGTTCTGTCATGTTAGTGGATCTAAAAGGTGTGGCATGATAGGCCAGAATTGTTTTTAAATTAAAACAATTTAGCATTTGTTAAGTGATTATTATGTGCCCTAGACACTGCGCTAAGTGTTAGCAATACAAATAGAAGCAAAAAAATGGATAGTTCCTGTCCTTAAGAACCTATTTTTTGGTTTGAGTCTTTTTAAATTGGAGTTTCTTGGAAGAACCAGCCTGAGGTGAGTCATCAGGAGTAGAGAGTACTTCCAGTGTGAAAAGCAGTCCAAGGTAGAGTGAGCTTCCAAGGTGAAAGAGGTTTCTATAGCATGGTAGACAAATTCTGTGCAGATGAGTGAGCAGTGCAGCCTGGAGAGGAATGAAGGTATCTTTGGCTTGGATATCCTCCTTTAGTTTGACAATCATTGATTGGGAACTTCAGAAGAGGGGTAGTTTTTTTGGAGAAAGATAATAAAGTTTCTGTTTGGATATATTGAGATTGATATGCTTATGAGACATATTTAAAATATACATAAGCAGTTAATGATTTAGGGATAAAGTTCAGGAAAGAGATATGGCTGATAATATATATATATATATATATATATATATATATATACATATATATAATACATATATATACACACATACACACACATATATATATACATATATATATATGTACACACACACATATATATATAAATCTGAAAATAATTTGCATAGAGATGATAAATGAACCCGTGGAACTATCATGTAAGACAATATAGAGGGGAAAAGGGAATAGAGATGAGGATAAAGCACTGGGAGATACCTATACTCAATGGGAATAACATGGATAAGAATCCAATGATGGAGACTGAATAAGAGAGATCAGATAGGTATGAGAGGAACTAAGGAAGAATAGTAATAAAAATTCTGGAGAGACCACCAGAAGGTGTAAATGATGCAAAGAGGTCAATAAGGGTTGAGAATTGAAAAAAGATCATTATATTTGACAATTAAGAGATTATTAGAAACTTTGAAAAGAGCAATTTCAATTGAAGAGGTTAGTGATCAACAGAGAGTTTAGAACAAAGTATAAAGGGATTTTTCAAGAAATTTGAGAAGGGAAAGGAATATGCAAGTTGAAAGTTACTGGGGATAGGGTAGGATTAAAGAAGATTTCTTTGTATTTTAAAATAAGGGAGGCAACCTTGTGTTTATAACCAAGAAGGAATTAGTAGATAGAGATTACAATTAGAGAGAGAGTTGATGATGGAGGAGGCAATCTACTGAAGAAGATGGGAGGATCAAAAGTGCATCAAGTGATCAAGTCTTTGGCAAGAAGGACTACTTCAAAGAATAGAGTGGAAGAGATATAGTCAGTAATCATAGGGGGATTTGAGATGAGAAGAAGAGAAGAGAAAGCTATCAATGAATGGACTTAATTTTTTCATATTTGAAATATGAGATAAGTGCCTAGCTGATAAGATAGAAGGAGGAGATGTTCATGGATGATTTGAAAAGAAAACAGAAATTTTGAAATAGCCATTTTAGTCAATGAGTTAGAGAAATGATTAAGCAAAAGTAAAATATCAAGATTAAGTAAGGAATTACCTTGCTTTATTGAGAGCTCAAATGAGACTAAATAACAAATGGGGAGAAGAAATAAGCAGTTATAGAGTGCCTACTACATGGCAGGTACTGCACTAAACACTTTAAATACTACTTCATTTGATCCTTACAATGATGTTCTGAATTAAGTGCTATTACCACCTTCATATTACATTGGGAAAACTGAAATAAACAGCAGTTAAATGACCTCCCTAGGAGCATACAGTTAGTAAGTATCTGAGGCAAAAATCTAGTTTACATGTGACTTGCTAGATCCAAATGGAATACTACCTTCTCCATTAAACTCTACTTCTCTGGCCAAAAGGGCTCCTCTTTTAAACTACTATAATAATTTTCTTGAATGACTCATAACACTGATAACAAAATTGCCTTATAACATAACTATTTACATGCATGTAATCTCCTCAAATAGATTCCTTGACCATTAAAGCTATATTGTATGTATGTAGCTTTGCATTCCTCAGAGTTCCTAAAATAAGGCTGAAAACTCAATGATGATTAAATGAATTATGTCAAGAAGTTTATGTTAATGATAACCTTCTAGATTTCAGATCTAGGTCTCAAATTCTGAGGACTGGACAGACATTACAGCATGAATGTATTGCTCTGGTCATCTCTTCTTCACCTCCATTTCAGAAAATGCATGCAAGGCAACGCAATAATGGTGAGTTTAAAAGGCAAATAGTTAGCAGGAGAACTGAGTACAAACAATCTCTTGTCTCATATCACCAAATAGTTAAAAAAAACCATATCACCAGACCTTCATTTTTTAATCTTTTATCTTTTTAAGCTTTGTAGCAAGAGCAACATGAATTCTGCTAGGCAAAATCTCAACTGGCGTCAGCCATTACTGTTTTAAAGCACAAATAGAAGAAAAGAAATATACATGAGGAAAATTACACAAATAAATACAGTTTTAAAAATTAATAAATCTTCACATATGTATGCCTCATTTCAAATAATTTGATAGGCAGTAATTCCAAGCTTTTATTAGCTTAAACTTCTAGTTCCCAGCTTTCTCAATAATTTAATATAATAACATTTCTTTCAAAGTCACCTACAACTGTAGAAAATCTCTTAATTCATATTTTATATAACATATTTATAGAATGTTTAAAAAATTCACAGTAGAAACACTCATTCACAGAATATTTATTTTGTAGTATTTCAAGGTGAAGTTAAATAGAAAAAGAATATTTTAAATTTAATGCAAATTGTGGCAAGATAACTCATGCCAGGTTTTATTATATGATTATGATATGTTTAAAGAAGAAATTAATCATGCTTGAATTTATCCTGGCAATGAGAAAATAGTGAATATCTTCAATCAGTCACTAATATTCAAGGATTATATGTGAAACAGAATTTACAGATATTTTTAAGGAACTGTGTGATTAACCAATAACATAATTATTCAATAAATGATGGTGTAAGGCTGTCTGCAATAGGCAAAACTGCAGAAATTTGTCTTTTGTTATTTTCCTTGCTCATTTCTTTTTGACCTCACTCTCTCATCTATTCTAAAGAGGTTGAGAGGGACTTCTACTTTTTAAAATTAAGCTTTGCATATCACCTCATTTTCAGCACTCTAATTTGAGACATCACCAACCACAGCTAAGTACTCAAATTTGCTATTTCCTCTCTTGCCTCCTCCTTTTTCAATATTTCTTTTTTACTTCTAACTCCTTCCAAATACCATTATCACTATCTTCTATCCTCCCCCATCCAACTCATTTTCTCCCATTCTCTCACTGTTCTGATTTGGATGATAGAAGCAAAATTATAGGAACAGAAGAATACAAAATAAATTTAAAAGGGAGATATTATCCAGTAATTTGTTTCTCCTAAGTAAAGGAAGTTTGGGGGGTTTTTTTGTTTAGTTTTGTTTTTAGAGATTACATCAGAGATCTAAAGTTGGGATACATCTTAGAAGAAATATTAAATGCAATATGGGTCATATACAACCCATAATGCTCTTGACTGCATTGAAACCAAATGGGACATATCCAACAAAATAAACAAAAATACAACAAATAGCATTTTATTTAAAATCAGCCAATATGTTGCTTGCAGGGATCCTTATATAGAAATTAGCAGTTAATTGAATTTGTACTGATCAAAGTAATTTTACAAATATGGAAAATGAAGTCATGTTACACATCTCCCCATATCTAATAACTGTCAGATCTTTTAGATCCTACTTCCACAACAAGATATTCTTCAAATAGAGTTCTGTGCTTAAAAGCCTTTGGTATTAAGTATATTTAGCAACAAATTTTGTTCATTCTACCTTTCTATTCTTACATCACATTATCTTCCCCTATTATCCTTAATCTCATTCTATATTTCAGCCAAATTGTTTCACCTCCTTTTTCTCAAATTCAGCATTCTTTCTGCCATTCCTCTGCCTTTCCACAAATTGTGCATTCCATCTGCAGTATCATCCTTCATCTCGGCCTCTCAGAAATTTTTATTTTTCTTTAGTATAGATATAGATTCACCCTCCTAGGTGAAGCACTTCTGATTTCCTTCCCACTCTATAGCTGTTGATTTTTTTCTTCAAACTGATTTGTATCCATCTATCTCTGAATCTATTGTATCTCACCACTACATGTAAACTCTCAAAGTGAGGGATTATTTCATTTTTATCTTTGTATGCCTAAAACTTATCACAATGCCTTCCTTACAGTAAAATCCTAAGAAATATCTATTGAATTAAACTAAATAGAATACCTTAATAAAGTGATGAAACAGAAGCCGCAAATGCCCAGATTTCAAATTTGTCATTGTCATTTTTGCATGCACTTAGTTTGAATGATTTTTGAACTTAAAAAAAAAAAACCCTCATCAAAAATGATTTTGCTTACTTTTCTACCTCACTTTATCCTGCAGCTAACTTTGCCATCAAGAAGGCTCCTATATCTAGTATCAATATTATTGCTGGACAAAACTATTTAATCTCCTAAAGAGAACAAATTCATAACATTTTCAATACTATTTGCTAGAAATCTATATTTACATGACTTTTTTTGTTAAGGAATATAGTATCTTAATATTGCTGGCTTATTTGATAACATTCCAAACTTTCATTTTTGAGTAAAAATCTAATGTTATATACTTAGAAATTTAAAAATTTACTAGCAAAATGTCATACAAACTTTTCTTTGGAAATGTTTTTATATTAATTATCTCTCTTAATCCTGTTTTTAATCACAAATATTTATACAATATTATACATACATATATATGTATATGTATATATATATCTTTTTCTATCACCAAATGAGCCAAAAATAACAATTTAGTTGCATGTAAATTTTTAGAGAAAACAATAAATTCAGATTTTAATTCTTTACCATTCTCATTTTTCTTTTTTCTTTTCCTATAAGGTATTTCATCCTAGCTGGCTTTTTTCTTTTATATTTTTACATCCTTCAACATATTTAATTCCTTCAACATTTCCATTGTCCTGGTTTCTCTATGCCCAGGACCTTGACTTTTTTTTGTCTTTCTTCTACCCTTTCTTTCATAGCTAAAATCTGGTTAATGGTAGGACAGGAACTGCCAGAATCTAGAGATCAAATAAGAATTGAGCATAAGATTTTTGGGAAGTTTCAAGGAGCAGCTAGCACTAAGTAGTCCAGACTGGGAGTGTGTATCAGAGAAGTTTGTCAGTAGGATACAAGCATAGATTAAGCATCAAACAAGGAACAATTTCTTTCTTTTTTATTTTATTTATAATTTTTTGACAGTATATATGCATGAGTAAAATTTTTTTTATAACATTATCCCTTATATTCATTTTTCCACATTATCCCCTCCCTCCCTCTACTCCCCTCCCCCAATGACAGGCAATCCCATACATTTTACATATGTTACAATATAACCTAGATACAATACATGTGTGTAAATACCATTTTTTTGTTGCACATTTTTTGTATGCACATTTGTTGCATAAATAACCTGGGTAGATAGACAGTAATGCTAACAATTTACATTCACTTCCCAGTGTTCACAAGGAACAATTTCAATGATCTGAAAAAGACGTTTGTCACACATGATTTTTAAAATCATACTAAATAGATAGAAATTCCTGTTATATTTCATGTTTGATGACAGCACTCTATGTTTTTAAATTGTTGTCTTTATTCTCTAACCTCCTATACTGTAGTGCATGTCTTCATCTGGGTGTCAACAATATAAAGAGAATCTAACTCCGTGTTAGTTGAGAATCCATAAAAACACTGAAGTCAGTTAACATAAAAAAAATTTTTTTTAAACTACAAAAACATTTTAAACCTTTACCCTCTGCCAAAAATTTGGAAGTTCAAATCTTTAATAAAACGTTTTGAGTATTTTATAGCAATAAATTGCAATAAATTATCAAAAATTAATGTTGCTCATGTTCTTTTTGCCACTTGAAAGCATGATTATGGTGCCTCCAGTGTCCCATCTTGTCTTGTGCAAATATCCATTCCCATCTCTTTATCCTTTAAGTCAGAAAAATAACTGCAAGTGTAATGAGGTTCTGTGAAAAGTAACTATATCATACCACATAGTTTTACATGTGTAAATTGTGGCATGAGCCCTGACAAAATAGTCATTAGTCTTCAAGCTCAATACTTCTGAATTCTTTGATGTTAATAACTTCTAAGAGTCACAACAAATAATAAAGCAATAGTTAGGAAATATTCAGAAAAGGCTAAAGAGAAGGAACATCTATGCTGCTCTCTGAAAGCACATAAAATAGTCGTCCACTTAGCTGGGCCTTCTCACCTTGCTACTCTCTCCTTTGCCCATCAGCCTCAGTAGACAGGACCTCTAGGTGTTGAAGAAATCTGTGCTAGAATCTCCCATAAGCCTCAGTGACCACCACCAAAATCCCCATCATTCCACTCATCAACCAACACAGAGCACTGAGATATTTAGGGTATCTACATCTTTTTAGGAGCTTAACCATGACTTAGTGAGGTTTGAATAATGTCCTTACACTTTTAAATATATTTATTAATAAATAAATATTTTTTTAAAAAGCATGTAATGCTTTTATACATATAATATCTGATGGTAATGTATCCTTTGCATCCTTTGGTTTAAATCTTTAAAAACTCACTAAAGTTTTTGACTATTTTAACTCATAAAAACAAATTTATAATAATTCATGGGACTTACATAATGATGTTAACAAGAGCACTTCGAAAATGTTCACGTTCTTTACGGGGATTTTTGCCTTTTCCTTTTGAAGATGGTCCAGGAAGATTTTCATCAAAATGTTGTTCCCGTTTTTTGCCCTTTTTTGCAATATGCTCCCTGTAGTCCGCTTAAATATATACAAAGATGATTACTAAGACAATAATGATTCACACTTAAATATTCTAAATAAAATGCTATTTTTAAAAGTAATTAATAGTTTGATAATCTGTAAGAGAATACAAATAAGTCTTTTGCAATCATATTATATTACATTTTATTTTTTTCTTTTCATAATTAAAATCTTATCTATTGCAAGAAAAAGGTTATTTAAAGATGTATCAAAACTAATCATAACTTAAGATGAAGTCATAATGTACCCAATTTTCAACATAATCTTTTATGCTTAAAATCTCAGTTAAAACTTGTGAATAAAAATATATAAAACTATTTTAGTAAATATACAGAACCATACTTAATCATTACTTCTAGGTTTAATGATATTTGCTGAACAATAAGGCTCAAAATAATGGAAAATATTTTAATGAACTATAACTTTTAGAAAATTTTTACATTTTAAGTGAAATTCCTCTAAGAAAAACTTATCCTAATTTTTCATGCAGAGAATATTAAAATACATAAATTCTCAGAATGCTCTATTTGTGATGTGACTAAGTAGTATTATAATTCATCATAGTTTCTAAAATAACAGCCTTTGTGGTATTTATAACTATATAAAAATTAGTAGATATGTTCATTTAAGAGAAAACATTTAAATGGATTTTTTTCTATTAGAAAAAATGGCATGACTGTGACCCAACTTTATTGATTTACTGACCATATTTGCCATGATCTGTAAATTTTTCCTTGAAAATTTTCTCTAAATTTAAGTTAGAAATGAGGATCTTACCAGGAGATCGTTCATTTTTAATAGTGAAGTCTTCTTCATCTTCCTCGTCTACTCTCAATTGGAATGAAGGAGCTGCCTGTTGCCATTGGGGTTTGGAACTTATCTAAAAATAATGAATAAAGTCTTTAAGAGACAGTAGTATAATTATGAGTCTATTTAAATTTTTTCATGAAATCTGAGATGTTATTAATAATAAAGTATTTTCAAAAGTAATTTCAAAATAAGTGAAACTGATAGCGATACTAGAAGAAGAGAACAGACCAACAGATTGAATTATATATGTGAAAGTTCTAAGATACATTACCAAAATCACTGCAACTGGTCCACACAAGTAATCCTTTAGAGTCTAAAAAAGGAGTTTCAATAGCTAATATTTGTGTACATGGGTCCTTCATATTTTGCTACAAAAGTTCTAGAATTCCCCTAGCTACTATTGATCATGTTTACTCCATTCCTTAAGGGCAGTTAGGTGGTACAGGGAATAAAGTACTTGGCCTGGAGACTGGGAGACATCTTCCTGAATTCAAATATGGCTTCAGACACTTGCTGTATCATCCTGGATGAGTTACTTAACCCTGTTTGCCTCAGTTTCCCCATCTGTAAAATGAGTCAGAGAAGCAAATGACAAACCACTCCAGTATTTTTGCCAAGAAAAACACAAATAGGGATTACAAAAAAGTCTGAAATGACAGCACCAACAATAGGTTGAGAAATCCACTGTTCTCACTATTCCTACTGAATAAGAATAATCACAACAAAAGAATGGGTGGGCTGGGAAAGGAAAGAACAAGTACCCTAGAAGAAAGCAGACTTTAAAAGAAAATAAACAAGAGAAAATAATAATAATAAAAAAGAAAATACCACATGGAGAAGAATGCCTTTTTTAGGTTTTTCAGATTTTAAACTCCATTCAATCTACCAAAAACCAACCAAAATTGGCCTTGCTCTGACCCTTATACAAGATTAAGAAGGCAAAGAAAAGAATTCACCATTACTACCATTATCACTATCTGTCCCTTAAATATTATTTGCTAGAGGGAAACTCTTTCTCACCAATAAATACCATTTGCTGCAAATAGTATATTATACTACCTTATACCTGTATTATAAGAACTAACCCTTTTCTTCTACTAGGCACTGTGAATAATTAGGATAAGGAAAATAACTAAAGAATTCCACAAGAATAAAATCTTGTGACCCCAGAACAAATATATCATAAAATCTTAAATTAAATTTTCGGCCCTAAAATCAGGAGAATCTGAGTTCAAATCTGGTCTCAGACACTCAACAATTCCTAGCTGTATGAGCCTGAGCAAATCACTTAACCCCAATTGCCTCAGCAAAAATAAACAAACAAACAAATAAATAAATAAATAAAAATAATTAAATTAAATTTCAAAATAGTTCCTCATCTTGCCATTCCTAATTTCAGGGGCTCCTCAGAGCATAATCTGTATTTTCCTCTCAGCTTTTAACCTATTCATATATCATAGACATTCACTTTCCCTTTACACTCTTGCACAGGATTGAAAACTCAGGAAAAAATCAACATGTTGAGATAAACCTGAATTGACAGAGGGAGGGTGTCCAGGATTAAAGAGTGATTGTCCTATTAAAAATGTAATATTTTGCTGCTGTTTTTTAGCATAGGGCACCAAATTTTAAAAAGAAAACTGATTTAAAAAAAAGAAAAAAGAAAGAAAACTGATAATCTTGAGAACATATAGAAGAGGAAAACCAGGATGGCTTAGAGATTATTTTAAAGTAATGAAATTTACTTTAAATGATTGAAGATGTCCAGCTTTAAAAGGAAAATACTCAATGTAAACATGATAGCTGTTTTCAAATATTGAAGAGCTGTTATGTGTAGAGGAAATAAAATCATTCCAACTGGTCTTAAAGAAGAGACCATGTGGAATAATGGGTAAAACTCATAGCAAACTTGGATCTGATGTAAAAAAAACAGACAAAAAAAACCCTTCCTAAAGTTGAGAAATATTTAAAAGTGAAATGGGTAGACTTGTGCCATCATGGAGTTCCCTTCACTGGAGAGCTTAAGCAAAGTCTGGCATGTGATTGAAAGCATACTTGTTAAGGTATTAGTTGTGCTTGAGAGTTGTTGAGCTCCATTGATGAAATTATGTGATAGGGTTAGATTTATCGAGTATGATAGAGAGCAATATAAATGTGAGATAAAGCCAAAAAGATGAATAAAAAGATCAAAATTAAGCCCTCAAATCAAAGGAATTAGGAGACACCATATGCTTTATTCTTCATTTCAAATGTAGTTGCCCTTGGAGAAGATCAAAAATTTTAAATGAAACAAAACATCTTCAGTCATAACATTGTGTTAACATTAATATTCAAATAAATATCTAAGTTTTCAAATGACAGTAGTTTAAAAAAACTAAAGTGATATTTTCTTAAATTTCTATAGGTAAAGACTTTTGTATTGCTTTTAAATATTTGAAACTATGTACATTAGAGATTTTGATCATGTACATGTATTTCAAGATGCCAAATAAAAGCATCTTAGATTTCAAATCTATAGATAATTTTATTGATTAAAAATATTTGGGGAGGATATTATGTTTGAAATTTAAAAATTTTTTAAATTTTTGCATCTATTTAGTATATATATATATATATATATATATATATATATATATATATATATATATTATAGCTACTTATTTGTATAGTAGTTGTGTTCCTTCCAAAAAATGTAAGTTCCTTGAGGGAAAAGAATATTTGGTGATTCTTCTTGTTTTTAATCCTTAGAAAATGCAGAGAGCCTTGAACATGGGGCCTCTATTTTTTTCTCAATTACATACAAACAAAATTTTTTTGTTTCTTTCTAAATTTTGAGCACTATATTCTCTTCTTCCCTCATCTCCTACCTCCTTGACAAAGTGTACAATTTGATATAGATTACAAATGTACAGTCATGAAAAATATTTCCACATTCGAAGTGTTTTTCCAATGAGATATTTCACATTTGTTTCTATTTTTTTCATTTTTTTAAATTTTGTTTTACAGTTTTTTGGTGTCTTATGGAATCATTAGTTTCTACTTGCTCAATTCTATTTTTTAAGGTATTATTTTCTTCAAGTTTTTGTACCTTTTTTTTTTTTCATTTGGCCAATTCTATTTCTTAAATTGTTCTTTTCTTCAGTGAATTTTTGTGATCTCTTTTCCAATGTGGCTAATTCTGCTTTCTGAGGTGTTTTATCTTCAGTGGATTTTCATCTATCTTTTATCATTTATTCAATTTTTTGTGCCTCTTTTACTAAGCTGTTGATTCTATTTTCATAATTTTCCTGTATCACTCATTTCTTTCTCCAATTTTTTTCTTTACCTCTCTTATTTGATTTTAAAAAACTTTTTTGACCTCTTCCAGGAATTATTATGCAGCTGTTTTGACTTCCTTGTCTTCTGAATTTGTGTCTTTATCTTCTCTGTCACCATAATTAACTTTCTATGGTCAAATTATTTTCTTGTTTGCCCATTTTCCAGTTTATTTCTAAATTTTTGACTTAATGTTAAAGTTGGGCCCTAAACTTCAGGACTTTTATGTTGCTATTTTCAGAGCTAGTTCTACAAGTTTTTGTTTGTAGGGATGATCAAGGGAGAGGTATGGTCACTGCTCTTCCAGTCTGTTTTCGGGTCTTTATCCAAGAAAGGACCTTGTTCTCCTATAATCACCAGTTCTAGCACTCCTCCTGTACCTAGGATTTTGACGAGGTTCCTCACACTCCTTCAGTCACAATTGCTAGTGTTTCCCTCTGTCTTAGAATTGATACAATGTCCTTATTCCCCCATGAGTAACAACAAGTACTTCTGTCTCATAACTTCAATCCAGGACCCTTGCTTGCTTCTCTGTAGCCACAAGTGCTATCATTCCTTTTGGCCTGGGACTTCAATTGGGAACTATGTATGGGCAATGCAACAGGATAAGGAACCCAGCACTAGCTAAGGACCCCTGCAATCTCCTTACTGAGTTGTCCAACACCTCTCCCAGTCCTTGGGATGAAAGCTTCCAAATGCAACCACCTTAAAGTCAGCTTCAGGCTTCCTGGGGGCATAGCCTGTGCTGTGCTTCTGCCTTGTGTTCCAAGCCCATTAAACCACCACCATAATGAGACAGACCTTTCCCAGTGACCTCTTAAGTTGTTTGAACCAGAAAATTTCTTTACTCAACCTTTTGTTTGCTCTGCCACTCCAGTATTTAATTTGAGGCTATAGTTTAGTTTGGAGGAGAATTTGGGAGAGCTCAATTGAGGGCTTCTCTTATCTACCATCTTGGTTCTATCTCCAACATGCCCACTTTGAGTATTCTCTTTTCCTACCTTTCCAGTCCACTAATCATAGACTCTCTGATTCAGTGACACTGACCCACATGTTATTTCTTTTTCCTAAGACACTCTAAATACTACCACATCTTTTCATTAATTGTAACCAATAACTACATGTCTGCCCTTCTTCCTTCTGTCTACATGGGGAAATGATACACTTATATGTGGGTTCTCTTCTTAAAAGAATATAAATTTTGATTGCTTAAACTCATAAGATATCTTGGGGTTAGTGGCTAGATTTTTTTTCCTCTTCCCTACTTCTTTATTCAATTTTTTAAAATAAAAACTAGAACAATCAACTCTTCTGTCCCATGTAATTTCATTTGATTCCTTGAAATAGAGCTCTAGAAAACAAGACTTTGAGCCCATCAGATTAAAATGGAAATACTTAACTATTTCTTTAAGCCCAAATCACACTGGCTCTCACTGACTGGCCAATAATAGCTTCCAGTCCAAGACTCAATTGGTCATTGAGTTTTAATGCATCCAAGTGAGTGTAAATAGCAATTGTTTCTATTCTCGACAGAAACCCTGAAGACCTTCCCCCCAGACTGATTTTTTTTTTTCTGAGTAAGCAAACTAAGCCATCTTTTGCCTAATTCCTTATCTAGCCTAAATCACTGAATATATATTGTCTCACATCTGGGAAAGACTTTAGCTTAAAAAGGCCAAAGTCTTTCTCTGCATCTGAGACCATCTCTAGTTATTCTGAACTCTGTCTTGCCACTAGATCCAGATAACTAAAGTAGAAAATGAAGCTGATGCTTTTGCATAGCCCTATTTCACTTAAATCTAATTCATTTGCAAGTCAAAATATGATCTTCCTGATGTCATTGATTCTTTTTGAAAAACAAAAGACAAAAAATAACCGTCACCAAACCCTGAAATTCCCTCCCAGAAATCTTTATTTCTTGGCTTCCTTAACTTATCTGAATCTCAACTAAAATCCTACCTTATATGAGAAGCCTTTCCTCCAAACCCTCAAGAATAATGCCTTTCCTCTGTAATTACCTCCAATTGTCCCTTAATATATCTTGTTTAGACATCACTGTGTACATATTATCTTTCCTTCAATGAAACTCCTCTTATGAGTTTCTTTAGGCCAGAGACTATTTTTGCCTTTCTTTGTAGCATCAAAATTTAGCAATGTCATCTATAGTACTCTCATTTTAAAAAAAATGCCAGTTGACTTTACATGTTCAAAGTCACAAATATGGCTGGCAGCTTTTCAACCTATTAACATTTATTAATTCTTTACTATGAACCAGATATTATACTAAGCACTGGAAATTGTAATTTGTTGTTATTGTTTGCTGTTTGTCCTTCATTCTGGAAGAGGACCAATGACATCAGGAAAGTGATGTCCTGACTTGCAAGAGAATTGTATTTAAGTGAGGCAGGGCATGCAAAGTAACCAGAGATTCCAAAGGAACCAAAAGGCAGTCCATGCCTTCAAAGAGTTCACCATCTACTCAAGAAGACACTAAACAAACGTATATATGTAATTGTTTATATATGTATATTTGCAAATGTTTTTATATTTATATTTATATATTGAAACACACACTATGGAAAAAGGAAAAATAGGAAATAATGAAAAGATTGTTAAGTACTAAAATTAAGAGATGTTGGAAAAGGCTTCTTATATGGTGGTATCAAATTAAAATAGAAATGAGAGACTATTAAACTATATATAAGGATTCCTGCAGGCTGCATATTGACTTAGAAAATCACAAACCACATGTTAACATTTTTTATATTCAATTGTATTTTTATTTATTTTATAAAATACTTCCCGATTACATTTTAATCTGGTTACTGGAGATGGGGCATAGAGAGCAGGAAGCAGTTTGACACTTCTAAAGAAGATGGGACTTTATTTGGGATTTAAAGGATGCCTGAGATAATAATAAGAGGATATGATGAAAGAGAACATTTCAATTTGGGGACAGCCAGTAGAGTCTCAGAGTCCTGATTTTTAATCTGATGCTCTTTTGACTATTTGCCCCTATCAAAAAAAAATTATATTTGGAATGGACAAAGCTTTGTGAAGTTTTGTGGGATGGCCTGTTTAGATTTGTGATGAAATTACTGTGGGGTTCCAGAGAGTGTAGAAACTGACTCCCATTGCAGATTTGGTCAACAAAAATGAAGTATTTAATATGTACCAGGTACTATGTTAATCATTAGAGATATTAAAAAGGCCAAAAAATAATTAGAGATATAAAAAAGGCAAAAACAGTAATTTCTCAGCAGTTTATAGTTTGAGAGAGAGTTGCTAGAACACTGATTTGCCTTGAGTCATATAACTAGTATGTCATAAACAGGACTTAGACCTGAGTTTCCTGATTCCCAGGCCACCTATCTACCCACTCTGTCATGTGTAATGTTTTATGCATAGTTACTATTTCAGATAGAATATTTAATTAACCCCATTTCCTAAACCTTCTGAGGAATTAGGTTTTCGTAATTTTTTCTCAAGAAATTTGAAATATATAATTTCTTTAAAAGCTAATTTAGTATGAAGTGATTCAGGCCAATTCTAACAAATTTATGATGGAGAGGCATCTGCATCCAGAAAGAGAACTTTGGGGACTGAATGTGGATCACAGTATAGTATTTTCACCTATTTTTTTTGTTGTTTGCTTGCTTTTTGTTTTATTTCTCATTTTCTCTCCTTTCTGATCTGATTTTTCTTGGGCAGCATAAAAATTGTGGAAATATGTATAAAAGAATTGTAATACATGTTTAACATATATTGGATTACTTGCTGTCTAAGGGAGGGGGGGAAAGTAAAAAGCTAAAACAAAAGCTAATGAAGTTGTTTTCTTAATTGAGAATCTCTGAGCTTATTTCAAATTTGAAAACTTATTATCAATATTGAAGAAAATATATAAGAAAAACATGCAAATTACCGGTGCCAACTGTGGCAAAAATTTGGTTGGTGTTTTGCTTCTTTCTTTACCTGGTGTTTTCTCCTATAGGGGAAATAAAGAAAACCAAAATTGTTTAGTATGAAAATAATAAAGTCATAGGTCAATTATACAAATGTATAGTGTCTTCTAATTTAATATCCAGTATCCATTATATACACTTCCTTTAGAGAAGAAGGAATCTAAAAGCATAACCAAGGCCAATCTTATGCATTTTTTTTTTTTTTTTTTTACAAATCCAGTTTGTCTTAGGAAAGCTCAATCCTTGGGCCCCTTATTTTTCAGTGGTGGTCTTTTAACACCTGACCTACTTTGGTAGGTCATCCTATGGGATGACTTGCCTTAAAGGTTTATCTAGGAGCATTTCCTACCCAAAATACCTATGTACAGCCCAGAACCTCTGCCATTTTCATTTTGCCCTGAGCAATCATTAATTGCAATACCTAGAAGGCTCCATCTAGGAACTCTTTACCTTCCTTAGTGACACTTATACTTTCAGCTTGATCTTCTCTCACCAATTAAACTTATTTGTCCTAAATTTCTTCCCATTCTTTATAAACCCAATGTGATCATTTACCATCTTGTGAATTACTTTATATAAATGGGACCACTTAATTTTGTGGGAGTAAAGATGAAAACTTCATCAAACAAGAACAAAAATAAAAGATAACCTGGAAATTCCATGATAGAGATCATGACTTCAGCTCTATTTTCCTAGCCAGTTGAACATCTCCCTACTGGATGTTCTACCTTCATCTCAGGTTCAATGTGTCTAAATCCAAACGCTTTATCCAAATCACAAATCCAAAACACATTAAAGGCTCAGTCTTTTGTGACTACTCAATTTCTCTCATACCTCACATTCAGTCAGTTATCTCAACTATAGATCTTCAAAATATTACTCAAATTTGTGCTCTTTCCAGTTTTATTACTATTAACCCATTTTAAGCCTTTAATATCATTTGGAATACTTTAACGGTCTCCTAATTGGTCTCTCCCTTCCATAACCTATTTTTTACTACCTTCAGGATAATCTTCCTAACATATCATCCCATCCTCCTTCAAAAATATTCAATTGCTTCTCTGAATCAGACAATAAAATATTAACTTCTAAACCCAGAAGTCAAGGCTCTACAAAATTCAACTCATTTAAACAAACATTTATTAAGTATTTATACCATAAATCACTATTGATCAGAGAAATACAAATTAAGACAACTCTGAGATACCACTACACACCTGTCAGATTGGTTAAGATGACAGGAACAAATAATGATGAATGTTGGAGGGGCTGTGGGAAAACTGGGACACTGATGCATTGTTGGTGGAGTTGTGAAAGAATCCAACTATTCTGGAAAGCAATTTGGAACTATGCCCAAAAAGTTATCAAACTGTGCATACCCTTTGATCCAGCAGTGCTACTACTGGGCTTATATCCCAAAGAAACACTAAAGAGGGGAAAGGGACCAGTATGTGCCAAAATGTTTGTGGCAGCTCTTTTTGTAGTGGCTAGAAACTGGAAGATGAATGGATGTCCATCACCTGGAGAATGGTTGGGTAAATTATGGTATATGAATGTTATGGAATATTATTGTTATGTAAGAAATGACCAACTGGATGAATACTGAAAGGCTTGGAGAAACTTACATCTACTGATGTAAGTGAAATGAGCAGAACCAGAAGATCATTATACACTTCATCAATGAGGATGTATTCTGACAAGTTGTATAGGATGATTATTTTCATATAATCAATATTCATACTTTACTTTTATTAATAAGTCAATGCTATAAAACAGCAATATAAAGAATATCTAATCCAGTTCCACTTGAGCAATGATGAACAGAATCAGCTACACCCAGAGAAGGAACACTGGGAACTAAGTGTAAACTTTTGCATTTTTTGTTTTTCTCCCCAGGTTATTTTTACCTTCTGAATCCAATTCTTCCTTTGCAACAACAACAACAACAACAACAAAAAATTTGGTTCTGCACACATATATTGTGTCTAGGATATACTATAACATATTTAATATGTATGGGAATGCCTGCCATCTAGGACAGGGGGTGGAGAGAAGGAGGGGAAAATTCGGAACAGAAGGGAATACAAGGGATAATGTTGTAAAAAAAATTACCTATGCATATGTACTTTCAAAAAATGTTATAATTATAAAATTAATTTTAAAAAAGTATTTATACCATCTAAGATATTGTACTGTTTTAGGGATAGAATGACAAAAATGAAAGTTTTTTTTCTTTAGTGGAGTTTATTCAGTTCCTATGTTTTCAAATAAACATTTCAATTTTATCTCATCCTATTTCACCATGTGAATTCTATCCTAATCAAACCAGATGACTTTTGTTGTTGTTCAGTCATTTTAATTGTATCTGGTTCTTTATGACCTCATTTGAGGTTTTGATGTTTTTGTTTTGGGGTTTTTTTGTTTGGTTTTTGTTTTTTTTGGCTAAGATATTGGAGTGGTTTGCTACTTCCTTCTCTGGAGCAAAGGTCAAGTGACATGTGAGCTTGGATGTTCCTGAGGCTGGATTTGAATTCAGGCCTTCTTGTCTCCAAGTCTAGGGCTCTATCCACTAGGCAACTTAACTGTCATTTGCTAATCATATCTTGTCCTAAATTTACTATGTTGGTGTCTTCCCTATCCTCATATAAAGAAAAGTTGTGGTTTTTTTTCCTTATAGCTCAAGTCTGTTGAAATTATTTCCTTTTTTCAGTCCTCAGATTACATAGTATCTCTTGTATTAAGTCCTTATTAATTCCAGCAGGTATAAGAATTTTAACCTCTTCAAAATCTTTTATACTTCTTCATTATAATTTACTAATCACAATTCTTGTTCACCAGTTCTCACTTGGGTCAAATGCTATAGCTTCCTAGGATTACAAAATCATAATTGGTCTCTCTATATCCTGTCTCTTCCATATCCAAACTACCTTTGACATCTCAGTATCAAAGTGTAATTCCCGAAGCACATTTCTGACCATGTCACTCCCCTACTCAAGAATTAGTGGCCTTGTATTGCCACTAAATAAATAAGATAAAATTCAAATTGTTCTGGCTTTAGCATTTAAAGTTCTTTAAGGCTCCAGTCTATCTTTCCAAACTTATTTTATATTACACCCTTTCACACACTCTACAACCAGACAAACTGATCTTTGAGCTCTCTCACACATGAGATCCAAGAACTCCCCTTTCTGTGTCTCGGTACTACAGTTTCTCATGTCTGGAATTAGATCTCTCTTAAAAATCTTAACTTCCCATAAAGTTCAATTCAATATTGCCTCCCACCTTAGAAGTCTTGCCTCAACCTCCCAGTCTAGTCCCTCTCTCCTTTCCTTCCCAAACTGCCTTATAATTGACCAACTGAATCTTGGTCTGGGACCTATTATTGGCCAAACAATGAGAGCCAGAGTGATTTGGGTTTAAGGCATGGTCCTTAAAAAAGAAATATAGGTCCTAAGAAATTAAAAAAAAAAAAAACAAAAAACTATTTACATTCCTTTGGGCTGAACACCCACAGGTAAAGGTATGATTTCCTATGAAGAAAGGAAGGGAAAGGAAAGGAAGAAGAAAAGAGAAATGAAAGAAAGGCAAGGGAAGGGAAAAGAATGGGAAAAGGGAAGGCATGAGAAGGGAAAGAAAGGAAAGAGAAGGGAAGGGAAGAGAAGGAAAGGGAAGGAAAAGAAAGAGAAAGGAGGTAGAAAGGAAGGTCGATAGGAAGGAAGGAAGGGAGAGAGGGAGGGAGGGAGGAAGAAAGAAGGGAATTTCATGATCTCTTCATGAACAAAGAACACATAACAACTGCCTTATAATTACTTTACATTTAGTTGTATACAGGTTGTTTTCCCCAACAGAGTGCAAGCTCCCCAATTATAGGAACTTTCATTTTTGTCTTCATATCCCCAGGACCTAGCACACAGTAGGTGCTGAATAAATACTTGTATTTATGTCTTGATTGATTATCACATATGACTATACCTAGAATTCTCTTCTGCACCTAAAAATGACATATTATATTATAATTACTTTCAAAAACCAGTGTACAATAGTGTGAAAGAACCAATTCTGCCATTTGCATGTAAGACAACCACTTCATTTTTATGTGAGAATCATTATACCTATAGCATAGTTGAATTGGATGCTACAATTTATGTAACTCAATTGGAAAAAAACTAGAAATTGTGACCCCTTATCAATATTCTGCATGATCCTCAAGACAGTTGTATAGGATGACTATTTTCATATAATCAATATTCATACTTTACTTTTATTAATAAGTCAATGCTATAAAACAGCAATTTTTAGATTATGAAGTACACACACATTTAGAAAATAGTACAAAGTAACCTTCTAAAGGGCAAGCAATATTTCGTTTTTGTCCCCAGTATCTAGCCTTTATATAATTGGCTCTCAATAAATGTTTGCTGAAGTAGACTTAATGTAAAAAGCAAGTTCTAAAATATTTAAGGTTCTAGAACCATAGTAAATTGACATTTTGAATGCCATCTAGTCCAACCCCTTCCTTTTATAGATGAGAAAACTAAGGCCCAAAGTCATACAGATCTTGATGATAGAGCCTAGTCAAGCCATAGTAGTTATTATCATAATTTTATGACAATTAACAAACTGTATGAAACTCATTGAAAAATGTTTATCTTTAAAACTGAGAGAACTGCAATTAAGACCTAAAATGTCTGATTTGGTTTATATTTTAAAATTAATATTAAAATGAAAACAGCTGCATGTTGTTTATATTTCTTTTTAAATATCCTACTAAAAAGAATTGAAAGTATACTTTCCTATTCTTGATGATGCCATCTCAGGTTAAACTTTCCACTAATGAGAAGAATATATTAAATTTTCCTTCAACAAAAATGCTTTTACCACTGTTCACATTTTCAAACAGAATGAATATATAAGTAAATTTCAAACAAAAAGCACATTTCATTTTCTGAAGTTAAATCCATTCTGTTTACTAAGGCATAATTTATTCTTTTCTGAAAGAAAGGAAAACTGGTCTAGATTATTATAAACAAAATAATTAATTTTTATTATTATAATCATCATATATACATTATATAACATATATTTTTATAATTATAAACAAAATAAATGCCCAGAGATCATTAAAAATCACATTTCAACTAAAATGGTGTGAGAATGCCCTCTACTGTTTTAAAAAAATAATAGCATATCATTTTGTAGGTTCATACCAGTTCCTCTCAGAAGAATATCCTAACAAAAGATAATTCAGTATTATGTGTTAAGTGTTAGGGGATTTCTCCCTTTATCATCACAATATTCACAAAAATGAAATGGAAACATTTCTGAAATTAAATATTTAGAGTTAGTCAAATGAAGAAAAAGAGATTAATGACATTTTCAAGATCACCCAGTGGCAGAGCTCAGCTGATGCTCAAGTGGTATCATACACAACCCATTCTAGGAAAGTATCCAAAGTTTTTAAAAGCTTCTCAGCTGGCATAGCTTTTGAGAACCTAGGCTCCCTTCCATGGCATGATGAAGCAAAAGAGTAATGGAGTTTTACTTTAATTGCAAATTTTAAAAATGTATTAGCTTGTAGGTGTTTTTAAAAATCTTCACTTTCTCCTACATCCTACTCCTCCACAATTGGAAAAGGTCATTTTATCAGTGTTCTCAAAAATATTTGGTTGTGATCAATCAATAAAAGCATTTATAAATGCTTACTATTTTCCATGTACACTACTAAAGACCAAGGATATAAAGTTAAAAAAAACCCAGTCAAAGAGCTCATAATCTTTGTGGGGGTGGGGATACTATGTGCATCAATAGGTACATACAAGATCTATACAAGTAATCTCAAGAGGGATAAGGTGGGGGGACTAGGAAAGGCCTCCTGGAGAAATGGTATTTGAGCTGAGACTTTAAGGGAAACAAAAAAACTAGGTGACAAGGATGTTAAGATGAGCCTTCCAGGTATAGGACACTATTCAATGGCACAAAAAAGTTATGGAGAATTTTGAGGAATGACAAGTAGACCAGTGTAGCTGAATTGTTGAGGGCATAAAGGGGAATAAAATGTTAAATACACACACACACACACAAACACACAAGTACACACACACACACATACACAAAGAGTTAGGTTATAATGAAATTCAAATGCTAGAGAAATCTCTATTTGAACTTGGAGATACTATGGAGCTCTTGTCTCTTTTGGTAGCTGAAGTGGAGAATGGATTATAGCTGAGAAAGATGAGACATGTAGGCTAGGTTGGAAGACTATTGCCATAGTACAGACAATAGATAATAACAGTAATGCAAGAAAAATTCAATTATTAGAAAATTCTCAAACAGAAAAAGCAATTAATGAAATCCACTAATCGACTATACAATTAACATTTATTAGTTATCCACAGAGTGCAAAGTACTGGAAATAAAAAGACAAAAATGAAAAAGTCCCTTCCCTCAATAAGTTTACATTTTAGTGTAAATTCTTATTTAAAAATAATCTACTTGTGATTAAAAGTATGTGATTTTACATTCAAACCATATGGGTACTTTTTACACTGCTCAAGTTCACAATGTCTCTATCTACCCAGTAGATAGTCTTGGATATTTGATCTGACCAAAAAGGCATCAACTTATTGTTTGCAACCTGGAATTTGGACTCTTCAAATTTATCTTATTTGTCCTTAGACAATAAGCATATACATCATCATTTGGCTCAGTAGAGTCTGCTGGACTATCAAAGGTGTGCTCTGATGAGAATCTAGCAGCCAGGATAGCACCGACACCCCATACGATGAAATATCAGAGTAAATGGAGATTTTGCTAAATGATATGTTACTAGATAAGTAAACCAACATTCTATCATTTTTCATCAAAAATTCACAATCTAATGAATACAAGTCAAATTTTAAATAAATATTACCTTAGGTTCTGATAGAAATGAAGCATGAAGCTTTATAGGTAATTATAGATTACAAATACCCAAAAGTATAAAGTTGCCCAATTTATAAAAAGATGATTATATGGCATCAACAGAGTTTCTAAAGTAAAGCAAGTTGCTAGGCATTATTATAGAAACTCTGTTTAATTTGCATGATTATGATGGTTATGATTCACTTTTTATAGGGAGTCATTTCATAGGTCAATCAATTACTCCACTGAATTTAAAGTAAGTTTTATGATAGTACTACTGCTTGATACCATAACCTGATGAAAATCTGTCTCAACCAAAGAATGAAGTCCTTGAAAGCCACAGGGAGAATTTAAGTGACATTATACAAAGTGGATGAGGATATCTGGTCATTCCTCAGTGAGTGGTAACCCAGGGGAGAGCAAATCCAGCCAAAGTCCTGACCCTTGGACTCTTCTATCAACTCCATCCTATCAGGAGGAAGACTTTATGAACTTCAAAGGGTCTGAGGATTTAACTTTTTCATCATCATTCCAGGAATATTTGAAAGGTGATTTCTTTCATTTGGCAGCAATGTAGATTTAAGGAGCCAAAAACATACTGGACACATTGAGAAAAGCAGATTTGGGGTAGTAAAATTACAACTTGTCAAAGGAGAACTTCTCAACTACCCTCCTTCCATTGTTCCACCCAAACAGTAGAAAAGGACTTCCTCCAGCTTTGTGAGTCATCACTTCTCTACCAATGGGCTTGCTAAGCTTTCATCCTGGACTCTAGATACCTGTGATGGAGACTATACCCAGTTTGGGGAGATATATTATATCAATTATATCACTCTGGTACACCTCCATTTCTAAAAGCTCACCCTAACTGACTAATTGAAATCAATGGGGGAAATTTTGGAAGTTTATGTGCTCCAGCATTGGGTAACTTCTCCATGGGCTTATTTTTCAGGGTTATTTTGTGAATCTCAAGAGGCAAGTTAATAGCTGAATTCTGGGGACCCAATCTATTAGTGTGAGTAAGGGTCAGAGAGTAGCTCCAAAACATGTTCTACAGATATATTGATTTCTATTTGGCAACAACTATGCTTAAATAAAATATAGGAAAGAAAAGGATGGGACTAGATGAAGAAGAATTGTAGATCATCGTAGTATGGTTGAAGTGTCCTGGCTTCTGAATTAGGACACTTGGATTATAATTCAGTTTCTAGTGAATGTACAGCAGGTACACTTCTAGCAGCTAGGAATATAGAGAGCTTAAAGTCTAACTGATGGTGAGATACTTTTCCTCCTTTAGACCCTAAGTTTCTCATTTGTATACTGAAGGGTCTGGACTAGATATGCCCAAAGGCTATCTTTTGATATTTTTTTATTCAAATAATATTTACAGATAGAATGTAAAATTCTTGAAAGCTGAGCCCATTTCTTTTTTTTTTTTTTCTTATTTTTCTTTTTCTTTTTTATATCCCCAGCACTTGGCACAAAGGTGCTTAAAAATGCTTGTTAATTAATTAATGTGATCTTCAGTCAAAGGTAAGGATATTGGCACTAGAAGGTTGAACTTGCAGAATATTAAGGGAAAGAAAAATCTAAAATAATGGAATAATTTTGCTTTGTGGAATTCTGGCAAACAATGGGAATCCAATATTCATTGGGTAGGGTTTGTGGTGCAGTGGTCTGAGGCCAGATGGAAGAAGGTGACATTAAAGAGGGGTGAAAAAGAATAGTCCTTTAATCACTGAATAGGTATCTCTTCAAACCGAGACCCAGGAAAAACCTTAGCTTAAAAAAGCCAATGTTACCCACTACACAGAAGGTTGCCATCAGTGACTTGCCACTGGACTCTGGTAATTCTGGGAAAATGATGATTTTTGCACAGCTCTGTCTCACTTAAGTCCAATTCACCTGAAGATCACCTTGTTGATGATATCCCTGGTCCTCTTCGAGAAGAGGGACAATGAGAAAAGGGAGTGAGAGAGAAGTGGCTGATCCCGACACTTTTCCGTGTCAACCCATATAAGTTCTCTCTGGATCCCAGTTTGTTCATTTGTAAAATGGGTTTCAAGCAGCATGGTGGACTCGAATCAGGAACATCTGGATTCCAATCCTGTCCCAGACACTAACATTATCTGTGAATGACTGGACACCTTCCCTGGGCTCGCTTGCTTCCTCTGTACAATGAGGGGGGCACTCTAAAACCTGTAGAGGCACGACCTATGCTCCCTCCAGCTCGAGGGGAGTGCCAAGACTAGCTGAGCTCCCCGCTGCCCACCTTGGGACGCCACACTTTGGAACCCTCGGGTCCCGCGACTGGAGTTCATGGGGTAGGTAAGATCACTCCCCAGCGTAATCCGCTTGCCCATCTCACCTTATCTTTGCTCATGGTCAACGAGGAAGCCCTGGGGGGCTGGCAAGAGGCGGGGAGGAGAAGGAAGAGCAGAAGGAGAAGCGCGGAAGAGCGGCTGAAAGGTCGCTCCCTCCAGAGGCACTCAAGAGACGAGACCGAGACCGAGACCGAAACCGAGACCGAGACCTAGAAGGGGACTCAGACGACCCGCCAAAGAACTCTGCTCGCTAGCAGTGTTGTGGCTGGAGCTGGACCGTTGCTAAGAAACATCCCGACTCTGGCGTTGGCTGGGTGGGGGGAAGAGCGCGTGCGCCCCCGCCTTTCAGAATCTTCCCGGGGCGGGGGCTAAAGAGACTACCCAAGTGATGGGGAGTCGGGAAGTTCCCAAGTTCAAAACCAGTCTCAGTCACTTAAAACCCTAGTGCAAGTTACTGCATCTCAACTTCCTCATCTGCAAAATGGGGATGATAATAATAATAATTTCTGTACGGAACCCCAACAACTCCCTCCTCCTCTTACTACACCCCACACGCCTAGCGTGCCCAGATCTCTTCTGTGGCAGCCTCTTCCAGCTTCCTCTGCTACAAGGAGGCCCTTAGGGGACTGATGGAATGAGAAAACTGCGATAAAAATCTCCATAGGGTGTGTTTCAGCTATGTAGCTCAAGCTTGCAATGACTTAGGAAGGTTAGGGTAGGCAGACTTTGGATTCGTTTATGCCTTCCGTTCCCTTTTCATGTTCCAAAAACTGACTCTGAAATCTTTTCAAAGGATCATAAAGCAAGCTGGAAAGATGAGGAAGATGAATCCTAGGAAGTTTAAGCAGCTCCCCAGGACTGAGCATCAGAGGTGGGTCTTGAAATCAGATCAAACTCCCTAGCCAGTGATTTTTCCATTGTGTCATGCTCATGACTCTTAAAACACAGAATGTTAATAAACTTGCATCATTTCCCCTTCACTTGGTCTCCCAAATATGTGTTTTCTGGATTTTCTTATTTTGCTTGGTTTCTCTGTATATTGATGGGGGCCATTCATACCTAACTTTTCCCTTAGCTCTGGCTACTTAACTGGTCACAGGGCTTGAATGAGATGGGAATCAAAAATTCCATTCATTCTGATGAATTGGAGAACACCAGGCTCCTGATTCCTAAGAACTTTCATGTCTTACCATGAGCTCTGAAGTCCCACATTATCATCTGTTACCTATACAACCTAAGAATCAATGAATCTTTCCCCATGCTCTACACCTGAACTTCCTTTTATGTGTTGCATTGATTAATGAGATTATGGAGGTTTGCTATTTCTATTGGTAAACCTAGAGTTAGAAGTCTTTCATCTCATCAGAAGGGAATTTTTGACAATTATCTCATCCAAGTCCTGTGACTACAAGTAATTCTGTCATTCAAATTATGCTGTTCATATTGTTACAATTTATTATTGTTGTTATTATTTTTAATTCTCAGTGTCTAGGGTAGCTTTCCACACTAAGCCTGATACATCACTAACTCACTATTTATGAAATCTTTTCTTATGGAACTTTTGTACCAAATAATATTATGTTTGTTGTTAAAGAGGGCAATAACCCTCCCCCCACACACACAATTGCAAATTAGTTTGTGAATATAGAAGTTCCTTCTGAGCTACTTAATCCACAACTCCATAAGAGTGATATTAGTGAGATACTTAGATGGTTAAAAATAGAAACCAGTCAATTTTAATAACTTGAAGCCCTTAATGAATAAACTTAATGAGTGGTGGGAAAGCAAGAAGAGAAAGTGAATATAAAAGTTTAGATAATAAACCCAAGAGAAACCATTTTTGTTTACCTCTCTAATGTTTTCATCATGGGGGCTTTAACTAAATATCCTCTATATGTGGCAAAGCTGAACCCCAATAGTAGCAAGTGAAACTACATTGATTCCAATTGAAAAAACAATGCCCATGAGGTACTCTATTGATGTTAAACTCCAGTCCTCATCTGTTGAGATAAGGTAAAATACCCAAAACTAGGAGATTAAAAACCCTCACCAAAATCAGTGTCCCAGTTATGTTGGATGACCCTATGAAATTTTTATATGGGGGAAAGGGAACTAATAAACCCGAGGATGACAATTTGCTTTTGTTGCCTTAGAAAGTTTTGGTTTTGGTTTTACACATTAAAGTTCTAATTTTGTGAAAGCCATTAAGAGTTTTGAATTACTAATCTTCAGATAAGACTTTGTTTCAAGAGATTATCTCTGTTAGCCAAATTTTAAGAAAGATTAGAGAATTCTAATTAATCTCATTTTCTGCATCAGGTTTAGTTATGTTGACAATTTTGTGTTTTCTTTTATGGTTTTGGTGGGTTTTGTTTTATTTGTTTGCTAAAAATGCTTTTGTGAGAAACAAACACTTAAAGATTTTGATGCCCAAATTTGTGCTGATTCTAAAGGAATTGTTTATGAGAAATGTTCTTTCCTCCTATAAAATATATTATGTAAACTAATACATCTGCTAAGCATTAAGAAGCTTTTTAAAGTTTATTTTTACTTTTAAAAAAAATTTCCTGCTTTGAAAGATGTGAAAATGTGGTCTGTATGTATAAGTGAAGAGAGACTCTTTCCCCCAATTTATAGATCTACTTACACAAAAGGAAAAAGAAGAGAGATGGGATAACAAACTCCAATTTAAAACATGGAGTCATCCTTTTGGCTACATATATTTGTATCTATCAGAAAATATATACATATCAGGGACATGGATACGACTCAGAGAGGAATCATGTTACCATGAAAAGACTGGAAGGCTATGTAATGTCAGCATACCAGAGACATTGTTATAAACCAACAAGTTAGTGGCAAGATCCTAGTGAAGAGACCTAAGATATTTATTTAGCATATTAAACACTTTAGAAGCAGAGAGAATCTTCTTAAAAGCATAAAGGAAAATAATCAGAAGAAAAAAGAAGTGGAAAAGAAAGCTATCTGGATTCCCCCAAAACACCAGCCATCCCTACTCAAAGAAACCAGGAAAATCAAGGCAAAGGAAACTAAGCTATCAGAATGAATTCCCTATGAATTTATGTTCTATAGTTAAAATAGAATAAAGCTATATGTGTACAGTGCCTGCAGTAGTTTCTCACTCAGAAAGCTCTTGATGATCAATAACATAAACTTGTGAGATAAATGACTATGTTAAGGGGACAGGAGGTGGCTGAGACTGCATTAGCACTATACTCTAACTAATAGAGCAAATACAAATAAAGAATAAAGATTTTTGGATGGTGTCAGGTAAATTGGGATTTGGGTTATTGTATGTTTTCCATGTGATGATAGTTGCTGCTTTTTGTTATTATAGATTATATACAATTTTATTAATTAGAGGAAAAGAAGTTGAGAAATTGGTATAACTTGGAGTAAAAAAAAAATCTATCATTTTTTCTTCTATGCATGGTATTAATTTTCATGTAATGCCTCAGTTTTCCTACCATGAAATTGGGGATAATAAAAATGTTGTTTACTTGAGGGTTTTGAAACTTTCTATACAAGGTTATGCAAGTACAAAGTTACAGTTACAATAAATATACTAGACAAGAAATAATCCCATAAAATTTGGACACTAATTCACACATGTGGAATCTGTTTGCTAGAAAACAGAGCTATATATGGACTAATTCCCATAAAAACAAATGCAGAAAAGATCCTTGTTTATTACCACAGTGACCTGCTAATCATAACCAGGTGAAAAACATTCATTGCATTTAGTTGTTTTGGACACTAGATGGCAATGTATTCCCTGACAAACTAATAGTAAGAGAAAAATTGATTTCATATCCAAAGCATAATTTTGTTTTTTCACTGTAATACCATATAGAAGATTAAAATGTTGACATTCTTAAAGTAGTAAGTCCCAACGAGGTATTTTTTGGAAAGAAAACAATAAGTCTTTTTAAAAGTTTGCCATCTGTTAAATCAACTATTATCATATGACAATTTTTATACATTAATTTTTATTGAGGGCTTAGTGATCTAAGGAAAATGAACTCAGAGGTAATAAGCAATCTGATTTTTATGTACCTTTATAATTTTACTTTATAAAAATAATATAGAAATATATAGGATGTTTTTAAAAATCAAAACAGCTTCATTTTGAGAAGCAAAATATTACATTTTTAGCAGACATACTTGCTTCCTGGGAGTTCTAGTAAAATTCTTTTTGTATGCCCAGAATGTCAAAAGCACTTACCTCTAACCTTATGTCTTAGAGACTTTTAGAACATATTGTACTTCACCATGTTTTGGGTTTGTCAGGTGACTTTTAAAGGTCTTTGGCACTCAGTTCATATTCCAACTTTTTATTTGTCCAATAAAAAAATGCTTTCTTGCTCTGCTAGATAATCACATAGATATGTAGAGTATTTACATGATTGCTTAGGGTAACAAGGAGTCTTTTCTATTTGTTTTGGTAGTATTTCAAAGGAAACTATCATAAAGTCACCTCCTATCTGGACCAAAGGTTGAGGAAAAACCCTATCCAACAATTCCAATCCTATCAAATACCTCACTTAACTAAAGTCATAGATAATGAGATGCTATGACCTTGTAACTAATTTAATAATTTCAACATTGAAATATTTCTAAGGGCTATCATGGAGAAAAGAGTTCAGTCTTGTTCTGGCCCAAGATTTCTAGCCCAAATTAAAACAATGGGTAGAATTTGCAATAGGGCAGATTTAAACATGATGAAAGGAAAAATTTGCTAATAACTACAGTCATACCACAGCAAAATGGGCTTCTTTGAGAAAAAAATGGGCTTCTCCTCATTGGAGATCTTTAAGCAGAGGCTGAATGACTACTATTTAAAAATTTTTTTTTAATGAATGACTACTATTAATGACATTGTAAAAGATATTCCTACTTAAGAAATGGTTGGACTGGAGGGCCTCTAAACTGCAATGATTCTTCTGTCTCATATTGACTTAGAAAACCAAATATTTACATTATCTATATCAATTGTATTTTTATTTATTTTGTTAAATATTTCCAAATACATTTTAATCTGATTCCTGTGACACTCACATGTTTAACCCCACCGGACTAAGTGACCTCAAAAGTCTATCCGAACTATAAAATTCTGCAGTTCTTTAATGATAAAACTGAGAAAATCTTGTTTATGTAAAACATTACCTGTCTTTGTAATCTGTGAAGATTACACCATAAATCAGATTTTAGTGTAATATGCAGTGAGCTATTTTAAAATTAGTGGTGGTAATGATCAGATTTGTACAGCGCCTATAGTAGTTTCTTACTCAGACACCTCCTGATGACCAATAACAAAGACTAGGGAAATAAATAACTAAGTTAAGAGGACAAAAGGTGGCTGAGACTGTATTAGAACTCACTATATTCTAACTAATGGAGCTAACATAGGATGTGTTGGCAGATAGCATGTGGCATTTCCATATAGTGTTTCCATTAATGGACTGTTACCTCTCTTTCCCAGTTGGTTGACCAAAAATCTGATTATTAAATACATTGGAATTAACAGAAGGCAACTGCACATGTAAGCTTTTTGGGGGCAGGGATTATTTCCTCTTTGTCCTTGCATGTTGTAGCTCCTGAATAAACATTTGTTGAATTTAATTAAGTAAAATGAAGAGTCCATAGAAAGTGTATACTCTCTTTTACCTTCTTGGAGAAAAGCTAAAAAATCCAGTAAAGATTCATTAGCCTTCTTCATTCTCCATTTCCTTCATCACTAGGTACAGGGATTGGGGAGAGAATATAAATCTGATAAGTCAGAAGAAACTTGAGAAAGCTAGTAGAGGAAGGAGAATATTAATACTGAAGAGCATATTTGGAGGGCTTCCCCTCTTCTTTCCCCTCCCTTTCCCCTTCTCCCTCTCCTTTTCCTCTCAGCTTAGTCAGGTGATTCTTAAAGGAAACTTAACAAATAATATTTCCCCAAATCCAGGCTAGGGATAATCCCCCAGTGTTGGGATAAGCACAATGGAATGGCATTTTTCTTCTTCCCTAACCAGCAAGCCAGGGCAGAATCTTCATTTCTCACTTGGCAGCACTACTTTGTAGTGGCTCAGGAAATTTATTATTGTGATAGCATTATCCGCCTGTAACATCTCATCAGCTTTGATGTTGGTCCTCCACCTCATCACTATCCCCTGCCTCTGATTGGAGGGCTTTGTATCTTTCTTTCCCCAAATTTATTTTATTTAGCGAAATAGGATAAACAAAGAGGAAAAACAGAAAAACAATACAAAACAAAATGAAATAAAGCAAAACAGAACATTATCATGTGCCTAACAGAACATCAGAGAGGTTTCAAAATATATAACAACAAATACGAATTTAAGAAATTATATATATTAGTAGAAGAAATTATATTAACAAATGCCCAATTTTACTTTCTTGCAAATTGTTTTTTTGTTCTCTGCTGTACACCTTATTTATTTTATTTTTTCCCCCTTTCATCCTCCCCATCACTTACAAGCAGGCTATAGTTAAGAAAGAATATATTTATATATATATATATATATATATATATATATATATATATAAGTAGAGATATACATAGACATAAATACATACATAGATACACACATATCACCTTTTCATCCTGCTACCATCCCTAAGCAAACTACAATTAAGAAAAGATATATTTATGTACACTTATGTATATATATACGTAACACACATTTACATACATGTACCCCACATATATAAGTGTCTTTCCTAACCCTTCTTATTCTTTCATTAAATTCTGCTCCATAACTTGGCTTACTATTATTTACCCTACCATCCTCAAGGATCTTTCTCTTGTCTTCTTCCCACATCCTTTGCTTCCCCATCCACCTATCGCTCTCCCCTTATTTCTTTATAGATTTTGGAGGGTGCTATACACTTCATGGTATATATGTAGTGTTACTATTGAACCTATTCCCAATGTGAGTAGGTTTTCAGAATTATTATTCCTCTTCCCCCCTCTAATGCCTCTCTGTCTATTCTTCCTCAGAACCACATTTGTATAACATGATTATTATTTTTACCTTTATGCCAGCTTTTCTTTTAAGCTTACCCTATTGTTGATATAAATCTTAAACATAAAGTATACATTTCCCGTGTAAAACAAAACAAAACAAAAAACCATAAACAATTTGTCCATGTTGACTTCCTTAAATTGCTCTTTGATATTGGCTTTTATATGTTAATTTTCTGTTAAGTTCAGGTTTAGTTGATAGAAAGTTCTATAAATCTGCAAGTTTGTTGAATGTCTGTTTTTCCTCATTCAAACTTATTGCTGGATATGATATTTTTAGCCACAGTCCTAGCTCTTTTGAGTGTAGATATGATTCCAAGACCTGTGGTCTTTTATTGTAGCTGCTGATAGGTCTTGTACAATTCTAATTGTAGTTCCAGTATATCTGAATTGATTTTTTTCTCATTTCTTGCAAAATTTTCTCTGAACTGGGGGTTTTGAAATTTGGCAATAATATTCCTATGTGTTTTCCACAAAGGATCTATTTGAGGTGGTGATCAGTGGATTTTTTCCTAATTCTACTTTCTCCTTGTGACCTAATATTCCAGGATAGTTTTCTAGGATTATTTCCTGCATTGTTGTCTCAAGATTATCTTTTTGGTCACAATTTTCTGGCAATCTAATTATTTTTATATTTTCTCTTAATCTGTTCTCCAGATCTGTTGTTTTTCTTATGAGATGTTTCATATTTTGTTCTATTTTCTTATTCTTTATAATCTGTTTTGCTATTTCTTGGTCTCTCATAGCTTTACTGGCTTCCCCTTGCCCAATTCTAGTTTTCAGAGTTATTTTTCATCTTTGAGACTCTGTACCTCCTTTTCTAATTGTTTAAATTTTTTTCATAATCTTCCTGTTTTTCTTGGATGCTTTTAATTTTTTTTCTTTAGTTTGGCCTCAATGTCTCTCATTTGATTTTTGAACTTTTTTAAAGTAGTTCTATAAATTTTCTCTGGGCAGAGAGCCATTTCACATTTCTCTTTAGGGGAAAAAGCTTTTTTGAACTAAAATGTCTTTCTCTGAAGATGAATTACAGTCTTCCCTGTTCCCATAATATGTTTCAATGGTAGGGTTCTTTCTTCTTTGCCAGTGTTTTTTTTTTGTTTTTGTTTTTTTTTTGGGTTTTTTTGTTTTTTAATAAGAGGTCTTAGTGTAAGCATCTCTAATTGTGAGGTGGGGGAATGGTGCCTCCAGCTTCCCTTCGACTCTCCACACTGACCTGGAACCCCAAACCAACTCCTGCAAATGCCCACAGCCAAAAGTACATCTGACCTGCTATTTCTGCACCCACCAGGTGCTGGTTCCTTCTCTACCAGGGATACCCCAACCTACACCCCCTGCCCATCTCAGCAGCAGAGCTGGGCCTGGCATTCCCAATCAGCTGGGGTTCCCTCAATCTTCCCAGACTCAGATCCCAACTGCACAGTCCAGGAGGTGACAATCTCGGAGGTTTCTGCTGAGGTTTTAGCCACACCTGGCTATCCCGAGGGATCCCTTTTGGTGTTTCTTTGAAGCTAGTCTGGAAGTGTTTGCACTTCAGACAGGTTAATCCAGATGGGGTCTTTCTTCTAATCTTCTTGGGTTGTATCTGCCCCAAATCTTCTTGATTTTTCACCAATCTATGTTCGCCGTAAGGTATAAATTTGTTCTATTTGTGGAGAAAATTAAGAGAGCTTATAATTTACCAATCTACTCTGCTATTCTCCCAGAATCTTCCCTCTTGATTATAAATTCCTAAAGAGAAGCTAGTAGCTCAGTGGTAAGAGTGTTAGGCCTGAAGTCAGGAAGACTTACCTTACTTAGACACTAGCTTCATGACTGCTTAATCCTGTTTGCCTTAGTTTTCTAATCTGCAAAATGAACTGGAGAAAGAAATGCAAACCGCCCCAGAATCTATCAAAAAAACCAAAACAAAACAAAAAAAAAAGTGGGCTCACAAAGACTCAGACACAACTGAACAAAAAAGGGCAGAAATGCTATCCCATAGTTCTTTGCTATTCTCTAAATACCTAGACTGTGTTCGGCACATAGTATGGGGAGGAAAAGGGACAGAAACTAGACTTGTGATCTCATTGGTTTTGGGAACTCATAGGTGAGGAAACTCCCTCTCCTAATGAAGGTTAGTAACTTCTCTGCAAATTATAACATCAGAAAGCTGTCTAGACTGTGGTGTCAAATCCAAATAGAAGCAGAATCTTTAAAGCCAAATATTGATTTAGAGAACCACAATTTCACATAATCTATATTGTACTTTTATATTTCCCATTTATTTTTTAATCTGATTCTATCACATGTTTCACACCTCTGGCCTAGAGTACTGAGATATGAAGTGGCTTTCTTATATAGAACAGTATGTTTAAATAATTAACTTGAACCCAGATCCGTTTGGATATAAAACTTTCTTACGCAGTAGGTCCTAATTTAAAGATGTTGAATAAAAGTAGCTTTGTTTAGTCTTTCTTTAGCCTAGTTGTGTCAGACAAACATATAATAGAAGTTTCCAAAGAATGTACAAAAGCACATGTTTGAATCATTACTGATGGCATCAGAAAAAAAAGCAGTCTTAATTCTCATTGCTATAAGTTTCCAAAAAGGATCTGGGTAGTGGGATGGATAGGTGCTGGTCCAGGAGTCAGAAAGAACAACGTTCAAATCCAACTTCAGATATCTACTGATTCTGTGATCCTGGACACATCACTTAACTTTGGTTTGCTTCAGTTTCCCAGTCAGTAAAATGGAGGTAATAAAAGCCCCTGCCTCTCAGGGGAATGAGGAACAAATGAGATGATATTCTTAAAGCACTTAGCACAAATACCTGGCCCATATTAGGTACTAGATGAATGTTCATTCCTTTCCATCCTCCCCACTAATAACAATAACAGCTCATATTGACATAGCTTTTAAAATCACGACCAAGCATTTATTAAACACCTTATTAGCCAGACAGTGGGCTAGGTATGGAGAATATGAAGGTGTAAATGAACCAATACCTGCTTTATAAAGCTCCTTATCACAACAATGAAAGATTTTCAAAAATGTGCTCTGCACATTTTTACTGTTTTTTTTTAATTACTATTGACTTCAATCCATGAGAAATGGATTCTGATTAATTTTCTATTCACATTTGACACAAAATGACATTAGCCAGGATGTTTAAGTGAACTGTTACTTACAGAAATAAAATAATAGGGAGGCAAGGTGCTACTATAACTTGTCAATTATTAACTAATCCTTTCATAATCTTTGGCAAACTGTTAGCCAGACTTTGGTTTAATATTGTATAAAATATAACAAGACAGGTTTGTTTGTTTTTTTTTTTTAAAGCAGGGATAAGGAGTCCTCCTTCCTGTGTCTTCTAAACAAATTCCTTAGACAAGGTATAAAGTCCTCATCCACTTACTCATGAACTAAAGTTAGTAGCTAGTTCCCACACCTGAGCTATCCTTTCTGCTCTTGTCTTTAAAAGAGGTTTACATTTGGACACAGGTGTTTGAGGAAAAGGAGGCCAAAAAGAGAGGAAAGGGAGAGTTATACATATACACACACTCACATTATCAAAAGAGCAAGGATCTGAGGTGACATGTTGGCTTCTGTGGGAATAAAGGTTAGCTATAGTACATCAGTAATGGAAATATGACAGAGGAATTCTAAATCAAGGACCTGGTGAACCAAAATTTGGGTGAGTTGGGACCAAGTTGGGTAAGAGCTATATCAATTTTATGTGAATAAGAAATGGGGCATTGTAGAGTTTTGGTTAGGGAAGAGCAATTGTCCTGCCATACTGATGTATTTCTGCATTTCTGAGATCAGGCTTTTACTTTGTTGGGTGGACCAGCCCCTTCTCCCTTTCATATAGACACTCCTCGAAAATCCCCTTCTCTTTTGCAGTCTTTAAAGTGTGAAATAAATGCTAGTTTTTTGGTTATGAGTTGGGACTGAAGATCAGGAGGGCTAAGTTTGGATATATATGTAATAGTGTTTGTTCTGGTCTCCCTCCTTCTGGGTTCTCTGGTACCCTTTAAGGTAGTGGGAGGTATCCAGTCTCTTTTCTATTGGGTCCAGCCCGCACACTTTGAGTTCCTTTAATTTTAGAGGTCCAGTTTCCCCAGTTTCATTTAACCACTTAACAGCCAACTTAAATTTAACAAAGGAAAATTTACTTCAAAGGTATAATAAGAATATACAAACATGACTCTCATACCCATCACTTAAATCTCTGGGAAGCAAAAGGATATAGAGTTCACAGCTTTGTCAGTTCTTATACTGCCTAGTACTAGCAAGTTTCAAGGCCAAGGCCACCTTGGGCTTCAGTCTGGAAGATCACTATGACTCCCATTTAGATCCAGGGACTCCATCGCCTGCAGCTAGAATGGGAAAGGACAAATAAAATAAAACAAAGCAAAACCCCAGGCTCTGTTCTCAGGGATACCTTTCCATAACTACTGGGGGGGGGGGGAAGCCAGATGGTACAATAGATAGAATTTCAAGCCAGGAATAAGGAAGATCTGAGTTTAAATTTGGCTTCAGACACATTAGCTGTATGACTCTGGGCAAGTCATTTAATCTCTGTTTACCTCATTTTTCCAAATTATAAAATTATAGCTTTTTTCTCCCAGGGTTGTTGAATGAGATAATAATTGTAAAGTGATTTTCACAGTGCCTGGCACATAGTAAGTGCTACATAAATTTATATTTATTATTATTAATATAATTATCATTTTCTTACTCAGGTCAGCTCATGGCCTCTATGCAGTGGATAAATAGTACCTGCTTCTCCATAAATGTCACTGGAGGAAGGGGCAAGAGAGAGGGAAGAAAAACTACCAGTCTAGTAGTTCTAAAGATGCAGCCTATTCTGTCTAAACAATCAAAAGGAAAAAACTAGTCCCATCCTTGTAGTAGGGAAATATAGAATGTCTTTATTCAAAAGCAGGTCTTTGGAATCTCCTACCACACTTGATGATCTGGGTACGCACAAAGAAAAGCCCCATTATATATAAATTTAAAATTCTTCTTCACAGATACAAAAAAAAATAATAATACATGGGAAATATTGAATCACAAGAAAGTATAGAACAAGAGAAGAAAAGGGCCCAAGATAGAGCCCTGGGGTGCAATCACAGTTAGGGAATAGGACATAGATAATAATCCATCAAAGGAGACTGAGAATTAGTGGTCAGACAGGTAGGAAGAGGATGAAAAGAGGATAATATCACCCAAATTCATACAGGAGAGCATATCCAAGAGAAGACTCTCAGTAGTATCAAATGTGGAGAGGTCAAGAAGGATGAGGATTGAAAAAAGATCATCAGATGTGGCATTTGAGAGATCAGATATAATTTTGCCATGAGTTGTTCCAGTTGAGTGATGAGGTCAGAAGCCAGAATGCAAGGGATTGAGAAGAAGAGGAGAAGGGGAGACAGCTTTTCCTCCCCTAAGGAATGTGAGCATGTGAGAGACAAGAGAAATATAAGATAGTAGTTTAAGGGAATAATAGGACCAAAGAAGGTTTTTTCAAGTGTGAGAAAAACTGAACATCTCTGTAAATAGTGTGAACTAAGAAAGAGAGAGAGAGAGAGAGAGAGAGAGAGAGAGAGAGAGACTGAGAGAGACTGAAGACTTTGAAACGAGGAAAATTATGGGAACATCACCTTTGGCAAAAGTGATGGGAGGGGTACTATATGAAAGATTCCAATAATTTAACATTGTCAAGGACTATGTCTTTTTTTTAAGATTACATAATTTGATGAATTATAACCAAAACAGTAAATTTATGATTTGTAAAGAGTAACTCTCAGGTAAGAGCCTGAGTGCTTAAGGAAGCTGTAGCACCTTACTCAAACAAGAAATGTCCTCTCTTGACTACCAAACCTGAGAGAAGCAGTCAGAGAATTTTTTTAAAATGTGCTTCAATTCTCTCACATTTCACTTGTTTATATTTAATGACCACAGCAGATAACTGCAAACAAAAGATTGAATATTTTGAAATAGGAAAATGTTCCTAAAGTGAACTATTGTATTCTATAAATTTCAATCAAACTTTGAAAATGAGTTTTATAAGAAATTTAATAATTTAATTATGTGTCAAAATTGTCACTGTAGCCAAAACAATTTTAGACACCATGTCAAAAACATTTTATTAGCAGTGTTTTAAATCTGTAAAGCAAGTTCCTATGAGCACTTGAGTAGATAGATAGCTATGTAGAATATAATGAAAACCAACCCACTTCTAAAATGGTGACATCCTAAATACAAAATGAACATCCTAGTGTTAAAAACTCATTCAATTTTTTTGAAGGCATTTCAGTTCTTATTAGATTATTTCAGGAAGTTCTAATAATTAGATGTTTTTATGATGATAATACATTTCTATTTCCCCCCCCCCCCTGAGGCTGGGGTTAAGTGACTTGCCCAGGGTCACACAGCTAGGAAGTGTTAAGTGTCTGAGATCATATTTGAACTCCAGTCCTCCTGAATTCAAGGCTGGTGCTGTATCCATTGTGCCACCTAGCTGCCCCTATAAATTTCTATTTATTATGGAAGCATATGATTCTTAGATCTACCAGCAATCATTTTTGGGGCTGGGGGAGTGGGGGGAGAGAATCCTAGGTAATCACTGATACATCTGTTTCCAGAGTTTTAACAATATGTGTAAGCCTTTAGCCCATTCTTTAGAATTCTCATTAATGCAAATAGAAAGCAGCTAAATTCTTTCTTTCTTTCTTTCTTTTTTTATAATATTTAATCAGTTCTTCCATACTAATGACTAGGCAAAGACGACTTCTTCATCTGAAACTGGAATAAAAGGAAAGAATAAAAAATGAGGTCAAAGAATTGTAAGATATAGACAAAAGGGATCTCACTGTACATGAAATGAGGTTTTCTGCTGAAAGGATGAGGGGAGAGGTGATATAAGAGTCTTGAAAAGAAAAAGAGATTTAGTCATAAATTTAGAGCTGGAAAGGACATTAGAATTCATCTAATTTAATCCTCCCCTCACCTTCCCATTATCTAAATAAGGAAAAGTGATGTCCAATGAATTTAAATGATTTATCCAAGATCATATAAGTAATGATATAAACTGTGTCCCCTTTAATCTTTGGGGGGAAAGGTCAGAAAGAAGTCTTTGGGGGAAGGGTATTCCCAACTTCTCAGACAACTTCCAGATAAGTAATCTCATTCAATTGGAAATCTTGGCCTGGGGCATAGTCAACTGTTCTAATGGCTCAAACTGCTCCTCAGCTCCAGGCCAAGACTAACTCCATATAACTAAGGATTGATCAACCTATCTTTGCAGTAGTCCTAACAGGATTTTGCCCACTGATGAAGATATTTTCTTCTCAGTGTAAACTGAGAAACTAATTCCTACTCAGGAAGGCCTGCTGAGAAGTTGGTTCTTCTCAATGTCAACCCATCTTTGCAAAATTATCCTAACAGGATTCTTTTCCTACTAAGAAAGCTCTCTTAGTGTCAATAAATCCCCTTTTGCCACAAACTTTGTGCCTGTATTTATATGGGCTTGCAAATTCTTTTGTTAAACTTGTGCAACTGGCCAAAGGAATCCCATTGCTATTAGGAGACTTCTTACCCTCGCTTCTTACCGTCATCAATAAGAGAGGCAAGATTTGAGCCTGAGTCCTTAAACAGCATCTATGCAAAATGGAATAGTCAATTAGGGAAAAATAAAAGGATTGCCTTGCTTCTGCATGGCATCAGTCAATATTATATACCATAAATTTGTAGATCAGTATAGTTGTAGGACTTCCTCTCTAGTACCATTCAACAGTTGATCAATAAGGATGAAGGGGGTGAATGATGGAAATCTACGATTAGGATTCACAAGTATGATCAACAAAAGAACAAAGGGACATAGAATTAAAAAGTAAAGGACAGTATGTATTTTTAATCTTTATTTTTATCCTAAATTTAAGCATGAATATTTCCATACACTCAATTAAACACAAAAAGAAATTTCGATATTAAATTGTTAATCTCCATTTCAAATAACTTGCTTTTTAGAAATCTATAGTTTCTAAACTATTCTGTTTGCCTTGGTTCATTCTAATTTTCCTTTGGTTAATTCTAAAAAATTGTTTCAATGATTTTCTTGTTGGCATCATTATTGCTAATCTTTCTCTCCTCTGAATTCCCCTTTCCCTTAATGGAGATAAAGAAAGAAAAAAATCATTGTAATAAACATAATTAAGCAGAATAAATTGACATAGCCATTTCCAAAAATGTAGGCCTTTGTACTTTGTGTCCATCACTTCTGTCAGAGTTAGATGACATATTTAACTATGGTTTGCCTGGAGATATGAATGTTAGAGTTTATAAGTCTTTCAAAGTTGTTTTTTCTTTACAATGTTATAGTATCAGTATAAAATGTTCTCCTAGTGCTCCTCACTTCACCCTGCAACAATTCATACTATCCAGATTCTCGGAAATAATACCTTTCATCATTTCTTATAGTATGATAATAGTCCATTGTGTTTACATACTACAATTTTTGTCAGCAGTTCCTCAATTGGTGAATACCCTTCTATAGTCTAGAGGTTTTTCTTCTTTTAATCCCCCACTTCAGGATTAGGAAATTGTTTTCCTTATGGTTATTTCCTTCCTAAAATTATCCTCTCTTAAACTCACCCTCACAATTCCATTTGTCTCTCTGTTGAGTATGAGATATTTGTGTGTATGGATATGTGCTTGCAAATGTGTATATGAATGTGTCTATTATTGTATACTCTTCTCCTGTAATTCAATTAAGAACTTTACATAAATAAATTTTACAAAACATAGTAGGCATTTAATAAATATTTGCTGACTTAACAGATGAAAAGAATTCCAACTTTTCCTCCTTTCTATACTAGTGTATTCTTTTTACCCTTACCACTCTTTCTGCTCTTAAAACTTTCAAAACAGAACCAATTCAGGTTCAGGACTTCCATTTCCCACTCCCACTCTCTTTTTCACTCTTTCAAAACTCTTTAAGTCATTAAAGTCACTGGAAGAGAAACCTATGCCTTTTTCCCTATTAGAATGTTAGTACTAGATCATCCTACAAATCCTGTCAATTGCTCAAAAACACCAAGGTTTCTAGGTTTCTCTTGACTCTTGTGATTAAATTTCAAAGTTCTCACTCAGCTCTGGTCTTTTCATCAGAAAGTCCTCTATTTCATTAATGATTTATTCTTTTCCCTCTAGGATTATACCCAATTTTGTGGTGCAAGTTATTCTTGGTTTCAAGCCTCTATCTTTTTCTGTTAAGAATATTGTATTTCAAAACCTCCTCTTGTTTATATTAGAGGCTTCCAGATCTTGTGTAATCATGTCTGTAGTCCCGTGGTACTAGAACTCTTTTTTTAGATGCTTAAAGTATTTTTCTTTGATGTGGAAGCTCTAGATTTTGGCTGTTATTCTTGAAACTTGTGGGGTGGGGGTGAGCAGAGCCTCTTTCATGAGATAATAGGTGAATTTTTTCTATCCTTACTTTGGTATCTGGTTCTAATACATCTGAAAATTTTTCATTTATGTTTTTTGCTATTCAGGAGATGTCATTTTTATTCCTCATTCTCTCTAATCCCTTCTCCCCTCAAATGTAATGTGTTGCTAAATTCTGTAGATTCTGCCTTCCTAACATTTCTGTATACTCACCTTTCTTTCCTCTGACACTGTCACCATTTTGGTGAAAGCCCTCATCACCTACTAGTTGGGCTATTTCAGTAGCCTTCTAGTGATCGCCTTATCTCATCATTCCTCACTCCATTCCATCATGTGTGGGCCTGTCAAGTCAATGCTCCTAAAATACAGGTGCCCATATCACCCCCTTATTCAAAAAATTCCAGTTTTCCTTTTATCATCTCCAGGATCAAATATAAAATCCTCTTTTTGGCATTCAAATACCTTTATGATCTGGCCCCATAATAGTTCTCCAGTCTTTCTGTACCTTACTCCATGGTGCAATGACAATGTCCTTCTTGTTTTTCTGCAAAAAAAAAAAAAAAAAAAAAAAAAAAAAAGCCATGCTCTATTTTCCTACTCTTAGTATTGACATTGGCTGATCCCTATACCTGAAATTCTCTCCCTCCTCCTCATCTCTGCCCCTGGCTTCCCTTCCTTCCTTCAAGTCTCAGCTTTAATCCCACCTTCTATAAAAAACCTTTTCTAATTATCTTTAATGCTAAATCTTTCTCTCTGTTGATTATTTTCTATTTATCCTGTGCATATCTTGTTTGAATATAGTTGTATGCATACTGTCTCCCCATTAGACTAGGAACTCCCAGACACCAGGGACTGTTATTTGACTTTCTATATGTCCCTAGCACTTAGTACGATACCTAGTACATAGCAGGAGCTTAAAAAAAATGCTTGTTAATTGGCTAACTTTCTTAAATGATCTCTCTTTTACCTGTTTTCCATGTGAATTATTTTAATACCTTCTATTTTTTCCAAACTTTTGATTTTGTTCTGTTCTTTCTTTCTCTCATAGAGTTGTTTATTTCTATTTGGTCTATTCTAATTTTCAGAGTCCCTTACTTGAGTAAGGTGTACTGCTTTCTTTTCTAAGTTATTTTCTTTGTAACTCTTTCCTCTAGAGATTCAATTCATTTTTAAATTAATTTAATTTATTGCGAAGAGCCCATTTTTACTTGATCTCCAATTAAAATGATTATGGAGTAATTCCTTCTTTCTAGACTTGGGGGAATCTCTAGATCTATGATTTCTTTTTTAATATTGGTTTTTGCCTTCTTTGATTTATTTACTTCTCAGCTTCAGTTCCTATATTGGGACTTTTTTTTTTTTTTGGTCAGGGAAATCTGTATAGAAGGACTATATGGAGTTTGATTGGTACTGAGAGTCATGTGAATAATGCAGGTCTAGGAGAAACTGGATTAATCAATCCCAAATTCTTTCCCCAGTTGAGGGAAATCAGCGTGATTAGTCTGGAGCAATTCCACTCAAAAAGATAGGGTCCACAAAGAGTGTGAGCTGCTTGACTTCTAGCAAATTCTGATGGGGAAAGAATTAAACAGGTTAGTAATATTAAATATAGTATATTATTTTTCATTCATTTTCAGTCACATCTGACTCTGACCCCATTTAGGATTTCTTTGGCAGAGATTCTGGAGTGGTTTTCCATTTCCTTCTCCAACTCATTTTACAGATGAGGAAACCAAGTCAAACAGGATTGAACAACTTGTCCAGGATCACACACCTAGTAAGTATGAAGCCAGAATTGAAATCAGGATGATGGTCTTCCTGATTACAGGCCTAGCACTCTATACACTATACTCTATACACTAAGCCACTTGGCTGCCCCTCAGGGATAATCGTATAGGTCCCTGGAAAGTAGAAACCCACAGGAAAGGAAGTCTTCTTGCCTCTCAATTAATTCCAGCTTCTTTTCATATGTAGAAAAATGCAACTATTATAAATCTAGAGGACTAAATAAGTTACTTAGGGGAAGTCAAATGTCCACTAGAAAGGGAAAAGGAATTAGCTTAACTGTTTATGAGCTTGAGTATAAGGCCTTCACTTTTTCTACCAGGTTAAAAATAAGCTGTCCTATCTCTAGTCAATATTTTGTTAGTCTGAAGATTTGCCCGTGAACTAAGGGCCCTTTTTCTTTTGTTTTGAAGATCTAGAATTGAGTCAAATTCTGATATTCCCAGGGGAAAGTCTGAGTGCAGGCAAACAAACCAAATTCTGATATTTCCAGGGGGTAACTCTTGGTGGAGGAATGAGCCAAAGAAAATTACTTAGAAAGAAGCCTCCAAAACTGAACCCCATCTGTGTGAGCTCAGAATTTCAATAATAAGCTACAGAGTTACAATTACTAAACTTTATATGATGGTCAGTAAATGTTAAATGAAATTATAATAATAAGAAACTTCTATAACATATATAAATTTTGTACATGGATTCTTTCACTTATAAATGTTAAGCCAATGGAAATTAAATAATTTATTTAAGCTATAGAGAAAATGGTGTCAAAAGTTAGAATTAGAACTATCTTCTGTGCCTTCATCAACCACAGATGTCTCTAAGGACCACCTTGGAAATTGGTCACTTGTTTTCCATCAGAGTCTGAATGTAACCCAGATAAAAAGTGATCAAAAATCTTTATTACAAAGCCTGGTGACCTATATATAGTGTACTTCTATAAATTACTACTCTTGCAAGAAATATTCATTTCAATTCAGCTCAATAAATACCTTTTGAAAATACATAGTTTGATTGTTTTCCCTTTGGTTTTCAAATTTATACAGGTCTCTATCATAAAATTCAACTTTTACTTGGACCTACATGCCCTCCCTATTGCCATCCTATATGTCTCTTCTTTTTTTTTTTCATCCAAAATCATTGAATAGGTAGCTTCTACTTACTGCCTCTATTTATTGCTTAATCTTCTAGTGTTATATATGACCCAAAATGGAGTCATGAAGAGTTGTGTGTTACTGAACCATAGGCCATCACTTGTTTTTCTTTTCAATTTATTGCCTAAAATTTCTTTCCCCATAATAAACAACTGCCTCATTTTTCTTTGTTAGTCTGCCACATAATCTTTATGTGGTTTCTTCTGGTTGAATAGATTCAATACCTAGATTGCTAAACTACACCCAGTGGTCTCCTTGCCACCAGTCTTTTCCTATTTAAATCCATCCAGCACATCACTGCTAATTAATCATCTTTCACACTCAATTGCTTCTGAAATTAATTCCAAATTTTTCACCCTTGCTTTGTCCGTCATCCATTAATTGGTTCTACCATATCTGGCAGCACTAACCCTTATTGCACTCCATGGAATCATAGACTATTGGACCTCAATTATATAATCTAACTTTTTTGAACAGACAAGGAACAGGTTCAAATATATAACCCACCCACCACCCAATTAACTCCAGTGGCTCCCTATTACCCAAAAGCAAATCCAAATTCCTCTCTTAGGCTCTTCATAACATAATCCCTACCAATTCTTGTCTTAGACTTTATTTACTCCCTGCCATTCTCAATCCAGTTAGCACTGGCCTCCTTGCTGTTATATGATCAAGACATTCCATCTTTCAGTTTTGAACATCTTTTTCTTGATGTTCTCCATTCTTTCAATGTTCTTCCTCCTCATCTCTCCTAGCTTTCTTCAAGTCCCAACAAAAATTCCATCTCCTACAGGAAAATTTTTCCAATTCCTCTTAATTCTAGCATTCACCTTATTTTTAATGATTTTCTACTCATCCTATAGTCTTCCCCATTAGATTGAGGGCAGGTGTTATGGGCCAGAACTCTGAACTTGAAACAAAGGATTCTTACAAGGTACTATCTCAGTGGAATTGATGATGCAATGGTTATCTAGTTTAGTATGGTTCAATATGATTGATTTAATCTTACAACAAATAATGGTTTCCTAGTGATATAATGATTGTTTATCCTCAGTGTAGAGCATATAAACTAGGTGCTTCAGCTAGATTGATACACAGAGGCAGAGTGAGGACAAGAGAACTGGAGGTAAGAGCTTAAGCTCTCAGAGCTGAGAGAGAGAGAGAGAGAGAGAGAGAGAGAGAGAGAGAGAGAGAGAGAGAGAGAGAGAGAGAGAGAGAGAGAGAGAGAGAGAGAGAGAGAGAGAGAAGAGAGAGAGGAGACTAGAGGAAGAGAGGTTGAGAGTACATCACTGATTCAGTCTCATCCTCATATCGTACCCAATTCCATCAGTGGCAGCTCTGCCTCCTTAGCTTCTCACTGAAACACAAGATTCCAGAAGACTTCTAAAAAAGCTAACCCGGCCCTAGAGGCAATAAAGAATTTGGACATTGGACTTTAATACCTGGCTATTCTCCTGGTGATTACTGAACTGAAGGCTGCTCCCAGAGACCTCCAGAAAACCCAACAAAAGAACATTACAGGCAGGGATTGTATTTTGCCTCTTTTTGTATCCCCAGGGTTTGGCACTGTGTCTGGCACATAGGAAGTGTTTAATAAATCTTTTAATGTTTGATTGACTGGTCTAAAGCCACACTACTAAGCTAGTAGAAAAGACTATAGGCCCTAAATTTAATTAGATCCTAGATTTAATTCAATAACTATTTGTTTACTACCTGTTACTTGCAAGGCTCTGTAATTGTCCAATGGGATATAAGGACAACAATAAAACAATTCCTGCTTTCATGGAGCTTACAATCTATGGAATCTCCTCACTTCCTGATCTATTTATGACTTCTGAGGAAACTGCCAGGACCAAGACCTAGACCAGCATCCCTTTTACTTGTTATACCTGATTGAGCATCTAACTGAAAACAAAAATGAATATTGGAGGATCCCTTTGATCTTTCAAATTATATTCAAGTTCTTTCCTAAAATAAAGAGGCTCCAATTAGATGAATCATCTGTTCAGACCTTCAGGGTATATATAACTACTAAAGGAAAGACCATTTTCCTGAAGCATGCCATTAGCAATTTTGTAAGGAGACAAAAGTAGCAACAGACTCAAAGTTCATCTGTTCTCTGTGGGGAAAAAGTCCATGATAGATTCATATGGAGTATAAGAATCAATCTTATCTTTGAAGAAAATTGCTAAATTTTCATGTTTTCTTCTACAAATTGAATAAATCTATTTCTTTAACCCTTTCCAACCTTCCTTAATTTATTTTCCCTCTTTAATTTCTGTTTTAGCAGCATTCCCAATTCTCTACAAATGGATTAACGACAAAAGGAAACATACTTAACAATATAATATTTATTACACAATGGCATGTTATAAGTAAAAATGAATTTTTCCATTTTATACATTATTTCTTTCAAATGTAGCGATTCCTTGACTTCAATATCTGAATTTAATTCAAAACATTTATTAAGCACCTACTATGGATCCAAGTAACTATACTCCAGATATAGAAGCCCAAATGTAAAGGTGAAAAAAGCTTCCAGGGTTCTAGAAAATACAAACTTGAATTTCGTCATAACTTCTTTTCTCCAAATGGCTCAAAATATTTTGACACATATCATGCTATATTTTAAATAGGTAAAAATAGATAGTCTTATACTCAGTTTATAGGTACTTAGGTGGCACAGTGGATAGAGCACTCACTAGGCCTGGAAGACATCTTCAAACCCAATCTCAAACATATTAACTGTAACCCTAGATAAGTCATTTAACCCTATTTGCTTTGGTTCCTCTTCTGTAAAATGAGTCCAGAGAAGGAAATAGCAAACCCAAGCCAGTCTCTTTATCTAAAAAAAACCCTAAATGGGGTGATTGAGAGTTAAATATGACTAAAATACTAAAAAAAAAAAAAAATCTACCCAGTTTATAGATGGAAAAGATGAGATTCAACTGAAATTGAGCTTATCATTGCTATAGTACTTAAAAATTATTGCTTGAAATTCTCTGGTTCATATAGCAGCAGTTTACTCAGCATATTATCTCCCACCTTTATGCATCCAATAAACCATCTACCATGCCTGGAATACTCTCCTTCAACCTTATCCTAAGAATTCTTATCATTCTTTAAGATTACATTCAGAAGAAATTTTTGTGAATTCTGTCTTTATCCCCTCAGCTATGAAGAAAAAAACCTCTTCCAATTCCATTTTATTTACCTGTCAGTACATATGTTTTCCCCGATTTCCCAGAAAGCAGAACTTTCATTTTTTTAAATCAATAACTTCAGCACTAACACATATAGTAAACATTTAACAAATGTTTATTGAAATGAATTAGATCTGGGATTAAAGGTAAAAAAAATACTCCAGTATTTTGGAAAACAGTAACATCAATATTATTAATGAAACATTAAAGCATTACAGGTAAACCAATATTCTGACCACACTTTACTCTTATTTCTCCGTATTCCTTATGTTCTTTTTCACTCTTTGGGACAACATTTATTGGAAAATAATAATACTTAAAAGAATCTATGATCTTAGCAATTTGAATCTTTCTTGCAATAATGAAAATTGTTACCTTTCCATTCTTACTTGTATTATCTATGTCCTCCCATAAGCACATCTCAAATGACATACGCTAACAAAATAGGGGCCTTCTTTGCTTTCTCCTGACATCAAAAGGATACCAAATGGTTACCTGATATTCATCACTTGTAGCTGTTGAGATACCTGTCTGTTTTCAATTACATATTCCAAATAATATTTTTGCTTCACTTCTGTATAGTTTTTTATTATACATTATAGCCTGATCATGTGTTTTTTCTCCATCTGCTTTTCCATTGCTCTATATAATATTCATTTTTAAAATTATCCAGATATAGTTTTCCATGACTTTCTGATATACAACACTGATAGAATTTTGGTATTAAAAACATGAGCCTTTGTTTCTGAGAGAATCTGGGATCATTAAAGGAAGTATGTAATTTCCTGAAGGAAATCTAACCCATTTTCCTCCTCCTATTTAAATTTGGGCCCAATTCATTATTCACTTATATTTTTTTGTCTGGATAATAGACATTCTTCATCCACTTTGTTTATATTGTGTGAGTGATTAAACCAAACTCCCTAGGGTGGTTTCTGATTTCTTTTGAGAAGATTTGGATTATTTTAGAGCTTGGTGCAACCAATCTTCCGGCATAAATAAGATCATACTACCATGAATGGGCAGGTTATTTCTCCCATCTGGGAAAACCAAATAAAATTCCAAAGCTGTAATAGACAGTCTGGCCATATTTTTAAAATTCATAAATCCAAGGGGCTGAAGTTTTTATGGATTGTGGGTAGAAGGACTTTAATGAGATCAAAGTGGGGAAAGAATAGGAATCTTAAAAGATGCATTTAGCATTCACATTGGTGTGCACATTCCTGGGAAACTGAGGAGGAAGAAAGGAATTCAGGACAAGATACACAAAACAGATTCCCAAGTAAGATAGGAAGGGCATGTATGATTGTCCACTTGGGAACAAAACAAGGAGACAATATAGCCAGACTATTCAGATCTGGCATAGATAAGACATTGGCCAGATGCACTCCTATTGAAAAAAAAAAAAAAAGACTATCAATGGCCTTGAGTCTTATGGAAGTATAGGGAAACACAGCTCTGTAGAATTTGCAAAGTTTGTAAGTAATTAAACAGGACCTGTTAGTTCCTTACAAAGGAGCCTGTGTATATTGAGTAAGGCTCTCGTTAGCATAGATACAAGACAGATGTCAGGCACATGTGAAGAATTATTTTCATTCTACTTCAGTAGGACATTATCTGAAAATAGGAGGTTGCCACCTTCAACTAGGCTCCCCATCTTCAACAGAAACCCTATCTTCCACTAGGATCCTTCACTATAACTCCTGCAAATGAGGAAACTGAGTCTTAGGGAAATTGAGGGACTTGCCCAGGATCACATGATTAATCAAGGTCTGAGACTCAAACTCAGCTCTTCCTTATTCCATGCTATTCACTGCACCATGCTGCTTTAGAGAAATCTGGCCCTCCTGTTAAAGATTTTGTCCAGATTTCTACTTCCTTTGAGTATTTTCCCCTCATGCTCCAGTGGAATACAGAACACACACACACACACACACACACACACACACACACACACACACACACATACTGTGGGACTTCTCCCAGGGAACCTCCTGGGAACTAAAGATATAACTTTGAACTGAACAGAGATTTTTGTTTTTCTTTATTTTGATAGATTTGTTTGTTTTTCTTTTATTTTAACATTCTTCATTTTCATAAACTTTTCTGCCCAATAGCAAGGCAACCAGTTGAAAAAGAAAGATAACTGAACTGGGTTTCTAAGGACTTGCTTTCAGTGACTCCTACTGGAACTAAAAGAATTGGATGATCAATTCAACGCTGAAAGTAATAAACCATTTGATTTAGCAGTCTCACTACTTATTTGTATCCCAAAGAAATAATAAAAAGAGGAAAGGAGCCCATATATGCAAAAATGTTTGTATAAGCCCTTTTTGTAGTAGCAAGGAATTGGAAATTGAGTGGATGCTCATCAATAAAAGAATGGCTAAATAAGTTATGGTATATGAAGGTAATAGAATATTATTATTCTATAAGAAATAATGAGCAGACTGATTTTGAAAGCCTGGAATGACTTACATGAACTGATGCTGAGTGAAGTGAGCACAACCAGGAGAACATTATATCCAGGAACAAGAAGATAATGTGATGATCAACTGTGATGGACTTGGTTCTTCTCGACAATGGGATGATTCAAGGTAATTCCAATAGACTTGGAATGGAAAATGCCAATCACATCCAGAGAGACCTATGGAGACCAAATATGGATCAAAGGATAGTATTTTCACCTTTTTGTTTGTTTGCTTATTTGTTTATTTTTTATGAGTTTTTTCTCTTTTGGTCTGATTTCTCTTGCACAACATGACAAATATAGAAATGTTTAAAAGGATAGCACATATATCAAATTACTTGCTATCTTGAGAAGGGAGGAACTAAGGAAAGGAAGAAGAAAAAAATGCAACACAAAATTTTATAAAAATGAATATTGAAAATTATCTTTACATGTATTTGGAATAAAATACTATTGAGGAAAAAAGAAAAGAGGAAGGCTTTTTTGAATCTAATTCATCTCTTGCTCCTGAAGTCCAGAGGAGAGAATTGACCAATCAATAAGGAAACTGAAAGGTTCTATTGTGAAATGAATTTCTAAATATAAAAATTTCCAGATATGGGATGTTCCAGAGAAGGGTTTTGACTAAATGGAAAGCTATTAGGTAGGAAGAGGTGACATGACTAGGAAAAAGACTGCCTGTTGGACTGATAAAGACTACATCATAAAAAAAGGGGTTTCCAAATTATCCCACCTGCATTCTAAACTTGGCTCTGATACCTACTAACCATGTAATTTTCAAAAAGTCACTTTTTAGCTTTCTCTTAATTTTAGCATTTCATTAATAAAATGAGTAAGTGAGACCAGTTGAACCCTTAAGTCTCTTTAATTGTGACTTAAATTGTTGAGCTTTTTTCAATCCATTTTTGAGATTTGTTTGGATCTTCTATCAATTATTTTAGTTTTATCGTTAATTAAGGGCTATTAAATTCTAAGCACTGTGCTAAATTCTAGAGATATTTTTAAAAAAAAGCAAAGGATAGTTTTTACCCTTATGAAAGTTACAATCTAATGGAGGAGACAACTTGCAAACAAATGTATATAAGACAAGCTCTATACAGGATAAATAGGAAATAATTAATAGAGGAAAGGCATTACAAATAAGAGGGATTAAGGAAGTCTTTCAATAAAAGGTCATTTATATGATGCTTTAAGGTTTTAGCATGCTCTCCTTGCAATAATCCTGTAAAGAAGGGGAGGCAAAGATTAATCTGTAAAGAAGGGGAGGCAAAAATTAATTAAGTTTGTGAATGAGGGAACTATGGCATAGAGATATTTTAAAGAATCTTTATACTAAGTGTCATAACTGGGATTTAAATTTAGCCATGCAAGAACAGAGCTGTTTCTACTACACCTCACTAAAATTAATTTGATTATTCAGGAAGTAAATCTTTTCTGTTGATGACAAATCTTCCTTCTAAAATTTCTACAGTAACTAGGTTTTGGAGTAGGTAGGTGTTATGGGCCAGAACTTGCAACAAAGTGCTGATCCATTTAGTTCACACCTTTAAAGGAGTTCACACATTGGTTCACATGTTTGGAGAGCATATATAGACCAGGGACTTCCAGGAGATTCACAACTAGGATTGACCTCCAGGAGATTCACAAATCAGAAACCCACAAGCCCACTCTCTGGGAGGAGGAGGCAAGATTCATTCCAACCTCCACCTTTGTGCTGGCTGGAGACATTGGGAGGACAAAAGGCTGAAGCTGGCTGGAGAGATTCAGAGGGAGCTCTTGGAACCAAGGAGAGAGAGATAGGCCTCTATTAAAGCTAACCAGGCCCCAGGAAAAGATTCAGGACTTTGAAGGACAGAATAAAGGATCTGGATTTTAACTCCTGGCTTCATTTGGAACTATTGAACTAAACTAAACTAAGGCTGCCTCCAGAAGCTCCCCAAGAGACCTGCTCCCAAAGAATGATTACAATTTAGAGAAAAGGACATTACATTTTGGTGCCCGAACGTGGGACAGACATGGTCCTGATTTCAGTGGAAAAGTCTTCTCAACTCAGAAATTAGGGTGAGTACAACAAAGAAATTTTGTTAAAGAGCTAAAGTAGAATTTCAGCTGAAATGGGACAGATGTTTAGAAAACAGCCTGCTTTTCCAGTTCAAGGAAAATGTCTCAAACACTTGGTTAGACTAATAAAAAATCAAGGTTTAATTGTAACCTGGGAGGAGATCACTGAACTTTTAGAAACTGTACAGTACACATTTCCTTGGTTCTCTAAGGAAAAAGAATTTAATCCAGATGAATGGAAATTAGTAGGAGAGCAACTAGGTGAATACTACAATTCTAATCCAAACTCAATTTCCAAAGATACACTTCATATATACAATTTAATACAAAGTGGCTTTAAGAAATTATATAAGTGTTAGACTAAGGAAAAAGAAGAAAGAACAGGAGGGGGAAGTGCCAACCAACTAGGTGAAAAGGATGAAGAATTAGAAAAGAATGAAGTTAAGTACAATTCTGAGAGTGGCACTTCACAACAGAAGCATTTCCCATCTCCTCCTCCCTCAATTAACCCTTCATGGGTAGAGGGAGAAGGAGGAGGGGGAGAGGCACCTATTAAGCAGCCTACGACAAGATTACAAAAGGCATTGGTTAAGGCAAAAAATGAAGGGACAAGATGTGTCTGATTTAAAAATAAATGCATACCCTGTTATTGAAGAGCTTGACTCTTCAGGTCAAAAAGGGATTGATTTGGAAAAAATTAAGGATTTGAAAAAAGGTTGCACTCTTTATGGGGCTACATCCTCTTATGTTAAAATGTTACTAGATAGTTTGGCTTAGTTTAGTTTATGAAATCTTAACCCCGAGTGACTGGAAATCCATAGCAAGGACATGTTTAGAACCTGGACAAAACTTGTGGCTTTCGGAATATCAAGAATTATGTAGATTCAAGTCAGATGCAATAGGCAAACAGTAGTTAATATACAAGTCACCTTTGACCAACTAGCTAGTGAAGATCAGTATGGAGAGAATTCAGCACATCCCATAACAATGTATGAGCAAATTTCTAAGGCTGCAATAACAGCTTGGGGTTCCCTCCCTGGACAAAAAGATGAAGGTAAAGCCTTCACAAAAATAGAGCAAGGTCCCAATGAACCCTTTGCAGATTTTTGTGGGACGTCTGCAAACTGCTGTCACAAGAACTATTGGAGAGAATGCAGCTACAGAAATAATGACCAGACATCTGGCTATGGAAAATGCCAATGAGGTTTGCAAAAGAATTATATGGGGACTACACAAAGATGTGCCTTTAGAGGAGATCATAAGACACTGTGCTACAGTGGGCACAAATGTTTATTATACCCAGACCATGCTGAACATGGGAAGACAGGGTCCCTCTTGGCAAGGAACTTCTAGAGAAACTCATCGATGTTTTCAGTGTGGAAAAACATCTTAGACCTCAGTGTAGATATAGAGATTGAGTGAGAAGACAAGGTGAGAGAAGACCTAAAACCCTATGTCCAAAATGCAACAAGGGTATCCACTGGGCCTCAGAATGTAGATTGACCCAGGGAAATGAGAGGTGGGGCCCATCTCTAAAATAGCAATCAAAAGACAGATGGGACATGATGGCAGCTGAGTTTACACTCAGAGAGTCTTTAGAAGGTCAGGACTCTGATGTGATCAATCAGCCTAAAAGTAATCACATGGCAGAAAGGGATTACATGATCAAGCAACAGAAAAGCAGTCAGATAGCAGAAAGGGATTACACTTGGGGAGAATACAGGCCTTTTAAACCAACAGGGCAGTATCCCGTGCAAACAGCTTTGATATAATAGCCAGGTAAGGAGGAGAAATCCCCAAAGTGATAAATAGAAGGGAATTAGATCCCAGGCAGAGAGGCTTTGCTTGTATTTTTACAGACAGAGAAGGAAACAGATAGAGAAGGAAATACATGGGTGGCAATGAGCACCTGGAGAGATACAGAAAAAAGAGAAAAACCTCAAAAAAAAAAAAAAAAAAAAAAAAGATCTAAAAAACATCTGACACTGAAAGAGCATGGCTGAAAATGAGACTGTTGCAGGACTTGAAAACCATCAGGAATCATTGGATTCCCTAATACAAGATGACACTATTGCAGGATTTCAAAGCTTGCAGGAATTACTGGACTCCTGGAACATGGACTAATGGATAATAAATTCCTTTTGGACTATTTCTAGGAGTTATGTATAATTCCTCATGTTGATTCATGTTATTTGTTGCATCACTTCTAGCCTGTGTTATATTGCTATTTGCTTATGTAATTTAAGTAATTATGTGTAATACCTCCCATATTGATTGATTTATGTATACCTGTTTTAAAAGTGAGCCCCTTCAGTAAATCAAAAGAAAGCAGGCGATATTATGGGCCAGAACTTGAAATAAGGTGCTAATCCACTTAGTTCACACCTTTAAAGGAGTTCACACATTGGTTCACACATTGGAGTTCACACCTTTGGAGAACATATATAGATTGGGGACTTCTAGGAGATTCACAAATCAGAAACCCACAAGCCACTCTCTGGGAGGAGGAGTCAAGATTCATTCCAACTTCCACCTTTGTGCTGGCATATTGGGAGGACAAAAGGCTGAAGCTGGGTGGAGAGATTCAGAGGGAGCTCTTGGAATCACGAAGAGAGATAGGCCTCTATTAAAGCTAACCAGGCCCCAGGAAAAGATTCAGGACTTTGAAGGACGTAATAAAGGATCAGGACTTTAACTCCTGGCTACATTTGGAATTATTGAACTGAACTGAAACTAAGGCTGCCTCCAAAAGTTCCCCAAGAAATCTGCTCACAGAGAACATTACAATTTTAGAGAAAAGAACATTACAGGTAGGTGATACAGTGGATAAGAGTACCAGACTTAGAGTCAAGAAGACCTGAGTTCAAATCCAGACTTAAGCACTTACTAGATGTGTGACACTAGACAATCCACTTAACCTTGTTTGCCTCAGTTTCCTCCTCTGTAAAATGCACAAGAGAAAAAATGATGATCTGCTTCAGTATCTTTGTCAAGAAAACCATAAAGAGGTCCTAGAGTTAGATACAATTGAAATGACTGAACAAAACTAGAAAGTTGGGAATGACCACAATTATGTTACCTATTATGGTATCAATAAACAGTAAGATCTTCAGATTTATAAAAATCTCCAAAAGGAGTAGTTTGTCTCAAATTATATTCATAGAGAAGTCATGACTGAGACCCAGGGTTACATAGTTCTAATCTTTCTTTAGACAAGGAGTTTGCTTACTAAACATTCTTCATATCTTTAAAGCCAAAAGAAAAAAATAGAAAGGAAAAAAAGAAAAAGATCTCATGGACCTTTCCAGGCCCTTCCAATTTGGACTGGGCTGAAGAAAAATGAACAGTCTTAAGAAGCTTTACTCTGACCATTTTGCTGTAGGATATTTGAAACTTCTCATTTTGTTTAGCAGAGTAAGGGAGAAGCAAAAGAGGGAATGCTTAAAAGAGATATAGACTTCAGTCTGATGAATGTGGAAGATTCATATGTTATAAAATGTATCTGTTGAACTGATAAAGACTAAAGAAGCTGGAGATGGGGAATAATTGGGGTTAAGTGATTTGCTCAAGGTCATACTGCTAGGAAATGTGACGTGTGTGAGACCATATCTGGACCCAGTCCTCCTGACTCCAGAGCCATTGCTCTATCCACTGCACTATCTAGCTGCTCAGGGAAGTTTTTAATGCTTTTCTTCCAAAAATCCACTTCTGTGTCCAACCTGTGATCAGCTTTCCTTGCTTCTCCAAGGAAGTATTTAAACAGTGCCTTAAGATTTGTAAAGTGATATATATGTATTGTTTTATTAGATCCTCACAATTACCATGTGAGCTAATTCACCCCCATATTGCAGTTGAAAAAACTGAGGTGTAGTGACTAGCCCAGGATCACATACCTAATCAGTGCCTGAGGCAGGACTAATCTAGAAATTTTAAATAGTATTTGGTGAATTTCTCATAGAGAAGTCCTTCAGTCACTCATTTAATAAACATTTATTAAGCTCTTTTTATGTACCAAGTATTATGCTAAAAACTGGGGATAGAAAGAGGGGTACTCTCCTAGCATAAAACAAAACTCACTATTTTGGAAGAAAGCTGAAAATTCCCTTAATTTTTAATATAAGGTTATCTAATTTGCCTCAGGTCAGAGACAGTTGCGGGTAGAACTGGGAAACTGAATTCTGTCCCCTGCTTTTGGTGCAATTTATGAAAGTGGATTCATTATTTTGTAGAGTTCTGGCTATACTCCATTAAATTTCCACATGTTTTCTAGTTTTGTAAAGAGATTGAAGGTGGCCTTGCCTTCAAGGAGCTCACATTTTATTTTATTATTTATTAAATTTATTTTATTTGAAAAAATAGAGCAAAAAAATAAAAGAAATATAAAAAATAAAGTAAAACGAAAAAGAACATTGCCATATATCCAGCAGAATATTAGAAAGGATCCAAGTTATAATAACAAATTGTCAGAGAAAAAAAAAATATATATATATATATTATATGTGCGTGTGTGTGTGTATTAGCAGAAGAAATTACATTCATTAATGTCCACTTTTTTCTTTACTTTCTTGTAAATTGTTCTTTGGTGAACATAAACAACTTGCCATTGTATGTAGTTTGCCACTTAGTATCACTCTGCTTCAGTCACAACACAGGTTGTCATTGCCCCCTGACTTCTCAGGAAGGCCGAGAGCCCTTAGAGGAGATAGGGAGCCAAACCAGATGTTGTTAGCAGGTTCCCTGTGGGCTGAAGATTCTTATATCTCACCCAGAGTTTCCCCACTGTCTGTGACCCTCTACACCTTAACTCTGACATTTTTTCTTTTGAGCTATCTCATTGTTGATGTGAATCTTAAACATATAATATACATATATAAAAAACATAAGTCATTTGTCCATGTTTAAACAGTTTGTCCATGTTAAATTCCTTAAAAGTGATCTTTCATATTGATTCTTACATGCTAAATTTTCAGTTAAGTTTGAGTTTGATTGATAGAAAGTCCTGAAAATCTGCAAGTTTGTTGACTTCATTTTTTTCTCATTCAAAATTATAATTTTGCTGGATATGATATTTTTGACCACAGGCCTAGCTCTTTTGATTGTCCATAGATATGATTCCAAGACCTGTGGTCTTTTATTGTAGCTTCTGATAAGTCTTGTACAATTCTAATTGTAGTTCCAGGGTATTTGAATTTTTTTTTCTTGTTTCTTGCAAATTTTTCTCTTTAACTAGGGAGTTTCAAAATTTGACAATAATATTCTTATGTGTTTTCCACAAAGGATCTCTTTGAGGTGCTGATCGGTGGGTTTTTTTTTTTTTTCTATTTTTTTCCTCTTACGTTATATCATTCCAAGACAATTTTCTGAGATTATTTCCTGTATTGTGTGTCAAGATTCTCTTTTTGGTCACAACTCTCTAGCAGTACAATTATTCTTATATTTTATCTTTTATTTTCTCTTCTTGATCTGTTCTTCAGATCTGTCTTTTTTTTTCCATTCTTTATAATTTGTTTTGTTGTTTCTTGATCTCTCATAGCTTCACTGGCTTTCTCTTACCTAGTTCTAATTTCCAAAGAGTTGCTTTTATCTTTGATACTCCGTACCTCCTTTTCTAGTTGGTTAACTTTCCCCCCCATAATCTTGTTTTTCTTGGATGGTTTTTATTTTTCTTTTTAATTTTTCCTCAATGTCTGTTATTTGATTTTTAAATGCTTTTTTGAGTTCCCTTCTGGCAGGGAGCCATTTCACATTACTCTTTGGGGTAGCTTTTTTTAAAAAAACTGTCCTCCTCTAACTTACATGAACTGATGCTGAGTGAAATGAGCAGAACCAGGAGATCATTATATACTTCAACAACAATACTGTATGAGGATGTATTCTGATGGAAGTGAATATCTTCAACAAAGAGAAGATTTAACTCAGATCCAATTGACCAATGATTGACAGAATCAGCTACACCCAGAGAAGGAACACTGGGAAATGAGTGTAAACTGTTTGCATTTTTATTTTTCTTCCCAGGTTATTTCTACCTTCTGAATCCAATTCTTCCTTTGAAAAAAAAAAGGTTCTGCACACATATATTATATCTAGGATATACTATAACATATTTAATATATATAGGAATGCCTGCCATCTAGGGAAGGGGGTGGAGGGAAGGAGGGGAAAAATTCGGAACAGAAGGGAGTACAAGGGATAATGTTGTAAAAAAAAAAAAAATTACCTATGCATATGTACTGTCAAAAAAATGTTATAACTATAAAATTAATTTAAAAAGGAAAAAACATATTAGCAAGAAATTAAATAACAAGATTCAGTACGCATTTGTTTAAAAAAAAAAAACTGTCCTTCTTTAAAGACAAATCCCTGTTCCCATAATATGTTTCAATGGTGGGTTCTTCTTTGCCTGTTCATTTTTTTAAAAATAAGAATTATTAATTTGAGCACTTCTAATTATGGGGTGGGGGATGGTGCCTCAATCTTCTCTTCAGCTTCAGGAACCCCAAACTAAGAGTTCTCCCCTCCTGCAAGGGCTCATAGCCAGTAGTGTCCCTGCCCCACTGCTTCTGCACTCACCAAGTGTTGGTTTGTTCTTCCCCAGAGCACCCCTCCCCCCTCTCCCTCCCTTCCTCCCCATCTCAGCAACACAGCTAGGCCTAAGTGTTTCCAATCTGCCAAGGTTCACTCAGTCTTCCTAGACTCAGATCCCAACTCAACAAAAAGTTCATACAGTGAAAGTCTCTGTGATTCCTGCTAAGGCTCCAGTAACACCTAGGTAACCTGAGGGACCCCCCCCACTTCAGATGATTAATCCTAGCCCAGATTCTTTCTTCAGATCTTCTTGGGTTGAATCAGGACGCCTGTTCTGCTTCAAGTCTTCGTGATTTTTCACCAGTCTATGCACCAAGGTGCAAATTTGTTCTATTTATGGGGAAATCCGGAGAGCTTGAAATTTACCAACCTTCTCTGCTATCTTCCCAGAATCCTTCTGGAGCTCACATTTTAATGAAAAAATGGCTTCTGTCTGTCTGTATTTCTCTCTCTCTGTCTCTTCCCCCTTTTTATCTCTGTCTCTGTCTTCATCTGTCTCAGTCTCTGTCTCTGTCTGTCTGTCTTCTCTCTAAGCTATCAAGAAATATCACCTAGAAAACAAGGTTTCTTTCCCTGGTCTTTTTATCTAAGTCAAGGGAACTTCCCTGTAGTACCTTTCTATAAACATACCTTGAAAGCTCTTTCCAAGTCAGAAGCTCCCAGAGAAGATGCTTTGAAGATCAATGCAAATCAAAAGACTCAAGATGAAAAATACTATCCACTTCCAGAGAGAAGACTGATGAACTCTGAATACAGATTGACGCAAATTCTATTTTTAAACTTCCTTTGTTTTTCTTTTTTTAAGTGTATTTTCTTTTTTGTAACATGGCTAATATGGATCTGTTTTGCATGTTTTCACTTGTATAATTATCAAATTGTTTATCTTTTCAAAAGATGGAGAGAGAGGTAGGAAAAAGGGAGAAAAAATTTGGAACTCAAAATTTAAAAAAATATATTATATTTTTCTCATGTCAATTGGTAAATATTTAATGAAATAAAATTGAAGATAATGCAAAATTGCACCTGTTCTATCACTTGTAACCTTGAATGTTACAAGATTACTTGTCCACCACAATATAGTCAGTTAGTATCAGAAGTGGGATTTAAATGTAAGTGTCCTGATTCTGAGGATACCTCTCTATCCACTACACTATTTTTTGACATTGTAGGACAATAGAATCACAAAATTTAGATTTGATTTAGTACTACTTCTTCATTTTACAGACAAGAAAACTAAGAACAAGGAAGTCTTGCAGAGTTGAGATACAAACACTCGTCCTTCCACTCTAAAAAGAGGCAGAATGGCAGAATGGTAATTAGGCATTGGGAAATCTAATCCGACTTCTGGCTCTTTTGTTTACTACTTGTGTAATCCTGGGCAAGTCAAAAGCCCTTGGATCTCATTTTCCTAATCTATAAAATGAAAGTGTTAAACTAGATAGCATCTATCTAGGTGAATAGTAGCTAGATAGTGTTTATATAGATTTATAGTAGCTAACTAGCATATTATTGAGACTAATATCTAATAGCTGAAGTTTATATAGCTTCTTAACTCTTATAATGTATTTTGCATACATTATCTTGTATCATAGATCATAGATTTATACATGGAAGGGGGCTTAGAAATAATTTACTTTCTCACTTTACAAATGAGAAGCCTGAAACCCAAATAGAATGGATCCTTTGCCCAAAATCCCACAAAAAATGAAATGGCAGACCTTCCAATCAAACCCAGGGCCTCTGACTCCAAATTGAGCCCTCCCTCCATTGAACTAACATTGTCCCCTCTTGGTCCTCATGTGACACTATGATATAGATATTATTTATTATTTCCATTTTATAGATAAGGAATCTGAGAACCAACCACAGGTTAAGTGATTTGCCTATGGTCACTTACTTTAAGAATCTAAGGTGGAATTTAAAGTCAGATCTCCCTGATTCCAAATCCAGCATTCTCTTCACTTTCTTAAATGTCTCTTTGGACACCAAACCCTTAAATCTGATTCTAAGATTCTGTGATTTTACCATAAGCTCCCTATTAGCCAGATGGAATTGAAGAAGCTGTACCCATTTAATTCTAAGTACTGGGTCCAGGAAAACCTATTGGAAGCTTTTATTCTAAGTTTCACCGCAGGGAAGAGTTCTCTTGCAGTTTGGAGGAACATTCTCTCATAGAGGAGGGATTCCTTTGGTCAGATCTTTGCCAAATGTTTATCCTCTGAGGACCTGTTTAATATTCCATTCTATGCAAATAGCACAAGATGGAATCACAAATGCAAAATAAATGTTTTTGCACATAAATGCAACATGAGACATGACATTAAAAATAGGCCTGATATTTTTAAAATCTCCATAGGTACAATTACATCTATGACTGGGATCTGAGGATAGTCTTCCTGGATTATCAATGATAATTTTCCTTTCTTGTGAGGACCTGTACCTCAAGGGGACATGGCACCCAGGGTCCATTCCAAAGACAACCATAGGGTTTGTTCAAAACAGTATCTTGCTGGGTTAGCCTTTATTAAATTCTCCCCAGGAATTGGCATTTGGGGAACAAATTATTGCCGGTAAAGAAAAGCATGTGAAGTTTCCAAAAGTAAAAGCGTATGTAACCAGTGAAAGGATAAAATTTCAATGTCTGTACAGCAAAGCAGCTGTTAGATGATTTACTGGAAAATTCCCCCCAAACATAACAGACACTGCCTACTACAAAGGAAATATTTTCCTTTAACTCCCTAGAACTGAAATTCAACATGTTATATAATCAGAAAACAGTTCTAGGGGGAAAAAATCTAAGGTTTTCATGAAAATTTATACCTTGAGACTGAATCTCCTATTCCAATCCACTAAAAGATCAGGAAATCTGTGGAAGGAAATTAATGATGTGTATTCTAAACTCAACAAGATAATGAATCCACTTTTGCAAGGGGACAGAATTCAGCTTCTCAGCTCCAAGAGCAGCTTTCTCATACTCCAGGCAAATCAGATAACCTCCCATGGAAAATTAGGGGATTTATTTTCAATCTTTTTGCAAAGGACTGTGAGATTTATGTGGTACACGGGAAAAATCTTCTCCCTTTGCATTTTGGGGAAGCAGGCCTTATATTAACCTAATGGAGAAGAGAGAAAGTAACTTCCTACATTCTTTTTTCTACATGTAGTCTTTTACCTCTCCACCTTGTACCTCTCCACCTCTCTTGCTGAGATCTGACTGGGGGAATCAGTCAAGAAGCAATTCAGGTTATTTTCATATCCTCTTCCATTCTAATTCTGACCATGATCTAGAATTGAAAAAGGATTTTTTCTTCTCCAAGGGCTATAATAATTAAAGGACCAAGCACATAAGACATTTCAGAGAATCCATTGGAAATGGAAAGGATTCCAGACAGGAAGAAGTATTCTTCCCAAATGGAGGCCTAGCTACTGTTCTTGATGGCATAGTAATAGGGCCTGGGCCTGAAATCAGGAAGAGGTGAATCCAAATCACTTACTACTGTGTGACTCTAGGCCAGTCACTTAATATGTGTTTCTGTTTCCTCATCAGTAAAATGGAGATGATAATAATAGCACCTGTCTTACAAGCTTACTGTGAAAATCAAATGCTACAATATTTGTAAAGTGTCTAGCACAATGACTGGCACTTGGCAGGTGCTTGATAAATGCAAGTTCCTTTACTTTTCAATTCATTCTAATTACCAAAAATCTGGCCAAAAAAGCCACAGGAAAAATGATCATATACACTGAAGTGAACTGAGGACTACTATTTCTGCTTATTTAACAAAGAATATAGTTCTCAACAGTTTTTGTAAATGCATAAAATTTTGTACAATATCTAGGTATCCATCAATTAAAATCGCCTTCTTATTGAACAATACTAATTCATAGACTGAAGAACTCTGATCTGTGAAGAGATTGTTGTTGTTATTACTTATCCTTCTACTCTGGAAGAGAACCATGACTTCAGGGAGGTGAAATCGTGACAGGTTAAGTGAATTGGATTTAAGTGAGGGAGGGCTCTGCAAGGTCACCTGCTTTACTTTCCCCTCCACAGCCATCTGGGCCCAGTGGCCAGACATAGATCAGAACTACTAGAGATGAAGACACTTACTACAATTGCAAAAGACCAACAATGAAGTTTGCTAATTACCTCCTGCCTGAGAGGTGAGGCTGAATGAGACATACAGTTTCTGACCTGGCTAATGTGAGAATTTGTTTGAATATGCATTTTTAAATTTAGGGTTAGGAGAAGGTAGAAAGGATGCTTATTCATTAAAAATTACACAAGATTCAAAAATAGGAAGGAAGAGTTATTCATCTTGTCAAATACAAATTACTTAGGTGATTTTATTTTGCATCAGAAAAAGTGGATCAGGTAATTGAGAGCAGATAAAATTCATCAAGCAAGTTAGGGTCAAAACCAGAAAGTGATCTTGGCCAGGTGTTGTCTCCTCTAGGTCTCTGAAGATAAAAAGATTTATTAAATTTGTTCCAGCATTTTGGAGAGGGGAGATGTTGGGCTATCAGAGTTCATATTCAAGGTGCATCAATTTACTGTAAATGAACCAAGTTGTTAAGGGAGAAGGGAAGCTTTCTAGAACTTTTGGGTAGGAGTCCTGGATATAAATGTAGAAAGAGATAGGGGGAAAGTGAATACATATTTATATAGCACCTACTACATATTAGGCACTGTGTTAAGTTTTGTTTAATTGTCTTTCAGTCATGTCTGATACTTTATGACCTCTTTTGAGGTTTTCTTGGCAAAGAAAAAGAGTGGTTTGCCATTTCTTTTTCTAGCTCATTTTACAGATGAAGAAACTGAGGCATGTGAGGTTAAGTGACTTACCCAGGGTCACTCAGCTAGTGAGTGTCTGAGGTCAGTTTTGAACTCATGAAGATGAATTTTCCTGACTCTAGGCCTGGAGTTCTATCCACTGTACCACTTAGCTGTCTGTATTGTGCTAAGTATTTTTTACAAATATTATCTTGTTTGATACCACAGTCATGCAAAGTAGGTATCATTGTGATCTTTATTTTACAGTTGAGGAAAGTGAAGCAAACAAATTGAATGACTTTACCTAGGGACACACAGTGACCTGTCTAAAGTCAATTTTGAAGGCATATCTTCCTGACTCCAAGACCTATTGTTTTTTTATTAAAACTTTTTATTTTCAAAACACATGCATAGATAATTGTCAGCATTTACCCTTGCAAAACCTTGTGTTCCAAATTTTCCCTTTCCTTCCCCCACCCCTCCCCTAGACAAAGCAAGTGATCTAATATATGTTAAATGTGTATAATTATTCCATATATATTTACACAATTATCATGCTGTGTGAGAAAAATCCAATAAAAAAAGGAAAAAAAAGAAATAAGAAAACAACATGAAAATAAAAAAGTGAAAATACTATGTTGAAAAGAGCCACCTCCATCAGAATTGATTGTCACATAATCTTGTTACTATGTACAGGGATCTCCTGGTTCTACTCACTTCACTCAGTATTAGTTAATGTCTCTCCAGGCCTCTCTAAAATCACCCTGCTGATCATTTCTTACAGAACAATAACATGCCATTACATTCATATACCATAATTTATTCAGCCATTCTCTACTGATGGGCATCCACTCAGTTTCCAGTTCCTTGCAAGACCTATTGTTCTAACCACTGTGCCTCTAAGTATGCTTTGAGGAAGGATAAAGATTTACAACTCTTTACTTGAATTCCAAGCAGAGAAAGTTCTTACCCATATAATGTTTCTTTAAGGCACAGCTATGACAATGTTAAGACTTAGTAACAGGGGAGTATGGAGAAAGCAGATTATCCAATGAAACTGGTATGCACTGTGTCAGTTCTATGATCCAAGTGTCCTGAATTTGAGCCGGAGATAAATCAATACTGATGCCAGAGGGGACAACTTAGTTATCTAAGCATCAGTTTGGCATCCAGGCCTGAGACTGCTTGGAACCAAAGTAGGGTAGGTCCCAGCAGGGATGACTCAGCCCTTCTGCCTCCCAGAGAAGATAAATTAGGAGCCACATAATTTCTTCTTGGTGAGCTAGGTAATTTTGGAGAAAACCTAGAAAACGGAAAAAAAATTCTCTTCTGTAAAAGAAAAATTCCCCAGAGAAATGGGAATTTGTCAGAAGGGGGTGGGACCTGAATGTAAACTTTGGGCAGTTCATCATTCACTCCCTTCCTCTAGCACAAACAGTTTAAGATTATAAAACACTAACTTTAATTTATTTGGAAGAGTTTAGCTGAAACAATCCTTTAAATTACATTGAGGAAGATGTCAAACAATCTATCAAGTAATAGTTTGGCCAATCAGAGCTTTCTAGCTCTAATAGTCTATAATTGTTACAAGAAATGGCAGCTCCCTGCTTCACACCTTCCTGATCCACTCCCAGCTGTGCAGCAGCTGTGAGATCTATCTTTGATCAGAGCAGTTGTATGACCTCATTGAACTTCTCATCTCAGTTCCCTAACTGAGTTAGGGTTTAGACTAAATCATCTATAAGGAGGTGCTTTCTAACTCTAACAATCTATAAATGTTAGCAGAAACAAACCCAAAATTCTATTCAGAAGGCACATAAAGAATGTAAAAACATCAATACTGTTGCCAACTAGAGAAGCAGATTATCAGCTTCAAATATAACTTTCCTTAGGAACTTCAAGTATTTCATTAGGAAAAAAAAATCCCTGATGCTATTTTCACTTCTTGTTTGAACTTCCTTAGGAATTTCTCAACAGCATAATCTACCAACTATTTGTTTAAAATTCCATAATTTTGACTTAGATCAATATAGAAATAACAGCTTACTTTGAGAGCAGCCACTAAAATTTAGATCTGAGATCTTTGTATTTATGTCCCATACAGTTGAAAAGTCCTTTAGGATTATAGATTTAAAAGCGAAGAGGATCTTCCCAGTCATGTAATTGAATTCTTCCATTTTATTAATGAGAAATCAAGGTTATTAATGAGAAATCAAGATTCAACAAATTGTCCAAAGTCTCACAGAAAACTAGTAAGGGAGTTAGGATTTGAATTGGGGCTCTCTGACTCTATCCCTTTTACCAATGCCCCACTAGCACTTCTTGTCCCTGGCTAAAACAATGGGCAAAGAAAGGCTATACAAAGGGTTACAATTTTTCAACTAAAGTATTTGACTACTCCTTCAATGAGTTTAATGATACTCTGGAATTCAGTTCAAATAAAAAAAGCATTTATTAAACAAATTTAGGTGCAGGTATGATGCTTGGCTGCTGGAGATGCAAAATCAAAACAAGAAATGATACTTATACTTACTAGCTACAAAAAATGACAATCTAACTTGAGAGCCAGAAACTGTTGAATAAAATTCCCAAAGTAACAATAACAAATTCTTTAAAGTTGACAAATAAAGGAAGGGAAAAATTGGGGTGGGGGCGAGATTTGTTCAGTTAGTTGTATTTCCAGTTAAGAAATGGCAAGTACATTTGCAAAAGAAACATCAGGAATTACTTTAAATCTTGAAGTCATTTTGGAAATACCCTAGTCAAGTACATTGCCAAGGGAAATAGAAAGGAAAAGAAAATCATCAGGGAAAAGACAAACTGAGTGACCTTGAAAATGCCAATTATAGAATATTGTATAATCCAGATAAAGGGAAACATGAGAGAAGAGAGAGAAAAATCTTTATTCAGGTATGGAAAAAAGTGTAATGTTTCCTTGTTTAAGTTCAAATGAAACAAAAAGGCAGTAGTAATCAATTACTGTTTCAGTGCAATGTAGTTTTATATTTTCAGATAATGTTGTAAAAGGCAAAGATGTATACTTTACCAGAAATATTTAAATTATAACATATTTCATTTAGGGACATCAATACACCAATATTTTTCTTTCCCTGCAAGAAATTGACTAATTTGTTCAATCATTTATTTAATAAAAATGTAAATGTCTATGATATCATATAGAATGTATACTCCATGAAGACAGGTACTGTTTCAATTTTATCTTTGTGTCTCCACTATCTAACATGTTGTCTGGAACAAAAGGGATAATTAAATGCTTATTGATTGATTATACAGGGCACAATGATGAATACTGGAGATATATATAATTTAGATAAGTCTTGGTCTTTGATGTTATGGCCTTTACAATTTAGTAGAGAGGTAAAATAGGACACAAACACAGATAACTATAAGGTATAATATTGCTGGGATAAATAATTGAATAAATTGCATTTATTAGGAGCTAATTTTGTATCAAGCATGCTTCTAAGCTTGGCAAGCTCCTAAGCCCTGGCAATCATAAATTTAGAAAAACAAGAACAATCCTTGTTTTCCAAAAAAAAAATGTATATCTTACATGGTAGAGACAATATATGAAAGGAAATTCAGCTATAGAAGTGATCAAAAAAATCTGAAAATCATAAGGGAAAAACAGTAAGGTCGATGTCAACACCTAGTGGTCTTTAGGTTGTATAAAGAGGTCAAATGACAGTGTATGAGGTCTGGAGGTTACAGAAGCAGAACAGCTAATTAAGCTAGGTTATTCTTCACCTTGTGAGAAAGAAAAGAACTGGATAATACTGATATCATTCAAATGGTGTGAATTGTCACACAGTTTACATAGGATTTGGGAGTTCAGGGTGGAGGAAGGAGTGAAGCAAAAGCAAGGAGCAACGGAACCTGTGATGGTAGTGGTTCTCCCCATTTTCTCAGAACCTCTAATATGGGCCAGAGAAGCCCCAAGCAAGAAGTGGAAACCAAATGGCAAAATAAATGACTGTAAATGTAGAACAAGAGGAGACCTTAGAGGCCAGCTAGTCCAAGTTTCCTAATTTTATATCTGAGAATATAAAGTCAAAGAAAATAACCTTGTTACACAGAGTCTAATTTATGAGTTTAACTCAAGTTTGAGAGACAGAAACAAAGAAAGAGACACAAAGATGGAGACAGAGAAATGAGAATATTGTACTCAGTGAGTTATTAAATAAGGACAGAATGGGTCAATGTAGATCAGCAATGGAAGTATTTGTTCAACATAAGAAATATTCATTACAGAACTTTTATGGACAGTTCCTGATTTAAAAGAGGAGATCCAAAGCTTACAATTCTAGGGTTGTGAATTACGTCAAACACATGAATTTTCTTTACTTATTCTTAGTGCAAGATTTCTGTAATTGGAAACCAAATATCTCATATGGGTATTGAGAATATTAGTGCAAGATATGACCCAAATTTATATTATGATTCTTGCATTCATTCCTGCATTTGCTTTTATTAATGAGCAGCTATGGTATTTATTCTTTCTTTTGCTTTATTGTTAGTTAAGTAAAGTTTATGTTTAAGATCTAAAAATAACATTATTGTGAGTAGGAGGTTAATAAAAATGGGAATACATTGATGAGGACCCAGTTGATGTGAGAGAGTTTGAGTGTAATGAGCTTGTGATGCTTCTCTTAAAACTAGATTTGTCAGTGGGAGTGCAGGTGGGAGTAAGTGAGCCAACCTGGAGAGTAGCATTTATCTACATACCTATATGAAAAATATGAGATGACCATACCATAGCGGATGGCCAACCCACACTCATTTATTACATATGCATTTACTAAAAGCTTACTATATATCAGGAACAGTGCTAGGTAAAATAAATGCTCTCTGCCCTCAATAAACTTATACTCCACTGGCTACCTTATTCCTTATTTTATCTGTCTAGAGCAGAATATGTTGGGACCATCATCTTCCTTTTTTCTGGACATTATGCTTTTATTAATACACTCTAAGATTAACTTTTTTTCCCCTACCATATCCCATTATTGACTTATTATGAATTTTGATTCCATTAAAACTCCTACTTTTTCAAACTTTTTCTAATAATAGTTTTTTATTTTATACTTGTGTGCTTAGGGTTTTTTTTAACCTAAATATAAACTTTTACATACTCCTAGCCTACTAATTTTTTTTGAAACTTAACTCTGTTAATCAATAGAACCATCTACCAATGCTGTATCTTTAGTATTTGATAAACATATCATCAATAATATCTGTATTTCTCCCTGGGGCATTCTACTAAATATATATGTATGTATTTTATATACATATATATACATATATATGGGTGAATTTGTATGTACATATGTAAATATGGTGGGGTATATATATGTGGATTAGTTAGCTAAATACTTCTCTTTGGCATTAATGCATTATTGCTTTAATTACTACCCTTTGGGTGGGGTTGTTCAGGAATTTTCAAATCCCCTTACCTATTATCTACCATCTTACCATCTTGTTTATAAAGAAAGAATGATTTTGTCAAACAACTAAAATAAAGGTATCCTGTGTCTTGAGTAATCCTCCATTCTACAAGTAAAAGGGATACCCCACACTTAATTCTGATTAATGTAATTCACAAAATACTTTATATCTAAGATGGGAAAGCCTCATATGAGTTATAGAATAAATCATTCAAAGGATTAAATCAGAAATGAGTCTCCCCTCCTGTTTTCCACAGAATGGCTTATTGATCTTCAAAAGTTGGAAGATTTGGATTTTGCATTGGGGTGTTTGTAATAATGAACCCAGAACAGCAGTGATTTATGACAGAATTTATCAACTAGACATACTGAAGAAAAGCAGATTCAGGCTTTATTGTACCACAGAAGTAATAACCCTTTCTGGACGTTAAACAAATCTAACTAAAAGATAACAATTGAATAATCAATAGGGAGCACAATTGATGGGAACTCATTTGAGATGTTCTAGAATAAAAATCTGTATGAGTTACCCTTAAAACCGTGGGAAATAATCAGTCATCTGTCTTTGGGGCCTTTGCCTACTAGTGTGAGTATGAGTTAGTGAAATAGCCCAAAGAAGATTGCTTCAGAACTAATCTTATCAAAAAAAAGAAACCCATGCTGTTTCTTGATGATCACTACTTACATCTCCAAATACCTAAAAATCATTTCTTTAGTAATATATTCTAAAATTTTTCCAGGAATTTCATTTAAATTCATCAGCCTAAATTTTAAAGAAACTAATCATCTTCCCTATTAAAAAAAACTGGGACAAGATTTGTCCATCTCCAGTCATGACACCTGCACATTGTCCACAGTTGCTGACATTCAGTAATCATACCTGCTAGTATTTTTAGTAAACTGAGACATAGTTTACCCAGGGGTGGTGACTTGAACTCATTAAGCACATTTAAGTGCTTTTTAATATGATATCCTCTGTGAGGACTCTCCATTCTTCTCAGCTAAAAGTGATATTTATCTCCTCTCAATTTTAGGAGCATCTTGTACCTTTCTTAATGGAACTTTCCTAATTCTATTTTATAGCAGAATTATTGGTGAATTTGGCTTTTTTCCCACTAGACTGGAAGCTCCTGGAATATGATTACTATGATTTGTTTATCTTAATATCTCTCCTAGCTCAGGATCTAGCTCAATGTCCTTCAATAAATTTGATAAACTGTTCTCATAAAGTGTTGCAATCAAGCAAGGTATGGTTCTCTGATTAAAATGATACACTGCAACTTGCTAAACAGTTTTTTAAAAATTTAATACATGCCAGAAAATGAGATTAATGCATTATTTTACAAAGTAATTATTTTTCAAGAAACATTAGAACTCAGGAGTTTAAAAGGCTGAAATAGTTGATGTTTCATGTAAATCTAGTTAAGGGGCTAGTAATGTTAAAGAAAAGGACAAAAAAATATTGAGGGTGAAAGAGTGGGAAGAAGTAAACAGAAAAGGAAAAAGCTTTACAGAAGTGTGGTCAAAACCCTCATTAGTCAGAAAAGAAATTTGAGAATTTAAAGAGTTGACTTGAAACCAAAAACATTTGGCTTCCTCTAGCTGAATACCAATATTTTTAATGGGTCTTGTTTGTTTATGGAACTGTTTTAACCTTTCTCTGAAACAACATTCTTCTTCAAAAATATATAGAGAGTAGAAATGGCAGAATTGTATGGCAGCTATTTTGTATATGATTAATCTATGGAATGGTGCTGCTACTGACCATTTATAATAATTATTTTTATTTTGCTCATATATAAGCCAACCAACAATAGCATGTTTTCTACTTATTAATGTAGAAACTAATCCATATTATACTAAATATATTAGGACATCCATACTGAATGGATGGAAATTCGAGTGCCACTATATTTTATCTTTCTCTTTTTTCTTAGCAAAATTACTTGGAAAAGCAGTCTCTAGCTAGTGTCTCTGCTTCTATTCCTCTCTTTTCTTAAGTTCTTTTACAATCTGGTCTCCAGACTAATATTTCAATCGAAACCAATCTCTGCAAAGTTTACAGTGATCTTTTAATTGTTAATGATCTTCTAAAAGTCTTTTCTCAAGACCTTAAATTTTCTTGATCTCTCTTTAGCATTTGTCCCCTAACTACTACTCAGTCTCTTCTGCTGATTCATTGTTATCCTCTAAATATGGTTTATTCAAGGCTCTATATAAGCATCTCTTTTTTTCTATACATTTTCTCATTTACTAGGCTCCAATCTGTATGGAGATGACTATCAGCTCTGATCTACAAATCCTGTCAATCTCTTTCCCAGCTCTGATCCCAGACCACCTATGGGGCCTTTCAAACTGGATGCATTTCAAACTCAACACATAGCAAAAACAAAATAATACCTTCACTTCCCTATTGCTATCAAGTTTCTTTTATTCTTCTAGTAGCCCAGATTCACAACTTTAATATCACTGTCAACTTTTCACAATCCCACGTATCTAATCAATTGATAGGTTTTATCCTTTCTATCTCCACATCTCTCAAACTGTCTTTATTCAAAAAGATATCAATCTATTCACCTCTCACTTAAGACTATTGAAGATTTCCCTACCTGAAGTCTCCTTCAACTCATCTATCATAACACAACCAACAAGTGTTGTCCTAAAGCTCAGTTCTGATCCTGTCATCCCCAAACTCAGTAAATTCTGTTGGCTTCTTTCTATCTCTAAAATCAAATAGAAAGTATTGTCTTTGATGTTAAATCTCTCCACAACCTGATCCTTTATACCTTTTCAGGCTTTTTATGGATTACTTTCCTTTATGCATTCTGTGATCTAGACATATGACCATATTCACTATTACAAGCACACACCTCTCTAACTTCTTTGTTCTTTTGCACTGGTTACCTCCCATGTCTAGAAGACACTCTCTCTTCATCTCTGCCTCTCAGAATTCTTGGTTTCTTCCAATATTTAACTCAATTGACAATGTTTTATAAAGTATTTTCTGATCTTTTTACCTGCTAGTACATGGTCTTCAAAAATTACTTTGTTTTTCATTTTGTTTATAATTATGTATGGATATATTTATATATCTGTCTACTCTCATACCCCATTAGAGAGTAAGATCCTTAAGGTCAGGACTATTTAACTTTTCTTTTAATATTGCTAATTCATAGTATAATAAACACTTAATAAATGCTTGCTGACTCATTGATTATGCTGTTGACTCTCCACGGAAGATCAGATCATTGTGAAAATAATATATTAAGTAGCAGAGCCATCTATGCAAAGGGAACAAAGATTGATCAGTTAATTTTTCTAGGTTCTTTTACAGCTTGTTGCAATGTTAGGAAGTAATTGAAGGTGGAAAGTAGCATTTTACATATCCATCACCCTATCAAGTTGAAGATCAGATATTATAAATGAAACTAGAGGTTTAAAGGAGAATGCCCCTAAGGGGGAAAAAAAATCTCAAAACACATGTGAGAAAACACTAAAATGAAAAAAAGAAGACTGCTTCATGGGAACTTGTTAAATGGTTCATAGTAACAAACATTTGGAATAGCAAAAAATCATGTATATAGCAAGCATTTGATAAATGTTTGTTGAATTAAATTGAAATCCCATATAATCACTTTTCATTTTGACTATATTTATAAAATATACCCAAAATGAAAACTGGAAAATTTGGGCCAATTATTGTGTTTTTCTAATTATCTGTATAACTCAAATGGTACAGATAAAGACAAAAAGAAAGACAGACAGAGAGAGAGAGATACAGAGGGGGAGGAAGAGGGAGAATACAGAGATGGACAGACAGACAGAGACAGAGAGAGAGAGAGGAGAAGGAAAAGGAAGAGAAGTAGGAGGAGAAAGAAGAAGAGGAAGATTATAAATTCCTTACATATATTTTTCTTACATATTTTACTTGCTTTTATGCTCACTTCAATATCTACCTTTACATAATGCAATGCTTTGTACAGATCTTTAGGACTTTCTAATTGAACAGATGAAACAACTCTATAAATGTTTGTGGAATTGAAAGATAGATTTGCTAGAGTTGGAATTTATGATAGAGTTATAACAATTTATCTTTCCTTGTTAATAAAAGTCATACTTGTCTGACGTATATGTGGACGTGCCATTTCCACTGAGCATTTGGACTTTAAACTCACATTTATGATATTATGTATAGTCAGAACAACATTTGATATAGATACACAGTGAAGTGGAAAAACATTATTTCAGGAATCATCATCTTTTAGGTCTCAATCCTCATTTTGTCACTAACTAATTGTTTTGCTTCGGTAAAGTTACTTACTCTCTCTGTTTCTGAATGTCCCATCTACAAATTAAGAATAATAGGATTACATTGTCACTATTATGTGAAGAATAAAATGTGTATGCAACAATGCCTTGACACATATAAACCACCATACCAATGTGAATTATGACTAACATATGTTTGTTCCATTTCATTGTAGTTATGAAACAAAGGAATTGTGTTGACATTTCTTTTGGTTACTGTAGGAATAAGGCCATTCTTTTTTCTGCATTAAAAAAATTCTGTTCCATTTGTGGTTCTTTCTACCCATAACCACCCCCTATCCAAAATGTTTGTTCTAAGTTTTATGTTTTGGACCTCTCAAGATTTTCATGAACCTCTGACCCAGCTTCTTAGGCCAGCACTTTGTTTTTTGTTTGGCAAGAGCTTCTTTACTGTTCATGTTCAATTATAGTGTGATTTAGATGGAAAATAGTGATACTTCCCTTCTTCTCTGCTTGTGACCCTTGACTTTCTCTATTAATAGAAAACTTGTTCAATGACTGGAATCCAGATATTTGACACTCTCTCAATTGTTATGGCCAGAATCTAGTACAGAAATCCATCCTTTTTAGAGACAAAAATTCAAATACTTAGCTTGCTCATAAGCAAAATTGAAGTCAATAGCTACATCTTACATTTATTTCACTTTGATATGTAAAAACAAAAATAACAATAAATTTGACTCAGCATTTCTGAATGTATGCCCAGGCTCTGAACAAAGTTCATTTATTGGCATCAGTCATTCAATTAAATGACTACTTACTAAATATTTATTGAGTGTCTCATATGTGGGAGATACATCTAGGGCAAATGTCAGAGTAGAACTACCTATGGCTAGTAGCCCTGTAGACATTTTCAACATGATGCCCAGATACATAGTCCCTTCTAACTTTAAAACTGATGTCTCTCAAGCATGAAGAAACAAAAAAAAATAGGAAAAAATCTGTATGATTTATTTTGCCAGAATTTTAATATTTTTCAGCACACACACACATTTTACTTTTACATAGATATTTGTTATTGTTTAGGGAAAAATAACTTTTTTTACTTCTGTTCACTTCGAAATTGTGTTAATGTGAATATCAGCAATCAGCAATCTATCGATCCTTATAAGAAAAATGACCTTCTAAATTTTATACTGATTTCTTTCATCAATCTAAATTTAATTAAGTATATAAAATAAAACATGGCAAGGCAAGGTTAAGGTCCTTGTCTAGGGTCACAAACAAGTATCAGAGTTCAGATTTGAACTCAAATCCTCCAGTTTCCAGGGCTGTGCACTATCCACTATGCCACTTATCTGTCCCAAGTATACAAATACAATGAATACAATCTCTGCTTGGAAAAATACATTCTGATGTGGGAGACAAGAAGAACATATACAAATTTTTTTATTAATTTTTATAATTATAACATTTTTTGACAGTACATATGCATAGGTTTGTTTTTTTTTTTTACAACATTATCCCTTGTACTCCCTTCTGTTCCAAATTTTCCCCCTCCTTCCCTCCACCCCCTCCCCTAGATGGCAGGCATTCCCATACATATTAAATATCTTATAGTATATCCTAGGTACAATATATATGTGCAGAACTGAATTTTATTGTTGTTATGGTTGCAAAGGAAGGATTGTATTCGGAAGGTAAAAATAATCTGGGAAGAAAAACAAAACAAAAAAAATGCTCACAGTTTACACTCATTCCCCAGTGTTCCTTTTCTGGATGTAGCTGATTCTGTCCATCATTGATCAATTGGAATTGGATTAGCTCTTCTCTATGTTGAAGATATCCACTTCCATCAGAATACATCCTTATACAGTATCATTGTTGAAGTGTATAATGATCTCCTAGTTCTGCTCGTTTCACTCAGCATCAGTTGATGTAAGTCTCCTGCTGGTAATTTCTTACAGAGCAATAATATTCCATAACCTTCATATACCATAATTTACCCAACCATTCTCCAATTAATGGACATCCATTCATTTTCCAGCTTCTAGCCACTATGAAAAGGGCTGCCACAAACATTTTGGCATATACAGGTCCCTTTCCCTTCTTTAGTATTTCCTTGGGATATAAGCCCAGTAGTAGCACTGCTGGGTCAAAGGGTATGCACATTTTGATAACTTTTTGGGCATAATTCCAGATTGCTCTCCAGAATGGTTGGATTATTTCACAACTCCACCAACAGTGCATCATCGTCCCAGTTTTCCCACAGCCCCTCCAACATTCATCGTTATTTGTTCCTGTCATCTTAAGCAATCTGACAAGTATGTAATGATATCTCAGAGTTGTCTTAATTTGCATTTCTCTGATCAATAGTGATTTGGAACACTCTTTCATATGAGTGGAAATAGTTTTAATTTCATCATCTGAAAATTGTCTGTTCATATCCTTTGACCATTTATCAATTGGAGAATGGCTTGATTTCTTATAAATTAAAGTCAATTCTCTGTATATTTTGGAGATGAGGCCTTTATCAGAATCTTTAACTGTAAAAATGGTTTCCCAATGTGTTACTTCCCTTCTAATCTTGTTTGCATTAGTTTTGTTTGTGCAGAAACTTTTTAATTTGGTGTAATCAAAATTTTCTATTTTGTGATCAATAATGGTCTCTAGTTCTCCCTTGGACACAAACTCCTTACTCCTCCACAAGTCTGAGAGGTAAACCATCCCATGTTCCTCCAATTTATTTATGATTTCGTTCTTTATGCCTAAATCTTGGACCCATTTTGATCTTATCTTAGTATGTGGTGTTAAATTTGGGTCCATGCCTAGTTTCTGCCATACATACACAAAATTTTAAAAAATCACTAAATAGAAATAGCTACAAAGTAGGATGTAAAAGAGGACCTTAGCATTTGGGAATGGAAAAGAGCCAATACAAGATCAATCCTCATTCCTGGAATGATTTCCTTCTTGTTTCCACCCTACGGACTTCTTGTTTACATGATGCCTTTGCTGATCCCCTCAGTGAACTGGTACAATGGAAAAAGCACAGAACTTAGAATTAAGGGGTGTGAGTTTGAATCTTGGCTCTACAATTTATTAGTCCTGTGACTTTGGGTCCATCACTTAATCTTTCTGGGACTAAAGATTAAAAAGAAGGCACTGAACTAGAGAGACTTTTAAGACTCTGGGAATTACACTATGTAATTTCAAAATAACATTTGTGCTAGCTTAACTAATGTCATTTCATCCTCCTATTCCTTTCTCTTTTTATGTATAAAAATAAAGAGTAATTGAAAATATTATCTCATGCTAATTAGTATTGCAAAATCTTAGAGAATAATGAGTGTAAATTTATGACTTGAACTATAATGGGGCTATACTTCTAAGAGATTAGACTTGAGTTTTATGAATTTTCCCCTTCTTTTAAAATTATTTAAATGTTTTCAAACTTATGGACTCTTTAAATGATAGAAATCTTTGAGAAAATGGTAATTCTATTAAAACTATAATTAGATATATGAAATATGAGAAAGGATATGAATTACTTTAGTTAACTACATATAGAAGGCAAATTTAATTTTATGTGGTAGGAAAAGAAAACTGTGAATAAAATGAACACTCAAAAGAAGTCTAACAAGTGAGAAATTGTAGAATTCTGCAACTTTTTTCCATTTTAAGCAATGTCTTCAAGTCAAATTATTATTTGAAATTCTAACTCTGTGTTTATGAAAGAAAAGAACTTCAGTCTCATATGGCTGAGGGAAGTATTTGTCTATTTCACAACATATGTGCTCAGTTTTAGACATTAAGACATTAAGATTTAACCCTTAAAAAAATCTTATGTAGCACATGCTTCTAAAAAAATGACTAAAGCAAGAAACATTTAAAGACTTTTTAAAAACACTATGAAAAATTCATTGGAACTTTAATATATGCAAAAGGTTTTGAAATTTCAATAATTGAAAGATGTTAAATGGGAAGGAGCAACAAGGTATAGTAAAAAAGGAGGAGAAGAAAATAGAATCATGTTAATAATATTGTCCCCATTTTGAAGGAAAGGAGATTGAAGTAGACAAAAGTTAAATGTTATTTCCAGGATTTCACAGCTAGTAAGTATCTAAGGTCATATTAGAACTCAGGTCAAGGAGAGAGGAGAAGGGATTAAAAAAGGGAAAAGAATACCAAAAAAAGAAGGGAAAGAAAAAAAGAGGAAGGAAGAGGGAAGAGGGAGAGTGAAAAGAAGATGAGTGGACAGAAAAGTTAGCTATAGTTTTAACTCTATAGTTATATCTCTATAAATTGCAAGGTGAACAATATACCCATATTGACAAATACTCAGTAATAGGCAAAATTGGTATACACAACCATAATGTCATAGCTCAGTAAATAAATAAATATATATATATATATATATATATATATATATATATATATACACATATATATACTCTCAGTTCCCAGCTCTATGCCTGTGTCACTGTTTGTGAAAACATCAGAACATTCTTATTTCTTATTTTCTAAAAATAGTTTTGCTTTAACTTATAAACATCCTCAAGTCAAAACCAGATCAAAGCAGAGTTGGCAGAATTCTCAGTAAAAAAAATGTACAGCATGAAAGTAAAAAAATATACAGGATTAAAGTTATCCCAAGATATAAAGCAATGTTATATAAAGAAAATATGTCTTCAACATACAGTGCATTCCTTGCTAATTAGTTTATCTGGGAATGATAGCAATTGCTAGAATTATGGGAAAAATCAGTTTACTATGTGCCATGGAAATCTTCCTTAACTTTTGAGAAAAGCAGAATAGATGTACAGAACCTATGTGTTATAAACTTTGTTTCTTAAAAGTTTTAAGTTTCTCTATATTTAGATGAATTTAGAAACTCTTAAAAGATTAAAGCAAACAAGAATAATCTTTGGTTTTCTGCATAAATATAAGAAAGCATGAGTTAGTTTTGCTACTCACCAATTATTTAACATGTCTTTTCCTTTTCCTTTCTTTGGGCCTGTTTCTTCATCTGTAAAGTGAACAGGTTGCCCTGGATAATATCCTCACATCCCATGGTTCCAGCTGTTTCTCCATCAAAGCAAACCATAGCCGCTTCTCACTTCCTTATTTTATATTATTCTTATTCTAGTTGGCATTAATTTAGCAGTAAAAAGATTACAAATAACTTCACCTGTATGACCTCATTTGATCTTATCCATGTTTTTACATAAAATCTTCCAAAGAAAACCTACTTAATACCTAAACTTTTCAAGACCCTGATGCCAATGTGGTCCTTGGACTGTCCATTGGCTATCCCTCATTCTCTTATCATTATCAATGAATTTTTTATTTTAAGCATTAGTAGATGTCTCTTATTCCACTTCTAAGATTCAAGTAATTACTGATGCCATATTGCAGTCTACTCACAGCTACCAAAGTCAATCTCCCTTATACAAATAGGAAAATTAAGACTAGGGAAATTAAAGTGATCATTGCAAGATCACACAAGTAATAAGCATCATAGGTGGTGCTGGAATGAAAGTCTTCTAATTCTAAAGTTAGTGCTCTTGCTTGTTATCAGTTAACATAGTTGAGGAAAAGGACAAGAATTAAAATAGGGCCATCGAGAGAGATTGCTGAAATGGAGTGAAAATGTAGGTAAAGAGATTTGAGAAGGTGAACAAACTGGGGAATTTGAGGGGAAATCCAAAAAGGATAGGGAGAGAGGTTATGGGAAAAAAAAGATTGTGAGCGAAGTACTGAATTCATTGGGGGGAAAAGAGGATCACCAGAAGATGGAGTATTACAACAAAAGAGTAATATATAAGGACAAAAGTAACCCTCAAAAAAAGAATGGTGGGGGCATCTAGATGTCACAGTGAATAGAGCACCAGCCTTGAAATCAAGAGGATCTGAGTTCAAATGTGGCCTCAGACACTTAACACTTCCTAGATGTGTGACCCTGGGCAAGTCACTTGGCCCCAATTGCCTCAGCAAAAGAAAAAAAAAAAGAATAGTTGTAGAGTGAAGGTGACAGAAGTTATATCTGAAAGTAGATATGGGGATTTAGGCTTCTCTGGTCTACTGCATTGTGGAGGTATAAAGGAAGAAGTATCCATATCAGAGAGGTGCAGTATCTTCTGGAGGGTGCCAAGTTTCTCTGAGCAAAAGAAGATGGAAAGTGTGAGACAAAGAAATACAGGATATTTCATTATAAATAGTGGAAAGAAGGGTTGTTTATTTTTTTAAAGTTATAAAGCTACCTTAATGATAGTATTTTAATTTAGACCTTGAAATAATACTTTAAAAAAAAAATTATGTACTTCCTGTTATTTAAAAAAAATCTGGATAAAATGGTATGTTTCCTTCACTTGAAGATATTTTTGCTTTTAGATCCAATATCAAAATTCTTAAACTTACCTAGTATTCATTCCCCTTGAAGAAGCTCATTAGTAAACATTTAGGATAGTTCTAGCATATAAAATAAATTATTCAGACATTGGGCAATCGTTTTCAATCATTTGAAAGAATGGGAAGGATTTGATAGGCATGTCAAATAAGAATTTTTTTGGCAGTATAATTTTCCTGGATGCAAAGTACAACTTTTTGCATCACATTTATTTAAACAAGTTTAAGATGATTGTATGGCCTCAGGGAATATATCTGAAGGCTTCCCATCAGGTTCTGGATGGCTGCATAAATGACTCATAAATGTCTGCATCTTTAAGATCATAGTCGAGGCTAAAGTTCCTAAGGAAAAACAAAAGTACCTTAGCCTATTCTTTCCAGGCTAATCTATTTCACAGACACAGTCCAAGTTACATTGTGAACTTGTCCTAATCAGGCAATCAAATAAAGGGACTTTCATTTCAAAGCTCAGGTTGTAAATTTTTTAATATCAGCTTTGTATAGATTTCATTTCCTTGGTCATTTTGCTTTCTAATATTTCTAGTAATATCTGTACCCTTTAAGCCAATTTGAAGGTAACTCATTATTTTTAAGTTCAGTCAATCACAAGCACTTTAAGGGTCCCCAATATTTATTTATTTGATCTCATCTCTTATTCTAAGTTTCCTTAGTTTAAGTCATCCATCTAAGGCCAGTCTTACAAATAAATATAGCAGGTGACCTGTTTAAGTAATATGATTTCCAGTGTGCTGGGTCAAGACCTCTTGATTCCCCAATACCTTTCCTGGCCTCAAACTGATGTTCAAATTCAACTTTTAGAGTTTCAATCATAGGATCAGGGATTTGGAGGTATAAGACATCTTAGGGGCCTAGTCCAACCCTCTCAATTTTTAGATAAGGAAACTAAATCACACAGAGGTTAAGTGAGTTGCTCAGGATTACACAGTTGGAAAGTGTCTAAGGAAGGATTTAAATAGCTATCTGATGAAAGCTTGTTGTGCTGAATTGAATTAATTTTGCATTCTTGTCAAGTGCTAGCCCAGCAACCATATATGTGTAACAACCCTTGGCAAGGGATAAACTGGTCACAAAACCCCTATTATCTGTAGTTTTTCCTATTTTGAAAAGAGAGCAAATTAAGTCATAGAGGAGAGGAAAGGGGCAGATCCAAAGGTTTTTCACTCACATGGTAACTGTAGAAGTATGAGAACTCTTTAGGAGAATAAGAAGGGAGGGCAACAGAGCAACTGAGGCAGCAGATGGTAAGCATCTGCCACTTCTGCAGTTCCCTTTGCCATGATTATAAGAGATGATCTCTATCCAAGTTTAAGTTGAGAGTTCTGTGTGACTGTATCTTATCATGGGGGCTTGCTCATGTGTTAACAAAAATAAGCATGCCTTACCCTGCCCACAATCTTACCTCTGATTGTGCTTTTTTTCTAAAATGTATTTTGTTGAAGAATACATTATCTGGATTAAATATTATTTTGTATAAATAGTTGTAGTGAACCCTGTTATTATACTGTTATACATTCCTTTGCTTACCAAATGAGGATTCAATGGGAGCCACACAGGAGAGTGGGGCCTTTCCTAGCACAAAGCTGGGAACTCTAGTCCATTGTTGGAGCTGTACTGACATCTTACAGATAAGCAGACTCCTTAACTGCTTTTCTGGATCCTTGGCTTTCTTCAAGTCCCTCTAAAATCCCATTGTCTATAAAAAGCCTTTTCTAGTGCCTGCCCTTCATTGATTATTTCTGATTTATGCTGAATATGTGTATATCTTGTTTGTACATTTTGATTGTGAGCAGGAGACTTGTCTTTTGATTTTATTTTTTCCACAACAAAATATTTCCTGCTCTTAATACAATGCCTGGAACTTTAATAAAAGTTAATTAGCTGACTGAACAACTCTAAGAGTCAGTTAGGAACTCTTTTTAAAAGACTCATGATATCTCCCCTGTTTATAGTAAAATCACATAAGATTCTGAATGATGTAACAATAGACAGAAAAAAAAAAGTATTGCTTGACTCTTCTGATTATCTAGGAAGCATGAGATAAAAAGGGAGATGAATACTTGCCATAGATGTTGGACATTATCATGGAAGATGTGCAGTGCAGAGTCAAACCCCACGAACAACTATTTATAAATATAGTGGGGTCCTCTGGATGCTTCTATTTAGACATATCATGACAATTACATGAAACTCAAGTACATTATACAACCTCTTGAGGGAGGTGCTCTATCCATTTGCTGCTCCATATTTTTTAAAAAGTTAAGTCTGACTATTTGCATTGGAAAAAGTCAAATGGATTGTAGGGTAACTTATAATCAATTGCCAGATGGAGAATTATTGCTTGCCACATCCATCTTATTTGTACGGGAGACCCAAAGGCTCTTGTTGGCTAAGGAAAAATATATCTTCACACAATTTTATAGGGTTTCTTTTAGAGATCCTTTCACCATCCAAATAAGTTTTAATGTTACAGAATTCCCATAAGGTATTTACTAGAAATTAGAAGGAATTTCTAACTGCAAAACATATATTTGTCTGTGACAACAGCCTGAGACATAGGAGTTTGAATGACTGAACAAATGTCCATGAACCCTAATTAGCTTGTTAGTAATTTTATGTTCTGATGGAGTTTAGCTTCTGGAAGCTAATTCTCAGAAAATGACAAATCATTCTTCTTAATGGAGAGCAAAACTACCCTTCTGCAGTTCAATGACATGATGTTTGAAGAGCCCAATTTCCTTTTTAAAAGAACTGAGAGTTAGTCTCTGGGTTCTAAGCTAAAATAAAGATGAGTGTCTACTTACCAGAAAGAGATAGCACCCCATTGAAGCCCAATAAGTGACTGTGGAATAGATTAGGAAAGACATTGCAACAGAGGTGTAGCAAAATACCCAAATAGCAGAGATACAATGTGAAATTTAAAGTTGCACAATAATATCAGCTGAAGACATCAATGGGGCTGTAGCATCAGAAAAATGAGTTATCCCTGTACCTGCATGCCCTGGACACCTTTGTTCCCTGTGTGGTTGCTATTCATGAATGGTCTCAACACATATTTACTCTTTCTTTTAATGGTATTTGTAATTATGGGACAAGGTACCCCAGGTTTCTAAAGGAAATGTTCTACTGCTTCTTTTCTTGTGTGACTTTATTAAATATCTTTGCTTTAAACTAATTGTGTCTTCTGGCTGACTTGCAATATTAAAATCATTGATGATAGGATAGGTGTGGGAGACATTCGAGGTGTGTTTTGAATAGATAAAAATTTATCTATTACCCTGAATTTAGTGTTATTTTTTGAAGGTCCTATGTATGAGAAGTCCTGGGTTCTTTACTATAAATAAAGAATGTATATTAAATAACTGTGATATTCAGTGTCTATAGCTTACGTGTGTATGTAGATATACATACATGTATATATATATATATATACATAATACACATATATAAATATTACAATACAGAGTATCCCAAAAGTCTTAGCAGTTTTAAGTTCTGATACTTAAGTTATTAGTAGTATTAAGTTCTTTGAATTTTTTACACATTATCATGTAATAACTTAAAACCAAACTAAGGACATCTATATATTGTACATGATTTATACTATACATTTAAATGTATACATGTATTTATACATATATGTGCACATATATAATATATATTACATACAATACAAAGCATAATTCCTGACACATAGTAAGAGTTTAAGAAATGTTGATTGATTGAATATATGAGTATATATACATATGCAAGTATATGTGAATATATATGTGCACACACAATCTGAATGGGATGAGAAAAAGTAAGCTCTACTGACTGCAGGACTTCTAATGACCTCAAATTTATTCTGAAACAAAGGACCATACAAGAAAAAATATCCCTGTCCTTCCCATAATGCTATATGGCTTACAGAACATGACATACAACAATCTCTGAAAAATTAAAGTTACAAATTACCCAGGGAGCAAGGGAGAGAGTATAATTAGACTATAATAAATGAATAAGTATTTTGAAGGAGAAACTATATAGAAGTTAACAAAAACAAAAATGATAGCCAAAGAGAGAGGTAAGTTATTCATGTGGTGAAAACATTGGATAAATGAAGGATAACCTTGTGCCCATTAGAATTTATCCAATGTAAAAAGTAAAGAAAGGTTTCCAGAAAACTTTTATAGAAAATACAAACAAAACTTGCACAGACCATGAAGACACTATGAGCGTGTTGCCATTAGCACAAATGGCAGGAATGTCCATATCAGTGAAACCACAAATTTATCATCTTAAAGAATTTACTGGTAAATTGATAGATTAATGGCCTTATTCATGTCATTGTTGTTATTCAATTGTTTTTCAATCGTGTCTGACCCATTCGGGGTTTTCTAGGCAAAGATGCTAGAGTGTTTTACAGATAAAGAAACTGAGGCAAACAGGGTTCAATGACTTGCCCAGAATCACATAGTTAATAAGTGTCTGTGATCAGATTCGAACTCAAGAAGATGAATCTTCCTGACTCTAGGTGTGGCACTAATTTTGTCACTAGTTGCCCACAGGCCTTATCTATATATTTCTATTAAAGAATAGAGCTCCATTAAAAAAAACAAAAACAAATATGGTCACTTTAAATTTAATTCTGGAAATGGAGGGGATATTTAAACTCTTAGCTCATAGACTCTGGGTTTTTTATTTCTTAAAATAAGAACAAATACCTTTTTAAGCAAATGCAGGAAGGACTGGAGAATATCATAGTTTTTGTTGTAACCCACTGAGGTTTTAGCTTTAAAATAAATGGCATATTCGTCTGGATGATAGTCAAACAATATTTCAAAGTACTGAGGGGGGATGGGAAATACCGTTCTTCCAATGCATTTAAAGCAAACTCAGAAATTACAAATTGTCTCATTCTTGAAAAATTGAGTATCAAAGTAAATTTCTCCAATATTTCCCAATTTAAAAAGTCTTTTATGATTATATCAACAGGAGAACTCCTTATAAAGAAATTCCCTTACCTGATGCACATGAGCAACTCAACTCAAATTTAAGTCTTTACTCTTATCACACATAATGTGATGGGACATTCAGTAGTATTGAAAAGAATCCATGAACATTTTAACAGTTTGGGGATCATAAGAATATGCTCTAAATGTGAGGACAGAGAAGGAAAATGAAATCCAGAGAAGTTAAATGATTTATCTAAAATTATACAAATGACCAGAATGAAGGTCTAACTCTTCTGATTCCAAAGCCAGGCCTTTATATCTGGTCAGCTCCTCCTTAGAATAGGCCTTGCTCAATACATCTTTCAAAAACCAAAGACATTGGGGGCAGCTAGATAGCACAGTGGATAGAACACCACCCCTGAAGTCAGGAGGATTTGAGTTCAAATCCAGCCTCACATATTTAACACTTCCTAGCTGGGTCACCCTGGACTTAACCCTGCTTAACCCCAATTGGCTCAGGAAAAAAAAAAAGACATTTATTGAAGATTTTTAGACTCTCTTTCTCTCTCTCTCTCTCTCTCTCTCTCTCTCTCTCTCTCTCTTTCTCTCTCTCTCTCTCTCTGTGTATATATATATATATATATATATATATATATATATATACACACACACACATATATATGTATATATATATATATATGACAATTAAAATTTTAATAAATGAGAATTATCCCTCCTAATCTATTTTATTTCTTTGTTATCTCTCTATTTGGAATTTGGTTTAATGGTCTAATTTAGAGACTTCATATTTTGAGAGTGGATTCCATATTAGCAGAGTAATCTATTCCACTAAAAGCCATTATAAAAACATTTTAATCAACAAGATATGTTTATTCTTAGTTGACTTATCTATTTCTATATTACTATTATCTATTATTTGAAGGCAGCTATGGTCTTTTTAGTTAAATAGACTGGAAAAAGCTTTAGATTTCCTTTTGTCCTTGTAAATGGAGTCAGGCCTAGCCTCAAAGGCCACTCAGAATTAGGATGTAGTTCTGGGCAGAGCTGGTCTTCAATGCTCATATAAGTCATGAACAATTCCAAGATTATATGTTTCATAAAATGATATGGAAAAGTGGAGAAAAATAAGAAAAAGTTAATTATTACAAAAGAAAATACATACTAGGACCTACTTAGCCAAAATTCAATACAGAATGCTTTGCTAGCCCAAAAGGGGATCTCAAGGAATAGAGATGGTCACATCGTCCTTTAAGTAGTGTCTGTTTGTAGCATTCCATCCATCCACTGTGGTATACATTCCCATACAGAAGGATACAGGAGGCCTGTCCTGACACTTCACTGCCACTTCAGATCTCAATCTTTTTTCCAAGTTTGAGAAGTGAAGCCACACACATAATCACAGCTCAGGAAACTAGCCCTGCCTAGAACTACAACTTGATTCTGGTAACCCAAGGGACTATGGTTGGCTCCATTTTATACTCAACAGGACAAAAGGAGACTGGAGTTTTGTTTTTTTTTCTCCAAATAGTCTAATCTAGAGTAAACATACTCCAGGCACCTTGGAATATACCAGTAATGGGTAAGTCAACTAAGGATAAACACAAGGGTTAGTAGAATTCATTTGGTGTTAGACATCGCCCTCGTGGATTTTTCCTTCATTTTAGCTGGGGAAATGAGACCAGTCTAATCTGCCCACATCTAATGGTTCTGTGAATCCTTTTTCATGAGATCATTTAGAAATTTATTAATAATAAGTTCAGCCAACATTTCAAAAGTTCTTTAAACTTTATGAATTATAACCTAACAATTTATGTAGCATTTTGAGATTTACAAGGCTATTTTCTTTATAGCTCCAAAGGATAGATAGTGCAATTTTTATTATTCTCAAATTTCAGATGAAGAAACTGAGGATCTATAAGCTTATGTGACTTGCCCATTTCAAAGTAGTTGGTTCAAGCATTACTGCAAATTAATTGAGTTCAAAATAGGCATACCATATATTCATGTTGTTTTATTACTTTAATCTTTTAAATGTACATTCAGGAAAAAGAAGCTATCCAGGAGACTTTTTAAATCTTCTTGTTTCTCAATGCTATTTACTAAAGCCATTACATTAGTTATGGTTGGCAAAACTTCTAATTTTGATTAGTTGAACCTGTGATAATAATCTACAACAAGCTGTACTCTAGGTGACTCAATAGTTAGAATATTGGACTTCGAATCAGGAATATATAATTTCAAATTCTACCTTTAGATGTGGGGATCTGGGCAAGTTTTTTTTTCCCGTCTTCGTTTCCTCCTCTATAAAATGAAGATAATAATAAGACTTTTCTTATAGGGTTATGAGGATCAAATGAGATAATATATGCAAAGTGTTTTGAAAATCTTAGCTATTGCTATTATTAATTTGCTGCGCCATTCATCCATACATTTACTTAAAGCACAAATCTGACCAGGTTACCACATTTTTACCTCAAAGCAATTCAGTGGCTAGCTGTCACTCATAGGATTAAATGCAAAATCCTCTGCTTAGTATTTGAAACTTTTCCAACCTTTCAATTTTTCTCATACCTTATTCCTCTGCAAATACTCTTTCATCCTGTGATAGTGGTCATTTTGCTACTGTTGTTCCTCAAACAAGACCCTTCTGCTTACTCCAAACATTTTCCCCAGTTATCCTTTTGGAGCTCTTGGAACAATTTCTCTCTTTATCTCTCTCCTGACTAACCTCGCTTCATTCAAGTTCTTGCTAAAAAAATCTCACCTTTTCAAGAAACTTCTTTCCTATCCTCCCTTGTATTAATGATTTCCCTGTTTATTATTTCTAATTTATCCTGTATATATCTTTAGACCAGAAGCTCCTTGAGAGCTAGCAGTGTTTCTCCCACTGTCTTTTGTATCCTTAGAGCTCAGCATAGTGCTTAATAAATGCATGATTTGACTTGCTGCTTCATGATTGTTTAGAAGCAATGACAATGGATGTCAAGCATGGAAAGGTTCCATACTGAAAAAAGGAATACCAGCTCATCTATGCCTGTTTTCTCAGGATCAGTCTGTCTAAATAAGGAGAAAACTGTCCTTAGTAGGGTGGCAAACTGGCAGTGAATTCTTTGACCATATTAATCTCAAAAAAAAAAAAAAAAAGAAGAAGACACACACACACACACACAAAGACAGAGACAGAAACAGAGACAAGAGAGAAAGAAGTCAGAGACAGAGACACAGAGAGATACAGAGACAGAAAAGGAGAAAGACAGAGGAAAGAGAGAGAGAGAGAGAGAGAAGAAGAAGAAGGAGGAGGAGGAGGAGGAGGAGGAGGAGGAGAAGGAAGAGGAGGAGGAGGAGGAGGAAGAAGGAAAGAAAGGAGGAAAGGAAGAAAGGAAGGAAGAAGGGAAAGAAGAAAAGAAGGAAGGAAAGAAGAGAGAAAGAGAGAGAAAAAGAAAGAAAAAGAAAAGAAGGAAGGAAAGGAAGGAGGGAGAGAGAAAGATAGTGAAAGAAAAGGAAAGAAAGGAAAAAAGAGATAAAGAAAGAGAAAGGAAGGAAGACTGGGAAGAAAGAAGAGAAAAAGAGAGAGAAAGGAAGGAAAGGAGGGAAAGAGAAATAAAGAAAAAAGAAAGAGAAAAAGAAACGAAAGGAAGGGAGAAAGAGGAAGAAAGGAAGGAGGGAGGGAAGAAATGAGAAGGAAGAAAGCGATGGAGGGAGGGAGGGAAGAAGGAAGGAAAGCAGAGCACAGACTTTGGTCCTATTAGGTATGTCCAATTTACACAGTATAGGTGGGGGTAAGAAGAGCAGAGTTTCCTAGTTTATTGTAGTCATTTTATTTGGATAGCTAGACTTGTACGAAGAGGATCAGGCAAAATATAATGGAAGAAGGAGGCCTGATGCCTTTGTTGAACAAATTTTAACTTGTATGTGAGGATGCTTGAAATGCTAGGAGAATAGGGATGGAGGTGGGAAAAGATTCATCCAGATAGCAATCTCTAGAGGGGAAAAGACACTCCCTGGGTCATTGGAGAGGTAGAATATACATGCTATTTGGGAACAGCAAGGGCAACCAGGCTTTAGGGGAGATCATCTTAAGTCCATGGCAGGAGGAAAAAAACATATATTTGGAAGACTATTCAAGCAGTATTTTCCTGATCCTGTCATTCAGATTTTGAAGAGATTCTCACTACTCCCCCAAGAACAATGCAACCACAGCTGAGATGGACAAGGTAGTACAGTATATAGAGTATCAGCCCTGGAATCAGGAAGACCTGACTTTAAATATGACTTTAGACACTTAACACTTAATAGCTCTGTGACCCTGGTTGAGGAGTGGAATGGAGAACAACTGAGAAAACCAAATGTTTGGGTTGTTTTTTGATTTTGGTTTGTTTTTTGTTTGTTTCTTTTTGCATTAGCACAAATGTTTACAAACAATAATTTAAAATGTCAATAATCTAAATGTAAGATTCTTAACCAATGATCAATAACTAGAGACACATCTAAAGGAACTAAATCACATAAATCTTGACCTCTTTTTAAAAAACTATAAATGAAACTACATGATGAAAAGAAAACTAAATCTAAATAGTAAGAGGAAATATTTGATAGGGTAAATTCTTATGTACCCAAAGTCAACAGGGAACCTCATTTATAAGATGTGTTCATTTCATATTGCCGTGTTCATGATAAGCATTTGTAAAAAAAAATCCAAATTAAAAATCACTATGGTGTTTTTGCAATTAAAAATATTTACAAGTAACAGTTTACTAATAAAGATATGTGTTGCAAAGGATGAGGTGAGGAAGCAATTCTATGAAGAATTTCATAAAGTTATCCAAAGTCAACATATATTTCAATAGTGTGTCTGTTAAACCATTGACTTGCTAGAACAAATATAAATCAATTAACAACTATTTATTAAACAGTTATTCCATGCACTAGGGATATAAATTCAATGAATAATCCCTACTCTAAAGGAACCTGTATTCTAACGAGGAAAATAAGACATAATAGCATATACAAAAAAGAAATAAAGAGAATAAATACAAATATATACAAAGTAAATATAAGGTAATTTGGGGAAGCATGTTAATATTTGGGGAGATCAGGAAAGACTCAACATGGAAAGTGGTTAAAATCAAAGAATAAAAATGAGAAGATATAGTATACAATTGAGGAAACTTCATTGAAATCTATCTAAATCAGATAATGATAGCTCCAGTAATGAAAAAAGTCAAAAGGGGGGGAGGGGATTAAAATTTTGACAAATATCTTGATTTCCTAAAGAAGTTTAATGGATATAAATTAATCTGCACAAGAAGAGACCAAAAAGTCTGAAAACCATCTCAGTCAATAAACATTTATTATGGACCTTCTATGTGGCTAATCATTAGGGATAAAACAAAAAGCAAAAGGCAGTCTCTGCCCTCAAAGAGATCACAATGAATATACAAGAAGCTATGTACAAATGAGCTGAAAGGAGATAAATTAGAAGTAATCAAAAGAAGGAAGATATTAGAATTAGGAAAAATAGAATTAAGAATTAAGAAAGATTGAGAAAGATTTTTTTATAGATGAGATTTTAGCCAGGAAAGCCAAGGAGAAAGAGATGAGGAGGGAAAATATTCTAGACCTGAAGGACTTAATGTTTGTTGAGCAGAGAGAATACAACAAACAAATGTTGATTAAGTACCAACTATGTACCAAGCACTTTATAAAGTATGAAACAATCTGTTACAGTTTGATATATGTATTTCTCAAAAAAACACCATTCCAGGCAAAATCACAAAATAAGGGGAAATTGGGGTTAGCAACAAAACAGTACATTTGTCAGTTACAATCAGAAAAATAGGGAATCTAATAAAAAATGGCAGGATAGTTTTATATATGTTATATGGTTAAGAATCTATAAATACTACAATAAACAGTGGGAAGGTCTGTGGTCTTAGACTGCTAATTGCCTAAACTAGAGTTCCCATGGGGCCTGGCTGGCAAAGTCTCTTGTTTTGGGCTGAGGGCCATAGGGGAAGTGGGAGGAGAAAATGGAGGTACAATTCAACCTTCCTTTTCTCTTAACTCCTACTACTGCATAAAAATGGCACTTTACCTCGACAAAGACCAAAAGTTTGTTTGTGGAAGTTTCAGCTTTTAGCTAATGTGAAATGATAAGAGTTTTGAGTTTCACCTTATATTTAAAATATTCTGTAATCTGTATTCGTTTTTGAAACATAGATCATAGAAACTGCCTGTATTTTCAATGCTCTTATATTTTAAGGGGAAACAAGCACATATATAAGTGTATCCAGAATAAGTAAATACAGTTAAAGTCAATGTTGATTTAGAATTTAAACTCATTTGTAAAGCCTTATGGAAGAGGAAGATGGAAAATTGTAAGCATGTCATCAAATAAAATCTGAGGATGTGATGGAGAGGAAAGCAAATTTAGGGCATATGGAGCCCCCATGGAGAATTCAAGATAAAGGATGATAGAGAGTCCAGAATACTACAGGGTGTGGCTGGGATTGCACCATTAGTGGTGACAAGCTATATATCAAGATAAGAGATTTGTGAAAGTACAGAGGTAAAAGAATCTTTTGAGGTGACTACTGTCAAGCATTTTTAACTCCCTATGACCTTTAACAAGTCACAACCTACAGATTCCTCATATAAAATGAGGGTGACTCTGAGGTCCTTTCTTTCAGCTCTCAAGCTATTTTTGAAAGCCAACTAAATGAAATTCTGCCCTTTAAGAAATATGTGACAAAACCTGTTTTTCCTCACAAAATCTGGAAATTATTAAAGTCCTAATGAATATAACATCTTAAAGGAGCCATGTAGTGTATTGTCATTATATTAAGGTTATTTGGTACACACACATATGAATACATAGTACAGGAGACTTGAAGGTTTTAGAATACCCATATGTCTTTCTTATTATTAGAACTTGGACTTTGAAAAACATGTCTTTCAACGCCAGACATAAAACAGAGCCCAGATGCAATGTTGTGGGATTCTATACATATGCTGTGCTTGGAATGGGCCGGGTCTTGTCACTTTGAATTAGCTCCCTTACAAGTTGAGTTCTCTAAAAGTCTGAAGCTATTGTAACAAGCCTCTGTTTCTGTCTGGAAAGGAAAAAGATTTATTTCTAGTGTCTTCAAACTCTCACACTTAATGAATGAGATTCATAGTTAAACAAAGTAGCCAACAACTTGTTGACCTGAAAAAAAAATCTAGACTAGACAATGTTCACACTACCTAGAGCTGCTTGAAAGGGTTTCTAACTGAATGTTCAAGCTCTCTTTTATAACTTGAATTAAATGGTGCTTAGTGTTTGGCTATTTAAATATTCATTTGGGGGTCTCTTTTGTACAAACCCCAATTAACAAAACCTCCACGTTTTTTTCTTAAATGGAGGTAGCAATCCCTTTCACAGTGAGGAAGAAAACTCATTATTTTCATCTCTGAATTCAACTCAGTGTGACAGTGCAAACAGGCAATAAATTCAATTACAAAATGGTTGCTATTCTAATATTCTTTTAATTCAATAGTTGGGACTTAATTTAGGTAAGATCACAAGGGATTTCAAATTTTAGTCATTTTAATTTATTTAGTGAATATGGGAATGAGAGGCTGGGAAATGCCCCATTTTTGAAAGCAGTAAAAAGGAGAATCTAGGATATTTAATTTATTCTTCTGACCAAGTTTTTAACTCTTTCCTTACATGTAATTATAGTCAGTGGTCTGATGTACATATTTGCATTCTATGTACACTTTCAGTTGTTCCTGGGATTAATCCACAGTACATTTTGGTCTCAAAGACCTAGCTGGAAGTATCCTTTTAACTTGTTTATGTAGTAGATTAATCTTTAATTAATTTCTTAATGGATATTGTGATCTTAAAAATCTGGGAGTCTATGGAGAATGAATTTTTAAAATCTAAATACTACAGTTTTATCATTTTTAAGAAAAAAATCAATAAAATCTGTCTTAGTTTGAACAAATTTGGTTACAACTCAGAAATAGTGGATTGATAAGGACTTAGAAGTTCTGTTCAGCAACTGTCCCCTAATTTCACATTCATTCCAATCAATCCTGAAAGTTCTGCTAGCTACTCCAAGGCTATGACTTTTTGAGGACAACTTTTTCCTAGGGTTTAAGCAAAATACTATATAAGCTTTCCTTTATTTTACAAATAGTAAAATAGGCAAAGAGTGGTCTGGTTCTTTGATTTTATTAGTGTAGGAAATTTGCTAACTCTCTCTCTCTCTCTCTCTCTCTCTCTCTCTCTCTCTCTCTCTTTCTCTGTCTCTCTCTCTCTCTTTCTCTCCTCTCTCTTTCTCTGTCTCTGTCTCTGTCTCTCTCTCTCTCTGTCTCACACACACACACACACACACACACACACACACACACACACACACACACAACCTACTCTACATCTTTCTAACCTGAAGGATTCATGATGTTATCTGTGAGAGTATTGTCACCTTCCTAGTCACCCACACTCACAACTGAGGTGTCATCCTGGACTCCTCAATATCTCTTACCTTCTCCTCTCCTTTCTCCCCCTCACCATCCAATCTGTTATCAAGGCCTGTAAACTTCACTTTGACATTTCTAGATATTCCCCCTCCTCTCCTCTGACACTGGGCCACTCTAGGGCAAGCCTTCATCAGCTCAGGTCGGTACTATTGCAATAGCTGCTGGTAGGTTTGTCTCAATCTCTCCCTACTCCAATATCATCTAAGTGATTCTCCTAAAGCATAGGTCTAATCATGTTTCTCTCCTACTCAATAAACTCCGGTGATTCCCTAACCTCCAGCATCACATACAAAATCCTCTGTTTGACATTCAGAGACTCTCACAATCTACTCTCCCTCTTCCCCCCAGCTGTTTTAGCCTTCATACATCTTTTACCTTCTTCCCCTTTAGCACACACACATACACACCATTCCCTACTCTCAGTTATTCTAGTGACTCCGGCCTCCTTGCTGTCCCAAGAACAAGATACTCCATCTTTTGGTTCTGGGCATTTTTATTGTCTGTCGTTTATGTGTTGAATTCTCTATTTCTTCAACTCTACCTACTAGCTTCCCCAGCTTCCTTTCACTTTCTACAAGAAACCTTTCCTAAACCCTCTTCATTACAGTGTCTTCTTGGCCTTAGTTATTTCCTCTTTATCCTGAATATAGCTTATTTGTGCATATTTGTTTGCTTGTTATTTCCTCCCAATAGATGATGTGCTCCTTGGTGGTAAAGACTTTCTTTTACCTGTTTTTGTATCCCCGATACTTTGCATAATGCTTAATCTGTTGGAAATACGTCTAACCACACAAATTACAGCATTTCTAAGCCTTAGTAAATAGTCTTCAAAATGATAGGACCATAACATCACTTTGGTAGATATAGAGCTAGAAGGGCTACCAAAGATCATTTGAATACAACTTCCTCATTTTTACAGATGCATAAACTGAGTCACAGAGACATTAGGTAATTTGTCCATGAGTTTCTTCTCCCAATTTAGCTAAATTGGTTCTTAGATGACAGGTATACAATGTATGGCAGGACCCTTGCTTAAAGCCTTCACAGCTTTATTAGGGTATGGCATTTCATGCTACCATTGCTTTCACAATGACTAATAAAATAGTTCATATTTATATGATTATTATATTATATAAGATATACTATATTAATATATTGTTCCTTATAATATGGATAATACATTTATATAATTATTATATATGACCTATAGTAATGAGACATTATTTTTCTTTAAAATATATATATATTCATATAATTATATTAAATTAATAATGTAATTCACTTATACTAGAATACATAACATATAATATGTTACATATATTATTATACTCATAATGGATGATGATAACAACAGCAACTGCTTGTATTTTTATAATGTTTTATAGTTTCCAAAATATTTGAAAAAGTATATTGCTCCTCTCTTCTGTCCTTCCCACTTTGCTACAGTGCAGCTCCATTCCAACCTTGGTAGAGAATAAGAGATCCCCATCCTTCATATATCCTTTTACACAGTTAAAATTATTTGTATAAATAATTGTTCCATTCCCCCAATTAAAATTAAAACAAATTTATTTTCCAACACTTAAAAATTGTATCTTGCCATTTTAAGTTCTTCCTCTTCCTAAAGGTGAAGCTACAAAAAGATGGAATGCCAAGGTTCATAATAATACTCTTTTTTTCATAGGCCTTGTATAGAATCAAGACATTGTTTAGTCATGTTCAATTCTTTGTGACCCTTTTGGGATTTTCTTGGCACTAAAGTAGTTTGCCATTTCTTTCTCCAGCTCATTTTATAGATGAGAAAACTGAGGAAACCGGGTCAAGCGTCTTGTCTGGGATTACACAGTAAGTGCCCAAACCAAGATATGAACTCAAGAAAATGAGTTTTCCTGGCTCTAGATCTGGCACTCTATCCACTACATCATCTACATGCCCTACTGAAAAATTACCTCATGATTTTTGTTTCACTATTTGAACATTTCAAAAACAATTTTTGTTGTTGTTTGTTTTGGTTCTTTAAACAAAACATCTCAACCCAAAACTCATAGCCTGCGTTTTTGATTCTTGGTTCAATCACTGACTAACTAGTTATGTCTAGGTCATTTTTAAATAACACATTTATATCGTTGATTCTTTGCCATCTTGTATTTTCTTGGCTTGTCTTAGCTCTATAAAAATACTGTTATGAACTGAATTTTCTCCTTATTTGTACTCTCTTAAGTTTGTCACACTATTGTTACTAAATTCAAGATGTTAGCCTATTCCTTCAATTTGATATAAGTCAAAAATGCTGAGTATAGAGAGGAAGAATGGAGGAGAGGAATAAATAGTAACAAGAAGAAGCATAGTTCATATTTATATGACACCTGCTATGTGCCAGGCACTGAGCTAAACACTTTACAAACATTACCACAACATTTGCTTTGTTTTATCCTGTTCTTTCTACTGTGCTTAATACTCCTTCCACATGTATTTATTAAGAACTTCCCTACCATGTGCAAAGCACTGCTCATTTTGAACTATGCCAAAGACATCTGGGATAGATGAAATTAAAGATTCCAAATCGGCCAAAAAGAGAACTCTTAAAAATACCACATACTAATCAAAGTTTTTTTCTGGGGTTGCTTTTTGTATGTGTGTCTCTGACAAGAGGCCCACCTAGGAAAAAAAAAGCATATGCCTCCCCTTTAGCTGATTTACTGGGCCAGTCTGTAAAGTCAATGGAGTCTATTCAAATAGAAACAGAGACCATTAAATTATACATAACCATCCTTGCAGTTGGCACATTGACTTAGAAAAACAAATATTAACATTATCTATGTTCTATTGCATTTTTATTTATTTTGTAACATGCTTCCAAATTGCATTTAAATCTTGGTTAGTCATTGGATTTGACATCTTTGTACAAGAAGACTTTTACTAAACTCCATTATATATGGAATAGTACTAAAATGGGAGCTGAGGTGTGGGTAAAGGAAGGAGGTTTAAAAGAACAAAATAGATTTTGAAGATCTGTTGGGAAGGCAAATTTACCCTGGGTCCTATGACCCCTGTCCAACCAGATAGAATTCCAATAACAAAGCCAGAAGCTTATATTCTTTCTAAGTGAGAGAAGCTCTAGGGATAAATGCTTAAGTGGTCATTTGGAAAGGACACAGCTACATTTGGAGAGAGTTTATGTACCAATTGCAATCCAAGGTCAAGGGAGAGAGAAGCTCTGTTTGGAAAAAAAGATAAAGATTTGAGTACAAAGTTAGACATCTTGGGAATGGTAGGGAGAGATGGGTTTTCCCAGAAGCATGCATACAGTGTTTGAAACCCAGTTCCATCTTTATTATACCTCTGTTGCTTCCTCTTACTTCATGACATTTCGCACATCCTTGTAGCAACATTGGTATCTTCCAAAGATGATGCCACAAAAACTGTGATATTCTCTTATTTTCCCATTCAGCTACCCAGGATGAGTCAAAGACAGACAGATCTGTTAGGGAAATGAAGTCATGACAACAAGGAGGCATTTGTAGGCAGTATGTAGAAGGAAAATAATAGATGACCTTGGTCAAATCATAGATGAACAACATAATTAGTGGTTTCTCTTTCTAGTTTATTGGCAAGGGTATTTGACCCCAAGACCACAGAAATGTTTTCTTTACTACACTGACGCCAGTGATATCTGAAATATATCAGTATAGGAAGAAGAAAATATTTACATTACTTGTGAATTTTTTATCTCAATTAAGAGTTTGAACTTTTTAACTTTAGCACTTTATTTCCAATCCAGTTCTAATCAGTAATCCTAGGTTTATATTCACCAAAAGTATTCAGTAAATTGTGAATATAAATAAGTTAAAACTTAATACAAAGAGAACAGTATATATATTTATATATAATATATAGCAAGTCAAATTACTACCACCTTGTCAGACATTACCTCCCCCAGAATCTGATAGAAGTAGCCTAAAACTTTGGAATTTCCAGTGCCCTTTAGACCATTAACCTGCTTCTAGACCACCTCCTATAGCCATCAGTGTGGGATGTAATTGCTGCGGAAAAATGACTCATTCTTCTCACCACCACCAATACCAACTGCTAACCAACTGTCAATGATAGTCATGTTAACTACAGTTCTGCCTCCAGTTTAGCCCGTGAAGCTATGATTCTGGAAGCAATCACTGGGGAAATACATCCTGACAACTCTTCTTATAAATACCATCACCAAAGCTACCGAAGATCCAGAAACGAAAGTTCTTGACATAGAAGTCCTTGGAAGTAACACATGACTCAGCATCAGAAAGGGATTACACTATGAGTAGAGATGACTTGAATAGAAATTAGTATCAGCTTTGTTGCTACAAGTGGCTGACTTGCCACTGAAACCATCTCTGGGTGCTCTTTTCCCCTTTTGTTCTCTTTGACAGCAGGGACTACTTTTTCTATTTGTACCCTCAGTACTTTGCATAGTACTTTTCCTATAGCACTTAATTTTTTTAATTAACTCATCCACATTTTAAATTAAATTTATTAAGCATATCCCAGGTGCAAAGTGGGGCAGTGAAATGGCATAATGGATAGAGTTCTGAGTTAAGAGCCAGGAAAACTCATTTTTATTACTTCAAATCTGGTCTGACTGTATGACTCTGGGCAAGTCACTTAATCCTATTTGTCCCAGTTTTCTCATATGTAAAATGATCTGGAGAAGGAAATTGCAAATCACTACAATGTCTTTCCCAAGAAAAGTCCAAAAGGAGTCATGGAGTTGGACATGACTGAAAAATGACTAAACAACAAGAGATTGAAAATAGAGATATCAATGGAATACTTTTAATAGAAGTCTGGTTTAAAGGTGATGAGGGCCTGATTTAGGATATTAGCTATATAAGAGGGGAAAGACAGGGAGAGCTTGAAAAAGTAGAATATGAGAGGTGGGGGAAAGGGAAGAATAAAAAATGATTCCAAGGAAAATCTCAGTATCTATTAAGACTATCCTCAACAGAACTATTAAAGTTTGGAGAAGGGGTATATTTAGGGAGTAGATGAGTTTTGTTCTTGATATGAGACTGAGACGCCAAAAAGTGCTACAGTGGTAGAAATGTACAGATTATAGTTGAGAATATGAGATTAGGAGAAAATCGATGAATATGTTTACATTTGGGAGAAATCTACAACAGAGATGATCACTGGCGATGGTTGCTAATGAAATCCCCAAACTAGTGAGTGTGGGGAAAGAGCCCACAGCAGAATAAAGAGGAGATTAGATATGGAAAAGAATAATCAGAAATATAAATCTCCTGGAGAAAAAAAAAAAAAAAAAAAAACTCTTCATCAGGAGGGTGAAGTCATCCTCCCCAAAAATGATGTCAATGTTTTGAAGAGACGACAAAAGGGAGCTCATTGCAGATAGTCTCAATTTTCTCAACAAAGTCCTCTGATAGGACAGAAGTGAGAACAGGTAGTAGGCTTAAGACAGAAAGATACCTTAAGGAGTGCAATAGTGAAGAAAGGCATTGCTATGTAGTGTGAAGCCCAATTAAGATTAGGTTAAGTAGTACAGTGCCTGATCTGGAGTCAGGATGAGTCTTTCTGAGTTCAAATCCTGGTCTCAGATACTAGCTTGCTGTGTGACCCTGGAAAAGTCACTTAATGTTTGCCTCATTTCCTTATCTGTATGAAGAATTGGAAAAACCAAAACAAAACAAAAACTGGCAAACTGCTTCAGTTATTTTGCCAAAAAATCAAAATAAGGTCATGTAGAGTTATTCTTAATTGAAAACAGCTGAACAACATACACAAGTAGAGAACCCAGTGGTCATTTGTGTTATTTTTTGGAGACAGTAGTACAGAAGTGTAAAAGAGGCAGTTGGTAGTTTGAATGATGGTGAAAAGTTAGTCTATCATTTTGATCAGAAGCAGGTTTACAATTTAACCTCTTGAAAACAAAAACTATTATGTAACAATGAACAATAGTGATAAATGAGTTAAATATGTACGTTTTAAAGTGGTTTATACATGCCTGATATTGTATTAAGTACCATGGATACAAGACAAGACAAAACTGCTCCTGCTTACATTCTAATGTGGGGAAGACAGCACAATTAGTAGTGTTGCCTGGGATTTAGTTGTATACTTTTGTGGCCCCATTTCCTCAGATCAGGCAAGACAGGGAACTTTGCATGGCAGAGGCAGAAAACAAATTTTCTTGTGATTTCTAGAATATCAGTAAACCAGGGAGTTAGAGAAACAATTATGAGACTTATCTGTGTTTCCTGAATTCTTGAACCTAACTACACCACCAAAGGGTAGCTATCATTTGTCCCAATTTCTGTTATGAGGGTTTAACCCTATCATCAGCTCTTTTCTCAAAAGTGAGAAATAGACCCTTCTGCAGGAGTAACAGGAATTAAGATCGTCACTCAGATGACTAAAGCACTCTTTCAAAATATACTTCAGAAATTGCTTTGAAATAAAGACAACTGTAAATACAAAAAAAGATGCCATTTAATGTACAATCAAAAACTCATTAAGTACATAGAATGAACAGTGCTCAAAGAGAATCACATCTGTCATTCTATCCTTAAAAACTTAAATTATCTAATAAAAGTTACCACAGAGCAGTCAGACTTATACTTGAATATATACAATATTTTACAGTAAGTTAAAGCACTCTGTTTTCATAAAATTATTTACAATAATCCAGAGAATTCAAACTTTGTTTTATACTTTGAAATAAAAGTACAATTGTTTACACATTTCAAAAAGTATCAATTGCTAGATGTTGGCTTAGTTTGGAAATCCAATTGTTTACACATTTCAAAAAGTATCAATTGCTAGATGTTGGCTTAGTTTGGAAATCCAGTTGCTTAACTGAAGACAAAAAAATTGTAAACAATTTTAAACATCAAAATTGATAAATGTTTTTTGAGGACAATACGCTATTTCATGTGTGTCTGTGTGTATATGTTTAAAGTGCTTTGTATTTGTTTTATACTTTCTGTAACTTTATAGTGGAAAGTGAAGTCAAAGTGATCACTGATAATCTAAATTTCTATGTTTAAAATAGTCTCTATAACTCTTTACATTCCATATTCAGAAAGGAAATTTTATTTTGCAAAATTACAACTTAAAATTCAACTTTGGAGTGGTTGAGCAATTAATGATATTTATCCCTGTTGAGGTGACCTCCATTTCTGAATTGGTGAAAATGCCCTACTTCTCTTCCATTTTAATTTGTTATTTGACCCTTTGAGAAAATGAAGATTTGTACGAGTCACTGTGATTGAAAAATGAAAAAAGAAAAACTATACATTTAGTTTCAATGATTTCCTAATTTATCCTTGCTCATTGTGGCTTTAAAAAAAACAATTTAAATTATTTTTAATTACCAGTATATCCTGAAAGGACATAGAAAAAAATTGTAATGTTTTAGTAAATGTTTAACCTTTTTGCAACCTTTTTTTGTATCACTTCAGTTTTACCTTTTTAAAGTCACTTTAAAAGATTTAGTAAAATTTCAGATAACTTCACAATTTACTACTGAATTGCTGTTTGCCCATTTTAAGCTATACCATATTGACCTCTATTTTGTAAAGTTAGCAAACTAAAAATCATTCTAATCAAGTAATGGGGAAAAAACTATAAATCTTTGACACATTCTTTTACTGTGGTTTGATGAAACATTACTATTCTATTGTATTTTCTCTTGTTTTTAAAGCAATTTGTGGTTAAACTTTTTTAAGCACTTCAAGTAGGAGACTTGAAAAGTTTAACATCCTGGAATAAAATCAGAAATTTTTAATGATTATATATTTCAAAATAATACCTTCTCATTCATAGGATTCAACTTAAAATGAAACAATAAAAAGAGTCAGTAAACAGTTTAAGGTACTGCTTACTTTGTCTATAAGTGGACTTACATTCATTTTTATAGAAACTGGAATTTTACACGATGAGTGCTACCATAATTCAAGTTTTACTGTCTTTTCACAATAAACCTTAATTTCAGAAGATGAAAATATTAATTGAAAGACTTTTAAAGATTTAACTTAAAATTTGATATATAATATACCCTATAGCTAAGGGGGAAAGCAGAGATTGGCTAAATGTAAGCTTCTTCCAGTAACAAAAGAAACTGATATGAAAGGCTCCAAAAATATTTAGTGCTCAGAATATTGCAATATTTTACATTTCTTGCTTATTTTCATGTATTGATGTGGAGTGCTATTTCTGGACTAGTGAGAATTTATTTTAACATAGAAAATGGATACATATAACAGTTCCCAATACCCCATTAAAAAAGTTATTTGACACTTGAGTGCACTAACTTAATACTGATTGCAAAACAATGGAAACAATCATTACAAAACTATAAACCTTTGCTTTTATAGAAAAGGAAGATGCCCATTTTAGAATTTCTAGCCTGTTGTTCAAAAACTAATTTTTTATATATTTACATGATATGAGAAAAATTCTTTTGGCACCTGAGTTGAAAAAATTGATTCACAGGTCTTTGACGAATCTAGAATTAGTATGAATCAAGAGCTGTGTAGATGATCATATATTTAAAAAACACACATATATTCAACACATAGAATTCCTCTTTTAAAAAAACTCGACATTAAATAAATGCAATATTAAGGGGAAAAGACCCACCCCACTTTACTATTAGTAATAATGATTTTGTCTGAAAGTTATTACTGAGACAATTGGACCTCTAGGAAGGTAACTAGAGATATCTACCATTTTTTGGCCAAAAGTTGGCCTCTTTATAGTTTAAGGTGGTCAATAGGTCATGAAATCTCTCATTCCCTTGCCCTAAGCTACACAACTAGGAGATAAAACACCTGCTAATGAAGGCCACTCTTTGTGTAGACTGTAAGGATTGGCTAGGCACAAGTATATCTGCCATCCTTTGTTTGGACCTTTTTCAGAGGACACCAAGGATTCCAGGTGATAATTTCTGGGTTAAAACCAAAGAAAATGATGTAGTCTTCAGTTATTACATAGGCCACTGTAGAACATCATGGATTTCATACTGAAGCTCACTACTCATTGTGAGGGGTGTGTGTACAAAAGACGTTTAAATACGATTGAGCTTGGCTCTCTACTGGACACGAGTCATTTGTACTTTTGAAAGACTGTGCTTGAATAGTTTATTCTCAGACCTATTTGCATGTTGAATGATTTGTTTTAGAATCTTAAGTTTATTATTCTATATTCTAAATTCTGTTACTTACTTCCAAAGCTAAATTTGGCCACATACTCTCCCATTCCTCGTTAGATATGGCTGCTTAATACTGTTTTCTAAGGCATCTTCAATGAGCAATAACCAGAAGGCTTTGCCAGCTATTTTGTAACCATCTTCCAAACTGTATTTGAATGGGTACATTTTGGAGGTGGGGAAAAACCTATCACAACTACAAAACCCAAGTTTCAAAACACTTTCCTGAGTGACAAATTGTAAGGGAAACCCATATTATATCTTTTATGAAGAAAAATATCACATTCTTTGTGTGCAGAATCAGTCAACTAAAGGTTGAATGCTTTTCTCAGTTGCAAAATGGCTTCTGGATATTTAGGTGGAAAGAGTAGCAAATGGAACAGCTTGATTCTAATTTCATTGTTCTAAATAAATTCAATTAATAGAATAGCAAACGACTAACTTTCAATTTCTTCATTTTGCTACATTTATGTCTTAGCCAAAAAAAAGGAGTAGTACCAGAAGTACTTAGTTGGTACTGTATAGCAACTCTTTGGCAAACCTAGTGAAATTTAGCTTAGTTTCTCTTATTTACAGAAGCTTATTTACATAGATAAAAATGTTCAAAATTATTATTTTTTGAAGTGATATTTGAAATGTGCAAATATACTATTTAAATTTTCTGTTCTGGTGAGTTCTGTGGTTCCAGGACAAGGAGCAAGATTTCTTATTATGAACCAATACTTTAACACAAATACATTTCCTTCACTTGTTCCCCAAATCAAAAGTGCATGTTCAGTATAAGCACGTTAAACATGAAGGTACAAAATACAACATTTCATAGACAACACTGCAGTGGATTTTAACTTTTAGTTCATAAAATCAAGAGAAAGTTGCTAGCATAACAGATCTGGAACAAGTTCCTGGGGGTTATGCAAGGAATCATCAAAACGAAATCGTTTGGAAACCGTACTAATGTCCTCAGGGATATTCTCTTTATCTTCTCGGTCTCCACAGGTTCCATTACAAGTAGTTTTAGTGGTTTTGTCTTCTGAGTTTCTGACTGTGTGCTCTTGAATTTGAGAAGAACAGGAAGTTTCTTCAGGATGAAACAAGTCCACAAAATCCCGTTGCTGGAGCCAAGGATGAGACAAACAGTCTTCTGCTGTTGGTCTGTCCCTGTAAAATGAAAGGAAGAAGGCTGTTCTCAGTTCTCTGGATTTTGTTTTTGAAACAAAGCTTAATCTGGAAAGACTAGTCCTAATCTCTCAAGAAGAATGCTTGATTCTAATCTTGGGTCTACATTCACAACATTAGAATGTGTACAATTTTTTCTTCCCATGGCATTTACTGTATTTCCTAATAGGCTTGGTGATTAAGATCAGAAAGGAGAAAATATTCTGAGTTCTTGTGTGAAAAAAGCTCCTTAATTATGATATTAAGCAAAAATATCTTGATTAGCATCATATTGCCAACCTCCAACTGTAACTAGATGAACTGATTTTAAAGAAAAAAGTAACTATTAAAAGAAATCTATATACTGAGAATTTCCTTGACACAACCAATTACTATGCCAAATTTTAGATTCCTTTCATTAGCATCTAATCATGCTGTCATTTAGAAAAATAATTTTTAGCTAACTCTTAATTTTTTAATGTAAGATGTATATGTATGTGAGAGGCAGCATGGAACTTTGACTCAGAAATACCTGGATTCAAATCTCTCTCAATATTTACTAGTTGTATGAACCTGAATGAGTTACATAACCTTTATGCACCTCAGGCAACTTCACGAGACTATAATCTACACCTATGATATTCATACTTTGAGTTCCCAAACCAACGCAACTGAAGATCTTAGATATACTATATGTTTATATGTGTGCATACATATAAAATGTCAAAAACAATGTTTTTAAGATATTTGAGTTAAACCTTTTATTTCTATTTTATCTGAATTAATGAGAGTATGCATGTATATCCTCTGTTGATCAAATATCAAACTTATTCATAATCACTGATTATATTACTTACTCTGGGTTTTTTACTAAAAGACACTGAATAAAGTCTTTGGCCAGCTGTGAGACTGATGAAAACATTTCTTCAGAGTAATCCACATTGACTTGGGAAATATTGAGGTATGTTTCTTGATTGTCTTCTCCCACAAATGGAGATGTATGCATTAGTAACATGTATGCAATTATGCCAACATTCCTGAAAAAGAATCAGAAAAGAAAGAATTCCTTAGCTTGTCATTCAGGGCCTTGTATGACCTATCTACTCTCTATAAGGCCTGGATCTATAGTCAAGAAAGTGGGGGTGCTCAACGTCTGGCCACAACATTAGCAGTTTTTGAGGAACAAGCTCTCAGTTAATGAGTCATGTTTATAGCCTTAACCTACACTATTTTCCCCTTCTATGCTATGGTCCAGCTAAAACATAATACTTCCCATCTTCTGGATATGTCTAGCGCTTTCCTAGCACTGTGCCTTTGTTCATATCATTTACCTAGGTTGTAACTTCCTACCCTAACCCCTTTCTTATGACTTTTTAAAACCTTGAATATTTCAAAGTCACACGCAGATGCCATCTCCCCCTCCAGTTAACTGTGATTCCCTACTCAGAAATTATCTTTTTTTTTTCTCTGCTTTTGCACAATGCTTTGTACCTGCCTCTCTTATTCTGATACATTCAATTCTATACTATAGTTACTATGTGCATGAAGGCAAGGACAGATCAGTACAGGATCAGGCAGTGGCCAATAGTCCAGTTTGATGACAATCTACAATGTGTAAGGGGAACAACATGAAAAAGGATGGGAAATATAAAGTGAAGCCAAATGTGGAGGATCCTGAATTCCAGGCTAAGGAGTCTGCAGCTTATTCTGATGATAATAGGTTTCCACCAAAGGAATTTGAAGAGTTTCACAATAATGTGATTAGATTTCTCCATTAAAAACTTTATTGTGATAGCAACATGAAGACTAAAACTCACTGAAGAGGGAGGCAACTGAGAGGGTCATCACAATAAGTTAGGTGAGATGTAATAAGGTAGTGTTTGAGAGCATTGGCAAAGTACGAGAAAAGGAGAAGAGATTATTTTAAGGGACTTAGCAGTTGATTAAATGTGGGATATAGAGGAAGATATGACTGAGATTTTGAGTGTAAGTAACAAAAAACAGTGGCAGTGTCAATAGAAATAAGAATGTTAGAAGGGGAAAAAGTTTAGAAGAAGATGGGTTTAATTCTGAACATGTTGAGTTAAACGTGTCAATAAAAAGATTCAAGTGAAATTGAGTAAGCAGATGAAAACTCAGGAATGCTTTCTGCCTCCATATAATGACTGTATCCATATTTGTGATTTAAGTTTGCTGTCACAAAATTATAAAAGTGATAAAATTTATATAACATTGGGAAATGTTTTTCCAGTGCTTAATGTGGCTATTTGGGTCAATTAATATGTAGAATCACTTGCCTTTCTGCATTAAATATGTAATTCACATTAGAAAACTTGCAATGAAAAAAGATTACTACAGAAAAAAAAATGTTTCAATGGTTAAGATAAAAAATAAGATATTAACAAAAACTTACCACATGTCTGTTGCTGTGGTAATAGGATCATAGTTCAAAACTTCTGGAGCTGAAAAGTAAAAGTCAGATTGAATTTTTAATTATTTAATGTTTAAATTACTTTTTAAATATTTTCATATTTGTTTTTGATTTTGAAAAGACTGGGAACTCATGATATTATTTAATGAACATTTTTAATGCAGTGTCAAGAATGCAATTGGCTGATCATCAAAAAATATTTGCCAATGAATAATTGCTCAAAGAAGTCCAAAGTCAGTATTTTTAGGATAAATTTTGGTTGAGGATTAAAATTTCACTAGTCTAAGACTATGTGCACCTCTTTTGAAGCTGCTAAAAAAATAGTGGCCTGCTAGGCCCACTGCCCTTTTCAAAACAGCTGTCTTCCTTTCATTCAAAAGAGTATAGCAGTGAGCTGAAGTTTTCCATAGCTGCTCCTCAGAGAGATTAATTAGGTGGATCTGACCAGTCTTGAACTCTCTATTTTTAAAACCTTCTGATGGAGCCATGTTACATCTGGACTCTACTTTTCACCTGTTATCAGTTTTGTTAGTCTACACTGTCGACTTTCTCTCCATTTTCAGATCCCAGCATGCTACCAAAAAGGGACATGCCTTTTACTTCTCTAGCCATTTTCAGATCAGCCTGAACACATAGTATTGAATTCTTCCTCTTCAGACAGTTCCACTTTTGGGACTGTTGTCCCTAAAAGACATCGTGAGCTTTTTTTTTTTCCCCCCCCTCTGGTAACCACCTCAATATTTAAGTCCCAAATTCATTCTTAATCTGTTGTTGGCTAGGGCTCATGATGCTAATAGTACAAAACTTCAGTCAGCATCAAGGAAGAGTCCTGGAAAACATACTGAATAAATATATACTGGAAATAGATGTTCCAAATAATTCTCTCTATACCACTAGCTATTTCTTTTACTATGTACTTATTTATTTAATTTAGCAATAGAAAGTAAAGGGAAAATTCTTACCTAGGTATTCGGGAGTTCCCATTATCTCTCTCAATTCACATGCATTCCCTATTTTCCGAGACATTCCAAAATCTACAATTTTTATATCTCCAAGTGGAGAAATGCTGCTTAATAAGATATTTTGAGGCTGCACAGAAAATAGAAATATTATTAATGTACTACTTAAAGCTTATTCTTTATTAAAACCACAACACCAGTATCAGGCAAGAAACAAATGAAAATTGAATGTATTAGATTTTAGAATCACTGAAATGTAAGTCAAAATGGGAATATTATACATACAAACACCTAAACTTATAGTTCATAGTTAAAAGTTCAGGTTTTGTTACAAATACTTTCTATAAAGGAAAATTACAACACTAAATCTTCCATATTTGTCATTTGTGGGTTTTATTTTTGTTTTTGTGACTGGACATAATTTCATAATGTAGGGAACTATTATAGATGGTTCAGTGGATAGTGCATTGGGCCTGGAGCTGGGAAGACCCTGTGACTCTGACCAAGTCATCTAACCTCTATTTGCTTTGGAGACAGCTAGATTGGATAAGGTACTGGGCTTTCAGTCAGGACGACTGAGTTCAAATCCAGTTCCAGACACTTATTAGCTAAGTGACTATAGACAAGTAAATCTGTTTGTATTAAACCACTGGAGAAGGAAATAGCAAACCACTTTAGTATCTTTGCCCCCCACCCAAAAAAAAAACCAAAAACAAAAACAAAAACACTTGGATAGCACTGGCATGTTATGATCTATGAGGTCATGAAGGGTTGGACATGACTGAACAAACTTCCACTACCAGGACGGGTCAAATCAGTAAATGCTCTGGAATTGAAGAGATCTGATTGCCTGGGGGACTATGAGATTACCCAAGGTGATATAACCAGTAAACATTAGTATCCTTAGTAACCACTAAGGATAGAATTTTACCCCAGAGACCTTCTGAGACCTATCTTACACCATACTGTTTCGTGTATGTTCTTTTTTTTTTTTAATTCATAATTACATAATTCATGTTCTTCCCTAGATATTCAGGAATTCCTATTATCTCTCATAAAAATATCACACTATTTAAGTTGTTGGATTTAATATGCTACATTTCTATTTTAGCAATCATGAAATGATACAGTGCTATTATTTACATAATAGAAATTTGGTCACATTTACTATCTCATTGATCTAATAGTGTCAGAAAGAGAAGAGCCCCCAGTAGACAACTTTTCTAGGTAAATTCCTAGAAAAGTTGTCTACTGGGGGCTCTTATCTTTCCCAGAATATTTCTCTATTACAATTATTTTAACTGCAAACTTTCTAATGCAAATCTTGAAACTCAAGATGGAGAGAAGATTGTTTGGGTGTCTGTTGGGAATTGTCAAAGCAAAATGTAACATTTTGAGACATGTAACATATGTAAAATAAAGAATCTTACTGTGAAAAAATAAATGTGGGTTAAATAGAGCCATTTCTTTATGATTCAGGGTCACCATGAGGAACAGCAATTATTTCACTATTCTATATTTTGCATTATCCAGGGGCAATAAAGGCATTTAAGTCTATGTCGTTCTGTGCTGACAGAGTACCAGATGCAAAGTGCTATTATTTTTAGTGGCTGCTTTTTATAATTTTTCTCTTTTCCCTATCCTGTCTTCAGGATGTCTAGCTCTACTAGCTCATCATCCTCTTAGTCTGCTATATTTAATCTGTTGTGATAACCACTAACTTTTTCCAAAGGGCCCTTCCAGCCTAAATAATTCAAATCAGCTAATTCATAAATTAACATAAATCTGTGAGACTTCAATGTTCTTATAGGAAAGAGAATAACATATAATGGTTTTTTAAATAATGTCATGGTTAAACTGAACGCCTAATTTAGACATAGAAACAGGATTATGTAATGTATGTAAAAAAGCACATTAAAACTGTAGGATTCTAACATATTATTTGACCTTACTTGCTAGCTGAGGACTAGACAGGAACAGAAACACTGCATGTTAACAAGTTACCTTCAAATCAAGGTGCACAATATTGTTGTGATGTAGATAAGAAACTCCTTCCAATATTTGTCTAATAAGTCTGATGATATCATTTTCAGAGACCATTTCAACTAGGTCAGGTAAGCATAGGTTGAAAATTTCTCCACCTGCAGCACTGGAAAAAAATCCAAATTATATCAGATTGAACATTTTTATATTAACTTATCTGAAATATTTTTAGAATGCAACTTTTACTGAAACAAGTAATTTATGTTTTATATTTTAAAAAATTAGCTATTTAGCCAGCACATCATTTAATACAATGAAAAGAAATGCATAAATTTAATAAGAAAAGAACAAGAATGTTTATTGTGGAAATTTATAAAAACTTGAGATTTAAAAGTCAATGCTATTCTGATTCTCATATTGGTCTGCCTTTCCCTTATAAATTAAGTACCAAAGGCCAGTTAATAATCAATGTATTATTTTTGTTGCTTTTAACTAGATGATTTGAAATATGTTTATGTAATTTGTAAAATTTAAGAGGACTATCTACAATGTCTTGGTAGCCTTCTTATATTAACATAGTTATGCAGATTATCTATGATGACAGAATAACTTACTATTTACTCATTTAAAAAATCAAATTAAAATACCTTCATTGCAACCACAAATCAACCACATTGCTTGTAATTATTTTTAGTTTATCTGACTCCTAAACACAGCAGAATCAGATAACCAAATCTCTAAAATTTTGATCCAAAATTTATCTGTATTGATAATATCTGGCAAATTCATATACCACATTCAAATAATTAGCTAACATTCTGATGCACAACTAAGTTTCTAAAAAAGCAAAAAGTCATAGGGGGGAGAGAGAGAGAGAGAGAGAGAGAGAGAGAGAGAGAGAGAGAGAGAGAGAGAGAGAGAGAGAGAGAGAGATGTATTTATTTATATATATATGAAAGACTGTCTATCTGGCCAGTACCTACCTTCCTGGATACCTTAAGGCTTCTGAAATGGCTCTTACTATAGAAATAACTTGTTTTATTCAAAAGGAGTCTTAGTGGTGAAGTATCAGATTAGTAGATGACATCAGATAATAATAATGATCATGGCCAAAGAATTTATGACCAACATACTGTAATAAGTTGGCTAACCATATGAAAAGAATACTTGTAATGTTTTTAGAAGTTACAGGAAGCAGAAAAGATGGAGAAAATCAGACATAAGAGAATAAGAATAATGGTGCTTGGGCATGTCAAGTAGCTTATGCTCTGATAATGGAAAAGACAAAAAAGTTCTACACCCTGTGGAAGAGAGAACCAAAAAAAACCTGTATGTTGGAAGTTGCTAAGGGTATCAGTGTAATATGTTGGCAGCAAACTAAATAGTTAAGACTAATAATATTTACTATATATAGTAATATTATAGCAGAATGATACTACCTTTTACAGCCACATTTGCAATAGAGCATAATTATTTTTAAAGACAAAGAAATAGATAGCATATCTTATGAAGATTACCAGAAAAAAGTAAAAATTTTAGGTTCAGTTCCAGCAGTTAAAAGTTAAATCTTCCAGCTACTACAATGACTAGAATTTTCACTATTAAACACATTTCTTAATGGAAAACACTGAGAGTCGAAAGAAAATAGAGTTTACTCTGGTACTTCTAAAAGTTTTAATTAAATAGAGAGAAAAAAATTTAAATCCCTTTTTATTTAATAAGGTTGTCAGGATGAGATAGCATTTTATATTGAAATCCTTCCTTTTTCTTAATTGTCTTATAGAATTTAGGAAGACAACCGACCCTTTATAAGTAAAGAGCTATTGGGGAAAAATGTCATAAAGCCTATTGTTCTGTCTCTAAATTCCTACAAGATAAAAATGACAATTTTCTTTTATTATTATGATTATAGCTTTTAATTTACAAAATATATGCATGGGTAATTTTTCAACACTGACCTTGCAAAACCTTCTGTTCCAAATTTACCCTTCTTTCCCCCCATTCCCTCCCCTAAATGGCAGGTAGTCCAATACATGTTAATTATGTTAAAATATACGTTAAATCCAATATATGTACACTAAAAAAAATGACAATTTTCTAAAGGCGTTTATATATTCCACTAATTTTTTTCATTATACATTGCCAAAAAAAACAAAACAAAACAAAAAAAAAAAAAATAAATAAACACACCCAGAATTAACATCTTCCATTTCCCCAAAGCCTGGCATGGATTCAAGGTAAAACAAGTCCTTAATCACTTTTAAATGTCTTTGAATAACCCTTAGGAATTTCACAGTTATGTTAAAATTCAGTGACAGCATAGGTATCAAAGAGATTTGACATAAAGAGTAATTTCACAAACCAAAATTATACATTTTAATGATGATTTTTCTCCACAAAGAATACTTAAAATGTTACCAAATGGTAAACAAATATTTTATCCCCATTTTACAGATAAAGAGACAGTGTCATTTGGGACATTAAATATCATCGAAGAAGACAATCAGGTGTTCTATATTCATATGACTTTTAAAAGTAGAGCAGAGCAACTAAAAATAAGCCACTTCTCATGATCTAAGGCTTTATATATTAGATCACATTGACTTATTATATTAATAATCTAAAGTCATTTTACTTCTTTCACCTGAAAATGCTGACACAGGGATACTTCTAACCTGAAAAATGATTTAAAAGTAAAAGCATCAGTTCATTAAAAAAAAAAAAAAAAACAGGTAAAAAGAAAAGGATTAATCTGAAGATCTCTTTTCATTTGACAGGTTATGCTAAGAAATTGTATAATCCCTTTTAAGTTCATAATGCATTAAGTAGACTGTGTAAAATAAGGCATTTGTAGGATCATCAATTAGAGCTGTATGCAACCGTAAATATTTCTAGCCTAATTTTCTTATGATACAGATGAGACTCCTGAGACTGAAAGTCTGGGATGGTAGTGGGTCAACTGACTCCTGATGATTACATAGAAATTAAGTAGCATAATTGAGAACTGAATACCCAAACCTACAGTCTTTCCAATATGTCACGCTGCCTCTACTATTGTTAGTCACTTCTAATTATAATTTTAATGAAAATTTCCCAATAGTTAGAGGAGTCAATTCTAAAAAATATTATTTTAGAAGAAGTTCCCTCAGAGCTCCTGAAAGCCATGCCAACAAAACATAAGCAGGCCCTGCTTGACTGGAAATGTACCACATGCAAGCCTCACAATTCACCTATGTCATTTAGGAGAAGCAATTTAGATAAGTCAGAAAAAGTCAATCACCAGGTGACTCATTTATTGGCTGCAGCAACTCATGAAACCATCAATTAAAATACTGTGCTCTGCCCAAGTGGTCTAAGTTCTCATACTAATTAAATTATGGAACTTAAAAAAAATATTTCAAGATTTAACTTAATTAGCAATTTGCAGGCTGGAGTTCACTACAAATTTAAGTTACATAATTCCAACTGGGCCTTCACTGAGGTAAGACAATTATTTTCTACTTCCTTGTCCAATTCACTGTCTTTTCCAAGCCTTTCATGCCTCCTGTGGCTACTCCTCTCTCTTAACAGCAGAGGACTTGGCTTATAATTCACTGAAAAAACTGAGGTTATTTGCCAACAAATCCCTCTACTCCTCAGCTGCCTTCTACCAGTATTTCCTCCTTCACTTAGCTGACTTGAAGAAACAAACTTTCTTTCTCATAGTCAAAGTAAAACTCCTCTATGTGAATTCTTGATCCTATTCCATCCTATTTCTCTGGGAAACTAACTATCCTCTATCATCTCTACTCTCATTCTTGGTCTTTCACTATCTACTGGCTTTTGTCTCTACTGCCTATAAACACACTCACATGTTCTCCATCTTTGAAAAAATCTTCATGTGGTCTGACCATCCAGGATAGCCATTAAAACTTGCATTTCTCTTTCCTTCCTTGGCTAAACTTCTTGAGAAAGAAGATCACAATTAGAATTCCTACTTCTTCTCCCCTTCCTCTTCTTCTAAAGTCTCTCCAATCTGGTTTCCAACCAAATCATTTAACTGAAACTTGTGTTTTCAAATTAATGGTTCCTTAATTGTTAAATCATTTGATTTAACTTCTTAATGCTCATTTTTTTTAACCTTTCTTCAGCCTTTATTTTTGTCAATTATTCTCTTCTTGATATATTTCCTACTCTGTCATCTCTCTACTCAATAAACAAACTAGTGCAATGGCATTCTCGATGGTCCTTGAACACAATGCTCCATCTCTATCTCTTTCCATGTTCATTCTCCTCCCTAAGATATTTTTGTTAATAAATACTGATAAGATCAAAGGCCCTTTTATTTAATAGTGCACTATAGTTAAAATTTTGAAAGAGGAAAAAGTATTGGTTTTTTTATATAACTAAGCTAATTACTAACTATTTTATAGAGCAGTAAGAACTAAACTCATATTTTAAGGGTCATATCAAGTTTAAATTAAAAAACCAGTGGTTAGTTAGTTATTATGTTTTTTAAAAAAAAAAAAAAACCTTTGTAAAAATCTTGGCAGATATCATGGGAAGGGAAATACAACATTTTCTTTTTTAATTAACACAGATTTGATAAGATATTTTTAGAGCAGGCAAATATCATATGGCATATGCTGGGTATATTACTTTGTATAGGACATTAAAAGCTTATTTTTAGTTATAGTTTTTAAAATGAGCTAAGATTATCTTGCAAACCAACAATTATGCTCTGCTGGCATGGCTTTCAAGAAATCAGTAGGAACTATATTATATATAATGTTTTATTCTCTATACCAAGAGTATTATAATGGTGTTTTTTAATGCACTACAACTAGCTATATGTAAATTTTAATATTCATAATTTAATAGATTAGTAGAAAGGGGAGAAATCTCTTGTTTACATGATGATTCAACCTGAGTTATGATTTGGGGATTCTTCTACTCCAATTTACAAAAATTATAAAATTTTTAGGACCATAGGATCCATATCCTAACTTATTAAAAGGTATCTGCACACAATACTAAATGGAATTTATAATTAAACTAAAATATTCAAGATTTATTGGAGGGGCAGTTAGGTGACACGGTGGTTAGAGCATCAGCCCTGAATTCAGGAGAATCTGAATTCAAATCTGACCTGAGACACTTAACACTTCTCACCTGTGTGACCCTGGGCAAATCACTTAACCCAATTGCCTTAGGGGGAAAAAAAAGATTGGGGGAGGAAAAGTGGGAGAGAGAAAAAATAAATGTTTGTTAATAGAAAAAAATTAACTAAAAAAAATGAGAATTTCCATAATATATGGAACTTGATGACCTATAAAACAAATATGTCATAAAAATTTCTTCCCACATTTATGAAACTCATACTAAGAGCTGAAATATATAAAGTACTTTAAAGTTTGCATGAGGTTTTCCTAACAACTTTGTGAGGTAAATTGTTTAATTACCATTATCCTCACAGATGAAACTGAGACTTGGGTAAATTAAGGGACTTGTCTGTGGTCATCAATTCAGAAAATTTTAAAAGCTGGGATATGAAATGAACTTTCTCATTTCCAAGTCTCACGCTCTTCCCACCATACCATCCTGCTGCCAACCTAAATAAATATACTGAGTTTAACTGACCCAGTTTTAGTCACAGTCTTATTATTAATTGATAAAGCTAAACAAGTTATTTTCTTAAGGGAATAGCTAGTCAATGAAAGGTTTAGAACGGGACATTTTTAAATTGATCATGACTGATGTTTTCAATGGGTACTAGGACCTATTTTAAAACAAAAACAAAAATAAAAACCCTTCTCTATCTCTTGTCTTCCACAAGAATTTAGATTTTCTGAATCTGGTTCAGAGACAGTTTGAAAGAATTGTTCCAAATATGAAAATAAATGAGTAATGCAAACAAATATAAATAACTTGGTAAGGTTTAAAAAGAGATGGTTTCAAAGAAAAGTAAAGTTTTGTATTTTTTAAAAGCATAAAAAGATTAAAGAGGCAGAAATCTTAGTTGGTAGTCATTAAAAAGTCATGTGATTGGGTAACTTTCTTTTTTTATGTAAAGAAAGTAATTCTGCAACACAGAGTTGTCAAAGTATGTTAACTGACACACAATTCTTAAGGTGAAATGTAATTTTAGCAACTAGTTAAAATCACTACATGATTGTTTTGAAAATATTTGTTTCTTTGCTTTTGGTGCATCAAAAAAAGAAACATTACGCAATTGATAAAGTGCATACTTACTACTCCAAAACCAGAATGATTTCATTTGAAGTTTCATAGACTTCATGGAGATTAATCACACGAGAACTAGACTCTGTTAATTCTAGCACAGCAATTTCATGTAGGATTTCTGCTCGACAATCTTGGCCTCTTCTTCTCTTCTTTAGAAATTTAGCAGCATATTCTTGGTCAGTGGATTTTGAAATACATTGTCTAACCACAGCAAACTTTCCTCTGAAAAAAGAATATAATTATGTTTTTTAAATCAAAAAGCCAGATACAGAGTAACTCATCTTATCTTGATGATTTTTTAAAAGTTTTGTTGAGATAATCAGAGTTAAATGATTTATCCAGGGTCACACAGCTATTAAATAACAAGGGTCTGAGGCTGAATTTGAACTCAGGTCATCCTGAATCCAGGATGGTATTCTGTCCAATGGATGAAACAACAAGCTAACAAATATGTGCAATTAAGCTATATATATATGATAAAAAAGAAATAATTCAAAAGACACTAGAAAGAAGTTTTGAGAAAGGCTTCCTATAGATGATGAAATTTTAATTGAAACTTAAAAAATAAATGGGGAAATTGGGGTAACACAAAAACAGAAGATATCAAAAACTATCTTAAAAGAATCACATTCTCATATATATGATACATAATGACTGACCAAGTAATAAAGATCTTAAAAAAGATTAAGTATCCTTTAAAAAAATAGTAATAATTTGTAATAACAATTTATGATTTTAAGGCTGTATTGTAATGTCATGAATTATCAGAAATCAGGAAAGGAAAAAAAAAAACAGGATTAATATTCCTGAAAACTAAGTATTAGTAATGATGATGATGGTGATATAGCTAACATTTTATAGTACTTATAATATGCCAGACATGAGTTATCATCTTATTTTAATCTTCACAACAGTCCTGAAAAGTAGCTGTTATTATCTCCATTTTACAGATTAGGATATTGAGGCAAACAGAAGTGAAGTGACTTTCCCAGAAGTATTAGAGGACACAGTTGAACTCAAGTCTTCCTAACTCCAAGCCTGGTGCTTGTCCACTGAAGTAAATAATGCCTCAAGTAAATAATAATTGGGCCAAGATTTTAATACTATTCAATTAACAAAAATTTGTTAAAAACCTACTACATGCAAGGTGCCCAGGCACTGGGTGATTTACAATCACTAACCCAAAATAACATCTCTCAAAACTGTCAAATTTTTATTTGTAGCTATTTACAGTTGTATATTCCAGGAAGTATTTTAAAAGACAGTATGATGAAATAATTGGAGAGTCTGCTTAGGAATCATAGGAAGACTTGAGTTCAAGTCCCAACATTGAAAAATGCTATTTGACCCTGAGCAAGTCCTGTAAACTCTCATTCCATCAGATAATACTTAAAGACTACATAAAACACCAAGCTGCATCAGCATAAAGAGTCAGTTTTCTTCCTGGAAGTGCCTCATACCGTACCATAAGTCTAGTCTCAACCCTCTCTATTTTGTAAATCAGAAGCCTGGCACCAAAGCTAAAATGTTCATTTATATACTTTTAAATTAGGTTATTTAAATTGCTTTTATCAATATGTCAGGTAATCTATAGCCAGGTAATTAATGTTTTTTCTACTCTGAAATGCTAGTCACATTTAAAAAGTATAACTGGTACCATGTTCCTAAAATAAATTATTCTACATTTAATTGCAAAAGTTGGATTAAAAAAAATGAATTACACATCTTAACTTGACATCTAAAAACCTTTTCTTAACAATAATTCTCAATGGCTAAATTGCTTTGCAGTTAGTGCATTCTAGAATACACAATCAAATTTGAAAGACAAAAAAAACCCACAAAGGAAGTTAACATTTATTTCTGAATCTGCCTCACCCTTCCAACCACAAGAAATTCTAAGAAAACTTGCTTCAGTTTAAAAAAGAAAAAACCTTAAACTTTGCCCAACATATTCTAAAAAAGAGGAACAACTCAAGTTTCTTGAGACTACTCAAAAGTTTACTAGTAACTTATGAATGTTTTCCTTCTGTTTACTTAAGTTATGTTTTTTTGGGGTTTTTTTTCTGAAATACTTTGTGGGAATGAAAAACAGATGAATGGAAAGCTTTATCATGCATCATCCATTAAATCTGTATATGTCTGCATTTTAAAACATGCAAAAATACTAACTGCAAAAAGATCCTAATTTCTATTTTCCAGACCCATAAGCCAACTGAACTTGGTAAACAAATTCAAACAATATTTTAAAAATTTTAAAAAGGAGAAGTGTCTGTAGTTTCAATTCATCAGTGTTAAAAACAAATCAGTATTCATTTTATGAATTATTACCCTATTCTAACTAAATGAAAAGATGTTTTTGGTTTTTTTTTTTGTGAGAAGGGGAGAATGAGTTAATACAATGGAGAAGTTAAGTACTTTCCATCTTTTTATTAAACAAGAACCTTAGAACAAGTACAAGTATAGTTAAACTACAGCTTACAACCAATGATTTTTCATTTCTAATGGTGCCTCATTTGCTAAAACAAATAAAAACACCTTTAAAATTAATGGATCACAGTAGATCATTATACACTTCAACAACAATACTCTATGAGGATATATTCTGATGGAATTGGATATCTTCAACAAAGAGAAGATCTAATTCAGTTCTAATTAATCAATGATGGACAGAATCAGCAACACCCAGAGAAAGAACACTGGGAAATGAGTGTAAACTGTTTACACTTTTGTTTTTCTTCCCAGGTTATTTTTACCTTCTGAATCCAATTCTTCCTGTGCAACAAGAAATTTGATTCTGCACACATATACTGTATCTAGGATATACTATAACATATTTAACATGTATGGGGACTGCCTTCCATCTAGGGGAGGAGGTGGAGGGAAGGAGGGGAAAATTCGGAACAGAAGTGAGTGCAAGGGATAATGCTGTAAAAAATTACCCATATATGTACTGTCAAAAATGTTATAATTATAAAATTAATTTTAAAAAATAATTTAAAAAATAAAATTAATGGTTCAATCGTATACTATTATCAAGGTTAAGTACTCTAAATCTCTCAAAGTGTCAAAATGTTCTAAAGTTCCTAATCCTTTTTCCTGTGCCATCCTGTACCCCTTTATTCCAATTTTCACCTTCCACTTTTTCTCCTACATCTCAATCTCTTATAGGTCTACTAAGTGCTGAAAAACAAAAACTGTCCCTCAAACTATCTACCCCTTCATGCCAGCAGTCTATTTATAACCTGTCAATGCCAAAACTACTCTTAATCCAACACAGAAGTTTCTCCTATCTATTTGCAACTTGCAACTCCTTGCAATTTGCTTTCTAAACCTACTGAAACTGCTGTCTAATAATATTCCTAATCTCTCCAAATCTTAAGACCTTTTCTTAATCTAAAAATCATCCATCCTCTTTATATTGTATCTTTATAGCATGTCACTGCTAACTATACTCTTCCTGATATGATCTTTGCTTATCTTCCTTGATAGACTGTTCCTAGCTTTTTTTCCTTATCATCAGTCTCATTCACACACAAAAATGAATAGAGATGAAGGAATCTTAGAGATCACTTAGAGATCACTAAATTTAAACTCAACATACACAAATGAGGGAACATCATCTATAAGATCTGCAAGGGCGAGCATTATGTTCCACACAAGGCGGCTGAGCCAGGGTCAGAATTCAAGCAGCCAAGCTTATTAAGTGACCTTTTCCTTCTAGGTCTCCTTTACTGGCTTCTCTTTTCAATCCATTAAAAATTTGCTTCCCTGAGCTTCAGTCCCCTTGTCTTTGTCTAAACTCTCTCCCCTCGTCAAATTTACAAATATCCACTAGATATCTCCACTTTGATATTCTGCTAACACATCCAATTCAACATATCATCAAACTGAAACTATCAGTTGTTAAACACTTATGGACAAACTCCTGATGCTAACTTCTTTAATCTCACTTCATATTATTATTAGTTGTCAAAGATCCGTTCACTCTTATCTTCCAATATTATTCTCTTCCTTCCTACTTTTACTGCCTACTACAGATCTTCATTGGTAAACAGGTTAAACAGCACAAGGACAACAAAAATCTATGGTGTACTCCACTGGAGACCTCTTTCTAAAGAGACAAAACTGACTATTCATTAGGTCCTGTTTTTCAACCAGTTCTTAACTCTCTTCAGGGTCATTTCTCTAACCTTTACTTTTCAACCTTAGTATAATGAAAAGCTTTCTTAAATGCTTTGCTAAAATCTACATCTGCCAGTCTGGTAACAAGAAAGAAAATGTTAGTTTGGAAAAAGTTGTTCTAGATGTCACCTTATATTATAATTAGTGCTTTCTTTCTAGATGATATACAGGAACTAGTCCTTTAATGGCATGGAATGTTTCCACTAAGCAAAGTCCAACTCGCTGGCCTGTCTTCTCAACCCAACTTGTTATATGTCAAGGTGCTGTGGGTGGTTCTGCCATTCCACAATCCTTCCTATGAATTCCACAATCTTTCATGGATCACAAATTATGACTCAGTGATCACATCTGCCAACATTTTCACAACTTTTATGATATTCTTCATCTGTGATTAGTGATTTGAACTTAACAAAGGCAGTAAATTGTTTTTTTATTCTCTTCCAACTTGAGTTTAATTCCCTATCATTAGCCATTTTATCAACTATTTTCAGACCAAAGATAATTTTCCTTAATGAGAAAAAAAAAGAGCTAAGTAGTTCTGTCTTTTATTTATCATCTACTACCATCATCTTGTTTATTCTAAATCTCAATCTTCTCCTTTCTGTGATCCTTCTTTACCCATTATAGGTAACAAAAAATAAAATGCACAAAAACAAGCCCTCACATACTACTAAAGGTGAGTCAATATTTGTTAACATATTTAGGCACAGTGAAATATAAGAATATCATTTTTTCTGTTCTTTTTTCAACTAAATACAATGAACTAGGTCCACTTCCTGGGATATCAGACAAGCAGTATCCCTTAAATGCCCTTGTCTGTACTTTTTATGACTCAAAGATGTACAGTTGTTTTGGGATCTATAGCCTGATTATAGGACTCTATTCAGAGATACTATTGCACAGGTAGATAAATAGCAAAGGTTATGACTTTAGTCACTAAGAATATGGTTATCTCCTCCATTGTGAAAGTTAGAGGCAAAGTGTCCATCAAGATTTGGGAAATCCACATAAAGATTTTTGGTCATCTCTTCATGCCAGAGAAAAGTCTGAATTATTGTGGTATTCTGAGATAAAAATGTTGATATTATATACAATATTATATCTATATTTTATGCATTTTTGAGTTTTTAAACTTTGTGTCATCTGTTGATCTTTGTGTCTCTTTTGCATTTTCCACAAAACACCCCAAAAATAATTTCTTATGCCGACCTGCAACATAGCAAAACCAAAATGGGAAAAGTTGCAGTGTAGAAGATATAACTGTATTCCACCTTCATAGCAAATCAGAAAAACAAATTCTGTAATTCACCACAACAATTAACGTTCATGAGTGTTCTTTTACAACACTTCCTTTTTTAAAAGGGAAAAAAAAAAAGTCAAACCAAACAAAAAAGAACAAAGCTCTAGAAATAATAATTAGAAAAAAAATCCCATTCCATCATTTTATTTAATTGAATGATACTACTTTCTGGCACCCATTAACTAGTTTCCTTACCTGCCCAGCTCTTTAGATGTGAGCATATAAAAATTGTGAAAATTTTCTGTTTTTATTGGAGTTTGGATAGATGTAGACAGCATGCCTGAGAGGCTCCGGCAATCAAATCTTCTTCTAGACATAATTGAATAGAAAGATATTCTTCTCTAGTTGCTGATTTTCACCTGTAAAAAAATACAGAACATGCTAATTTAAATGTAATTAGAATACATGATGCTATCTCATAGAAACAGGATATGAGTTATATTGTATAGTCTCAAATATAGTCATAAGATATGAAAGGAAAAAAATGAGGAGAAAGATAGTATGAGCTATCACCTTTTCAGCCCACAGGGGATTTTTTTAAAAATATACTTAGAAATTCAATTAGCTTTATTCATTTTCAGAACATAGCTAAATAAAATTCTTTAAAATCCTTCTATCTATCTTAATTAACCCAAGCCTCTCACTTTACACAGGAGGAAACTGAAGTACAATAAGATTAAGTGAATTGTTCAGGGTCTCACAAGCAGTAATTGAGCTGATATATGAACCTAAGCCTTCTGAATCCAGACCCAGCACTTTCTGCTATGCCACTAAATTTTCCTCTTTCAACTCAATATGATGCTTGAACTCTAATTTAAACTAAATAACACTGAGCTTCATGTTTCAACTTGAGGAAAGATGGAAGTGAAAATTTAATGGCATGAGGTCATTTTTTGGTATATACCACCACACATTGCATGTGTTGTATTCACTAGTAGATCCCACTACTTTTAAATTATTGAATTAACTTATATGAGGAAACTTAACTTATATGACTTCTGCCACCTTAAGTCTGTCTCACTATCTCAGGCCTATCACTATCACCTAGATTATTACAGCAGACATGCTTTCTGGCTTTCCTGGCCTCTTCCCCATCCTATCCTTAGCCGCTAGCCATTTTCCTTGAGCTCGGACCTGACTTGGCCACTCTTTAACTCAATAAATTCCCATGCATCCCTATAACCCCTAGAATAAAATATAAATTATTCTGCTTTTTGAAGCCCTTTACAGTATGGCTCCACTAATAATGCTTCCACTTCCCCCACAACCTCTATGGACTCTAACAAACCATCCTTTGCTCTATTCCTCACACATGGAATGCATTTCTGAATGCTCTGTCTTCAAGTCCACTTCATGGAGTCCCTTCCACACTTCATTCAATATGTACTTCATGGATGGGGAAAAAAATAAAGAAAACAAGGAAGCAAAGAAAAGCTGGGTAGCTTTGAAAATAATGTGTAGTTTTTATTATATAAGTTTTCTTGAAATAGAAATTGTTGTTTTATATTGAATCCTCTCATGATTTGCTGTGTACATGGCAATGTTTTCTTTTTCATTTTGTATATAAGTGTAATTTTTAAAAATTTTACATAAAGTTGGACTTTATGCACTATCTTGTCGTCTTATTGTTTTTTGCTGAGGTCATTGGGATTAAGTGATATTCCCAGGGTCATACAGCTAGGAAGTGGAAGTGTCTGAGGCTGGATTTGAACTAGGGTCCTCTGATACTCTAATACTATACCATCTACTTGCCTCTATGCACTATCTTCTACAGAGTCTTCAACTGTTACTGTCTTCCCTTCCCAACTATTAAGAGGTATCTGGTAAGTAGATATTCTTCTTTATATATTTTCCCTTAGAGAATACAGGTTCCTTGAGAACAAAAATTAAATATATCTGAGTTATCAAAGTGTCTAATATGACGAAAAATTTTCTGACAACTGCTATATCAGAAATCTATTTTAGTGTGTGAAGGGTGTCAACTCAAGACTCATCTATAGCAGAATATCATCTTCATCCCCCCTCTCTGAAATCCAACTCATTTGCATGTGATGACATCACCTCCTTGATGCCATGGTCCTTGATGCCAGAATGAAGAACAAGCAACAGCAATTCATTACCACTGGAAACAGTACCAACTCCTGCCATGAGGTACAATAAGGCAGAGGAAAAGGAAAAAAAAACAACAGCACATCTTGGGGTGCTTTTCTAGTTACTCTGAATATCGGTGTGCCAGAAATAAGGCATACTCATTCCTTCCAGAGTAGTTGGCACCTGATTCTCAACCAACTCTGCTCTGAGGGCAAGGCTGTGGTATTTTATTACCTACAGATGGCAGTCATAGTCCTTTCTTCTCTTTGAGTACTTTAGCCAAATACTAATCCCAAATGCTAGTTAAGGTGAAATAAACAAGCTATAACCTATTCTGATCCATTACTAAGATCCCTGTTATTTTTGCCAACCATTTTGCTAACAGGATTCTATTCCTATTGGCCTTTAAAGGTCATTAAATCCAACTCTTTCATTTTACTGATGAGGAAACTGAGGCTCAGAGAGCAAAGTGTCTTGCCCACCAAAGTAAAATTATAGAAAATGACTGCACTGAAAACTTTTAATTTTGGGCTCTCATCTCTCTCATTCTCTCTCTCTTTCTCTGTCTTGTCTCTGTCCCTCTTATGTCTACCTAACATGAGACTGCAAAAATTTTTTTTTAATATTTTATTTTATTTTCAAGTCCTCATTCTTTCCCTCTCTACCACTGACAAAGAAAAACAGAATGTTCCCCAAATAGTCAAGCAAAACAAATTCTTACATTTGCAATGTCAAAAAATTGCTTTAATTTATACATGTGGGCAACATGTTTCATCATGAGTCCTCTTGAATGGTCACTGAGCTGATTGTGCTTTACAATATTGTTATTACTGTGGTAACACCTCTGATTCTGCTCACTGCATCAGTTCGAACAAGTGTAAGATCTTTTCTTAACACTGACATCATTAAAAAGTAACTCCAGAAGACCCACAGCTGAGGCCACCCACACTTGCTCACTGGTGTTGCCCATATACAGGAGAGGACAGGTCTGTCCTCCTATTACTCATTTTAAGACAGGATGTCAGCTAAGGTTTTTCTCAGTCTGGGCACAATCATTTGGAGAGGAAAACCAGAAACTGCCACTGGGCATTATATCTAGATAAGATCTTGATCTCTTTGAAACAGATAAATGTTTTGTGATCCAATAAGAAGATAGGGACCTGGTGCTTAATTAGCAGTTCCCAGTTGATCTCAATGTAAATGAAGGTCAAAAAGCAACAGTTAAAACCAAACATGGAACTGATTGGTTTAAGATCAGAAAAGGAGAACAAGTCGGTATGTGGCTACTTTAATTTCTATGCAGAATAAATCACAAGAAATGCCAGGCTAGATAAATCAAAAGTCAGAATGAAGGTTGCCTGGAGTAATATCAATAATTTATCAATAATATGCAGATGATGCACTCCAGTGGAATAAAGTGAAGAATTTTGAGGTCCTTGCTTTGCTGTCCCTAGGGCCAGAGTTGTGGGGCTTCTGGGATTGAGTCCTAGGCTCCCACCCTAGTTCCACAAACCTTTTCTGCTGACCCTCCAAGTCATCTTTGGTGCTTCTGGGCTGAAACTGAAACCACCAACACTGCCACTGATACAGAGCCCCCTGCTTTTGCTGGCATGGGAGCAGGAGTGCTAGTGTAGCCTGAAGTGGGACTGCAAGCTGCACTCTCCCACCCTGCTGTCACAGACCTTTTCTGCTAACCTTGTAAGTTGCTTTTGGCTAGAAAATGTTCTACTCTGTCTTTTTGGATGTTTTGACCCTTTAAAATTTGTTTAGAGTCAATCTTTAAAAGTATTTGAAGCGACTTGGGAGAGAGGTTGGGTGACTTCCTGCCTTTACTTTGTCACTGTGGCTCTACCCCAACAAGAAGAATTTTGATGAGGGTGAAAGTAAAGTGTAAAAGCTGATTTGAAGTTCAACATCAAAAAACCTAATTCTTGGCCACTAGTCTCATCACTTTGTGGCAAAAAGAGGGAGAAGAAATGCAAGCAATGGCAGATTTCATATTTTTCAGTTGAAAAATCATTGCCAGAAAACTGGCAAATCTGAATGGCACACTAAAAAGCAGAGACATCACCCTGTTGACCACAAGATCTGCATAGTCAAAGCTATAGTTCTTCCAGTAGCACTCACTGTGAAACTGAAATTATAAAGATAGCTGAGCACTACAGAACAGATGCTAGAGAAGACTTCTGAAAGGCCTTTGGACAGCAAAGAGACCAAATGAGTAGATATTTAAAAAAATTAATTCAGGCTACTCACTGAAAAGTCAAATACTGAAGCTAAAACTTAATTTTTTTTTTATCCATTTAATGAGAAGCCAGGACTCATTAGAAAAGATCTTGATATTGGAAAAGATTGAAGGCAAAGGGAAAAGGGAATGGCAGAGGAGGAGATGGATGGATAGTGCTGTAGAAACAATGAACATCAACTTCGATAGACTTCAAGAGATAGTGGAGGATAGAAAGGTCTGATGTATGGTCCATGGAGTCATGAAGAGTCAGACACAATTAAAAAAAAAAAAAAACAACAGTATCAATTTCAAGCCACCAAAGTCAGCAACTGTGAATAATATTTGTTCAGAAAGTGTTCAGCTGCTGGCTCTGACCCTCTTTTTCTAACAAACAGTACTGTCCTTGATGCTACTCTAAAAATTTCTATCCCTAAATTCATGTGAAGGATATCATCAGTCCTGAAAACCATGAAACTTACTGTCTATAAAAGTTCTGAAACTGCCTGGGCTTTACTTCCTCTTGCTGGAAGTTAATAGTCTGGTCATTTCGAGTCTATCCTGCAAAGGTAATTTGGATCAAGTTAAAGACATACTTCTTAGTGTTTTCAGTATGAGCCAAAGGGAATCCAAACATATCAGTGAATCCTTTTTAAACCTGCCTAATACTCTTCTGGCCAGGCTAAGAGAAAATGGTATCCAAAGGGTGATATATTTATTGAGCAGAAGCACTCATGTTTATCAGATAGTAGAAAGTGATAAGTGCATTAAACAGAAGAGCTTAAGCAGATGTTCATAATGCAAAACCCCATGCTACTCCCTGGTTCTAATTTTAAGAAGATGATATGCCCCTTCATAGATTCAGATGGTATAAATGTCCACTATTTGAATTCTAATCAAAATACCCACAATCATTGGGAAAAGAGCACCTACAAGTGGGGAAATTAATTTAGTTATTAGTAAACTGGTAGAGGGACACTTCTCTTCTGGAGGTGGAGGGTGAATATATGTATTAACCAGAAGTTAAATGAACCAAATTTGAAGTCTAAGGGACAATTATAAGCACAATATAGAGGAATTAGTACATGTATTGCTGTGAAAGCTCCCTCATAAAGCTTGTCTTGTCAGTGTGAATTCCTTCCAACCTCTATTTAAGAAGTGTGACAATTGGGAGTAGCTAGGTGGCGCAGTGGAGAGAATACCAGCCCTTAAGTCAGGAGGACCTGAGTTCAAATATGACCTCAGACACTTAATACTTCCTAGCTGTGTGACCCTGGGCAAGTCACTTAACCCCAATTGCCTCAGCTCCACACACCCCCCCCAAGTGACAACTGCTGAAGTGGAAGCCTTTAGCACCTCTTAATATGGAAAGGTAGTTCTTGCTTGGGAAAAAAAAATCATACTAGTCTGAATTCCAACCAATGCTGGGATCATCTCACTGACCACAGCCTAGATACTACTTTGAATAGTTATGTTTTGTAATTTCTCAAAGTGAAGTGTCCCATAAAACCTTCTGCCTTCCATGCCAGCAAGAGTCTTATACCATGCCAACTGTACCCCTGGAATATCAACTCTCTCTTTTCTCTGGTCTAGACATATGTAGAGGAGCTAATCCTTATTCTTGATCAGAATGCCCAAAATCAAGCAATACTTAGTTCATTCATCCCAAGGCCTTCTACTCCTGTGAGTGGAGGGCTCTGGCCATCCAATTCCTAAGTATCTTCCCCCCTCTTCCTGTTCTACCTCTTGTCAGACTTGACTCCTCTAATCAGAAACTCTTACCTAATTTCTAATTATTAAGTAAGCATTTAATATGTAGTAGTAAAATTCCCAGAGAACTTTCTCTAAATGGAAGTTCCTTGTTTTCTCTGTTCAGTCCAGTGGCCAGGGACACCAAAGTTAAAGTTTATGATGAACCAGGAATCCCCATTCGCTTCCAGCTGAACAGATCCAGTTCTTTTATTTTTTACAGCTCTTCTGTGTTTCCAAGCACAAGACCATTCTCTCTTGTTCAACCAAATGCTGAACTAAAATTTGAGATATTTATTCAATCAGTTCCAGCACCAATTCTTTAATTCTTCACTTAACTCTTCCCTAAAAATCCAAATATACCTTTGTGGCCCCAAATAGTTCATGGACTAACAGCAATGAACTTATGAGTCATTTTCTTAACATTATGATTCCAATATGAGTATTCAAACATGGCAAAGAACCTGGTCTTTAAGCAGCTATATTAACAACGGACTTCCTTTTTTCATGAAGGAATTGCTTAATTATTCAGTTCTTCAGAACTGAGTTTTCAAAAAGAACTTCAAACTGGTCAAGTAAAACCAGTGTGTGCTCCAGCTGCTCCTTTAAAACATGTCTTGCACTGAATGTAGTTTAAGGATAAGCATGAGGCCTGAGACAGTTTTCAGCAGTGAAGGAGCTGCCAAAACTATATGATTTGGCCAACTCTTGTTGATCTAAGCTGTCACTACTTAAAACTCCCTCAGCTATTTTCCTCAAGCCAGTGAACCATTTTCATCAGGTAAAGAGCACATCCATACTACTTATAGAATTATTAAATGTGGACTTAAAATATCTGTGGGGTGATGGAATTTTCAGATTATCTAATCCAAAATATAGTCAGAACTCTCTCTAAATGACCTTATCACTACAGATTCAACTTTATCAGAAGCCCAAAGAAGGGAAGACATAGACAACATACAGCTTCACTTTTGGTATGTGCATTGGGGACAAGACACAGATGCATCATCATCTGGAAAATTTAGAAAGTTTAGTCAACGCAGCTATGACTTTCTAAAGTCCCTGAGACTTACCTAGCTTGGACTCTCAACCTGGATACAAGTGAAACCATTAGTGAAAAAGTTCTTAAATAGGGGTCTACTAAGTTTTGTTTTGTTTTGTTTTAAATTTTCAAATTGTATTAGAAAATAACTTGGTTTCCTTTTTAAACCTATTTTATTATGCATTTAAAAACATGTTCTAAGGAATACAGGTTTTAGAAAACAGCCAAAGGAGCTCATGACACACAAGATTAAAAACCTCTAACCTAGATCTGACATATCTCAGCTACCTACACATCACCACACACTCTGCTTCTCCTATCCCACCCCACCTCCATGCTATTTTGGCAATGGTGATACAAATGAAATGTATTTGTCATCTTTCACTGCCAATGTGCAAAATGACACTAAGAAGCAATATCCTTTTCGAAATCAGGCCACAGACCAAATGGAACTATCTCTGAACCCACAGGGGAAAAGTTCTGAGTAAGAGTAATCTAGAACAGAAGTTTCCCGTTATTCATGCTGAGCTCCTCCTATATCATCACCCTGGGAAACACAGTTTAAAGAAGGGATACTTCTTTTAAGCTGAAGCATTGGGAATATGCCCTGTTCCCTACTCATTGCTTATCCTTCCCCTTTTGCTATATCTTATTTGCCTACATATGAACACTAGGGCAATAGGAGCAATCTTAAGGTATACTTTACATACAGACTGGCAGATTATAAGTATAGATTCAGATAAAGTAATTAGAGAAAATAATACTGAACTCAAGAGTCAGAACATAATTGAAAATCCCAGCTCCACCATTTACTATTTGAGTGATTTTAGCAAGTCACTCTTATTTTCTGGGACTCAGTTTCTTATTTGTAAAATAAGGGAATTGAACTATATAAAATATCTTCAAAGTCTCTTCTAGCCATGAGTGTGCTGGGGCCAGCTCAAATTGTCTCCAGAGAGAGTTGAGAAAGTTAAATCTTCAGTTTAAGCATTTATGACTCAGAAATCAGCAAATACTACAAATCAGGGTTTGGTTTATCATTCTGTTGATTGCTCAGACTTAAGAAAGCAATGGAGAAAAATGTTAATAGCACAGATTAAACTTAAAAGTGTGTAAAGCAAACATTCTGTTACTCCTTCCTCAAGCTGGATGTTAAACATTTACCAGCACATCACTGCTTCCAGCTCTAGAACTATGTTTCTAAGAATAGCATCTGTACAATTATAGAGTACTATTTGGAAAATAAATGTGTTCTCTTCATTCTAAAACAAACAGGGATATATCTTTAACACACATATATTTGAGGACTGGAAGGGGTAGAGGAGGGGAATTGCTCCTCTTATAAGCCTAAAACATCACATCATATTTAGAACCTTAAAAAGTGTGAATAAAAAAGTTCTAAATACTCAAAAGAACTTCCAGATTTATCTTCCCCCCATCTGGTAAAAAATTGCTGCCTTGGCTGCCTTCTTCACTATACTAAAGTCTAGCTATACAGTAGTTCCCTTGCATGGACCCAGATAAACACATATTAATAAGTAAAACATTAATATATTATTAATTCGTAAATATTTTGAAAAGCTACAGTAAAGAAAAAATATATCACTAGATTTATCTGAATGTAATTACAGTACTACACTAGGTACTGTAAAGATGATATCAATGGACATTGTGTTTCTATCAGGACTTTTATGTGGAAACTGACCCATTTGTAGAGATATACTATCTAGCTTCCATTTGTCATTGTCTACATGAAGTAAGTCAGAGCTAACAAACCTAATGGTTTTTAATAACTTGGACTACTGTAATAGCCTATTAATTCGTCTTCCTGCCTTATGTCTTCCCCTTCTCCAATCCAGCACTCACATAATGAATTAATATTCCTAAAACAAATAAAACAGGCCTGATCATGTCACCACTCCACTTTAAAAGCTCAATGGCTCCCTAGTGCCTTGAGGTTAAAAAAAAAACAAAACAACCCAAACCTGCCATTTGAAATTTCAAGCCCTTCACAATCTGCCTTCATTCTACTGTTTCAGATTTACTCAGTTTACACTGTTCCACTACATTAGTTAAACTGTTCTACTTACATTTCCTAAAGACCAAATTCCACCTCCCAGCTTTGACCCTTTTCAAAAGTTGTTCCCCATCCCTATTTCCCCTACCTCCCTTTCATCTCCCATGCCTGCAATGTGCTCCTTTCCTCACTTCTGCTTCTTGGTATCCCTAGCTCCATTCAAGCAGGTCTCTCTTGATTCTCAGAAGATTGTCCCCCCTCCACATTCATCCTTTGCCCTGTAAAATTTAAGTTCTTTGAGGGTATGCCTTTTCAAACTTAGGGTCTGGTAGGTGCTTAATAAAAATGCTTTTTGAGTTGAAGTCTCTGGAACAATGCTTGGGTAAGAATTATGCCTAACACAGGCTATAACTCATATTTTGTGGCTAAAATATTTAAAAGGTCCAAAGCACATGGTAAGAAGCAACAATCAAAGAACTAAAAAAAATTGATTTTCCTCCTACTTTACTATTTCATTTTTTATTCTCTTCTTTTAACCAATTCTCCATATTATTCATCCATTAAAAAAGAAAAAAAAAAAAAAAGCAGGATAAAATTTTACTTCCAAGACTTCCAGCAATAATAATATGGCCTGGTTCTCATCTGAACTACTGTTTATATATTCTAAGTTTGAAGTTAGGTGGTCAGGAACTGAAATGTGTATCAAATATGACAAGCAGCTATAGTTATAGTTCTAACCCACCCCCACCCCCACCCACATGCTGAAAAGTCCCAAGAGTCCAATCAAGAAGCTAAAGTAGTATTGTACTAAGTAAGATATTATCTGATAATTTAAGACTCCGTTAAATAAAGTAAGGACTATTTTACAATCTTATCAGGAGATCTCCATTTCTCTACATAGCAGTATGACGCATATAATGCCTACTCAAGTTAGACCATCAATATCGACTATTTACCATTTCTCAGAATCCCTGTAAGATTTACTGTTTCCCTTGCCCTGTAAAGAAAGAAGGTTTAAGTACCATTATTCTCCTTTTACAGCTGGAGAAACTGAAGCTCAGAGTTAAAGCATCCTGTCCATGGTCATACTACCCACTAGTGCTGAAACTAAACTCCCAAACTTCTAAGTCTAAACTCCAATGCTCTTTCTGCAATAATAGGATTATTCATCCTATTGAGGGCTACTATGCACTTTTGCTAGTTTGCTAGTCTCAATGTGAACAGTACAAAAAGCAAAAGAAACCATTATCTGGAATCATAGCAATGCAAAAGAGCAGCATTTGAATACTACTGCCTTTAAAAAAAAAAAAAAAAGACATAAATAAGAAGGAGGGATCCCCAGAAAAATCTAGAAACTAGAGAACTGTTAGCCCTTGACAAGAGTAAAGGAGTTTTTTATGAAATCTCTGTCCAATCACATATAGGAGAGATGATCAGACAATACACACATAGGTTTGGGGTGAGGAAAAAAGAGATAATTGGAAAGAGAGCGATTGGCATTGAACCTAGGAAGAGAGAGATGAAAATATAAGCTTAGATGATTTTTTACTGCTAGGTTCTCATAAAGAAAGACTCTATTCCAATCCCTTCTGAGCATTTGACCTCCTAGTTTTTAAAATGCCTTATGCTGAGAAAAGCATAAACAGATCTGGTTCCATTGACAAATACAGGAGCACTTCATTTAAATGACTACAAGCTCAACCATTTTGGTAGTTAACTGCCTCAGGGCTGAAGTCCCCAGAACCAGCCTCAGCCTTGAACTCTTTGCCAAGAAAGTGAACCACTGTGTTTTCTTCCTGTACTTTCCCAATAAGAAACAGCACTGTAATTGTCAATCAGGATGGACAAAGGCTGAAGAATGCATAAAGGCCAAGAAATACAAAGTATTATAAAAAATCAGATCTCCAATATAGACAGTAAATTATTCTTATTAAAAACTACAAATATAATACTATACATTATACATTTAAGTCCATTAATTTCTGTATTAAAGAAGATAATACTATATTACTGTGGTTGGAAAAAACATTACCATATTATATTACTATACATGGATGGAAGGGGGGGGAGTGAAGTAAGAATAGGACAGCAATTAAATAAAAATATTACATTAAAAATGAGAAAATATCTATAGTCTGATTATAAAATCTTCTGTGATTATCACAGATAATATCATATATTATAATTATAATATCACATATTATCACAGATGTCATGTCATATAAATATAATATCAGATACTGTGATTACAAAACAGCTGAGCGAGATTTAGTCAAAGATGCAAAGAAATCTTCAATATTTATCAAAATCCTAGTTGAGAGGCAAGTGTGGAAGTGCTACACCTGATAGCTCCTTAGGTGGAAAAAATGCCCTACTACATTAAAGTCTTCTTTAACCTCTCTTAATTCCAGTGTTTTCAATCTTTTAATTATTTATCTTGAATATAGCTTGCTTTGTATATACCTATTAAAAAGCAATCTCCACAGTAATCTCCTTGAGGGCAGAGACTATCTTCTATATCCCTAACTGCTAGCAGGCACTTAACAAATGCTTACTGATTGATAAAGTATGTTTGTTGATTTATTGGTACATACTATGTGACTTTGAGAAAATCATTTAACCTCTTGTTGCATGGAATAATTTTCTAAGACTAAAATAAATTACAGCTCTATATCAGTGGATAGAACTGGTAATAAAGAGTTTACCAAAAAAATCTCAAAAATCACAGATCGGGACAATTCCTCCCTCAATGAACAATTGCTCACTTATTAACAATTGCCCACTTATTAACAAATATCTGTTTTAACTAACAGATGAAAAATAATTAAATAATTATTCAATTAATATTTTTAACTCTGGGTGGTTGAGATCATCTTGACAATAACATCATTTAACCACAGTACATTACATTATTAACAAAAAAAAAAAAGTGGAATTAAACTATCAGTTTATCAAGTTAAGTGTAAACGCTTGTTGAAAACTTAGGCAACAGGAAAATTTCATACATATGGTCTACAAGGCAGTAACATTTGTCAACAATGTTGACTTAAGACATAGCCCTAAATGCACTGAAACACTTTTTAAATGTCCTTGAATTTGAAAAGTCGTGTCAAGTCAAGATATAAGGCACACATCCTACAAAAAAATATGCTTAAGTTTTAATATGTGGCAGTTTGGCTAAAAATTAAGGGAATGTTAGCCACTGGTTTTGCTTGTACAGCTTGAGGGAGGAATAGAAAGATTTGGGTTAGGAAATCCACAGTACTGGAATAATACAGTTCTATAGTTTTAACCTTTTAACAATTATTCATTTCATGTAACTGGCAAAACATTGCTGGTACAAGATTAATCATAAATTTTCTGAATGTAAATTGTCTATTGCCACAGAACAGCAGACTTAAGATTTTTATACTATCTGGCATACTGGTCAATGAGTGAAATCTAAAGTTTCCTCAAAATTGATGCTGTCTTAACGGAACCACTTTAATTCACTATTTAGTCATCACATAAAAATAAAATCCAGGTCTTTGTTCCCCAAAATTAATATTTCTAAGTTTAAAAAATAGTATTTTAAAAAATAAATATATGAGTGATATCTGAGGGCTTCTTTTTCCCATTGTTTCTTAGGTTGTCTTAAACTTTTTAGGCCCATATTTTACAAAATGGAAAAATACCATCCAAGAAATATGAAGGAATTGTTTTAAAGGTAAGAATGTAAAGTAAATGTGAATAATTAAGATATTAGCACCTGAAAATACAATTTTTTTTTAATAAAAGGCCCATCAAACTTCAACTAACTACCAGCAACAGAGAGGAAATTGGAGACTGATTATTTCCTAAGAAGAAAGGCAATTCCACAGATATTTTTAACACTTATAAGCCAAGAAATATTTTAAAACTCAAAAAAATAATAACTAAGCACTAAATGCTACACCCAATAAAAGGTTATTTGTTAAAATACTTTTTTCATAGCTTTCAATAAAAAAGTAAATTGACTGACCTTAGCTTTAACAAAACAATGCTTTTGGACTTAGAAGGTTAATGACAAATTTTAGAAGGGCTTTGAATGTTTTTATAAATGTTCATTCACATATTTTCCACCTTGTCCAATATTTCTTTTAATACAGAAAAATATACATTTGCAAAGATATGACAGCTTCATAGTGTCAACTAATAACTATCAAAGAATCAGTTTCTGCAGAAAAGGGACTTTCAAAGTCACCTAGGTCTAAGCCCTTCGTTTTACAGATGAAAAAAGACCTAGAGAAGTAAAAGTCACCTAAGTGGGAGGAGACAAAAGTTTAGTTTTCAACCCATGTCCTCCTCTTCCAGTTGCAGGCCTTGCAAACTCATTAGCATTAAGTATATCTCATTACTTGATAAATAAAACAATAAATGTGTCATACACTCCTCTGGGTTCTGCTTTGGGAATTTTTTTTTTTTTTTTTTGCTATCTTTACTGAAATTTACTTAAAATATTTTGCCTTTAGATATAGTCAGAAGCCGATTTCCTTACTGAACCCCAATATACAAATGATGCCTTTCTCCCACTATTTATGGGGGAAAAACTAAGACTACCACCATCATTGATTTTAATTAATTTAATAATTAAAATAATTTTTACCTTGAATGACTCAAAGGTGAGGAATCTGCCTAAAATGAGTGACCAAAAAAAAAAAAGTACATTTCTGTAAATGCCTATTTGTAAAAGTTACATTTTTTAAAAGGCCGGTTAAGGAGAAGTTTGGAGGACAGCAAGCCCAGAGATCCTGACTGAACAAGGAGAGAAAACACACATAGTTAACAAGTCGGAGAAACCTCCGACAGGGTAATAAGCAAGAGGGGAGTAAACTTTCATTAAACGAAAAGCTGATCCGTCACCTTGTAACGTCTCAATCTGCACACTCACAACGTGGAGAAAAACACTGCATTCGAAGTAAACAGGCACGAGCACCCGGACGCTAATCAACACAGGACAAGCAGAAGGGAGCTGCCCCCGACTGCGATCTGAGAACTTCGGGGGCGGAAGGTGACACGCTGGACTAAACAGCTCTCCCCCCCCCCCCCCCCGCGACCCTCTCCCCCCGGGGTGAGAGAGCTCAGGGACTGGGAAAAGGAAGGAGGGAACGGACAGGATGTAGTGGGGGAATGGAGCCTTCGATCCTGTCAAATTCTTTTCTAGAGATGTGCTGGTTTAACAGCCTGAAAAGGGTCTGGGACTTCTCCGGAGTACGCGTTTAAATGTAATCTGTGTTAACGCTTTCTCAGTCACTTTCTTAAGCCACACAATAAACAGTAAACCAAGTTCAGACTTGCAGAGTTTGCCCGTTTCGGAGCTGTAAAAGCTCCCAAAGAAATAGAACACAGCCCACCCCCAAACCTCCGCCGAGGCACCAAGAACTTGAACTTGACCCCAAGTAGCTTCAGCTCACACCACACCACCTGTGTTGGGTCCAGACTCCTCGGAGAAGCTCCCGCCGCCTCGCCCCAGGCCAGCCGGGAGACGGTGGAGGCGAAGCCCCCCAGCCCGAGGGGTCCCGGGTCCTGGCAATGGGCGGCGTGGGGGGTGGGCAAGAGCACATTAGAGGGGCCCTCCCTTCTCCCGCACTCACCGGCAGCTTCCCACACACCCTGCCCCCTCGCGGGGGGATGCCAGGTCCCGGGCCAAAACAGAGGGGCGCCGGGAGACCTGGAATCCTCAAGCTCCGGAGGAGGCCGGACAGGGACGCGTAACCTCCGTGCCTCCCGGCGGCGACTACTCCGCTGCGAGGGCCACAGCAACAGGAGCAGAAGGGGCTGAGGCGGCGACACTAAGGAGATCTTACAGTTGAGGTTTGAAAACTTGCAGCCGCGTCGTCCGGCAGCCCAGCTCCGGGGGCTCCGCCCCCTCCGTCCAGCGGACCAATCAGGGTCAAGTTCAGGGGCGGAGCTGACACGTGACTTGGGAGGGCTTGGGAGAGCTGGCTGGTGGAAAAGGAGGGTGCAGTTCTGTCCCGAGCTGTCCTGGGGTGTCTCGTGGCGGGCGGTGACTTGGAGTCTTCCGAGACCACAAGCGAGTGGGGGTAGGGCCGAGCAAGGAGAGAGGAAGAGGAGGGATAGAAGAGAGAAAAGAGGAAGGAGAGAGATGGGAGGAGAAGGGGAGGAAGGAGAGAGGGGAAGCGCAAAGCTGCTCACTGGTACTTGTGACAGAAGAGGGGCTCAGGCCCGAGAGGGGATGCTTATTCTCTGTAGCCTCTCAGAGCAAAATGACACAAGGCGCGAGAGAGTGCGGGCGAGCGAGACGGCGCGCGCCTGGGGGGCGGGCTTCTCTGCTGCTCCCCGGCGGCGGGGATTTTGGGACGGAGGAAGGCAAGTTCTTTGGCCGCGTGGGAATGTGTGCGGGGAGATCCAGCCCAGTGCCCCTGCCTGCAAATAGTCGTCCCTAGCAGCTAAGGGGGTGCGATGGCCAGAAAACACCCATTATTCAGTCTCCCAATGAATGAGTCAGATAGTGAGAAAGAGGGTTATTGCGTGAAAGAGGTGTTCTAACAGAATATAACTATATGTGCGTATTTAGTGTTCCGTTTAGAACATTATTCTAATTTCAATATAGATATTTCTATAGTCTTCTCCACCCACCCTTCCACAGAGACTGATTCCTTCCAAGAAGTTCGAGACGGGGGCCAGGGGCTACTATCCTGTTCTTCTTAGAAGGGCCGGATCGTTGGCTACAACTTTATTTATTTGCCCCCTTAAATATTGTGTAAAGAATATAATTTTTAGGTTCAAGCTGAACAGTTTGTAATCCATTAATGGAGGAATTCCCCAAACTATATGTTTAATATTGGATTCCCTTCTCATCAAATCCCAGTTCCACAAAGAATACAAGTGGCAAATAGCAAATAAGCCGATTTAATCAACCCAACAGTGGACAGAAATCAGAGATGTGTAGATGAGATTATTCCAGACAATTCAGAGTTAATGTTATCTACTGGGATTAAGATATCTCAATTAAGAGAATCCCAGAACGGGGACAGCTAGGTGGCGCAGTGGATAGAGCAGCAGTCCTGAATTAGGAGGACTCGAGTTCAAATCTGAACTCAGACACGTAACACCTCCTAGCTGTGTGACCCTGGGCAAGTCACTTAACCCCAGCCTCAAAAAAAAAAAAAAAAAATCAGCAAAAAAAAAAAAAAAAAGAGAGAGAGAGAGAGAAACAGAGAGACATTTCAGCTTATTCCCATCTTTCTTTTCTTTCTGGGACCAGGCTCCTCTGTCAAATCTCTTTTTTCCCAAGCTCTCACCAACTCCACCCCCTCATTCAAATATGCAGCATAGAGTGATCATTTTCCACCAAAAAAAGGTTCCTGTACAAATGCACTAGGGATGGAAGTGAGGGGGAGATATAAAAGAAAATTAAGATAAATCTCTACCTTCAAGAAGTTCACATTCTTTTGGACAATTGTGGACATATAAATAGAGTAGATGAAAGGTGATCTTAAGGGAAGTCACTAGACATGGGGGGAAATGGGGAGAGGAAGTAAATGGCAAGTCACTCAGAAGGCTAGAAAGGCTCCTTGGAATTTGAGCTCTTCCTAAATGAGGCCTCCAAGTCAGAAGGAAGAAGTGAGGGGGCTAAGTGTTATAAGCACAAGTCAGGAGATGGAGTTTCGGGTGAGAGAAATAATAAATAGAAGCATGTCAGAGAGATCATAGAATATGGAGCCGGGAATAATACATGAGAAGACTAGAAATATAGGAAGAAGCTAGGTCGTAAAATGTCAAGACAAATATTTTATGTTTCATACTAGAAGTAGGGAACCACTGAAAATTACTGGCTGTATATTTTGTGGGTGTTTATATGTATGGTGATTGAGGTGGGTTGACCTTTAGGAAAATTACTTTGTCAGCCGAGTGGAGGATGAATTGTAGTGAGGGACAGTTCTGAGCAGAGTGTTGATATACTAGTAAGTTCTCAATAAATCATATACTTTTAGTTCAAAGCATTTTTTTATATAAATGAGAAAAGAGAAGCTTACATGATTTGGCTAAAGTGATGAAACTCCTTAGGAGCAAAACTAAGATGAGAACCCAGTTCTTCACTTTAATGGTCTTTTCCTTGTACCAAATTTCATGGGATCATAGAGGGAATGTTGAAAGAGATTTTAAAAGCTATCCAGTTTTTTCATTTGTGTTTGATTCTTCATGACTCAATTTGGGGTTTTCTTGGCAAAGATACTAGAGTAGCTTGCCGTTTCTTTCTGCAGCTCATTTTACAGATGAGGAAACTGAGGCAAACTGAGTTAAATGACTTGCCCAGCTCGTAAATGTCTGAGGCCAGATTAGAACTCAGGTCTTATGGACTTCAGGCCCAGTGCTCTATTCACTGGCTCCACCACTTAGCTTCCCTCTAACTCCGTTACTTGACTTAAAAAAATTGGAGCCCAAAGAGATTAAATGATTTGGCCAAGACATACCGTTAATTAGTGGCATGACCAAGATTAGAATATAGATCTTCTGATCCTTAGCCCCATGATCTTGCCAGGAAATGATGTCTTAAATGAATTGCTTTTCAGATTTAGTCAAAGAATGATTTCACTAATGGGGGAGAAGAAACCATACTCATGAATATGCTACAAGTGCATTCACATGTGCCCTGATTTTTAAAGAAATGGATATCAGTCATTTCCAGACACTTGGTTATCAGCACTGATGATGGCTAGACAGATACAGATTGGGACTATAATTTTTTCCCCCCCAGAGGCTGGGGTTAAGTGACTTGCTCAGGGTCACACAGCTAGGAAGTGTTAAGTGTCTGAGACCACATTTGAACTCGGGTCCTCCTGAATTCAAGGCTGGTGCTCTATCCACTGTGCCACCTAGCTGCCCCTGGGGCTGTAATTTAATTGAATAGGGATCTTTCAGTGAAAAAATTTTCTTTACCACCTCTTCTTACCTTAGAGAGAGGCACAGAATACTGAGAATTTAAGTGACTTGCTCACATGGTCAGTATGTGGCAGAGATGTGACTTAAATAGTCTTTTTGACTCAAAGGCCAGCTCTCAATGTATATTCGTGTGGGGAAGGGTAGTAGTGGTGGGACACTGCAACAGAGGATCTTACATAACAATAGTAAACTTGTATGATTATTGATTCAACCTCCATTTTGGAATCTGCTCAGTTATCCACATTGCTTCAGTTCAAAATTGACCCTCAGTTTCCCTGTTGTAGCAGCCTAGTAATTTCTCTCTGAAACACTTTCCTTCAAATTATCTAGGGTAGCCTATTTCTGGTTGTACTTCAGACAATATTTTACATTTGCAAACCAAATAATTAGCAGAAGCTGTTGCAAAGCATCAGTGAACCTGCACTACTCTAGGCTCAAGTGCCTGAAGACACTGCTTTGCAAGGAACAACTATGAATGTGTCCATGTATGTTAAGCAGTCAGTCAATATTTATTAAGTATCCACAATGTGCCAGGAACTGTGCTATGTAGTGGGGATACAAAGAAAGACAAAAGATAGTCCCTGCCCTCGAGGAGCTTACAATCAAATGAGAGAAAAAAAAAACAAAAAACAAAAAACAAAAAAAAAACAGGCAAATAATGATGTACAAATAATTTATATACAGGATATTTATTGGGAATAATCAACCAAGAAAAGGTACTAGAATCAAGAGAGATTGGAAAAAACTTTCTGTAAAAACAGGATTTTAATTGAAACTTGAAGGAAGCCAGAAGGGAAAGATGAGGAGGGAAAGTATTGCAGACATGGGGAAAAGTCTGAATTGGGAGTGCCAGTGAAAATGCCTCCAGAGCGATTAATGTGAGCAACACAAAGTAGACCAATGTCACTGAGTCACAGGGTATATGGAGAGGTTTAAAGTATAAGAAAACTGGAAGGGGGGTGGGGAAAGTTATCACAGGCTTTGACCATCAAGTTGAAGATTTTATATTTTATCTTAGAAGTGACAGAGACAGATTGTAATTTACTGAGGACAGAGTGGGTCATCCACTCGGTTAGAAGGTGTGCAAAGGAAGCTAAAAAAAAAAAAAAAAAAAACTGTCAAAAGAGTAGGAGGAGAACCAAGAGAAAATCGTGGCATGAAAACCTCGGTAGAAGAGAGTATCAAGGAGAAGAGGAGGATTGAATGTGTCAAAGGCTGCAGAGAAGTCAGGAAGAATGAGGTTTGAGAAAAGGCAACTAAGAGATTATTGGCAACTTTGAAGAGGGCAATCTTGGTTGAATGATGAGGTAGGAAATTAGACCTCAGAGAGAGAAGGGGAGTGGAGGTATGTATTACAGAAGGACTTCTCAAGTGATTTAGCTACAAGAGAGAAGGGATGTGACAATAGCTAGGAAGGATGATGGGTCAGGTGAGAAGAGGAGACATGGGCTTGTTTGTAAGCACTAGGGAAGCAGCCAGTAAACAGGGAAAAGCTGAATATAAGTAAGAGAATGGTGATGATAGATGGGGCAATGTGCTAGAGAAATGGGATGGGATGGAATCCCTTTTGCACGAAGAGTTTTGTTTTGGCAAAGAGAAGAGCTACTTTATTATTTGATATAGGAATGAAAGACAAGATAGTGACAGAACATCTGGGTGTTGGGAAATGAGAAGTGAAGAGAGATCTCTTGGCAAGTAGCCTTGATTTTTTGAGAAATATATGAGTTAAGATTCTCAGCTGAGAGGATGGGGGGAAGGGAAGGTTGGAAGAAAGATTCAGAGGTTTGGAATCTCTGCTGTGATGAGTGGGATAGTGAATTGATTTGGGAGGTATAAAAGGATTGCCTTGTAGCAGTGAGAGCCCAGTTGAGATTATGTACTATAGATTTGTAGAGGATTCAATCAGAATGGTATTTTCTCTACTTTCATTTAATAGTGTGTGTGAAGGAATGAAGACAACATATGGTAGAAGAGACTCAAAGCCAAGGCAAGATCTAAGACAGGAGAAGGGGGTAAATGCAATTACTGACAATGGAGGCAGAGTGACTTTTGATCAAACTCCATGATTGGCTCGGAATCATAACTACAGTGGTCTTGGTGGCAGATGGTTGATGCTGATGGTTGAGAAAGGCCATAGAATCATATCCACAGAAACACTGAAAAAAAGGAACTATATACACAAAATTCATATTTATGATTTTGTTCTACTGGACCCCAATAGGACTAATGCTGATCTTAACAACTTCCTCATGCTAACAACCCACGTTACAGACCTTGCTATCAATATTTTCATCTGGGACAAACAGAAAAGAAAAAAATACTCAACTAAAGCACAACCTAAGTAGGAGAAAGCACATTCTAAGATTTCTACATTACTACAAGTACAGTTGCCATGAAGTAGAAATGTGACACCACTTCCACTTAGCCAGGTGACCAAAGAGGAAATGCCAACAGGAAAATGCTGTTGATGTTCTCCAAATTTTCTTCCCTTAGGCAAAATTCTAGTAGTTCTGCCAAACTATGGCTTTACTTAGAATACATAAAGCAGTTTGGAGACAAACCTCATAAATCTCTAGGAATTACCTATAGATTGCCATAGACCTGTTGGAGGTCCTATATATAAAGTGTTACTCTGCTTATGAAGTTAGCAGAGTTGGCAGAGTTAGTTATGAAGTTAGGATAACAGGCTGTATTCATTCAGTCCAACTAGATGTCCAGTGGAACAAAGTAATAAATAACATTTTTGTTTGTTTTGAAGGTTTTATAGATATTTGCATGTCAATTACGAAGAGTTCTCTGGTGCTTCTCCAACCAATTAGTTACTCCATTTTTTTCCCTCCTCCAAGCTCAATGTTTCAAGAGGAAGAATCCTGTGTTTGGTCAACAGAAGTTTATTCTGTATGAGTATAAATAAAAGATTCCAAAACGAGTTCCACTGACCTTTCTTATATCAAGCAAGTTACAAACTCAGAAGACAAAAAAAAGTTCCCACTCATAAATCTATTAGCCATATTTCCCATTCATGTGAAAATGGTTGTATGGATGGATTCATCCATCAAATGGTGTATTATTTTATTCCATATTGGAAACTGATGATCTTGGGCAAATCCTTACCTGATGATTCTAACTTTTCTCATCTGTGAAATGGATGTAAGAATATTAATCCTGCCTTTATCATAAAATTATTGTGAGAATCAATTTATATAATATGTGAGAAGAGTTTTGTAAACTGATAGGAACGAACTAGGAGAGGCTCCCTGTTGTATTTGGGAAGGGCACTGTGATGAGGAATTAGAAGAACTGGTTTCCTTTTGAAGCCCAGACATTTAATAATTGCAAAACTCACTTTATGTCTCCAAGACTCAGTTTCCTCATCCTCAAAAAAAGAGATAATTAAACTTGCAATACCAGGGAATGTTGTGAATTAAATACTTTGTCAGCTTAAAGTGCTATATAAAGATGGCCCAAGTCTTGGCAAGCACACAGCTCAGTAGGAGGGGTTTGTTATGTCTGCAGACAGGCTGTGGCCCTTGCAGCAGTTTCTCTAGCCAATAGGGTAATGGAAGATGTTTATTTGTATGAGTGTGTGTGTGTGTGTGTGTGTGTGTGTGTGTGTGTGTGTGTGGCATTGGGAAATTATTTTAGCTATTATAGTTTTGTGTTAAAAATTTATACAGCCAATTATTATTGATGTAAATAACAATAGAATATGAATAATTGTTAAATCATGGGGGGTGGGGGGAAAATGCAAGGACTATTGTCTGGATTTATACTAAAAAGCTTGATACTTCCAATAAAACATTTCTAAATAGCCACAGCCTGATCACAGGAATGGAAGACAACTTGATAATTTGCCTGAAGAGTTAAACATCAATTTCTTTTTTTTTTTTTTTTTCCCTGAGGCTGGGGTTAAGTGACTTGCCCAGGGTCACACAGCTAGGAAGTGTTAAGTTGAGTTAAGCATCAATTTAAAAAATTATGATAGCAACCAGAAGGGAATTCTCCAGGGTTCAGTATAGATTCTTTGTGAAGAAGATTTGTCAAATGAAAGCAATAGATTCAGCAAAATTTTCTTGATATTTTTAGAATTAAAACATAATCCAATGAATTTTTTAAAATAAAAATTTTATGAAGTACTGAATTTATTAAGTGCCCTTTGTATGCAAACCATGTTCTTAAGTACAAAGAATATAAAGATAAAAAACTTAACATTGTCCCTTTTTTCAAGAAGTTTACAATCTGCTAAGAGAAATATGACATGCACAAATAAGCTGAGCAGTGTTGGCATTTATAAGTTGTACAAACTTCACTTGAGCCAAGCAGATGAAATGGTTCCCAACCCACCACTTTTATAATGTAAATTCAGCTTCAAGAAGGTCAAGAAGGGACAAATATCCTAGGGGAGTGATCTTGGTGGACAGAGACCTCAGAATATTGGGAAGACCATTGCAAGAAATTGGGCAGGGTTAAGAAGGAGTTCATCTGGAACTTGTAGCTGCCGATTTTAATTAATTAGTGAATTTCTTTGGGACCTCATTTGGGGTATTCTTGGCAGAGATACTGGAATGGTTTATCATTTCCTTATCTAGCTAATTTTATAGATGAGGAAATTGAGGCAAACAGGATTAAATGACTTGTCCAGGCTCACATAGCTAATGTGTCCAAGGTTGGATTTTAACCCAGGAAGATGAGTTTTCCTGACTCTGGGTCTGATACTATCTACTGTGCCATCCAGCTAACCCCTCACTACTTTCTGGCTCTTCAAATAAATATAGTAAAATGTGGGAAGTATTTGGAGCAAAGAAAAGATTATTCTAGGAATTACTAAGGTGGGAAAGAACACTTTAATTAGAGAGTGTAAATGTATGTTGGGGGGGGTTGTCAGGAATGATTTCATGGAGAAGCTGCCATATAAACTGAGCTTTGAAATGCATTTCACCATGCAGAAATGAGAAGGTAAAACATTCAGTTTTCATCATCAGGATTCAACATTCATCAGGAGATGAGAAAGGAAAATGAAAACATATAAATGCAGATGATACAGTGAAATTAGGCAATAGTAGTAATTCGGTTCTTTTGGAATGCAAAGTGGATAAAGGAAATAATATGAAATAAATCTAGAAAACCATAAAAAGATTGTATTCATGTATTGTATATATGTAAGTATGTGTGTGTGTGTGAGTGTGTGTGTGTATGTGTGTGTGTGTGTGTGTGTGTGTGTGTGTTGGGGGGGTGTTAAATGTCAAGAGTATATATTTTGTAGGAATACATTTATGTTTGTTTGGGTTTTTTTTTTTAGCAGACCAATATATGGTCACAATCAAGCCTATATGATAGGAAGATTACTTTGACATATATGTGAAAGACAGAAGAAACTAAAGTTAAAATCATAGATCCTGACTCAAAAGAGACCCCCAAAGTCATTGAGCTTATTTCCCCTCTTGAGGTCCTGAGGGCCTGAAAAGTTAAATGACTTACCCAGGTTTAGAGAGATAGTAAGCATCAGAAGTAATGTGTGAACCCAGATTTTCTCAATAGTTAGTGCTCTTTCCACTGTGCTAGCCTTCCTAGGAGAAGGCAACAATCATAGTCTAGGTGAGAGGTGATGAGGTAATAACACTATCTGATGAGGAAATGCAGGTAGCAAGTCCAGACAACTTTTCCTAGGAGTTTAACAGTGAAGGAGAGGAAAGATAAAGAATAGATTGAGGGGGTACCAGGGGTAAGGGAAGTTTTTTTTTTGTTTTTGTTTGAGATAGGAAAGTTAGTTTAGTAGAGAGTTAGAAATACACTAGTATTTGGAGATTAATGAGAGAAAAGGGGCAACAATCATGAGCCAGCTTCACAGAGGACAGGAAGGGAATAGCATCAAAGCCATAAATTGAAAAGGAGGGGGGAACCATCTCAGACCACAAAGAAAGAGGAAAGATTGGACAACGACAGAAAGCTTTTTGGAGGTGGGAATCAAGGATGTAGCTCCCAAAGGATGGCAACAGTGTTTTCAAAAGGAGATCAATTTGAGAGATGGGGGAAGAGGGTGGAGTTGGGATTTAAGGAGATACTAAAAGAATTCTTGATGATAGTGTGATGACATAGATTCAATCTGAGATGATTGAAATGATTGTCATTCATTGGAGAGAGGTCATCTGACATCAAGTAACTTTAATTAGAAGTAGATGTAGTGAAAACCATTTTGTGACTTCATTCAGGAACATTCTTGAAAGACCTTTTGAAAGTAGAAACTACAAAGGACCTTACCAATTAACTCCTTTTAACAATGAAAATTTTTGATAATATTGGGAAATTTAAATACTTGCTTCAAATAAAAACTTTATCATGAAACATAGCCTACTGTCAAAGTCTTCTTGGCTCTTTTCCAGTTATTTGTCCAAACACCTTTATGAATATCATACTTCCTTTATGAATACCATATTTCCTGATAGAAAAAGAAATGAGTAAAGAACAGTTTAGAAACCCATTTAAGATCACATGCATTGAGAGAAGTAAGATCAGAATATTTGGACTCTTAATTGCTCATATTCATTCCTTGTAGCCATTCCTTCTTCTCTTCCCTTTCCCTTCCTTTCTTCCTTCTTTTCTCTCTCTAACACTGATTACCATAATCTGCCTGAAAGCCAGATATGTTAGATTTCATCTTTCCCCAGGGTTCCTGGTACCCTGAAAGGTGTTGGGATGTAACTAGCCTCTCTGCAGATGATTCCAGTTCCCACCAATGATGTTCCTTCAGTTAAAAAGGCTGCTCCCTTGCACCCCAGTTCTGTTTAGTCATTAATGGTTGGATTCACTTTTACACAGAAATATTTACTTAAATATTTGTGCTCAAATCACAAATATGTCAAATTACTTATACAATATGTAGAAGGCATAATTTATCCCGTTTTGCCTTTGTACCACCTCAGTCTTTGGAGATGGGGCAGGGGATTATGTTCATAACTTCCCTCAGTTCTCAAAAAGCACAGTCCTAGTACCAATTCCAAAATCTCCCTCAGGATCCAGTCCCAAGCATCCTGGCTTCTCAAACTTCCATGCTGGTCTGGCTGGCTGCACCATTCTGCCTACAATCCTGGCTCCAAGGTTCCATGGCTTGAACACCCAGGTCCTGGGAGGATCTTCTTGAGCACCTGAAACTGAAGAGGTCTAATAACACAGAACAAAAATACCCATTCCCAGACACAGTCTTCAGAGCTGGGGTAAAAGAGAAGGAGCAAGGGAAGAAAAATCCCTCCTCTTGCCAGTTCAATGCATAGCATCTTCACAGTGAATGAATTATGATTTTCACCCTCTGAAAGCAACAAAGAAAAGATCAGCAGAAAGAGAATGTGGAAAAGAATACAGCTGGCAAAAGTGGAACTGCCCAGTAATACCAGTTTTAAAGCTGCAAGCAGCAATTAAAGGAGGCTACCCATTCATGATGTAGGGGACACAAGTCTCCTTGTTGCCTGAATATGCTCAGACCAGCACCAGTTAGAGTACATACACATGTATAAATGTGTGTGTGTATACAGAGAGAGATTTAGATTGCATGTATGCACACATATATGTATATGTACATATACATTGTTGTTCTGCTGTTCAGTTGTATCCAATCCTTTGGACTATAGCATGCTACTGCTGTCCATGGAGTTTTCTTGGCAAAAACATTGAAGTGCTTTGCCATTTTCTTCTCCAGTGGATTTAAGCAAACAGAAATTAAATGACTTCAGGATCACACAGCTAGTACATGTCTGAGGTTGGATTTGAACTCGTCTTCCTAAGTCCAGACCTAGAACCCTATCCACTGAGCCTTGCGTATATATATGTAAATAAAAATATATTTGGAGTGTGGAAAGTATTTGTATATAAGTTATAGGCACAGGCATGTAATATATACATATATGCACTCACACACATATATACCTTCATTTGTTCTTGAATACCCGTAGATCATTCATTCCTGTTTGGTCTGAGCCTGGATTCTGGAAATTCTGTGAAGTCAAAAGGCTCTTCATTATGCTTCCTTGTCTCTTAAAAGAACCAAGAGAGGAGGAGTCAGATATTGTCATATTAAACTGGAACACAATAAAATCATCATAATAATGAAGCCCTGACTTTATTTTTTGCAATCTTTTTTTTTTTTTCCACAATACTATTGCATTAGTAATTTAAAGCAGGCCTAAACCTGCCAAACTCATTTGAGTACAACTTGCAGGACCTGGAACAAAGTATAGAACAGAGCTGAAGAAAGAGTGCACTGCTCAATTTAAATGTCAATTCACATACTAGAACCATCTGACTGTAATGACAAAGTGAATATCCAGCCACAGTTTAGACTTTGCCACTTAAGAAACTTGGATTTTTTAAAATTAAGCACACCAGTCAGATGTGTTGACTTTGTTTGGAATAGCTTTTCAGAAATTTCATCAATTAGATTCTCTCTACTCCATCTAAGCACGTGAGATGAGAATGGGCCCCTACTGGAGAACAAATCTTCCATAAACAAACTTAACAAGTTTCTTGTTTATGTGGATGCAAAACATGTCTTGACTTATACTGTACCTCAATCTTCTACCTGGACTTTGGAATAATGATTAAATTTTCAAATCCCAGCACAGGCTCAGATTTTCATTATATTTCTTCCCAGTTACACAATCCCTATAAAATAGGCAGGAGGTGCTGCACAGAATGGCTGATGACGCCAGGCCATGTGCTTAGTTCATTATAAACATTTCAAGTAACTAAAGGTCCTAAAAGCCAATTAAAACAGAAATTTTTTAATGCATTCAAGAGTCTCTTGTTTTATTGAGTGCTCTGAGAAGGCTATGAAAAATAAACAATATTCCAAATGTAACAAATACTCCTCAGTGAGAATTTGAAACTGGTTTCAGTTGGGCTACTTTGAATTAGTATTTATGTGATATATGAAGAGAAAACTTTTGTCTCTAGTTTTTCACACTCCAGTAGTTAAAAATGCCATATTATAAATAATACTGTTATAAAAATGCCATGTGGTCTATAGTTTTGCAGACTATAGTTTTCATCCTTTTCAGCCAAGTTGACAGGCATTTATTGGTGCAATAGAGTACTGGGCCTAGAGTCAAGAAAAACTGAGTTCACTTACTAGCTTCGTGATTCTGGGCAAATCATTTACCCTTCATTTGCCTCAGTTTCCTTACTTATAAAATGGGGATAATAATAGCATCTACTTTCCAGGGATGATAACGAGGATGAGATAACAATTGTAAACAGTTTAGCACAGTGCCTGGCACATAGTAATCACTATATAAATGTTATCTATGATTATGATTATTATTAGTGAGTTTAAGTCCTGCCTAGAAACTCCCTAAATGTGTGACTCTGGACTAGTCATTTAACCATTCATTTTCCTCTGGTCCTCATCTGGAAAATGGGGATAACAATAGGACTTACCCTCACAGTGTTATGAGGATCAGATGAGTATGTAAAGCACTTTGCAAATCTTAAAGAAGTATATTCTAGCAATATTATTATTATTATTATTATTATTACTACTAGAGCTAACTACATGACAAGAACTTTGTTGAATGCTGGGAATATTAAAAAGGGCAAAAATTGAATCTAGTCGAATAGGGGCAAATAACATCTTAAACAATTACATATACATGATATATATATATATATGTGTGTGTGTGTGTGTGTGTGTGTGTGTGTGTGTGTGTGTGTGTGTGTGTGTGTGTATACAAAAGATAAATTGAAAATAATCTCAGAGGAACTGTAAAGGCTTCTTACATATGGTAGAACTTGAAGAAAGCCAGGGAAACCAAAAGAAAGAGATGAAGAGGGAGAGAGTTCCAGACCTAATAGACATCCAGGAAAAATCCTGACATATGTCAAAAACAGACCAGATTTCAAGGGCCAAAAACCAAATACTAAATTTAGGGCCTTGAGATTTTTTTCATTTTATACTAACTCAAATTACTGAAGATTAACTAACTGTGGCTTGAAAATGCATCTTACTTTCATTTAACTGAATCAAAAAATAACTAAAATTAGGAAAGCTTATAATGTGTCGGCTTTTTGAAAGACCTTTTTAGGCTATGTATATTTGAATGCAGTGATTCTGCTATCTTTCTTGTCTTTTTAATTAGTTGGTGGTTTATATTCAGACAAGAGATTCTGAATTCTGAGAATTCAGGGATAAGAATAATCTTATCCTGAGTAACTTCTTTTCCCAATGTTATTAATTTGATTCTTCAGTTGATACTTGAATTCTTTGATGTGGTACTACTTCTACCAATACTTTCTCATTCTATGTAATTCTTAGCATCTCTTCATAAATCCTTCAGAGAGCATCCACCCAACATTCTAGAAACCTTTCTCCTATTATTTTCATATTGCTTGGGTACCAATGTCTATCTATTGTCTCTTAGTCTTATTGTTGTAATCATCATTAGTAATATGTTGTGTGCCCTATTCCTACCACATCCTTTGAGTGGGAATGTCTTGGTAAAATGTTTCAAAAATACCCTCCCCCCCAATACACACACACACACACACACACACACACACACACACACATATATATATATATATATATATATATATATATATATATAGTACATATCACACATTTTTCCAGTTTTAATCTGCATTATTAATATTTTTATCTGTTTACTTTCTTAAATTTAGATAATCAACAAAAACAGTAAATCAAGCCTTTATTTGTCAAAATTCCCAGGTGTAAATGCTAGCACTGAATATTTAACAGTTTTCACTTTCATGAAATACTCACGTTTCTGAGTCAGGTCAAACTGACTTCAGCATACTGCTGCTTTTGATTATTTATTATTTTGAGTCTTCTGAGATTATAGGGTCCTGTGAATTGAGCCATACTTAATCGTCAAGAGATGATTAGTTTTTAAAGATAGTCTCTGTGGTAGCAAACAACTTGTAATAATATAAAGTGTTAAAATGTCCAAAAAAGCATTTCAGTTAGAACTCCTGGGCCTAATTTGCTTGAAGCAACTGTGTAAGATATAGATACTTATAAAGACTCACTCATTACTGGTTAACAATTCCTTCCCCCCCTCCCCCCCCAGGCTGGGGTTAAGTGACTTGCCCAGGGTCACACAGCTAGGAAGTGTTAAGTGTCTGAGACCACATTTGAACTCGGGTCCTCCTGAATTCAAGGCTAGTGCTCTATCCACTGCGCCACCTAGCTGCCCCTACTGATTAACAATTCCAAGTCCAAATCCACAAACTAGAGATTATATTTTTCATTTTCCTTAGTTTTTAGTGTGAATACATATGGAAACCTCACTCAAATAGTTATGAATTTAATTGAGAAGTCTTTATGGTGATCTGGGACTCAATGAAATTAGCAGTGTCATCTGCAAAGAGGAATATTTAGAGAACTTTACCATCAATAAGGAACACCTTGTCTATTTGGACTTTTTATAGAAAATCTTCTATGATACCAGAGAATATACTAATTCTTTTGGGAATATACATCTCCCTGTTTTAAGGCTCAGGTGATGTTGATATTTATTGGATTATTGGTCCAATCTGTTATTACAAAATCTTGTATATTTTTAAACATATTGACATAGTTTGGCTAGGCTGTTCCTATTTTGTAGAGGAGAGAGAGTGCAGTTAGAGAAAGTGAAATGTCTAAAAAATAGGAGTATAGTGGGGGGCATCTAGGAGGTTCAGTGGATAGAGCACCAGCCCTGGTCAGGAGGACCTAGGTTCAAAACTGCTCTCAGACACTTAACAATTCCTGGATATGTGACCCTGGGCAAGTTACTTAACCCTAATTGGCTTAGGAAAAAAAAAATAGGACTGTAGGTCCTGAAGCCAAATTAATTCTACCTCTTGGGTTTAGTCTTACCTGGTATTCAGTCATTTTTAAAATAGTGTTTGACTATTTGTGATCTCATGTGGGGTTTCTTAGCAAAGGTATTAGAATAGTTTGCCCTTTCCTTCTCCACCTTATTTTATAGATGAGGAAGCTGAGGCAAACAGAGTTAAGTGACTTGCTTAAGTGACTTGTATTAGCTTCTAATACACAGATGGATTTGGACTCAGAAAGATGAGTTCCTGCCTCCAGGTTTCAGTGTTCACTGTATCACTTAGCTGCCCTCATTGATTTACTTGAGATTAGAATATTTATAAGAGATTTTGGCTTTCTTTGTCTCAGTAGAAAACAAATTAATAACATTGGGAAAAGAAATTACTCAGGATAAGATTATTCTTATCCCTGAATTCTCAGAATTCAGAATCTCTTGTCTGAATATAAACCACCAACTAATTAAAAAGACAAGAAAGATAGCAGAACCACTGCATTCAAATATACATAGCCCCTTTAAGCATCTGGTAGTTGGCTGGTATTGACCAGAAAAAGCTGGCCTTCTATGAGTAGTTTCATAATATGTGTAGTCTCATTTTCTAGTGCCAAAAAAATAGGAACTCCATGGTTAACAGGGAAGTAGAGCAAAAATGAGCAAATCTTCCTGTATTCTTCCAGTATGAATGTATCTAGTGACAAGTTTTTTCTGACATCACATCTAAATTAATCTTCTTGTAACTTCCACCCATTCTTTCTGTTTTCACTTTAAACATCAGTTATTTCTTCCAAGGTCCTATCGCATCTACTTGGAACAGACCTTCACTGTAGTTATTCACCATTGTAAGTATGTGCAATCCATTTCAATTTCAGTTGTCTCATCTTAAAAATGAAATGTTTGGGTTAGATGATTTTTAATATTCATTAAAATTTTAAGGATCTAAAAATCTAGTCCAAACCTTTTTTTTTTTGAAATAAAGATAGGTGGTCTTTGCCCACAGTGGGCCAAAGTGGGCTACCCTGTTACAGGACACGATAGAAGTGTGTCAATTTGTCTATGTATGTGAATGTATGTATAGGTAATTGTATATTTGGAGGGAGTTATGTCAAGATATGTGCTAGATACTGGAAACTTCTTCAAGAAAAAGCAAAGGCAGGGATTCTGGTAACTGGTAACATTTTAATTTTGAGAGACATGCTAGTGGACAGATAATAGGTCTTAAATTTAAGACGATGTGGATTCAACTACTACCTATTGACACATATTCATTGTGACCCTAAGAAAAATATTTAACCTGTCAGTGCTTTTAGGCAATTCTTTAAGACTATAAATTACAAAGAAGATTCTGATTTGCCTTGAAAGAGGGAGTTCCTAATGCTAAAGAAATCACACGTTATCCCCATTTATCATAATTTTAAAGAAAGTTAGGAGAAGCTGCTTAAATATAAATATGTATTCATGCATATGTATGTGTACCTCTACATACAAACACATATGAGCACACAGATTATTTACTTGTACTTATATTTATGCATATACATATTTATTTAGCTCTAGGTCTACTGAAAACCAAAATCAAAGCAAAATAGTAAGAGATAGATAGGTAGAGGTAAATTATGTAGGGCGTTGAATGACAAGATAGAAGATTTAAACTTCATTTATTTGGGAGCCACTAAAAATGCCTGTTTTGAAAATGGAAGTGGTGTAATTAGGGAAATTAGATGATGGCAGTGAATACACCATATGGAGGAGAGAAGGAAAAAACTGGAGTCAAGACCAATTTGGAGGCTATTACCAATATCCCAATTAGGTGAGGAGATTCTGAATTAGAGTGGAATAGTGTAATGGGGAAGGAATAAAAAAGCAATTGGTGATTGATTACCTATGGGAGTAAGATGGGAAAGTCAAGGATATATCCTGAGAAGTTTTGAACATGAATGATTAGGAGGTTATTGGTACCAATAATAGAGATGGAAAAATAAAAGAAGAGGGAGATTTTAGGGATAGAGAGGAAGATAATGAATTCATTTTTGAATGTGTTGAGCTTGAGCAATAAGTGGGATACTCAGGGGGAGATGATCCAGAAGAGAGTTAGAAATACTGGCCTGGAGCTCTTCAGAGAGATGGGAGTTGGAGATAGAGATTTGAATTAAACAAATATTAAGATGACATATGAAGTCTGAAAATAGATTGAACAGCATGAGTAAATGAAGTGAGTGAAGTTGATTATACTCCTGAAAGGATGCCATCAAGCTAATTATTCCCATGCTATTATTAATTAACTAATAGTTTATATTTGTAGATTGGCTTACAGTTTTCAAATTGTATACATAATTTTATATCATCTCCAAAAAATCATGAAATAGGAAAATATTACTCTGGTTTTTAAATTACTTTGTCCATAATTTATTTAAAATTATTAAAATTATGTACATATCCATACATATGTTGTCAAATTAGTTAAATATATGAATAAAACATTTGATTTATTTAACTCCTTCCTCTCTTTTTCTCTTCTTTCTAATTCTCCCCCTCTCCCATATTGAAAAGGTACATATGGGAAAGGAGAATTTTATACTAATCTCTAGCATTAGACTGTTTTAGGGGAACTAATTAACTTTAATAAGATCGAGAACACCCATTATATGTTTTTGTTTTTATTAGGATAAACACACCTGGACAAATTTATTAGCACAAATGCACCATTTATTAGAATGACTCGGCGTCCTCTGTCCTAGACTTTACAGGGTGGCTGAGTATGAAGTACTCTATACTGGGCTGCCCTAGGGAAGAGGACCATCCAGATAATTATTTTCTTCTCTATCTACCTTGACTTCCATTTTCAAGAAAATATTTTTTTTTTGTTGGCTACTTAGTCACTGAATGGCAGTCATATGAAACAGAGAAGAAATAATAACATAACCAGAGTAAAAACTTCAAAGTCCAGATCTCAGCCCCATCTGTCATACTTTATCCTGTCTGAAGCCTATCCTGCAATGTTGGTACAGAAATAGTGACAGGAAAGTCAGTGCTTGGTTTTCTTTCATATCATCTTAATATTTGGGTGATTCAAATCTCTATCTCCAATTCCCATATATCTAAAGAGCTCTAGTCCAATATTTTCAACACTCTTCTGGATTATTTCCCTCTGAATATTCCATTGACTGCTCAAGATAATGCTGTTTATCTTCGCTTGGTTTAACTGGGAGGAAAACTAATATGTTATTTACTATATAACTAGGCTGGGTTATATGTATTAGTGAAAAGCTAGTCTTCCTCTGCTCATGACATGGAAGTGACCTTGGGCTCTAGGAGCCTACGTTATCAGGTCACAAGCTTCTGAAGGTGCTATCAAGTTGGGAAGTCTCTGAATATGAATATTTATAAACCAAATCACATTGATGTATGTGAAAACTGGACATTAGGTAATGATGTTTTTATCATAGTAACACATGAAACTACTTAGACTTGGAGGGAAAGATCTTAAATGAAGTTATTGTATTTTCTGCTCTGCAATATATAATGAATATACTAGAAAAAACAATCCTTGGATTTTGGTAATACAATATCTGAGTAACATATTGTCCAAAACTAGTTAAGGGAAAGCAGATATGTCTAGTAACTTCACTTGTCATAAGTCTGTGTATACATCATTTTAGCTCTATCAACATTCTGAGATCTAGAGGAGCCCTAGAAAGAGCATTTTAGAGAAATGTTTTCCAGGGAAGAGAATTTTGAAATAGAAAGAGAAATTGAGTCTACTAAATGCTGTTTCAGAGAGTGGGACCAGGAAACAAAGGATCAAGGGTCAAAAACCATCTCTTATTCCTTTAACTATTCCCCCATACAACATGGTCTTCAGTCACCTTGTTGTTCTAATCATCATTTTCTGGATATATTTTGTTATATCGAATCCTTTTTAAAACATGGTACCTAGAATGGAACAAAATACTACAAATGTGATATGCCATAAATAGAACATGCCAGGAATACTGTTTTCTCTTATTTGAGATATTATTTCTTTTCTGTGTTTGGGAAGTAGGATAAGTTTTATCAAAGTGCTATATACATACTAGCTATTATTATTCTCTATTATTCAATGAATCTTAACTATATCTGGGTAACTTTATATATTCACACAGACTAACAGCAACAAATCAGGTTTTCTATACATTCATATCCATGCCATCATTTGCAGTTTGATATTCCAATAATTTATTCCAAGCATTCCTACTTGATTCATATAATCATAGAATCTCAGAACTGGAAAAGATCCCAAACTCTATCAAATCCAACTCTTCTTTGACTTAGAATTCTTCAGAATTGCTTACAAGTAGCCAAACTGGTTAATGTACTAGTCTTCCAGAAGCAACCCCTTCTACTCTTGCAGAACTGTCATTATTGATGAAGAAAGATTTTCCTAATGTCAAGCACCAATTTTCCTCTCTTCAACATCCACTCATTGTTCCTCTTTGCATTTTAGGAATAAGTTGAAGAAATTAAGACCCACATTTACAGGAAGCCCTTAAAACATTTGAAGACTGTTACAATGTTCCCAATTCATTGATTACATAAATTAAGACCCACATTTACAGGAAGCCCTTAAAACATTTGAAGACTGTCACAATGTTCCCAATTCATTGATTAATCAAATAAAATTAAGTTAAGGGTCAAGGACAGGCACCAAGAACATTTCATTGAACTCCTTCCTGCTCTCAAGGAGCTCACAGTCTAATGAGGGAGAAACCATGCAGGCAACTATGTACAAATAAGATTTATACACAGTAAGTTGTAAATAATCAACAGAAAGTATTAGAATTAAGGCATAATTTTGCAAGGGCTTTTTTTAGAAGGCAGGATTTTAAGTGGGCTGAGGGAAGCCAGAGAAATCAGGGCAAATATAAGGAAAAGTATCCAATGTAAAGGATATAGCCAGTGTAATTGTCCAAATAAATGTTTAAGTTAAATGCCTAATTGTAGCTAGGCATTGTGCTATGTGATAAGGCTACAAATATAATGAATAATACCATCTCTACTTTAAGGAACTGAAGTCAATATTATCATCTATTCACATTTCTTTGTTTTTTATTTCCTAATTCAAAAATCATTCTTTTAAAAGAGAAAACTGAGTTAAACCACATAAAATCAAATTTTACCTTATTATAAGTACTTGATTATTTTATAAATATAAAAATATATACTAAAATGATTGGTGTGCTCATTAATATAAAATGAATTTTAGTTTACTATTTTTTGATTGCTATTTTTGATGCTATCAGCCTTTAGCCCTAATGATTGAATAATCGTTTGTCAGTCCATGATACAGGACAAAACTAGAAAGAAACAGATTAGCAACTGAGGCAAAGCTTTTATATTCTTAGAGCCATAAAATTCCAGGAATGGACCAGGAAAAATGAAGGGGAAAGTGACTCGTGGACATAGAATGGCCAGAAGTTCTGAGAAAGAATCTTTCTGTCTGAGTAAGGAAGTAGGGGCCAAGGGGCTAGGGTAGGTGCAGGAAGCAAATAGAGCACAGTCTTGGCCATAGAGGACAACCTCTAAGAAAGGAGAAAGTTCAGATACTGAGAGAAAACTCAGATGAAAATAGTCTTTCTCAGATTTTCTTTAACTGATTGCTTAGTCTAATTGCTTTTGTCTTTTTCACTCTCCCTTTCAATAATTATTCATGTATTTTTCCTCCCCAGTTGTCAAATTACTGGAAGGCAGGTTCCTATTTATATTTAAAAAGTAGGATCTCTTACAGGGTATATAATCCCACCAGTTCTCCACAAGTTGCCAACTCAATTCTACCTCAGACTAGAGATATTATTTACCCTGTTATTACAAGCATGATTGAAATTAAAAAAGGAAATTATTTGACACATTTAATCATTATTTAATGTATTTCCCCAAATCCTTATTAAAATGGTTAAAATGTAATGAGTTTTAGCACTTGAAGAAAAAAGTGGACTTCAATTATCTGGAAAATTCACATGTGAATGATCTCATTGATCATGATGACAAATAGAGTGTACTATATATTGTATGCTATTCATACAACCTATCCAATCTGGCAGATGGTTGGTTTGTTTGATATAAATACAAAAACCATCTGCTACTGTACTTGACATTGGAACTATTTAAATTGTTTGTCAGTTGATAGAATAATAGCTGGTATTTATATAGCACTTCAAAGTTTACAAAGTGCTTTCCTTTTTTTTTTTTTTTTTTTTTTTTGACATTTTGCCCTCAAGTCAATGGAACAAGTCTTTATGAGACATTTACTAGGTACCAGGCGCTGAGCTTAGAATTGGGAGTACAAATACAAGCAGAAAGAAGGAGTCCCTGTCCTTAGGAGCTTACATTCTAATAGGGAAGGACAGACCATAAAAGGGACCTGCAAAGGGAGGGAGGGGACTTAGGACCTACTAGATGCAAGCGTATGATAGAGAATTGCAGGTAGGTGAAAAATGGAGAGGGCTGATCTGGGCACCCTTCTTCAGTAGAAGTTCTTGGAGGAACTTCCTACTCTCCATTCAGAGGGTGGTTCCCTGGAACTGAGGATATTGATGAGGTATGAATTCCAGGGCTAACCTTGAGAAGCAGGTGCTATTATTGTCTCCATTTTTCCAGATGAAGAAATTGAATTTGAGTGAGGTAAAGTTCAGGGTCCCACAACTAGTAAGTTATATTTGAACTGAGATCTTTTTGACTCCGGGTGCACTATTCCATCCACTGATGATCACTAGGTGGTTATGATTTCATAAGAGATTTGGCTCAGACATTCTCAGGCAGCCTACCCTCCCCTTACGTTACCTTAACAATCAAGTTCAATGGATGTTAAGGAGTTCCTGCAGTTCCTAGATCTCTGGTCTCAGTTGACCTTAGTCATTGATGGATGACCAATGAAAGATATAAAGAGCTCTGATTGTCACTTTGTCTTGCTTGTAGTTACCCAACCCCCCTGTATGCTGATATAGACTTCAGCCACCCTCCAGGACTTCTTGGTTTCTTTGGAAGAACCTTGCTTCTGAAAAGGGAGAAAAAGATCTTTCGGACTGAAATTAGCACTGTGTATCTGTCAGCTGCAGGAGCCCTGTGCAATGAAGCGACTTCTACCGACTGAGCTTTGGAGATCCCAAGGGCACCTCGAACTGTGCTTGTCTGATCTCACATATTGATTGGTCTTTTCACAGTGTTGGAGGAAAAAGAGACTTCTTTCTCTGTTTTAAATGACCCTGAAGTTCTGACATTGATCATTCCCTTTTGGGAATGTTGTCCAAGTATATGTTTTTATTTCCTTAACAGGTTTGTCACCTGCACAGTGCCCTTTCTAGGGGGTTGAATGTTGTCATAGAGAGATCTTATAACTCTTAATTTTAACATCAAATGACCAAAGTGATGATAGGTTATAGTCTAACCAGTTAGATTTTCTTTGCAGCAATTATATTGGATCAGTTGGTCTTTAATTCCCTGATTCTTCCTTTTTATTTTAAAAAGTGATCCTGGGTAAAATTTTTCTATTCTGAGTAATCTGGAATTATTCTTGCAGCCCTGATCCCACATTATTTCAAATATAGCATTCTTAACTCAGTCTTCACCACACATAATGAATTTAAATTGTTGGTTATAGACAATGTAAAGAGTCTATGTATTGACTTGTTTTTTTCATTTCAGTCAGTACTTTTCAGTGTTCATGTAGGTGTTTCTTTCTATGTCTTTTCTATATGGTTATAGATAAAGACCAAACCTTAGTTAATTTCTATGGTGAGGAAAGAATAATCCATAAACACACTGATCCTTCTATTTTTAGAATTAGCCAGCATATTGGGTTTATATCCCCATTGCTTTCCCATCCTGAAAACCAAACTAAACCACCTTTTACTAGATCCTATCATCCCCCACTGTCTTATATTTTTTATCCCTTTCTCAGTCCAAATCCTAAGAGGGGGAAAAAATCTGTCTCCAATTGCTGCCTCAAAACATGGTTCCAATCTGTTTTGTCAGCCTCATTGGACATTAAAGCTCTGCCCACAGCCCAGGATCTAGCAAAACTGCCAGGTGACTTCTCCACTCCTCAGAGATCCATTACCCTTCTCAATGATTTTGCACTGGTTGACCCCTTGCTTGCAATGCGCTTCTTCCTTATCTCAAGAATCCTCCTCTTCTTTTAAGATATTTAGACCTCTTATACACAAACCCTTTCCTGAGCCCCTTACCTCCTAGATCTCTCTTTCAAAATGCTTTGGATACAATTGCTTGAATTTGTATTATTCTATTTATACTCCTATACATATTTATGATCTTACCAACTAGGATATAAAATAGGGATTATTTATTGTATCCATATCTTCAGCATCCAGGACAGTATATGGCACACAAGAGCTTAACAACTCCTTGTTGATTGACGATTTATTGAGCCACTAAGGAGGATTTGTGGGGAAATATGTATAAAAGTCGCACAATATGATTGAACAGTCCTTCCACGTTTTTCAATATGGATTTGTTGTGATTAGAGCTGGCACATAAAAAGATTTTTTAAACATAAGTACCTATGAGAATGATGCAGATTAATTGTGGCTGGATGAGTTTAACAGTGTAAATCACCGCTATACATTTTTAATAATACTATTGTATTGATCCGACTATATAGGCCTACCCCAAAGTCAGTTTGTTTTAACCCTGAGTGTGGAATATAATTGCCTTTACTTTTCATAGTACACAAGTAATTTTTGTTCTTCCTTGAAAGAACTCATTTTAAGAGTGTGACATTTCCCTATATTAAGAACAATAATAAATACAGTAGAAGTTGAGGAAAATTATAACTGAATCTCTAACATAGCATTAGATGCATTTTGACCCAATTTGACAGATCTGCTCTGTCTCCCGTTAGCTTTCTACCACAAAGACATAGTCAGGAATGATGATGCAGAAAGGATGATTGGGACAAAAGTATTCTAGCATCATTATTTTATTTATAATTGGAAGACTTGACCCTGACAAATAAATGAAGATTCTAATTAAAACCCAAGTAAAAGCAATTACCAGTGATTAATGAAGTAACTTTTTTGAAAGAGAACCACATTTGGCTGATATTTTTTTATTATTCTGGGAAGTTAGTTGTTCAAATATAACACCTAAGTGTTTCATGGGCCAGAAGGTAGTCCTTTTACTACTTCATTTTGGAACTCTGTAATCAGAGGTCATGATTTTAATAAGGGGATTATATGTACTGCTAAGGAAATATATGCTCCCAATCATTTGTGTTTATAGAAACATCTAGCTGAGCCCTTCCAAATTAATATCAGAAAAGCATCAGATCACAACTTCTGGATATTTAATTAATTGGTTTTTTTAAAAGAAATATATTAACATTAGTGAATTATGTGTCCCATATATCACCTTACAATATTTATTTTGTCAAATGTACATTATTAACATTTACTCTTGCCCTGATTCCAATGTTGGCTATAGTTTATATTGTAAATTGTAATTGAAATATCAGATTTAGAAGAAAGAAATACCTCAAGCAAAAGACACAGAATTACAAAAAAAAAAAAAAAAAAAAAAAAAAAGGGAACCTTTTTAATGTCATGAAGGTAAGAACTAGTTTAAAAAGTATAAGGCAAGTTAAATTATGTAAAGATATATGTGTATAAATATATATTTGTATATAAACATTAAGGGAATTTGTGTCCCTCTGTCACAAGAAGTTTGTTTTTCTTTTCCTTTTTTAATATATAGTATGTTAGAGAGAAGGAAAGGGAAAAAATGGTTTTTTCATTTTTTAAAAAATAAAGATTTGGCAGGGGGAGTAATATAGATTTGAAATATTACTTGTACTTTCAGATGAGGTCACCATATTTTTTATTATTAATTTTGCTTAACTATTTTTGTTTGTTATAAGAGATTTTTCATGAAGTGGTAGTGTCCTGTAAGTACCTAGAATGTAAAAATAAGACATATTAATAAAATTGAAAGTGACTCCCTTACCTCTCTTCAAACCCATTATCTTCAAATAAGGTAGGATCTGGGAAATTTTCATGGAGGTAAAAGGAATATTCACATATACGAAGTTAGTATGGTTCATTCAACTTTTAGCAAATATTTATTCATTCATTGCCTGTAACATGGAATGCATAATGCTAAGAACCAGGAGGTGGGAGTGGGACACATAGGTCCTTGACCATGTTGAAATTCATAGGGAAAAAGTATAACGAAGATAAACAAATTTGTTACTACCTAAGTTATAATGGGGTCAAAAAGTTCAAAGAATTGTGGATACAGCAAATTCTGTAGATTTAGTATTTTGTTTATCCTGTTTAGTAATAGAGTCATAAACTAGGACTCTATCACATCTTATAAGTATCCCAGGTTTTATTGCTGTTGTAAGAGGCCCTAAATGCCATTTTGGTCTGAAATACAATAAAGAAATTAATGGCAAAGTCTGCTGTACATCTGTAAGGAGGAAACTTGAATTGTGATGAGGGAACAACTAAAAAGTATTCTAGAATCATTATTTGATTTATAATAGGAAAAATAAATGTAGATTCTCATTAAAATTCAAGTAAGAACAATTACCAATGATTAGTGAAATAACTTCTTTGATGGAGAAGCATAGAAAACCTATAAGTAAACCCAAAATAAAGATTAAAAAACATAACCCATAGTAAGAGCTAATTTTTCAGATGAGACTAGTTAGGTGAGAATATTTTCTAAGGACTTACCAGACAACTTAATTAAAACATACAAGAGAAAAAGATTATTCAAAGAATAATGTTTCTTAATAAAGCTTTTTCTTATTCTCAGATAAAGAAATTGAAACTATTTCTAGCCATATGAAAAGATGCTCCAAGTCATTATTAATCAGAGAAATGCAAATTAAGACAACTCTGAGATACCACTAAACACCTGTCAGATTGGCTAGAATGACAGGGAAAGATAATGCTTAATGTTGGAGGGGATGTGGGAAAATAGGGACACTGATACCTTGTTGGTGGAATTGTGAATACATCCAGCCATTCTGGAGAGCAATTTGGAACTATGCTCAAAAAGTTATTAAACTGTGCATACCCTTTGACCCAGCAGTGTTACTACTGGGCTTATATCCCAAAGAGATCTTAAAGAAGGGAAAGGGACCTGTATGTGCAAGAATATTTGTGGCAGCCCTCTTTGTAGTGGCCAGAAACTGGAAACTAAGTGAATGCCCATCAATTGGAGAATGGCTGAATAAATTGTGGTATATGAATATTATAGAATATATTGTTCTATAAGAATTTCAGAAAGGCTTGGAGAGACTTACAGGAACTGATGCTGAGTGAAATGAGCAGGACCAGGAGATTGTTGTATACTTCAACAACAATTCTGATGGATGTGGCCATTTTCAACAATGAGATGAACCAAATCAATTCCAATAGAGCAGTAATGAACTGAACCAGCTACACCTAGTGAAAGAACTCCGGGAGATGACTATAAACAACTACATAGAATTCCCAATCCCTCTATTTTTGTCCGCCTGCATTTTTGATTTCCTTCACAGGCTAGTTGTACACTATTTCAAAGTCCGATTCTTTTTGTACAGCAAAATAACTGTTTGGACATGTATACATATATTGTATTTAATTTATACTTTAACATATTTAACATGTATTGGTCAACCTGCCATGGGGGGGGGGAGGAAGGAGGGGAAAAATTGGGACAAAAGGTTTGGCAGTTGTCAATGCTGTAAAATTACCCATGCATATATCTGGTAAATAAAAACTATATTTAAAAAAAAATAAAGCTTTTTCTTCCTTTTGCCCAGCATCTTTCCCTTTTTCTGATCGCCAAATCAAATAGACAATTTGTCAATTCCGTTAAACAGCTAGTAATTTCAGTATAGAAATTAAACTGATGGATTTGTACTAATTGAATACTAATATTCAGAAAGGTGTTAAAGAAGTTGGGAGATTGTCATATAAGACTTTGATCCTTTAGGATTTTATGATTTCTCATCAGAGTGCCTTCTCATCCTCTTCTAATTCTTCATGTTTCTCTTTAGATCATCCTCATATTCTACCCAAAAACTAGAGGTTTTTCTGAGGTTCTTTGAGCATTTCAGGGAACGGGTTATAATACTCAGACTGTGTCCATTGGTCCATCTTATCATTTTTCAAAAGGAAAACTTATCTTTTCTCTCTCATACATATCCTTGATAGTCTTTTATGACAATTATTATTCAATAATTGCAAGTCATTGTTAGTAATGTCTTCAGCTTGCATATTTGCATATTTCAATTACCCTTTGGGCAATTTGTAATTGTGTTTAATTTTTGGGAGTGTGGTATTTCAGCATTCACAACCAAAGGCATCTTGCCTGTGTCATTGAAGGTGTGCTCCATAACTTCAAAACAAACAAAAAGCATCTCTGGGGGACTGGCAGTAACAAATATGAGATTTGTGACTCTTTGAAAACATCGCACCATTTTACAAATGTAATTCAGTCTGATGTTCACCAACTACTATACTCTGAACCTTGTCTATTTGTTATAGTGTTTGTTACACTGGCCTACACAAAACATACTGATGAACTAATGGACTGCCTCTATACCTGAATGGCACAGATTTGCATATTTTTCATCCACTTCATTTTCCTGTGTGGATAGTTAATCTGATCTCTTTCATATTGTTATGGATTTCACTAATAAAACTTTGTAATATTTTAGGGATTGAAACAATTATCAGTATACATATTATCTTCAAATAGCATGTGAAAAGATTCATCATTAGTAAGAAATTCTTTTGTTTGGACATTATTCAGGATATCATCTCTTGCATTGATAAGCATGTCATAAGTGAATAAAATTACCTCTTTCGTTGAATCCTATTACCACCTTACATGACCTTGTTAAGTGAAAATCATGTCTGATGAGGGTCTTCCAGGTTGAATTTTGATCTACAATATAAATGCTATCTTAAAATCAGAAGACAACAAATACCTCTTGATACTTTTCAGTTCTGTGACTATTATAAAATGTACAGAAAATTACCTGTGAAAACCTTTCTGTTTTCTTCTGATGTTTTCCTCAGTCATGGCCTTGATGTGCTGAACTAATTAAATTAAAGAAAACAAATCTCAAACTGATGGTTTAATTCAGGCAAGATCATTGTATCCAGCAGCCCCAACCTAGGTTTTTGGTTACACAAAATGTGAATACAGAAGAAATACTAGTATTATAGAAAATGCTGAGTTTTATCCATGTATCACTGAAAAGGCTTTCTTTCAATGATACAAAACATGTCAGTGCTTGGATGAAGGGCACTAGAGAGGAAGCAGAAAGCACTTCAAAAGTAAAGACTCAGAGTTGCCTGGATAGGAAAGAACTTTTTCTCCTATAATCCTGTTTTGTGCTACTCTAGAGTAATTTTCCCTCAGAAGTATAACAGAAAAGCTATAATTTAAATTTCTTTTTCTTAAAAGAAGATTTATTTTGGATTAAGTGATTTTATGATGCAACATGGTTTTAAACAAAAATAGAGATCAGTATGAAAATAAAACAAATTGTACACATTAAAATATCTTTCCCTCAAAGCATTTTAGAATCATAAAAAATACAACACAAGAGTCGTCAGATATTCAGATGAGGATCAGTATACAAATTTCCCAGAAAGCAAACATTATATTACATTTCAAAGTCACAGGCTTTATATATAATACTGCCCATGAACCACTTCCTGTATGTTTTACAATTTGCTATATTTGCCTTGAAGAAAGAAGATGAAATTTAACTGATAAAAGATGAAATGAGAGATGTGTAATCTTAATGCTTCTATCAAATATCTCCCATTGTTTTTTAATCTCTATTAAAAGTCACATTGAATAAATGTGCAACTTAAATCAAACTCCCTGAAAGATAGAAACATTGCTATTGCATGTGATATGTAAAATAGTGGACACGTGAGGCAAGGAAAGCATGAAAAGGCATAAAAAATGCACTGCCAGTGCTTGACTTAAACCTTAGAAATAAATATGTGGTTTTTTTTTTTGTTTGTTTTTGTTTTTTTTTTTACAGTGTCAAATCTTTTAAAAAGAAAGACTTGTTATAAAATTAGGTTAAGTAATACTTTCAGTAAGAGATGAAGGAGATCCATGAATTTTATGAGTTCATTTTGGAATGCCTGCATCCCCATTATTAAAAAAACATGTAATCTTATGTATTTTCCTATATATTGACATCCCCCAGAATTTTTTGGGACATCCTATAAAGGATAAACTGCATTCCCATTAAGCATTTAGGAACATTAGGGTTTCTTACTATGTTTCCTCCTTAATCTTTGAAGAACATTTCCGTCTTTTCTATAAAGGCTGATAGTCAAGATCCCTGCCTTGCGCAAGCTCAGTGATCACTGATTTACTCTGACCCATACACCATCTCTAGCATATATTTCAAAGTCATGACATTTTAAAGGATAGATGTGATGGAAAGACATTACCATAGCCTTAGCACAGTACCTGACATACAGTGGGTACTTAATAAATGCTTGTTGACTTGATCTACCCAAGACACTAGACATAAAAACTTTGTATAAATGAATCTTTTACTCTTGTAAAATACCCTAAAACCATCCTCACAAGAATTTTAGCTTTTCTATTAAAATAATATCTTGTCCTTCTGAATCACTGAATCATGAAAGCCTTTTGCGGATGAAAGACCTTTTAGTATTAATTAACTTGTTGAATTACAAACACTACTCAGATCTTGATTTGTCATTCCATAATTAAACTCTTCTTAGATTTTATTTCTTATATAATTTAATAGGTAAAATTTAAGATGCCACTAGAAAACATGATGTGAATAATTTTCCCAAAGCTCTTCCCTTTGAAAGAATGTCCACTAAGCATAAATTAAATATAATAAAGATATTGAAGCACCACCCTTCATTTTATTTACTATACAAGGCTCAATAAAGGCTCAATAATAATAATTAATTTAAAAACCCACAATGCATATTAATGCTAGACTTTTGAACCTCCTGGTCAATATATGACTAGCTTTAATACTTTTTGGCTAAATTCTGCTGTACAATATAGATAATAACCAACCTACTATAGTTATGAAATGAGTGTTTCCCTCCCTCCCCTCATGGATTAATTTTCAAAAAATGGCCTCACTAGACAATACAGTATATTTTTCATAGTCAGAAATCAAGTTCAACTATGTATGCTAAAAAATAAAATAAATAAATAAACCTTATATATGCTAACCTTTTCTGCTCCACCAAAAAGAGATTCAACAAAATTAGTACTGTCTTTTCCTCTATCCCTCCTTCCTGTCTTTACCAGCACTTCACCTGTTCAGAATTCTGATTCAGAAATGCTATGCTGTAAATCCACACGCCCTCAATACATTCTTTGCACCAGACCTATGAATGCTGTTGCCACTTCCATAGCCTGACAGCTGGTCAGTAATAGCTGTTACATTCTCAGGGTGGCTCAAATGCTAGGCTCCTTGTCTCCATTTCTCATTCTGAATGCCCTTCTAATGGGCAGAAACTGGCCTCAAGCCAAAGTACAGCTAGCTCTGATGTCATTAGCATGTGTTCAGCTCTGTGCCAGGGAAAGAAGTCAGTCATGGAGGACTTGAAGAGTCAAAATTAAATTCTTAGGTTAAAAAAAAAAAAGACATCTTGCTTTAGCTTCAACTGAGTCACTTTGTGGTAAAGAATGAAGATGCTTGGATGCCAATCTGCTGTGTTTTATTTGCAAGTAGTCATTTGCATTCTCTTATTAGAAATGTAAACTTCTTGAGGACTGTTTTTGCCTATGTTGGTATCCCCATTGAATTGAGATACATTTCAAGTGCTTAATAACTGTTAGAATATTGCTAAAAATCAATTAAACAATGGAGACATAACAAGAAGATTTAAGACTCACTTCTTTTGGTAATTATACCAAATCTTTCCTGCCTTAAAAAAAATCATCTAGAGTGTAATGAGTATTTTAATGAAATTATAGTGTGCCAATTTCAGAAATTAGTGTAATATAATTGTTACTTAGGTAATTTGGTACAATTAGTTTGCACAAAAATATTCAGAAGAAGTTTGTATCTTTAATATTTCTAATGCTTAAGCTTTTGAACACTTTAAAAAAAATAAACCATCACGTCTGACTAGAGGACTATCCTGTGGGAGGTGCAGTGTGGTTTTTGGATAAATTTTGAAGCTTTTTCTTTTTTAAGAGTACATATTTTGTCTCTCGAAGAAAACTGTTTCCTCTATCAGCCTGGGGGTACTACTGCAGTGCTCTTTACCACTGAAGGTACATTGGCAGTTTTTGTTGTATTTGTTTCATTTGTGTGAATAAAAGTAGAAAGCATATATAATTCAAAAGTATGTTTAACAGATGCTTTTTGGGATGAATTATATTGTGAAGGAGAACTAAGAACTTTTTGACAGGATATTTGAAAACTATTATTTCCTTTGTCTAATGTTACCAATGAAAAGAGGTACCAGGAGCTCTTGGCATAAGTTGGTTGTAAAAAGTGAGTGTTAAATGTGCTTCTACCCATAGTACTTTATTGGAATATCTTAAGGATTTATGATCTTATCTTTATTCGATACTCTCTCCCAACTGGAAAGGAATTGTAATACCTTGCAAATTGCAATATCTTTATCTCTTAGTAGGCAGATAATAAACTCAAGTCTTCCTAATTCCAGGTTAGCACTCCTATGCCCTGTGCCATCTAGGTGTCCCATATTCCTGAATTTCTTTGACTGAAGATGCTAACATTTTATTGCTGAGTTTCCATTTTAAATTATGCTGATCCTAGAAGGTAGATAAATATTCTTTCACCAGACCCATATTTGAAGCTTTTCTACTTTGGTAGGATTTGTCAAAGTTTGCTTCTGCTGACAACTACTTCCACATTAATATGAATAATCAGAGGGGACTTTGGTGGAAGAACCTCCATTTAACTAAGAAAAATTGACCGTGTGATAACAATGAAAATGTGTGCCTCAGGTATCATCCAAAAGATATCTATAGAGATATGACATTGAGAAGTGTTTTATATATATATATATATATATATATATATATATATATATATATATATATATATATATATATAATTACATATATGTAAAATGTACAAAATGTAATATGAGTTTTGTCATTTGTTATTTGAAATCAGGTCGTAAATATTGATTCAATATTTGTTATTTATTGTTGTTTGAAGTAAGATCATAAATATTGATTCAATATGTTTTAACAGGACAAGAAAAATAAATATAGAACTGACATCTAAATTTCTCTCAACAGAAATCAAAATGCAACTATTAAATTTGGAGATTTTTTTTTTCTTCATGAATATAGGTTTACAAATAGTTTTAGGCTATCTTATCTTGATAGGATAGTTTTAAAAGATAAGAGGCAGAGATCAATCAACTTGTACAATCCACTGATATTGGAATATATTGGCTGAAGCAATGGTTTTGTCATTTTCTTGGATGGATTGTATAATATATGTATTTATAGGATTATGATATTCACAGGATAATACAGTTAGAGTACCAAAGAACATTAGGGATCATCTAGGCCTGCCCCATCATTTTAAAGATGAGGAAACTGAAGCCCATATAGATTAAATGATTTGTCAAAGTTCACACAAGTAAGTGGCAGGATTTTGAATTTGAATCCAGGTCCTCTGACTTGAAATCTATGAATCTTTGCACCATATCACCTGCCTCTATAAAATCACAGACAAAAATTGATCTTCTTTGTCTATACTCTCATTTCATATATTCAATCACATATTTTCAATTCATATATTGATATGAGTTTTCTGTGGGAATGGATAGGATTTATGCTATATATATATATATATATATATAGTACAAATATAGCAATATTCTTATATTAAACAAATTTAGTAGAGATCTCTAACAGTAAAATATATACTGTTTGAGGACCAACTTAGGTCTAATCATAAAGGTTTATCACCAAAAATTTGGCCAGTAGGTGACAAATTTTTGGATACAGAAACTCATCTATTATGACATGAAAAAATTGTATTCTATACTAGTGGAAGGAGTCATTTGCACACACTTCATCTCTTTTACTAAACTGTAAATACCCTGAGGGCAGGAAATGTGCCTTATTTCATATTTTAATTATCTGCCCTAGCATAGAACGCTGTGTATGGTGGGTACTTAATACAAGGATTGATGTTAAATTCAAATCACTTAAGAAATACAATATGAGTCAATTTTAAGCCAGAAAAATCTGACCAAATATGCTGTGACTAGAGATCCATGTTATGAGGAACTTCGAGGAATAAATACTGTCCCAATAGATCTGCATTTAGTGGCAGAATACAGATTTTCATACTTGAAATTTAAGTTATGCTCTACTTTAGCTGCAATCAAAATGCTGTGAACTCTTTTGTTATTTTATTTTGTTAATTTGAAGAACTAAGTTTTGGGTTCATCTTTCTTTGGAGACCCACTGCTGCTAGGAACACCCAAAACTCTCAAGTGTAAATGCTCATTGTCCTTTCAGGATTTGACTAACATTAACAAATGATTCCATGCCATGGGGAGCCAAATATTAATGATGATTAAAGGATCTGGGGCCCTGTTAGTGAAGAAATGGAATGGGAACCTAAAAGAAATGAGAAAATAGATTCATATCTCTTGTTTTCATTCAAAGAGATATTTACTGAGACATTTGGCATTGAGAACTACTACATATATGGATCCTGATGTTGATATAGTAAATGAATTCACTTTTGAAATTGTTTGAAACTTGGTTATCAGAGCACCTATAATCATGGACAGGAAAATGCTTAGGGTGTTTTCATTAGTGGACTGCTTTTTAAAAGATTTCCTATTTTATTCTGAAGAAATGTTACTTGAATGTTTTTGTTTAGCTATAGTTCTGTGTTTTTTGTCCTTTTCTAATGAAGAAGAATAAAGTAGGCAAACATGCTGAAGAGCTCATTGGAAATTCCAAGTTCTGAGAAAAGCTTCAAATAGTCTAACTAAGAATGTTTGTATGCATTAGGCAATTCTATACTTTGGGAGAACATATCTAAAACAGTGATCTGCTTTTAAAATAACTGAGGAGCTATTTCTCTCTCCACTTGAATCTCTTACCTGATGGATTATAGACTATGGCAAGTAGTAAAAGTATCACAAACTGAAATGAGAGTAAATGGAAAATTGAGTGCAGTTCCTGAATAAGTGTGACCATGTATATCAGATATTTTGTTAAATGACTACATTATAAATACTAGGTTGCGAATATATTTTCATACACATTGATCAAAAACATGTGCATAAAAGTATGCTATACTATTTTGTCTTTATAACATGGGAGACAGAATACAAAAGAGGCCATAATTATTTGCATAATTAAAGATATGATCTCTATAACTGTGCTCATTAAGTGCAAACAAATATTCTAAGTCCAAATCTGTTTGTTGTTTTTTCCCCCTTGTGTTTTTCTGGGAAGCTTATAGAACACAAACAGATCTTACTTTCTAAGGATATTCTCCTCCACATAGATCATGCCATCAGTGCAGGATTATAATATAGTCCACAGGGAATAAATGACATCCTTCTTGAAGGTTGCAACAGTAAATTCAACCACACCAATTAGACAGTAGCCACCATTGCCTTGAAAATTAAATACATTAATTCTAGAGCATACCAAATTTCCAGTGTTTTAAAATTAGAACCCTTGAGTTTTTCTTATATCTAATTCTTAAAGAATGTTTTAGGCCAAGCTCTAACTCAATTACTCTAATGTTTATGTGATCCATTCTCAGCCCCAAATACACTTCAACTGAAATTCTGAGAGATTATGATTATAAAGAAACGTACAAAGATACAGAGACATCTCAGATGACTTTCAGGTGAAGGACATATTTTGGTGAAATTAAACATATTTAAAATTGTAGATGTCATGCAGTTTATGAGAAATAGAAAATATCACCAATTAATTAACATTCTTAAGAAAATTAAGCATCAGTGACAACTCGGGCTTAGAAACACATTATAGACAGTTTAAATTCCTGAGGTGGCCATGAATGAGGAAAATTGCTGTTGTTACTCTTAAAGATGGTTGATTCTTGCACAATATTCTAGGCTTCCCAAATGAGCTTAGTATTGGACAGAGGTATACAAATATAGAGTTGTGGGAGGATGAGAAGGAATAGAAAACATCCTTTTAAAATGCTATTTCAAAGTAGTTAATGGATGGAAAAGAATCTGGTGCATTTAAAATAAATGCTTACACAGTATGATTACACAGTACGAGTTTTAAAAAAAAAAAAAGATTCGTTACGTGTCCAGCCTTGGTTCTGGTAGACATTGCCAGGGAAAGAAAGATGAATTCTAAGAAACTTCCTTATTTACTTCTAAGAGTGAATGAGTTGCTGTCAGTCATATTGTAACATATCATTGACTTTGGTACATTCAGTGCAAAATATCTGGGGGGATTTTTTTTTTACCCTTATAAAAATAAAAAGCATTTTTTCCCCTTGAGAGTACTTAACAGTACCCACATTAAAACAATGCATGGAAATGGAAGAGATGAGCCATAATATGCATGGTTCTTATTCACAATTTAAAGAACACAAACATAATGAACCTATAAAAATAAACAGAAGTTACTGTGTATTTTTTCCTGATGTGATATGATAAATTGCTATTTTAAAAATGGTTTCCATGCATTAGAAAGCATAAAATCTGTAATTTAACAGTAATCCATGGTATAACCACTCATCTGTAGCCACCCTTACTTAGACACATCCCACCTGAATATGCATTTTCATCAATCAGCTTTATGGCAACCCATTTTAGTTACCTCCCTGTGACTCAGATTTCTGTTCATGGCAACTCTTTAAAAGTTGAAATACATGATGTACACCATGCAGGCGCTCAGAATCTTGGGTACAGCAAGAAAGGATTGTTCTATCATAACAGTGGGCATAGATTAATATACTTTAAGGAAAGATTTTTCTTTATTATATCATTTAATTTTAACTAATTTGGAGACTGGGTCAAGTGATTCCACAGTTTGGCTTCAATAAGTCCAAGGACTAATTTCAGTATCCTGATAAGTCCTTATAATTACCATGTAGTTGATCCCCTACAGTCTCATCTTGTTCTTGGAACATAATGAATTGGAAAAAAAGTTTGGCAGTCAGGAAGAACTGTTGATTGAAAGACTGTTGGGTTTTCCCTGCACATCAGGCCTATCCAGATCCTTCCAAGAGGGCTCACCATTGTCCTATACGCCCCAGAAATTACTGAGCATTTGTTCTGGAATCTCAGTCCCTAGATGTACTAGAAAGTAACCATTCTCTAGGAACTCTCACATTGAAGTCCATTCATTCTTCAAGAAGGCAAGTTCCATGAAGTCCCATCCACAAAGGGCTGGGCAGTTTGGTTGCCAGATCATTCAAGTCCAAAAGTACTTGTTTCTTCTACAGCTGTCAAAAGTTTTTCATAAAGCATGGAGAATGATGGATAGGGGGGAAGATCCAGACGATTAAAGCAAGTGTGAGCCCTGTAAAAATAAAATTTTAAAAGGCACATAAGTATCAGTCTAAAAAGCTTCAAATTAAATTAATCATGGATTTGTCATTTAAATGACAAATTTGTCAAATTATATTTGCTTTCATGACCAATTCCACTATCTTCCTGCTTTTTGTATAGAAAACATTCTATACAAATAAAAATTAATCAGAATTAAATATATCTGTTTTTCAAAAGTATTTAAAATCTTGTCTTGTTCTCTCAATAGCATGTGAAATCCATAATTTAAAATGGCCCCTATTTTAATGTTGATCATTTCTTGACAAAACAATTATAATCTATCACCTAGTATCAGAACTGCCATCTGTGGTTTAGTACAGTAACTCAGAAGTTTGCATTTTTTCTAGGATCAAGGAGGGGTTTTTTAGTCTAGGAAACTCTGCCTTTCAGACTGGAATCATCAGGAATTTCCCAGTTTGCCTCAAGGAGGTCATTCAAATTGAATCTTGTGTCAACATTTTCCCCTGATTCACAGTGAGCAATAATGGCTATTCAATCCCAATATGAACTATTCCCTTTTATAAATGCTTCCTCTCCCCTAAGATAGGAATAAAATATGTCTTCCTGTTATTTGCACCTGAATCACAATAAAAACATGGTCTGAAGCCAGTACAATCTTATCAGGAAAGAAATCTGAACTTTTGACATCAAATAAGCAGCATTTTATTTTGAATGTGAAACAGTTTAGTTCAAAAATATGTACAATCAAGTATTGCCCCTGAGTATTTACATTTAAATTTATTTTATATATAATTTACATATATGTGAAATGAAATTAATATACATGTATTGTCTGATTCATCATGTTGCCACCTATAAAGCACTTATAGTAAGGGCTCCTAAAAAACCCAAGCTGCTTTTTAAACTCATATTGCAGGAGATTCTTTGAATTCTTGTGTTAATCTATATTTTTATCCTCATTCCCCACCAGTTCCAACCTTTTTTATTGAATTCTTTGAAACACAGAACAACTAAAAGAGTAGGAGAGTATTGGGGTGCCTTTGTGAATTACTAAATAATAAGGACTCCATACATTTCACTCACTAGCAGAACTTGACTAGAAGAGCATAGGCAGTAACCTAATATGGCTAGGAATATGCTCAAAAATATCTTTCCAACATTTTCCCACCATTTTTCCAATAGAAGCTTTTTTTTTTTTTTTTTTTAAATTAACAAGGCTTCTTTCAAAGAAAGCAAGTGTTCATTGAGAAGGTAAATCCTATTGCTTTCAAACATTTAGTATTCTTAATTGCTCTAATTAAGCCTATCACTCTTAATAAGGGCAGGGAGCAATTAGGGGGAAAGAGAAAAAAAAAAAGAATGAAAAAAGAAAATAAAAAGTTATGCGCCACCATTGACCAAATTTCTATTGTCATGTGGACTTCTACTTGGTAGATTCCCTCCCCCAATTCTTCTTTCTCCATTTTTACTATAGTTAATCTAGTTCTAGAGGTTCCTTGTGGGTGGGATAGAATTAGACCCCTCAGTGTCCTAAGTTCCTGCATATTGTAAGAATTCCGTTTTCAGGACACACAAAACAAATACTAACCCAAATAACTTAATATTTCTCTAAATGTTGGGCTACATAAGAAAATGCCTTTTATTTTAATAATAATCAGGCAGTATTTCTAGATTTTTATTTTTACATAATATAGCTGATTTCTGAATTATATGCTACATGACTATTTTTTTGTACCTTACCTTTTACCACAACCTAAAACTGATTTTCTGGCTTTATGTTTTCCTTGACCTAACTGTTTTTCTTGAAAGAGATAGCCAAAAAAAGATTAAAATTCATCTTAATCCACGGTAAAGATTTTTTAATGATAATTTTAACTCCGCTTTGATTCTCCTGATACAATAAATTCTTAATTTTCATTAGGAAGAAAATTCTTGTCTGAATATGCAGATCTTTTAAAATCATAGATCTCAGAGACATGAGGTGTCATAAAGACCATTCTATCCAAATTTCTTGTTTTAATGATGAGGAAATTGAGGCCATAAATTATTCGCTTTTTCCCCCTTTCCTGACATGCTACTTTATTTCCAGATGTTCTAACTCACTGCATGGTTGGGAAGTGTTTTGAAAGAGAAGTGTTCCATTTTTATGGCCAATGAACTGAGTTTTTGTAAGCTTAATCTTATCAGGTGAGTTCATTATAATTTCATATTTACAAAGTAAATCCTTTTATGAAACACAGAATGGTTGTTAAAGTAAACAATTATCCTCAATTAATCTCTGTTTTGTTTAAATAAGAATACTTTTTGTTGTACTCACTGAACAGACACTTCAAATCAATTCCCCTCCCAGAATCTTGGCATTTAATTATTTTCTACCTAACGATGTAGCAATTAAACTATAGAAGTTAGTAGTATACCTATCTAACTATGAGAAACAAAAAGTTATGAATATAAATTCATAAAGAATTAATTGTAGCTGTTGTATTTATGGTAGGAAAATTAAGCTTTCCTTCTCAGAAACATTTAGGAAAAAAAAATCTGATTTTCTAACAGTGAATTCTCAAGGCAGCAAATGTGCTAAAGGAAAAAAAAAATGTTGCAAAGTGATAATGGCGATGAATGTGATTTAACAGAAACACCTTTTTATTGAAAGCGATTAAATGCAAAGAATCTATTGTTTGTGGAAATTTCTGGGAAAAAGAAAATAATTTTATGCAGTTTTACCTGCTTTTTCACATCCAACAAATCAGGAAGTCTCTGGTTCTACAACAGATTTATTCATCTTACTTTGATGGGTAAATACAGTCTTATAGAGATACAGGGAGTAGTCTGTACTCATGACTTCAGATTTTAAAAATGCCACATCAATGAAAGGATAGCAAGGTGCTGCTTAGGAGACTAGAGTAAGTTCTGCTTATTACCTCTGTATTCTTTGTCAAGTCAGCATAACACTCTAAATCTCAACTTTCTTACTTGTAAAATGACAGGACTGAATTAAATAACTTCTCAGGTCCCTTCTAAATTTAAAATGTGATTTGTAGAGATCTTTCTATATCTGATCTTGTTTCAAAATAACTCAAGTAATTTGCATCTAAAAGGTAACTACAGTTACTAAATCATAATCTAAGATTATCACAATCGTCTGAATTAGATCTTAATAACTATATTATTGAACTCATTTGTATCACACAGAATCTTCTAATTAGCTCTAACAGCAACTTTGGAAAATATATTTTAACAAGGGGAAAAACATATCTTAGAGGGAAAAACTGTACAAAAAGATTAAATGATTTTCTCAAAGTCCTAAACTGAGTCAGTGACTTAGCCAAAAATAAACCCTATACTTCCAGACTCTCAGGGGAAGTCCAACTGTTTGCTAATTGAAAGTTGCTAGATAAATGCCCATTTCTACTATCCTTCTTACTCTCAGAATCTAAAATGGTGGCTAGATTCCACTTTGGAGGGTGTAATGTTAGGCTACATCACTCCTATTTGATTGTAAACTATTTGGAAGGAGAGATGCTTGTCTTACAGAGCTTGGCATCCTTTACAGGACTATCATATGTAGGCTCTTAAGTGTTTATGGACTGATGGTTTGGAGTGGCCCTGGGAAAAATGGCCTAATGAGTCATTACTAAAACAGCTTCATATAAAGACAACAAGGGGATTTCTCTAGCCAATTCAAAGACTGAATTGAGAGTGGCCATTTGAGATATAATGTGGAGTGGAATTGGACTTTCAATTCAGCCTTAAATTAGCATTTCTGGAATAAGGACAATTTAGGACCAGTTATATTAGGACCTCATGGTGGCTTCAAACCTTTTCAACTCTCCCAATAATGTTTTCCCAGGCTAGATCAATTCTCAAGTGTCATGTAGGACCTGGAATAAAATTAACATAGGAGAACCAACAGTCATTGGAGTGATTATTTTCTCCTATTCAACTTCCACATTCCCGAGCCAAGTATGCTATGGGTTTTCCTGTAATCCAAGGTGAAACTGCTCTGGAACATTTCAGAATATGTGTCTAAAGGAAGCAACACTTGGAATCTGAATGCTTACCCAGGGACGGAAGCTCAAGCCTGCACTGTGACCACTGTTAGGAGCTAAAAGCAGGTGTTCCTTCTGGGGCCTCTTGCTGATAGATAACATAGCACTAATGCTCACTGAAGTAAGAAAAAGAATGGCATATGAAGCCACCTGGTTAACCTAACTCATGAGCAGCAACAATCCTTCTTTAAAGCAATTGTTTCATTGCTTCCATGGAATAAGCCTGAGACACATGGGCAAATTACAGGAGAAGCAATGATAACCTTTGAAAACAATTTGACCAGCTCCAACCAATTATGAAAAGCTCCAGTTCAGTCAATGTTAAAATGACAACATTTTGCATATTCATGTATCTTTTGTACCAATGTTTCAAAACGCCTTATAAACAAGAGAGAATTGCTAATGAGGAAATTGAGGAACATAGTGGTCAAACTACTTGCCCAATATTTACCATCAATTCATTGTATGAGCCAGAAAAAGGAAAAAAAAAACCCAACAAAACAACATAATGCTTTAGGCTTTTCACTCTCCAGTTCCTTGTGCTAGAGAAAATTCTTCCAAAAAATAAGAGGAGGGCCTTAGGACTTTGTTGATATTGGCAAGAGCAATCCATGGTCTTTGGTTTCAGTAAAAGGATATTTTTCAAAACTAATACAGTTCTGCCAGATACTGCTACCCATGTAAGTATCAGAAATGGAAAAGAATAGACCTTATGTTCATTTAATCAGCCAGAACAATGGAGAAAAGGGAACCAGGAAGGGGAGGTGATATAGGTCTCTCCTTTAGATGCCATTTTGGTATCTAATCCATTTTAATATTTTTGTTATTATGTGGATATCAATCAATCAACAAGCATTATTATATCTCAGATGATATCAGTCAAGTATTTAATAAGGAATTATTGTCAATCAAAAACTTCGTTATGTTCCTTAGACAGATGAAGCAAAAATTATTTCAATAAACCAGAAATAAATTATAGATGTACCTTTCTATACTAGAGTTATTCCTGGAAATCAAATTGTTTCCCTAATTATTTGTCTTATATCCTTACATTTTAATTCTGAAAGTATTGTTTCTAAATGTCAATTTTAGCTTTAATTTTTCTGTGGCTTTTAACATTTAAAGTTAAAATTTACTTGATCCTGTCTGTCCCCATTGTAGACTACTTTGTGAACTTTTAGGAACTTGTAAATACTCAACACTGCTAGAGAAAGATCGGATCCTTTTTTTTCAATAGTTCACATACTTCCATATGTGAGGGCAGATCTGAGTGAATGAAAAACATTTAAAAGTATCTGAATAAGTCCTAAAGGTTACTGAAATGAATATCAGCTTAAAAAAAAAATTAAGTTCAAGATTCTTTTAAAATTTATTGTTCAATCCTTTTTTTTTCCAGGTCAGTTTTTCAGTGTAACACATTTTCTAAAAGTGAGTTTTCCTCCTTGTATTATGTAGTTTAGATTTGCCCTGAAGAAATTTAAGAAATATTAGATGAATTAAATGTGGCTTTATTAATAAGGAAATAGGAAGAGAAGGGATCAGTGTTGATTTTTGGCAAAGTTATCATGTAGGCTGTTAGTTTTTCTCACCTCCTGTTCTATTTTTTGTACACTAAACTTTTATTAGTTCTTTCAGTCACCCCCTCATTGATGATGGTGATAATGGTAATGATGGTAAAGATGATGGCATTCATATCAATATCAAGAAATGAGAGAAGCTAGGCGGCATAATGGATATAGCACCAAACCTGGAGTCAGGAGGATCTGAATTCAAATCCAGCCTGAGGTACTCACTAGCTGTGTGACCTTGGACAAATCACTTAAACCCTATTTTCCTCAGTTCCTCATTTATAAAATGGAGACATATTGGAAAAGGAAACAGTCAAAGTACCTTTGACAAGAAAATCTCATACAGTCCATGAGGTCTCATAGAGTTGGATATAACTGAACAGCAACAACAACATAATGAATTAAAGTTTGAAAAGGACTCTATATACATGATCTTATTTGTTTTTTTCACACAAGGCCTGTGAGATAGGTGATATCAGAAGAGAAATCATATGTAAAGTGTTTTGTGAATTAAAGTGCTCTATGAATGCTATTATTACTACTATATTATAGTAGTATGTCTAATATATATTATATACAACTATTATTAGTACTACTACTGCCGATTATTATTCCTATTTTATGGATGGGGAAAGTGAGGTCAGAGAATAGTATGTGATTTGAACAGGTCTCTCCTCATGCCATATCTAGCGTGCTTTTCTTTCAAAAAATCGTATAATTTAAACAAAATATTTCTTTAATATCTTAATTGAATAATGAGGAAAATGAGGTTTAAAGGGACTTGATGGCTTTCACTAGGTCACATGGATAGTAAGTATTAGAATTAGAATTCAAAGCAAGAATCGCTGCCCTCAAACCCAGAGCTCTTTCCTTGATATCAGATTGTTCTGAGGATATTCTCTCCCCAGGATATTCCACAGCACTCTGCTTATACAGTTCCTGTGGTCTCATTACAGGTATTTGTCTATATTGCAAACACATTTTTACTTGTGTTCTATAGTCCTAGAATTCATGAAGGTAAATTCTTGTCTTAATGATCTTGCTATTCTCCACAGTGTCTCATTCAACCATCCACTTAAATAACCACTCCTATCCTGTTAGCTCTAGTGTTAAGGAAAGAATACCTTTACAGAAAAATATCTTTTTTCATATTTATTTATCCAAATATATTGCTCTTAAGGGGAAGACAAACATACTGAAATTCAATTATGTATGTATCATACTATCTCACTGTACAGAACAATAAAAATATCAATGGCAACATTACCTAACTTATGTCCACTAGTTTCTAAAGCTGAGAATAGAATGCTGGTTTATCAGTACTTATGATTAAATTTTAAAAGGTTATTTTTACATTTAAAAATGAACTTTCTCTCATTTTAATTTAAATGCTTAGAAAAAAATATGGTCTGCTTTCATAATCAATTATTAATTGCAATTAGCAGATTCTCAGTTTATCTTTAATATCCTTTGCTAGATTCATCAACCAATTTAAAAAATTAGGATTTTTTTGGAGGGGGTGGGGCATGGGGGGAGAGGTTGGTTAGTCTTACCCAGCAATATACCTTCCCTACTGCAGCTCTTAAATCCCTTTATCCAATCAGATAACATGGCTAAATTTTCATGGATGAATATAGAAGTCATCCCTTATGTGGGGAAAGTGGATTAACTTGGACTTGTTTTGGTCTGGCAGGGGATAACTCTTCTCCCCTAACCTTGTACCCCCATGCTAGAAACATGGGTACTGGAATGCTCAAAAAGAAATTGATGCAAGTGAACAGGCTGTGTGTGAAAACTGGGTGGTAAGAAGTATTCTACAAAAATTCCAAAATACAGAACTAACCAGTAACCACAAAGCAGAAGAAGTACTAGCAGTAGGTTCTTGTTGACGTGTTTAGCATATAAGACTCCATAGAGACACCCATCTGTCTGCAGAATTGTTTTTCATATGGTCTCAAATTACTCTCTCTCCACAAAAGAAAGAAAAGGCAATGATGCACAGAATTTTTAATGGCTTCAGAGCCATGCATCATGCTATGCAACTATCCTATTTGGATGATTTGTTTCACAAACTGGTAGAGGAAAATAGGTCTAAGTAGAATGAAGAATAAATGACAATTATATTTGATTACTAGAGAAAAGATTAATGTATCCAAAAGATATTGGAATTCCTCTTTTCCATTATACCTGATTACCACAGAAATGAAGTATGATATGGGGCCAAACAACTTCCATCTTCCCACATCAATCTAGCATGTAGCCATTCTACATTCATTGCATGATATCAACATTTTGGAGGAAGAGGGCAGAGTAAGAAGGAACCCATTGTGTAATATTCTGTTGTCTCTTAGTAAGAATCTAACACTATTGGAACAATAATCAATGATGTACCTATGCCAGTCGTCCTTACTAAGTGCCATCACACTTAGTAAGAACCTAACACCATTAGAACAATAATCGATGATGTACCTATGCCAGTCGCCCTCACACTTTTTAAATAGGGGGCCAGTTCACTGTCCCTCAGACTGTGGGAGGGCCAGACTATAGTAAAAACAAAAACTCACACTGTCTCTGCCCCTCAGCCCATTTGCCATAACCGGCGGGCCGCATAAAGGTCCTCAGCCCGCCGCATCTGGCCACGGGCTGTAGTTTGATCTATGCAAAGAGTAAGTGATATCCACAAAATACACCAATTTAATATTAGACAGTGGCTCACTAAAAAGAAAAAGATTAATAGGATAATGGAATTGAAGCCTCTTCTCTGAGATCAGAGAGATTTTAATTTCCCAATTACAAAGTCAGATATTCTAAGAAGTGTTCTAGTTTATTATTTTTTCTGATGATGCAAAAAATGATTTGGCAAATTCTTAGAAAATATAATAATTAGATATGTTAGGCAATACAATTTCTCTAGTTCAATTAGAGAGATTTGGGAATCAGTTTTGTCCACAAAACAAATATAAAACTCTCCTAATAGCAATGATGCCTAAATAGACAACAATATCCTGTACTAGTAGAGGTTAAAATATTCTCCAAATCTAACATTCAGTAGATTATTAATTCAATTAATCTGAAGGTTTAGAGTCCCTAAGGGGAAAGTCTAGGTTAAAAGATAAAGATTACAATAATTAAATTTAATTATATTAGCTAATGAAAATAAGCCCTTTCCATGATCATGTAAACTTCAATTAATTTGAATTCTTCTGAAATTATGAAGGAAAGATATTTACTAAGGTCTTATTCTACCTCTCTATGTGTGATCTGATGAATAGAGAACAACTCAGAATCTGATAGTAGTAGTAATCTTAACTTACAAATGCAGGAAAAAAAAAAGTGTTGTACAATAATGACCCATCTGTTCTTATGTAATTGTTCCACCATTTACAAATAAGTCAGCACCAGAACTGTCTGTTCCTTGAATATGGAGTATACATTGACTGAATCAGGTCTCTAATATACTTCTACCTATCTGTCAGTATCACATCTATTATCTAAGATGAATGGCAAACTATCAGCTTTCATTTTTCATTTTTTCCAAGTTCAGTGAATAATATAATGACTGAACAAATGTAATTGATGTCAGCAGTTTAGTATCAAAGCATATTGAAGGTCTTAGGATACCCAGAATTAGAGAGAAGGAAGGTAACACAATGACTCCATCCTGTCCTGTGAAGGCTAATCCCAAAAATTTCTGAGATGGGAGGGGGAGGAGAAACCATATCCTGAGGTTTTAGAGACATTCTAAATCTGACACAAACAGGTAATTCTCCAAGTATGACATAATTGCCATGTGGAAAAACAATAAAGTAAAATCATTCTTCAAGTAATAAAATTTACCATCCCCCAATGGTGATTCAAGATACACCATTCACCTTCCCAGCTGAAGATCTGATGGTAACATTTAGGGTTCTGAGGTTGTAGGATGTGCTACCTTAGTTTCACAATGTATATTGATAAGGAAGTAACATGCTGATGCAGATAATATGAAAATATGGCTCCACAATTGTTCATTGTAAGGCACTAACATTTATTCAAACTGTGAATGGATTTAAAGAAGGCCTTGGGGGAAAAAGGGGACACCATAACTTGACACCACTGACACATAAGGAAGCTTTTGATTATTATTAGCCATGGATAATAGCTTTCATAAAAGTGAATTAATATTTATATATCAGTAAAATAAAAATTTTTCCATCATAAAGAAACTAAGTTTCTTGTAAATGAAGATTCAATTCAGCAAGAATTAACATTTCTATAAATAAATATTGGAGGGGAAAGTAAAACAATGCAAAACACTATCAGATAACCTAATATTATTTACAAATCAACATGGTATTACTCGATAAAAAGGAATTTAAACATGTAGATAACCGGTGCTACAGGAACTGGGACGAACCTAACAAACCATCCATTCCAAAAGTCACCTTTATATCAACATGCTGACATACTGACAACACAAATATTGTATTTTCTACCTTAAAATGCAGGTATAAGCATCAATGAGAAAGCATTTTTAATTCAATTCAATAACATACATTAAGTACCAGTGCTAAAGGATAGAAAAACAACACTGACCTGAAGATTTTCCCCACGTTCCCCACTTCTTTAATGGGAAGACAATTAACCAGTTTAGATCAAGAGTACCTTCAATTTTCTTTATTAAATATTATTGTAACAGTGAAGAGGTTTTGTTTAATTTTCTTTTGGTTTGCTTTGTTTACCTGGGAAGGGCAGTGATTTTTCCCCATTTCTCCACACAGAATCTCCTTGGCCCATTACTCCCTCGCAGAGAAGCAAAGCCTTCATAGGGTATGCTGGATGTGCCTGTGACAAACTGCCAGTGAAAGTAAAATAGGATAAGAAAATGAAATACGGTTCAGTGGAAAGAAAAGAAGAATGATCAGTTCTGTTTAAAGTGGTTGAGCAAGAGCAACGTGCTGTTTCCTGCTGGCATCATTCTTAGGCCCTAATTATTATATCGAATGGGGTTTTGGCACAGAATAATCTTCGCACAGAAATTCTAACATTCAGCCAGAGAAGAATGAAAGATTTGTAATACTAAAAGAGGGGGCAAAATTAAATAAAGGAATATTGGGTAAACAGTACTTATAAAATGGCCTAATGTTAACTATAACCTCCTGGGAGGTGGAACCACATCAGAGCTGTTTTAGTCTCTTACCCTGCTTTGGGAGGAAGGGGAAATGATTGCTCTTGATTTGACCATAAAAAGTTAGCAGTTGGGGCATCTTCTATGTCCCCAAAAATGTGTTAAATCCATTGAATCCAGAATTTTAATGAAGAAGAGGGTATAGTTGCATAGTGGATAGAAAGGTGGTCTTGAAATCAGGAAAACTTGATTTTATGACCTGCTTCTGCCATATGTTGGTTCTATGACTTTGAGCAAAATCATTTTATTTTTCAATGCTCTTAGCAACCCCCTAAGGATGATAAATTGCAGTGAAGGTGCCAACCTGCATTAATAGAGAAACTTTCCTCTTCCAGAGACTTTCCTATATCAATGAAATTATAGATTCAGTCCCTGGACTATTTAGGTTTATATTATATCTCTGATGGTTTTATGGCTTGAAACACTGTTTCTCTTACCTGTAACAACCTTAGTCGTTGTTCATTGTTGAATCTTTCTACAGCAGCCCAGAACCACCGGATTACAATATGATTGTCATGATATCCTATCAAAGCAAGAACAAGAATCCATGTTATTTTAATTCTAATTTAAGCTATAAAGAAACATGTTTTAAAAAAATCCCCAAACATTCAGTCACAAATTATCATCTCAGTTTCTTCAAAATCAGGAAAATGATTCTCACTTCAAACTGTGTAGATGTATGATAACATGAAAAGGATAATGGACTTAGGATCAGAAGACCTGGTTTCAAATCTTGGACCTGCCAGTGGTTTAGCCACATGACTTTGAGTAAACCACAGTCTTTAGGCTTTTGCTTACTCATCTGCTCCACAGGTTCATCTTACCTGACGACAAAACAGATCTACTGAAAATCCCTTCAGAAAAAAAAGGGGTGAATGAGGTTGTCCTCCAACCCACTATTATTAACAGCGCTTATGATCAGATCTCTATCTGGGAAAAATCTTCCTCTACTACTACCTGACTGAGTCAGGAAATAAAGAAGGTGGCCCTCACCCATTCTCTATGCTAGTGTACCTATTTTGGTTCATAAACTTTATAGTTCAGATATACTTCCAAGTATAAACTTGGAAAAAAGCTGCTTATTTCCTCTTTAAGAGTGAACATATTTATTAAATATATACAGTAACATCAATTTGAACCAGTTTTCCCCTGTAACTCCATCATTATGACTTGATTGATATTTAGTGCTGAGAAAACCAAGTTGAGGGAAAGTGTTCTAGGTTTTAAAACACATTAGTTAATAAGTTAATTTTGATGATAGAATACTGTGTAGAGATTACATGAGAAAACCAAAAAATAATTCACAGAATCACAGAGCTAGAAAGGACATTGGAAGTGATCTGGCAAAAGCCCTTCATTTATAAATAAGGAAATTGGCATTCAGGGAACGTAAATGACTTTGCCCAAGATAACAAAGTAGACAAAGAAAGTATTTAAAATATGGTCCTTTAATTTCAAATACAAAGCTCTTTCCACTCTTCCACACTGCTCTTCCTACTTGTTTGAGTATCAAAGCTTAGAGTAGAAATGATAAAAGTAAAAACTTGAAATTGCTTCTGGGGAATGAGAAAGAGTTGGTGTGACAGGATGAAAAGAGTTAAGGATGGGTAAAGAATTGAGGAAAGAATATTTAGCTTATGTTAAGACTTTTTCTCTAAAGAACTTCTGAAGATACTCTTCTTCCCTCAAGTCATGGAAAACTAAAGATTTATAGTTTAGGAGATATGATTTAGCTCTTAAAGGAGCTGTCCCAAAGTGGAATGGGCTGCCTCTATAGGTGGGTTCCCCCACATTATAATTCTCAAGCAGAGTCTGAAAGACTAGTTGGGCATGTTATCAATGAAAATTCCTTCTGGTATAGTGTATGGTACTAGATGTTTGTGTAAGTTCCTTTTGACTCTTAAATTTTGTGATTCTGTGATCTAGAAGCAACTAATTTTTAGGGTCATCTTTAAGGAAATACTTTACTAAGTATTTGGGAATGGCCATATTGTTTTGTTAATTAATTTCCATTTAAATTATCATTTTCCTTTAAACTTACAGTTTTATTGCTATGAAAAATTTTGGCAAAGATTTTAGCTTTCCCAAGATTGAATTCAATGCTTACCTAAAGTCAAGGTTTATAATTTTAACTTTAGTTTTATTTTTTTAAATCAGGTCCTATATCATTGCAAATTAAATTCTAAGGCACTTGTTATTTGAAGATTTGGGTAGACAGAAATAGCAATTTCTGAATTATTTATCTATAATATATATCTATAACAGATAATCTATCCAAATTATCTATTAGGAATATCCCATATAGGTATTCCAAAATATCTGTTTGTTTGTCTACCACATATTAGATAAATGGAAATGCTGCATCATGGCAGGAAGAAATTTCAATTGGCTTTCTGGGAAAAAAAAAAAAAAAGATGTTCTCATGACACAGTTTTAAATTTAATCTGCAGTATTAACATTTCCCCTATCACTTTAATTTTCTAGACAATGAACAAACAATAAAGCAATCCCCAAAATGTAGCATTTACTAATTTCCAAGATATAAATGTTCACACTGAAAATTTAGTAATTGTCTCTTTGAAGCCTGTGTAAACTCCTTCTAGCACATCTCTTTATAGTGAATAAGACCTGCCCTTGGAGTCAGTATGAGCTGAGTTCAAGTTCATTTTATTCTCTCAGGGTTCCCAAACAACTCTCTAAGACTGGTTGCATTAGGTAGAAGGTGATTCCTTAGTGGGAGTTCCCCTTCCCAGATGAGATTACAGGTGGAAAGGAAGGGGAAAAAAAAAAGTAATAGATAACACATCTTTGAGTCAAACAATGAATCAAAACTTTTTGATCTAGAAGCCTAAAGGGTGTGGCTCTTAAAGTTCCATAGGAGTGGAGGGAGGGATGGGCTGGAGGTGGCTAGCTAGAGATTCCCTGCTTCAAAGCAATTACTTAGTGTTCACATAATCATGTTTCCTCACTACCAATTAGTTATTATGACATACTTGGGTGGTATGTAAATGGCATTTCCCTTGTTTGCTAGATGAGGAAATTAGGGAAAGAGGGAATGTGACTTGCTCAAGATCTCCTAAAGGATGTTTCAGATCTTTGAGTAGAAATGTTCTCAGCATTTTGATTCAGACCAAAATGCCAACCTAAATCCCTTCCTCTGATTAAAAGCTTCAAACTCAGAGAGTTTTACCTCCTCTATATTCTGTGTTGTTTCTCCAGTCACTTAAATCTATTTCAGCAGTTCCAGCAATGACCAGTTCCAGTTCTCTTGCATCAAAGACAGACACCAGTCTAGCATCCACTACCTGTGAAAGGAAGAGAGTTCAAGGAGATGATTCAGGGAAATCCTTTTGTGAATGAGCCTCTAGAGAAGAATGGTATTGGGAGGAGGAATTCAGAAAATAGTGTTGAACATCCCTTTTCTAGATTAATCAATGAACAAGAATTTTTCATTTATGTATATACCTTTATAGATTAAATTTGTATACAAATTTTGTGTGCAAATGTAAGATATTATAAAGGTATAATGTTAATGCATAGCATTGGTATCTACCACAACATCATCATAATAACAACTAATATTTATATAGCACTTACTATGTGCCAGTGACTATGCTAAGCACTTTATAAATATTATCTCACTTGATCCTCACAATAACCCTGCAATAGGTACAATCATTATTCCTGTTTTACATATAAGGAAACTGAGGTGACTTGTCCAACATCATACAAGAAGTAAATGTCTGAGATTGGGTTTGAACTCAGGTTTTCAATATTCCTGGCCCAGCACAGCATCCGCTGCTTGATGTAGCTCTCCCTCTGTATCAACATGACAATGGATCATAGCATCATCATTCTAGAGTTAAAGAGACCTTTGAAGCCATCACTCCCTCATTTGTGAGATGAGGAAACTGAGACGCAGGGAAGTTAAATAACTTGCCATTTATAAGTGGTAGAGCCACTCAAGTTTCATGAGTCTGAGTTTATTTCCGTCCCCTGTGTGGGGAAAACACAGATAGGTTGTGATTGTCTTGTATATAGATTTCTCAAACTCAACAGGTATAAAATACAAGTCATCATTCTTCTTGTTTTCGCCACTCTCCTGATCTTTTCTGTTAATGTTGAGGGCCACCATCCTCCCAGTTATCCAGTCTCATCATGTAGTTATCTTTCCTATTTACCCTACCTAGCCAATCAGTTTCTATGACTTATCATTTCTACTTTCATAATTTCTTATGAATCCCCTGGGTTTTTTTTTATTAAAGTTTTTTATTTTCAAAACACATGCATAGATAATTCTTCAGCACTGATCCTTGCAAAATCTTGTGTTCCAAGTTTTAACCCTAGCCTCTCCTCTAGATAGCAAGTAATCCAATATATGTTAAACATGTACAATTCTTTTATATACATATTTCTACAATTATAGTCCTGTACAAGAAAAAATCAGATCAAAAGGGGGAAAAAAATGAGAAAGAAAACAAAATCTAAGCAAACAACAACAAGATCTCCTGTTTTTCTACTTACCAAGGCAACAACCTTGTGTAGAGCTTCATTATCTCAAAACTAAACTATTGTAATAGTCTTCTGGTTGGTCTTCCTGCCTCAAGTCTCTCTGCACTACAGTTCATCCTCCATTTATCTGTCAAAATGATCTTCTTAAAGTGTGAGTCTAACTATATTACTCTCCTTCTCCCTCACTCAATAAACTCTTGTGGCTTCCTTTTATCTCCAGTATACAATTCTTCACAACCTGGCTTCTTTCTACCTTTCTAGTCTTCTTATATTTTAATGTACTCCATATACTCTGTAATTCAGCAATCCTGGATTTCTTTCTATTTTTGATAGATAACATGGCATCTCACAACTGTTCTTTCTTCATTGACTGTCCCCCATGGCTAGGCTACTCCTCCATCTCTGACTCCTGGCTTTCCTGGATAGGAAGACTCAGCTCAAACACTACCTTCTGTATTAATCCTTTCATTAATCTCTCTCCATGTATTGTTACTGCTTTCCCTCGGAGACTATCCCCATTTTCACTGCATATGTCTTGTATCTACATGGTTACTAGTGTCTCTAGTGTTGTGTCTGGAACAAAGAAAGCATTTAATAAAAGTTTGTTGACTGGCTGACTCTTTTGCTGCAGGGGATACTCACATGTATGAGACCACATATCCATATGAGTGTTAGGGAAATTTTAGTTAAATCAAAATACTTCCTTTCAGAATCAGAATTTTCCATACTACAAAATAATGAGTGGTTCAATCTGCTTCTCTCTCCTAAAAAGGATCTTAGTGGCTTCTGAAGTAAAAACCTCATGGAACATATAACTAGTTTGTTCTGACCATTAGGTGTGATCATTTCACACCCTTAAGCATGAGATTCGATTACCCATATCTTAGCATGCATGACTTAAAATGATATTAGTGGTCATTAAATCATCAAATCCTACTTAAATTCTAGTCTAAACATTGAACTCAAAGACCTCTTGAACCAGAGAATTCCATGAATTCAACAATCCACCCAACCTACCCAACCCATTTTTTTTTCAGAAAAATTTTCATATAATCAAAGAATATTCCCCATAAAATTAATTTTAATAACAAATATTTTATGTAAAAAGAAAATACTTCATAGTAGTAGAGATAAAATGTGATATCTGTGGACACAAAAAAATAGATTTTGACATCTGTAGAAACCAAAATTCAAAGCATGCACCCCAAGGCCCAATTTCCTTACCTCATAAAAACCTCGTACTAAGCTCTCTGTTTGTTGTACAACACCCCTCTCAATCCTCCATTTAACCATTCTTTCGATGTATTCTTTCTTGTTCTTCTCTGTGACTGGGATATTGGCACCCCCTGGCTTTAATTCTCGTTCAGTGATCTTGGAACAAATAAGTATTTACATAAGTATTTTCAATGGAGTTAAAGTACTGCAAAAGAAACCATTACCAATAGCATGAAAACACTTTACTTTAATCTATATAATTGCAGATATCTCTGTAGTCTAAGAATTGTGTCTTCCATACTTTATTTACAAGAGACCTTTACCCAATGCTATGTACACAGTGAGCACTTAGTAAATCTCATATAGCTGATTATCTGTACTTATTTCTAATTCTCATTAAACGATACATCCATTAGCAGATTCCTTTTAATTAGCCTGACCTTCTTTGAGATTATGGCTGTTTGCCATCTGAATGGCTGATGAAGTCTTTTAATAAATCCTAATATGGTCTAGCACTTATGATGTATTGTTACCTAATGTTTAAATGAGGATTTAACTTTGAGATTTATATTAATTTATGCTGATATATACTTTTATTTTTATATATTATTTATATCCAGATGAAGACCAAAGTTTAAAATATAGTATGAATTCTGGTAAAAAAAAAAAAAAAACTAACAGTTAAGTATATTAATGAAAGAAATCACTGAGGCCCCACCCACACTAATGCTGAGAGGACAATATATACCAATGCTACCAATTCTATTTTGTACATCTATGATTCTATTCATTTTACAACTGCATTTTCCTGTCTGATTTATAACTGGATATAAAAATGTATTCAGTATGTGGGCTCCATGAAAATTAGGGCTTTAAAAATATATTAGAAATATAGAAAGTAGCTCATACTGGATATTGTACTTTTGAAAACAATAAGGATAACTTAACAATACATGTAATACGCTGTTATTTAGTTCTTTTCCTTCTGTGATAGCATTGTTACTAGACACAGCCTCTGCAATAAGAAACATACCTTCACAAAGTAAATGAACACACTCACCCAATTTAGTAATTGTCACACTAAACCAAGAATAGCCATGCCCAATATTTGTCCATAGTTGATCATCTAGCAATAAACTCTAACAAAGCAAATAAAGAATCTGGCCACAATGTTTTAGCATGCACATACCTGTCCAAAAACTTCTTCATTTACAGTAAAGGTGAGGTCTAGGATATCATGTATGTCATTGTCTTTCATCCACTGAAGGCTCTGGTGGAACTCCTCATCAAGGTATTCTAGATCACTCAAATCACACAGACTAATATGTCAAAGAGGAAAATGAAAAATTATAAAATGTTATTAGTAAACATTGACAGACATTAGGAAAAAAGATGAATTGAGCAGCAGTGATTCCTAGATTTCTGTTTATTTAGAGTCTAAAACAGAGCTAGTGAGAAAAATTTAAGAAACTTTGTAAAGGTGATAGAGGTTAGAGATGGTCAAGATTGTAAAAATGTTCTATTTCAATGCTCTTATGTTATGGAGGAAGAAACTGAGACTCAAGAGGGATTTAGTGAAGTACTCTTACCCAGAGATACTTAACAGCAAAATTCTGACTAAAATTCAGCTCCCCTATCACCCATCCAGAACTGTTACCACAAACCATACAACCTGACAATATTGATCTCTCAATATAGAGAGACTAAGAACTGGATTATATCCACCTAGAAGTCAATGAGTTTGAAATGTGGAAAGTGTACTAATAGTAGCAAAACTATTAGGGCATATAGGAAGCTAGAATAAAAATCAAATAGGTAATCAAATAGCATTTATTAAGTACCTACAAAGTGCTAGGCCCGGGGATTCTGAAAGTCCCTACCTTCAAACAGTTGATATTCTATGAAGTACAGGGTGAAGGACAACATTTACAGTTGTGGAGGAAGGAAAGATACCAGCAATTGTTGAGATCAGGAAAGGACTTATTTAGGAGGTAAAGCCTGGGCCAAGCCCTGAAGGAAATGGAAGATTTTAAGGGGTAGAAGTAAGAAATGATTGGCTTTTAGCCACTGACATGGGAGATGGAGGGCCAGTTTGAATGAAGTAAAGACTGTTTGAAGGGAATAATAAGCAAGCAATGATTCATATTGCTTCTGAGAATGTCAGTCCATCCTCAAAAAGAAGCTAAAAGGAAAGAAGAAAATACTATGTCTTCAATTCAACAATCAACTATCTTTCAAGGCTACCTTTTCCTATTGGGTATTATAACATTTTTCCAGTTTTTTGTTCGGAAATTCTCTTTCCGAGTGTCAGGGATTTACTTTAAAGATGATAGAGAAGTTAGGTTGGTATAGGGATGAACTAATGGTCAAAGGTGAAGAGGAATATGGGTTGATAGTTTTCTGCTAGGATCTCCTCATGTAATTTCTACTTGTCCCAGAAGCAGAACAAAATACTGCTTACTTGTGCTTGGCTCTGCATTGTACTGCTTATTATAGGACAGAACCAGCTGTTTGCTCCAAAGAAAGATTGCTAGCTGCAGTCTTTCATTTTTATAATAGTACTGAAACTTCCCATGGAAGTTTTATTTGTACCTCCCTCCATAAATCTTAACTTTCCTTTCACAAAGGGAGAGCTTTGAGCAAGCAGAGTATCCCAAAGACATAGAAAGGGCCATGGGAGATGAGAAGTGAGCCAAGAGTAATTTAAAGTTTGCATCAATGTGAAGTATAAAATCCATCTCAAAGGGAAGAGGACTCTGTGAGTCATAAAGACTAACCCACAACTATTCTATTAATAATCTGAATTAATGCCATAAGCATTCCAAAGCTGCATTTGAAGTACAATTGTTTTGAAGAAACATGTGTTACCAAGTATGAGAAAGATAAAATGGTTCAGAAGATAGCAAAACTAAGATTTTGTATGCAATCCAGAAATAAAGGGGGAGAAGAAGAGAATATAGTCGGACAAATAAACAAAACTTCAAAACTTATTTAGTTTCAGAAAATTTGTGCAGCTATAAAAACAAGGGCACAATGAAGATTGTTAGCAGATAGGGAAACACTGACTTGGACAACAGGAATTTTCCATTAAAAAAAAAAAAAAGGAAATACTGTATTTTTTTCCATGCTGATTAAAAGACCAATCAAAACACTTTTACTCACATTCTGAGGAGCGCCTTATAAAATGGTCGTGTGAAGAAGGCATCTAACAAATACTGGTGTATCAGTGCAAGGCCAAGGATTCGACCACTAAACCTGAACCTGAACAAGAAAAATAGGAAGCAGATCACATGACCTGGGTTAGTGAATTATTAAGTGGTTCTACATGATCACAAGGAGTTCATATATTAGACTAACCAGGCCTACATTAGGCTAATAATTCACACATCGATCACCAAGTCAAATTTGTTTGATTTAATTATCTTTGCTATTTGAGTAGCAAGGTGGCTCAGTGAAAGGAATGCTGGGTCTAGAGTTAGGAAGACCTGAGTTCAAATCCAGCTTTAGACACTTACTAGCTTGTATGGGTTACCAACCCCTTTTTGCTTTCAGTTTCTACATCTGTAAAATAGGCATAATAAAGACATGTACTTCCTAGGGTTGTTGGTGAGGACCAAATAATGATTTTAAAATGCTTAGCACAGTGTTTGCCCATAGCAAACACTTTATAAATAATACCTATTATTGAATAGTCAAAGATTTTGTAGTATAAATAGTATTCCACATTCACCATCTGTTTTGCCAACATAAGTTGCTCTTTGGCATGTGAGAAATCCCTGAGGGCTACCACTTAAGATGTTAAGATGTTACCACTTAAGGTAGCCTATGACAGGGAGAATGGTACTGATTCTGCTTTTAGTTTGTTCAGATTGATGCTACCTTTATTTTGCTTGTATCTACTTAGCACTAATTCATTCTCTGTAAGTCTGGTATACAACTAAATATCCTACTTGGCAGAACTTCCCCTTTTCTTCCTTTCTCTCTCTCTCTCTCTCTCTCTCTCTCTCTCTCTCTCTCTCTCTCTCTCTCTCTCTCTCTCACCCTCCTCTGTAATTATGATGGTTATCCTCTCAATCTTTAGGGCAATGAAAATTTTTGCTTAAGGAAGTTTTTGGGATTTCCCACAGAAAATGCACCTTCTTCTAAATACCTCAAGGCATAATTCATTCTGATTTATTTGGGAAACTTTCTTGAAAATAACTGATATTATACACTTTAACTGACTGAAATGTTCTCTTTATTTTAAGATCAATATTTCAAGATCAATGATGCTTCCAGTAATTGAATCTGATGGCTTCCCAAAGTCAGTCTTTAGAACAGCAGCTGATATGAGACATATTAAGAGTTATAGTTTGTCCATTATTATTTCTTCTACCAGTTATATTCCTCTCACCAAATGTTTAGTAGACACCAGAGATTGCATTGTAAATGGTAACTAAAGTGATGTTAGGGTGATAATTAGACTAACCTCTAAACAATAATTAGACTTTTTTCTCAAGATATTGGCAAAAAAGGGTCATGAATATTCTCTCAGTATATGGCTATATCATATTCTATCCCTTGCACCCAGTATAAAACAAATAAACACTCTCAAAAAGTGATGCCTTGAAAATTTTAATGTCCGTGGATGAAGGGATTTGGAAAAAAAATCTTGAAACTAAATAATTTAATTTTAAAAATAAGTTTAATCTGAAATTATCATAAAAGATTTTTTTTTCTTAAGATTTTATGAAAGCAGTGCTCATTTTAGAAACTATTGATTTACAAATTAGCATTTGTAATGACTAGCCATTCCTATTAGCATTCTTTATTTTTGGTGGCATTGCTGAGAGAGTGCACTCTCACCAACTTTGCGACTTCTCCTCTGGGCCTATAATCCTCTCTCCTTCCCCACATCTTACTCAGCCAGCTGAAGAATTCCTTTTTTTTTTTTTTTTAATTATTTATTTTTAATACGCACTGCTTTAGGAATAACGTTGGGAGAGAAAAATCAGAGCAAAAGGGAAAAACCATGGGAGAGGGAAAAAAAAAATAGAAAAAAGTGAACATAGCATGTGTTGATTTATATTCAGTCTCCATAGTTCTTTTTCTGGATGCAGATGAGATTTTCTATCCAAAGTCTATTGGGAATGTTTTGGACCACTGAGAAGAAACAAGTCTTTCATAGTTGATCAACACACATTCTTGCTATTATTGTGTACAATATATTCCTGGTTCTGTTTGTATTGCTCAGTATTACATCATATAAATCTTTCCAGGTCTTTCCAAAATCAGATTGTTCATCATTTTTTTTTAATAGAGCAACAATATTCCATTCCCCAAATCATGGAAATTTACTCATTTCCCAATTCTTTGATACAACAAAAAGAGTTGCTACAAACATTTTTGTACATGTGGGTCCTTCAGCTGAAGAATTCCTAATGTCTCTGTTTCACCTCGACTTTGTCTGACCATTAGTGTGTAGGCTTGCTGAGAGCTTAACATAAGTTCTGACACAGCAGGCACTTAATAAATGTTTATTGATCATAATTAACTACATCTGTAGATTCGGGACCAGCTCTAATCCTTTGGCTGTCAAACTTCCCCAGATGCTGTCCTCAAGAGTCTTCCCAAGGCTAATTTCCTAAGGTACTCCCTGCTCTTCTCAAGGCGGAGGAAGCACAGAAGAACTCAACATTATCATTTGTAGTTGTTTTTTTTTTTTTTTTTTTTAATCAGATCTGTGATTTCATTTGTGTGATGAACTTCTAGTGAGAAATCTTCCCTGCCAATGCAGGTTCTTACTCTGCAACATACAATCTTGTAGAATTACAACAAAAAACAAAACCAGAGACAATAAATATCAGAATTGGTAGGTGGCAGAAATGGCCTTGAACCTAGGCCTCTTGACTCTCAGGCTAACTCTATTCTCCAAGCCATGTTTTTGCACTTTCAGTTTTTGTACTACATCAACTAAATGGCTTAAATAATCTTTTGTAGGCTAGCCCGGGAAACTTGTCATAATTCATAAAATGTTTTTTTCATAGATAATGTGTTCTATGTTTCAAGCAGCCTAATTAAAAATTGACCTATAAAAATAATAATTCAATATGTTGAGGATATCTATGTATTTAAACTCAACCATAAAAGAATCAGATTCCTAAGCAAAATTATGGTTTTAATCAATAATTAAAGTGGATATCTATCTGAACAAAATTAGAGCATATGGAGGAAAGCACAATTTCTCAAACCCCACAAACTTACCATTCATGGTGATTGTCTACAAAAGCAGACATGGGACTTATTTGTACTGTATATGTATCATTGGCTGAATATTCAAATAAGCCATAATATGGATTAAAGAGTTCTCTGGATACCAGGAAGAAAAACTCTCTTGAAGGTCCACTGTAATCCAGCCTATAAAAACAAACAAAAAGTTAGTGTTTTTTCCCACCCAGTGCTAAATGTAGCAAATATAGTTTACATAATTCATCATCACCAAGACATGCTTATTAATTATCTATTAAGGAACACAAAGGTAGTTGAGTCACTCTATCAAGAACTACAGATGCCTCATGAAACAGCTGCACTTCCAATTCTCAAATGCTGAACTCAAAACAATGCTGCAGATAGATGTAAAATATATAGAAAACATAAAGAAATGTTAAATACACAAGAGAAACAACACATTAATGATGTCATTCATATTATGTTCAGAAACTCTTAAATAACAAAATGTATTATTCAAGAAGGCGGTATGGCTAGAAAGGAGCACTGACCCAGGTGGGGAATGAGCATTAAAGACAATAGATCACCTTGATGCTACCTTGGTGTCCCTCAAGAAATTAAGAGAATTAGAAGAGGACTTCAAAGCATATTAGGGAAGTGTTTTCTATGTAGGGCTCATGGCTTCTCCCAGGCTGAGATGATATGGCAGGATTGTGATCCATGTATGCAAAGTGAGTACACACATTAATGAAATTAAAGAACTGAAAGTAATAAAGTAAATGATTTGGAATTGTGAAAAGGAGAGATTTTCAGTCTCTTTTCAATTATTCAGGAAGGCCATCATGGAGCCCTTATATTCTAGGACCGTAGACTTTGAGTTTGAAGATGATCCAGTACAAAATCCTTATTTTATAGACAAGAAAATGGAGGCCTGAAAGGGAGTAACTCGCCCAATGGCATAAAGATAACAAGAGGAACAAAATAAAAATATAAATTCAAGGGTGATTTCTATTATACCAGGCCTGATTTCAGAAACTTCTCATCCACTGTGGAATGAAGAGCTTCTTTCACCTTTACTCATTGGCGAAGGAAGAGAGAGAGAGAGAGAGCTTGACAAATGGCCAAATGGGAATTTCAGAGACAAAGGATATCCGAGATGATCAAAGAAGAACTGGAATGTTTGGATTCAAATGATCAAGGTTTAAAGCAAATTAGAGGAGACAAGGTTAGAGATAGCCTGGGGATTAGAAAAAGACACAGAAGATGAGAAGTGCTAGGCTGTTGCCTAATAAAGTGTTTTTGAAGTGGAGGATGAAGATCTCAAACTTGATCCATAACACTCTATTAGAACAACTATGTGTGAGGAAAGCAGTGTCACAATGGAATGTGGAGAAGAAGATTTTGGTAGGCTTAGGGTGATACTGCTGACTTCAAAGGGATGAGTGAAGAGATTGTAATGGTCTGGATGAAACAACTAGAGTTTGCTGTGGCTGAAGTTACCAGACTGGAGAAGAAAAAAGAGGATGCAGATCTATTAATACTATTCATGAGGTAGGCACCAAGTAACAAAACAACCTCACTGAGAAATTCACTGTGGCACAACTGGGAAGGAGAAAGGCCTGTGGTGGGAAGATGAGCAGAAAAAGTCATTCACTTCCTTCATTTTATTTATTATGAAGCTCAATCTCTTGGGTTACATTACTTCAAGAAAATGAAAAAGAATTCAGAAAAGCATCAGATAAAGAGACAAAAAATCCAATCATATGTACTCGTATGTCTAATGTAGTTTCTTGATTAAATCTCTCTGTATGGTATTGCTTTAGAGACTATATGAACAGACATGGTCTCTGCTTTCAAAGATCTTGAGACACCACATACAGAATATAGAGAGCTGAACATGAAGCAAATGCATAAATGCTATACACATTTATGCAGTATTGTTTTTGTACAAAGGAGGTTAACGTGTAAAATGAAACCATTTTTTCCTGCTTAAAATTTAGCTGTCATATTATTTCTGAAACATCAGCAGAGCTCATTGTCCTTTGACTTTATTCTGGTAGCATTTTCACAGAAATTTCTGTTGCTTTCTGAAGAAAAAAAATGAACATCATTTGCATTTTTATTAGGAGTCTTATAGAGTATCATGCAGAGTAAGTAGGTAGGTGCTCAAAAAATGTTGGCTGAACAAATCAATGAAGGAATGAGTGGGACTGCAATTTTCCTTCAGGACCTATACGAGCTCAGCAGCATGAGATGTTTTTGCTACTCACCACTGCCCCAAGAAAAAGAAAACAAACAACATTTTGCAGAAATCTCATAACTGGAATATGCCTTAAAAGCTTAGTTCTTTGTAACATTCAAATAAACTCTTTAAAATGTTGAAAACTGGCTTCTTTGTTTTGGTCTCTTTACTGTGGTCAGAGTATAAATCAAATGGGGCAAAATAAAAAAGAACAGATTTTTCCCCCCCAGAGAGAACCAACTTAACCATCAATAACAGTTCAACCAAGACAAACTATCCTTTTTTTCTGAGGCAAATTTTCATCTACCCATTCTTTAATTCTGGAATTAGTCACAGATTCCCACTGAGGTCAACACTTATTTTGTAAGCAAGTGGTACTTAGTTGTGTTTGTCATCCTAAATATTGACAAAACTTGAGGTAGTTTGAAGAGCAAGATGACTACTCCAACATATTTAACTGAACAAACATGTCAGAGCAGCACTCCATCTAGGCTATTTCTATCCTTTCTCAACAGCATCTTTTATACAAAGAGTTAATATGACTCATATCAGATGGATCATTTGTTGCGTTCCTGTTCTGCCAGTCGGGTTGGTTCCACAGCTAAATCCTTGGCATCGAAATTCAGAAGCTCATTACAGCAGGCATGTAGCCACACAACAGCTGCAACGAAGAACATCCAAATGCAGATGTCCTATGGTAGCAGTGTGGTTTAAGTTCTGGGAAGTGTTATTCAGGCATCTGACTAACATCACTGTAGTACTATGCTGTTTGACATACCACACAAAATGTGGGGGCTCTGGTATGGCTTGATGAGTTTTTCCCCCCAACTAAGAATCACTGAAAATGGAACATCCAAGTGATAAATGCAAAGGAAATGATGTAACAACAACAAAAAAAAATTCTGAAAATCATTTCCTGGATATTGGCTTTGAGATAGAAAAATTGTTCTTTAACTGTTTTATGTCAGTTTGGAGGCACACTGCTATTGAGTTCACCCTGTCACAGTTATATACGCATGATACTAATTACTGAATTATCTAAAAAGACCTAGCAGGTTACTGAAGCATAATGTTAGTTCACCAAATCAGAGCTGAGATCACAGAAACCTTCTCTTTCCTCAGCAGGGTTTGACTTATTTAGGCATCTGGTGGAGAGATACCTTTAGCCAAGGTAAATGTTGAAGAATACAGTAAGTCAGCTTGTCATTACTTGGTTTAAAGCCAATATTACTAAGAAGGAATCACAGTTCATAGTCTTTTGCTTAGGAGGGGCTGTGCAGGACAATGGAACAAAGGCAGACCCCTCCATGAGAAGAGAAAAGTTTGAATTTTGTCTCAGTTTCCTTATTTGGAAAGTGGAGATAAAAGCGTCTGTAATGCTTATTTCTTTGGAAAGCTATGATCATAAATAAGATCTCAAGATCCCAGACCTAGAATAGTAAGGAGCCATAGAGCCAAATTAAGCCCACAAGCATTTATTAATCACTTACTAGACTTTGTGTAAAATATTGGAGTCATCTTAGTTTACCCTCTTACTTTACAAATGAGGAAACTAAGGGATGTTACAAGAATTAAATTTTATAATGCATGCGAAACATTTAACAAACTTTACAGTGTGATTTAAATATCAGCTATTATCATGAGGTGATAGCTGATAGAAATATGGCAGAAGGGAACTTAGAGATAATTGAGTACATCTCCTCAGGACCCTGAAGTCCAGAGTAAGAGGTGTCTTGGTGAGGATGATACAGGTGCTAACTATCCAAGACAGGATTTGAACCCAGGTTTGAGGAAAATCTAAGGAAAACTTCAAGTCTAGTGCCTTCTTCATCTAACCATGTTGCCCCCATTATTATTATGAATAATGATAACATAATAAATGATTTATATAGAATATGCAATGTGGTTTAGTAATAACTATGATTTATAAAGTATTTAAAAGTTAGTACTGTACTTTGCAAATATTCCCTTATTTTATCCTCATAAAATCCTCAAGAATAGATGCAGATATTATGCCCAATTTACAGATGAGGAAATTGAGGCAGACTGGGGTTAAATTACTTGCTCACCAGGATCACATTGCTAGTAAATGTCTGAGATTAGATTCAGGTCTTTTTGACTTGAGATGGAGCTCTGACTCTAGCTATGGACTATTGTCAACCTTTATGAATCTCAGTTTTCTCGTCTTTAAACTGAGGCGAATAGCATTTAACACTAGTATTACCCTGGGTTCTTCTGATGATAGTAGTACTTTGTAAACTACACAGGGCCATATACGTATGAGCTATTAGTATCAATAAAAACTAGAAATACTAATTTCCCAAAGGCAGTCTGGGCTTAACATGAAGGATTACATTTCATTCTGTAAATGTTATTAGTTCAGTTTCTCTTCCTCTTTAGATGCATCCTTTTACCCATCTTGTGGGGAGCCTAACAAAATGAAATGTGGCCTGGAATCCGACTGCTCTGAAACCCCCAAACTAAAATTATTTGCACCCATCCCCTCCCTGTTTGAAACATGGCTTTGCAAGCTGAGTGACTGACATCATTTGATTATACATGACTAATAATGAACTCATTCTTCATCTAAAAGAAAGGCACCTTTTTTTACAGGGTTGGCCATAATAGGGAAAAGGGGGAGGTGAAAAGAGATGATCTTTTTCCAGACTATTACACCTTTGTTGCTAAAGGGTTCTAAGAAGGAAAAGGGCTCATCCAGAGTGTAGCACAAGACCACAAGCTACCTTCTCTGCCTTTCCACGCAAACACATCCCTGACTCTTTAGGGCATAATATGCAATCTTTAGTTCCAAAAAAAATAATATGTTGGAAGAACATGTGGCACTTCACTGTTTATGAGCGCAAAGCAATTGCTAGTACGCTTGTGGGAGCTTGAGACAAGGCAAGCATAATGCACATTTTCCCACCATGTTCTGTCAAGATGACTTAGTTACGGGCCACTGCACAATTCCAGTTCCCTTTTTGCTCCCTGGCAAAGACAGCCAACCTGTTAAGTTGAATAGGATTTTAGTGGCATGAATAAAACTTCCAACTATGACCAACTCAGATGACTACTTATCCTTTTGCAATAAATCAAGCAACAGAGTTAAAAGGAAATTGTTCAGCTAACTAGGCTGCTATAAATGGCTTTAAGATCATTCAACCTCACCCTTTCATTTTTACAGATAAGGAAACAGAGAGGAGTCGGATGCCTTGTGCAGGACCACAGAGCTGGTATGTGAAGGAAAATTAAACTCAAGTTATACAGACTCCGAGTTCAAGCTTCAACATTACTCAAGAGGTAAGCAGCAGATGCAAATTCACTGAAAAACAGTCTTCTGTAGGCAGATGTAGTGATTCCAGAGTCAGAGTGATGATACTGATACAACTGAAAAATTCTTGGTGGTTCTGGAAGCATTTTTTTTTAATTTAGGCATCTGTGACACTCCAAGAATTCACATGATCTCAACTTAAATATCTCCTGGAGCCACTCTGCAAAGGGCAGATTACACATTTTTTTTATCATTTATCTTGCTGCAATCTTCCTTTGATTATGATCTATCATAAGTAGGAATTACAGTATCCCTTATACTTCAGCTTCAAGGACAGCTTGCTCTCTCTCAGCAAACTTTTTGTTCTTTCTATACTTGCTAGTCTACTAAAAATAAGATCCTAAAGGTTCATAGGAGCATAGCTTTAGAGCTGGAAGAAATTGAAGATAATCTTCTATCTCCCAGGATTGTTTTAAGGATATAATATTTGAAAAGACCTTTGCAAACCTTAAAATGCTATATAGGTGCTATAAGTTGTTATCTTAGTCACTGCCATTGTAGTCATACTCATAGTAGTAATTAAAGAACATCAAGTACATGCTTCTTATTTTACAAATGAGGCAACTGAGGCACAGAGCAGTTAAGTAACTTAATCACAGGGATACAGCTAGTGTTTATAGAATTTGAACTCGTCTCCCTTTATTTGCATATCAGTTCGAATTTATTTATTAATCAGAGTAATTAATATCAGTAAGAATATGGAAGGAATATTTCCAGCAGATAACTGGGGTCAGTCCTAATTTTAACTAAGTGGCAGCTACAATGGATAGATTTTGGGCCTGGAGTCAGGAAGATTTGAGTTCAAATCCAGCCTCAGAAAATTACTAGCTATGCAATGCTGGGTAAGTTCTTTAACCCCATTTGCCTCTGTTACTTTATCTGTAAAATGATCTGGTAAACTATTTCATTATCCTTGCCAAGAAAATTTCAAACAGGATCATGAAGAGTCAGATATGACTGAAACAAGTGAACAACTAAAACATTTTAATTAAAATTTAACAATATTAAAATCAGTCAAGGGGAAGGTGGTGAGGAGGTACCTAAAGGCAAGGAGGGGAAAAAAAGAGAAAATGTAACTTTTATAGACAGAGACTATAATTCTGGGAGTTCTAGGAAGTGAAATCTATTTTAAATTTGCATATTCTATTTATCATTGGAGAGCTACCACTTCAATGCAAGGTAGTGGCAAAATTATTTAAGGTAAAGTTATGGAAAACAGCTGAATCTAATCAAATGTATACAGAAGAAATAGGTCTAGGAGGGGATAATTTAAAGGTATGATGGAATAATTTTCAAGATACCTCAAAGAGGGGAAGATTCCAAAAGAATGAGAACTGTTGAAAGTAGTACTTCTACTTAAGGAGGGGAAAGACAAATGAGAAGAAGACATCAGCAATCACCAATCATCATGAGCTCATAAGATCATGAATCTAGAACTAGAGAAGAGTCCCAAAGGTCACCTTCCCCAACTCTCTTCTTTTACACAAGAGGAAAATGAGTTACAGAAATGTTCAGTCACTTGACTGAGATTTGATCTCTGATCGCAGGATTCTAATCCCATGCTCTCTATTTTTTCATCTCTAAAGACTCTTTATGAAAATGATTTGTTCCTAAATGCCTTGGGTTTCTTTAATGAAAACTTGAAGAAGTAACTGGCTGACTTTTGTATATGACTTTTACAGTAGAACACCTCTTCACAGTCATTCAGTTGATCAAAAAGTTTTAATAATATAAGCTTAATGCTTTTCTCAGACAAGGTGTTTCCCATATGTATGTAAAAATGTCCTGTGGCAGATGCAACCATAGAGAAGTCAATTAATAAATGCTTGTGGATTGATTGTTATTAACACTGAGCTAGGCACAAAACAAAGAGATATACTTACCTCACATAGCAACTGCCCTACTTTAGGATCTCTACACTTCTTAAACTAGACATAGCAATAGCCTCTTCATAGGTCTTCCTTCATTCAGATTCTCTCCTATCTAATCTATCTTTTTCACAGCTGCCAAAATGATATTCTCAAAGAATAGGTCTGACCATGTCATTCACTATGCTCCAGAAGTTTTATTGGCCATTAAAATTCTCTGTTCGCCATTTAAAACCTTCCTGATCTGATCTGGCTTTAACCTATTATATTATAAGGCCCAGACAAAGTAGTTTAGTTATATTATTGTCCCCAGTGCATGCTTATCTACCTCCCACTTTCATGCCTTTACAAAGGCTGTCCTCAGAACCTACAATGTTCTTCCTCTCTGGCTTTGGGTCTTCTAACTTGTAAGTCTCTTCAAGGCTCAGCTAAAGTATCACCTTTAAGAGTGATTGCTCTAGTTTTTAGTGCCTTCTCCCCAGTATTTTTAATTGTTTATATGCTAAATTTCCTTATCTTATGTAAAATTGCTTATTGAAGTAATTGAATTTACTTATCTGACTATATACAGTATTTTCCCAGAAGAATAAAGAACCTTTAAAGCAATCACTGTCTGCTATTATAAGTCTACCCCAACCCCACTTCCTTTGTAAATTGTGTCTGAGCAGCAAAATCTTTAATAAATGCTTCTTTGTTGCTTGATTGCTCTAAAATGTTCAATATCTCCTACAAAGCCCAAACTGAAGAATAACTTGCTTTCCAAATGTTCCATTCCCACAAGCCAAATAATGCCCCAGGCATGCCTCAGTGACATGATTAGTCTTTTAGGGATAACATTTCATCCATCTTAATTAATTAATCAATTTTTGTGGAGGCAATGGGGATTAAGTGACACAGGGCCACACAGCTGGGAAGTGTTAAGTGTCTGAGGTCAAATTTGAACTCGGGTTCTCTTGACTGCAGGGCTGGTGTTCTATAGCTGCCCCCATCCATCTTAATTTGAAAAACAAAACCAAAGTATATGAAAAATGTTTATTTTCTAGATCAGTGGATCAGATTCAAATAGAAATAGATCTCTAGCTGCCAAGTTGACTTAGAAAAATTACTTATATTATATTGTAATTTTATTTATTTATGTCAAATATTTTCCAATTATATTTTAATTTGGTTTGGGCTACAGAGGGAGGAAGGAGGGAGAATTGTCATTTAGTGATGTACTCTAATGGTCTGGATTATACCAAGCAACAAAATTGACAATGTACTGAGTGTGCCCATCAGCAAATTTATATATGTGCCTGCATATACATATTTATACATGCATATATATACATAGATCATGATGTTGCAGATAAACAAAGTGCTGACTACAGGATAATAAGATTAGGCTATGAGGTGCATTTGAGAAATATACATTTTGAAGGATTAAATCCAAACAAGTTGCTGACATAAAAGCCTCTCATATTAATTAATTTTCTTGGTGATGCCATATAGTACAAGATGTCTCCTATATCAAAAGAATACACTTAAGTCCCTTTGGCACAAAGAAAATTTATACAAAGTCTTACATGAGAATCAGAGAGCATGAGAAAGTATAGAAGAATCATTCTTGTTCTGTGTCAATGGAGGCAATAGCAAAGAACAACCGTAAAGTAGAGGGATTGATTCTTAGTTTTGAAGTTTAAACTGCAGTTTTGGGACACCAAAAATTGGATGCAGAAAACTTTTCTCAATTCTTTTATAAAATTATGATAAATTTTTATCACAAACTGGAACTGCAAGAAATTCAATCTTTTCATCATTATAGCTACACAATAGAACAAAATGATATACATATTTAAAGCTTTCAAATCATTAAAAGGAAACATTTCTAAAGGGCAACAGTATAGCTAAAGATAGCAAGTGGTAAAGACTTGTTTTTTTTTTACTTCAGTAAAAATATTTAAATAAACATGGATTCCCAGTATAAACCAGAGTGAAAGACTAATAATCTTTATTAATTATTTAATGTATTTGGGGAAATAGAAATAAATGCTTTTTTTTTTTTTTTAGTTGTTCCTATTTTCCTTCTTAGGACCTGTTGTTCTTTCAAAATTTATTTGTTCCTCAATTTTACTTCTCTTTAAGACCAAGATTTTGTATGTATCTAAGAAAGAGACTCCAGAATAATACTAGAGTGATATCAACAGGATCTCCTTCCATATGCAGCTGCTTAGGGGTGAGGTCATGAAATCAGCTGGTCTTACTCATATAAGTTTGTATTGCTACTGGATAAGCCAAAGTAGGCCCTGGGAACTGCTCACTGTGGATGGGATAGTCAAAGCCTCTACAAACTCTCCTGTTTCTTGTGTTTCCTGTAGGTCAACCACAGCTGTATTTCTAGAAAAAGAGAGGGACTGGGAAGTGAAAAAGGAAAAATTATCCAAGGTGATCAAAGAAAAGGGTGCCAGACCTATTTATTCTATCACTGCTGGTAGAGATGGAGGCTACATGTTCAGTTTATGGGAAAGCTGGCTTAGGATAATCCAATATTACAATAATCTGTTCTCTTCAAAGCTGGAGCACTGGAAGGAACTTTAGAGATCATCACATACATTACTTACATTTTATGAATAAGGAAACTGAGACCCATAGGTGTAAAGTGACTTGCTTAGGATCACACAGCTAGTAAGTGTTCCAGATAGGATTTGGTCCCAGGGTCTTTGGGTCCAAATCCAGTTCTCCTTCCATGCTATCTCTCACCTATGGCTTGCTAAGACTTGAGCCACAGCTTCATGTTTAATACTCATTATGGCATAATAATGTTCCATAGTAGGTGAAATTGTGTAGGAAGGAAATTGGGGTGTCAGGTGAGGGAATTTATTCTCCCCTCACTGGCTGAGGCAGAACATATTTCACATCCTGTGCATAGCTGTATTAAAGCCAAATATATTTCTTCATTTATCACTGGCACACCTGTGCCTCCTAGCCATTTTAATGAACCCTGGGTGACACTCTGGGAGTCCTGATCATTAAAACCATGAGACTCAAATCATTTAGTTTCTGTGTTAATAATTTCACATTTTTACAGTGTTGGCTGCCTTATAAAAGGTACATTCAGTCCAACTGCAGAAAGAAGAGACTACAATGATATAATATGAAAAAAAAAAAACAGTAAGAATCAGTCATTAACTGGAATGATAAAGGAGATCTAAGGATAAGAAAACAATCCCCATGGATCATTGCCCTAGGAGACAACCAAAGGTAAAGAAACCTTATCTTACAGTGACCTGTCTAGCACCTGAGGAACAGAACAGGCAGATTTCCCTAAACTTGGCTGAGAGGTCTGCCTTCAAAACCAACCATGCAAATGAACAAGGGGTGATAGAAGATGCTCTGAGATTTTTCACCACGCCTCCAACTCAAGGCTGGGATCACTAAATTCTTCCTCACCCCTGAAAAATCAAATGCAAGACTGAAACTGAGGAGACTAGGAAAGAACAGCAATGGGAAATGGCGGCTTCCAAAATGAGAATTTGACAACTGTTGTGTCTGTGTTGCTGCAAGAGTCTTCAACAGTGTGGGAGTGTTGGACACCTTTATTGCCTAATCCTTATCTGTAGCTGTTTACTCAGTGAAGAGTCATAAAGGTTTGATACATCTGTTTATGTCAGGTGGATATTTTGCATGATTTCCTTCCTCTCCCAAGGAAACAGAGAAACTGGAGGTGGAGTTAATTAGGGAGAGGGGCCCAAGAAACATTGCTCACAAGGACCTCTTAGTAAAATAATAGGATTTCAACCAGTAAAAGCAAAATTAGCCTTGTCTAGACTATGTAATGCTTTTTCCTCAATGTACATGATTAAAGAGCAAATTCAATCAAATATAAATTCTTCCCTCCCTCAATCCCTACCTTGCCCCTCAAAAAAAGGGGAGCCAAAAATCTCTCAGAAATTGTTTTTAGTTGAACATTCAGAATCTTTTCAATGTCAAATAATTTTTAAATAACTGAGGAAGCCAAGAAAAATAGAAGAAAGAGAAAGGAAAAGAAATCCAGAGCGATAGAAGAGAGAAAGAAAGGAAGAAAGACATCATGTTTAAAGGTTTAAGCTTACATAAATGGTATTTCCTGCCAGAATGCTTTCCTGTTTCAGGCAACCACAACATGGTGGTGAAACATCCGGGCACAGCTGCATAACAGGCAACTTGTGCTCTTCAGGCCACTTCTCTGTTCTACTTACCCTTCCTCTCCAACAAAGGTGACATAGAGCTTATTCCTCTGCAAGTCTTTTCTGGAATAGCCCATAATCTGATTAAAAGCATCTTCCAACAAATGATCTCTTCTGATGATTAACCTGTACATAATAATTTTAAAAATACAAAGAGTTTCCATTACTTTTCTTAGAGGGGAAACACACAAGCACATATAATATATATTTATATATGTATATAAAATATAAACAAATATGCTATCTCTATATAATATTACGTGTCTCTACATAAAATCATGCTTTTTAAAAGATTTACTTGATAATTAAAAGCTCCATTTACTTAGCTTATTTGTTGGGAAAGAAATCACCAGCCATTTCTAACACAACAGTGTTCTGTAATTTTTTTAAATAGATGTGAGAATATAAGATGGTAGGCAGAGCATCCTGCCTATGATCTGGAATAATAACTCTAGAGAATCCATTGTGCAAAGTGAAATGATTTTTTTCGCCCAAGAATGAAATGCTTACAAATAAAGCACACAAAACTTTTGTTTAATAAAGGAATTACAACCCCATTAGGTAATGTTGTAGGCTTCACTGTACTTAGGCAAGGGATTTAGTTACCAAGTGCCGAAGGATATTACTTAGACGAGAATGAGAGAAAATATCCCTCCAAAAAAGGTTTATAGTGATTCTTAATTTCTGTTCTAAATTCAAATATCCATATTTTAGCATTCACTAGGAGAAAGGTAAAGTTGAGTTTTATTTAAAGTCTTGAATTAAGAGTAATAATAACAGTAACAACTAACAATTGTAAAATCTCTATTACAGGCCAGGGACTGTGCTGAGTGCTTTACAAGTATTATCTCATCTGATCCTCCCAACAACTTGAGAATTTAGGCATTATTATTCCCATCTTACAACTGAGGAAATTAAGGCAGACAGAGGTTAAGCCACCACAATCAAACTTATTACAAGGACATTGCAGATTGCACTTAAAGCAAATGACAACACGTGGAAGATTACACAAATGACAAAAGGGAAGTAATGGTGTATTATGGTAGAGAGAATGTTGGGCCTAAAGACCATATCTTGCTCTTATTAACAATGTGGCCTTGGGAAAGTCAATTTACTCGAAATTTCAGTTAGTTCAACGCTAACAAAGTACACAGGGCAGGACTCATAGCATCTACCTCCCAGAATTACTATAAGGCTCAAATGAAATAATATATGTAAAAGCACTCCGCAAAATTTAAAGTCCTATACAAATATCCATTTTGGTCATGATGATAATGTGAAGAGAACCCTGACTCTGGAGTCGGAGGAGCACATAGTTCAAATTCTGTCTCAGACTCTTCTTGTTTGAGCTTGCACAAGACTTTTGTGAACATTATTTTCCTGATCTAAAAATGAGGTGATTAGAGTAGACGGCCTCCAGTGTCCCTTCCAGCTTTAAGGGTATGAATGGTTCTATAAATCTCACTACCTGAAGCATGAAGTGGGCAAAGATGATACTCCTCTTTCATATACTTCTTATTACTGATGCAATATTGAGCATGTTTGCATTGAGTTTATTCAATTACCTTTAATTCAGTCATTTATAGGGTCAACTATGTGCATGGAAGGAGTTTTGCTAGACATTCTTGCAAAAGAGCCCTTGTGGGTGGCCCTGGAAGTGGCTGCCAAGGTCAACAGAGTTGCCTGAAGTAATTCTCCTGTTCCTCCCTTTTGGAGTGGTCCCCAACAGGGCTTACAGAGAGTCATGCAAGGATGGGACAATTCCCTGCAGCTGAAGTGCCCACATGTATTAACAGCAGAGCTCTCTGAAGGGATTGGAGAAATGTGGCCCTGGAATGAATTTGGGGGCACATGAAAACTAGGACTTTTTTGAATTATCAGTCATTATCAAGTTAGGTAATGATGAAATGATTATAGTCAGAACTAGAACAAACCTCTGAAGTCATCTAATCCACTCATTTCTCAGAGAAAGAAAAAGGTTCAAGAAGTACTATGGTTTCCCAAGTTCACCCAGATAGATAGTGGTAAATTGTGATTTGAATATAGGTCTTCTGACTATAAATTTAGCATTTTTTCTACTGGATCATGATATTCCAGATGGTAAGATTTGCTTTTGTCTTTGCTCACAAAGTCCTAGAGCCCATATAACCCACTCTCTGCTCTCTGCTCATTTCTTCTGATTCTCCCTATAAACAATGGAGTTTTTACTTGACTGATGGATGAGTGATGGACATAGGGGCAACTTCCAAATCTTTTCTTCTCTCCTTTCTTCACCAGCCTCAGATGCATCTTTTGGCCTCTATGCTTTTGGTTTCAGTTGAGTGTAATAATGTCCTGGCCTGCCTGATACTGACTAATAGCTTGATCATCCAGGAATAGGAGAAACAAGAAGGGGGTTTCTAGCTTTTCTTTTCTTTAAGAATTCAATGCAGAAGAAAATCCATGGCAGCAAAGGAATAAAAGCTGCTGCTTTGTGAAATGCTGAAGCAGTATATTAGAGACAGCTCTGAATTTAGAACCAGAATTTGCAACCTGGACCTGAGTCTTGGTTTTGCCACTTACTAAGATATGTTAACCCTGGGAAAGTTAATTAGTGTTCTGAGTCTCAACTATAAAATAGGGATAATAATATATGGCCTCTTCTTCTTACAGGCTTTTGGTGAGGATCAAATGAGATTATAGATGTGAAAATGCTTTGTAAAGTGTTATATAAATGTGAGAATTATGAATTATATTAGAATTATGGCTTAGCTCTTGCTATCCCATAATTCTAATATAATTCATTTATATTAACTCTTGGTATCTTGTAAGCACCTGGGAAAGAGTATGGGATTGGGGAGAAATGAGACTTCCACCTGTGGCCAAGAGGTCTTCAAATGGGACTGTGGTCCATTAATCTGACCTTGAATTCAAAGTAAAAGCTGCTTTCTATATCATTGTTTCATTTGAATGGCTGGAAATGTCCAACATCAGCAGGAAAATTCCCCTCCTTTGGCATTCTCAACTGATAATAATGATAATTAGCCTCTACCTATACCCTCAAAACTGATTCTTGGCATAATCTTATCATTGTTTTAGTAGCCCCAAATATGAAGGAAGCTGGATAAGCATAAGGAGCAATAATATTTTTTAGTCATTTAGGATATTTAAAGATTTCTTTGTAAACTGTAAGATCATCTATAAACATGAACTATTATTATTTTTTTATTGTGTGGGAAGAAATGAAGATGAAAGTTATTAATGCTCAAGGATGAACATGGGTAATAGTAAAATTTAATTCATGACATGTTGAAAGGCAAGTGGAGCATACATTGTCTGTTGAGAAAAGATGTAATTTTAAAAAGAGAAAAAATTCAGTTCTCTCCCCAACTGTAATTTTTTTTTCTTGCAACACAGTGAGTGGTGGTATGTTAAAGCAAATAAACAAAACTATTTAAGACTTAATGGCACTTATTCTCAGAATTTGGTTGTATTTATATAATTCATTGAATAATGCCAGGACACCAATGGAAGATTAAGGTAATGTCTGATCATATTCATTCAAAGTCATTTTAGTGGTTTCCCAAACACAGGTCATTCTTTAATAATCTACAAATCTGGTTTAACTGATCATTGTGACTTACTTTAACTTCCCTGGCCCTTGCCCATATCCTTTAGTTTCCAACTTCCTGTAGAAGTTTCGTAGTTTGGCTTCAAAATCTCGTTTATAAGGGGCGGGAGCTCGAGCATTGGCACGCTGCGTACCTGTAAAACATAAAGAGAATAAACTGGAGTTGCCCAGTCTTCTTAGGTAACCACCACAGTGAAAAACTCTTCCCAGAAGTCATCATTTTAAAAAGGACTGCTATGGTTTTAAAAACAAAATTATAAAGTAAAGGTGATAGCACAGTTAACATGTCATTTTAATCTCTTTTAAAGTTAAAGGTATAATTAAACTTAACAGAGCTCCCAACTGATGTCTTTTCTACAAAATATGTCATTATGTCAATGTTAGTCAATAATTATCAAGTCCAAATTTTAATAGACAAAACAGTAAGAATGTGTTAATGAAACATGTTCTTTTCTTTAGCTTAAACCAACATGAGCCAGACAAATAACTCAGCTCCAATGGGTCACTGTTCAGTGTGTGGAATCTCTCAGCTTGATGCTGGGATGATATAATGGTAACTTAACAGGGAGTTACAGTATGAAAGAATGTGGGATAACAAGCCAAGAATAATGGATTTTCTTTTCATAATTCTCCCTGAACTACCCCATAAAATCAACTTCTGTCAAACATGCCCCATTACGAAAAGTGAATTCAGACACATAATTCTATAAGAAAAAGCAAAACATTTTATAGGGTAAAACTTAATCCTGACATAAAACCAGGAACTGACATTATTGCCAAGGACACTACTTCTGGGTGGGGAAACAGCATAGGGGTGTTAAATGTCATTCAATAGTAAGTAAGTACTGCTAATGAACAGTATAAGAGGCCCTACCTACTTCCTCTTCATGAGAAGCTTGTTTAGTGTTTCATGGATGACTAGCAAGCTGGGGCACAAAACTGAGAGAGAATGTGGATGTCACACCTAGAGTTTTGAAATATATATGAACATTTCCACTAGAGAAAATAAAATTTCTCACAAAATGAATAAAACAAAAAAGATACATAACTTTCAAATAGACAATAGGAAAGATGGGAGGAAACATATTTAGCAAGCACCTCTAGCAAGTGCGAGGTACTGATAGCTAAGTGGTGCAGTGCACAGAGCACTGGGCCTGAAGTCAGGAAGACTCGAGTTTCTGTTGTGACTTTAGACACTTACTTAAGCTGTGTGACCTTGGGAAACCATTTAAGCTCTTCTTGCCTCAGTTTCCTCCTTTGTAAAATGGGAATAGCACTAGCACTTACTTGCCTGAGTTATTGTGAGGGCCAGATGAGATACTAAATGTAAAGCACTTAACACAGCTTGGTACATAGTAAGTGCTATACAAATGTAATTTGGTTATTATCATTATTTTATTCCTCAATGGTGGCTTTTACACAGAATACATTACAACCAGTCTGAGATTCTTATCAACTTTCTTTTCAACGTTCCAACTCTGTATTGTGGAAGTAGGGGAGTTTTGTGGAAATTTACTGAGGGGAGTGGGAATGGAGATCAATATGGGCTAGAATAGTTGAGTTAAGTTTCATAAAAAAGTTTTCAAAAAAAAGTTTTGGCTTATGCTCATTCTTTGTTGTGAGGAATTACAATATATCATGGGAGAGACTGAAGACTTCAGCATGCCCCTGTGATTGCAAGAGTTATTTCCATACAATTTGTGCACAAGCACATGTGTTTGTATGTGTAAGATTCATACAATTTTCCATACACCTAGGAAAACCTGTGACAGTCAACACACCTTCACTATGTTTCCAGGTGCTATGCTGTGTGCAGAGGATTGTGGTCATTGATCCTTCATTTTCAAAGGTGATATCACAGGGTGATGTCTTATGCACAAATTTGGACTGATGCAAGGCAGATTTGCACAGAATTGTCAATCTCCCTCTCTATTCCCGAGTCATCAAAATTCAGAATAGGTGATGACCCCAGAATGCAGTGGATTCCAAGGCAATCACCTTGGAATATTCTGCTTGAGCCATCTTCAAGGCCATTGCAACAAATTCATCCACTCATTCCACTGGAATAAGTCTTCTCATGCTTGGGGTATACACCTTCCTAACTTAGTGATGGATTTGAAGCCTGTCAATTACCTTCAATTTGATTTAGCCTTTTGGCCAAGATGCTCTTACAGGGGTATGGCTGCTATACATGTCTTAGCTTCTTGGGGCCAGAAAGTTGGGTGAAAGTGGAGACCAAAGGTAGTTAAGCAGCCCTGAAAAGGATCTGGCAAGCCCCCATAACAGAAATGCTAGTCCCTGGACCCCCATATACCTCAAAGGATTCAAAGAAAGGCAAAAACAAAGAGTTTACATCCTAATGGCATACATTTGAGTTATCCAGATAGAGAAAAAGAGCCTTGATTTGGGCCTTGAAGGATTAAGAGAATCTAGACAATTGGAATGAAGGAAAGTAAACTTGGTGGTTGGGGAGGGCCATTGGGAAGAAGCTGTGAGAATTTAAGTAGAAAGGTAGAAATAAACATCCACTTTGCTGTGAGCAGTGAATTTCCTCATGTGAAGAAAGTAGATATTGTATAGCATGGAATAGTGGGGAAATAAGGTTGAATAGGTAGAAACAAGCCAGATTATTCATGGCTCTAGTCTTAAAAGTTAGAGATGCTTTTGGTTTTAAGATGGCAGAAATCAGGAAACCTCTGTGGTCAGATATAACAATACCACCATCACCAACAAAACAAAAACAAAACAAAACTTCATCTAAGGCAAACAATGGTGATATTGGAGGGATAGTAGAGAGGAGGTTCACTTGGGGAGTGTCACAAGGAAAGGGAAACATGTCTTTGTACTGCTTGTGGCTAGCTGCTTCACCAAGGGGGAAAAACAAAATTCTCTGCCATTTTGGGGGGAGGGGAAGGGGATTGAGTGGACAGGAGAGTTTGAAATTGTCAACTATCAGGGGTATGAGCTGGACATCAATAGTACTGATAGTCAAGGTGCACAGTCAGATGAGCAGAGGCTGAATTACAATGCTGCGGCCAGAAGCCAGGGAGAGGGAGGGATGAGAAAGGAAAGGTCTGGGGGATGTGCTCCTAGACAGGTATTAGTAATACCCTTGAAATTATCTAGGCTGAAGCCCCAACTGCTGCATCCTAATTATAATTCTGGTTGTAGCTTGTTGAAGAGGATAAGAGGGGAGAATATAACTATAATAGCAGTGTTTAAGAAATATTAGTATGAGAGTATTATGGATGGGAGAGAATGAAGACATACTAATGACCTAGGAAGTTGTTGCAATGATCCTAGTGTAAAAGGAAGGTCTCAGATTCCCAACCTTAATTAATCTAAGTAACCAGATGCTCTACACACTAATACCTTTGTCCAGTGAAACACCTTTTGATTAAATCAGAAATATCAATCAAAAGTATAAGCTAGGTGCAAACAAGCCCTTATTCACTTTGGGAGGAGTTAAGTGTTTCAAGCCAATGGATGAAGTCAGACAACAAAGTATATTGGAACTGGTTTAAAGAATTAGACAGGATTCTGTCTTTATCACATAAGATAATATTAACACAAGGCAGTTAAGCTTTGAGAGCACTTTGAGGAACTAGACCATTGTGCTTATAATGAAAGATTATTGAAGTGAAGGGGAATGAGACCTAAGAGACTCCCCCACCTTCCTCCTTGAACTCTCTGCAGTTGACCATATCATCAGAAAAACTGGACTAGCAACAACAATGTATATAGTTGGAATTGAGAGAGGTAAATCTCAGTTGAGGTGCCAACATTTTTACCTCTATTTTACAGAAGGAAGCTTAAATCAGTTGCCTAAGGCTACATAGTAAACACTTCTGGAGAGCTTAAGTCATTCTCCAGTTTACTCAGAGAATATCTATGGCAGAATTCAAACCCAGGTTTCTAGCCTCCATATTTGGCTTTCTATTAATTATGCCTTTCTTATGTAATAGGATAGTTGGGAAAAGGAGTCAGTTTCAAGGGAAAGATGGTGAGTTCAGCTTTGGGCTTGCTGAGTGTGCAGTGATGATGGGATATTCAATTGGAAATGTTTGATAATCACTGCGAAATATGAAACTTGAACAGAAACATAGAAATGAGGGGAAGAATCCCACAAGGACAGAGTAAAGCTGTGGGGATATTATAGTCATAGGAGTGGAGGGAAAAGAAGAACCAGCTCACAGTATTAAAGAGAATGAAATGGAATCCCCCAAAATATTAAATAATTGACAAATCTACTATTCTCCTTTTCCCCATCATTTGAGATAGTTAAAGGGAAGTGTGAAATGCCATGATGGATTCCACTATTATTGAGTTCATGAAATGAGTCTAAACTCTACTTTCAAGCTAGGCAAAAGAACACTATTCTGGAGGCTCTTGGGACTGAAACTTTGCAAGATCACAAATACTTTTACAAATGGTTCTTTTATGGAAAAGTTGAAAATCACTCATGCATAATTTCATGGTTAGAAAATGTACCCCTAAATGATTCTGTTGAGGAATGGCAAGTTCTTGTTGCAAGTCAGTGGTAAGTGCCAAGAAATTCCAGGATAGATACAATAATAACTTCTGCTTTGGGAACTAACCATATTCCTCAAAGATTGAACCGATGCAATTGTGATATTACTATGACCATGAAAAAAGAATCAAGAATAAACTCATGAATAGATTAGTTGTATGCTTTTCATTTTGAGAAAGGAAGCAAAAAAGAAAACAAAGAGTGCTCTCTCAATATGTATATATCATATATGTGTATATGTCTTTATACACATGGGTCTGTCTATTTATTTGCAAATAAATATGAGGAAATGTGGTATAATGGAGAGAGACATAAAAAGCTGACTTCAGATCTGGGAAAAACCTGTTTCTTACATATCCTGGCTTGTTGACTATGGGTAAGTCACTCTGGAAAACTCTAAAACTGTAAGTTTCAGAAAGATGCCAACTTGAACTGGTGTGTAGGGGGCTGAATGCTCATTCATTAATTTCCTTTGGAAATCACAAATCTAGCCTTTATCCCTACATTTATGAAATAACCAGCTGAAATATTGATTTGAACCCTATCTCTTTTGTCTATGTAGGAAAGACTCTCTTTCTAGCATTCATTTTGTGTGTGCGAGATAGCACAATAAAATAATATTTCATAATATTCTAATTTGTCTATGTATAGTTATACATTCCCAACCCAGTACAATAAATTCCTTTACATGGAATTCATGACATGAGAAATATTGAAAACATGACAGATATTCTGTGACAAAGCTCTGTGCCAGGTGTTATAGATAAAAAACCAAAATGTGAAATCAGCCCTATCTTCAAAAGTTTATATTCTATTAGGGGAATGAGGAGAACACAAGAGAAAATAACATATATGCAAAAATAATTTGAGAAATGGGGGCAGCTAGGTGGCACAGTGGATATTGTACCAGGCTCAAAATCAAGAAGATCTATCTTCCTAAATTCAAATCAGATATTTACTAGCTATTGTGATCCTGAGCAAATCACTTTATCATGTTTGTCTCAGTTTCCTCATGTGTAAAATGAGCTGGAGAAGGAAATGGCAAATCACTTCAGTATCTTTGCCAAAAACTCCCACCAGAACAGGATCATGAAAAGTTAGACACTGAAACTACTGAGCAACAACAAAACAACAATGAAAATTGAGAAGACAATGTAAGAACTGAGGAATTAAGGCAGATATGGAGGAGGGAACACTCGAGCTGAGGTTTGACTGGAAGCTAGAATGTAGTGTGTATGAGGAAGACTAAGGGGGAGAGACTTGGAGTTGGAATGTGAAGGGCCTTCAGTGCAAACTGAAGATTCATTTTCTTGTCCTAGAAGCAAAAGAGAGCAACTGAATCTTCTTGAATAGAGGAGAGACATGGTAGATCAGTGCTTCAGGAGTATAAATTTAGCACTTTGGTAATTGAATTGGAGAGGAACTAGAAGTAGGGACACCAAGCTATGATAATCGTTAATATTTCTGTAATACTTTTAAGGTTTGCAAAACTATTTTTTATATATTATTTCATTTGATCCTCACAACTTTGCTGTGAGGTAGGTACTATTATTACTATTATTGTTGGTGTTAATTGGGGTTAAATGACTTGCCTGGGATCACACAGCTAGTAAGTGTTTGAGGTCAGATTTAAACTCAGATCCTCCTAATTCTAAAGTGGGTGCTCTGCCCACTGTACCACTGAGCTGTCTTCATAGGTGCTATTATCAAACCAGTTTTACATATTAATAAATTAAGATTGAAATAAATTAGATGACTTTCCCAAGATCACAAAACAGTAAGTGATTTTGAACCTAGGTATTTTTGATGCCAAATCCAACATTTTATCCACTTGGCCATTTGGCTGCAATTATAATAAGCAATGGATGATAGGAATCTCGGCATAGATGATGATTCTGTGCATGGAGAGAAGGAACAGATGTGAGATATGTTGTGGCAACAGAAATGGCGACTAATTGGCCATGAGGAGTGAAGGAGGGAAAGTCAAGAGTTGCAAATCTTTGTGACCTGGACAGTGATAAATGCACTTTACAGAAATAGATAGTTTAAGGAGGACAAGTTTTGGGGGAAGAAGATAAAGATGGTGAATTAAAATTCTGTTTCAGATATTTTCCATTTTGAAATGGCAAGGAGACAACCAGGTGAGGCCATCTAGCAGGTAGTTGGTAATACAGAGATGGACCTTAGGAGATAGAAAAGGACTAGATAAATGGATTTAGGAATAATCTGCATAGTTTCATTTTTCTTATGTCAAAAACTACCAACAGTGGATATCATCTACATAGGAATATTTGAAGAATATGATAGAGACTTCTGAATGCCAGGGAAATAAGGACTTTGCTTCACTCCTAATATGTAGTGCTGTTCCATCCTGGAACTTTCCATGTATTTATCTAAATTGGTTTTGAGACAAGATATTTGCCATAGACTTGGCTGGAAACTCTCTTTCTTCTGGGTCACTCCATGGTCAAATCCTTGGAAGGCTCATGGTGCCACTTGTCTTCAAATCCTTTTATTTAAGAAATGGAAATCCCCTTGCCAATTTAAACATCTTTTGTTGGCACCAAATCTTGCTGAAAGCCAATATAACAATTGAGCAAAACAGTAAAGATGGCCACACCCTGATTATATAGAGTTTAGGCTCTGGGCATTCTCAGCCATCCAAAATACAGGTGAAAATCCGGAAACAAGGCAAAGAAATCTCTGAACTGTGGAAATTGCCCTCAGAATGTCTATGCATAAATGTTCTGGAGTTGGAGATAAATTCAATTCAGTGAACAAAAATTTATTAAGTCCTTACTCTGTGCAAGATGTTATACTAGATGCTGTGGAAAGAAAAAATCCAGACTAGCTCCTATCCTCAAGGGTGAGGAAAGATTAACACAAAAAATGGAAATACAAAATAATTTGAGAGAAGGAAAGCACTATTAGAGGGATCAGAAAAGGCTTCTTAAGATGAGTCTTTAAGGAAACTACAGGGTAAAGGTAAGGAGACAATGCATTCCAAACATTCAGGACAGCATGAAAAAAGGCACTGAGGTGGTAAATGAAAATCTGAGTTCAGATCAGTTTGAGAGAGAGAGGAATATATGTCCAATGAAGGCAATTTTAAATTCTAGAAAGGGAAGCTAAATATCAACCATAAATGCTTCTAAATACTAAGCAAAAGATTTGTATTTTATCCCAGGGCAATTTGATGGAAACCACAGAAATATCTTCAGAGGGGGCCTTGATATGGTCAGATCTGTACTGTAGGAAGATTATTACAGCAATTGTGAACAAAGATTTTAAGCAGGGAAACCATTTAGGAGGCTAATTTAATGGGCCAGGTGAGGGATTACAAGGATCTCTTTGGGATGATAATTGTATGAATGGAGAACAAGAACAGATTGAAAAGATGTTTTGGCAACTGGTTGTATAGAGTAAGTAAGGGAAAGGAGTTGAGATTAACTCTGAGGTAATAAACCTGGATGATGGGAACAGAGGAATTGAGAATGGTGGTATCCTGAAAGGAAATAGGACTTTTGGAAGAGGAGAACATTTAAAGGGAATCTTAGTAATTTCTATTTGGACTTAATTGAGTTTGAGATATTTATGGACATCCACATGGAGATACTTTCTTATTTTTTCTTTTTTTATTTCTCTTGCTACAAAATGTTATTTATATATTTTAAAAATAAAGCACATAGAAACAACATAAGTAGCCACTGACAATGAAGGGAAAGACATTAAAGTTACTACAGTTCAGCATAGCAGTTATTGGTAATTATGATGGTGACTGAATCATCAAGAAAAGATTAAAACATATTTATCTTATTCTGAGAAGGCAGGGAAGTGTGCCCAACCAGGATTTTTATAAAAAATTATTAAAAATTAAAAGGTTCTGACATTTAAATGGGTAATCTTCATTTATCTGAAAGGTGTTCACATAAGAGAACACTTAGCTGATTATTTAAATGGTAATAAAAATAACATGCTGTTACAAATGTTTCTTCAACTGTTATTTCTTATATTTAGAATAATAAATCACAAAAAGTTTTAAACTATCTTTTCCTGTTGGCATAGCTGTAGTTGAGGTTGGCATTAAAATTATCCCACAAAAACAAATGCTCCCATTCCAAGATTTTGATAAATTTTAGGTGAGTACTGACAGCTGAAAAGAGAATGAATCAAATTTTCCATACTACTGTCACCATTTTTGCTTGCAGAAATGCAAATGTACTTGAGATGAGAAGTTTTTTTAAAAAGATTACCATGTCACTAGAGGGAATTTTTAAAAGATCATTAAATTGTATTATATAGTAGTAATCTTTAACAATATTATTTTCATTGCACCCCAAAATGGTAACATTCTAGGCCAGACAAAAAAGTTCGAATTTCTCTGGATCTGTTGGAAATGTTGCTTTCTCAAAAACCCAAGAGCAATTTCAAAAGGAAACTTTAATCTATTAAAAAGCCTCAAAAGAATCTCCATCAAATAGTGTTAGTTGATCCTAATCCTTTAGCATATGAAATCAGTTATAATAATTTCCACTGATATCAAGCAATACATATCAACTTCAAGGGAAGAAAAGACTCCGCCAAAATGTGAATATTATTCTTTCTAAAAATTAAAAGGCACCTAAATGTTTCTATTAATATCACAATATCTGGGCTCAGAAAGTATATTATCCTAAACCTGAGAGTTCTGAATGCATTTCATCCAAACATAAAATTCAGCTATGTAGATATGTTTTTGATATGTGATCCTTGTACAATTTATCCAAGACTAATACTTGATCGATTTTTAGGAACTTTAAAATGAAAGTATCCTAAATAAGAAGCAGCTTAACTTCTAAAACACTAAATAAGAAGGTATCAATGTAAGGACTAAGTATCTTGGTGGTTTCTTATGTTTTTCTTCATTATTATTTTCTTTTAATCTCTGCTTGTGATGACTCTGTATTTCCATTCTTTAATTCTTCCAGATTAAACACTAATGATATTATGATTATTCTGTGGAGGTGAATTATGTTAACTTAAGGTCTCCCTCATCCCACAATTAATTTGTAATCCTAAATGATAAATGGAATATGTGACAATCTTTGAATAACTTATTTAGGGGAAATCTGAGCTGGCATTAGGAAAAAAAAACTTACAGGATTCAAATGAATGATTTCTCAGCTTTATTTGCTTCGTCTATAAATGAGGGAAGAGGGGTTCATTATATGATCTCTGAGATCCTTTTTAGTTCTAAATAGTTATTGGGCTATGGGTTGTAGAAAATAGACATAAGAAACATATCCTTGGTTGACAATACATGCCAAATATCTACTATCACTTTAGGTACCTAGAGCTTTTAGCATCAGAAGTACAAATATTTAGATTTAGTACAAGTTATTAAAGACCATTAGGAATGATGAAATAACCAAAGAGGCAATATAGAATGACAGGGGAATGGGTTTATATAGTATATTTATTAATAGTATTTGTAAGTAAGTCATGTCAGAATCAGGCTTTTGGTATATGATTAAGTAGCTGCAGCCTATTACCAGCCATGATTTGTGCATAAGAAGCAGCATCCAACACATCCGAAAATCTATGATCACAGATCAATAGGTCAGTTAGTAAAAAGAGAAAAGGATAGCTGATAGACAACCTTAATATTACACTGGTACCAAAAGAATGTTAAAGTCTTCCAGCAGATTAGGTAGATATTTGATGAAGAATCTATAGAAGGAGGTAAACAGGAATAACATAGCATGAGAAGGGATAGATAGGTTGTGATCTGTATCAATGGAGATAGTGGCTGTAATATTAATATTATGGATGTGTCAATGTATTTAGGGACCATTTTCTGGCAGTAGAATTATTTCTTTTTCTCCATCAAAATGGTCCCCTGAATGAGAAGAGATTATTTCAGATTCCCCAAATTGATAATGGGTAATTTTCAAGGCACACACGTTCATTTAAATTTAAACAGGTAATTTTCATTGTTGCAGAATACTAAACACAATTCCCACCTCACCCCCGCCTGAGGCTGGGGTTAAGTGACTTGCCCAGGGTCACACAGCTAGGAGGTGTTAAGTGTCTGAGACCAGATTTGAACTCGGGTCCTCCTGAATTCAAGTCTGGTGCTCAATCCACTGCACCAACTAGCTGCCCCCTACTAAACACAATTTATCCAAATAAAAAGAAAATCACTAGAATGGCCATTTCACTATTGGCAATTTATTTCATACTCTGGAATCTTGATATCTCTTTGTCCATAATGAATAATTTTAGAAATAAGTTAATTTTAAAGATTAAAAAAAAACAGGATAACCAAAGAGTTATTCATATGGCACCATTCAAATGTCATCTTCCAAAACTAATCTGTCTTTGATAAAGACAGGTCTTCTAAAGTCAGCACTCACTTCCCAAGTACCACATGAGCTTACCTGGAGAGTTCTGAGGCGAGGATACAGGGGAACTGCGTGGGGACTGGCAATAGCTGGGGTGGAGTAAGGCATGTGGAGGCACATATGACATTATCTCTTCTTCAAATAAACTGGAAGAAAAAACAAAGAGGGGAAATTTACTCCTACCAGAGGTCAAACTTCCTTTCTTTTATAATTTGGAATATGATAATTATTTTCACTCTATCATACTAGGACCACTCTTCTATTTCATAGAACTTAGGTTCTATTCTACTTCCATGGGAGAGGCCTTTCATCTTATTATTATTATTATTATTATTTTGTGAAGGACTCTTCTTTAAAAGGGGTGAACATTTGTTTGTGAGCTTTTTTTTTTAACCAATTACATACAACATTCATACAATCTCTAAAATTAAACTATTTTTACTCTGTATTTTAAATGTTAAAAAGTTGAAACTTACCACACTAGGACTTAATGATTTTGGGGGAAAAAAGGAAATCAAAAGAATAGAAAAATTTCAGTGCCTTTCTGTATTGTTGAGGTTGCAAAGAAATCTAAGACATGATCCCTACCCTCAAAATATTAGGTAAACCTGGAGTCAGGAAGATCTGAGTTCAAATTCAGTTTCAGACAATTACTAGTTATGGTAGTAACTAGTAAAATAGTAAAATAACTAAATTTTTGTTTGTCTCAGTTTCCTTTTCTATAAAATGGGAATAATAATAGCTCCTGTCTCCAAGGGTTGTTTGTAAGATTAAAATGACATAATTTGTATACTGTTTGGTAAATAATAGTGATTTAAGTATTAATTATTATTATTGTTTTCTTTTTATTATTATTATAGATAAGAAATATACTAATTTATTTTCTTGGCTTTCTCTTTTTCCCTATAAATAATTAACTTCTCTATTTTTTTTGTTTCATTCTACTTTACAAATATATAGAAGCACTTAACATTAATGCAGTGAGGATTATTCTTTTCTCTTCAGAATAGTTATGCTTATGAAGTATTTTCCCAAAGATATTAATCAATTCCTCAAGAGAAGCTTGGAATACAGGAATCCTAGATTTTCTTTATTTAAAAATTATAATGATGAAGAATTGAATAGGTTTTTAATATTCACCATTCATCTCAAGACAGATATAGACATGCACAAAATTTTTTACAAGAGTTGTGTTTACAATTTATTTATATATGAATGCAGAAATGTTTCTACAAGCTATTTTTAATTATTTCATTTTAGGAAAATTATGATGTGCATTCTTCCCTGCTCATTGATAAAATCCAATAATTAATCACTTCTAAAGATGAGCACTGAAATTGCTTTAAAAAAACCTATAGGCTCAGACATATGAAATGAATTTTTGAAAGGACTAATGAAATTGAATAAGCTATAATAAAGTCTAAGCATGTAAAACACACAGTGAAGGAAAAAAGATTAATCTTGAAATTGAAGTTTTAACACAAATGATTCCCTTAAGAAATATAACTATGTGGAAACAGGCACTCTCTCTTATTTTATTTGTGGATAAATTATTTGAGCATCAATCAATTCATTGAAACTTCAAAATAGAATAAAAATAAATGCTAAAAAACTAAGGCATAAAGTTAGGAAGGCAGCTTTCCACTTTCCAGTCATTATCATCATGGTACAGTGATTCAACATCCAAGTATGATGAGCTGCATTTTAGAAATTAAGTACCCAATAAAAATCCTTAAGACAAATTGTCAATTTTATCTAGTCTTCTTTTTCCTTTTTAGTTAGGGAATGGTATGTGTAAGTAACTTTTCCTTCCTTTTCTTAAAATGCACATCAGTTTTAAAAAGTATTTTTGTTTTCCATTGGAAAAAATGATAATTTGTTCTTTCATTATGAATGAATTTCAAAAATCACTTGTAAATAATGGAAAAGACGATTATCAACTTTTGTCTTCCTACAAAGTGCAAATAATCTAAACAATGACATGGCTTAAAATATTTAGTATCCTACCCTGAAGCTTATTAAAGTGTAGATGTTGACTGGTATTTTCAGCAGTTTGGCTATGACACATTTTTTCCTGTCTCCAAGAATAAAATTGTTTCATTTAGATTTGAGTGATGCAAACCCAGAGTGTGTTGAGTGAAATCTAGCAGTTGTGTTCCAGCTTGACCATTGTTACATAAATGATTGGGGAGAATGACCAAAATGTAGTAAAATGGGTAGAATTCATATGAATGCACCTAACTTTTCCCCTAACTAAATATCTAACCTACTATGTTACATATTAAAAATCTTCAGTCTGTCTCCCTAAAATATGATCTATCTGAAAAAGTGGCTATTTGGAGAATTATTAGTAAGCCTCTTAAGAACTGATGAAAATACAAATATTCTAAAAACAAAGGAGCTTTGTTGCATAAATCTTCAGTCTTCTATTATAACTTCTTTAAATTTGGATTGAAAGAACTTCCCCTACTAAAGCTGCTGACCATATTTTTAAAGGTATGTACAAAGACCACAGCTTGCCTTCAGAGATAGGGATTTATTTATTTTGGTAGACTGATAGTTTCATTAGTGTAAGAAATTCCTGAATGAAAATTCTCCCCATTATTGCAAATCAGCAACTCATCTTCAATTTATGATCTTACAAAGTTGCCTGGAGCATTGAGGCCATGGTCACATAGCTTATATGTATTAGATGCAACATTTGAATCGTCTTCTTGATTGCAAAGCTCTTTTCATGAAATAAAAATTATTTACAATTTTTAAAAATGCTTAAAATGATATTTGTCAGGCAGTTATTTTACTACTGCAATAAGCATGATTATGTTAAGAGATCTAACTTTACTATCCTCCAAGGCATTTAGTATAGTCTCTGTACTTATTTGACACTAACTTCAAATCTGAGTATCAATGAAAACGTACCTTTCAGAAGCTGCATCTTAAATTAACTTTGGCTCTAACAGCTATAAGAGGCTTAGTTATTTTACCCTCCAGACTATTTGCTGCAATATTAAATTAGATGCCAAGGCACCTGTGTGAAGATTTAAAAATAAATTTAATTACTGCTGGCATTTTTTCATAGATTTCACTTCTTAAGATTTTATCAAGGAGCATACCCACATTGAGAAAAGGATCTATAAACTCTTAAACAGATTTTAACTACTCCATAAAGAATAAAAATATAATTTTGATTTCAGAGATAGCTAGTTTGAGGCAGAGCTACAAGAAAGGGATGAGAATTGCAAAGTCCAATTTAAATTTAATGTCAGGGGGAAAAATTAAAAGCAAAAAAACTAGTCCAACATGTCATGGGTTGCCTAAAGACTTCCAGATTCTTGGAAGCAAGGCTGGACTCTTCCTTCAAGCAGAAACTTGATGATCAATTTTCATAGTGGGAAATTCTCTGATCACTGAACTCTCTTCTAACTTTCAAATTCAATGATTCTGTGAGGAATCAAGCAATCAGTTACCATAATTAATGGGAATGCACTTCTGTCATAAGACTAATATTCAATAGTCCCTTTTAGCTCTTATTTATCTCTACAATAAATTTTACATTTCTTGAATAACATAATAAAATTATCCTCTATTGTTCTATGGTTAGTATTGAACTCCTAAACACTGAATATAACCATTACCCTTTTCTAGACAGATTACAAATGTCGGTGATTATTGATGAGTTATTTCCACTTCTCTTCAACCACAGCAAGTTTTGTCAACAACAATGGAGACAAAAAAGGTTTGACATGTTTAAGAACTTTCAAATTTTGTTCAGCATTACTGACAAAATGATAACTCAAATTCCAAATTTCCACATATAAGCTTTCCAAACCCCAAATATCCACATATAAGTGAATAAGTTGAAATATCAAAGCACATTTTGTGGATATATATGAAAGTACAAGGTGACAATGATGTTAGTTTGCTCTGAAAGGCTAAAATATCCATTTTTTTTCTAGTTCCTTTTCTGAATAAAAAAGTCCATGTCAATGGACTATACTTCCTTCATAGAATTTTGCCTCTTTTATTTTTCCATCCTTTTGTATCTCTTCTAATAATAATAATAATAATAATAATAATAATAATAATACAAATATCATTTCAAAGTGAACATAAATTTAAATCCAGGAAAGGATCTTAGAATTCCTCTAATCTAGCCCCTTCATTTTATGAGTAAAGCAAGATAGATTAAGTGATTGACCTAAGGTAACACAAATAATGACAAATTGGCAATGGCAATGGTAATCAGACACAGGACTCTGATTTCTGATCTATCTGATACAGTGGAATAAAATTATTTTATTTGGAATCAAAAGACCTATCACAAACTCTTGTTCCTGAAATCTGCTATCTGCTTTGGGCCTTAGTTTTCTCATTATCAAAATAAAGAGGTTAGACTGAAATCCCCTCTAATTCTATAAATCTTTCCTCTGTGTAATGCTGACGAAGTACGACTAAATTAATCAAATCTCTTTCACAGCTCTTCCTCATGGAGCCATTTGTCCCCAATTCATATCAGATTACATACTTGAATAACCGGGCAACATATAATCACAGAGTCTATCTACATTAAGAGGTAAGGGTCACAAAGGTTACCTACCTTAGCAACATCACAAGGTCAGCATCACTGGAAAGACGTACCAGTCCAGGTGTCCCCTCTGTCCGGATAAACTGAATCTTCTCCCTAAATCAAGTAAAGAAATAGTTCCAAAAGGTATTTTGTGAGTTAACAAGGCAACGCAAAGAAGAATAATAAGTTAAAAAAAAACCCATAAGATATAAGACAACCCCTCCTTTCTTCCACTTTCCCCATCTCTTATTTTCCAGATATCATTTTTTAATTCAGTCACGCCAATTCCATGTAAGAGTAAGCATATAAAAGAAAGTAAGAGAAGCTTATAATTTAAGACCTGAAATAAAAGGTTTTTCTGTTGCCAACATCTCTGATGGTGGAGCTCCTTCAGGTAGCAGAACCATAAACTAAAGGGAATAAACTTCTTATATCGATAGCATTAATGACACTGATTTCCCAGCAGTATTCAGAAGGTTGCTACTTAGAAAAGGAATCTGTCAAAAGGATACTGTTCTTATTTCTTGAAGATACAAATCTAAGCTACATGTGACATGCTCCTCATACTTTAAATCAGGCATTTTTACACATCTTTCTCTTGTAACAGCATCCTATTCTGATTGTCTATTTCATATATAATTTCCAGTCATTATAGTCAACATCATAAATGTAGTAATAATTATATGGTTCACATTTAAGTAGAGGTTTAAGATATGCCATACATTTTACATGTATTTTCTTGTTTGATCCTCACAATATTCTGTTGATTATCTCTAATTCATCCTGTAGATATTTTATTTGTATATAGTTGTTTTATGTTGTCAAATGCAAATAGAAATGGGGAGCAATAAACTATTAATAAGGATTCTTGCAGGCTGTTTATTGACTTAGAAAACTACACATGTTAATATATTTATTTATTTTATTAATATTAACACACTGAAATCAGGTAGTAACTACATTTTAATTGGATTGTATTGAGAAGTGGTGGGGGCTGCATGCAATCCATGTGTTTGGCTCCATACCATTAGACTATGAATTTCTTGTGAGCAGGGATTGTCTTTTGCAGGACAGTGGTAAAGTACTTGGCACATAGTAGGTAGTTAAATCCTTGAGTGACTAAATAAACTGGTACTATTATTATGTCCATTTTTACGGATGAGGAAATTGAGGCTGAAGGAGGTCAAGTGTCTTCACACGGCAAATACATGTCTGAGGCAAAATCTGAATTCAGGTCTTCCTGACTGCAAGTCCAGTGTTTTATATACTATGCCACACTAAAGTGTCTCACATCCTCTGTATATTATCTCCTTCCCAGGATAATGTTCATTAACTATTACACCATAAATACTTTTCAGATATTTCATGGCTTTCCCTACTGAAAGATTTTCTTTCATATATCTCTTTCTTCATATTTCTTTGGCATTAACTATTTGTTGTTACAAGGACAATCTTTTCCTTTCTTACTTTCAGTTCTATATTTTATATGTCTCTAGATAGTTTTAATGAGAAATTTTCATGATTGTTTTTCCATTTGTTTAATACTCTTTTAGAGTGATAGATTACTAATTTAACTTTGGCTATAGAGGGAATAAAATACTGTAATTCTCCTGAGAGTACTAAAAAATTTTTTTTTCATTTTTTTTTTTGGGGGGGGGGAAGGCTGGGGTTAAGTGACTTGCCCAGGGTCACACAGCTAGGAAGTGTTAGGTGTCTGAGACCAAATTTGAACTCGGGTCCTCCTGAATTCAGGGCTGGTGCTCTATCTACTGCGCCACCTAGCTGCCCCGAGTACTAAAAAAATTAATGTGATTAGAATACAGGATCAAAAGTTGATAGAAACTCTTATCCTACTTGTAATACATTCATTCTATTGTACTTTTGGTAGCAATGAAAGAAACTTCCAATTATATAAATACAAATTAATTTAGATCCATTACACGTTTGAGGACAAAATCCTACTCCAAGTCATTGTGGAAGAGTAGAATTCCTTCCCTCTCCTCCCCCCCCCTTTTTTTTTTCCTGAGGCGATTGGGTTAAGTGACTTGCCCAGGCTCATTCAGCTAGGAAGTCTCAAGCCATATTTGAACTCAGATCTACATGACTTCAGAACTGTTGCTCTATGCACTTCACCATCTAGCTGTCCCGAGAATTCTTGAAGATTATATCAGAAGAGAGCTAGAACTGGAAGGATATCTCATGCTGGAATGGCTTCTAGTATGATCAGAATGACATATTTTATCAGCTATCAAAGAAGTGGTCTCATTAAGTACAGAGAGCCTGATAACTATTAGGTTGGCTATGAGGTAAATTATTTGTCTGTGAAGATACAATAGAAAGAAATAATAAATAATCCACAATCAAATGTGGCTCCTTTCTATAATGATGAAAAGAAGAGACAGAGGACTTTAGACAATCTACAAACATTAATTTGATCTTGCTGCTTTAAATGTAAAATCATTGTTTAATGACAAATGAATCACATTACTGAAGGAAATGAATCATATCCTCATTGACATTCTCACTAGAAACGAAACTATAAGATATAAAAAAGTTGGAACAAAATGGAAGCTCACTAGCACATCAAAATGGCAAATAAAAAGGCTGAAGTCATCTTTTTCACGTACCTCATGGCTACAGGGAGCATTATAACATGTCACATTATATCAATTCTCCTTTCAGGGCTCCTAATTGATTTCTATGTAAGATGAACACAGATAAGGGGTAGTAGCTCATGCACTAAGATGACATGCAGGGAGTAAAGGAGAGAAGAAATTCTATGAAAAGTGTGACAAAATTCTCCAAGTCAGGTCAATATCCTTCTAAGTGTGTGGTGACTATCACAAAAAAGATGGGCACAAGGAAAAATGGCAAAAAAAAAAAAAAAACAAATACACATACATACATTGAAAAATATAATTTAGAATTAATAAATGAAAATGACCAAAGTCTGTAAGTTACTTAGAACCCTCCTACTTATATGTTTTAACACTTTCTTCAAGAAGTGAGTCTGGAAACTAGACAAAGCAAAAAGTGAACACTATCACCAAAAATAAAAATGACAATATCTTATTAGACATGTAACAACTGGCTACAGATGACAGAGCCAAAGCATTGACAGGCTAGAACAAAAAAACAAAAGGAACACCAAAATAGAAGATATTGCAAGCATTTATAACAACTCTGTGGACCTATTTCAATAAGCTATCAATTTTGAAAAATGATAAATGGATAAGACTAAAAGCACTGCATCTCATTATTGCCATTTCATAAAGAATTTTCAACATGTTTCATGAAATATCACATTAAGGAGGGCAAAAGAAACTGCATTGATGAGCAAGCATTTGATTTCCTTGCCAAATGGTGAGACATGGTAGTCAAGGATGTTGAGTAGTTTAGAATATAAATTAATTTGTAAAACAATATAGAAAGGGATGACAGAAGATTTAAGTGCAACATCCTCATAAAACTGGGGAAAAGAACAGAAGAGGAGGCAAGAATCTTGATTGATGTGGGAAACCCAACTAAACAGATCAAGAACAAAAATGGAAACTAAAAGGCAAGATAATGTGAAGATGGTGGGAGAGCAAATAGCTGCCTTCAATGAGGTCTAGAAGAATTATATTTAAGAGTATTTCTATAATAAGTAAATGTGGTTGCTGATCCAATGATCTTTGAAACAACATAGAGAGCAAGAAAAGTACAAAGCACTAGAGAAGAGCACATTTTGTCCTGATTCAAAAAAGAGAAGGAAATAGTGTGGATAGTTTATGTTGGAAAGCACACAAGAAGTAGATTTGAAATGGAAAAGAACTGCTAGTATTCCAACTGTAATTTCTTCTGGTTATTTATGACAGTGAAACAACCACATTTGGACTCTAAAATCTGAACACTTATGTTACATGAAGAAGCAAAAATGGTGCTCAAGAAAAAAATTAGTTAGAAGGGCCTGACCAACTTTACACAGAAGGAATCCGGGCTTGAAATCATAAAATTTTACAGGCATTAAAATATCAATTTTCAAGGTATATCAAAGATGGGAAAATTTATAACATGTGGAAAAGATTGTCAATGATATTGCTTTCTTAAAAGGTAGCCAAGAAGATGAAAGCAAATACCCTTATATTTATCCTTTATGAGATTGGCCTTTATACATATTGATGAAAATAAGAAAAGGGAAAAGGGAAACTGACTTTCACAGATAAGCCTTGACAGTGGATCACATTTTCACATTCCCTAATTGATGGAGAAATATCCAGGTGTAGCTGGGGTAGAGGATAGGGCATAGGGATGGGAGTGGCCAATGGATAGAGTACCAGGCCTGGCATCCTTCCCGAGTTCAATTTTAACCTCAGACTCTTACTAGCTGTAGGATCCTGGGCAAGTCACTTAACCCTGTTTGCCTCAATTTTCTCATCTATAGAATAGCTGGAGAAGGAAACAGCAAACCACTCCTGTATCTTTGCCAAGAAAACCCTAAATGGGGCCATGAAGAAGAGTTGGACATGACTGAAAAAAGACTGAACAACATAGTGGATACAAATGCTATTGTATTAATCACATAGTGATTATCAAAAAAGTTGCTTTAGTATAACAAAATGCAATCTTAAAATTTCCAATATGAAGTTTATTGTTAAGATAATATAAAATTATTTGAACCCGCAATCACAGAAATACTTTTGCTCAATAATCCTCTGACCAATGTATAATATGAACTCCTGGAGAACAGGGGTTATTTCACAAGATCTCATAGGATATTTGGTTTAGTCTTCTTATTTTATAGCTGAGAACATCAAAGTATAGATAGTGAGTTGTCCAAGTTGTTACAGGTATCAGAGCAGAATTTGAACTCAGGTTCTCTGATCATAACAACCTATTCACATTTTTCCTAATGCCATTGTGACTGTTCAATAAATGTTTACTGAATTGAATTAAGCAAGATATAGAACAGAGAATAAATGCTAGCATTGGTAATTGCCACTGTCAAGGAAAATGTCCTGTGCATCAGCCAAATGGAAAAGGGATTCCATAAAGATGCTTCTGTTTCTGGATGGAATTTTACTCACTGCAATGCTCACAATACTGAATCAGCAACTAATGCAGTGACCATTTAATTAATCTGCAATCAAGAAATATGCTTGGAGACTATAAATAGAATTTTCTTCTTTCTTTCCTCTCCCCCTCCGTCTCTCCCTTCCTCCCTCTTTTCCTTCCTTCCTTCCTTCCTTCTTCCCTTCCTTCCTTCTTTTCTCTTTCTTCTTCCCTCCCTCCCTTCCTTTTTCTTCCTTCTCTCCCTTCTTCCTTCCTTCCTTCCTTTCTCTTTCTCTCTTTCTTTCTTTCTTTTCTTTCCTTCCTTCCTTCCTTTCTCTCTCTCTCTTTCTTTCTTTCTTTTCTTTCCTTCCTTCCTTCCTTTCTTCTTTCCTTTTGACATTTCTATAACATTTTATGTTTTGCAAAGTATTTTCTACATGTTAATTAATTTGATTTTCATAATTCCATGATAAGGACCACAGTTATTATACTCATTTTTATAGTCACAGAAGGAACTAAAGCTTAGAGAAATTAAGAAATCTGTCTATAGCTAGCAAGTGCTGGAGGCTGTATTCATACCTGGTTTTCCTGACAGGTTTAGCATAATTTGTACACTACTCTGCTGCCTCCAGAAAAAAACCTAAACCTATGAAGTCTAATCTTCTAGTACTTGCATCTTTGCCTCTAGATCTATATTACAGAGATTTAAAGCCTTCAGTGCAAGAACACTCTGCCAATGCCTAACATAAGACCTTCACCACAATGGTCATTAAGTTTTTTCAATGATTAAAGCAACTAGTGAAAAATGATTATTTCTTCCTCCCCCTCTTCTTCCTTCTTCTAATTGCCCAGAATCACATAGCTAATAATTGGCTGAAGCTGGATTTGAACTTAGGTCCTCCTGACTCCAGGGTTGGTCCTCTATCCACTGTATCACCTAGCTGTCCTGATATATGATTTCTTTGAGCATTTGGTCAGTTATATGTTCAGTTTAATTAACTTAGAGATATCAAGTAAATGTTTATTAATTTATTAATCAAATATTTATTAAGGACATAATGTGTACTTGGGACTAGGATTAAAATTTTTTTTAAAAACTGAAACAATCTCTAACCACAAGGAGCTTAGATTTTGACTGGGTACAGAAAACAAGCATATGTAAAAACACACACACACACACACATATATATGTAGTCGATAAATACAAATATACATTAAGTAGTTAAATATGAGGTAGTTTGGAAGGGTGGATTGTAGCATTTGGAGGAATCAAGAAAAGTTTCATATAGAAGATGGTTCCTGAATTTCAACTCAAAGGAAGGGAGATATTCTATGAGGCAGAAGGAAGGAGGAAGTACATTCCAGCATGTGGGATGGCCAGTACAAAGGCATGGAGATGAGAGATGAAATATGGTGGCTATAGAACGAGGAGACCTGTATAACTGGATTACAGAGTGCAAGAAGGGAGTAATATTTAATGATGCTAGTGTAGCTCTTTAAAAACTAAACGGAGAAGTTTTCTATTTTATTCTAAAGGCAATAGGAAACCACAGGAGTTGACTGTACTTGGATAACATAAATCTGTAATATACCAAGTCAACTTCCTTCAGCTCTGTTCAGATGCTCAGACAAGGAAAAAATTCCTAAGAAATATGGAGTTCACAAGTACAGACACAGAACCATTATTCTGAAAGTATCTGCTTGAGGTTATTTCAAAGTTTGAACTAGGCAAAACTTTTTTTTCTTAGATGTTTAGATAAAGCTAGATTCAGTGCATACAATAGGGAAACAAAATCTTACATCTTAGCAACTCCTATTTTAATAAGACATTCTTTAAAAATTACCTTTTAAAATAAAATTAATTTGGAAAAATATATGCTAATCAGAAGTGAACAACAAGTTAACCCAGAAAATGTTCTCAGTGGATCAATACTAATTTCCTAACCAAAATGCTTATACTAGAAGGTTAAAGTTTCTTTCTATAACACAGAATATATATATAGATATATGTATTTATACACACATATACACACATATATGTTTTCTACCTAAATTTCTAAAAATTATCCATGAACTTCCAAATACAGATAAAATAAAAAATAAATTTAAAAACAAATAGGCTAACAAATAACTATTTAAATTGTGAAGAACCAATGAAAATTCACTAAACCATTGGGAATTGCAAACTTCCTGCATCTTGAGTAAGGAAACATAGCTCTTTTGGTTTTATGAATCACATGCTGTGGAAAAGGAAAAGGGAAGAAGGCAGAGAAAAATTTATTCATTCATGAATTTTGCAGTACTACCTGAAAATTATCTTCTAGTCAGATGCTATTACAAAGCAAAGGATCTAATCCTAGAAGGGAGACTATGTTAAGATAGGCTCAGACTCAGAAGGCCAAGCTATTTATGACAATGGCAAAGCAAGAGATTGTGTCCTTCAGAAACTGGTCATCAGGAAGAATAATAGATTATCTTCCTTTACATCACATGACTTAGCACTTCCTTTTGTTTATAGATAAGGCATATAAACATTCTCATCATTATAGAGATTAATATCTCCCTTGAAGAATGAACCAAACTAGATGAAACCTGATTTCTGCATATATACACACATGTATATACACAATCATATATATATATATGTATATAAATATATCTCACTGTCTTGTTCACTCATGATTTCATGCATGTATAACATCTCCTTGTTATAACTAAAAGTTATTTTCTCTTTTTGTATCAGTCTTTGCATCTTTTGTGCTGGGTCCATAATTGTTATGCATTTATTGACTTGCTCTTAAGGATGTGGTGGAACTAGACCTCAAAAGTGACTCACAAATGTTCTCTCTACTGCCTTGACTTAAAACAAAAATGAACCACTTCCTAGATGCTAAATGAACTAGGCCATCAAGTATTTCCTTCACTTCCTAACAAACCAATATGTCTATTGTGACCTTGCTTAGAAGCACAGTTCTGGAGATATATTTGCTTTTTCATGGTCATACAAGGACTTATTTCATAAAAATCAGAGAATTATAATACTTATTCAAGGTCATCTACTTTCTCTGACCTCATTTTTTCCTAAATATTTCATTCATATTGATCTATTATTTTAAAGTTATTCTCAAAGTCTTCAGTAACTTATTTCATCATTTGACAGTTCTTGTATTTGTGATTTTTTTTCTCATGAATAGCTCATGTATATTTAGTGATCATAAGAAATAAGGCACTAATTGGATCCTATTCAATGAATTTAAAAAAACAAAACAAAACAAACCCTCATTTTATTGCCAGTATCAATCCACATTTTTCTTCTTCTCTTCCGTGACTTAAATTACTTAAATTAGCTTATTTTTTGGCAACATAATAAAGCTATACTCCTGGAGCATACAAATATACACTAGCACTGAAAAAATATAGAATTTATTCCTAACATATTTACATAAAAGCATTTTTAGTATTGTGGATAACAAACACCTTCATATCATTTCTCTGTTCTAGTAGATAAAAGGAACCTTGTAAAACTCAGTCCAAGTGCTTAATAGAATAGTTTTAACTCTAAGGGAAAAAATGACATACAAAGATTGTACTTTCTCTGGAAAAGCACTTATAAAATAAAGCAAAGTGCAAAAAATAAAGTAGAACTAAAAGAACAGTACATATACTAACTGTGAATATCTGAGAAAAATGTGAATAATAATGAACAAAGAATCCGAAAGAAGTTTAAAGGGAATGACTGAAAAACTACAAATATTTAATGTAATGAAATTAAGCAATTTCACTATAAATAGATTTAAGTTTATTTTGTTGCATTGATACTCAATGTTATTTTTAATAAAGCATTTTAAAATTGCATTTTAAAAAATAATAATAACTCTGGATTAACCTAAAAGACTAAAATGAGATGCTAAGTAGAATAGGACTTAATTCTAGTAAAAGATTACCTGTGCTAGCCATCTGGCAGTGTCTCAAATACTTAAGCACTTTCACCACTTCCTCCGGAACACAGATACGCCCTAGAAAATCAACTCCAGCGGGTCATCTCAGGACAATCGGTCTTAAGACAAAAATTCCCACAGAAAATGCTCTGTTGAAGCCAAATACCCATTTTGGTGAAGTCAAAATATAGTATGGGTTCTGAAATAATCAGAAGTAACAATGCTTCTAAACCACAAAATGCTCTGGATTGCAAAATCTGCCTACAAATCAGTTAGCTTTTCTACTGATTCCTCCAGTTTGGCAGCACTCTAATAGATATATCTAAACCTAGGGGGAAGGATAAAAGAAAGGGGAAAACAAAGAAATAAATTAGCTATCATAACTTTTGTTTATAGGGCAAGAGCACACAAATTTTGATTCAGTTATACGGAAATGTCTTTACACATTCCAAAGCAGCAATTTCAAAAGTAGAAAAAAAAAAATCTGGCTTATTTTATCAAGCTCCTTCTCGTCATCATACTCAGAGATTAATATCTGACTTGAACCAAACCTAATGAAATTGTCTCCTCCTTCCATCTCAGTTTGGCTCAGACTCAGGCTCAAAACTGTTATTGTATTAAGCTGGCACTGGAACCAGGGAGGCCTGTTTTCAAGTGCCATCTTTGCTACAGTTTATCCATGTGATCCTTCTGGGTCATCTGAGAACTCTGTTCTTTGCAATTGTCTAAGAGTTTTAATTTGAGAAGCAGCTTCTTCTTTCTTTTCTTTTCTTTTTTCTTTTTCTTTCTCTATTTGTTTGTTGTCTGTTTCTTTTTTATTGGTAGAGGAAATTCCTTTCCCTAAACCAATAAAAGGATGGATCCAATCCCTATCCCTGTCCTTCCACCTAGCATCATGTAGAAAATAACATAAAATAGCACCACACACTTTTTTTCTTATTCCCTCCACCACAAAGTAAGGAAACAAACCTGGAACTATTTACCTTGTGCAATTCTCTGTTTATAACAAAAAATTACATTGGGGCAAGTAGTCACAAGCTGGTTTTCTGGTCCTGAGGTTAGAGAGGAAGTTTATGGGGAAAAAATGAGGCTTTCAAGCCTCACAGGAAGAGACAGTAAAATAAAGTTGTTCATAAAACCAGGTTATATGCATGCAGGCAAGCAGGCAGTCTCCACTTCCTCCACTTGCTTATAACTTGGCAGGAAGGGGACATTCACACAAGACATGGTTCTTCACACCCTACAGCCTGACCACAAGTCTGAAACAAGATGTAGGGGAAAAAGATCACAGCTGTTTGCACCCAACTCTGAAAGATAAGTAGGGCCTGAGAACCCGAAGGGCTGAAGAGGGGAGGGGAAAGTCCCACATAGCAACTCTTTTCATTGTAATTGGTAGGGTCTAGCTAAAACTTGCTTATAGCCTATTTTTTCATCCAATGTTGACCTTCAAGTCATAGTACCACAGAAGCCATGGAGCTGTAAATTAGCTGTACATTAGCAGCTTCAGTCCCATAGTCACAAGGTAGGTGACTCCTCATTTCTCACCTGGCCACTCTACTTTAGGACTGCTCCGACAGACTTCTCTACCATGTCCCTTCATGAGCACCTTCTTCTTCTAAGCATCCTCCTTAGCCTCTAGCTTTTCAGCTTCCTTTTGTGTATCATCTTCCCCCACTTTTGAGACTGTAAGCTCCTGGAGGGCAGGGTCCATTACCCGGTTTCCATATTCGAATCTACAGCAATTAGCACAATACCTGTCACATAGTAGTACTTAATAAATGTTGATTGATCGACCAGGAGAATTGTGTTCAGATCTAGGGACTGCAGCTGAAGAAGGGCATTAATAAGCTAGAGACAAGAGGAGGGCAGCAGGATGTTAAAGGGCCTTTAAGTCATGAGAGGATCAGTTGAAGGAACTAGAGATGTTTGGTTTGGAAAGCTAAAGACTTGGTTGGACATAATGAAGGGTTTGAAGGGTTATTACATGGAAGGGTTGTTACATGGAAGAAAGCTTAGTCATAATCTGGCTTTAGAGGACAGAACCAGGAATAATAGGTAAATCCTCTAACCAGGCAATTTAGGTTCTATCTCAGGAATTACTTGCCTTCAGTTTGAACTGTTCAAGAGTGGAGTGGATTCCTTTGATAAGTGATGGGCTCCCTCTTCTGGAGGTCTTCATACAGACATTGGGGGATCATTTGTTGGATATGTTAGGGGGGATTCCTTTTAAGGATGAGTTGGGCTACATGGCTCTTAAGGTCTTTCCTAACTTTAAAATTTTGTGTTCCTCTATTGGTTTGAGATGTCCTGTGGAGTCCTAGCATATAGAGATCTCCACATTCTCTCCTCCCCCAATTTCAACTACTACCTAGTAAATTTTACGTCATAAAGCAAGAGTTCCCAATATGTTAGTGACAATCTAATAGCCTTTGGGGTTACACAAAGCCAAGAGTGTTAAGGAGGGGAGGGGGCAGGGAGCGGTAGCTGTTCAGAAATCTACTATATACATCTTGCTTTTTATCTGAGGGTGCACAGGCTAGCACAAGAGAAATTAGAATGGCACTTAGAGAAAAATATGGAAACTATTGTATTTTTCAGGGCTCTTATTCTTACCTAAAAGGCTTTTGCTTAGAAGGGGAGAAAGTAAACCTCTTTATTGTATATTATTTAATATACAATGTGAATGAAAGCTAAATTGAGTGGGTAGACCTTCTATGTTTTATCTAATCCTTTATCATTCTGCTCCTCAGTTTCTCTTCCTCCAGAAGAGATGTATTGTTGAGAAGTCTTTAAAAATAAGATACATGAAGTGATTAAATTCCTTATAATTCAACATAGGAGAAGATATCACTCTAACACCACTGCCATAAAATAGAATTAACTATGAAGCAGGCGTGTCTTGAAAGCTTACTCAAAGAATTTTAGTTAATGACAATCTTATGATTCATCTGAATTCAACAAATAATGATTAAGCTATTTCTATGTGCAAATTACTGGGATTATAAAGGTGAAAAAAATTGCTTTCTTCAAGGATCTAAAAATTTTAATAGTAAATACTAACTAACCTAATTAGAAGATAGCCTCACCCAAAAGACATCTCAAATAGACCCTGAACTGCATTATAGTTAGATAGCAGTAATAAAACAATTTTTTTCTAGAAGTTAACAAAATGTTTATATAGTTAACACAGTAACCCACAACTATCAAAACATTTTATTATGTACTTTAGCAATCAATGGCTTTCTTTGTTACCTTATTTCGAAACTCAAACTCTCTGGCATATGTGTTTGCTTGTAGCACTGTCAGAAATGTATACAATAAAAATGATTGGCCTGTTATCATCCAAGAAAAATGGATATACTAGTCAAACTGCATATCCAAAAATAGCCAAGAATAAACAAAGTAGGTTCATAAGAAGTGATGGGAAATATCGATGTATGAGATAAAAAAAAGTAGCATTAAGTGTCAACTTTAGAGATATAGTGCCACATGGGTTACTTTAATAACTATATACATAACTTAATGACATTCTAGTCTTTAAGAATAAGATCTTTTGAATGAATGTCCATCAGTTGGAGAATGGTTCGGTAAATTATGGTATATGAAGGTTATGGAATATTATTGCTCTGTAAGAAATGACCAGCAGGAGGAATACAGAGAGGCCTGGAGAGACTTACCTCAACTGATGCTGAGTGAAATGAGCAGAACCAGAAGATCACTATACACTTCAACAACAATACTGTATGAGGATATATTCTGATGGAAGTGGAAATCTTCAACATAAAGAAGATCCAACTCACTTCCAGTTGATCAATGATGGACAGAGGTAGCTACACCCAGAGAAGGAAGACTGGGAAGTGAATGTAAATTGTTAGCACTAATATCTGTCTGCCCAGGTTACATGTACCTTCGGAATCTAATGCTTATTGTGCAACAAGAAAATGGTATTTACACACATGTATTGTATCTAGGTTATATTGTAACACATGTAAAATGTATGGGATTGCCTGTCATTGGGGGTAGGGAGTAGAGGGAGGGAGGGATAATCTGGAAAAATGAATACAAGGGATATAATATTAAAATATATTTTTAATAATAAAATATATTTATAAAATAAAAAATATATAAAAAAAAGAATAACATCTTTTAGGATTCCCAGGATAAGGCAATTTCAATTATGTTCAATTTGATATTAGAGAATAACAACTGATATTCAATAATGGTCCACAACTTTAGCCTTTTGCAATTAACTTAAGAGGGAGAAAAAATGAAAAATTCCACTGTACTTAGTCTGTTGAATAAGAAAAAAGTGTTTGATTCAGGAGAACAAAACACCTCCTTAAAATTCTATTTTCTAATAAGTTGCCTCCCATCCACACATAAAGCCATTTAAAATTTTTTTGATTTAACAGAAGTAAGTCTGTTTTATGACACTCTGGTCATTAATATAAAACATGGAGACACATTCTTGTCAAAGATGTTTGCCACTGTGATAGAGAAAATAGACATGAGTCCAGGATGAAAAGAGATTATATCTGAATACTGAGGTTCTCCAGATGATCCTGTCTGACAGATGACATTGTTCTGGTTGCTTCAAACCCCAATTCATGCAGAATCTTCTTTACGGGAACTGTAACCACTCAAAAGAATTTTACCTAACTGTCCAAATATAAAAGACCAGTTAGAGCTCTCCTGTCCAAAGTACAACATGTATTTGGAAATAACATAGAAACTGTTCTATAGAAATTGTCCATAAGTATTATATATCTGATCAATAATCATACAGTAGATAGTACAGTTGGCCCCTAAGATGAACAGGAGGGAGAGAGACTTAGTTTACCTCCAGGAAGTTGTGGAATTCTTTTATTAACTTCAGGCATTCCATGAAATGAAGGCTCATGTTTTCAATATTCTACTAGGATTGTTGAACAGCAACGAACCATAGAATGCAAATATCTCCCAAAAATTAAAGATGAGTACCACATAGATGAGGTAGCTATGTGGTACAGTGAACAGGAACGCCAAGTTTGGAGTCAGGAAGACCTGAGTTCAAATCTGGCCCTAGATACTTATTAACTGGGCAAGTCACTCAAGCCTTTTATGAATTGGAGAAGGAATGGCAACAATCTAGGGTCTCCTGTCATGAACTTATGGGAACACATGGACAGGTGTCATCTAAGATGAGTAGGAAGCATGAATTGTTATTTGCATCATTGGAGAAAACTCCAGAACCATTTGGGTATTAGAGAGAGAGAGAGAGAGAGAGAGAGAGAGGTGGAGAGAGAGAGAGAGAGGTGGAGAGAGAGAGAGAGAGAGAGAGAGAGAGAGAGGTGGAGAGAGAGAGAGAGAGAGAGAGGGAGGGAGGGAGGGTAGAGAAAGAGAAAGGAAACAGCAAGAAAAAAAACAGAAGGAAAAACCTAGAAATTATTGGAATTTCATAGAGTAGATTGATCATTGTGGGGGAAAATTCATCAAAAGTATTTTACTGATTTTTCTAATGGATTTGAATTGCTCACCTAACCAATAAGGATGACCATTTTGATGTAGGAGTTAATGACTATTACATAGAGGTACCAAGTACAGCACTTTGATTAGAATTAAACGTGGAGAGGAGGAAGGGAATCTTGTCTACCTTTTTTTATAGAGTTTAATTCTTTCTCTTCCAAAGCCTTTCCTTTTCCTTCTCTCAATCATTAGCTCCCCTCTCCAATTTTGATCATGTATCTATACAAAACCATCATAAATAATAATTAATTTTCCTCCAATATGTCAAATCACTACCCACTCTTTCCCTCCCATTATTTAGCTCATTAACTCCAAGGAAGAAATTTACTTCTCCAAAATCCCACTAGCACTCTTTCTATTCTTTTTTTTTTTTTAACCACTCAATATTTTTGTAATTATTGACCTTGTACTAGAAAATGCTAATTGCATGGATCTTTGTTCTATAAGTCTCCTTGAGGAAGGAGGAATAGTCTGTTCTTTACTACGGACTTCTGAATACCTACAACTATATTTTATACCCCATGGAGACCCAGGAAACACTAGCTTGTTTGACTGATCCTTAATCACTTGGGGATGGGAACTGACTTTCTTAGAAGTTATTCCAAGAATAAATGAAATGCTGAATCAAAAATATCTCCCCCAATATCAGCTTGTTAAATATCAAAGTAGCCAAAAACCACAAAATGTGACATCTAGTCTAGCTGAGCTAGACTTGGGTTGAAAAGAGGTCATTAAGTATCTATCCAAATTAGAACCATGGCTTCAGAGAGTAATTTATAATTATTATTACTATCTTATTATTATGTTTGATTATTCATTATGACAAAGATTTTGTTAGACTATAGGAGAAATCACATCTATATAGCAAAAGATTTTTATAACAGTTAATTTATGAAGTGGGTAATTAGATCTATTTTCTCAAATCATTATTATAAATATACAATAACCATTGTTATAGGTCCCTGTCTAATTATAAGTCCTACCATCATAAACAGGTTGTCCCATAATACCTTATTTGTAACTATAAAGTGATATACCATCAACAATGATTAACATTAGTAGAAGCAATAAGTGCAAACATATACTAACACTTATTATGTGTCTGGCATAGGCAAAGAAAAAAACAGCCTCATTGCAGGTGATCCACTGGACAATGAAAAGATGGCATAAATGGATTGCAGCATATATATGATCAACATTGATTTTTGTACAATGAGGAAATTCATCACTACAAGTGGAAATTAAGCTCAAAAGGCATGTCTTATTCTAACAGTGTAACAGAGACCTAGCCTCAAAGCCAGGAAGACACTGACAAACACTGGTTGCAAGATTCTGGGTAAGTCCCTTAATCTTTCAGTGCCATAGGCAATTCGCTAAAACTATAAATTGTAGAGCAATTGCCAACTTGAGTTGGTCAAGTGAATTTATTTATTCTAAAGATCTTATTATCAATGAAATAAGAGATAGAGTTCTGATCCATCTTTACCAACACAGTTTAGAAGGATTGTTGGAATAAAAGCATCTGTCACAAAGACAGCAAATTCACCCACTATTATTGTGAGGTACATACAAAAAAGCTATCTGAACCCTTTTTATCTGGCTAAATATTTGTTATTAAAAAAAAAAACTTACAAATCAAATAAACAAAACCAGGCTAATATCAGATTAGGAGTAAGAGAAACAAAGAGCACTCTTTAGGTCATTAGACTAATAATATTAACAGACTGCTCAGTTGAGGTGCCTGACAAGTTTAAGGGAAAAAATTCCAGCTAAACACCTTTTTCATTTTCATTTGGTAAACTATAAAATTAACCTTGTAAAATATGCTTTCAGATATTTAAATGGTAATATACAATTTTTGACAGCCATCAGCTATGCTGATTAATATCAAGCTCACTTTACCAGATCTTTCCAGGCATAATAATATATAGCCATAGGCACATACAAACACACTCATATGTACTTTAGAAGAATAGCAATAAGTATGATTTATAAACGTTGCTAGTTTCATACCACTGAAAACACCAAGGCCCAGAGTTGATGTTATAATATCAAAATAAATCAATGGCTGAATTAAAACCTAAACTTCATTTTTTTTTAACTTGATTGATAGGACAATATAATCCTATACTTTAGTAATTAGATCTCTCTTTGGTATCAAGTTTGCTACAAATATCAATAGCTTCTTCTTTGTCAAGATGGAAAGATCTAGACAACATTAGAGTTGGACTGGATTTATATAGATTAAGCATGCCAACTAAAAAAATCTTTTAAAATATTTGTAAGGTATACTTCTACTTGACTATAAAATTTGAAATGATATGATCTTGAATTCAAAATCATAGGTGATCCAGAGGATATCAAAAAAATGTATAGTAGATATAAAAATATGTAGTGTATAATTGATGATGACTTAAGTGTAATGACTGGTGCAAAAAAAACATCATTAAGAACTTTCATGACTAGAAAGATAGACAATCTAGGTGCAGCACTAACAGTCACAATATAATTTAAAGAAATAGAAGTAGATCTACAACATGAGAGCATTAACTCTTCTGTGAAGGATTTATGCAATGACACAGAAAAGTCTCACACAGGAAGAAAAGAAATGGATGGATTACCATCTCTAGTGATAGAAGGAGTAGACATCAGTGAAATCAAAAGTTCATCATGTTTTATGATGTGTTATGGATAACAGGAACATATGATTTATGGCTGTATGTGTATGTATATATATATGTCTATGTGTATATATATATATATATGTCTATGTATATAAGTATATGTACATACACATTTATAAATATAATTATAGATTCTAATAGGAAAGGAAAAGACCTATCTATAGACTTAAATCAAATAAATTAAAGGATGAAAAGAATTATTTTCTATTAATGTAACAATCAAAAGTAAGATACAATGGTTTAAAAAGAAAAAAAATTATCTGTTTTAATTAACAGATTTCTGAGATGGAAACCATGGAAATAAGTGGGGAAAATTCCATATAATGTATGATATTGATTATAAATGGCATATCATGAGGTTGGGAACTATTACTTTAGATGTAACAGAATGGACTATAGATGGCTTTCATCTCCAAATTACTTTTTTTTTTTTTTTAACAAAATAATCTGTTCTATGTAATTAAATCTATTATGAAAAGTGTCAAAAATTAGTGACAAACACTACAAGTCACCCTATCCATCTGGAAATTGTTTTTGCGATGCAATTTAGAGCTCCATGGGATAGAATGTTCTCTTAGATATATAAACTTCCCCTTTCTTATGATAAGCTAAATATTTGACTACCCCAAACTGCCCTTTTTATAAGAGAGAAAACTATGATATAAAGCCTGGCTAAGAGGAACAATATCATCTAACTGATCTGTTGGGCTCACTTCCTTCCATTTCTCATGACAGCATGTAATTTTTCCATTTTATAATGTATCTAAGTTATGAATGTGAACAATAACAGTTCAGAACACGGCAACTCATTGCTTTCATTCAGCAAAAAATACATTGGAGTCTCATGAGAAAACCATCTTTTGAGTCTATGCTACAAACTGTATTATAGATGAAACAATACTAAAGTAAAATGTTAGACTCCTCTTCCTCCTTCTCTTTCATAACAAGTACACAGACCCTGAAACATTCAAAGTAATTGGGAACTATCAAAGACCCAGAGACTCTATAAAATATTCCTTTTAACTATTATATATATTTTCTACAGATAAACTCTTCAAATTTGTGGGTGGGTACTCCGACTTGATGAAGATGAGTTATTTATATTGTGGAAATCTAATTATTACTATAAGGGAAGTTATAAGACATATTCAGCTCTCTAGAGGTATCTTTATTGACCAAACAATACATTTTGGAGGGCTTAGCAAAAAAAAATGACACCTTTAAAATTTCTGCTCTGGAGTCTCAAATTTCTAGTTATGACATTGAGTTGTTACATTCTATGCTTCTGGTTACAAAATCCTCTTGCACAATGTAGAATCAGACTGCACTGAATTCTGGGTTATAGCTGGTAAGATAATGAAGATATAGAACAGAACACAGAATGTGTTTTTATAGCATAAATGTTTATATTATGGGACAAAGATAACAATGATATTTCTTGAGGATTTCATTGTAATTGACCCTTCTTTTGAAATATGTGATTTTGATCTCAATTTATGAAATGTTTCATGTTGTAATGTATTATTGTTAAAATAAAATGAGAATGTCAACCATAGGACTTTGGAAAATCCAATTTTATTCAACTTCGTAATACTTTTGGGTTCTCAGATGATTCTCAAAACAGAAGGATTGTTGTCTCATTTCTTTTACTTGGTTTGGAAAATTAGGATGACCTCAGGGCTGCAAATATAACTTACTCTTTTCTCATTTTAAGAACGTTTCTCTATGCGAGAGTTCCAGATTACTGGGTTGTTCCTTGACTAAGCTATCACAACAAAAGAAGTTTAAGTTCAGTATCAAAGATTGACAAGCCCTTGCTCTTCAGTATTGCTCATTCTATAAGGATCCTAATGTACTAAAAAGAAAAAAAGGAATGATCAGTGCCAGTATTTATTAGTGTTATAGAAAAGCGAAATTGTTGCTTCCCAGAAATAGAATAATAAAACCAACAGCACATTGATTACCTGAGTGAGTGGTTCCTGGTAAGGTCAGGTTGACGCTCCTGTAGAATTTCAAAGATATTGGGCTGACGCAGAAATGCAACAATCTTGTCATTGTAGGCTGTGTTAATGGAAAAGGAGAATGATTTTAAGAACAACTGGGAATTTCTGTTAAAAATGATAAAAGACCCCCACAAAAATTTAAAAAGATGCTTAGATATTTTGGATATGTTTTAAGATAGTATTAATATTATGACTTTAATTAACATCTAATTTACTTTATAACTGGGTAGTAGGTGGTGGAGTGGACACAGCACTGGGTTTGGAATCAGGAAGACTCATCTTCCTGAGTTCAAATCTGCCCTCAGACACTTACTAGCTGTGTGACCTTGGGCAAATAAATCATTTAGCCCCGTTTGCCTCCATTTGTCATCTGCAAAATGAACTGGAGAAGGAAAGGTAAATTATTCTAGTATCTTTGCCAAGAAAGGCTCAAATGGGCTCATAAAGAGACAGGCACAACTAAAATGATTGAACAACAGCAGTAATTACTTTATGGTTAATAATCTATTACCATGAGTCATATATGGCCTCATGGAGCACTTTTACCAGAATCAGCTAATAGAATCATAGTTATCATCAAGTAGCAAGACAGAATGATGCTGACACTTTGCATATCTTATCAGACAATTTCCAACAGATAATAGATGACAGCCAAATAATGGCAATTACAAAGAATTTTGCATAAAAATGTTAGGAAGACTACAATACAGGGAATATAAAGAAAATAAGCCACAGCTAATAACTCTTGGAAGGTTAAGAATAGAAATCTTGAACTAGTATGCAACACAAGAAAATAGAGAGGTTCTTCTGGGATGATATGTTATGAGACAAATGGTAGAGCCATAATTATGAATAGGGGGTAAGAGTAAGTTCTGTAAGTAAGATTGATGAACACCAGGAAGGAGACAAGTCATTCCTACAACAAATATATAAATGGCAGTAAGTGACCAATGGGTCTTTTCCAACACAACTGTGTAGAAAGCTATAACTCTTCACTCCCCCAATTAGTAACAATAACTTCAATTTTAGAATTCATATATGTATGTTTTAGTTGATACTGGCTAATCTGCAGCAAGAAATAGAAATCCATGAAGTAGAATCCTTTTTATTCACAGTACTGTGTGTAAAACCAGGCAAGAGGTGTTGTTTTGGATAAGTAGTACACTGTCCCGGGATCACCATGGAGTATTTGGCAGGTGCAATGTTTGTTTTGATTAAAATATTCTGTTCCCACCAAAGCAACCAGTGACTATGGGATAATATCAATAGATCATTTAGCCGTTTAAAATTTATTGTGATGTGTTGGTCTACCTGCCACCTAGGGAAGGGGGTGGGGGGGAAGGAGGAGAAAAGTTGGAACAGAAGATTTTGCAAGGGTCAATGCTAAAAAATTACCCATGCCATATGTCTTGTAAATATAATAATAATAATAATAATAAATAAAAGAGATTTCTTTCTGAAAAAAATAAAATGTATTATAATATATTATGTGAGATTCAGAGATAATCTTTTTTCATTACATTATAATCCCAAGTTATTAATTAATAATTAATTCTTCCTCCAATGTTTCATTATGTTAAATCTATCCACATTTTATGCCTCTAAGTCTGCTTTAGGATTATGGCCTCAACTCATTTGATTTTTTTTTCTATTTTTATTTTATTCTATTTTATTTTTATTCTATTTTTCTATTGTTTCTTCCTGGACAGTTTTGTTTATTGCTATTTAACAATATAATTAAACATCTGGCAGGCAAGTACTTCTTTATTTTTCCCCTTACAATTAATTCATTTAGATATTTTTGATAATTTGGCTTAATTTAATATTACTTAAGTTCTCCATTTAGTGGCACCACATTAAAGCTATAAATTTGGGTAATATTGAGAGTTTCATTATATTTCTTTGAACTAACCATGAACATAGAGAAGAAATTACATTCTAAGACTTGTAAAATTTAAGGAGTGAACTTAGAAACAATAAGTAAAATTTAAAAAATATTAAACAAGAATAGATTTTAACATACATACACTGAGGCTTCTATGGAGGCCAAAATTACTGACTAATATCTGGTTTAAAGAAAAAAAATCAATAAAAACAGATTTGTTTCATTTAGTTCCAGAGAGCTAAAATAGGACTGATGAGTTGAAGTTCCAAAGAAGTAATTATAGTCAGGAAGTAGGGAAGAATTTAATAATTAGAGGTATAAAAAATTGAATGCATTGTCTTTCTTTCTTTCTTTTTTTTCCCCCTGAGGCTGGGGTTAAGTGACTTGCCCAGGGTCACACAGCTAAGAAGTGTTAAGTGTCTGAGATCAGATTTGAACTCCAGTCCTTCTGAATTCAAGGCTAGTGCTCTATCCACTGCACCACTGCACCACCTAGCTGCCCCCAAATGCATTGTCTTCAGAGGTTATATATCACATTCCTTTCTCCTCCCCATACTCTAGTGTTATTCACTAGTATATTCAAGCAAAAAATAAATGATTGACCAGTTATCAATATGTTGGAAATTCTGTTTCATGTATGGGTTTGATCAAATGGTCTCATTATTATCATGTTGTTGTTGAATTCTTCTTCTTGTTCTTGTTCTTTCTGCTTCTTTTCTTTGTTGTTGTTGTTCTTTTTCTTCTTCTTCTTTTCTCCTCCTCCTCTTTCTCCTCTTCCTCCTTCTCCTTTTTCTTCTATTCTTCCAACTTCTTCTTCTTCTACCTCATGTAGACTACTTCATCTAGAAGTTTAAGGAATTTTGTATCCTTGATTTCTTCATCTTTTTCCATGTCATCAGATAAATAAAAATTTAGGGCAACAAGAGGGCACAGTGAATAGAGTGCCGGCCCTGAAGTCAGGAGGACCTGCATTCAAATCTAGCCTCCAACACTTAATACTTCCTAGCTGTGTGACCCTGGGCAAGTCACTTAATTCTAAATTGCCTCAGCAAAACAAAACAAAACAAAACAAATTTAACAGAATCATACTTCTTCCTGATAGTGCTAGGAAGCGGACAAAAGAACTAAAAAGAAAAAGAATACTGCATTTAAAATCTAGAAAAGTTTAAAGGAATCAAGAATATATTAGGTAATTAAAAACAAAAGTTGAAAAATTTTCAACTATTTCCCAAGTGTTTCTCTGCTTACATTTTCTTATAAGTCAACATAATTATTAAGAGAGTGTCTTTTAATTAAACAACATTTTAATATCTAAAAATATTATGAATCTTTTAATGTTTCACACAAGAGGAAGTTCCTATTATCATTTGGCAATGGAATTATGGGGTCATAGAATTTTAAAATTAGAAGGAACTTTAGAGATTATTTCATATCTTATTAACGCATTTTATAGGTGACGTAACTATAGAAACAGATTATGTGATATAATGAAACTTAATGACTGTAGAAAGACAAAACCCAGGTCTCTTGGCTAACATTCTTTCCACTATTCCATGATCTTTCTCTACTTTTTTTTTTTTTTTCCAGTACAGGGAGAAATATTTCTATTTTGTTTGAGTGAGCAACAGGAGTAAAGTGCCACTTTTCTCAAAAGTCTTTGCAAATATATTTTCCATTTAATTAATTACACCACAGTAAAGTCACATATCTCAGTCTTAGACCTTACAGTCTGGGACATGTTTATTTCAATGAATCTATAATGACCAGATTTCATGTATCCTATAAGAAGTCACTTTCTCTATCATTTTTTAATAATTGGATACTTATATTCAGAAAATACTAAGAAATATAAAAGTTTGCCATATTTTTTCTGTTTTTTTAAACAATGCAATGCTTTAAAAATTCAAATATGAATTAAAACTGTTAGTTTCTTGAGAAAAATACAAATAGAACTGCAAAGTGCAAAAGCATATCTGACAATGCTTTTTAATATGATATACTTGTGATGTGTTGGCAGTTTTCAAATCACTTCAATCTTGTAATGTACTCAAAGGTCAAAATTCCCCAGCAAGGAATGTCAGTTGAGTCATCTAGACCCCATACCCACAGCAACAAACAGCATAGATACACACATATACTGCATATTGATATGTAAAATTAGATGAAAATTTCCTTATCTGAAGACTCAAATAGCCAATGATCACGTACCTACTGGAACCATATCCTGGTACTGTGACCTACTGACAGTATTGAAGGTGCTGGATGGCCTGGGAAGAACTGGTGGCCCTGAATGTCGAGAGTCCTCTCCTACCTGTAAACAGAAACATAGTCACATCCTGCCAAAGAACTAGAGTCCTCATCTAAAGCATACCTTGAGAGTGTGTCATTAGGAAATAGCTTGTACATTTGTAGAAGTGAATCCTGAACAAGAAAAGAGTCAATGTGGGAGCCAAGTTAGGGCAATGACCTAATGTCGATTTTTAAACCAAACCCCCTCCTTCTTTTTATAAATTTCAGTAAAGGAATTGATCAGGAGCCTTTAACTAGCTTCCCAATGCCTATTTTTCTCCTATCTGCCTTTGGAAAATACCACCCAAGATAACTGGTAGCAGCAGCAAGCAAATGGATTTAATTTAATTGTACTAAATTGAATTAATTTATTACATAATATAGACACAGGTTCTTGAACCAGATATGCAAAGACATATAAAAAACAATTTTGGTTTGGAGATCTGATATTTTAGAGAGACTTTATATTTTATGATTTTTTTTTATCTTTATAAACACACATATACACTCTTCTACCAAAATGTCATAGAACACAAATAATAAAGGGTAAGATATCAGAAGATGATTGCATATATCATATTTATATATTAATATGCAGTAATATATACTCACTTCTATTCATTCAAAGACATATTAATTTTGATGTATTGTATTACTTAATATTTGGAATATTCTAAATTTCAAAAGTAGTGAGTATAGCCAGAAAGGCTCATGCATCTTTTTTCACATCGACATATTATGTAAATTCTTGGGTTTGTACAATGAGGTCAGCTACTGCCTTTGTGAGATCAATCAATACCCATGGTTTTTATTAACTAGGATGAAGGTACTATTTAAAGATACCAAAGATATAAGTTTTTTTTTTTTTTTTCCTGCAAGTAGGACGCTATGTGTCACCATTCTTAGAACTAGAAATGAGACCTGTCCCCAATTCCTCATTTACTGAAATTAGACAGTGAATAGACCATAGGCATTTCCTATAAAGATTTAATAATATTGTAGAAGAAAACTGAACATTAGGAGGGATGAATTCTGCTATAACCATGTATCTTTCTCTCACATGAAAACCAATCTTCAGACAATGATAATGTTTATTTCAGCATTTCTTCCTGAAATTGGGTCCATTAAGCTATCACAATAATTTAGATTCAAAGAAAAAATTGATAAAAGAGATTTAAGGGACTGTTCTCATTTTTATTTGTGGCTTCCCTGAAAAAGATGGGTCCTTTTGAATAATTCTTATGACTATTTGCTTAATGAAAACTGAAAAATATGGTGAGTTTGCTGAAGAATAATGTGGCATCAGCCACAGTAGAAATATACTACCTGTTTTTAAAGTACCAGGTCCAAAGGTAAGAGATTTATTTGTGTTTGTAGAATGGACTGTGCCAGTATCCTGCAATGTAGCATTACTAATTTACAGGATAAATAGGGTAAAGATTTACAAGTTGCTCTTGAGCTATAAATACTCAGCATATCAAGCATCGCTATAAATCTTATATGAGCTTCACATAAATATCTTTCCAGAAACACACACACACACACACACACACACACACACACACACACACACACACACAGACATACACACACAATTAGTAAACACACAAAGCCAATCAGAACTAGACTATTCTTTGAGAAAGGGAATTATAAAAGAGTTAAACCCAAATGAATCAAATATAGTCATGAAATTTCACCAGTCCAGAATCCAAAGCAGATCATGCTGGTGTTGAAAAGATATAAAGAATGCAAATTTGGTTGTTGTCTAATAATGCTTTAGGAAAATGTTTTGAATTATTTATTTGAATTAATAAATAGAAAAGCATTTGTTAAGTGATTACTATATACCAAGCACATTTCATATAATGTACACAGGACCCAAAGAATAAAGACATTTAAGTTGTTGGTGGAAAGACAAACGACCTATATACCTGAACACTCCCTTTGTTCACTGTTACAGTAATAAAGTGAAGCTATCTGTGACTTGTAATTAGGAAATATGAGTGCCCTCAAGTGGTTACAATACGCCACTGCATTGAGGATCCACAGAAAATATATTAAAATGACGGCCAAACCTTTTAGGATCAATATGCCAAAGATTTAGGCTGGAAGAAACCAGTCGATCCAACCCCTTAACTAGCTCCTGAGATCCTCCCTGGCATTTAAATCTACAACACTAAGAACCCATTTCCTTAGTTCCAAACAAGCATGATGGCACATCAGAGATCCCTCCATAGAGAGATACACATTTCAATTTTAAAAACCATCAGTGAAGGAGATTCCAAACTTTTATTCTAGCAGCCCTTTACCAAGGAATTCTTACTTATGTTTAACTTAATTTCCAAATTACTGAAATTTAAAACTTGCAAGAAATATTTTCTAGTTACTTAATGGTAGAAATTGGAGAAATTACCTCCAATTTATCTTCCGTGTAGTTTGTTTGTACAAAGTACTTTACATGTTTGTTTTTTCCTCCACTGGATTGTGAGTTTCTTGAGGGCAGAGATAGTTTTTGCCATTCTTTATATCCCAATATTTAGCACATTGCCTGGCACATATGAAGTATTCAAAAAGAAATTTGTGTTGACTTGACTGGAATGTGTACTTTCTTGTTAACCACAGTGGATATGTACAACCGATAATTAGAAAGCCATCTATGCATAAGGCTGTAAAAACAAAGATGGTGGCTCTCCCCATCCCCATCTTCTCTGGACAAGACCATTCCTTTAAATAAAAAACAAAAACCTTTCATTATGTTTCTGTGTTTACAGAGAATTGCTTATATTTTAAACCTCAATTTTTATTAAAATACCTTACATCAAACTTAAAAAAAAAAAAAAATCCAAAAAACAAAAAACAACAAAAAAAGGAAATTTGTTGTAGGCCAGCTCAATCTAAGTGCAGCCACATCCTAATCAGTTTTCATCAGCAATCAGGAAAGTCCCCAAGAACACTTTGTGACTCACTTCACCAGCACTATGACTGCGCTGCCTGGTCAGATGTTGCCGATGAACCAAAGCGCTTGTCGGTCTGCTGCTCTGAAGTGGGAGCCGAGGGTCTATGAAGGTGGTGGTACGGGAATTGTGGTCGACAAAAAAAGCCTACGAGACAGACAAACTTGTGATTAAAACTTGCTGCATCTCTAGATGTACCCTTGCTGCAGTAGCTAGCTCTTGTACAACCTGGGATTTTAGCCCTCTGTTTACAAAGTCTTTCAAATCTTTGTCTTATTGTTAACATCCTTTTATAACAGGATTATATTATTTTATTAACTATATTAATATTATTATTAATTATATTAATGGTAGAACTTTGAATAGAACTTAAAAGTATTTACTGTGACACTTTCACAGATGAAGAAGTTGAGGTTGAGAGATCACATGATTTGTCAAAAGCTAAAGATGAATTTGCACCAATTAGTCACCCCAGAAAAGCAAAATGAATGAAGAATATCTATTATCTAGATTATTGTCTAGACTAAAATGTACATTTGAATGGACAAAATGCACACACGTATGTATATAAACACATCCATCTATCCATCCATCTACTTACCTGTCTATTTACATACATATAAGTGTGAAATATACATTTTGGACAGATCCTGCAAATTTGGGTCCAAAGTGAAAAGAAGAAACAGAGACAACTTTATAGGCTTTGGAAAATTGCAAAGTTTTTTTTTTTTTTTTTTTTTTTTTTTTTTTTAATAAGCACCAATTGTTCTGTGAAGCAAAAGATTACAAATATTAATAATGTGTACTTTTGAATCATCAAAGACTATGGTCTTTAAAGATATGAAGAAGAAAAATGATGGTAACTAATATGCAGATTAAGAAACTTATTTTTGGAAGTGGCCAACATGAGAATTTGTTTTACCTGATTTTTCTTATGTGATATAGGACTTTTCTTTTCTCCTTCCTTCCTTCCTTCCTTCCCTTCTTTCCTTCCTTCCCTTCCTTTTTCCCTCCCATCCTTCCTTCTTTCCTCCCTCCCATCCTTCCTTCCTTCCCCTTTCCTTCCTTTCTTCCCTTAGCTCCCCTCCCTCCCCTCCTTCTACCCCTTCTCTTCCTTCCTTCCCTTTTTTCCTTCCTTTCTTTCATTTCTTTTTCTTTCCAGTAGGGATGTGTGTAAATATATAAATGCCTGATAATTGGTAAAATAAAACTATGTTTAAAAAATGAACTACGTTTGTAGATCATTTCATTTAAAGAAATAAAGAAAGGCACCACCTTGTGTGATGAGGACTGAAGCACATGACTAACAAGAAGTTACAAAGAATAAATAATATAAAGCATGCCCTCAAAGGAATGTATGATAAAAAAAAAAAAGAGGTAATGATCTTGCTGTAACATGGGGAGAAATAGTCTGATGGATAGCTTATGTGTGCCATTGTAACCTCAAGATTTGAAGAGAACATGAGAAGGGCCTACAGTATATTGAGTTGACCCATGATGGTGAACTTTGGAAAGTCATAAAGAGGAATCATTCTAGTTGGACTGGCATGCATTGTGACCTGTATCTCTAGAGAAAATACCCACTATGATGAAATGACAGATCTTTGGTATAGCTTTTAAATGGCTGTTCTAGCTTAGGTCATTCCTGGAAGTAGACTGTTGCCTACTATTCCTCTCCAATGACCTCTGGATTCCTTATAACTTTTATTCTTTGGAATTTTGATGGTCCACAATTTGCAACCATAGAAGAGAACAATTTTGTTTTTAAAAAATGGACTTTGAATGAATAGCAATCTGGGATTGTTAAAAACAAATGCAATCCAGATTATTATCCGCCATGTAATTTAGGGTAAAATTTGTCATTTATATGTAGTGCTGGTTCCAGTTATATTCATTAATGTGTTGATAATTGACTGGCCCTCCAATTGGCCATGCAAATTATCTCAAAGTTTGAAAAGGACCTTTCTCAGTCATATAGTTTTTCCCTTTATGAATTATTAACCATTCTTTTTAAAGTAATTTCATTGAGATTACTATGTTGCTCTGGAGCAACATAGTAACACCCCCAAACTGGAATATCTGGACTGCTTCAACACATAGGGAATTCTTTTTCCATTTGAACTTAATGCAGGATTATGCAATGGAAGACACATTTGATAAGCATATGTTTTTTCTGTTTTATGCCTTATTTGATAGTAATAATCTGAAGATCACTAAATGAATTATCTGAGTTTTTTAAATCAAGAAATCTTGTAATATGTTAACATATATGGTAGAATTTTGAATACATGCAGCCATTCTGGAGAGCAATTTGGAACTATACTCAAAAAGTTTCAAACTGCATACCCATTGATCCAGCAGTGTTACTACTGGGCTTATATCCCAAAGAGATCTTAAAGAAGGGAAAGGGACCTGTATGTGCAAGAATGTTTGTGGCAGCCCTTTTCATAGTGGCTAGAAACTGGAAACTGAGTCAATGCCCATCAACTGGAGAATGGCTGAATAAATTGTAGTTTATGAATATTATGGAATATTATTGTTCTATAAGAAATGATCAGGATGATTATGATAGAGATGCCTGGGGAGACTTACATAAACTGACGCTGAGTGAAATGAGAAGAACCAGGAGATCACTGTGCATAGAAACAAGATTATATGATGATCAGCTGTGATGGACTTAGCTCTTTTCAACTGTGAGATAATTCAGGCCAGTTCCAATACACTTGTGATGGAGAGGGCCCTTTGCACATAGAAAGAAGACCGTGGGAACTGAATGTGGATCACAATATAGTATTTTCACTTTTTTGTTGTTTGTTTATTTTTTCTTTCTTTCTCATTTTTTCCCTTTTTGATCTGATTTTTCTTGTGCAGCATAATAAATGTGGAAATATGTTTAGAAGAATTGCATATATTTCACATGTATTGGATTAGTTGTTTAGGGAAGAAGTGGGGAGAAGGGAAGAAGAAAAATTTAGAACACAAAGTTTTGCAAAGGTGAATATTGAAAAGTATTTTTGCATGTATTTTGAGAATAAACACTATTACTAATTTTTTTTTTTAAATAAAAAAATTGTACAGCAAGAGATCTGTAAAAGCCTACCTGTCCTTATGGAATACTTTCATCAGAAGCATTTTTCTATATCTAATAATATCATTTTTGATTATTAAGCACTCAGTAAATTTAGAGGATCAAGTATGAGGACAAGAAGACTCAAATCTCTCCTCTGACATATATGAACAAGTGATTACGGGCAAGTCACAACCTCTTAGCGCCCCAGGTAACTCTTAAAATTTGTTTAAAAAAACTGCGGATCTTCATCCAATGAGGGAGTTTCCTATTATGATGAAATTATGCATCCAGATTAAATAAAACCAAACAACAGACAGGGAGGCTATTTGTCAGCTAAGGACACTACCACTCCCCCAAAAAAGAAATATTCTCTCTTTCTCTTCTGTTTTGTCTCAATATTCCTCCCTTCCTCTCCCTATGATCTTTTTCCTTCCCTCTATTTCTCCATTTCTGCTGCTTCCCTAACCACATGCCTTGGGCCTGTGGTTCGTTTCCCTGACACTGGACGATTACGGGCCACTGGGAGTTTGCTATGGACGGCATACTCCAGGCACTCATGACTACTCTTCCCTAACACATTTGCAAGACTGCTGTGGGTGGTAGAAAGGTGACATTTTTCTAACTCACAAAGGGTTCTGTTTCAGAGGCAGATGGAATGCTATGTGTATTGTTTACACATGCTTGCTAAGTCTGCCAAATACTTTGGGAGCAAGGTCCTGGGTAAGAACTCCCTCAAAACCGCATACCTACAGCATTAATAGAATGCAGGATGAGGAATCAAGACCCAGGCATTCCAATGCTGGCACAATGTGTGACCTTGGACAAGACTGCTCAGTTTCTGACTTTCTCTCCTGCATAAAAAGGATTATTTAATTCACAGGAGAGCTGTGAAAATTTACACACTTATTCAAAGGAGAGGGAAAGCATGCAGAAGGCAGAATATGAGTAAAAGGACTGTCATTTCTCCATGTAAAACAAGTATTAATTACTACAAGAAAGCTCACCGCCTTCTAATTAATTTGGGGAAAAGGAATGTGTCCCATAAGACATCTTAACTAGTTTAAGCCGGCACAGAAATTGACCTAATAGTCTTTCATTTAGGGCACACTATATTTCATAATTCCCTAATACCATATAATTATCTATTAAAAGCACCTAGCTTTTGCTTATGCATTCTGTTTGAAAAACAACATATTACTCTGCATGAACAGAGGATTATATCAGAGAACATCTAGGAGAGTTCCCAGTAAAGTAATTGTGGAACAATAGAGAAGTACACAATCACTGATGTGAAGTTTCATTAAGGATATTAATTCAAGCTCTCTAGCTCTTCACTAATTTACCCTCAGACCATGGTAAAAAACAAAAGGAATACAAACACACCAAAATCTAGTCTCATTTTTAAAACTTCTACCCTTTCCCTGCTCCAGGGCACAGTCAAAGCCAGGAAATTTAAGACAGTTGGAGCCAAGTAGTGTTTTAGCAAGGCCAAAAAAAATACACTTTTTCTTCACACAATACTAAAAAAAGTTATTATTTTAAGAACAGAAAAGGACATCAGTATTTCTTAAGACATAACAACTACAGCCTCAACAAAACTAGAATGCAGCTTTAAAAAAAAATTGAAATTGTCTACATAGAAATCTTTACCAAATAAAATGGGGATCCATAAAAGTATATGCAGCTACTCTGAACATACATATACACTGAACAATAGGGTTTTGATCACAATAAAGAGCCATAATTTAAGAATGAAGCACTACAATAAAGCTAGATTGATGATCCCAAAACTATGTACTAGGTTGGAAAACATAATTTATTTTAATTTACTCCAATTAAAAGCAAAACATTCCTCACATATTCCTTCCTTTCTTGAGTTTGTTATTTCTCTTTCCCAATGTTGTGGAGGAATACATGTGACTGATTTCTTACATCATTCCTTATCTTCCCTCACAATCTTTTGACCATCATAAAAATGTCAGAGGTATGAATGACTATTTGCTGAAGACAAGGGGAATTTTCAATTTTTTAAATTAAATTAATTAGAAGGCAAGTGATGGTAGTAAACACTGCACAGATCTCTGGTTAAAGAATGGTTACTTATTATTAGTTAAGGGTAAAGGGTTGAAAAGAACAAAATAATATATATGCATATACAGAGATTGATAGAGATAGATATGAATCTCTCTGCTCTGTTCTCTGTCTCTCTTTCTCTCCCTTTCTCATGTACATGCCTTTGAACCATTATCTGTTGAACTCCCAGGACATTATTCTTTCTTCCTTAATGGATTCTCTCTTCAGAACCCCTACCCTTACACAAGGAAATAGTATATATGTATATATGGGTATGTGTATGTGTATATAAAATTTTATCATTACACCTTTCCCTAATGCATTAGAACCCTGAACCTCAGTCCTTGAATTTATCATTACTTCTGTTCTCTATACCATTCAGTCTATCATCTCTGCATTGGTTAAACTCGTTTCCTTTTCCTATTGTGACCTCTTGATGAATTAATTCAATTCTACATTATCAAAATATCTTGATCCTTTGGATCCACTGGATCCACTTTAGAATCTTTTACTTCATTGTCCTATCTCTGGTCATATAAGAACAAAGTCCAACCTTGGAATATTCCCACTTTTTATTTCCTAGAACAAAAGAATTAGAGTAAATCATGAAACTATGCTAACTGGTTCCACTTCAAATTTATGCTATCCAATCTCTGGCCCTTACAGGAACAAGGCAATCATTGGATCAATTTGCTACTGAACTCCCCACATCCAAGCCTTGTCATCTTTTCTCAAATTATCCACAACAGCCCTTCTTCCTTCCCTCTTCGTTGGAGATCTTAAATATCACTTAATTAAGTGATTGTGATTTTTAAATTATTTAATTTTTAAATTTTTAAAAAATTAAGCACATCATCTAAGAGCTTCTTAATTCACATCCCTCAAATATCTTCCCCCATATCTCCTTCTTTACTCCAGTCTCAGATGAAGAGATGCCTCTTCTCCTTGTCAAGGACACACCAGACAAATGCAATTCTGATCACATCCCCTTCCATCATCTCCAGAATATTTCCTTATCAATCATCATCCTTAATTTTCAATCTTTCCCTTTCTAAAGCCTAGTTCCCTCAAGCCTACAAACACACCCATTCCTCCCTATTTTTACAAAAATTCAACCCTCACTTAATCCTATCATCTCTATTATCATCCTACATCTCTCCACCCCTTTTTAGTTAAATTTCTTGAGAAATTTGTTTATATTAGGCAATCCATTTCTCTTAACTCTCACTTCTAAATTCTGTCCAATTTAGTTTCTGATCTAATCATTCAAATGAAACTACTTGTCAAGGTTACCAATGATCTTTTTAAAAAAAAATTAAATATTTCTGTAAAAAATTGAATTTCAAAATTTCTCCTTCCAACTCAATGAGAAGGCAAGCAATATTATATCAGTTAAACATGTAAAGTCATGCAAAATGTTTCTGTATTAGCTGTGCTATTCCATAACTATCACCCCCAAACAAGAAAAATAAAGTGAAAAATACGCTAAAACTGATCCAATCATTCTGGAGAACAATTTGGGGCTATGCTAAAAGGACTATAAAAATATGCATACCCTTTGATCCAGCAGTATCTCTACTGAGTCTGTACCCTAAAGAGATCATAAAAAAGGCAAAATTGTTTATGCAACCTTTTTTGTAGTGGCAAGGAACAGGAAACTGAGTGGATGCCCAACAGAGAATGGCTGAATAAGATATGATATATGAATGTTATGGGATATTATAGTTCTATAAGAAATGATCAGCAGAATGATTTCAGAGAGGCCTGGAGAGACCTACATGAACTGATGCTCAGTGAAGTAAGTGGAATCAAAAGAACATTGTACACAAGAAGAAGATTATGTGATGATTAACTTTGCTCTTTTCAACAATGAGATGATTCAGACCAATTCCAATAGACTTGTGATGGAGACATTCCATCTGTACCCAGAGAGAGGACTATGGGGACTGAATATGGATCACAACTTAATATTTTCATCTTTTTTTTTTTTTTTGTGGTGATGGTTGTTTGCTTGCTTGTTTTTTTTTTCTTTCTCATTTTTTTTCCCTTTTTGATTTGATTTTTGTTGCATATGTTTAGAATAATTGCATATGTTTAACTTATATTGGCTTATTCACTGTTGAAGGGGAAGGGAAGAAGCAAGGGAAAAATTTAGAACGCTAGATTTTGCAAGGGTGAATGCTGAAAACTATCTTTGCATGTATTTTAAAAAATAAAAAGCTACTATTAAAATATGCTTCAATTTACATTCAGAATTCTTCAATTTTCTCTCTGGAAGAGGATATCATTTTTCATCATTAGTCTTTTGGATTCATTTTGAATTATTATATTGATTAGGCCATCTAAGTCTTTCACAATTAATAATCACTACAGTATTTCTGTTACTAAATACAATGTTCTCCTGTTTCTGTTCCCTTTACTTTTCATCAATTCCAATAGGTCTTTCCAAGTTTTTTTGAAACCATCCCCACAGCAGAATAACATTCTATCATAATCTTATGCCATTCATCAATTAATGGGTATCCCTCAATTTCCAATCTTTATTACCAAGAAAAAGAGCTGCCATATTTTTGTATATGTATAGGTTCTTTTTCATTTTCTTTGATCTTTTTATGATATAGACGCATTAGTGGTATTGCTGGGTCAAAGGGTATTTTTAGGCATAGCTTCAAATTGTTCTCCAGAATGGTTGGATAAATTCAAAACTCTACTAACAAGACATTAGTGTCCCTATTTTTCCATATCCCTTTAGCATATATATTTTTTTTTTCTGTCATATTAACCAATCTGATAAGTGTAAAGTGACAGATCAGACTTGTTTTACTTTGAATTTCTTTAATTATTAGTGATTTAGAGCATTTTCAGATGAATATTTATAGCTTTGATTTCTTCTTCTCAAAACTGCCAGTTTATATCTTTTGATGATTTACTATTTTTATAAATTTAGTTCAGTTTCCTATATATTTGAGAAATGAATCCTTTATCACAAAAACTTACTGAAAAATTATACCCCCACCCTGGTTTCCTATTTTTTTTTTTCTAATTCTGGCTGAATTAGTTTTGTTCAAAACCTTATTAATTCTACAAACCAAAATTATTCATTTTGACTTCCTGTAATCCTCTTTATTTATTTATTTTTGTTGATGTTGTTGTTGTTGTAGTAAACTCTTCCCTTCCCACAGATATGACAGGTATATTTTCCCATATTCTCTTAATTTGTTTATAAGATCACCTTTTATATCTAAATCACATACCTATTTTAAACTTATCTTAATATATAATTTGAGATGCTGTTCTTTGCTTAGTTAACATCAGACTGTTTTCTAAGGTTCCCTGTAATTTTTTTATTAAATAGTGAGCTCTTGCCCCCAAACCTTGGATTTGGGCTTGTCAAATAGTAAATTACTGTGATCTTTTAATCTTGTATTTTGTGTATCAATCTATTCAACTGATCCATCACTCTTATTTCTGAGCCAGTACTAGATTGATGATTGGCACTTTATAATATAGCTTGAAATCTGGTATTGCTAGGTGGCTTTTTTTTTTCACATATTTTTTCATTGATTCCCTTGATATTATTAGGCTACTGTTGTTCAGATTTTTTTCTATTGGTATAGCATCATCTGTTTTTATTTGAGTGAAAAATGTGTTGCCTGCAGTTCTTTCAAATGGAATTTCTTTTTTCATCTCTTCTTGCTAGGTTTTGTTGTTTATAATTTATAGAAATACTGATGATTTACATGGGCTTATTTTAAATTCTGCAATTTTATTCGTTGTTAATTGTTTCAACTAGATTTTTAGTTTATCCTCTAATTATACCATTAAATCATCCTCAAAGAATGATATTTTTGTTTCCTTATGGCCTTTTCATATTCATTTTTCTTTTCTAATTGCTATAGGTAGCATTTCTAGTACAATATTGAATAATAGTGATAATAATGGACATCCTTGCTTTATCCCTTATCTTACTGGGAAGACTTCTAGTTTGTCCCTTTAATACATAATGTTTGCTCTTGGTATTAAATATAACTAATAGTTTTAAGAAAAGCTCCAATTATTATTCCTATGCTTTTTAGTGTTTTTAATAGGAATGAACATTGTACTTTGTCAAAAGCCTTTTCCACATTTATTGAGATAATCAAATGATTTTTGTTATTTTTTGTCATTGATATGGTCAATTATGCTGAAAATTCCCCCAACAGAAAACCTGCCTGTATCCCATTTGATCATAGTGTATAATCTTTGTGATATATTGCTATAATCTCCTTGCTAGTAGTTTTATCAATATCTCCTTTGATTTTCAGGATTTTGATTTCAGTGTTTAATTAATTAATTAATCAATAAAAGAGAGAGAGTAGATCAATGATTTGGGCATGCAACTAAAAAACTTAGAAATAGAGCAAATTTAAAATCCCCAAGTTTTTTAGTTGCATGCCCAAATCATTGATCTACTCTCTCTCTTTTATTGATGTAGACATTTAGAAGAAAAAAAAAACTTTTCCTATACTTATTGCTCTGATTCACATGTTGCCTCATTATTGTCATTATCTTTAGTATTATTATTCACTGTTTCTATGATATGTTCTTTGACTCACTCCTTCTTTAGCATTAGATTCTCTCTCTGTCTCTCTCTCTGTCTCTATCTCTCTCTGTCTCTCTCTCTGTTTTGATTGGGTCACATAGCTAGTAAATAAAATGCTAAATGTCTGAGGTTGGATTTTGAACTCAGGTCCTTCTGATTTTAGGACTGATATTCTATCCATTGCTCTATTTAATTGCCCTGATTATTTAGTTTTCAATTAATTTCTGTCTATGCTTTCAGGCCCCTTCCAATACCTTCAGGGAGGAAGGGAGGAAGGAAGAGAGAGAGAAGGGAAGGAGAAAGAGAGGGAGAGAAGGATAAAGGGAAAGAGGGAGTGAGGGAAGGAGGAAGGAAGGGAAGGAGGGAAGGAAGGAGAAAGAAAGGAAGGAAGGAAGGTAAGAAGGAAAGAGAGAAAGAAGAAAAATATGAAGGAGGGAGGGAGGAAAGTTGGGAAACCAAGAGAGCAGCAAGTGGGAAAGATATTACATGCTTACTAAAGCCAGGTTCCATGCTAAATCCTTTATAAATATCATTTCATTCAATCTTTACAACAACTCTGTGAGGTAGATGCTATTCCATAGCCATTTTACAGATGATGAAAAAGAGGCAATTAAAGGTTAAGTAACTAGCTAGAATCACACAGCCCATCTAAGGCCAAATTGAAAATCAGGTCCTCCTAATTCAAAGCCACCCTGACTATACCATCCTAGCAGCCTAATAACATTAGAAAGGTTATGTCTAGAAGTGACCCCATTACAGGTATATTTTTTAGTTCAGGAGTTGCTAAGGTATCTGATTACTTTTCCCTCTTCCCAATTGGTGGGATGTGTCACGCAAAATGACCTTGTATCATTTATTTAGGAGAGAGGCAGAATCTATGATTTCATATGTATGAGGCACTATTTCTGGTGAGTTAACTCCCTTGAATGCAGGTCATAATTTTCTCTGCAACTTGACATTCTTAGAAAGTTGCCTAAGTCACTGAGAGACTAACTGACTCCCCAATGTTCAGAATCAGTGTGTGTCGGAGGCAAGCCTAGAAGCTAGGGCCTTTTCCCTTCTGGGTCAGGTTCCTAGCCATTCTTCAGGTACAGAGGACGTAGCTTTCCCTCCTTGCTCCCAAAACCTTCTTCTCTTTCTTTTCCTGGCTCCCTAGTAAAACATAGGCCCCAATTGGTCCTTTCTCTCTTCCCCTTCTCCCTCATTCCCATGGACTCTTTCTCCTAAAGCTTCTGTGCTCCTTCACCTGCAACCAAAGCACTCAGGAGAGTTTGAGTCAGCTGTTATCTCTGAAATGTGAAAGAATCATAGAGAGTTAGCTGAAAAAAATATGACTACAACTCCCTCACTTTTCAGGTGATAAAAATGAAGTTAAGCAATGTTAGACCAGGACTAGAACACAAATCCACTGATCCTGTTTCCCTGTGTTCTTCTTGGCTAAGGATAAATCATATTTTATTAATAGTCTTTGAGTATAAAGTCCCTCTATCACTCTTGTTCAACTATGTTTTTAATTTTAAGGTTTAATTTTTAAAGAGCAAGAGAAAAAAGGAATGGAGAGGGATTCAAGAAACCCCTACTCTTCTAATAGCAGAAAACAAACAAACCTTTAGAACACTTCAAAAGAACCACAGCTTTATTCCATAAGTAGAACAGTTAAATGGCACAGTGGCTATAGAGTAGCCATCTTTTAAATTCAAATCTGGCCCCAGACACTTACTAACTGTGTGACCCTGGATAATTCACTTACCCCTGTTTGCCTGAGCTGGAGAAAGAAATGGTAAACCACACCATCATATTTGGCAAGAAAGCCCCAAATGGGGTCATAAAGAGTCAGATAGAAATGAAAAATGACTGAAAAAGTAATCGATGACTTGTGGTGGTTCTGGTTCAGGGAGTAGAAAGATCCAAGGCAGAGAAGTACCACTAGAAAGAAAATCAGATGACTAATTCCTGGAGCAAGAGGAAGAAAAGAAAGGTGGTAGCAAGGATAACAACCAGAATAAAGAAGTATCCCTGGGTATTTTCCCTGTCAAGAAGCTCTTATCCTTCAGAGTTGCTCCCCTGATTCTAGACTCATTTTTTGTATTACAGCCTAAGAGCTACCTTGTAACTTGCAACAGAAGGAAGGGATAGTTTCTAGTCCCCTAATTTGTGTGTGTAGCATGAAGAGTTTCAAATTGCAACTCTGAATGAATTTTCCCCAAACTACTTCATGGACTAGGTCAGATTAAATTCTATTCACACTGCAGATACATTATAGGTTAGAAGCCTTTTGTGGAAAGGCCTGCAACATTAACCACCATTTATAACATTCTTTCTATGGGAAAATGAATTCTGAATTTCAAACAAGAGACTTATAAATGAACTTCTGGAAAAGAACTTGCTTCTTAACTGGGAATCATTGAATCCAGACTTGGATCCATGCCATAACTAGTGTAACTTATTAAGCTAAACAGAACATCAACTTCTGATGAAATCAGAAACCAGAAATGGGCACTGACGATAATAGTCTTCCTCCAATGAAAACTATGACTCTGCCATCACTTTGCTGCTGCCACCACCTCAATTATCATCTTTAGGATATGGTTTGAGAACCAGTCCATGGGCCAAACACTGACTCACAGGCATGAAATTCAGGGCCAACTTCAGCTATAAAAGTTAAAGATACAAACATATTCCTAAATTGGGAAATGTATAATTTTTTAAAAATTTCCTTAATGACAATGGCTGGATCTACTTTTGTCTTTGGGTTCCCATGGCTTAGAACAGTGCTGGGAATAAAGTAAGTGCTTAATAAATGCTTGCTGATTGTTGTTCTATTTTTTGTTGTCGTTGTTGAACCATTTTAAATGAGATAAAAATTCTCCCAAGGAGTATTTATTGAGCCTGAATTGGGTAGGATCTCTAAAGTATCCCCAATTTTTACCTAAAGAAAAGGGACTGAGAAATATTTCTTAAGCTAGATGAGATGGTATGGGAAAGAAAGGATAAACTTATTATCACTTCAGTCACATCAAGAAGAAAAAATATATCACTAATAAAGTGAGCAAACTATTTTTGTAAAACAAAAACTAACATTTGCCCTATGCCACAAATTCTGTTACCTACAAAATAAAATTTCTTAATTTCCAAAGTAATTTTTTTAGACTTTTAAAAAAATTATCCCCATTTTCAAATTAGGCTTTTTAGAAAAAAATAGGCCAAATTAAGTAACAGCACCCTGTACTTTCTTCTTTCTGCAGCTAAATTTCTGGAATGAATTCAATGTGTACTACCTCCCATTACTTCTTTCTCATTATTATTAACTACTTGCAATCTAAGTTCTGCCTTGTACCTCACTATTGAAACTGTATTCTTCAAAGTGCTTGACAATCTTCTGACTGCTAAATTTTATAGCTTGTTCTCAGTCCTCATTTTTATGCCTTATATTTACATAAGCATCTATAGTTTCCAAATCTTTTCACATATTTTCAAAAGCCAGAGCCATACTCCTAGGGATTTTCTCTATCAAGAGTCTACCAGGTCCTCTCCAGATTCCTATTATAACCTTTGACTTATATTAGATTATAGAAGACAAGAGACTGTTGCTTCTTTTTGTAACCTGAATGCTTTGACATAGTAACTGATATACAGTAGGCATTAAATTATTGTTTGTTGATTGATTGATAGAGGACTTGATTTTGACATCTACATGATCTTGGATAAATTATTTAATCTTTCTAAGGATCAATTAATTTATCTATCATATAAGGGGATTGAATTAGATAACTTTCAAGGTTCTTTCAAACTAAATCTATGATTTAATGTTTTTTAAAAATGTTAATTTTTACAAAGCTTTCTCTTTGCAATAATGCTGCAGGGTGAGGCATGCAAGTGTATTATCATGTTAAAATTGCCATTTTACACACAAGAAACTTGAAAAAAAGAAAGTTGTATCTTTTCAAGGGACACAAGAACCAATCAACCAGCATTTATTAATCTCCTATTATGTGCTAGCCAGTGTACTAAGGGCTATGGATACAGAGACAGAGAAAAAACAGTCTGGCTCTCAAAATATAGTCAAATGGGGGACAAACAATTTAAAAAAAAAACCAAACTACAAACAAGACATGTCCGTAGAATAAATAAGGTAGTCTCAGAGGGAAAGCACTGAGATTTAGAAAGGCTGGGGAAAGCTTCTTATAGAAGATGTTAGGGAAGCTAGGAGATTAGAGAGGATGAGGGAGACGCTTGAAAGGGACAACTAATGAAAACATTCAGGTGGAAAGAGGAAATATAATGGAAGAGGAAAAACAAGGAGATGAGGATGGAGGGAGTACAGTGTACTTGGTGGGTAGTAAGGTGTAAGAAGACTGGAAGGGTAAATGGGCCAGATTATCAATCACTTTGAGAGCCAAATAGAGTACTTTATATTTGGCCACATATTAATAAAGTATCAGAACTAGGACCTCTAACTTCATGACCATGGTTCTAAGTCTTCCCAGATGTGCTTCTGTCTCTAATTACTTTGCCACCATAACTCAGCTGTCCTCTTGCCCTGGAACTTCCCTCAATATCTCTGCAATTCTCATCTGGCTTCATTACTTGGGATTTTTCTGAAGGACCTCTCTACCATATCCTGATATTGGGGACTTCCCCCTACTCTGAGATTTTCAGTTTCCTTTCATGTTTTGTCTTCCCTCATTAGATTGTAAAGTCTTTGATGCCATAGGCTTTTTAATTTATTTATTGGTGCTCTTATTCTCAGTGCTTAGCACAGTACCTGGCACATAGTAGGTACTTATTAAATGTTTATGTGATTTAGACATAGAGGGCCTTGGGGCTTCTCACCCTCAATATTTCTATTCCATACTAGTCTTCCCCACACTCCCGTGATGACCTTTTGGATTTTTATTTTGGGTATGATCCCAGAACAATAGTGCTTCATTCTCTTCTTGGCTGTTAGGACTTTGTCATAATGTTCCACATCTCAATAAGAATGTAAGATCCATGAGGGCAGGGATTGTATTTCTTTTTTGCTTGTGTTTATCTACAATGCCTTGAACACAAAATGCACTTAAATGCTTGTTACTTACCTACTACCATGACACTCTATTGCTTCTCATAGAACTCTAAGGAAGGTTGAAGGGTATCATTTCCATTTTATAGATGAGGCAAATAACATCCAGAGAGATTAAATTACTTTCCCAAAGTCCCATAGCAAAGTAGCATGGCCAGGACTTCTGATTTCTAAGTTTAGTCTTAATTCTTATTATATAATTTGCCACATAATTTCCTTAGTAATAAGATTAGAAAAATGAAAAATAATCAGTTGAGTAATTATATATGTATACATGCAAAATTCTATTTATGTGCACATACCTATGTATATACTTTTACCTTATATCCCTCTTGACTGGAGCTGATTTTTGTGTCCAGATAAAAACTAACAAACTAATGAGCAAAAACTATCAGACTAATGGACCAATGGTTAGACTTAGCAAAAAATTACAAGTATAGATGGTCATTAAACAACCAATATTCTAATGCCAACAAATGCTTTTTTCTTACTCAAACCTAAATTTGCATACTACCACCATAATTCAGAGTTCAATGACCAAATGTCCTGGATTCTCTCCTTCCTAGCAAAGGCAAAAATCAGTGATCTTAGAATGAAACCAAGTGGATTTTATTTCTCTTTCTAATAAGTGGCTTCCTTTCTTGTCATGTAGCTTTCCAGTTGAGGTAAATTAAACAGTATCATGTCAAATAATACACTTTAAATCAAATAGGTATACATATGTAGTATATATCATAAGGTCAAGCCATGGCAAAAACCAACACCATTTGGTACCCTCCTTCTCTGTTTCTCTGTATCTGTGTCTCTCTCTCTCTCTCTCTCTCTCTCTCTCTCTCTCTCTCTCTCTCTCTCTCTCTCCCCCCTGCCTCTTTATCTCTCTCCCTTCTTTTCTCCCTCCTTTCTCTCTTTCTCTCCTTTACTTCCTTCTTCCTTTCCTCCCTCCCTCCTTCCCTTCTTCCCTCCCTTCCTTCCTCTCTCTTTCTTTCTAGAACTGGTTCATAGATATCTTGATCTTAAATGTTAGGATACAAATTTAAGGATTAATTTAGATTCAAGTAGCAGAAAAAGAAAGTGGATTCCTTCAGACACAATATTAGGGATTACTTTTCTCTATGAGAAAACTGCTGGGTTTTTTGTTTGCTTGTTTGTTGTTTTTAACATTCAATAGCTGCTTGCTATAGTCTATAGAGAATTAGAGGATAACAGGTTTAAAGTTGGAAAGGGTTCCAGCAGCCATCAAATTCAATTCTTTCCTTTCTACTTTACAGGTTAGAAAACTGAGCTGTAGAGAGAAGTTAAGTCTTAAGAAGTTAAGAAGTCAGAATTAGAATCCAGTTCTCTAACTCCAAATCCAACATTTACTCCATCATATAGTATTGTCTCTGAAAATCCAGTTTAAATTTAAGTTACTTTTAAAATGTTCAGAGGCAAAAAAAAAAAGTTTCGTATTTTTAGAAGTTCTAGGAATAAAAACACTCAACCTGGAAAAGCACTAATACTTTGGGCTAAAATTAAAAACATCAATAAAGGTAGAAGCAGATTAGGGTCAGGGGGGGACAAAAGCTGGGTTTTTTCCTAGACAATGATCATCACTGAGGAGATTGAAATTGTTACTATTATTTCCATTCCTTCTTTTTAAAAGTCTATTTTGTTAGCTGCCAATTACCAAACAGAGCAGGCCCCAGGAGATCATAAAAGGATATCATCCAGTGAAATAATTCCCAAGACGCTTGCTGACACCAGCAGAAAGAAATCCCAGATAGGGCTTTTAGCTAAAGTATTAGCTTAAGTGCTTAATTAAAGGTGTGGTGCCTGAAGGGGCCCCATCTGTGGGCTGAGGTGCTAAGCTTTTAGGAGTTTCTGGTTGTGGTACAGGATTCTTAAAAGAGATGCAGAAAACTCTTCCAAATGTCTAAGAGTCCAAATAGCTTGAGCTCTTCTCAAGCTAAAAAAATGCCAGCAACTTGGAAGGTCAACTATTCATTAGCCAAAACTCAGAGCTATTTTGCAAGGAATGCCTGGAAGAGTCAATGTGAAATCTCCACAAACATATGTATAGATATTTGTTCCATAAACAGAGCAAGCATCTCATTATTCCATGAAAATGAAAGTTGACATGAATCTTGACATGCTGACAGAATATAGGCAGAAAAAATAGAACAGATGGAATGGGGGGTCATTCCACTGGAAGCCACCTCAGCTCTCTTTTGTACATCTTATATATTATTTCAGAGTAGGACACTCCCAGAGACTTGCCTTGCCCTAACAGCACTGAAACAGAGGTGGTAAGGTAGGCAAGGAAGGACTAAGTTGTACCAGGCACAAAAAGAATCAAATAGCTCATATCTAGCCAGTTCTCCCGTCCCAAAACATTCCACTTCCTTCATTACCTTGCCCTGGTGATCATGCTTCATTTCCCAGCCCCTTGGCAGCTCCAGCTGTTTGTTAGCGAACATGTTGAGGAATCCCACCAGGTCTCGATTATGCTGGTAGCGTTCAAAGTGGTGAGTGTCCCGCCGGACTTTGGTGATCATGTGCTTCAAACACGTATTGTTTGTAAACATGCGATAGGCACTCTGGAAAAAAGTGTGAAGAAGCAAGAGTTAATCCACATCTGCAAGTGTGTTCCGGACAGAAAGCAAGGAAAGAGTAAAGTATCTTGATTAAAGCAAAACACAAAGAGATGAAATTAATTTTAGCAAATTAAGCGTAAGAAGGTTCCATCCACTCTGGACCTCTGGCCATCTGCCTTGCTGATAGACCTCCTGGATCATCATGCTATGGTAGATTTAATACACTCAACTTTATAATTTTGAGAGATTTGGATTGGTAAATGCCATCTCACATAACCTGCTAGATCACACCATCTCCAAAACATGCTTCATATTCTATATTGTCTTGCCATCTGCCATAATGTTTTTACTATTTCCATCCTCACCCCAGTCTGTGAATCAATAAACATTTATTAAGCAGCTTCTCTGTTCTAGGCACTGGGGATACAAAAAGAGGCAAAAGACAGCCCCTGCCTCAAGGAACTTACAATCTATTGGGGGGAGGGGGAACAATAAACAAATATGTACAAACTATATTGGGAATAAATAAGAAGCAAATGAGAAGGAAAACACTAGAATTAAAAGGGATTGAGAAAGGCTTGGGCAGCTAGATAGTGAAGTGGATAAAGTGTTAACCTTAAAGTGAGGGGCATTTATTTTAAAATTCAGCCTCAGACACCTATCATCTATGTGATTTTGGACAAGTCGCTTGACTCTTCTTGCCTGTAAAATGAGCTAGAGAAGGAAATAGCAAACTACTTCAGTATCCTTGCCAAGAAAATCTCAAATGAGGCACAAAGAGTAGTATACATCTGAACTGAACCACAATAGGAAAGGCTTCCTATAGAAGATAGGATTTTAGTTGGGAATCAAAGGAAACCAGGGAAGCCAACAGGGAAAGTGAGGAAGGAGAATATTCTGAGTATGAATGACAGCCAGAGTCGAAAGACAAAGTATCTTAATCAGGACAGATCTCTGTCACTGGACCAAAAAGTATGTGGAAGGTAGTAAAATATTAAAAAATTTGGAAAGGTAGAAGGGGGCTGGATCATGAAGGAGTATGAATGACAAACAGATTTTATATCTGATCATGGAGGCCAACAGAATCACTGAAATTTGTTGAGTAAGAGAGCGATATAATTTGACCTGTGCTTTAGGAAATTTTGGGTGGCTGAATCAAGAATGGATTAGGGTGGTCCAGGACTTTGGGTGGGCAGATCCACCAACAAGTTACTGCAATAATCCAGGTATGAGGACAAATGGTAGCAGTGTCAGAGGAAAGATGGAGGCCCATTGAAAAGATGCTATAAAGATGAAATTGAGAGGACTTGGCCACAGATTGGATATGGGTGAGGTGAGAAAAAATGAGAGGAACCAAAGATGACACAAAGCTTGTGAGACCGTGGTGCCTTCTTACAGAGAATGTCATGGATCTGTAGGTTTAGAAAGAAGCATTCTAGGTCATATCTGTGTTAGTAGAGAGTTAACTCATTGCAAATTACAGAGCCACACTACTTTGTCAAAATAAATAGCAACTTGTCTTTTGTTTAGACCCTAGAAAAAATTATATATAAAAAAGTCATAATCTGGGGGTGGCTGAGAGAATACCAGCAATGATTAGAATAGATACAGGATTAGTTGGGAGTAGGTGAATGGTACCACTCTCTCTTCATTCCCCTCCTACCTTCCTGACCTCATTTTCTCAATCTCCTTTGCTGGATCATCATCCAGAATGTGCCCTCCAACTGTAGTTGTCCCATAGGGTTTTTATCTGAATTCTCTTCTCTTCTCTATGTTCCTACAATATGTGATCTCATCAGCTCTTATAAACCTAATTACCATCTCTATGTGATGATTCTTAAATATACCTTTCCTGCCTCAAACTCTCTACTGATCTTCAATCCTGCATCTCCAACTGCCTTTCAGACAACTCAAAGTAGATGTAAATTCATTATATCTCCCCCAAACCCTCAAGAGGACAAGACCATCCTCCCATCCTTCATTCTTCACTGTCTGAACTCCCAACATATCCAAGCCATTGCCAATGTGATTTCACCTTTCCAACATCCCTTGAATATGACCCCTTATCTTCTTTGACACTGTCACCATTCTACCTCAGACCCTCATTACCCCACACCTGGACTACTTCAATAGCTTGCTGATGAGTCTTTACTTCAAAATACATCCCCCATTCATTTAGTCACTAAAGTAATTTTCCTAAATTCAAAGTCTGATCATCATCCACCCTACTCTATAAATTCAGACTTTCCCTTATTGCCTCCAGGATCAAATACAAAATCCTCTGCTTGGTGTTTAAAGCCCTTCACCACCTAGTCTCCTCCTACTTTCCCAGTTTTCTTGTATCTTACTCTCTGCAGCATACTCTGATCCACTGACAATGGTCTTACTTTTCCAGGAGCAAGATACTGCACTTATGGGCTCTGGGCATTTTCTCTGGTTGTCCTTCATGTCTGGGATGCTTTTCCTCCCCATCTCTGCTTATTGGTTTCCCAAACTTAGTTCCTTTTTCTTTCAAGACCCATCTAAAATCCTAAAATCCTGTCTTTAATAAGAATCTTTTTCCAATTTCTTTTAATTCTGACTGTTAATTATTTCCTATTCATTCTGTATATAATCAATTTGTTTTTAGTCTTCTCCCATTAAATTGAGAGCTACTTGAAGGCAGGGACTCGCTTTTGTCTTTTTTTTTTTTTTTTTTTTTTTGGTATCATCTCCACTTAGCACAATGCTTGATACATAGTAGGAGTTTAAAACATGTTTATTTGTCCACCTTAAAGTGATATATAAACTTAAGCTATTACTACTACTAATAGGCAACAATAGCTATGTTGTATTTAGTCTCAAATGCTACTGAAAGACCAAAAAGGATGGAGACCAAAAATAGGCACTGGACTTGGACCAGATGGAGGTCATTAAAGACCTTGTAGAGAATAGTTTCAAAAACTTAAATGTGAGAATGGAAACTAGGGTTTCCATTTCAAGAGGTTAATAAGCTAGCACATGAGTAATGGGTAAGGCAGTTAGAAAGTACAATGGATAGAGCACTGGACTAGGAAGATATGTGTTCAAATCTCACTTCAGACACTTATGAGCTATGTGACCCTGTGCAAATCACTTAATCTCTCTTTGCCTCAGTTCCTCATATCTAAAATGGGGACATAGGGGAAAAGGAAAAGGAAACACACTCCAGTACCTTTGCCAAGAATTCCCCATAAACAAGTCCATGGGGTCGCAAAGAGTTGGACATGACTGAACACCTGGACAACAACATATGAATAGTGGGGAATCACAGAACAAATGGAGTTTAATAATTTTAAAAGTTTGGCAGCAAAGAGAAAGAGACGCAAAAGATCACAGCTTGAGTGGGGTAGCAGGGAAAAGGGAAAGTTTATTATTTTTAGTACAGTACAGTACAGTGTATTTCAGCATTATTTATTATTTTAGGTTTCTAGCATATAAGGAATTAGTAGAGATGGAAAAGTTGAAAAAATACATAAAATGAAGGATAAAACTGATGGATCAAGATCATGTTTGAAGAAAAAAATGGTCAAAGGCTTAGTAGATTGGTTAGCCTTGGCAAAGACAGAAACTAACCCGATGATTTTCTAAGACCAGAAGAAAGGAAGATAAAATAGGTAAGAACACGGAGAGGTTTAAATATGGGCAGGAAGGGAGTTGAAAAAGCTCATGTTGTATGCCCTCAATCCTCAAAATAAAATGATTCAGCACATTTATACATAGAAATAATATAGTCTAATGAAAAGAAAGGAAACATGAGAGTTAGAACACCCAAGTTCCAGTCCTCACTCAGCTACTAATTAGATGTGGGACCTGGGGTGATATCTTACTTGTTTTCCATTTCTTCACTTGCCAAATGAATATGTCTCCTACTTCTTTCCCTTGAGCAAAAGGATCAAGTAAGATAAACTGGAATGAGAGAGTGTAGCTAATTAATCTCTAAATACCCTTTCTGGTTCTAAAAATTTGCTGATTCTATGTCACAGTATTTAAAGTGTTTATATTGTTAAAATATTGTTAGATTATTCTTCTCAATAGAATGTAAGTTCCTTGGGCAGGAACTCTTTTTCATTTTGTCCTCATCTCCTCAAAGGCCAGTAAAGTGTCTTGTATGTGATAGATGTTTAATATATTTTCATTGTATTTTATTGGATATTTGAAGCTTTGTATGAATAAGATAATTTGGTAACTAAGTGGATAGCACTCGGCCTGGAGTCAGGAAGACCCAAGTTCAAATTAGGGCTCAGATGCTCACTATCTAGGTAATGGTGAGCAATCCACTTAACCTCTGTTTAGCTTAATGCACTGGAGAAGGAAATGTCCAACCACTCCAGTATTTTTGTCAAGAAAATTCCATATAGAATCAAAAAGAATAAGATATTACCGAACAACTGAATAACAACAATAATAACATATATATGGCACAAAGATGTAACAACTACTAATTGTTTAAAAAAATAAAAAGTATTTGGTGGAATACTTAAGTCTCATGATTTCTAGACATATACGGACAGGATGGTAGGTGGTTAGCATCAGTATCAATACCATAGCATTGGGAGGGAGTCCATAGTATTTTCATCATTGAATAAAGGATATAAGGTAAATGAAAGGGAAGGTCTGACTGAGAGACCCTTTGAAAACATCCCTAACAAATGGTTGTCCAGTCTTTGCTTAAAGATCTCTAATCAAGGGAAACCTATAATTTCCTATAATTGTTTAAAAATCTTTGCTTAGATTGAACGTAAATATTGTTGTTGAGTTATTTCAGTTGTGTCCTACTCTTCATGACCCCATTTGGGTCATGGCAAAGATACTGGAGTAGTTCGCTATTTCCTTCTCCAGCTTATTTTATAGATGAGGAAACTAAGACAAGCAAAATTAAATGAAATACCTGAGCTAGTAAGTATCTAAGGGTAGATTTGAACTCAGGAAAAAGTGTCTTCCTTACTCCACTTAGGTTCAACATGCTTTCAGTGCACTACTTAGTGTCCAAGAATATAAATAGTCCACTTTACAATTTTTACTTGTTAGTCCCAGTTTTGCCCTCTGTTCTAGATGAGAAAGTGCTAGAGTCAGTGATCTTTAAGCAGAGGCTGGATGGTACTTGCTAGGATGTAGAAGAGAGGATTCTCTGTTGGATACAAGTTAGATTTAATGGTCTGTGAGATTTTTTTCTAAGTCTTAGATTTTATAGAGATTTTTTTTTATTTTATAGAGATTTTTTCTAAGTCTTAGATTTTATAAAGATTAAATTAGCAGTAGAGTGCTAAAGCAGAGTGAGAAAAGACTTTTCATGAATAGAACTAAAAGAATAGGAAAATTAATTAAGATTGGATCTTACATGATTTGAAACGTTTCAAATCAGATTGATTGAGGACTTTGAAGGGAAAGCCCAGGAGTCTACTGTCCATATTATGTGTAATGAGAAGTCAATGAATGCTTTTGAAACTCAGAAAGAACATTACTAAAGTTCTAAGGGAGGAAAAAAACGGCTTTCTGTAGTACAGGAATTCATAAGTTTTTTTAGTACCTTTGGTAATCTCCTAAAGACTATGTACCCCTTCCCAGAATAAGGTTATTAAATGTCATATAATATATAGTTTTATAAAAGAAATAATTATATCAAAATATAATTATCACATTTTTTAAAAATTCTACAGTCTCCAAGTTAAAAATTCCTGTGCTAATATAACAACTCTAGGTTGGGTTCTAGATAATACCTTTTCCTATATACTTCCTTTCTAGAAAGGGACACAGAGAAATTTGATCTTATCTTTTAGACTAATTTGCAAATAGATTAAAATATATACTCACAACTTGTTATAAATTAATACTCTGCTTTTTAAAATGTATTATTTTATCCCCTTTCTAAATTATAAGCACCAGGAGGCAGAACTATCTGCTCTAAACTCTATACCTCCCTTAGTGCTTAGTACTATTGTACTTTACAAACTTAAACAGGTAATTAAGTTAACCAAATATCATGTGCTGGAAAACCAAGAAAAAACTTTGCTATCCAGACCTTCTTTTACTATAAATAGTATTTTATATTTAAATTTTATCTAGTTGGCTAAAGACATAGAAAGAAAAATGTATTTCTTCACAAACCTGACTAATTGATTGTCTATTCATCCAAGTTGCAAATTATGATTGACACATATTTAGACTATGTATGGGATTTTAGAAAAGTAAATATTTTTCCTCCTCCATAAAGTCCTAAAGCAGTCTTGATGTTGCAATCACTCTATTTCTAAAGCTCCTTAAAGCCAAAATAATCATTTCTTTGACTTGCACCATTCTCTCTGGTATATTAAAAATATTTTTTATAAATAACTATAATTAAACATACATACATACACACACACACACACATCAACAAGCAGAATTTAAAATATGAGAATGTAATATAACTCTCTCTTCCATTGAAGTAAAACTACTGAACAAATATCTATACATTTTGAAGAATACTTGATTATAGCCAGCAGAGGGCCATAATATGTACAACTGCATACAAACAGAGGCAATTGTTCAACCAGAGAAACATAATTTAAGGATAATTTTTAACATGTTTAACTTGTATTATTTTTGTCTAAAGGAAGGAGTATGGGAAAGGGAGGGGAAAAATTTGGAGCACAAGGTTTAGCAAGGGTGAATTTGAAAACTATTTATGTATATGTTTTGAAAATAAAAAAAACTTTTTAATAAGTTAAAAAAAGTAATGCATTAAAATGGGAGAGAATTATTCTTTATGAAACCATCAAAGTGTGTGAAAACATAAGCAAAGCGCAATAATACAGAAAAAAGAAAATTCAAAAACCATCAGATTAAACCCTCTTGCTCTTTCTGATAATTCAAGAAAAGGAAAAGATTTTCCTTGGTTAAAAATCCTAGAGCATCAGAGAGAACACTCAAGGTAATTTTCAATTGCCAGTTACACAGAAGGTGAGAAACTAGGCAAAATTTAAGTCCTACAAGGCTTTGTAGTAAAGGTAACTTGTGATCTCAGGGGGAGAACAAGTAACAACTTAAAAAGTGCCTTTGGAAAGAAATCTTATGAAATCAAGAAGGAACAACTAGGCCAGAGGAGTTACAAATAAAATCTCTGGCATGTGGCTTGTTTTTACAATTTATATGAGGAGATGAAAAGTATAAAAATTATTCAAAAGCTAAAATTATGTTACACATTCATAGAGGAATAGCTATAACACTGAACAGGGCCTCAAAGGTCATTTAATCTTAAATCCTTCATTTTATAGATGAGGAAAGAAAGGCTTAATGAGATTAACTAACACAGCAAAGGTCACAGGACACTAAGAAGCAGTGCTAACATTTAAATCCAGGTCCTCTTCTCCATTTCACTAAATAATCTGATCCAAAAAATCAAGGCTAATATTTATCCTAAAAGTTAAAACTACACAATAGGATCACTTTCTCCTGAGTTTAATAAATATTTACTTAATGAAATGCAATATTGACTCCTCCTGATCTTAGAATCATGTTGACATCTTTTCCCTTAATATCCTTTCTGTAATAGTCACGGACTTGGAGAATTCTCACAGAAGAAGCTCATCTTTGGGATCTTAAGGGTAGTGCCTAATGGTGTGAGTCCAGAGCAGAGTGTTTTGAAGACAAAAGAGATGAGCCCAATTGCAGAGAAGCTGTGGTTATTCCCTGGGCCTCTGAACACTAGATTTATGTTTGGTGTTCCTCACCTATATCATATGGCCCATAGCATTATATCTGCATGTGAGTGTTATAAGGGCAGACTGAATTTGAGCAGGACTTCAGATGCTGGGTGGCAGTGTGATCAGGCCACATCCAGCCAAGTGGGCCTCGATAGGATGGCCCAGATGGGCCCTGGGATGTTGTAGGAGCTACCACCACCATCTGACTATAATCAGTAGCTAGGACTAGGTGCTACTGATTCAATCACCCAAAGACAATATGCCATAGCTTGAGAAATCCACTTGCCCCCTAACTACAGAAAATATAGCATATTTCCAATTGAGAAATAAAGCTATCTCATTATCACCCTTAAGTTCACTTGAGTAACACAGATCCTGATCTCTAGGTTCTGTGGCCATCACTTTTGACAAGTCTAGTACAGTTCTAATGTGCTTATGATTTACTTCAAACATATCAGATTATCCCTCATTTCCTCTATAAAACTGCCTTCCCAACTTGCCCTGTTATTGTTACTGAAAAGTTTAATAAATGTTTATTGATTTTTATGTCTGGCTTTTTTCTTATCCTGTTCTTTCATTTAAAATGTCCTCACATTGCCTTTTCTACCAAAAAAACATACTTTACTTCTCTGTACAAAACTTCTTCCAAGAAGGCAAGTATTCTGGTCAACTGACCTTCACTCCATTTTCCTCCTCTGCCTTTTGATTCATTTCATATGACAGATACTTGTTTTTATCTCCTAGATTTTCATAATCAAAACAAATAAGTCAAGCCAACAAGCATTAATTAAACACTTATGATGTGATGGGCACTCTACTAAGTTCTAGGAATACAAGAACAAGCTGAGAGAAAAGCATCTCCAGACCACAAAGAGCTGACATTTCTATGAGGAAATATAACATAAACAAAAGCTGAAAAAGTGGAGAGTGGAAGAAGATACTGACACAGTAGAGAAAGTCTGGTCAGTTGGCAGTGCATCTTATAATTAGCCTGGCCTTCTCTTTAAAATGGGATTCTGGGAGGAACCAGTCCATCAGACGGAGAGGTCACAGGATTATGTGCCTGGTAGAACTTTGCTCAGCACTGAAGAAATAAAAATAGAAATTATGCGGGCCCTGCTCTTTGAGTGTTCATAAGGGAGTGAGAAGAAGGCAAGTATAAAAATAATTGGGAAACAAAGGAGAATGAGATAAGTGCACAAGAGAGCTAATTTTGAAGAAAGAATTACATGGTCATTTTGCAATATGCCTCATCTCTCCAGTTAACTTATAAATTACTCAGTGACAAAGATTGAAGTCTTGTTTTATTTTATTTCTGTGTCATAGGGTAACAAATAGTATTTAATAAATACTTCTTGTAAATAAGGAGATTTTTGTACCCTGGGAGTCATCTCTGACTAGAGATAAGAGGATAAAAGTGGAAAGTCATGAAAAATGAAAGTGGAAAAGTCGTTTCAGTGACTGTGGAATTTGACTTTTGAAGATTTATTTAAAAAATGGAAAGGGGAGAAATAATAAGGAGTTACTTTGCCCAACTTTATGCCAATAAATTTGATAACTTAAGTGAAATGGATGACTTCCTCCAAAAATATAGGCTCCCTAGATTAACAGAGGAGGAGATAAATTGCTTAAATAGTCCCATTTCAGAAAAAGAAATAGAACAAGCTATTAATCAACTCCCCAGGAAAAAATCCCCAGGGCCAGATGGATTCACATGTGAATTCTACCAAACATTTAAAGAACAATTAGCCCCAATGTTATATAAATTATTTGAAAAAATAGGGGATGAAGGAGTCCTACCAAATTCCTTTTATGACACAGACATGGTACTGATACCTAAACCTGGTAGATCGAAAACTGAGAAAGAAAATTATAGACCAATCTCCTTAATGAATATTGATGCTAAAATCTTAAATAAGATATTAGCAAAAAGACTTCAGAAAATTATCTCCAAGATAATACACTATGATCAAGTAGGATTTATTCCAGGAATGCAGGGCTGGTTTAATATTAGGAAAACTATTAATATAATTGACCATATTAATAATCAAATTAATAAGAACCATATGATCATCTCAATAGATGCAGAAAAAGCATTTGACAAAATCCAACATCCATTCCTACTAAAAACTCTTGAGAGTATAGGAATAAATGGATTATTCCTTAGAATAATCAGGAGTATATATTTAAGACCGTCAGTAAGCATAATATGCAATAGAAATAAACTGCAACCTTTCCCAGTAAGATCAGGAGTGAAACAAGGTTGCCCACTATCACCATTACTATTCAATATAGTACTAGAAACGCTAGCCTCGGCAATAAGAGCCGAGAAAGAGATTCAAGGAATTAGAGTAGGAAATGAGGAAATTAAACTATCACTTTTTGCAGATGACATGATGGTATACTTAGAGAACCCCAAAGACTCTGCTAAAAAGCTACTAGAAATAATTCAAAATTTCAGCAAAGTGGCAGGATACAAAATAAATCCACATAAATCCTCGGCATTTTTATATATCACTAACAAAATGCAACAGCAAGAGATACAAAGAGAAATTCCATTCCAAACAAATGTTGAGAGTATAAAATATTTGGGAATCCATCTACCAAAGAAAAATCAGGAATTATATGAGAAAAATTACAAAACACTTGCCACAAAAATAAAATCAGATTTAAATAATTGGAAAGACATTCAGTGCTCTTGGATAGGCCGAGCGAATATAATAAAGATGACAATACTCCCCAAACTAATCTATTTATTTAGTGCTATACCAATCAGACTCCCAAGAAACTATTTTAATGACCTAGAAAAAATAACAACAAAATTCATATGGAAGAATAAAAGGTCAAGAATTGCAAGGGAACTAATGAAAAAAAACTCAGAGGAAGGTGGTCTAAGTGTACCTGATCTAAAGCTATATTATATAGCAGCAGTCACCAAAACCATTTGGTATTGGCTAAGAAATAGACCGGTAGATCAGTGGAACAGATTAGATACAAAGGACAAAAAAGGGTACATCTATAGCAATCTAATCTTTGACAAACCCAAAGATTCCAACATTAGGGATAAAAATTCATTATTCGGAAAAAACTGTTGGGAAAACTGGAAATTAGTATGGCAGAAATTAGATATGGATCCACACTTAACACCATATACCAAGATAAGATCAAAATGGGTCCATGATTTAGGCATAAAGAGGGAGATAATAAATAGATTAGAGGAACAGAGGATAATCTACCTCTCAGACTTGTGGAGGAGGAAGGAATTTATGACCAGAGGAGAACTAGAGATCATTATTGATCACAAAATAGAAGATTTTGATTACATCAAACTAAAAAGTTTCTGTACAAATAATACTAATGCAAACAAGATTAGAAGGGAAGTAACAAATTGGGAAAATATTTTTAAAAACAAAGGTTCTGACAAAGGTCTCATTTCCAAAATATATAGAGAACTGACCATAATTTATAAGAAACCGAACCATTCTCCAATTGATAAATGGTCAAAGGATATGAACAGACAATTCTCAGAGGAAGAAATTGAAACTATATCCACTCACATGAAAGAGTGTTCCAAATCACTACTGATCAGAGAAATGCAAATTAAGACCACTCTGAGATACCACTACACACCTGTCAGATTGGCTAAGATGACAGGAACAAATAATGACAAATGTTGGAGGGGATGTGGGGAAATTGGGACACTGATACATTGCTGGTGGAGTTGTGAAAGAATCCAGCCATTCTGGAGAGCAATCTGGAATTATGCCCAAAAAGTTATCAAACTGTGCATACCCTTTGACCCAGCAGCGCTACTACTGGGATTATATCCCAAAGAAATACTAAAGAGCAGAAAGAGACATATATGTGCCAAAATGTTTGTAGCAGCTCTTTTTGTTGTAGCTAGAAACTGGAAGATGAATGGATGTCCATCAGTTGGAGAATGGTTGGGTAAATTGTGGTATATGAAGGTTATGGAATATTATTGCTCTGTAAGAAATGACCAGCAGGAGGAATACAGAGAGGCCTGGAGAGACTTAGGTCAACTGATGCTGAGTGAAATGAGCAGAACCAGAAGATCACTGTATACTTCAACAACAATACTGTATGAGGATGTATTCTGATGGAAGTGGAAATCTTCAACATAAAGAAGATCCAACTCACTTCCAGTTGATCAATGATGGACAGAAATAACTATACCCAGAGAAGGAACACTGGGAAGCGAATGTAAATTGTTAGCACTAATATCTGTCTGCCCAGGTTGCATGTACCTTCGGATTCTAATGTTTATTGTGCAACAAGAAAATGATATTCACACACATGTATTGTACCTAGACTATATTGTAACACATGTAAAATGTATGGTATTGCCTGTCGTCGGGGGGAGGGAATAGAGGGAGGGGGGGCAATTTGGAAAAATGAATACAAGGGATAATATTATAAAATATATATATAATAATAAAAAAAAATGGAAAGGGAAAGAGTATTGATAAAATATCCTTTGGTATTTTATAGTTAAGGACAGCAGGGAATCATTGGGAGACAGGGTGAAATGATGATCACTCATGTGATTGGCAAAATACAGTTGTAAAGCCCTAATTACTAACACCAGGATTTCTATACTATACTTGAGAACTCATCGGGAGAAGGTGGATAAGTAAGTATCCAAACTTCCAAAAAGGGAGAGAAATTTGTAGCTATCTTTCTCCCTGCCCAAGAAAACTTTCACTTTAATAGAGAACTCCAAAAAAAAAAAAAAAATAGAGAACTCCAGGTCAGGAAATGCTTCTTCCTGGTACATAACAATACTTTCTGTGCTTCTCATAATCTTAGAGAATTATTCTAGAGAGATCAAGCAATTTGCAGGGCATCACACAAGCACTATGTGGCAGAGGCTGAATTTGAATCCAGATCTTGGTTTCAAAGCCTGCTCTCTATCCATCACTTTGATACCACCAAGATTGAGATCTTAATTGAGTCAGAGCTGAAAAGAATCTAAGAAACCATCTATTCTACACGTTCATAAGCAATTTTTTTTAATGTGTCATAGACCCCTTTGACACTATAGGGAAGCCCAATGGACCTTTTCAAAAATCATATTTTTAAGTGCATAAAATAAATACATAAGAACACAAAGAAAACAAATATATTGAAATAGATCTACATATATATATATATGTATATATATAGATATAGATATTTAAAAGAGGTTCTTGGGCATCAATTTAAGAAGCTCTTATTTGATTTAACCCCCTTATTTTATTTATTTACTTACTTTGCTGAGGCAATGGGGGTGAAGTGACTTGCGCAGGGTCACACAGCCAGGAAATATTAAGTGTCTGAGACCATATTCAGGTCCTCCTGACTTCAGGACTGGTGTTCTATCCATTGTGCCAACTAGCTGCCCCAACCTCTTCATAAACGGGTTTTTCATAAATGAAAAAGTTAAATGATCTGTCTGAGACCACCCAGCTCATGAGCTCATGAGAACTTAGCTTCATAATCAGATCAGGGACCAGTATTTTTCTACAATATCACATGGTTTAATCCCTTTTAAAATTTTCCCTCCACATCCTTTCTAAATCTGATTTGCCTTGAAGATTTTGTTAAAAGATTTCTTCAATTTTTTTTTCTATTTGTTTCCTTTCAAAGCTCAGTCCAGTTACTTAGCAAGGCTCAAAAAAAAAAAAAAAAAAAAAAAAAAAAAGATTTATCTGAATACAAATATATAAAAATTCCCCCTCATTTCCTCCCTCCCTATTCTTGCTCTATGACTATTCTAATCATAACATCCATTTCAGATTTGAACTGAGGGAAAAAAGGGATACTCACAGGGTTAGAATGCAGCACGGTGAAGAACTCTGGGCTTATGAGAAATTTCACGGGGGGAGACTGTAACAGTAACGTCAGCCTGGACCTGGAGGTAGAGTGGGGCAGCACATTCTCCCGTCGAAAATCTATTAGAAACAAAACCTTTTTAACAGAATGCTCTTACACGGTTGGACGAGTTATATCTCCTTTGATCTGACGTATGAAGTAAAAAGCAAAGAATATCTGGCATCTGACATTGTACTTGGGCTTAAACAGAAACTTTTATGCTATCAGAAGGACTTGCCTTTGATCTAAATTAATAAACTAAATCCCATCTGTACTTGATAACATTAAAAAAGAATAGCATCATCTTTTTCAACAAACAAGTTCTTTATATGAGTAAATTTTTTCTTTCCCAACCATCCAAAGCAAAGCCAAAGGTCATTTAGGATAATATGACCTATTTCCCAAACTTTACTTTTTATAATCCTAATAGAAAGTACAGAAAGTTCAGCTACTATAGCTTTGCCATTGTATTGTTGTTTTTATGATCCATGTCAGACCCTAAAAATGATAATTTAGTTGACCAATAAATAAACTACATATCCTCAGGACTCACCTTGGATGATTTCTCCTGGGTGATTCTTCACCTTGCTAAGATTCAACATTGCAATTGATTCTCACCTGCATTGGACTGATGGAAGTCTGTGTCCTCTCCAGCTCCATCAATAGCATTAGTGTGTTCTTCAGGCCTTTCATTAGTCATTGTCCTGCGGATACTTTGATACCTGCCATCAAAACCCTAGAGTTACATAGTGCAGACCATAAAAAAACAAAAACCCAGCTGAGTTATTTCACAAGACTGAGGAGACATTCACTCTTTTTAAAAAAAACCTCTTTGACATTAGAACCCTACTTAAATTAGGATTATTTGCCTATTACTTCTTTCCCCCCCCCCCCCCAAATAAAAATTTATTGCAAGGACAGTTCTCTTGAGGGGAAGAATAGTAGATTTAAAAATATCATCTCATGCAAGGACAGGAAAAGGAGACTCCAGAAAGATGCCTGGAGGCCCATAGGGGAAGGAAAGAGTTGCAGAAATGTTCATCTGCATTACAGCCAAAGGCAAAAATATCTTTACCTGATAGTATCCTATTTAAAAGAATTATTTTTACTAACTAGTCAAGAGAGGCAAAGAAACACTGTAAGAAACCCCTAAATTTTGTATGGTCCTGGGGGTGTCCATTATTTCTTAGAAAGTTTCTTGGAAGATTAGCAAAATCTAAGAAAGCATGGTATCATTTAACCAAGGAAAACTAAATTATTAAATGTTTGAAGTGAAACTTCCCCTCTCTTTTTAGTTTCATTTTTTTGGTAAAATTTGCAGAAAATAAACAACCCAAACAAAACCTTGTATAAAACTGCACTGTTAATGACTGCTCTATGGAATAGAAATAAAACAACACAATACTTGAATTTAGAAGGGTTAAACATGGTTTTATCAGACTTCAAAAATTTTTATTTATAAAAATTGTAGTCTTTACTGTTTCCCTTCATTTTCCAAATAAAGGTTAGCTACTTAACCTTCCTTTGTAAAAATCTATTAAATAAACACATACACATACCCCAAAGGGAGGTCCATCAAATTAAAAGAGCTATGGCTTAATATTGATATCTCAGGATAAAGAGACAACCATCTTCCCAACTTATCACCACCTAAAGAGTGACAGCAATGGTGACCATTCTCACCTACGGTTTAGCTGTTCCATTTGTTGTATAGAATTGGATCTCTGAAGTATCTGTGGGGCGGGGGGAGCAGTGGGCCTCTGCCAAGTTGTTGTTCTGTTTACATGGTCCACATAGAATATCCTTCCATGGCTGTCGATCCGAGCCTCCCAATCTAAAGGGCAGCAATGTAGCAAGAATTATTAGATGGTAGGACTATAATTGTGTTTACTGAGTTCAGCATGTATTTCCTAAGACTTCCATACTGTAATTTTGGATTTATAATCATATACCTTCTTGTATAAACTTCCCCTTGGAGATTCCAGAATCTTTTGTCACTGATAGCTTACTAAATATATCCTAGCCAGGACACAAACTTTTAAAATTTTCTCCAATTTATGTGTCTTTCCTTAGAATAAAAGAAATTTCAATATTATATAAATATATATACTCCATATATTTTTTCATATTATTGATGTATTTTTTAACAATCTTTTCTTTTAAAATTTGTAGTTCCAAATTCTCCCTTCCCACTCCCTAATCCAGATAAGGCAAGCAATGAGATATCAATTATATACCATATATAGTTTATAATATTGCCTTCATTTAAAAAGTAGAATTAATATGCATATATAAATAGTGCACAATTTGAGCATTGGTTTCCTTTATTTGTACTTACAATTATTTTGTTCAAAGAGTTTGTAAATCTATAAATTTCCTAGCCCGAGGAAAGACCAATAGCTAGCCATTTTAAAACAGGACAACTTCCTTACATATGTTGAGTATCAACAAAGAATTTCATTACTCAAAGGATCTCTGCTGCCCAATGATCATCCAGTAGGTATTCATTCATAGTCTAGTCACTTTGCACCATCCTAAATAGCAACAATTTTCTAGGATGAGGCAATTTATTTACTTATAAAATTTCTAAATAGTTGCCATCTATATCTTAAAAAAAAAAAAAGATCAATTTTTGGCTAGGCAAGTAAGCTTTCTTTAACAGCTAAAAGTTGATTAATATTCTACTTTGAAAATTTATGTGAAAATTTGCTTATTAAAATATACACATAAAATAAAGCCAATGTATGATATATTTGTAACTTTTCCTGAGATTTGCCTTTTTTACCCCTAAATATCTCAAACCATTTTTTTCAAACTAAAAAATAGAATGATCTCTCTCTCTCTCTCTCTCTCTCTCTCTCTCTCTCTCTCTCTCTCTCTCTCTCTCTCTCTCTCTCTCACACACACACACAAGACTAGCTGCAGCCTATGTACTGCATAAAACTAAAGGGGGAGGCTTTCTTCTTAAAAAACCTATTAAGAGAATACTAGCATATTCTTCCACTGGGCTTTGAATCAAACTACTGGAAATATTCTCACTCTACTTTGAACTTTGTATCCTTCAAATGTTAGCATTTTAATCATATGTGTATGGTCAGACTAAGAATCTGTGAGACTGATCTCAAAATAAAATTAATGGGCAATAATAATAATTAACATGTTAGGCTGTACACCATCAGGAATCAAGTACTTAATATAAACTGATTACTAAATATTAAGAAATGAATGCAATTCCCTTTAGATTTTACTATTATTAATGATGATAATGCTATCCTACAAGTGCATGTAATCCTTTATCATTTACATGTACTTTCATATACACTCTCTCATTTGGACTTTTTAACACATAATTGTTAGAACTTTTTGTTCCAATATTTCAAATAAACCTTAGAGAGATTCTGACTTATTTAATATTACACAGAAGATAAGTAGCAGTAGTACCTCATCTTATTGGACATCATTTTACATTTTAGGATGGTGATTATAAAAACATTTGTGAAGATGTTTTCCTTTTTTGGTTCAAGCATTTATCTGGAGAAATAACCTAGGGGAAACAGTCTTTCCAATGAAGATTCCTCATAGGTGAAATCTTAGCACAATCATCGCCAATCTTAGCATTGAAATTTTCTAAAATTAGTATAGCAGATGATGGGTGCTTCAAAGATGTAATGAATTAAATGACAAAGTAGTGTTTATATTATTAAGTGGTATGGATATTTTAAGGCAGGTAACATTGGTTTTAGTTGGCAGCTGGATGAAGACTAGGAAGATAATGTTGTTATATAAACCAAGTAGTCCAGAGCTCTTCTAATTTTGACAAAATTGAATTCTAAATTATCTTCAATTATCTTGATAAGCATTGAATAGAAAAATTGCTTGAAATCTTGGAAACAGGGAATTCATTTTCTAATAAGTACACCTCTTCAAACATATGATGTTTAAAATAGACAGGAACATTTACGTTTATGTCTTCATTCTGCCACCTTTCAGGGTTCAGTAGTTAACCACTGGAAAAAAATATGATTAATAATATTTGCAAAGCTAATCAGGATACATTCACTTGTCCTTTTAGGTTTAGGAATGCCACAATTATCATTTTACTAATACTAATTAATCCAGCTCTTTTGGACTATTAACAACTGGCATTTACAAAGCATATTACATTTATTAAGTGCTTTCACATATTTTTAATCTTATTAAATCTAGCATAAGGCTTCATCTCCTTATAGTAAAAGAAATAGGGGACTCTATTTCAGTTGAAGAGAAGATGTGAATGTGCTAGAGGAATAAGTAGTTTAATGTTTGGAGGAGTAAAATTAATAAATCAAAATCAATCAAATAAAAAAATCAATAAAAAATGAAAAATAAAATTCCCCATTTGGGAAAGAATTTGGAGAGGACACAACACAGAAAGATAGGATAATTATTGTTGGATGGCAAGAACATTATCAGATCCATAGATGATTCCTAACAGGATTTTAATTCAAGGCAAAATTGGGAAAACAAACAGGTTGATTGGGAATTTGGGGTAGAATGTCATTACATGGTTTCATTTGAATATATTTATTGGTAAATTTAGATTGTTTCTTAGTCAAATTTCTTTGAAATACTTTATAATGAAAAGGGACTTCAGAACTAATTTGGTGAAATCCCTGTATTTTACAGATAATGAAACTGAGTTCTGGAGAGATTTAAGAGGTTTGGCAAGGGTTACGTAAGAAATTAATAGGAGGGCCAAGACTCAAAAGCAGGTGTGACTTTGGGCAAGCCATTTTATATCTCTAGGAATCAATTTCCTCATCTGTAAAATGAGGTGGCTGGAAGAATGAGTGATCTCTAAGAGCCCTCCTAACTCAAATATATATGATTTTAAGATGTCCTTGATTCTCAGACCAGTATTCATTTCACAAGCCATCATAAATAGCTCTCTGAGACTTCTAACCAAGAGCCAACAGCATGACCAACTCTGCCAAATCAATGTAGCATCCTCACTGATATTCCTATAAAATATGTAAGATGATATAAGTTCAAATCCCTCCTGAGATACTGACTAGTGTGACTCTAGTCATGTCATTTAATTTTTGTCTTAATTATCCTAATCTGTAAAATGGAGGTAATAACAGCACATACCTCCCAAGTTTTGTTGTGAAGATCAAATGAGATAATGTTTATGAAATGTTTAGTATGGTACTTGGTCTACACTTTAAAAATACTATTTTCTTCATTGCTGTTGAATATATATATATATATATATATATATATGTTAAATATTTTATTTTGTTCCATTAATGAACCTAACCTACCATGGCACCAGTGTAAGTCAGGCACAGACCACTAAAGAATGTTATTTAAATTTCTTTTTCCTATTGGTCTGATAGAGAAGATCTGGAATGCCATTGATAATTCTTATAGTGTGTATATAAATATATCTGAAGATAGATCTGGGAATGGGACTTACACTAGAAAATTTCTTTCTTTATAGAATGAAAATGGAGGATTGAGAAGTACCAATAAGTAAAGCAGGGATAGGATCTGGATTTATGGTTTCATTGACACAGGAAACTGCCCCATAAGGAGATGCCTTTTATCAAATGTTAGCATTTTAATCATATGTGTATGGTCAGACTAAGAGTCTGTGAGGTTGATCTCAAAATAAAATTGATGGGAAATCAATTATCAACTCAGTCAGTACTTTTTCTGCAACTTAAAGTCTTAGAGTTGCCAAGAACAAAGTTTCTTAAACTATGGGTTGCTACAGTGTATGGAAGTACATAAATGAATGTGGAGGTCATGAAATTATGATTTATTATCAGTGAATGTTTGACTTGTATATCTATTTTATATAACTATATACGTGGCTATGTGAAAATTTCTTGGTGGAAAAAGGATCACAAGTGGAAAAAGCTTAAGAAGTGCTGGCCCATATACAGGGAACCTAAGTGACTTGCCTGAGGTTACAGAGTTAGCATTTGTTAAAAGTAAGAAATTAATAAAATAATACTTTTAAACCCTTCCTTAATGGAGGGAGGAAGTAGGTCAATGTGCTCAAGCTTATCGTAGTGGCAGCTATGACACAGTATAGTTGAACAGGCTCATTTTTGAGGCAGAAGATTAAAATTCTAGATAACTATGCCATGGACTTGCTATTTAACTGGGGGAAATTATTTCACTTTTTAAAGTATCAGTAATAGAAGACTTTTCAGTTCTTAACATAATTATATGATTCTAGTGTTAAGATTATAACATAAATTATATTTCCCTCTCTGTTCTCCCTTAAATCATATAGAGAAATTCAGTACAATCTGATTTTTTTACAACTAAAATTAGAATTGTGGAATTTGGCACCAAAGAAGAAATATGAGAAAACACTTCTCCCCTATTACTTTGCAGAGGTCAGAGTCCAGGGGTAACTAAATACATATTCTCTAGATATAACTCACATCCATTACCTAATCTATTGATTCTTTCAAGATGGCACGAGAATTAAAAGTCATTTGACTCCTACCAACTCAGATAAGAATGAATATTTATGTTGCAAGTAACAGAAATCATTTACAGAAATACAGCAGTATATATAGCCTATCTGAGAAAAGTAAAACTATTTAAAATAAATTCAGGACAGATACATTCAACACCAAAACAAGTTCCTAGGAAGAAAAGAACATGCCCATTTTTTCTATCCCTGTCTTTGTGATACCCCTAAATTAAACATCTGTCTTTATAACAACATTTTAGTGGATTCCTGGACCAGTACTATGTCTAATCATCAGCCTTCAGAATGAGAATACAATTCTTACTCTCCCCCCATAAAGACATGAGAATGACCCTCCAGCAGTTTTACTGTGAATGTAATCTTGAACTTCCTTATTTTTTAGGAACCACTAGAATTTCTATCATACTGTAGTTGCAAGTAAATAAATGCTTGCTGAATTAAAGTAGCCTATAAACTCAGAGGTACCAATATCTCTATTCAACTTCAGAAATAGGACAAGAGTTTTGAAACCAAATAATAGGTTATCTTCTCGGTTTGTTATGGGTCAAAGTTAATATCTCATAGTCTTGTGTGAGGTAATAGAAAGCAGAACTGACAAAACTGCTTTAAGTAACAAGATACTAAGCATCTATAAAGATAAACCATGAAATGAAACCTCACAGTGAGTTCAATGAGAAAAATGAACTTTTGAAAGCATGAGCTAAAAAATCTTTTGGGCAGGATGATTTCAGAAAGGCCTGGAGAGACTTACATGATCTGATGCTGAGTGAAATGAGCAGGACCAGGAGATCACTATACACTTCTACAACAATACTGTATGATGATCAATTCTGATGGATGTGGCCCTCTCCAACAATGAGAGGTTCCAAATCAGTTCCAATAGAGCAATAATGAACTGAACGAACTACACCCAGGGAAAGAACTCTGGGAAATGATTATGAACCACTACATAGAATTTCTAATCCCTCTAATTTTGTCCACCTATACTTTTGATTTCCTTCACAGGCTAATTGTACACTATTTCAAAGTCCAATTCTTCTTGTACAGCAAGAAGAACATATAACATATGTTCTGTAAGAACATATATACATATATTGTATTTAATTTATACTTTAAAATATTTAACATATATAGGTCAACCTGTCATCTTGGGGAGGGGAAGGAGAGGAAAAATTAGAACAAATTTTGGCAATTGTCAATGTTATAAAATTACCCATGCATATACCTGGTAAATAAAAACTATTAAATAAAAAAAGATCTTTGGGGAACTGTTTGATCTCTCCAGACTCTTACCCAACTATATGTTAGCATGTAAACTTTGGACAAAGGACTGAGGAAGTGATTTGCTTTCCTGTAAGTTAAAAAAAAAAAAAGTAAGAAGTGGGTAATTTGGTGCATCATGGTGCATCAGGACCTTTCCAGAGAAGTTCTGAAATATCAGGCATAAATTGTGACAGGAGGTAGAGAAGGAAGGAAAGAGGGAAATAAGCATTTATTAAGTGCCTATTTTATGTCAGATACTATGCCAAGTGTTTTGCAAACATTCGCTCATTTGATCCTCACAACAACCCTTTATAGCTGAGGAAATTGAGTGTCTGTAATGTCTAGCAAATGTCTGAAAAGGGATTTGAATTCACATTTTCCTGATTTCAGGTCCAGTTCTATATTCATTGCCCCACCAAGAAGCCACTGGACTGATGGGCAAACTTTTTATTTAAAAAAGGCCTTATAGCCAAATCACTCTGTCTTTCATTTATTGGACAATAATAGGTCCAGGACAAGCCTTACTGGGTCATTGGGTTTTGATAGCTTAGGATGAGTATAAATATCAACATTTCTATTCAGACCAGAAACCATAAGGGTCTTCCTCTCCTAGTTATTTTTTAGGTAGGCAAACTAGATTATCTTTTGCTTCTTTTCTTACCTAGCTTTATATCTCTGAATGGATATTGTCTCAGACAAACTTAGACTTGAGAAAGACTTTAGCTTAAAAAGGCCAAAGTCTCCAATTTGCATCTGGAGGGGGGGGTCATCTCCAGTTGTCCTAATGTATATCTTGCATTGGACTCAGATAACTCTGGAGGAGAGAATGAGCCTGATGACTTTGTACAGCTCTGCTTCACTTAAATCCAATTCACTGGCAAGAGTCAAGACATCTCCCTGATGATACTGGTCATGTTCAAGATCAAAAGATTAGCAACATATTTGTTGTAATGGAGTTTGGAGGCATGGACCTTTGCTATGGAACTTGGAATCCCTTTATAATATTTGTTAAGTTGAAGTTTGCCCTACAATCGGAGATGCTCACAAGACTATAAAATATTTTTCTTGTAAAAAATAATACGTTAATATACTGCTTCTAGATAAGCTTTTAAAAGAGAGTTACATTAATCTCATTTGTATTCATCTATTAACCATGGTATTTCACCTTTTAATTTCAGATCAGATTAATACTAATAAACTAACATCAAATGTTGGCAAACAAACATAATGGCTGATATCTTAACCTGAATCTCTCCAGATTCCCACAAAAAGTATGATGGAACTCAGGATGATAGGGCTGGATTTTGAAGAAATGGTTGGTTATGTGAATGGAAATAGCCAGTTAGGAGACAAGAGAATTCACTGGGGAGATAGAATAGAAAGTTAGCAAGGATGGCCAATTGATAAAAGTAGACAGAAAAGAATTTAGTGGGAGTTATGGAAACTATGTGAGTAAAAATAGGAAAGAGTTTAATGGAAATAGATTTAGTCAAAATATAATATTAAACAATCTTAAAACTGAGATAAAACATTGATTTGAAAATCAGACTTCCTGGGTTGTATTTTAGTGCTTAGCACACAGTAAGTGCTTAATGTTTGGGGTTTTTTGGTGGAGAGGGGGCACTGACTATCCAGAAAAATCTTTGAGGATTTTCTCTACTATGTTACCTCACCAAATGAATAAGCACCATCACCATATCTATAGAGAATTTACTAGCAACAAAAATTTATTGTTGTTCAGTCATTTTTCAGTTGTGTCTGACGCTTTGCAACACAATGTGGGGTTTTCTTGACAATGATACTGAAGTGATTTATTATTTCTTTCTCTTACAGATGAGAAAACTGAGCCAAATAGGCTTATGGGACTTATCTAGGGTCCCACAGCTACTAAGTGACTAAGGATGGATTTGAGTTCTGGTCTTCCTGACTTCACAGCTGGTGCTCTGGGCACTGTGTCACCCAGATACCCTACTTATCAATAACTTAGAATCAATATGTTGGGGGTTGTTTTTTTTAAATGTATACAAAAAACAACTAAAAAGCTGTTCTAATTCACCTTTTCCTGAAATAGTTTCCATAAATTGCTCAGAAATATATTTTTTCTCAATGTAAATAATAAGGAAACAATTTTTCCAGTTGCCAATAATAACAGTTCAAGACATTAAACTAGGATTTCATGGAGAAGAGAAAGAGGAGAAAAAGTAGAAGAAAGGAGGGGAAAGAAGAAGGGAAAGGAAAAAGAAGAGGAGAGGTAAGAGAACAACTATTTTTAAAAAATACAAAATACTTCAAATGTGATAAAGGAAATTTCCATTCATCTGAATAATAAATAACCTAAAGTAAGGATAACATACAAGCTTTGTTCACTACTTCAAATGCAAGTTTAGTCAATTTTTTCATGCCTTGATAGAGTTCATATGGCACTATTCATCTTTTGTCTAGACAGTATACACACAGCATCTATCCAAGTGTCTGTTTAAATATGTGTCACATGGTCTGGTATTAGCCTGTTACCCTTTCTCTTTTTAACATTCTAATCTATTTTTTCCTTTTGTTTTTAAATAGCAGAGATTTGAGATCATCATCCTTCTGCCAAAAACACATGTAAAGCAGAGTAAGTAGAGGCTGAATCATCAGAAGAAAAAGCAATAAGGATAAAGGGATTGTTCATTGTATTTTTAAAGAAGCAATATTTACCGAACTAGAACTTTGCTGGTGATATTTTAAAAATTCTTTCCTAAATGTTCAATGATAATATTTTGTCTTTACATAATTCAATTTCCCTGAGGAGTTTTAATAGTATATTAAATGATAGTTGGATTATGGATAGTCAAGGGCCACATTCAATCATTCACTGCTGAATGCAACTTATAGTACTACTTTCCAGCATCCATATATCTCACATCTTTCCTTTATGCTATAAGTATTTTTATTCCTATCCAGAATGAAAACAATAACAACAATCTATTTCAAAGCTCTATCTTCACTTGCTACTATCAAAGTTCATTATTGTGACCCAGAATGGATCATGGATTTGAAACTGGAATGACTCTATACCTCCCTAAGAAAAATTACATAATGTTATTTGGAGGCTAACAAACTTCATTTGGTCATTAAGCATCCAAGAAAAAGAACAGATTTCCATTTTCTTCCAAATGTCCAGACTGTCTGGATCTGTTCAGCTTAACATCAGTACATTATTATTCTCTTGGCACTCAAGTTGCAAGAAAAGTTGTACTTCTCTACTCTAACATGTAAGTAGTAAAAGGAAAGAATCCTAACCTCTATCTCAAGAGTAAATACCCTGATTCTTTCCCCTTGGGGTCCCCTGCATCGGTGTCTTAGGTCACATGTACAGGTTCTAGCCTGTTATCCTTGCAGCTGCTTCTACCTTGAACCCTTTGATTAAAAGGTGAGCCCTTTAGTTAACAGGTCCTCACTTGGTGGCAGAGCCTCGTCCACCCTCTGGTATCGGCTAACATCCTGACGTACTGAAGGTAGCGATCGCAATGGCTGGTGGCCGTTGGCTTGAGAACCTAGGATTAAAGGTAAAAAGTTATCTGGGTATTAACTTTTCCTTTCAATGCTAAAATACCAGGTAAAATGTACCTGATTTTTTTTTCTCTCTGCAGTTTATCTCCTAGGTAGAAACTTGCGTAAATACACCTGCATGCTTATAAAGCAAAAGTGATGTTACCCAGACATGCACATGCGCCACCTCCCATCACCCCAATATAGGTCTTGATCCCAGTACTTTAAGAAGGTTTAAAATCTAGCACAGAATGAACAGAAATGGAAAAAAGGACTGAGTTGAATAATTTAGGTAGAGATCAAATAAACTTCAGTAGAAGCAATCTTCCTAGAAAAAGAATTTAGAGTGCACCTTTTCTATTTTAGACATATTTGACTGTTAATCTACGAATAATAAAATATTTAGAAATGCCCTATTCTACTACATGCTACTATATGGTCTGTCTCCTATATAGCATATTCACTTTGGAAAAGCCAAAATTTTATTTGCAAACTAAGGTCTTAAACTGCCTTTTGGCCAACATGCTAGCTTTATTTATTCTTCAAGTGTAATCATGCTCAGCAATCTGGCTGACATTTCTTGTGCTGCAGGTGGCAAGAAACAGGGAAATATTTTATGCAAAGCACATGTTTAGGCTTTCATTTCCAAGGCCACATTTTTACAAAGATAGAACTTCATGGTTCTTGAAAGGTTCTGAAGACTAATTACATGACTATTGTAACCAGGCTGTTTGTTTCAGACTAAGACCTCCCTTCCCCACAATGTATTTTCTTCTTCCTAATTAAAGCCATTGCATATCATAGGTCTTAGTGGAGTTTTGTTATGACTTATGAATTTCCTTTGACAGGCCAAGAAATTCCTAATAATTTTGGGGAAATTTCACTATATATAGCCACCATGTATTTCAAAGCCCCATTGTAGTATAGAGATAACTGGATTCTCACTAGTGGCCTATGAGTTCCTTCCAGTCCTACCAAGTTAGAAGGCAAGAGACTGTACGCCTGCCAGTTCAGTTCAGAGAGATTTATCATTGGCTGGTCACATGATGATAAATTGTGTCCAAGACAACTTGTGGGGATTATTTATTAAAGTGTGTGGGAAAGGAGAAGGGAAGTAATGATGGTAAATCTTTTTCACTGAAATCTCACAAATCTGAAGGACTGTACTGAAATAAATACTATACTGTTTTAGTAATTCCTATAGACAACCATTAGCCTTTTAAAGTCAGCAATAAGCAAAATTGCAAGTTTTGGATTGGGTATAGATTAATGACAGTTTTACTAATTACTCAGTAGTTCCACTAACACCATTTGAAAATCACTTCTCTCTGGTTTCACCCATTAGGATTACCTCCAGTAGCTCCTTCAGCTTGGGCTGTGGCCCCTTCACAAGTGTCTTGAGCATCCCCGGCATCTTCTTCCTGGGCCTGGCTCTCTGCTGTAGCCTGAAGACTATTCCTCCTCTGCCAGATCTCTCCCATCTCCTCTCCATCAGCCAAGGCAGGCCCGTCTGCTGCCTGTCCCTCCTCCTGACCGCTGGGTACCCTTACCACGGGCAAAGACCCAGGTGTGCACACGGAGTCCTGCGACCCTGCAGCAGCGGTACTGTGGGCAGACTCTGAAGCACAAGCCCCCTCCTCTTCATCCTGAGAGGAAAAAGCTGGAGTTTCAGGAAACCGGGCACTCTCCAGAGAGGAGCAGCGGGTATCCACTGAAGACAGCTGCGTGGTAACACTCTCGTTGCAGGAACTATCGGCCCCCTCAGCGTCGCTCTCCCCCTCGGGCCTGGTGCTGGCTTCGCTGACGCTCTCGGTCCGGGCAGGGTCACTGGGTTCTGTCTCAGATGATACCTGGGAAGGCTCAGACCCTTGGTCAATCGACTCAGTTTCACTAATGGCCCTTCTGCTTTCCCCAGGCAGATCCAAATTTCCCGGGTCTGTCTCACTGGTAGGCGGGTCACCCTCTTGAGAGTCACCCAATTCACCATTGCCTTGCTCTTCACTCGGCTGAGGTTCCTGGCCATTTTCTCCTTCTTCTGCAGCTGCATCTGAAACTGAGGAGCTGTCAGGGACCTCCACAAGTTCCTCCTCCTGCTTATTCTCCACAGAAGTGGCTTCAGCTGCTGGGGCTTCCTCCTCCTCAGCGGGGCTGGATTCTGGCTTTGCCGGACTCGCCGAGTTCCCCTCCTCAGTTCGTGAAGCACTACTGAACATCACTAGCCCCCCTTCCTCTTCCAAGGAAGAGGGATAACCCAGATCTTGCTGAAACTCATGATCCTCTTCATCAGAGTCAATATGAAGCATGGCGTTGAGTCTGGTATCAGTGGGGAAGCTGCTCCTTAGTTTGGGAGAAGCTCCCAGGGACCTCTCAGCACAGGCGGATGTCCCTGGCCTGGAATGACCATTGTGCTCAATGGCATCCAGATAATCGTTCAGCGAATCCTGCCGTCCTCTGGGAGGGGAGGTCCTGGAAGAACTAGAAGTTAGATCCTCAGGGTCTATTTCCATAGTAGAGCTAGTCCTAAAGGAATGCTTGGGAGTGCCATCTGGGCCACTTTCATCAGAAACTGGACCATTAGAGACTGCAGGGGAGTCGTGATGTCCCCCTGGCATGTCCTCATCATCAGAGGGACTCCCCAGGTCTCCGTTCACAGAATTTACTCCAAGGATGGTACCAACTGCTTCTGGGGAAGCATCTAAATAGAAACACAACATTTGGAAAGTAAATATATAGAATTAGTTTTCCCTAATCACAGGGCATGTCAACAAAACTCAAGTAATCTTGATTGCATTTGATTTAATTAAAGAAACAATGGAGGAGAAAAGGTATATCTACACACTCATAAATCCTTTTCCCATTGACTTTCATTAACCTTTTATGATCAATTTGTTTTTCCCTTTAATTTGCACAACAGATTAAAAAAATCGACTCTAGATCAATAATAAAAGATATAACATCTTTGTTTCTTACTGAATACAGTGTGTAAGATTTCCTAATTGGCTCCTTAGTATAAAAGGAAGATTACAAAAGAAACTCCCAATGTAGCCCTTTTAGCACTTGGGTGTCTATGAAAAACAAAGGCAGTACACATGACAATGGCAAAAAATTTGGGATTATCTAATTGATGTAGTGGATAGAGCCAGTCCTGAAGTCAGGAGGACCTAACACTTCCTGGCTGTGTGATCCTGGGCAAGTCACTTACTCCCAATTGCCTCAGAAAAATAAATTAAAAAATAAATAAAATTTGGCTACCTTTATAATTTATAAGTCCCCTGACTTATAAATTTAATCTTACTCAAGAGAAGATTAGTCATAAAATTTAATTTTTCTTAACATGTACATTGGCCATATAAGTTGATTTGACCATCTCATAGGGAACTCATCTCATCATTAATGAGCTTCCTACATAATAAACTCACTTAGTATACATCAAGTCAATTAAAAAAGTCAATTTAAAATGACAGCAGATATTTGGCATTTGGAATATAAATGAAAAAAATTACATCCTGGTTTTAGAAGACATACATGACCCAGATGCTTTTGTGAAATGGATTTTAATATTTGTCTTGGTAATGTCAGTACTTAATTTTTTCTGACAGCTCCCTTTCTTTGATGGAACTGCACACAGACAAAAGGATACTTTAAAGAAACTCATTTCCTCTAATAGCCATTTACTCACACAGATACCTCACCTTCATGAATAGAAGATGTAATCTCAACTTTGAATTGGAGATACCCACTCACATGGTCAGCTGGGAGCCTTCTGCCAAGGTTGTAGCTGAGCATTTGATCACTGCAAACAAAAACAAAAAAGAAACAAATGGTGTTTTCCAGGGTTTTTTACTCTCCTTCTATAAGTCATTCCTCAAATACTACAATATTTAGCCCAAGTTTCCCCATGATTTTGGGAGCCAAGTGCTCATAAATCAAAAACTCAAAAACTGCTATGTACTATCATTTTTTATGGGTTAGCATTAGGTTTCAAATTGAAAAACCAAAAAGAGGTCATTCTGTGGACAAGAGAAATTGTTAACAAAAATAGAAAATAGAACATAATAAAATACAAATACAATACAAATAATAAAAATAGAAAACAAAACATAGTATGAATATTTCCTTAGAAAGGTATTTCCTTAAAAAGAGAGATTATTTCCTATTGCTAGTATTGTTAAGGTCTTTTGAAAGCTACTAGATGCAAACTGTCAAGGTTTTAGTTTTTTTAGTATATTATAGAACAAGAATGTAACTACCTAATATAACTTTAATACTCCACATATTAAATAAGGAAAAAAAAGCTTTAAAAATTTGATTATATCTCATGTTGCACCATCTGGATGGCAGAATGGAAAGATAACTGGAGCCAGAAAATTTGTCATTAGCAAATTTGGGGTCCATAGGAAAAATTCTTTACTTAACCTATCTATCTATCAACCAACCAACTAAGAATTTACTAAGCACTAGGTATTGTGCTAAACATTAGGAATAGAATACATAGGGACAAAAATCCCTACTCTCATGAGGCTTACATTTTAATGGGGAAAACAAGTATAAATGCAGTGTGTTCCAAAAGTCTTACTGAGTTTTAAGTGTTAATAGCTTTTTTTACCTTTAATTTTAAAGTTTATAATTGCAAAAAAGACTTTTTGGATACTAAGTAAAAGTATATAGATAAACATAATGTAAATAAATGCAAAACTGTTAATAAAAAGCTAGTTTAGGAGGGAGAGCATTAACAACTTTTATTTAACATCTGTAAAATAAATGTTAAGCCTCAATATTATCTTCTACTTCTGTGATTCTTTAACACCCAAATCCAATATATTCATAGTCTTTGTTACAAGTAGATAATTTTTATTTTAGACCCAGCTTATTTTTAAGTAAAAAACTCTAGTACTAGCAAATCATAACCATTTCTGCTCTCATACTGCCCTCTAATGGATAGTGGTAAAGAGGGAAAAAATGAATAAATACATATCATTTGGTTTGCATTAAAGTTACCTAAAAATAATTAATGAAAATTTTAAATGTTCCTTAAAGTCTTTTTCCTTGCATAGAACTTTAGGTAACAATAACGATAGACATTTATTTAACACTTTATTCATCATTTCATTTGTTCTTTATTTTTTTTAATTATAGTTTTTATTTATCAGATATTTGCATGGGTAATTTTACAGCATTGACAATTGCCAAACCTTTTGTTCCAAATTTTCCCCTCCCCCGCAGATGGCAGATTGACCAATACATGTTAAATATGTGAAAGTATAAGTTAAATACAATATATGTATACATGTCCAAACAGTTATTTTGCTGTACAAAAGGAATCGGACTTTGAAACAGTGTACAATTAACCTGTGAAGGAAATCAAAAATGCAGGCAGAAAATAACAGAGGAATTGGGAATTCTATGTAGTGGTTCATAGTCATCTCCCAGAGTTCTTCACTGGATTATCATATGGTCTTTATAAAATTCATTAATATAGTGACTATTTCTATTTTACAGGTGAGAAAACTGAAATATACATATGTACATGGGAGAAAGAGAGAAACAGACAGACAGAAAACAAAAGTTTCAATTATTGATTATAGGGTGCTGAATTGGAAAGGGGAATGCTACAATAGAGAATTTTGGTTAGTTAGTGTCTAGGTCATAATGGTAAAAAGTCTTCCTATCTCTGACCTCTATATTAACCTTCATATTACTCATAGGGAGGCTTGGCTACAAAATGTATAAAAAGAATAATAATAATAGCATTTATACAACATGTTAAGATTTGCAAATTGCTTTACAAAGGTTAGTTATCTCATTTGATGCTCATACCAACCTTGGGAAATATGTACTTTCTTATCCCCACTTTAGAGATGAAGAAATTAAGGCAAACAAAGCTAAGTAATTTTTTCAGGGACACAGCCTGTAATGGTCTGAGGCCACATTTGAACCCAGCTCTTCTTGACTTCAGTACCACCACTGTCACATGAAGTCATGGTCTCATGCCATCTTAGAACCAAAGAAGTTCTCATTGTAAACAGAATGATTACATTTTTTAATTAATCAAAGAGAACCTGTTGAGTTCTCTCTTGAGAACTTGTTGAGTTCACCAATTTATGATTTGTAGTTTAATTTACACATTTAGTTTTTAAATTTCATTTATATATGTATATATATGTGTGTATATCTATATTTATATCTATCTATCTATCTATCTATTTATCTATCTATCTATCATCTATTTATTTAAGAACTCCTTTCTACCATCCTCCACTCAAATACTTTCCTTGCCTGAGATGATTAAAATACATTCATTTTTTTCTGGGTAATTTAATTATTTTATTAATAAGGCCAGAACATTATTAATAAATGGATGGTCATTTGGCCATTTCTCTTAGACCAAAGACAGTACATTCATTTTTGTTAAAAGGAAGATTATCTGGTTTTGAAGAGAAGTGATATAAAACATACTGGCACTAAGTTGAGACTCTCTTTGATGTAATCTAAAGAACATAATGCACTGAAAAGGGAAAGCTTTAGAGAAAAATTGGGCAGCAGCCTGAATCATTATGTTTAGGGAAACAAAAAAAAGAGTTCTCTGTTTTGGGAATATATAAATTTGAGAAGTTATCCTAGACATTAAAATTTCATCAATTTAAAATTTATGACAATATAAACAAAATTTTATTTGTCATCATTAGAGGTCTCAAATGAAGTTATAGAGCATGAGAATTGAGGGTGTCTATGAACTGGGAAAGTGAGTTTTTTGAAAGGACATCAGTACTTACTTCCATCATCTTGTAGGATCATTGATCTAGACTTATGAGGAACTCATAGAAGCCATTTAGGCCAATCTCTTTATTTTACAGTTGAAGAAACTGAGGTTCAGGAAGGTTAGACCTTGCCTGAACTACTGCAATAGTTTTTTTTCCCCCTTGATTACCACCCCCCCTTTTTTGGCTTCCTCAAATTCATTCTGTAAGTTTTTGATCAGGCTGTCTATTTGAATCACCATTCTTCAAAATCCTTCAATCGGTCTCCATTGACTGCAAAATACAATCTGAATTCCACTGACAGATGAAATTGAGAAATCAACTCTATTAGACTTGACAGACTTATAACTTTGCCAAACCCAAGAAAACCCAAGAAACATTATAAGATGTAGCATTGGCAATGGAGTGACTTACCAAGGACAACATAATAGTAGTAGAAATAGGGGATTAATTAGAACAATGTGAAAAGGTGGATGAATCTTTCTCAAATTGTTGTTCAAGAATGTGAGAAAGAGCTACTGACTTTCTATTCCAATTGTATCCTTGTCCATCCTCTCCAGTCCTGGGTGCTCCTTCTTACATCCCCAGCAAACTGAATCAGAAGAAGGAGTTGGCTCTTGATAGTCACTTTCAGCAGCATTACTCTTCTGAAATTCATTCTCATATGCTAACTTTTTAGAATTTAGTGTAGTCATCAATCAGCCTCCTAGTCAGTCTGCCTTGTTTCTCAAGCAGTTCAATTTCTGTTATGTCTTCTTCAAACCGAGCCCTGCTCTCACAAAGCATAGTATAGCAGAAACAGCAGTGATTCTGGAGTCAGAGCACAGGATTTCAATTCCTCCTATAAGTGTGGGAAAGTAAAAACCTTCCTGTATCTCAGTTTCCTTCGCTGTAAAATAAGATTAATCCAGAAGGCTTCTGTGGTCCCTCATGAGTCCAGATCACTGGCTTCATACTATAATAAGACTTCAATTTAAACACTGATATCCTCTCAAACAACTCAGTCTCTCAGTTCATGACATCCTCAATTTTCTTGATCTATAACTTCATTCAATCTCAGCTACACATCAGTCATTCTTTATATTTTATATTAGCTCATTGTTGTGTAATTGCTTTTCCCCCCAAGTGATCATAATTCCCTCTTCTTTTTTTCCACTTAACTAGATGCTGATAAATTTATACTTTGTCCTCAACATGACCTTGATTTTCTCTATTTCTCCCTATACTTAGAGTTCATCAAACCTCCTCTGGTCTTACATTCTTGTTTTTACAATGTCAGTATCCTAATTGGCTTGCTCGGCTACTTATCATCTTTTCTTTTGTATCTCTAGTCCTCTTGTTAACAAACCCTAACCCTAGTTCCCCAATACCAAATGTTTCTCTTTTTCTATTCTCATACTGCTGAGGGTCATTCAAGGAAGTCACACAAATGTACTAAATGGTCTCCTACTAATATATATTTGCTCTCACAAATGCCTAACAATCCTTTCATTTTCCAGTGGACACTCTCTGACAAGGCTGTTCCAAATCTTCATTTCTGTCCTCCAGTCTCCCTAGAGCAGGGTTTTTCAAATTTTTTCCACTTGTGACCCCTTTTTGCCTGAGAAATTTTTATGCAAACCCAGGTACAGGTACATACAATACAATAGGTAAATATAATACAAAAAATTACTGATAATTAGCCCTAATTCTGTGACTCCCACATTCAGTGTCATGACCCCATATGATATTGTGACCCACAATTTAAGAAACTTTGCCCTAGAGTATCCAATTCTATTTTCCCCTCAGCAAATGACATCATTTCTGACTTGACTAAGAAATTGAAGTCATTCCCTACTCCATCCCCTCAAAATCAGTACTCCTAAAACTGAACTCATCATCTTCTAAAACCAGTTCTCCTTCCACATTTCTCCATCTTTCCTAACATCATCACTAGTTTTTGGGCCAACAGGCTTGAAATCTCAAGATCATATTTAACTCCTCTCTTGCCCCTCAACTAGTCATCAAGTCTTGCCAATTTTCCTCCTGTTCTCTTTTATCCATGTCCTCTCTTTTATTTTCCACTGGTTATAAGGTCCACGTCTTTATCACCTTGCCTTGCAACAATGTTTTTTGATCTCCATTCTACTTTTTTCCTGCTTTCTCAAATTCATCCTGCAAACTTGAAGACAGATTGATATCTACCTTAAACATGACTGTTGTCTTCAAAATCCTTCAGTGGTTCCTCATCAAATATACAAAATACAATCCAAATATCACTGACTAATATTAATTTTCTACTTCAGAGGTTCTCAACTCTCTTTTGTGTGATAGACCCATTGCACAGAATATTCTAGTAAGGCTTATGAACCCCCTATCAGAATAATATTTTAAAATACATAAGAAAAAAAATTGGGGCAGCTAGGTAGTACACAGTAGATAGAATGCTGAGCCTAAAATCAGGAACTCATGTCTCTGAATTCAAATCTCTCCAGCTAGGTGAATCTGGGCAAGTCCCTTAACTCTGCTTGAATCAGTTTCCTTATCTGTAAAATGAGCTGGAGAAGGAAATGGCAAATCACTCTATTATCTTTGCCAAGAATCCAAATGGGATCACAAAGATAAACAGAAATGAAATGATGAAACAATAGCAAAAGAACATAGAATTACAAAGGAAACACTTTATTTAAATATAGTCATCAAAATATTAAAAAACAAACCTCGAGTTAAGAACTTGTGCTCTAGCCAATCTGGTCTACTCATCATCCCCCACTATATAGAGAGAGCATTTCTCTCTCTATGCCTGTGATCATGCCGTTTCCCCTCTCCTTTCCATTTTTACAAATCATAGTGATTTTTCAAGGATGACCTCAAGCTCTCTTTCCCTACATGAAACATTTCCCATTATCTGATTTCATGGTGATGGTCATATTTCCTCAATACTTATTCAGTGTCAGCTATGCACAAAACACTTTGATAGGCTCTAGACTTTTTCTCAGTTCTAAAACTCATATCTCTTATTGTTGATACCACTCCTGTGACTTATCACAATGCTTCCTTGTGGTATTCTCTTTTTCCTGTGTAGGTTCTTGTCTCCACAGTGATGCTAAAAGCTCTTTGAAAACAGGAATCACCTCCTAAGCCTCTTGGTATTTCCTTCAGTACCTTTCACAAGTCGGGATGCAATAAATGCTCCTTGATGTATGTGATAGTTATCAGGGCCCCCGACCATATGGATCAACAATTCTTTTAATGATTTGTTATTTTTCTTTGATGTTAAATGAAGTCTATAGGGAGCAGTAAGAAGAGCTTCCTTTTCCTTGAAAATCTGTTGTCAGTAACTAATTTACATCAACTATTGTTTGTATATTCTCATGTCAATCTAGAGTTCATATGTATTTATTTCTGAGAATTTGTGAAGAGATTTTTCTCTCCTGTGATATGAATTCAGCATCCTTGGTCCCTTAGTCCCTTAGTTCTGGTAACTCACATTTTATTTTATCTTGCCAGAGCCCAATCCCACTTCTACCTCCCCAGTTTCTCTAACCACGTCTCTTCCACATTAGAATATGAGCTCCTTGAAGACAGAGATTGTCTTATTTGATTTGTTTTCATTTCTTAGCATAGAACCTAATTTATGGTAAACACTTAAATGTTTTATTGATTTATCAACAGTATTTAACTACTGTAATGCAACTGAACTTATATTTAGATATATATTAAAAGTGAGTTGTAGTGACTGTTAACATTGAATTGTTGATTTTATCATATGGAATCAATGGAATTTTAAAACTTTGGATATATGATTTTATTTATGGAATTGCATTATTCAGGCTGATGAAGAACTTGTAGCAGGATATGACTATTATTTATGCATTTTTATACTTTATGTTATTGCTTTTTTAAGGTTCTTAGATTTGGAAGACTTGAATTACCTTCTATTCAATTGAAAACATTTTTCAGGAGAACAAAGGCCCCCAAAAATGGATAAAATATTTCTCTTTTCAGTATTGGTTAGCTTCCTGATTCCCTTTAGCATTAATGCCTTCCTTCTGAGATGGTTTCCAATTTATCCTGTATATATCTTATTTGCATATAATCACTTAGATGTTGTCTTTCCTATTATATTGTGAAGTCCTTGAGAACAGGTACTGTATCCATAGTTCTCAGCACAGTACCTAGCATATAGGAGGCAGTTAGATGGTACAATGGATAGAGTGCTGTTAGAATCAGGAAGATCCAAGTTCAAATATAATCTTAGTCATGTACTAGGTGTGTGATCTTGAGCAAGTCACTTACCCTCTAATTTGTCTCAGGTTCCTCAACTGTAAAGTGGGGAGAATAATAGCACTTTCTTCTCAGGAATTTTGTGAGGATCACATTAGAATATATTTGTAAAGCACTTAGCATAATACCAAGCATATAGTATATGCTATATAAATGTTAACTATTATTAATAAGTTATATAGCATTACAATGATATATTGTAATTAATAATGTAATATTATGATTCTATATAATAATGTTATAATAATAACAATAAGTCGCTGTTGACTTTATTTCTGAGTCAACCTATTATGGAGTTCATCTAAATTTGCCATTTCAGACACATATAAACTACAATAAAATGCAGATTTGTTATATTTTTGTTAAATTATAATCAAAACATTCTAAGACTAATCTGGAAATATACATGTGTGTATTTATGCGTGTATGTTTATGTATATATTTTTAGAATGAAGATTTTATTAAATCCTTGCTATTCAACAGATACTATTCCTGTCCTCAAGGACCTTACAATCTAACAAGGATGATAACATACAAAAGGGAGGTGACAGTCTGGAGTGGGGGAAGTATAATTTTGGTAGAGTATGAAAGTTTAGTTGCTTAAATGAATATATTTTAATTTACTTCAAGATTACTAAGGTTTCATTTAATACATGAAATGCTTTAGACCTTGTCATTAAGAAACAAAATTCGATTGTACGGAATTGATCAGTACAAAGTAACCCCTTATGTTAGAGTCAAGTTGTAGTGTGACTGGCCGTGGCTGATTAGATCAATATGAGCTCAGAATGCTCTGCCACAAGTTAGAGACAAATAGTCCTTAGGAACATTTAGAATGGATTCTCTAATTTTGCTCATCTTGAATTTACTTTGGATTAATTAAGCTCTGCTTTGCTCATACAGCACAGCAGAGTACACTCTGCTGGGTGATCTTGTGTCAATAGCTCCCATGTCATACAATCAATTCTAAAGTTCTTAACAGAGACCTTGAGAGTGTCATTTTTTTCTGACCACCTTGTGAGCACTTGCTTTATATGAGGTTTCTATAAAATAATCTTTTTGGCAAGTGCACATTTGGTATTCAAACAATATGACCAGCACAGTAGAATTGTCTCTCTGCAGTGAAGTTGGAATGCTTGTCACTAAAAGCGCCTATTCTGAAATATTGTTTAAATGTATAGCATATTGACAAGTATAGCTTAACATACGGATAGAGTTGCTAAGTATGAGCTACCAAGAAACAATAGTTTACTATAAGACATTACAGTCAAAAGGATTTTTTTTAAGCTGTCAGAATTTTATAAATGCAAGGAAATTTTTTTGATGTTTAGAAGATTGAGATTAGAATAGAAATCTGATCACTGAGGAAATTTCTATTAGATAATCATAAAAGTGATATTTTCCACTGACAGCATAGCAACTGATTTTCTTCAGAACCACAAAATAACTATTTGCTTACCCAATGGCTTGACGCTCCAGCAACCTCTGGACTGGTATGGTTAGTTTCCCAAGAAAACGCTTGATGATAGGACGACTCTTGGCAAATTTGTCTTTAATTTCAATTTCTAAGACATCAGTAAGAAGTGCAAAAAAAGAGTATTTCTAAAAAAGGAAAAAGGGATAACATTAATTTACCTTTAAAATAAATCTCAAAAAATTGGATTTTGATAGAATAAAGTTTCTATCTCCTCTTTTCTTGTATAACTATACTCTTTCCTTTAGTGATTTCACTGGATCTCTTGGGTTCAATTATTACACTAGCCAGATGATGATCAGATCTATACAACCAGCCCAAATCTCTCTCCTCAAGTCTAGTCCTACATTATCACTTGCTTCCTAGATTTTTCCATCTGGATATCTCACCACTATCTCAAATTCATCATGTCTCTATGGAACCCCTTATATTTATCCCCAAACCAATATTCCTCTAAACTTCCTTATCTATGAAGCGTACTACCATAGTCCTTTTCATCAACCAGGATGATAACAACATCAATATCAGTATCCTTTTCTAGTCTACCTCCCTCATTTTATAAAAGAGCAAACTAAAGCCCAGAAGTTCAATGGTTTACCCAAGGTCTCACAGGTTTTAAGCAACAGAGGATATATCTTGAATCCAGGTCTTCTGATTCCATAGACCAAAACTTTTCCAATGTATCATTGAACCACAATGATATTGGGGATTTTTAAAAAATCTTTTAAATTAATAGCAAAATGGAAACATTAGAGGAATTAAATATTATGGTTTTCACTAATGAAAGTTTCATTTCACTGAAGTTCCATATTTAAATTGAAAAAATTGGGGAAAGAGTTTCTAGCACTCAACAAAATTCAATCCAGTTGAAGATCATTTCATCTTTATGTAATTACCTTCAACCAGTATCATTTTCCAAATAGAAATGGATGGAAGTCTTTTTAATTTCCATAATCATAGAATCATACTCAATTTAAATATTCCATAAAGTTGACTATTTTCAATTAATGTTTACTCCTCACTGTTCTATTCAGTATTGTTACTACTATTTAAGCATGCACTAAATTAGGTATAATGTAACTGATAAGCTAAAAAAACAAATTTATGTAAAAAGAAATTGAAACACAAATAGTATATAACTTGCACAGGATCACTGTGAAGTGTGTAACAAAATTCAGAGATGTTTTTAATATAGTCTCACTTCTGTCCCCCAGAGCAGATTGGCACCTATGTGTTCTTATAATCACTATAGGTAGCACTAATGGGAAAAAAAAAAAAAAAAAACTATCTTAAATTTCAACCAATCATCTCACAGTAAGACTATATTGCAGAAAATAGCAGTTCAGAAGAATTAGCACATACTGTCTATGTCAATATGTCTAACCTGAAGTTGAACACTCACTTAATGACACTCCATCAAGTCAATTGTATTTCTTTAATTAATTGAAATCTAGAGCTTACAGGAATCCACAAATCCATTAGCCAAAGCCCAAGGGAGAGAGAAATCTCTTTAGCTTACTATGATCTATGTACTAGAATTCAGTGGTCCCTCGTGCCCTTTCTTACACAGGCCCTGGAAACCACTACCACATTTCTGACAATCCAAACTAGTTCCCAGAAGTAAACCACAGTAAGAAGCATTCAAAGGAAGAAAGAAGTAAATACCAGCTTGGCAAACTATTGAGCTATTAGGCATGAAAGACTTACAAGGCATACATCATTACCTCTCTGTGCCAAATTGGATTAGTTGTGTTACTGATGATGGTAGACCTTCGTTCCTGCCCATGATGGGCAAATGTAGGAAAACTGCTCTTCTTTCCTGGCTGAATTGACATCTTAAGGTAAGGATCAGGATTAAAGAACATTCCTTTTTTTAGCCCAACTGCCCTAAGATCTTAAAAAATAAAGGGGAGGAAAGCAAGAAAAATATTATATCAATATATCATCATTAGAAAAAGCAATTCAATGATTTGTATTTGTATTCAAAGCTATTACTCAAAATCCTTTCCTTGAAACCTCTTAGTGAACTTATATAAAATTCATTACAGTAAGATGGATGGGATATTTGGTACAGGATTGGTTCAGGGCATCAATTAGTTCAATGGGTTCTTTTAACAGGATACACAGAGAAAGAAATGAATGTTGGGGGAAAATCTATCGTATCTGATCTTTAGTTGACACTTCCTGTGTCATGGGCTAAGAATGCTTTTGATTCCCACATATAAGCCTTCATTATTACTTTCCAGGGTAACTTATTTTGATCTCAAAAATTTAATATATTACTTTGGAAGAAATCCTTCATAAACACACTATTACAAAAAAAGACAACAACCTCATTCTGTGGTAAGATCAAAGAGAAAAAAAAAAGAATTATTCAAGTACTTGGAGCAGGTATAAATTGAGTTCTGAAATGAATACGTAAACTGACTGAGTTCAGAACTGTAGAACAATAATATTATCCTGAAACTTTGGAAGCTTGTATCAATGCCTTAGAATTCATGAAAAAACCATAAACATATTCATTCAAATATTAAATGATTCATATCATCCTCCTAAATTAAAAGGAATTTAGAGTTCTGGCCATAAAAGGTTACTATGGCAATAGGGAAAATCCAAACACAAACCCAGAAGAAAACAGCAATGGCAAAATGCCTATATGTGAAGCCTCAAAGGAGGATATGAATTGCTCTCAAGATCAAACAGTTCTCTTGGAAGAGCCCAAAAAAGGATATTAAAAATAAAATAAGAGAGAGTGAAGAAAAATGGGGAAACAAAATGAGTTATAGAAAAGGATTATGCAAAAAATTCAAAAGGTTGGGGGGGAAAAAAGGCAACAGTTTGGAAAAGGAAGCACTGAAATGGATAGAAGAAAACACTTCCTTAACATTAGAATTGGTAAAATAGGGGAGGAGAATTCATTGAATAAAACAACTTTAAAAGTAGGATTGATCAAATGGAAAATAAGGTAACTGAGGAAAATAATTCCTTAAAAATCAGAATTGGACAAATGGAAGTGATGACTCAATGAGAAATCAAGAATCAATCAAACAAAATGAAAAGAAAAATAGAAGAAAGTGTAAATACCTCATTGGAAAAATAAACAACTTGGAAAATAGATCCAGGAGAGATAATTTAAGAATTAATGAACTATCTGAAAACCATAATAAAAAATAAATAAATAAAAAGAATTTGGACAACATCTTTCAAGAAATCATCAAGAAAATGCCTTAATATATTAGAACCAGAGGGTAAAATAGTCATTAAAATAATCCACCAATTACCTCCTGAGAGAGATCCCAAAATGGAAATCTCAAAGACTATTGAAGTTAAATTCCAGAATTATCAGGTCAAGAGAAATTACTGCAAGCATCCGAGAGAGCTGGGAGGGAGGGGAAGGGGATGTGACTTTTTCAGGGCTACAGAGTCAGTGTATGGTAGAGGTAAAACTTGAACTCACTTCTTACTTACTTCAAAGCTAGTTAACTTTCTTTTAGCCCTAGAATCAGGATAGTATACTTATTTAATATAAATCAAAAACATGCAGTGCTTCTATGGTCCAAAGTTGCATATGTATACACATAGAACTAGCATATAGCAAGAAAACCATCTCCTAATACAGGGCAGTAGTGTATGTCACAAAATGTAAAAAACAAACAAACAAACAAAAAAACACCTTTATCTGAAAAGCCCCTCAAGTCAAGAATAAAACACTAAGGACAGGAAGGATATTTGATCTGAAAAGGTATCCAAAGTAATAAAAGGCAGATAAAGAACCAGTCAGATGCTTCAAAGGAACTGCTATAATATCTCTTTAGTATCATATTCCCCATTCCTAGCATTTCAAGAATAGTGTGCTCATTACAAACATCACATTAGTATTTTACTGTCTGTGTCATCATTCCATAATATTTCACCTGACTTTATTTGGCATAATATACCTTTGAGAGAAAATGAAATGTATTTTTCTACATTTTTATATATGCCTTTTCAATTATGTTCACTTAATTTATAGGATTATAGATCCAAAGTTGGAAGAGATGATGGAGATTGATTAGTCTAACATTCTCATTTTACAAATAAGGAAATTGAGGCCCCATGAAATAATTTGCCCAAGATCACACAGATAGAAGTAAGGCTGGGATTCAGACCCTGCTCTTGCACTCTTTTCAAGTGACAGAATTACTTTCTCTACAAAGCAAATCCAAATGACTAGATTTCTCTGCAGCAAATGAGGCATGGTATAGTTATAAATGACAACCACCAAACCATATGGTTGATTTTGTTTTCTATTAATTCACACATTCCATAGTAGAGGGTGCTCATTCTCCCCACCCAGATCAGCACCTGCTCTGTGATTTACAGTTTCATAGGACACTGAGAAATTAAGTGACTTGCTCAGGGTCACGCAGTCAGTATTATCAGAATTGAATTTCTTCCTGTCTCTAAGACTAGCCCTCTATACACGATACTATATTATACTCACATCATTGTTCCTATTACTTTTCTTTCATCATGCACATAAATAACACAAGATTGGCCAGAAGATACTTTCAAATCAGCACTTTTATTTTCAGAGAAATAAAATCTTAGACATAGAATCTCAAAAATTAGTACTTCCGATTCATTTCATAGATCAAAACATTGAAGAGGAGAGATGTAAAATAATTTACTCAAGATCAGATTATCAACTAAGAGTACCATAGTTTGAAGCCAGTTTTTCTGAAACCAATTTTAATGTTCTCTAGTCTATAATATGAAGCTGTCAAAGAATAGCTTTAATATTCCCTATGAATTTTCAGTTATTCATGCCCCTCATTCAACCACAAATTAACAATGCAACATTTATGACTGCAAGCTTACTTTTATAGTTACTCACATATTTGCCAGTATAAAATTATTTATTCTCAAAATAAAAATGTTAGAGCCATATTAACTTTATGTAATAAAGTACAGCAATCATTACAATATTTACCTGCTATGACTCCCACATATATATTATCTCCAACTATTTAACTTCAAGGTTGTTAGAATAAGTTTGAAGACAAGGCAAAAAATGTATTTTAATTTAATTTTAATTATTTAAGACAATAATAATTCATTATCAGTTGCAAAATAGATCATATTTATAAAACTTCCTAAGAACTTTATAAATATTTTCTCCTTTTAACAAGTATCCACTATGTGCAAAACTCTATGTTAGGAATGGAAATTATTAAGATTAAAAAACAGAAGCAGTCCTTGCCATCAAGGAACTTACCTTAACCTGGGAGAAACAACCTATGCACATTTATGTACATGTTAAATATATCTAATGTTAAGATAATGCAATGGGGAGGTGCAATAATAACTGGAGGGGGCATCAAAAAAAGGCCTCATGCAGCAGGCTTTAGGGTTTCTAAGAGAAGGGGACAAGCATGTGAAAAGACATGGAAATGGCAGATGGCATGTGCTGTATAAAGAACAAGGAGACCAGTTTGGCTAAATTGGAAAATAACTGAAAAGAAAGACTTGTGCAAGGTAACACGTTAATGTGTTACAAATAACTTGCTTTGTCCTTACAACAACTTTGGAAGATAGGTGTTATTAATGAGGAAACTGAGGCTGACAGGTATTAAGTGACTTGCCCATTGTCACAGAGCTAGTAAGTGCCTAAGACCAGTTTTGGGCACAAAACCTTACCTCAGGCCCAGAATCTATCTCTGTACCACCTGTCTCTGAAAAGGAATGACAGCATAAGGTTGGAAAAATATTCTAGGAGCAGTTCCCAAAGTTCTTTAAATGCTCTACAGAAAAATTTACATTTTATCAAGAAAAACAGCCCTTGGCGCTTTTGGAGAATCAGAATTATTTAATCAACCTTTGCTCTAGCAAGATTAACTTGGCAACTAGACCTAGGATATATTGGAAGGGGAGAAAGTTGAATCAAGGAAACTAATTATGGATATTACAAACAATCCAGCTTTATGAGTTGTGTATTATAAAAATAGAAATTCTGGAGTTGGAAGGGATCTAAGTGGCCATCTAGTCAAATTATTGAATTAATTCAATATTTATTAAGCACCTACTATTTTCACTGGGCTAATGCATAGAAAGAGACAAAAGATAGTCCCCATCTTCAAAGTGTTTAAAATCTAATGGTTTATAATTCATATAAAAATACAGTTATGCTTTCTACTTTGTGGGAGTTAGAGGCTTAATGCTCCTTTTCCCCACCATGATCTGAAAATCCACAGAGAATGTTTTGGCCTTTGCTTCATACCAGAAAAGATGTTTGAATTGGTTTCCTTTTTCTTTTATGGGGTGTTTACAGTACCTCATTGTAAAATTTGGATTACGTATCTGGTCATAGACCCTGTCATCTGCTGACCTTTTGTGTATTGTCTGCCACTTCCTCAAAATTCCTCCCAAATTCCCATTTAATTTCTTATGCCAATCTACAATATATCAAGACTGCAATGTAGAAAGTTGCCATGTGGAAAGGCTAACTATAGATTCCCTATTCTAACCTAGTCATCAAGTGCTTGTCCACTCTCTACTTGGGGAACTGTAAAGAGGGAAAACTTATCATTTCTCTATGCAGTTTCTTTCCCTTTCTGATAGTTCTATATAGTTAGGAAATTTTTTTTTTTCTGAAATTGAGCTTTAATTTGCCTCTCTGCCACTTTCATCTTCTTTTCTTGATTATACTTTCTGAGATTAAACATAACAAGGCTAATCTCTTTTCTTTTAGGACAACTCTTTAAAATCTTGAAGATTGCTTTGATGGCCCCTTACTATTTTCTCTAAGGTAATCATTCCTGGTTCTTTCAACTGACCCTCATATGATATCGATTCATGGTCCTTCACCACCTGATTGCCTTCCTTTGCTCACTCTCCAGCTTATAAATGTCCTTACTTAAAATGTGGCGCCCATACTTTAATACAATACTCCAAATGAGATCTGGCAAGGGCAAAATATAGGGAAATAATCTCTTTCCTATTCTTAGAAGCTACATGTTTCTTTTTTTCTTTTTAAGCATTCTTTATTTTAAGTTTCATATCCTTTCCTTGCAGCCAATCCCTCTCTGTTACTTGAAAAAGCAAGTAATTTGCTATTGATTATAAATGCACAAAATTTCCTAATCATATAGAACTGTCTGAAAGTGGAGGAAACTGCATAGAGAGATAATGCAGCTAGATGGTGCAGTGGATAAAGTGCCAGGTCTGGAATCAGGAAAACTCATCTTCCTGAGTTCAAATCTGAAAAATGAATTGGAAAAGTAAATGGCAAATTACTCTAGTATCTCTCTCAAGAAAACCCCAAATGGGCTTACAAAGACTCCATGGCTCGCAGTCCATTACTGAATAACAATTCATGTGAAGTTGTGTAAAACATATTTCTATATTAGTTATGTCACAAATTTTTTTCCATAGAAAAAAATAAAGTTTAAAAGTATACTTTAATCTTTATTGTGAACTCATTGATTCTCTCTCAGGAAGTAGATTTTTCATTATGAATCCATTAGACTTGTTTTGGGTCATTATCTTGATCAGAGTAGCTAATCTTTCACAATTGAGTTTCATTACAATAACATTGTTACTATATGTATATACAATGATCTCCTGGTTCTGCTCAATTAATTTTGTATCTATTCATATAAGTCTTCCCAGGCTTTTTCTGAAACTACCCCTTCTGTCATTTCTTACAAGTTAATTCTTTTCAATGTAGCTCAAGACCATATTAGCATTGTACTTCTGATTTATATTGACCTTGCAATTTTTTCACATCTAGATCTTTTTCAGAACTGTTGAATAAGATTCCCCATCTGGTATAAGCCAATTGATTTTCATTTTACTAGAATAAACCTAATGCTCCCACTTAATATTCTTTTGGATCTTTTAATTAAAAGGTACTACATAATCAATGGCTTAGATATCATTTCCAATAATAGAAGTCACAACTATTAATACTCAATCATTCGATGATATTCCTGTCCATGTCCTACTATAAGTTTGTGAAAAGAGTCAATCCAATATGCTAGAGGCCTTCCTATCTTTCCTCTAACATTATGAAATTATTGACCACCCAACTATCATATGTTGTATTCATCACATGACCAATCCATTTTCTCTTCCTTTCATGTATTTCTCTGATGAAATCTCATTCTTTAAAAAAAAAAAGTATTATTAATAATGACAATATCTACCATTTATATAGCACTATAAGGTTTGAAAAAGCAATTTATCTATGTTATTTCACTTGATCATCACAACAAAACTGTGAGGTGGATGCTATTAGCATCCCTATTTTAGAGATGAAAAAACTGACTGAGAGTTAAGTGATTTGTCAAGGGTCATACACTTCCTTAGTAGTTGAAGCAAGAATTAAACTGAGGTCTTCTTCACACCAAATCCAACACAATCCACTGTGTTTTTTTGCTGCTTTTTTCTTTTTCATAAGTCCCTTTTTGGTTATAGGTTGTTTCTCCATCATATTCTCCTTGTGCTAGTCATTTCTGATACTCTAGAAGTGTTGTTTTTCAATCCATGCTGAGAAAATACTGACCTGTGTTTTAGAGCTTTTTTTCCTATTTTTAGTAAAATGGCCTAGAATATTAAGGTTCCAGATGGTCATTCCCCAGGAAAGAGTCAATAATAATTTTGGCATAAAAATTCTACATTTGCATCCACATTTTTATAATTCATGAAACCAATATGTAAGTTAGAATTGTGACCTGGTCAAAATGATTGTTTTTATTGTCTGCCAGCAATACCCAACAACAATTTAAAACTAAAAAAAATCATATGATCTGATAAAAGTCTGTACTTTGTTGGACTTTCAGTATAGGGTAACATATACTTATCAATTATTAAGTCTCAAATTTCTTTGATTATTAATAAACTTTTTGTAGAAGGTATAAGAAGGGATGAAGGGAAATAAACAGTTCCACTATGATATAAATATGCTGTTCATACCCATACTGTGAATGAAAATGGGATAAACTTTCCTGTAAAAAAAAAAAAAAAGTAGATAACAGAGTGGATTAAAAACCAGGATTCAACAATATGTTGTTTACAACAAACACATCTGAAGCAGAAAGACATATGCTGAGTAATAGTAAAAGGCAGGAACAGAATATATCCTACATTACCTGAAGTTAAGAAAAACAAGCAGGGATAGCAATCCCAATCTCAGAAAAAGCAAAAGGAAAGATAAATCTTATGAAAAGAGATAAAGATGGAAAATACATCTTGCTAAAAAGGCACTATAAACAATGAAGTAATATCAATATTAACCATATATACAACAAATAGGATAGCACCCACATTTTTAGAGAAGTTCAGTGAATTACAGGAAGAAATAGACAGCAAAACTATATTAGTGGGGAATTTCAACTACTTCTCTCAGAACTAGATAAACCTAACCATAAAAGAAACAAAAAACCTTAAAAAGGTGAATAGAATTTTAGAAAAAGTTAAATATTATAGATCTCTGAAAAAAATGAATGAGGATAGAAAGGAATATACCTTTTTCTCAGTAGTATATGACCTTACACAAAAAAAATTGACCATGTATTAGGGCATAAAAACATCATAATAAAATGTAGAAGGACAGAAAAATATTAAGTGCACCCTTTCCAAATAATAATGCAATAAAAATTACATGTTATAAAAAGGCTTATGGAAAGATAGAAATTTTTTAAAATAATGGAAACAAAATAATCTAATACTAAAGAATGAGGTTAAACAACAAATCATAATAACAATAAATAATTTCATCAAAGAAAATGACAACAATGAGACACTATACCAAAACTTATGGGATGCAATTAAAGCTATTCTCAGGAGAAATTTTTTTTTTATCCCTAAATGCTCACATGAGTAAAATAGAAAAAGAAGAGATAGATAATTGGAAAGGCAACTAAAAAGGCTAGAAAAACAATTTAAAATTAAAGCCCCAATTAAAAAACAAATAAAAAATTCTGAAAATCAAAAGAGAGATTAATTAACTGAATAAGAAAATTATTGAATTAAAAAATGAAACTAAAAGCTGGTTTTATTTTTTAAAAAATTGATAAACCTTCGGTCAATTAGATTTTTTTAAAAAAGAAGAAAACCAAATTACTATATCAAAAATGAAAAGGTTGAATTCACCACTAAGGAAGAGAAAATTAAAGCAACAATTAGGAACTTTCCCCCCAACTGTATGTCAAGAAATTTGCGAAGTAGATAAATTGGCCGGATTAACAGAGGAGGAAATGAAAAAATTAAATAACTTCATTTAGAAAAAGAAATTGAATAAGCCATCAATGAACTCCCTTAAAAAATCTCCAAAGCCAGATTAACTTATACTTGAAATCCAAACATTTCAAGAACAATTAATTTCAATACTATATAAATTATCTGGAAAAATAGGTGAAGGAGTCCTACTAAATTCCTCCTATGACACAAATATTGATACCCAAACCAAAAAGAACCAAAACATATCCTTAAAAAATATTTATGCAAAAATGTTAAATGAAGTATTAGAAAAGATATTACAGCAATTTGTCACAAGAATAATACACTATTACCCGGAGGGATTTATAGTAAGAAAGAATAGCTGGAGCAATATTAGGAAAACTATCAGCATAATGGACCATATCAATAACAAAATTAACAGAAATCATATGGTCATCTCAATAGATGCAGAAAGAAGTTTTGACAAAATACAGCATCCATTTCTATTAAAAACACTAGAGAGCATGGGAAATAAGTAGAGTTTTCCTATCAACAAGCATTATATGTAACAGGTATAACCTAGAAAGATTGAAAATTTACAAAATGGGAAAAATATCAAATTAGTGATAAGTAGGTAGAGCTAATATAATAAAAATAACAATTCTAACTATGTTAATTTACTTATTCAATGCCATACCAATAAAGCTGACAAAAATCATTTTATGGAATAAGAAAAAATAATAACAAAATTCATCTGAAAGAACAAAAAGTCAAAAAATATCAAGGGAATTAATGAAAAAATGCAAAGGAAGGTGACATTGCTGTATCAGATATAAAATTATATTATAAAATGGCAATTCTAGGTACTGGCTGAAAAGCAGATTTGTGGATCAGTAGAATATGTTTGGTATACAAAACACAGTAGCAAACGACTATAATAATCTAATATTTGATAAACTCAAAGACTCCAGCTTCTGGGGTAAGAATTCAACACACGACAAAAATTGCTGAGAAAACTGGAAAACAGTATGGCAAAAACTAGAAACAGATGAATATCTCACACCCTATACCAATATAAGATTGAAATGGGTACATGATTTAGGCATAAAGTGTGAGGCCATAATCAAAGAAAGAGAATATAGGAGAGCAAAGAATAGTTTTACTTGTCAGATCTGTGGAGAAGAGAAGATTTATGGCCAAAAAGAGATAGAGAACATTACAAAAGATGGATAATTTTGATTACATTAACTTAAAAAGGTTTTGTACAAACTAAACCAATGCAACAAGATTAAAAGGAAAGCAGAAATCTGAGAAAATTTTTACATCTAGTGTTTTTGATAAAGACTTCATTTTTCAAATATATAGAGAATTGAGTCAAATTTATAAGACTAAAAGTCATTCCCCAATTGAGAAATGGTCAGAGAATATGAACAAGGAGTTTTCAGATGAAGAAATTAAAACTCTCCATTTTAAAAAATGCTCCGATTCACCATTGGTTAGAGAAATGCAAATTAATACAATTCTGAGGTACCACTTCACATTTATCAGGTTGGCTAGTATGATGGAAAAATAAAATGATAAATACTGGAGATGTGGAAAATTATAAAACTAATGAAATGTTGCTAGAGTTATGAACTGATCCAAGCATTCTGGAGATCAATTTGAAGTTATGCCAAAGGGGCTAAAAACTGTGCATATCCTTTGATTCAGCAATACAACTATTAGGTCTGTTATTATAAAGAGATAATATAAAAGGGAAAAGGACTCACATATACAAAAATATTTATCCGGTGGCAAAGACTTGGACACTGAGAGGATACCCATCAATTGGGGAATGGCTGAACAAGTTGTGGTATATGAATGTAATGGAATGCTATTTTGCTGTAAGAAATGATGAGCAGGTGGATTTCAGAAAAACCTGGAAAGATTTATATGTAAAGATCCTGAAGGAAGTGAGCAGAGCCAAAAGAACATTGTACACAGTAGCAGCAACATTGTATTATGATCAATTTTGATAAAATTAGCTCTTTCCAGAAATAATACAGTCCAAGACAATGCAAAATGACATATTGGAAAATGCTATCCACATCCAGAGAAAGAACTATTTTCATCTTTTTGTTTTGTTTGTTTTTTCTTTCTTGTGTTTTTTCCCCTTTGGTCCTGATTCTTCTTTTATAACATGACTAATTAAAAATATGTTTACCATGATTGTACATGTATAACCTATGTTGGATTGCTTGCAGTCTTGGGGAAGAAGAGGGAAGGAAGGGAGGGAAAATTTTGAACTCAAAATTTTACAAAAATGAATATTAAAAACTATCTTTACATGTAACTGGAAAAGTACTATGAAGTGTAAAAGGAAAGGGTTTAGCAATATGAAAATACTTCATAAATGGGAGAGGGAGAAGTTAAAAGGACCAGGAAGAAAAGATAAGCAAGCTAAAATTATTTTGATCTATGTAATGCAGAATCAGGCTAGCCAAATCTGGACAAAACATCTCCAATCTAAGCTATATTAGAAGTTAATACATGTAAAGGCAATTTATTTCTCAAAATTTCCTCAAGGCTATTGAGGTGAAAAGAGTAGGTCAAAGAAAGAGGGGAAAATAATGTATCATAGGAGAAACCTTAGGCTGTTACCACTACTTTTCTTGCTTTCTGGATAATAGACACAAGAAAAAGTACAGGTCTTGGGTTTCTTAACAATACTGCTCGAACCTAAGGACCTCTAGAATCAGAAGTCCATAAAATGATTCTGGGCTTCCCAGAATTAAGGTGAATAAGACCAAGAAATTTTGGAGTCACAAAGAAACTAACTTACACAATGGTTTTCTTGTTAAATAGTTTCATATTCAGAGAGGGTAAAAGAGGAGAAAGATTATGAAGTTTGTGCATCATCAGTGAATTCATATATGTTTTCTGTATATGTGCCCTAAGTATACACACATATTAGTAACAGAAATAAAAATGAGATTCAGATTATGAAGGTACCTTAAAGATCATTAATGCAGCCCCCTGATTATCAAGGGGCTGCATAACATAGATTAAGAAATCAAAGCCTACAGAGGGAAAAGAATTTTCTTAGTTCTTAGAAATAGCTGCAGAGGAGGGGATTCAAACTGAAAATTCTTCTGGCATCACATCTATGATCCCTGTCATTTTAAAATGGTGGTCTTAAATGCTTTCATTAAAAACTTTAATTTTGCTCCACATATTAATGACTCTATTGGCAAAGAGTGGTGATAAATATTCATAGTCCTTGTTACTAGGATGCCTAAGGCTAGTGAGTTGCCTGAGCTCAGGAATTCTGATGTGCAGAAAGGTTAAAGTGCCTCAGGTTTCTGCCCTAAGTCTGGCACCAATACATTAGGCCCTTGGGAGTAGAGGGTCACTAGGCTGCTTAAGGAGAGCTGAACTAGCCCATGGCACAGAAAATGGGGTCTATCAGTCAGCAAAGTGGCTAAAAATATTAAAATATTTACACATACACAGGCACATGGATATGCATTTATACACACATTACACATATAATTTTTTCCCTTTGGCTAATTTCATTCATTATTTTTTGACTTGAAAAGTTGAAAAATTCTATGACTGTTTACCAAGTTTGTCACTTGGAAAGAAAAGCAAATGGATATGATTTAAGCCTTAGAAATACAACACGTCCATAAGCAGAAAAACAGAGAGTTTTATAGTGACAGACATCTGTTAGGCTTTATTTTGCACAAATTTCTTATTTCACAGATGTCTGTCAAAAAAAAAAAAAAAAAAAAAAAAAAAGCTTGTCCAAAAAAAAGGGGAAAAAAAGCTGGTTTTTCTGAGAATTTGCTTGATTTTATCATTCAGGACATTTATCTAAATTCTATGACAAACATACAACTCATTGTACCTTTCTTAATAAAACCACATTTCAGCTATTTTCCAACCTATTATATATAATCTCCTAATGCAATCAGAAAAATTTTTCCTTGTGTCTATACAATCTATTTTCCTTCCTTGAATACAAATGGATAATTATATGTTGTTTTCAACATGTTAACATAATTCTAATTACATGGTCACAGGCAACATCCTCCTTTTTTTTTTTGTACATTTGAATTTTTAAATGAAAAATTTAAAGAAATAACTTCTACAATAGCTAACATGTGTGATAGTCAAATTACTATTGAGTTTTATAAATAATCAATTTATAACAATGAGAAATACTACTAGAAAATCTAAAAATATGTGAACTCTGAGAGTATGTGGAGGGAGGCGGGAGTGTGAACATGTATTTGTGCCTTTACAACATATGAGCAATTTATAAGGCTGTAAAAATCACTTACCTGACAAAGTAAAACTGACTAATTTCCGGCAATGTTGATTTCCTGAAGCACCTCCTTCCATGCCTTCTGCCCCCATCTGAAAAAAAAAAATCATTGAATACATCAGAAATGATATCTTAGTAGCAGAAGTAACTTTAACTTCTAACCTATTTTGAAGGATCAGTTGTATAGGGAGCCTTGATTTGCAAACACTGGATAAATAACAATTCTTATCTTTTATAAGCATGGAGAGTTTTACAAAGGCAGTCTTAGAGAATAGAAAGAAAAAGTCAAACTTTTCAAGATTGGACAAAGATGAGTCTAAGCAAATTACTTAACATTTATCTATCTCATTCTCCTCTTCTATAAAACTGGGTTAATAATAGTTACCTACCTCCCATGATTGTTGGGAGGATCAAATGAGATAATAATTATATAAAGTACTAATCTCAGGACCTGGTAGTAAGCAGAACATAAATATTACTACTCTTCTTCCTTCTCCTATTATTATTATTATTATTGTTGTTGTTGTTATTAAGAATTAGGAACTCATCTTTGTGTACTGTGAGTACTGTATTGTCCAGCTTCCTCCAACATAATTGGATACAACTGGAATAAGAGATTAGAGATATACCCATTTTATGAACACAAATCAGTTTCCTCAAACACCTGGTTTTTCAGTTGTTTTGTGAGATATACATTAAAAATCTTTGGTACATATAAATACATGATTCTATTTCTCCAAATAGACTCCCTAGGAAAAGCTAACCACCGACAAATATTGCCCAGCACCTACTCTGTGCTGCAATTCCTCCCAAAGTATTCAGTGAATGCAGGAGGATTTTCAAAGGGTTTTCACACTTGAGTCAACTGGACTGCCTTCTGAGCACTGATTGTTAAATTTTCATCATGAGTATTTACACTTTGGAAATTGGCTACAAATCAGGGATTGATTTATTGTTTTGTTGATTGTCCAAACTTAAGAGAATGATGGAGAAAATGTTCAGAATGCAAATTAAACTTAAAAGTGTCAGCCTCACTTAAGAACTGATTGTTAAATATCTACCATCAACCTCTGGTCACAATTCTAAAAATAGTATCTTGAACAGGCTGTTCCTACTCTTAATATTAACTTACATTTGGCCATCTGCTCCTTACTTCTTATAAAATATTTTCATGTAAAAATAATAATAGCAGCTGAATAGTACCTTATGCTTTGCAAAGCATTTTAAATATAAGATTTCATTTAGTGCAATGGGATTCTAATAATTTTATCACACTTATATTGTGTTTTTAGGTGTGCATAGTGTTTTACACTTATTATCTTATATGATCCTCAGAAAAACTATACTATTATTATCTCCATTTTATAGATGAGAAATCTGAAATTCACAAAAGGTTAAGTGCTAAACTTAACTGTAGCAGAGGTTTGATACAAATCCAAGTGTTCCTAACTCCAAGGCCAGTACTATTTCAATTCTATCATCTTGCCTCTCTGGACAGTAGATCATAAGATCTTCAAACTCAAGGACTGTCTTTTCCTTCTTTTTGTATTCTCTGCACTTAGCACAGTGCTTGGCACTTACTTGCACTTAATAATGTTTATTGATTGATTGATAGCATACAGATTAGGTTCTTGGAGTGCAGAGCCAATCTCTCAGAGCTCATCTGATAGAACTCTCACCTCACACAAATCTTTTCTTTAATATATCAGGAAAGGTAATTATCCATTTTTTATTTGAGAAGAAAAATACTTCTGCAAATGGCCCTTTCTGTTCTGAATAGCTTGTCAGAGTATCCTTTTCCCTTACATAAAGCTTAAATTTTCTTTTCTTCAATTTTTGTCTATTGATTCTAGTTCTTGCTGGCCCTTGGGTCCTCTGGAGTCAATTGGTTCAAGTATGATATTACCTTCAATCTAACAGAATTTTTAATACCGTAAGACATCTAGTATAGTCTCTTTCCAAGTCTTCTTTTTTTTAAAGTTCTTTCCTTAGTCTCTCATGTGTCATACTCTCAACAGGCCTTTGTCTACATGGGTGGCCATCCCATCGACATTCTCCAACTAATTGGAGTCCTTTTTACCCTTAATTTGCTTCAATTTTCTGGCATACTACAAATAAAACACCGATAGGAATAGGGTTAATCTTGGGTTAAAAAAAAAAAAAAAAAAAAAAAAAAAAAAAAAAACAACTTCAAGAATGAGAGTTATCCCAAAGAAAGAAGGAATGCTTCCTCAGGAAATAGTGGGTTACCCTTCACTAGAAGTCTTCAAGTAATAGCTCCCATTGTTGAGAGGTACAAGTTGGATACAAGAGGTACATTGTTCAGGTACAAGTTGGATAAGTTGTCCTTTGTGGTCCCTTCAGATTTTGTGATTCTATGAAATATCCTCTAATGACTATCTCCAGACTTGACCAATCATTCTACACAGTGCTACTGGGAAGCAATACTTGCAAAATTCATGGTTCAGCTTTATTCTCCAGCAGGAAAAGCTGTGAAAGATCATTTTCAACTTGGAGAGATAGACATCAGTGGGAAGTGACATCTGTACACAATGTTTAGGGAAATTTGCCTTTTGTTTGTATAAACTCAGTCTATAGATTTATTCCAGTAGGACACGTCAACCAAGTAGAGAAACAATTAAGTTACAGTGATGGAGGAACTAATCAGATCCTGCTCTATGCATCTGAAATGTCTGCATCATTGGGTGCTCTGATGAATTACAATGATGTAAAGACATCAGTGACAGGAATGTCAAAGGTTTCTTTTGGCTCCGGCACACCCCAAAACGGATATGAGAGAGAGGAAACCAATACTGTTAACATTGCTGCTCATTTCCTTCCCTGTTGTGTTTCTCTGCTGATGGCTCAACATCTCTCTCAGTCATTTCTTCTAAATCCATTGTTGAGGTCCAGCTGGATAGTAACAGTTGTACCACTTGGGTTGTGCAAGGTTGAAGGTTTCTTACATCAAAGGGACCCCCAAATATTTAGAGACAGCTGATCAGGATCCATGACCACATATTCAATGTACACACTACAGACTACTCACAGCACTGCTACACATACATTTTGCTTCTGGAGGTCCCTAGACACTCATATGGGGGTTTTAGGAGGAAAGATATAAATCCTAAAAGTTTCCTATCTTCTCTTCCTCCCCTTTTCCTAAAATTCTCTTGGGTCTTTGGGACTTGGGGGCTGAAGAGAAGAATGACTTGGCCACATTTTAAATTTCTTAAAAGACATTATCAGTCTCAGTTTCCTTCTTTGTAAGATGACAGGATCTATGAGTTTTTAAATACATTTCCAGTTCTATGGATTAGACAGAGACAGACAGAAGGAAAAGGAAAGTAGAGAGAGACAGAGAGAGGGGGGGAGGAAGAAAGAAGGGGACAAGAGTGAGAGGAAAGGAGAGAGAATGCTCTCTATAACCTTAATCAGAACACCTTAACCACCCAAGTCATTATCTGATCTTTGATCTGAAATGTTCTTCATTTTGATTCTAAGTAGTATCATGCCAGAGGACTTCTGAATACAGAAATATAGGGATGGCTTTCATAGCATGCACAAAGCAGATTAATTAGCTCAAAGTTATCCATGGATTGTGACAGGGTGATCTTAATGCAAAATCAATAGAACCAATTCAATGCTTTTCTTCAGGGTAGGAAAATCTGATGCCTTTAGTGACATTTGGATCCTTTATTCCAGACTAAGAAAAGCAAGGATATAAACATTCTAATTAGGTTTGAAAATTATCAGGCAATTTCAAGAGGTTTTTTTGTTTTGTTTTGTTTTGTTTTGTTTTAATTTTGCTTTTCGGAATTGCCCTAATATTTGATTGTGTTTATTTTTATTATTAACCAGGATAAAGGTTATGTCAGAATGTTTGCTAATGTGATGGTTTATTTCATAGTTAGCAATATCTTAAAATTCTTTCTACTATTTAGCAAAGCTAACTAAAAACAAGCAAAACAAGAGTTCTTTGGAGTGTTTTATATGAAGTCTATCATGTATAAATAAGGACTCAGATATGCTAGAGAGATTTTCAAATTAAGTTTTCCAATATTTTTCTTCCCTGAGGCAATTGGGGGTAAGTGACTTGTCCAGGATCACACAGTTAGGAAGTGTTACGTGTCTGAGGCCAGATTTGAACCCAGGTTATCCTGATTTCAGGGATGGTGCTTTATCCACTGCACTACCTTGCTGCCCCTAATTATTCATTCTAGAAAAATAAATTTATATTTTCCATAGAGAGTTACATTAAAAAAAAAATTAGTTCTGGTACTTAATGCTCTAGGGCATGCTTGGCTTAAATGGGTAATGTTCCATGTGGAAAATTGTACTTCGGGCTCCTGCCATTTTTCATTTTATTCCCCACAATTTTCCACAGTGAGCTGCCTTGTCACTGCCTTTATAACTTTTGCCATTCTCCTATAGATTTCCCTTTCCTTTCCAGGTCTAAAACCTTAATCAAATAAATATTGCCATTGTTACTAGAAACTATATGTCAATATGCTTCCCTTATAGTACCTCCCTATTCCCATTCCTGTAATTTCCTAAATAAAAAAAAAATCCCTCCCTGGCCACCACTACCTTACATGGCAATATAATTATCTGTTATATAATTGACAAAGTGATAGTCTCATATTTAAGAAAAGCTGAGTGCAAATACCACAGACTTCCTAGCATTGTGATTCTGGGCAAGAGACTTGACTGCTCTCAGCCTCAGTTTCCTAGGCTGTAAAACAAGAATAAAATCTCCTCCCTTTTAAAGAAAGGGTCATTGTGAGGTTCACATGAGATCACATACGTAAAGCACTTTTTAAGTGTTCAAGTGATGTGTGTGTGTGTGTGTGTGTGTGTGTGTGTGTGTGTGAGAGAGAGATGAATCCTTTCAGTCATATCTGACTCTAAGATTTTTGGGGATTTTCTTGGCAAAGATACTGGAATGGTTTGCCATTTCCTTCTCCAGCTCATTTTACAAATGAGGAAACTGAGACAAACAGGGTTAAGTGACTTGCCCAGGATCACATAGCTAGGTCTATTTGAAGCCATATTTGAACTCAGGAAATTGTCTTCCTGACTGTAAACCTGCTGCTTTGTCTACTGCATCACTTAGCTGCCACCCAAGTAATCATCAATTCTAGCTATCATTTTATCTCCCCCACTAGAATATAAGTTCCTTGAGGTCAGGGATTGTTTTCCCTTTTACATTTATCTCTTCAGTGCTTAGCTCATAACACCTAATATATGATTTCAATTAATTCATTCTTCAAAGATAATTGTCACAGAAGGCACGCTGCTTAAGCTCAAGGTTCTCAAATAAACTCACTTTTTAATATTACAACATCAAATTATGTCAATCCTTACTGATAGTTTTTAAATGTGAAAGTGTATGAAAATAGTCAAGACGGGCACAGGGTACACCTGACACCAAATAGCTTAATTATTATTAATGATACCTGGATATTTTCCAAATAGTTTCCAAAGTTCTATAAAAATGTAGAGAGAAATAATGAAAACTAAAAAATACCTCAAAACTTCTAAGAAAATAGGAAGTACAAGGGATATTAACTTCTAACTAACCATCCACTCAGGAATTTATTATGCATTTCAATGATTATTGAGTCCTATTTTTATTGTCATATAAGAAATTAACCCTCACAGAGGTCAAAATATTTTCACAGTCATTCAGCTAGTCAGGAGGAAAGTGAGAAATAGAATCCAAGTCTCTTGAGCTGTTCTTTGCAATAAACTGAACTTTCTCTCCTCTTACTTCTTCTGGCTACTGGCAACTATCGATCCTTTTATGAGTGTTTAGCTGAAAGTTTGGATTGATTATCCAACTCTTGGCAATTTACCCACCCCAATGCTTTGTCTTCAGGATTGTATAACCATTTCTTCAAAGAGTTAGATAAAAGACTAAGGGAGAAGAAAGCTTGCTCTAAGCCCCGCTGGAGCCTAGGAAAGAGCCCAAGTGTTATCAAGCCAGGAAGGTCAAAGATTCTGGGAAAAAGATACAACCATCAACTTCTTTCTTGTTACTCTGAATTTTTTTTCTCATTGCTCAAACTCTAATGCATCAGTCAGTTTCTAAAGTGAGGAAGAAATTGAGGGTGACCTCTTCAGAACCATCACCAGAGGGCATCTGTGTAGTAAGCCAAACAGGCAACACCTTTAATCCTTGTCCATCAAGTGACAGAAATGTCTTATGATGATTTCTACAGTGAATAAAACTGAAAAAAAATTCCCTTCTAGACTAGACAGTATATAAGAACAAGAAGCCTTTTCCCCATTTCTTTGTTGTGAACTTCTGAATTTAAAAAGAGAGGGAGGTAAAACACCAAAAATGAGAACTTTTATTAAAAAAGGTATATAGAGATATTTCACAAAAACTTTATAAAAGAAACAATACTTCACACCCACATCCTCTCATTCTCTCTCTCTCAGTAGAAAATTGGATTTAGAGTCAGAAAGACCTGATTCAGATAATTTATTAGATGTGTGATTTAGGGCAAGTCACTTAATTTTTCTGTTATTTGATTTCGTAATTTATAAAATAAGGGGCCCAAGTTTTCTTCCAGTTCCAAATCTATAATCCTTTGGGCATTGTAAAACTGCTAAGGTGGGAGGCATGTTTATATAGTGTGCATTAGGGCTGGTCCTTCCAGCCAATTTTCAAGAGATATCTTCAAGTATGAAGAAATTTTTTTCTAAACTTGGTTTAGATAGTTTGATCCCTTGAGGATACACACCAATTAATATACAAATACTGTTCCACAAATAGTCTAAAAAATTCACATAGGATTATTAAGATCCTTATGTAGGAGAATCAATATCTTTCACTCTTTTGTAATATTTAGATTTGTTTAAAACTTAATACAACAAAAGATGAACTTCATTTCATTCAATAGTAGATATACTGAAAAGTTGTGTGTAACTATCATGTTTTGTAAGAGAAACACATTTTGCCATTAACTGATGCTATAATGGTAGAGGAACCTTCTCTGTTCTTTCACCTTAATTAGCAGTAGCACAAACCACTCTGATTTCCTTGACTGAAAAAGCACTTAGTAGTATGTAATCTGATATTTGAATTCACTGGAGGACTTCCATTTAAAGGCATATTACAGTTAATCATTTTATAAAACTAAGAACTCTTTTGTAATAAGAAGGATCGTTTTCATTTCTCTCTCCATTCCCCCTTCCTTTTTAAAAGTTCTAAAATTTCTTAATTAAATTGGGACAAAGCTTATGGCTTTTTATCCTCTTAAAATGGAGGATCTTCATGTCATAAGCACATTTCCTATTCTGTTGAACACAAAAAATATGACAATGGCATGATAATATATATTAATCAAAGGATAAACAAATTGGACTTACCATCACAGCAGGATTTTTCACAGTAATACATGGGGTAGTAGCTCTCAGGGCTCCACTAATGCCATGGTAATATTTAAAACATATTTTTATTTCCGCTGTAAAACAAAACAAGAACACAATCAATCACTATAGTAGCATCAAATAACTCTCAAATTAAATATGGATGTGAAGCCAAACTGGGGCTCCAATAGTCCCACTCAGTTGGAATGATTATTTCATTTCTAAAAGCCAAATCTGATAGCAACAAATTGTTCTGCTTCCTGTTTCCTTTTATATCTCAACAACTTCTCTGAAAGTCTGATAAGAATGCTTCACACCCATGTTGTACAGAAGAAGATGTATTCAATTTAAACTCAGACAACCCTTACTGAAAACTTATTGTATGGGGTTCACTGTACTAGTTTGGTAAGGGGGGGAATGGTCACTGCACCCTTTCCTACAAGGAGTTTATAATATAATTAGACAAAAAGTCCACTTTCTTTCTAGGTTTCAGTTTCCTAATCTAAAATTGAAAAGATTTGTGAAAAGAATACAAGCTCAAGAGTCAGAGACTGAATTTAAGTTTTGCCTTGAAACTAATTATTGGGTCTTGGACAAATTATTTAACTTTCCCAGGTCTCAATTTTCTCACTTTCTAAAATGATAGATTGGTCTAGATGGCCTCTGAGGTTCTTTCTAGCCTAGAACCATAATTATATCTAATTTAAACTATTAAAAATCCAAGATACATAATACATATGTGCATACAGTTTTATTAAATGAAAACATAGCAAAACAGGTTTTAGTTATGCTTATTGAGATTTTTGTGAGATTTTCAAACTGTTTTAAGGGAAACAGATTTAATAATTTTTCTCTCATTGTGAACTAGGATATTTATTTCAGTAAATTTCTTTAGATAAATGTTAATGTCTATTTTTCATGAAAATCATTTTGTAGCAAGCTAATTTTGAAATCAACATAACCCTTAAAATGGGGTTTTAAGACTATATGATGATCAACTATAATGCACTTAACTGCTTTCAACAATGAAGTGACTCAATTCCAATACACCTGTGATGGAAAGAGTCATCCACATCTGCATCCTTATTTGCATCTGCATCTGCATCCAGAAAGAGTACTATGAAGACTGAATATGAATCACAGCATAGTATTTTCACCTTTGTTATTATTTATTTGTTTGTTTCTTTGCTTGGGGTTTTTTCTTTCTCATTTTCCCCTTTTGATCTTGAGCAGCAGAATATATATATGGAAATATGTTTAGAAGAATTGCATATATATAATCTATATTAGAATACTTGCTGTCTAAAAGAGATGTAAGGAGGGGAAGGAGAGAGAGAAACTTAGAATACAAGGTTTTGCAAGGGTGAATGTTGAAAACCATCTTTACATGTACTGTAAAAATAAAAAGCTATTCTTAATATTATTTTTAAAAAAAGAAGGAAAAATGGGGTTTTACCATGCTAGACTATGACTTAACTTAAAACTTCCAACAAACTCTTATATTCTATTTTTAGTATATTTATGACAGAATTGCAACTATATTATGTTTACTATTACCATCTATTGTCATCTAAAGTTAGCTTAAAAGCAAATTTGATTCAAGAATTAAACTATCTTTTTAAAAGGATTTAGTATTTAACAAATTCTCATCACAGATTAAACAGATAAATAAGCTTTCAGTAGGTCAGTGCTTACAAAACATGTTTCCAAGCATCTATTTCATTTAAAATGCTGTGTCTGAAACCCTGCAACTTTACCCTTTCATCGGGAAACTTTAATAGATCAATATTGGTTTGGATGCCTATTAACCTTTAAAAATTAAGATTTCCTCTAAATATATTCAATACATAAGAAAATGATTAAATAAATACAAATGCTTATTACTTTTATGTTAAAGTATTTATAATCTGAAATAGGTCAAAGGGCATAAATAGAGAGTGTATCAAAGGTAATTCCTTCTGTCATAAGAATTTCTCTTGGGATGATTGCTTTAGAACTACTAATGTGCTCTTTTGCCAAGATGTCATTTTCCATAGGAAAGCTTAGTCTTAAAGGAAAGTAAATGGGGGTTAGAGGGAAGGAAGACAAGAATTTATTGTCACTAGGGACATGCTTTCTCAACCAAACTTCAGGAGATTGCTTAAGCAATTTGTCCCAAATACCACAGGTATGTCTGAACCAAGATTTAAACTTAGATGGGTCCTCTCACTCTAAAATCATTACTCTTTCCATTGTATAATACTGAAAAAAAACATTTAAACCTGAAACTTATATTGGAAAAGCAATTATTAAGTGCTCCAATAATGGGGTTTTTTTTAAAGAATTAATAATTCTTAAAGGGTTTAATTAATAGATGATCAATGTAGAATAACTTTATTCTGGTTAATCAATGGAGGAAGAGCTTTTTCATATAATTTGACCTTTTTATTTTATTATTTAATCATTTCAATCATCTAACCCTTCATGAATCTTTTGGGGTTTCCTTAGCAAAGATACTGAAGTAGTTTGACATTTCTTTCTCCAGCTCATTTAACAGATGAGGAAACTGAGGCAAGCAGGATTAAGTGACTTGCCCAGTCAGACTTGAACTCAGAAAGATGATCTTCTTGACTTTAGGCCCAATATTCCATCCAATGCTCAACATAGATGCTCATAAATTGGCCTTTAAGGACATTGTTTTTTTTTCTTTATTTAAAAAATATAACATTTTTATTTAAAGTTCTGAATTCCAAATTCTATGTCTTGGGGTCAGCTAGGTGGCACAGTGGATAGAGCACCAGACTTGAATTCAGGAGGACCCAAGTTCAAATCTGATCTCAGACACTTAACACTTCCTAGCTGTGTGACCCTGGACAAGTCACTTAACCCCAGCTTCAGGGGGGAAAAAAAATTCTATGTCTCTCTCCCTTCTCACTTTTCTTCACCCTCCCTGAGATGATAAGCAAATATGAGCTATACAAGTGCAATTATGCAAAATATTTCCATATTAGTCATTTTGTACAATAAGAATCAAATAAGGGGTTAAAGAAAGTGAAAAATAGCATGCTTGGTCTAAATTCAATCACTATTAGTTCTTTTTTCTGGAGGTGGATAGTCTACTTCATTACTAGTCTTTGGGGTTGTCTTGGAATACTATTGCTGAGAAGAGCTAAGTCATTCACAATTCTTCATTGAACAATATTGCTATTATTATGTAAAATGTCCTCCTGGTTCTGTTCACTTGTGAACATCTGAAATCATCCTGTTTGTAATTTCTTGCAGTACAATAAGATTCTAATATAGTCATATACCCTAGCTTGTTTAGCCATTCCCCAATTGATTTCCCCTTGGATTTCCAATTCTAATCCACCACAAAAAATGAGATTCTATAAACATCTTTGTACAAATAGGTCTTTCCCCCCTCTTTTGGATGACTTTGGGATATAGTGTGGTATTGCTGGCTCAAAAATAATCGATGAACAATTTTATAGCCCTTTGGACATAGATTATAAATTGCTCTCCAGAATTCTTGGATCAGTTCACAAGTCTACCAACAGTGCACTAATCTTCTAGTTTTCCCACATCTCCTTCTCTGTCCAACATTTTTCTTTTTTGTCATTTTAGCTGCTTTGATAAGTGTGAGGTTGTACCTGAGAGTTGTTTTATTTTGTAGTTCTCTGATCAAGAGTGATTTAGAGCATTTTTTCATATGACTATAGTCAGCTTTGATTTCTTCCTCTGATAAGGGCCTATTCATATCCTTTTACCATTTAGCAATTGTAGAATGACTTGCATTTTTATAAATCTGACGCAGTTCCCTCTATATTTGAGAAATGAGGTATTATCAGTGATATTTGTTATAAAATTGTTTCTCAATTTTATGCTTTTCTTATAATGTCTGTTGTGTTGGTTTTGTTTGTGTAAAACCTTTATAATTTTGAATAATCAAAATTATTTATTTTATAGGGTCCTCTATAGTTTCTTTGGCCCTAAATTCTTCCTGTGTATCCATAAACCTAAACGATAAACCATTCCAAGCTCTCTTAATTTGCTTTTGACATCACCCATATACAAATTTTGACTTTATCTTGGTACTCAGATGAGATGTTGGTCCACATTGAGTTTCTACCACACCATTTTTCAGTTTTCCCAGCAATTTTTGTCAAATAATGAGTTTTGTTTGAAAAACTTGGACTTTTAGATTTATCATATATTAGATTACTATGGGCATTTATTATAATGCAGTTTGTACTTAATCTATTCTAGTTATCTACAACTCTCTTAAGCAGTATAAGATTGTTTTGATAATTGCTACTTTATAGTACAATGTGAGGTCTGGTATGACTAGACTGTCTTTCACATTTTCTTTTCATTGAATCTCCTGATGTCCTTGAGTTTTAATTTTTACAAATGAATTACTACTTTTTCTAATTCTATAAAATAATTTTTGATAATTTGAGCAAACTAATTTAGGTAGAATCATCATTTTTACTATATTACCTAAGTCTACCCATGATTAATATTTTCCCAATTGTTTAGATCTGATGTTATTTGAGCAAAAAGTGCAAAAATAATTGTGTTTATATAGTTCCTGGGTTTGTCTTGACAGTTACATTATATTGTCTACAGTTATTTTAAGTGGAATTTTGCTATCTCTTGTTGCTAAAACTTTCTTGGTAATATGGAGAAATGCTGATAATTTATGTGAATTTGTTTCAATCCTGCAATTCTGCTAAATGTGTGAATAATTTCAAGTTATTTTTTAGTTGATTATCTACGATTTTCTAAGTTTACATCATCTGTATCATATCATCGGCAAAGAATGATAATGTTGCTTCCTCATTGCTTATTCTAATTCTTTTAATTTTTTCTTCTCTTATTGCTATAACTAATATTTCTAGTAAAATATTAAATAACAGAAGTGATAATGGGCATTCTTTTTTCACCCCTCATTGTACTGGGAAGGCTTCCCATTATAATGTTTGCTGATGGTTCTAGATGAAGATTGCTTATCATTTTAATTTAAGTTCCATTTATTCCTATGCTCTCTGGTGTTTTTAATAGAAATGGATACTATATTTTGCTGAAAAATTTTTCTGCATCTATTGAGATAATCATATGATTTGTGTTGCTTTTGTTATTGATATTATCAATTATGTTGATAGTTTTACTACTATAGATCCAACCATGGATTCTTGCTATCTATTTCATATGATCAAAATGTATGATCCTTTTGATATATTGCTGTAATCTCTTCATTAATATTTTTTGTTCAAATTTTTAGATCAATATTCCTTAGGGAAATTGCTCTATAATTTACTTTCCCTGTTTTGTTTCTTCCTGGTTTGGGTATGAGTACCACATTTATGTCATAGAAGGAATTTTATGACTTCTTCACTTATTTTTCCAAAATAATTAATGTAGTATTAGCGTTAATTGTTCTTTAAATGTTGGTAGAATTTACCTATGAATTCATCTCATTCTGGGAATATTTTTTGGAAGTTCATTGATGTTCAATTTTCTTTCTAAGATCAGGTTAAGTTTTTTATTTATTCTGTTAATCTGAATAATTTATATTTTTATAGATATTCATCCATTTCATTTAGACTGTCAAATTTATTGATATGTAATTGGACAAATTAGCACCTAACAATTTTTCAAAATTTTTCTTCATTGATAGTAAATTCATGCTTTTCATTTTTGATACTAGTAATTTATTTCTTCATCCATTAAAGGTTGTAATTAGTGAATTTACAATAATAAATACTCAAGAACAAGGACATAAACTTTTTTTTTAATTAGAGCATCCTACAATAAGAATTTCATGTGTATTCAGACTACATAGATATTTTTGTTTTTCTTTTCAATACAAAAATTTTGCTAGACTAAAGTGAATGTTATTCATCCCAAAAGGACAATCCAGTTTCCCTCTTATAAAAAAAGATAAAGGACTAATATCTCTCTGCTCTTGAGGCTATCAAACGGAAAAAATGTCCCTTTAAAAAAAAAGAAGAAGAAAAGTTGTATGGCCCTGAGAATGTCACTTAATCTATGTCTTAATCCATTAGAGAAGGAAATATCAAACCACTCCATTATCTTTTCCAAGAAAACTTCAACAATGGTCTGGTAGGTCATACAGAGCCACACAAAATAGAACAACAACAGTAACAACATTCCCATTGGAGTTATTTCTTCTTCTGCTACTGCTGCTACTAACACTATAGCATTTAGAATGCATTAAAATTATGAATTTTAGCAAAAGAAACTGGAACTTTTTCATCTTTGTGGCCAATAGAACCAAGGACTTCAGACAGAATCATAACTAGGAATTTTCACACCAAGCATAAGGATCTACAAACCCTCTTAGAGTAAGCGCCATAACAGACATCCTCACTTGGAGGATGGGGCTGACACTCCTCTGAGAAAGAAAACCTAGGTTACCATAAAATTGCTGATAAAGACAAAATTACCTTAACTTTATTGTGTATAATTGACTTTGGGGGGCCATGTGGCAAAATCTATAGACCCCTTCTTAGTTAAATGTTTTTAATATATAAAATCCCACATATAGGATTACCAAAAAAACCAATTATTTTGAAAAACAGTTATCAAGATTTTTTTTAAGTTCACAGAACTTGTTTTACAAGAACAATGATACACAATACTTCTATTTATGTTAGTCTTATAAACTAGGCTATTTCTTCTGGCATTCAAGAAATTTGATAACTGGGGAATATATTGTATTTGTAATCCTTGAAGCAAATCCTTGAAGTTGGTAAAAGAGAGAAAACTTAAAAAAAAGCTTAAACCCAGCTGTTATGCCATCCACACCAAAACAAAACAAAACAAAACAACAAAGAACTTTTTATATATTTAGCCCAACTCCTTAACTCTATGAAGATGGAGGGTGAGGGGACTGAGGCCCTAGAGAGATTTTAGCAAGTTTAATTATATTGAAATTGAAGCAGAATCAGATAGAGCTCAGATATTACATATGCATAAATTATTAGAGGGACCTTAACACTCAACTAATCCAACCCCCTCTTTTTACTAGAGTTACTCTAACAGTGGATACTGGAACTCAGTTCTTCCTCCAAATCCAGCATTCTTTCAACCAAGTAGTTGCAATGTGGTTTCCCTCAGGAGAACAAATACTTCCAGGAGAGCAGTCCTTGGTCTCATACTCTAGATCAGCAGTTTAAGGGGTTCTTCAATTCTTTTAGCTATATCCTGACCCCCAAGTTTATTCCCATCACCTTCTCATGGGAAACGTTTAAGCAAAGCTTCAAGGGAAATTAAAGTCTGTAGAATAGCTAACACAGAAGCATTCCTAATAAGGCACAGGTGCTGACTCCATATCCTGCCTTGATATGCTTAAAATGTTTCAACCCCTCTCCAGGGGCAAGCCATGTTGAGAAGTAGCTGAGAATTCCTAGGCATGGAAAAGCACCTCCCTGTTATCTCATTCTTTAAAGATCCGGAATCTCTGGGATGGGAATCCCAGGGAAAGGGATCCCCTTTCCCTTCTCAAAGAAAACTATCCTTCTTTTAATCATCCCCTCCTTTTCAACCACTGGACTCTGGGCTAAAGGAAAGTTTGAGAAACCTTGAAAACCTCTCCCAAATAGAGAGGGAGAGATAGCCCCAAGGATATGTGCCCTGCCAGGAGGAACCAAAATGTTATCCCTTCCTCACAGACTCATTATGTTCACTACATAATGGGATAGACACTTTAGAACCAATGGGCAAAGTTGTCATTTTTCCCAGAAAGAAGAAAATGGAATCTGAAACTTCTCTTGGTTTCTCTTTAATTACTCGCAAAATGCTGAAACATCTTATTGAAGGGAAAGTTTACTAAAATATGAAAGAGGTGTCATAAAAAGCTAGCATTGGTTCATTAAGAATAGGTCATGTTAACTGCATTAACTAAAAAAGATATGAAGAAAAACATCTACATTTAGAGAAAGAACTGATAAAGAGAAGTAAGTTTAGAATGATTTTACAGATGTAAAATCTTTTGTCTAATGGTATCCATCTTTAGGTCATGGGAGAAAGGAGGAAAAAATTACATGATAACTTTATTATAAATTAAAAGAAATAGCAAGTTGTACATAATAAATTTGTAGTTTCATGTACATTCATATTTATTATACTAAGTTATAGGGATTATTATCTCTCATAAATTAAAATGAAAATAAATAAAAATTAAAAACAGGGTAGATCTTGTGAAGCTTTAAAGGAGAATTTTAAAGGAGTTCTTTGTTGCTTTTGGTGGGGATGGCATAACAGCTGGTTTTAAGCGTTCTTTCAAGTTTATCTCCTATACCATCTTTATTTGCTTCAAGGAGATTTTATCAAAATAACTGACCAAATTTTTCATACTATTCTTGTGTAAAAAATAGATGTAGGCTAGATGAAAATAGTATGGGATGGACTGAAAATTTATTGAATTACTCAATCTGAAGAGAAGTTATTAAAGACATCTTGGAAGAAGGGCTCTAGTGGAGTATCCCAAGGATGTGTGTTTGGCTCTTTGTTATGTATCCGAATCAATGGAAAAATAAAACTAAAGAGAATTATGAATCAAAATAAAACTAAAGAGAATTATGAATCAACACTGTGATACGGCAGTTAATAAAACTAGGGTGATCTTTTGTTCCATTAAGACATGTATAATGTCTATCACTAGATAGGAAGGAGATAGCTAAAAGTCAAAAGAAGGAAATTTAGGCTTAATATAAAGACAAACTTAGGAGGGAGTGAGCTTGTCTCATGATTTTAAAGCAATCCCTAAATACATACGTTCGGTGTGTTGTAAAAGAGATCTATATTGGGTGTGGGCTAGAAAATATGAGCTCTTTTCCCCTTCTACTCTCAGATTCTATGACTCTGAGTTGATATAAATTCATTTTAGCAATTTAGCATGACACCAAGTAGGAATTAAACAATATTAACATATGGACAACTACTAATTCCTATGCAATGCCTAATTAGATGAGATAATTTTTTGGTGATAATATCAAGCAGGCAAATTCATCCACATGCCCCATGTATATATAGTGGGTACCCAAGAAATAAGAAGAATACATTCTGCTCATAACCCTTTTTTCCATATTTAACAAGGTATATCTAACTCTGTTTTTATATATGAATATGATATTATTGAACTATCAATTGGATAGCATTTTAAAAATTATTATTTATTAATAAAATTCATCTGGAAGAAAAAAGCCAAGAATTTCAAAGGAATTAATGGAAAAATGTAAATGAATTGGCCTAAACATAAAACTATATTATAAAGCAGTGGTCATCAAAACCATTTGGTACTGGCTGAGAAAGAGTACTGAGTGAGTAGAATAAGTTAGGTTTGCAAGATACAATAGTCAATGACTACAGTAACCTAGTATTTGATAAATCCAAATAATCCAGCTTCTGCTATAAGAACTCACTATTTGAAAAGAAAAAATTTCTGGTAAAACTGGAAAATAGTATGGCAGAAACTAGAAACATCTAACATCTTACACCAAGATAAAGTCAAAATGGCTTCATGAATTAGAAATAAAGGAATGATTTGCCTCTCAGATCTGTAGAAAAAAGGAATTTATAGTCAAAGAACTAGAGAATATATGAAATGCGAAATGGATAAAAATTATTACATTAAATTAAAAAAGATTTTGCACAAATAAAACCAATTCTACTAAGATTAAAAGGAAAGCAGAAAGATGGGGAAAATTTTTTACAGTATGATAAAGGCCTCATTTCTAAAACACATAGAGAACTGACTCAAATTTATAAGAATACAAGCTATTCTCCAATTGATAAATAGTCAAAGGTTATGAACAGACAATTTTCAGATGAAGAAATTAAGCCATATGAAAAAATATTCTAAATCACTATAGATTAGAGAAATGCATATTAAGATAACTCTGAGGTACCACTTCACACCTCTCAAATTAGCTTAGATGACAGGAAAAGATAACAATGAATTAAAGGATGTGGGAAAACTGGGTCATTAATACATTGTTGGTGGAATTGTGAAATGATCCAACCATTCTGGAGAGCAATTTGGAACCATGCTCAAAGGACTATGTCTTTGGCCCAGCAGTGTCTCTACTGGGTCTGAATCCCAAAGAGATCATAAAGGAGGGAAAAGGACCTACATGTGCAAAAATGTTTGTGGCAGTCCTTTTAGTAGTGGCAAGGAACTGGAAAATGAATGAATGCCTACCAGTTGGAGAATGGCTGAATAAGTTATGGTATATGAATGTTATGGAGTATTATTGTTCTGTAAGAAATGATAAGTAGACTATTTTTAGAAAGGCCTGGAGAGACTTATATGAGTTGAGGTTGAGTGAAGTGAGCAGAACCAAAAGAATATTGTATATAGTAACTAAAATATCACATGATGATCAACTATGACAGAGACTTGGCTCTTTTTAACAATGAGGTGATTCATAGCAATTCCAACAGACTTGTGATGGAAAGTGTCATTCCTATTTAGAGAGAGAACTATGGAGACTGAATGTGGATCAATGCATAGTGTTTTATCTTTTTGTTGTTGTTTTCACTTGTTTTTTTTTCCCTTCTTGTTTTTTTCCCTCTTTAACCTGATTTTTTTTTTTGTATAGCAAGATGGAAATGTTTAGAAGAATTACATGTTTGATCTATACTGTATTGTTTTGGGGAGGTGTGAACAGGAGGAATAATTTGGAATACAAGATTTTGCAAAAGTGAACACTGAAAATTATCTTTGCATGTATTTGAAAAGATAAAATACCATTTTTCTAAAAACTAAAAGAATTTAGTATTTATGAAAAATACAAGTTCACATTTACTTATCTGGCTCCTCATCTCTCTAACCTCCTTTTGACCAAAAGCCTGAAGTTTATATTAAATCTGGGTAGGTCGAATTAACAGCATAATCTGTGATAATAGAATAGAGCAAAACTGCCTATCCCATGAAAAAGGGAGCACAGAATGTCCATTTTTGGCCTTATCAGCACCTAGCAGAGATTCCAGCAGGAGCCAATGAACCTTAGGAGGTGCAGAAAAATTAGACAAAATGTCATATAGATATATTGTCATATAGATATATAGACAGAATGGCAAGCAAGTAGGCCAATAGAAAGTTCATAAAAGACAGCCATGTACAGTAAGCCTAGGAAAACTGGCTGGATCCAGACTCTAAACATCTTGAAGATGTCTGTATTTTATCTCAGAGGCAACTGGGAGTTACAAGTGCCTCTTAAACAAGGATGCAACATTATCAAGTATGTGGCTCAACTTCACTCAACATTTCAACTCAACGTCAACAATCAGTAGCTATGTGAATGGTGGACAAGAAAGGGGAAAGTGATTATAAGGAGATGAAGTAGGAAGTCATTTTAGTAGTATGGACAAGAAAACTAGGGGATTGTTGTGAAAAAAGAGAACCCATATAATATCTGGATTGACACACTCAATAGGACTTGACAAATGTCTAGATATAGGGATGGGAGTTAGGGAAAGAAAAAAATCAAAGATAACTCCAAGCATATGACTCTTTAGATTATGAATTCCTTAAGAGTAAGAACTATCATTTATCCTTTTTGTATCCTGATTTTAGCAGAATGTCTGGCGTGTAGTAGGCTTTTAATAAATGTATCTTGATTATTGACCAAACCTGAGTTGTTAGTAGGATGGCTCACTCATTTCTTTAAAAGAAATAGCATAGTGAGGAAGAGGGTTGGACTTGAAGGACTTGGGGTAGAGAGAAAATGAGTTGTTTTGGACAGGTTTAGTTTAAAATGTTTATGTTGTGTCCAGCTGGAAATGTTCAGTATTCAATTTATGATATGGGACTAAAGCTAGAGAGAGAGAAACACTAGGACTGGATATATATAATCAAAGTCATCTGCACAAAGATTGACAGTTGAATCCATGGGTTCTGATGAAATTGCCAAGAGAGAGAAAGTTTATAAAGAAAGTTTATAGGAGAGAGATGTCAATCAGGGAGTTCATGAGCTACATGTGGCCTACAACACTGCCAAGTGCAGCCAAAACCAAGAAAAAATATAACTGGGAAATAATTAATACAGTAAATGCAATAAACCAGATCTGTATTGCAATTTAAAACCAAATCAATATGTGGCCCACAGGTAACATTAAATACATTTTGGTAGATCCCAGTTTTATTTAAGTTTGATAGCACTGCTGTAGTATATGTACTACACGTGTCAGGGATGAGATGTGGATGCTGTTGATTATTAAATAAAGGACTTAAATTAGATAGTCTTCCTTCTATCTCTAATCCAGGTATTATCCTGAAAGGACTCTCGGAGGGAATGGCAGAATAGGAAGGAAAATAAAGAATAGACATGAAAATCCAGAGAGGAGAGAAAATATAAAATATGCAAAGAAGGTTAAGAAGAAGAAGACTGAGGGGGAAAAAAAAAAACAAAAATATTTTATAATTCAGATATAATTCATTACCTTGTAGAAAACAATTTCAGTTGAATGATGGCATCTGAAGCCAAATTGCAAGGGTTGAAAAATGAACAAGAGAAGAAGACATAATGACTATGAACAGCTTCTTCTAAGAGTTTGGCTGTAAAAAGGGAAAAAATGATAGCTTGAGGGGACAGGTCAAAAAAGTGAGCATTTTTAAGAATGAGGAGAACTGACATCTTTGTAGATAACAGAAAAAAAAAGTGCAGAGGAACAAATTGAAAATTACAGAGAGAATGAGGATGGTTGTGAAGGTAAGCTGACTGCCAGAGAAGATCAACATCACAAGCAGATGAAAGGATTGGTCTTGCCAAAAAGAGCCACCTCCTTCTTTGTAACTGAAGCAAAGAATGGAAGAAGATAGCTGATAGGATCATAAATTTAGAGTTATAAGGGACCTTAAAGGCCATCTATTCCATTTTACAGATAAGAAAACTGAGATCCAGATTTGGTGATTTACCCTGACTTATTCAGGGTTGCAAGCCTCAGATTTGAACCCAAGTTTTCCAATTCCAAGTCCATTGTTCCCCCTCCCCCAAATATCACATTAATTCCCAAAGAAGGATTTTTGCGATGTTGAATATAGGTAAAGTTAAGCTTATAAGAAACAGCCTACAAGAGATGGTTCTGCCACTTACTACCGGGTGACCTTGGACAAAACATATAACCATGATCGCCTCATTTGGAAAATGAGGGGTTTAACAACATAACATCTCACAGTTCCTACTCATTTTCTCCCACCTTGAGGCTCATCATTCCTTCAATGCTGAGGAAGGTCAATTGATCCAAATCTAAATAAGCAGAATCAGAAAAATATTCTATGCATTGACTACAATGACATAAAAGATTTCTTTAAAAGTTCATCATCACCATCCACCACTACCACCACCACCATCATCATAAATGAAACAAATCTCCCTTCTCATGGCAGAAAGGTGGGTGACTACTAGAGAGGTAGAATGTAGTTGTATATGGTCACTGTATTGGAATTTTTGCTTAATTGTTATTTTTTGGTCACAAGGAAACTTGTTCCCTGAAGAAATGACTATGAAATAAAGATAAAACACATCAATAAAACATATTTTCATGAAAAGCCAACTCAAAAGTCTTTTCTTCTCCCTCCCTAAGAAACATGATACCATGATTAGCTGTATAACAAGACCTTGATTCTTTGATAATTTTTTAAGAGATATACTTTTTCAGTGTTCAAATTTTTTTCCCTAGAGTAACATCTTTCCCTGTCTACTAGATTCTCTCAGACTTCAAAGGATCTTATTCTGAATTTTAGTAGTCTGAGAGCTTATCCTCTGGCGTGAAACATTAGTCTCAGAGATGCTTTAATCCTAAATGGGAAGAAGTGGTTCAAAGCTAAATTAAGTTGGGGGGTGGGGAAGGACCAGAAAAAGTAGATAGGGAAAAATTCAGGGAAGCTGAAAGAGACTCAGCCAAAGCAGGAATTAACATCTGGCATAAGAGTATCTGACCCTCCCTGCTGGATACTTCGGGGGATTTCTATTTCTACACAAAGCAGTAAAGTCTTTATCTTAATAATGGATGATAATCCAGGGAGCTGTGAATCAAAAGAGATAATCTTTGTCTTGTGACAAAAGGACAATAAACATAGCTGTTATTATACTTATATATTATTTCAATATATAATTTCAATCAATTTAAATCAACAGATTAGCATTCTTTTTTTGAATATGCTTAGATTTAGTTTGCTTATACATTTATTTAACTTATCTGTCATTGCACCCCCAAATAATATGTAAGATATCTCCAGGGGGTAGTGAGCCACATTTGGATCCCAGCTATAGGGGACCCCTGACTGAACCTAACAGTAGGTATCCTAAGTCCAGGCACATATGTGATGAGCCCCTACCAAGTAGCTACCAGGCTTCCTAAGGAAGGTAGAAGAGGGAAAGGTTAAAATTCTTAAGGGTCAGAAGAGGGAAAGGTTAAAATTTCTATCTCACACCATAGTGGGACCGATCAATCATGTAGTAGAGTGTGCTCATGAAAAATTACACTATTTCTAGCCTGAACAAGAAGAGGAAACTCAAGCTCGGGAAGAAAACATTGTAAACTTTTTACTTTCAATTAAAAACTGTTTACAAAGATGTTTATAAATGTAAACTGTTATTTTTGTCATTGTATCCACAATAAATGGTGTATATATAGAGATTGGTTGATGGAATTTTTCTGAATTGAACATAGTAAAATCAAGTATATATGTAAGCAACAGGCATGGGACCTTACTTATATTGATTACGGTACCAAGTGTCTGCTTTTAAAATGCCCTCAAAGTGGGGAAAATCATTTCATATAAATAAAACTATTACTATACATTATATGAGTTCTTAGTTCTTAAATTTATTTATTTCAGAACTCTTCGGCAGTCTTGTGAAGACTGTGAACTTCTCAGAATGCTTTTAAATGCATCAGATAAAATACATATGATTACAAAGGAAATATATATTTAAACATAAATTGAATATGTTTATAAAATAAATATTTAAAAATAAAAGTATTTTTAAAACAAGTTTGCAGATCCCAAGTTAACTCTTGAAAAATAACATAATTGTCAGAAACAAAGAAGTCAATATCTCTGAATGGGATGAAAAGAAGCAAAAACTACTCATTCTCCTTCTGCTAAAATTAATACGAGGCTTTTTTGAAAACAAAATCAACCTAGAACCACTTCCCTATGGACATATAGTAAAACATATCAATAAATAGTTCTCCAAAGAATGATAAACCAGAAACAATCACGAAAGATTGCTCCAAAACACTAATCATAAGAGAAAGGCAAATCAAAACAACCTCACATTGAGAAAATTGACAAAAATATCTTTTTAAAAAAAGGACTAGTCAGTGCTAATAGGTTATGAAAAGACAGACACATTAATGTATTGTTAGCAGAATTATAATTTAGTACAACCATTCTGGAAAATGGTTTGGAATCATGCTACTAAAATGACTTAAGATATCCATACCCCTTGACCTAGAGATTTAGCTAGGCATATATCCAAGGAAAGTTAATGACAGAAATAGTTATAAAAACTTTTTTCATGGTATCAAAGAACTGGAAACAAAATAGATGTCCATCAACTAATGAATGACTAAGCAAATTTCAGTAAATGAATGTCATGAAATAATATGCTATAATAAACAATAAATAGAAAGAATACAGAGAAGCACAGGAAAGGATATGAACTGACACAAAGTAGAGAGAGTAGGATCACAAAAATACAAAATGTAAATATAAAGTGTAGTCATAATAATAACAAATAATTAAACTGGATGTTGGGCATTTCTAATGTTCAAGCTTTGCCCTGAAGAAGGAAACAGAATATACATTTCCCTCCCTTCCTTATCAAAGTGGGGAAGTATGGATGATTTTGCTGATTTACTTTGGTTTTCCTTTTTTCTTTTTCTTTTTTCTTTTGTTCTTTGGTACAAGAGAAAGGTCTCTAAGGACCAAGAGAGAGATGTATTTGGGAGATGACAGTAATATAAAAAACAATAACAACAACAAAAAATCAATAAAACTTAAATGCAAAAAAGAAAAAATTAATAGGTGATAAGGAGAAAGAAAGGACAGATGGAGATGAGAAGTTTATATTTTAAACAAAGACAATCCATTTTCATATTCATTTAAAGGATTATGAGAAGCCCAATCTTCTCCAAAATACTTCCCCCATCAAGTTGCCAAGGTGTCAACCTCCCTTACTTTTTATAAATTTTTATTTTCCCCACTTACATGCAGAAAAAAAATTTCTTTTGTTATACATATACATTTTTTACATATTTCCTTATGAATCATATTGGGAGAGAAAAATTAGAGCTAAAGGGAAAATCAAAAGAGGAAAAGAAAAAAAAAGTGAATATAGCATGTGCTGATTTACATTCAGAATCCATAGTTCTCTCTCTAAATTTGGATAACATTTTCCATCCAAAGTTCATTGGAATTGCCTTGCATCACTGAACCACTGAGAAGCAGCAAGTCCACCACAGTTGATTTCACACGATCTTGCTACTGCTATGTACAATGTATGCCTGGTTCTGCTTGTTTCACTCAGCATTAGTTCACTTAAATTTTTCCATGCCTTTCTATAATCATCTTGTTCCATCATTTTTATATTGATTAATAATATTCTATTACTTTCAAATACCATATCTAATTTAGCCATTCCCCAATTGATGAGCATCTACTCATTTTCCAATTCTTTGCCACCATAAAAAGAGCCGCTACAAACATTTTGTGGGTCTTTTTCTCTCTTTTATGAAATTTTTGAATACAGGCTCAGTTGTGACACTGCTGGATCAAAGCCCTTTGGGCATAGTTCCACATTGCTCTCCAGAATGGTTAGATCATTTCACAACTCCACGAACAATGCATCAGGGTCCCAGCTTTCCCATATTCTCGCCTCCCTTCCTAGTGGACTTGAAATTTCAAATCATTAGAATTGCTCCTTTAAGACAGTCATACAGGTGGTTTTAAGGTTCCAAGATCACGGAAACAGAGCACAGGATTATGGCATGTTGAGCTAGAAAAAAATTCAAGATTATCTCATTCAATACTCTCATCATATACATGAAAACCAGAGAGAGTAAATGAATTGCTCAGTCACACAGATAGAAAATAGAAATATGTAATTTTGACCCAGATCTCTTATTCCGAATCTGATACTCTTCTGCTATACAGACAACTTATACCAGAACTTTGAAAGAAGGCTTATTGTGAAAAGGGGGAAAAGGAACCCTTATCTTAAGCAGTAGGCAACTATTCCTTGATCTATAGAGTTCTAGGAAGATCTCTATATAATTTCAGAGGGTTTATTTAAATGAGTGAAGCTTTGAAATGGTAAATATTTGTGTGCTATGTACAAGAAACAGCAAGGTGGTGCATGGATATATGCTGAGCCTGCAATTGGGAAGATCAATTCTGAATTAAAATCTGACCTCAGACACTATTGGCTATGTGTGCCCCTCAGCAGGTCACTTAACTGTGTTTGTTTCATAAAAGTGAGCTGGAGAAGAAAATTGCAAACCATGCCAGTATTTTTGCCAAGAAAATCCCAAATGGATTCACAAAGAATCAGACATGACAGAAAATTAACAACAACAACAACAAAAACAAGTACCTACACACACACACACACACACACACACACACACACACACACACACACACACACCACACTGAATAAACTCCAGGCTTTTTCCACTTAAAAATAATGAAATAAAAAATTAGTGACTATCATTTGGATTTCAAATATCTAATTGTGATCCCATTTAATACCACCATTGATATACAAGTTTTGTTTACAATGGATGAAACATAAAGTAGATTTTCCTTGGTTCAATTCTATAATTTAAACATTCTGGGTCTCAATTTCCTCATTTTGAAATGTAGATAAAAATACCCTGACTACTTTAATGAAAAGTATTTGTAATCATTAACAACTATTAAGTTATTATTATTATTAGCTTCTCATACAAGGAAATTCCTTAACCAATGCAATTAAGCTAATCAGTCAACTAGCATTTATTAAGCATTGTATATACCAGGCACTGTGCTAATCCTGGGAATAGAAAGAAAGACAAAAATCAGACCATATTAGCAAGGAGCTTACAGTCTCATGGAGGAAGGAGATAACAAGTGAAACACTTATGAATAAATAAACACAAGGCAAATCGGAAGAAATCTCAGAAAGAAAATATTAAGAATAAAAAGGACTGGAAAAGTTTCTTTAAAAAGTCCAAGGAACTTGGGCTGGGATTTGAAGGAGACCAAGGAAGCTAGAAGGTAAAGATGAGGAAGGAGTGTTCCAGGAAAGGTCATATTTCAGGTATGGGGAACAACCAGCAAAAAAGGTTTGTAAGCCAACACTTTGTAATTTATAATCTGAGAGAGTTGTCCAGGACATTAAGGGTTTGAGATTTGCACACTCCCCAGTATGTGTCAGAAGCAGATTATCAGCACAATTATTATTATTGTTGTTGTTATTTAAAACATGCCCTTATGTATTAAAATTTAAGTTAGAAATGTCTTCTCATAATATCACCCTTTCCTCTCAATGGTCTTGCCATAAAGAGCCTCAGATCTTTTTTTGAATTTAACTCAGGCACTAAATTTTAAATTACAAAATATCTTGCACATGAAATTCAAATGAAGCTCTTCTCCCTATGGCCCATACATCATTTGTCTATTCGTTTAAAAAAAGGGAAAGATCCACAAAATCCAAATAACCAGCTATAAATTATTCTAAAACATGAATAATCCCTCTAAGTGTTCTCATTACATTATTTCATTTTTATGGCTCCTATTTAAAGCATCTTGGAGTCAGAGCTCCATGCTGAGCATGAGTCATATTTTTAATCTCACCCTTTGCAGAAATGTGGTCAGGTACTACAAATGATTTGCATGCTTTTAAAAATGCACTTTTGTATGTGTTTCATAACCCTGAATACATTCTACTTTCTTTAGTGAAGGACTCTATCTTTGAAATGGGCTAAATACTATTCTTTAACTATCTCAGAGCAGAAATGACAGTATCATTGTAGGTATCCTGTGTGATAATAGCCTTTCAAACTGGAAAAGTAGGAGTCTGCAGCAAAAAATCTGAAGAAGAATGGCATGAATTTTTATTGAACGAATATTTATTCAGTACTTAGGTGTGGTGGAATGCATAGTGTGAGGGATTTAGAACTAGGAGAACTTGACTGAAGGTGGATCATAACACAGCATTTTCACCATTTTTTTTTTTTTGGTTGTCTGCTTGCTTTTTCTTTCTCATTTTTGCCTATTTGATTTGATTTTTCTTGTGTAGCATAATAAATGTAGAAATATGTATGGAAGAATTGCACATGTTTAACATATATTGGATTATTTGCTGTCATAAAGAAAGGGTGGAGAGGAGAAAGAAAAATTTGGAACAAAGTTTTGCAAGGGTGAATGTTGAAAACTATCTTTGCATGTATTTTGAAAATAAAAAGCTATTGTTTAAAAAAAGAAAAGAAAAGAAAAAAGAAAAAAAAAACAGGAAGACCTGAGTTCCTATTCTTCTGAAGAATTTACTAGTTGAGTGATCCTGAGCAAGTCTTTGAACCTCTCTCAATCTCTACAATGGGAATAATAATAGCAACTACATTAAGCCTGTTGAGAGGATTTCAAATGTAAAGTGAATTTTAAAGTGTAAAAACTATTTGCAAAGCACTATAAGCATGCTGGAGATGCAAACAGAAAAGCAATATTGACCCTATTGTTCTCAAGGAAGGCGTTCACACTCAAACAGGTGGACAAAAACACCTATAAGAGGTTTGAACTGTCAAGCAGATGTTGTTTGTTATTCAGAGGAACATGGCATCAGGGAGGCAATGCCATGATAAGCAAGTGAACTGGATTTAAGTGAGGGAAGGTTTGCAAAGTTACCAGTTTCCCTTTTTCCTCCAGAGTCATCTAAATCCAATGGTCAGAGTTAAATCAGGATGAGTGGAGATGGTCCATGAAATAGTAAATCATTCTTAGATTACAGAGGCAAAAGAGATGGTAATGCATCTTTTTTTTTGGTGATTTCCATAGATGAAGTCATATATGTTTCTGATTTTGAACCATTTCATAGAATTAAGAAATAAAAATTACTGAGTTTCGATAGCTGTGCCCCATAAAGTGGTAGGAGTTAACATACTTCCACTAGCGTGGCTCCCTCTGCAATGGCTAGGGAGACAGGTTACAGGAAAGGCCTGGGATGGGAGGTTTAAAGGGGTATACTTCTATTCCAGTTTCTGCCCAGGATACCTCAATGGATAGAGTATTGGGCCAGGAGTCAAGAAGAACTGTATAAAATTCCAGCCTCATACACTCACATTGGCTGTGTGACTTTGGGCAAGTCATTTAATCTGTTTGCCTTAATCCAGTGGAGAGGGAAATGGTAACCATTGCAATACCTTTTTTTATTAAAGCTTTTTATTTTTCAAAACATATGCATGGATAATTCTTCAACACTGACTCTTGCAAAACTATGTATTTCAATTTTCCCACTTCCCCCACCCCCTTCCTAAATAGCAAGTAGTCTATGTTAAACATAGTAAAAATATATGTTAAATCCAATATATGCATACATATTTATATAATTATCTTGCTGCACAAGAAAAATCAAATCAAACAAGATAAAATGAAAAAGAAAATAAAATGCATGCAAACCATAACAAAAAAAGTGAAAATGCTATGTTGTAAACCACACTCAGTCTCCACAGTCCTCTCTCTGAGTGTAGATGGCTCTCTTCATCACAGGATCATTGGATCTGGTCCCACTGCAGTATCTTTGTCAAGAAAATTCTATATGGGGCAAAAAGGTGAATAAGACTGAACAACAATTTCTATTCCTCAGGCTCTTGGAATTCCAGTCCCAACTTATCTGGACTATATTCCTGGATAATCCCTGGGCTATCTACATTGGATCTGAGGAAATGGTTATCATCATTGGTTTGACCCACTTGTCAAGTACTATTCTACTTTCTGTCTCAAGATGCCATATTACTGTGGTAATTACATTAGCAGTTGGGACTTAGAAAGAATAAGACCTAGTGCAGTGGTAGGAGAGACTTAGTAATGGAAATAGGTAAAAAAAAGTTCTCTAGATCATTATCCTCCCTAATTCTTATATTCCATTCTGAAGACCATAGTTAGAATATAAATGGAATTGGCATTTAGGCAATTCCATAGAGTATTTTTAAAATACTTTTATCTCTTAAGCCTACAGTCACCCTAATTCTGATTAATTTATAAATACTTTATGTCCACTATGTATTAGGCACTATGTTAGATAGTACAGAACAATAATTATACTTAGTGCTTATTTTGAAAGAATTTAGTTTAAGATTGATGAAAGATGAAAAAAATAAACCATAAAACCTATAAATTATGTATCACTCAACAAGCATTTATTAAGTTCTTACTATGCGCCAGGCACTGGTGTTAAGTGCAAGGCTACAAAAAAAAAAAGCAAAAACACTGGCCCTGCCCTCAAGGAGCCTTCATTTTAATAGGGCTTTCCTTTAGATTTCTTGATTTTGTACAGCTGTCATTAGAACATAAGCTGTCCATCCATTATCCCTTGATTTGATCACAAATGGCCTGCTTCCTTTTCTGGTCATCCATCTTTCTCATAAAGTACTCTGTGTCACTTTTCCTGCTTTACTTTTCATTGTAAGTTGCTACTTACAAACTTACCATGTTCCACTTCATTCTCATTTGGGTAACACAAAATTTTAATTCTCTGAAGACTACTTGTCATCACAAAGCATTACTAGAAGATGAGTGATATTTCTAAAATGAGCCATTGTTTCAGGGAGAAACTTAGGACACTGAAAATACTTTACTCTTTCTCAGAAGCAATCCATCCTGTTCTCATTTTCATGTTTAATCATGAATATGGATCACTGTTCACTTGAATGTCTGTCCACTGCTAGATCAGCTTCATGGTCTCTCCATTTAATTGTGTATCATAATCTGGTTAAAAGGCCTTCACCATTTCTTTTTTTCTACAGATTTTGTCCACCTTCATTTATTATTTTTAAATCTTATTTTCCAAAATTTTTCGTGTCTTTCCTATGCTTATCACCCCTACAATAAAATCACTTAATGATGTGTGTGTTGATTTAATTTGGAAAATCTTATTGATTTCTTTTAAAATTTTCTCTTTTTAACCTTTGCAAGAGACACTAAGGCATAAACTATATCTTCCTGGTTGTCCTAAAAATTGCTAGCATGAGAACTACAATGGGAGAAGTCTATGGATCTTATGAAATGTTGCTTGTTTGGTTGGTTTTGAGGGTACAATAAAACCAATCCTCCTTGTCACAGGAGAACTTAGAAATTATTCTTCTATTTAGTTGCAACTTCTTTTTGTCATTTGGTTTCATTTATTGGAAGAATGTTAAGACTAACAGGATTCATTCACTCTATTGAATTATGTCCACTGGAGAATAGCTCACATTTAACAACTACAAGATTCTCTGATGTTAAATATTAAAAGATAGCAGCTGCAGAAAATACTAAGAAAGCTATAAGACTTTAGTATATCATATTGCAGGTAACATAATATAGCTACTATACAAACAGTTTTTAGTTAATTTACTCTGAATTTCCTGTAGTTTAAGAAATTGTGGTGTAGTAATAAGACTATTAGGGAATTTGGAGCTTTGGTATAGAAATCATGAAGATTCTATTCTAGTCTTGTCTCTCCCATCAATGTATTACTGTATCTCTTTTGGGCCTCAGTTTGCTCATTTGCAAAAGAAATTGATCTAGATGATTTCTTTATAACATCAAAATTTCTATTAACTTAAGTAGCATGTAAAATTTATATATAATTACAAATGATTCTTAAAAGTTCTCTATTATTTAACAGAAAATATACTATTTATATAATTTTCATAAACATTAAAATATTTAAATGCTATCTTTCATCAGAAAATATAGCAGATTTCTGTATCTTCATTTAGCACTTAGTAATTACCTTGTATTGCATCTTAAGAAATTTACTTACGTTCCATAAAATAGGGCCCCGGTTCAATTCTCCATACAATTTGTCCTTTTTGTGTCCCAGTCACACCTCGATTTTTGGAATCCCAAAAATTGGCTGGAGAATTCTCATCTAGGAAAACCAAAGACAAAAATATCTCTTTAGCTACAATCATGATTGTTTCTCCTTTTCAGATTTTAAAAGTCTCATACAATTTCTGTGACAGAGGAAGGAGTAAGAAAGAACAGAGGAAAGAATACTATTATTGATCATAAAACTGTGCTGAGTTCATGAGAAAATTATGCTACATTTTTTCAAATGGACCCTCACAGCCACAAGGCATTCTTTTTTATATCTCCCTAATCAGTTCAGTATCCCATTCGCTACAGTGGCTTTTCCATACCCTTTTTTTCTTTCTCACTATCACTCACCTCCCTGTTTCTCATCTGGGAACTTTTATTCTAGTCCTGCCCTCTCACTAATTAGATTGTATTAAATATATTCTTGTGTTTCTCTTGTCTTACATGAAAAGATGGACTGTCTACTTGCCAAGATAAATCCCTGTTCATGCACAACTGATCTCTTCCCATAAAAAAGTTCTCCAACAGATTATAACTTTCATAAAGAGTATCCCAAAAATCTCAGAGCAACTTTAAGCTATTATAGCTTTCTTTTACTAGTCTTCATTCTCTCCTTGCCTGCCTTTTATTGGTTGCTTCCTTGCTGCCTAAACATAAGACAATGTCTTACTCAACCTGAAAAAAACCTTCACTTGATCCATCAATTCCCACAGTGCTGTCCTATATTTCTCCTCTCTTTCATGGCTAATGCCCTTGAGAAGGCTATCTACAATTAGTGTGTTCCTTTCTTTTCTTCTTACTCTCCTTAACATTCTACAATCTGGCTTCAGATATTATCATAACTGAAACTGCTCTCTCCAAAGTTACCAATTAACTCAAAGCCTTTTCTCAATCCTCATTCTTCTTGCTCTCTCTTTGATGCCTTCGGTATGGGCTATCCCTAATCTCTCTCCTTACCCCTAGTCTGACATTTTCAAGTGTCTATTGGATATCTCAAATTGCATGTGTCAATGAATTCTTCTGAAACTCACCATGTGAAAAACTGAACCCAAAGTCTCCCTCTTTCCTGATTTCCCTATTAATGTTAGGGTTATCCCCATCTTCCCAGTGCTCCTGGTTCACAACCTACATTTCATCTCTGATTCTTTCCCCTATCTCACCATAGCCTTCCATGTCCAATTTGTTGCTGAGTCTCATAGATTCTACCTTCATAACATCTCTCAGACATGTCCCCTTTTCCTCTCTGACATGGCTATCATCTTGGTGCAGACTCTCATCATTGCCTGATGCTATTGCAATAGCAATGTCCTCAGTGATTTTTAGTCTCTCCTCATTCTAATCCAACTTCCACTTAGCTATCAAAATGACCTTCCAAAATGCAAGTGTGACTGCATCATCTCTCTGTTCAAAAAATTCCAGAGCCCTCTTCTTATGTCTAAGATCATATATAAAATTCTCTGCTTTTTTTTTTAAAGTCCTTTGTTTATAACTTGGTCTCTCCCTATCCTTCCAGTCAACCTCCACCTTACTCTTCTCTATGTACTCTAAAATCCTGTGAAACTGATTTCCTTGTTCTCCTGACTCAATGCACTTTAATGGTTGTCCAAGATGCCTGAAATTCTCTCTCTATTCATTTATGCATAGTAGACTCCTTGGCTTCTTTCAATTTTCAGCTAAAATTACATTTTCTCTAAGAAGGCTTTCCCAGTCCCTGGGAAAATGGTACTTCTTTGTCTGGTACTGCTTTCTATGATTCTCATTCTCTCTCCTCCTTCCTCTCTTCTTCTTCCTCTCCCTCTATTCTCCCTTCCATTCTATCCCTCCCTCTTCCTTTTCTTCTTCCTCTCCCTCTACTTCTCCCTTCCATTCTATCCCTCCCTCTTCCTTTTCTTCTTCTTCTCCCTCTACTTCTCCCTTCCATTCTATCCCTCCCTCTTCCTTTTTCTTCTCCTTCTCTCTCTCTCTGTTTCCTGACCCTGTCCCTTCCATCCTGCTCTCCCCCCTCCCTCCTTCTCTCCCTCTCCTCCCCTCCATTTTTCTCTCCTTCTCCCTTTTTCCATCCTCCTTCCCCTTTCCTTCTCTCTCTCTCTCTCTCTCTCTCTCTCTCTCTCTCTCTCTCTCTCTCTCTCTCTCTCTCTCTCTCACACACACACACACACACACACACACACACACACACACACACACACATGCTACTTGTTTGCATGTTACCTACCCCCCCATCCTCTTTTGGATAGGGACTGTTCTGCTATACTTAATTTCCTCAATAGTTAATACAATACCAGGCACAGAATAAGTGCTTAGTAAATGATTGTGGACTTCATTTAACTATTGGGCACTTTGTCCAAATGCTGCATAATAGTAAGTTCATATGTCAAAGGGACATTGAAAGAATTGCAATATATTTAATTTCTTCCTTCCTAATTCACTTTTTTGTAGAATAGAAGATGTTGCTGGGTCTTTTTGTGCTGTAATGAGATGAACAATAACTCATAATTCTATAGCATTTTAAGATATGCCAAGCATCCTCACATATATCTTTCCTCAGTTTACAAATGAAGAACTTAAGGTTCCCCAAAAATGTGACTTTCTAGGATCATGAAGATAATAGGCTCAATGCAAGTCATAAGTACTTTTTCTTTGCTACAATATGGGCAAAAGAAAAAGGAGAGCTAACATAAGCAGATACATGTCAAAGGCATGAATATTACTCTCAAAAACTAAGAAAAAACTCTATAGAAGGGCCAAGGGACCAAAGGTAGAAGCACAAGTACATTTTGGTGGTGATTGGGGCTTGAGCCTAATTTGAAGGACCCATGCAGAGATTCAAGGGCAAGAGTGTTCTTTGTCTTCTAGATCCCATGACCCCTTTTTGCCAAAAATTTGTGCATGACCCCATGTCAAATTTGAACCCAGATTTGTCTAACAGCATTCATGCATATGTACTAAAAAGTGGGCATGTTGTGTGTGTAGAACCAAGGTTGCAATAAAATCACACAATGCAACAGAACACTACCAGAAACACCTCAGATTCATTATGCATTTGATTTTGAATTAATTTTTGGTCATTGCATTCAAAAGTCTTTTACTATTGCCAAATTTTTTGTGACCCTCCCCCATATTCAGTTACACAAGCCTATATACAGTTACAACCCACAGTTTAAGAAGCTTTGCTCTAAAAGATAGTAGCTGGAAGATACTAATTTTGTAGATGTTTAACCAAAACAAGATGCAGTTACACTTTTAGGATAAGGTATACACGCAATTTAAGGAAAATTGACCATAGCTGATAGAAGAGTTGATATAAGAGCTTGGAGAGGGGCAAGGCAGTATATCTAAAAATGGACACAATTTCAGAGCTAGCAATTATGTAGAGTTTCACAGTTTTACCAAGAATATCCTGAGAGATGGAGAAACAGACATATCATAGCAAGATTTGAATCTAACTAAGTCTTCCTTACTGTGAAGCTTTAAGTTTGCAAAGGGCTTTATCATATTACCTCACTTAATTCTAAGAACTCTAGGAGGTAGATGTTCTTGTTATTTATATTTTACATATGAAGACGAGGAGGGGAAAATGAAGCAGAGGCAAAGACACTTGGTTAGGGTAATAGCTAATAAATGCTGAGGGTATATATGAACTCAAGTCTTCTCAACTCCTTATTCAGTACTGCCTTTGAAGACCTCTTCAGGCATAGGAAGGTCAAATAAACTCGTCCAACCTTACAAGATGTCAGTGGCAGATTTATAATTTGAGTACCGGTGCTCAGGCTCCAAAGTAGTTGCTCTTTCCTGGTTCCACCAGAACATACATACTGTTTGGTCTTAATTCATTTAATAGCAATCCCCCGGACTAGGCTAAATTCCTGCTTGCTTATGGAAGATCTTAAAGACCTTGTCCTCCAACTTTGTTGGGGAAGATTAGTGAGTTAACTTAAGCTTTGTTTTCTTCATTTGTAAAATGGATATGAATCTTTTTCTTTCCTCATTTTTTTTCCCCATAACCCCACAATGTCTCTTCAGGTACCAAGGAAGCTTTTTGAGCAAGTCTTTAATTAGACATAATATCAGAAGCAAAACTAAGCATTATGACAATAGTTGAGATGATAAAAAGAACCACTTATCCCACACCCTATGTATTTAGCTCTTGAACCATTTACACTGAAGTTTATCTCACTAGTATCACCTATAAGTTGACAAATAATTATATTCTAATTAAAAACTTTTTTTATGAAAGAGACTATGCTTATAATAGGTCTGAGGTTTATCTCACTAGTATCACCTATAAGTTGACAAATAATTATATTCTAATTAAAAACTTTTTTATGGAAGAGACTATGCTTTTATTAGATCTGAGGAAGATCAAAATTACTCAAATAATAAGGGATCTCTATCATTTGAATGTCATGAACTGTAGGTGCAAGATTTCTAAATAAAATAACCAGTTCTAGAGAGTATTGATATTTGCCTTTTAAAATCCCATGTGATTGATATATTGAGAGGAGAGAGTGCAGGACAGTGGAAAGAACCTCCTCTGGAATGACAAGACCTGAGCAAGTCAGGGAGACAGAAGGAGCCAATAGAGAGAAAGAATTATCAATAAGATGCCACACTGAGGAACCATAGGCAGCTACAGAGATGACAGAACACCATCTGTCAGGGTAGGTCCAAGTTTTGTGACAAAATACTGTGCCCCAGGAAATATGGCTTTGAACAGAAGCCTTTTGTGTTGTCCAGTTTTTCTGACTTTAATATTTCTACTATCTTCTATAAACTCACGGAACTATATTTTTAGAATTAAAAAAATTGGGGCTCCTATAGCAGCTCTGAAAGAATATGTCTAAAAAGTTTTATAAAATGTAATTGATATCTGGTCAGCCTCTCATATTCTAGTGAAGGTCATCTAAGGAATTTGATTTTTAAAATTATATGAAATGTTATATAGTACATTCAGAATAAACCACAAAATCACTACATTATAAATAATTGCCATCTTTAAAAAATGAGAAATATGGAAATAATTATAACAAAAGATATTTTTTCTCCAAACACTGTCCTTTTGCTATTTTTCTTGAATTTTATATTTTAGCTGCTGGGTAGGAGGCAGTGAGGTGGAAAAGAGAAGAAAAAGCTTTATAAAAGCCTGACAGTTGGGTGGAAATTGGCAACCAAAATGATTTGGGGGTTGAGATTTTTCTCTTTCTTTTAACTTCTAGGAAAAAAAAATCTTTTGTTTTTATTCATGGAAATTTAGTGTTCTCAGTTTTCCCACCTGTAAATTGAAGGGCTCATGTTACCCATGATCATAGCTTTAGTTAAAAGAGCCCTAATCCTTAGAAGGTACTAAAGCCAAGTCCTTGGCATTTCCAATATCTCCTTTTCCTCAGCTTCTGATTTCAAAGGAGGACAAAACAGATTCAGGGAGATTCTGTGCCATCAGAGATGAAATCTGAAAAGGTCTTCTCTTGCATGGAATCTCAGGCTCACTATCTTCTAGCAAGTGTGTTTCCTAAACTCTGCATTTCCAAAGGACCCATCTCCCACCTCAAGAAAGACTACAAGTTAGAAAGTTAGAAAGGACCTCACAGATCAACTCATCTAATCCCATTTTACCCACGAAATCCAGAGAAGCAACTTGCTCAAGTTCCCACTAGTAATAGTGGAACTAAAACTCACACTTCTGACCTCAAATCCAGGGCTCTTTACATTATACTATGAAACTAAGATGTGGAATTGGACAGCTACAGAGAGTGAAAAAAGCAGAAGAGGGAAGAAGACAAAGGATACAAGAGCTAATCGACTACCATCAGTGCCATGCAATTTTTCTCTTACAAATTAAAAAAAAAATTGAGGCAGCCTGGTTAGAGTGGTTAGAGAGCTGTCCTCAGAGGTTGGTTCAAATCCCACCTTTGACCCTTAATGGCTATGTGTATTTGGGGAAATCATTTAATCTCAGTGCTTTAGCATCAATCTGAAATTGTGATATTTACAGGGAAAAAAAAGGTATTTACTTGTCCTGATAGGAGCATCCTCATTTAGAAATTCTCTGTATCAGTGAAATTACAGGTTTAGTCCTTATTCTAAATAAAAATGGTCCCAGATTTACTTCCATTAAAATCCTACTCCACTGTCTCATCATGGTATGAACCTGGCTATGATTTTGGGAAAGGAAAGCCAGAAAACTCAGGTTCTACTATGCCCTACCATATTGGAAAAGCTTTTCTAATAAGCTCATCAATGGCATACACATGCATATGTAAATACAGAGATATACATATGAGTACACATTCATATATACTCATGTGTGCATACAGAGGAATATACATAAATGCACTTATGTTTATCTATCTATAGATATGTATACATCTCTATTGGTCTCTATATGTAGATATAAATGTAGAGAGAGACAGGGACAGACAGATAAACAGATGCCAGCCTGGCTACATATGACAAGATTTTTGGAGGTCCCAAGGTGCCTCTATAAAATAGCTATCAAATTTTAAAAGGTAAGCTTCTCCAATAAGATAAAAGTTACATGAGAACAAAGACCTTTATGTTTGTTTGTCTTTTATGAAAAGCATGTAATTTCAGGTAAGATATAACTGAAAAAATGTAGGTGATGCCATAACAAAACATACCAAGAAAAACTCAAGAAAATTTTATTGAGTTTAATGAATTGTATAGTCAAGAAGCATTTATTAAGTAATCATTGTGCTCCAAACACTGTGCTAAGCTCTCACCAGATGAAGGAAGACAAAAACTAATTCCTACTCTGAAAAACCTCACAGCCTAGCTTAAAGAAAGGGGAAACACAAAATTGATAAAATCATAGATTCTTAAAGTGTGGGAATGACTAAAATATTTTACATACCATATCTTTTCAAAAAATAAGAGTGGCATGAGAAAGAAAATAAGCTTATGGAAGAAAAGAAAGGGATATGGAAGAGAAGGCCCCAAAAGATAACTGGCCAACTTTATTATTTTGTCTTTTTTAAAATTTTAAGGTCTGTCTGGATATATTGTATCTAAAATTTTACTCTGAGTTTTTTCTCCCTTCTGTTGAGCTTTCCTTTAGTTATCTAGAAGAGATAAAGTGTGCAATTATTTTATGATTTCAAACATTTCTTCCTTATGATTAAGTTGGTTTTTTAAAAATGTTCCTATATGATAATCAAATAAAACTCAAACTTATGGTGGGTGTGTAGAAATACTTTTTGGTCACATTCCACAGCATACACAGCTCTTTTTTTAATGATTTGGTGATGAGGGAGCGGCAAAGATATTATCTTTCAGATAAGCTCTTTAGAGCCTCAAGACAAGCTGAGAAATAGGTCCCTTCCTATTACAAACCACATGACTTCAAAGCCACCTGGTTCAATAACTTAAGCACAATCCTAGCCAATTGCACCTGTACTTACCACAAAACGTGGTATCAGGTGTCTTTCTCCTCTACCTGCTCTTGGTCCCTTTTTTCCCTACTTCATGATCCCCTTAAAGGAATTAGATTGCCACAATAGTGCTGTGCCCTTGAACATCTCTGTATATATTCTCTCTTGTATCTACTTAATATCTCCTTTCCCTCATCTTCTGGTTTCAGTAGATGAATGAAAGGGTGGTAAACAAGTGCATTTTTAGTGGGATGTAAAGAGTAGTAGGTTGTGATTTAAATGTCATAAAACCTATGCCCAGTGTTAGTTGAAAGGACCAAAAATTCTATAAGATTATTATGATAGTACTATTGAATCTTTTATTTAAAGCAGTATAAAATATTTCAGATATTAAAAAATACATACTTAATGATTTTTCAAAAATTTCCACAAACTCTGTCTCTTTTCAATACTACACACACACACACACACACACACACACATACACACACACACACAAGATTTTACAGTTGAATGACCTACAACTACTTCAACTCAAATCTGAAAAAGCGTCTCCTCTACAACATGCCTTTGCTTGAAGACATCCAAAAATGAGGAAACCCACTTCTAAACTGTGAAGTTTTCCCTTATTTAAAATCTGACTTTGCCTTTTTGCAACGTCTATCCTTGAGTGTTAATTTTACCCCTATGGGGTTGCACATGTAGGAGTGAAAAATACCAGTAGAGGACTTGGGTGTTTGGAAATCTTTTTCCTCCATTTCTAGAAAATATACTGCCAGCTTGACTTAAACATAGAATAAAGAAGGGTCAAGATTAGGCAAACTATGTGAAACCTTGCCTAATATCATATGACTAATTTCAAGCAAAATTTGGGCACATTTTCTTAAATAAATCCTATCTCAGCTAACAAGAGATTTCATAATAAAAACAGAGACCACTATGTTTCAGTCTTTCACAACTGAGATATCCATTGACTAAAAATCATAGGTGTAGATAGTCATAGCCAGGACAGAATATTTTTAGGGCTTTTTTTTTTTGCAAAATAGACTTTTTTTCCTAGTATGGAATAATTTCTCAGAAGAAATCTTTTGATACATTCATATAAATGAAAAAATATTACTTGTATAGTTTTACAAAAACCAGGAGCTCACATTTTACTCACCAAAGCTAAAACTGTACATAAAATATATTGGGAAAGCAGAACAAAGCACCTGCCTTGGGTTGAATTCTAGACCAACATTAGAGGAGTTAGCATTGATTACATTCCTTTTATACAATTTTAGCTCAAAATTTTCCTGGATCCTCCAGACACATCGAATTATACTCCATCATTTTTCCTCTAGCTTTGATTGTTTTCTCTCTTCTATATATTCCCTTCAGCAAAAAGAAATTATAAAGTAGCTTTCATAATGAAGCATATATTTCCAGAAAAAAAAATGTGTCCAAGCATATTTAAAGGGTCAAGTATTGCCAGAGGCTGTAGTTATGAAGAAGCATTACTCAAGATCCAAAATGATGCCTTTAGAAAGATATGCTCTAAAATTTTATGATTCTTCAAATTTCTTCCATCCATTAGTTATAACTTGACAAAACACACTTCTCTCTGTGGCCAAAGTTTAAAAGTAATTTTCATTAAAAAAAAAAAAAAAGGAAAGGCAGGAGGAAAATATAAGCCCAATATGTTATAAAAACCAAAATTCTAGTGATAAAAGCGATTTGCAAAGCTAAATGTTCTAAAATTCACCAAGATATTCTAGGTATAAAACAGGCCTACTAGCTCTAAGACTCTATAACAAACCTCACAGTCATTGCAATCTCATATTCTTTTTTAATTTCTTGCAAAGTATTTTGTATAGAAATACAGGTGTAACTAATTTAAAATTCTAAAACCAAGCAATAAGAGTTTTTTATGTACCTATCATGTGCCAGTAATTGTACCAGACAATACCAGGCACTGGGAATATAAGTCCAAAGAATAGAACAAAGCCTATTCCCAAAGAACTCGCATTCTAATGGGGAAGAAAAGTACATATAAAAACATATCCAGTATAAATGTAAATTAAATACCAACACATACAAAATAGTTATATACAGGAGAGTTTGAGTAGAAAGTCACTAGTAGTTTCTTGATGCTTATGCTGCATCTTGAAGGAAGAAAGGATCCTAAGGAAGAAATCAGGAAAGAGTATGCCTCCAGCATATGGAATGACCAGTTTAAAGAGCAAGAAAATGAAAGATGGTAAGTCATGAGCAAGTGTTGCAAGTATTTCAAAATGCAAAAAAAGTGTGTGATGTCCAATGAAGCTAAAAATACATAGTAGGGCCAGGCCTAAAAAGCTTAGACATATAGGAAGTCCTCAAATTGATTGAGTAGGGAAGTCAAATGGTTGATTATCATTTAAGGGAAATTACTTTCACAGCATGGAGAGGGCCATGAAATAATTTCAACATTCTCTTTGTCTGACCATCCTCATTTAAACCACTTTCCAAGCTACACCATATTCCTGGAAGGCCCACACTTTCCACTTGTCCATCTGCTCTCCTTTTCCCTTCCTTCTTCTAACTCCTACAGTTTTGCCTTCTCGTGAAATTTTTCTGAAGTAATCCAAAGAAAAATTACTTTCTTCAATCCTGTTTTTCCCCCAGATTGTAAATCAAAATTTGTCAAGTTATCTTGAACATAATACCTTTTTTTTATAATTGGTATCTTTAGCCATCTTTATGGTTTTTAAAATTATCTTGAATATTAATTATTATATCAATATGTGAACATTACATTAATATAGAAATATTTGCAGTATAGAATAATGTATTATATATTTGATAATATATTAACATAGTATTAGTATATAATGGCATAATTTATTATGATATTAATTTATTATTACTTTGAATATCATAGCTATGATTTTATTGTGGTAGGGCACTGTTTTAGACATTGAAAAATTAGGTGGCTTGCTTAGGACAACTAGAAGCATATCTTCATATATATTTTTAATATGCTTGTCTTACTTGAAACATAAACCTGCATAAATCTTTTATGCATAACTCTTAGTACAGTTTTATAAATGACTATCATAAAGACAACAACTAATCTACTTATGTCCCATTGAGAGCAATGCTTTGTTTTTCTTTAAATGTCCAAATACCTTCATTTCCTAATTTCATTTGTTACCCTTTTAAATATACATCTACATGATCTTAGTCTGAATTTTTAAAAAATTGTTTCAGTTATATTTTGTTTGAAGATACTCTGCTTTCTTTCATTCACCAAAGGATCCAGTATCATGTGTTAAGTTCTTAGCCACATAACACATAGGATAACCAGTTATGCTATAAACATTCACGGTAAATAAGCTTAGTGCTGCAGAACTTTTGAATAGATTACTAAGAGTACATACATATGACATAATGAGTTCAATAGAGGTTATACTTATCTAAATCAACTTTAACTAGGACCCCCAAAAGGAATCATGGGATATTTAGAGAAGTGCTACCATTCCCCTATGTGACAAAATCAAGACTCTAGGGACATATAGTCAATGGAAGATTCCTTAGCAACAAGCACCCTGAAAAGTGCCCAAGACCTAAAATGAGATTTTAATTAAATATTTTCTATTATTCCCTTTTAACAGTTAGCAACAAGTAAACACTGCTAAAAACACAAGGTAAACAGTCTCAGTTTTCAATATTGAGTGAAGTTCTTAGAGAATTTTTGAGTCCTCCTGGCAGTTAATGTTTCTCTTATATAGCATTCTCACTTTGAGGGCTTCTCTGTGCTTGAGTGGGTAGTGGGCTTTATTTAATTACATAATTATGAAATATAGCACATATTAAAGAAATATATTTTTTCATAGCTCCTTTCATTAGGTTATCTTTGGGAAGGATTGAGATCTATTAAGGGCTTGCTTTATTTAGAGATCAAGGCAAAGCTTTTTGAATTGATCATTCAATACAACAAATATCTATTAAGTGCCTACCATATGCGTAAACTATATTAGACACCAGGCTTAAACTATATTAGAGAAAACAGCCCCTTCCCTCAATGAATATACAGAATACCGAAAGATCCCATCCTCTTCTCTAAAGTTCAGACCACAAAGAATTTTTAGTCTATTCCTAGCTTCCTAATTGTCATATAGTGTCCTCTAAAACATTTCCCCATCTTCTGGTTCTGTGGCGTGGATTCCTTTGGTTATCTGGCTTAGTCTTTTTCCTCTTTTCCAACCCATTCTCTTATTCTTTTCACCTTAAGCATACATTTTAGTGACCTAATATCCTAAACAATTTCGTGACATCTCCTCTATTTTACCCACCTATCAGCAACTATTACAATTGTAATCAGCTGGAACTACATTAGCTCAAAAACCCTGAATACTAAAATTATCCTCTTTACTTCCATACTTTTCCTAAACTTATTCTTTTGATTTATAATGAGTACTACTCCCTTGACCCCATGCCCTTTTGTTCTGCAAAGTATCACTTATTCCTGTCCATGCTCTATTTAGATTTCATTTGCTTCCCTGATGACCCAATAGTCAGTCACTCTAACAACACATTTGGCATCAACCTACAATTATTGTCCAAGTACTTCTTGGAGCCAATTTTAATGTTTCTCAGGATGACTTGTATTTGACTGCTCACTTGAAACCTAGATTAATTATCAATTTATTTGTTATTAAAAGGAATCTTTAAAATTTTGGTTTGTTTCTAAATATTATAATATGGGCACTGCAAGAAAATAATTAAGAATTTTAACAAGAAAACAATGATCTTTCCCCAGTAGCTAAAAGGTAGGGCTTGCTCTAGAACCATCGTTACTTCCAAATTAGTCCTAGATCTTGTACCCCCAAAACTATAAAACTATAAAATGATGTTCATGAATTGTCAAAAGGGTTTGATATCCACAAGTATTTTAAAGATATGCATTTAATTTATATTTTTAATAAACCTAATCGGATACCAAGCCTTCAAATAAGTAAATAGCAGATTTAAATATCCGTTCCTACAGTTTGTATGCTCTACAAGTCACTCCATTCCTTTAAGTTCACAGTTCTGTTCTCAAGTTTAAAATGAAAGAAATCAGTTCTATCAAGTCAAAATAATAGCATTTAGAATGTGTTCACTATGTATACCTGTCTACACTAGGCTGAAACTTTGTGTTTTTATAGGTACTAAGGACTAGTGAGCCCTTTCAGAGGTAAACCACAGCTCAGTGCCCACCTTTGACATATTCACTAGCCATATGCACTAGTGTTTTTTTGGGCAAATCACTAATTATTTTTCTAAGATTCACTGTGTGTGTGTGTGTGTGTGTGTGTGTGTGTGTGTGTGTGTTTGTGTGTGTGTGTACACATACATATACATACATATATAGATGCAAAGTAGGAACAAGTTTCATATAGGCAATTTGTTCAGCTGGGAGTTCCCCATACCAGTGATATGATTATCATCATCATAATCATCATCATCATCATCGTCATCATTTGCATTTGTATTTTAGGTTTGCAAAGTTTTTTACAAATATCTATTTGATCCTCACAACAACCTTGGGGTAAGTGCTATTAAGATCCCTATTTTATTGATGAGGAAGATGAGGCAGAAAGCTGGTTACCTGACCTGCACAGGACCACGTAACTACTGAGTGTCTGAAGTCATAATTCATCTCAGGTCTTGATGACTTCAGGTCCAGTGTTCTGTCCACTATGCCACACAGGTCCATTCCCTAGCCTCCCTACTTAAGTTTATATAGTCTATACCTTATTCCAATTCCTTTAGTATTTAGGTTTCTATTCTTAAGTTAAACTTTTTAAAATAGATTTTCCTCTCAAATCAAAAGAGCAGTGGCTAGAATGTTTCACTATGTATATCTTTCCACAAAAGCTTTAGATCGAAATACTTTGTATTTTTATATCATCAGTAAAATGTTCTGAGAAGGAAACTTCCTAATCTATCAAAAACATCACAGATGACTCCAAGTTTATGTGCCCATGAAGTCTATTCTTAATGCAACAACAATTACTACAGTAATCAGGGAGACAGACATCATCCTTTTACATTCTTATTCAGAAAAGGAGTCAAACACACCAGAACATCTCCAGAGATTTGTAATATTGAAAAACTTTGACTATCTAAAAATCTAGCCAGAATCTATTCAATTGAGAGGGTAAAGGACAGTTGTATTCACTTTCCCTAGCCATACATACTATGGGAGAGTGAATCATTTGTAAGCACACTGCAGAAAGGATGACAGATAGAACTGTAAATAATCCCAATACCTGGTTTATCACAAAGTAAACCTGGAAAGAATGGAGAATATGTCACTGCATAGGGAAATCTTACCTCGTGTTATCCCAGAGGGGCTCTGCCTTTTCCAAAGCTAAGTGCATCCATCATTTCTGACCAGATTCATGAAGCGGCAAATAAGAAAAGTCAGTCAGTCTCCAAGAGTTCATTTCTCTCTTGCTAAACAATGGGCCTATCTCCCCAACATTCAAGGGAGTGATCAGGAAAGTTGTGTCCCAGGAGAGACAGTTCTATGCAGAGGGGGAGAAGTCATTCAAAGCTGATCCTTTCCTCTATCTGCTTCCCAGTTTCTGCAGCTGCTTCTCTTCCCCTTGTGAAAAGTGTCCGGTAATGGAGCATTTAAACAGGGTGCTAGCGAAATACTAGCTCATCAGGAGAGTTCTGCCTAGTTGAGAGAAAGCCTGACAACTCTCCTGCTTGAATGAAAGCTTATCTATGTTTAGGCATCCTAAGTAAAAAACAGAATTGTATTATGTCCCTTCAGCTCAGCCAGCTGTGGCCACTCCCCTGCAAAGGGTACAGGATGCAATCGGCCCATCCTCCCTCAGCTTCCTTCCTTTACTTTTCCATGGGAGAATTCCAAAGAACAAGCTGTGTGAATACACACACACACACACACACACACACACACACACACACACACACACACACAAGTGAAATGGAGTGCTATCAAATTAGCTTTTTAAAAAGTGTAACTGAGTTAGTTACACAATGAAATAGTACTCAGTGGACTTTGATAATTAACTGGAATGGAACCAATTTCATTTAAAAGGAAGAGAAGAAGAAGGGAATAAGCATATACATAACACCTCATATATACTCAGTACTGTACTAAGCACTTGTACTTTACAAATATTATCTTATTTTCACAACAGTCCTAGGAAGTAGATCCTAATTTTATTCCCATTTCACAGATGAGGAAACTGAAGCAAGCCGGGATTAAATGTCATGTTCGTGGTCATGAACCTAATAAATGTCTTAGGATAGGTTCAAATTCAGATCTTCCAAACTCCAGGCTGAGAACTATATCCAGTGCACCATCTTTCAGCTTACCAGAATAATTATTTAATGAAATAGCTATATGCTATTCTAGCCAACACATGAGAGGAGAAGATAACATGTATATGAGTAGTTAAAGGAGTGATCTCTAGAAGATCACCCAAGTCTAACAGATTTGATGGCAAACTCCTATCAAAGATGTGTTTTTAATACTAAAACTGCACAGTTTTAATAATAAATGCTGCACAGAGAGATAGGAGGATAACATGTGAGTAATGTTACATACAATCAGACATGGTCAGTGTGTCACTTTATTGCTTGACTACGTTTCATTTTTACAAGGGAAGGCTCTATAATAGGAGTATACTAGAAGAAATGTCTAAAAGAGAGACATCAATAAAACTTTTAAAAAATAATAAATTGGATAAAGGTCATGGTTCTAGCTACTTCATTTTGTTACTTCACTTGTTAAATGAATGAATGTCCTCTTTGTATTGCAATTCTCATTTCTCCACAAAGCACCTAACTTCACAAACAAGAGAAAAAAATTCTATAACTAATGGACCTCATAAGGAAAGAGAGATTCATTGAATTTAAACCATTCACTATTGGGTTACAAAATTCTCCAACTACTTTGTAACCCAGAAATTAAAGTGGTCCTGGAACTTTAAAAGGCTTCAAGTGCAATGGGTGAGAGACTTAGTAGTAATGAGGACCTAGAGCACCAGGATTAGAATCAAGAAGACTCCCCTTTCTAAGTTCAAATGTAACCTTAGATACTTACTAACTGTGGAATCCTGGACCAGTCACTTAATAATGTTTGTCTCAGTCTCCTCATCTGTAAAATGAGCTGGAGAAGGAAATGTAAACCACTTCAATATTCTTGCCAAGAAAACCCCAAAAGGGGTCACAAAGACTTTGGCATAATTGAAAAATTACTGAACAACATGAAACCAAAACCAAAGTTCATTTTCTTATAGAAAGTCTAGTTCATTTCAAAATCTAGGAATACATTTTCTAAGAAAATAAGAACGTCCTACCTACCAAAAAAATCAAAAGATGTCACCATCTTTACTGTGTTTACTTAGCATGATCCTTAAATCCCTGCTTGCTATGCCAGCCCCCCCAAAATATGGTGAAATAAAAATTACATTCACATATGATCTTAGACTAAGGATATGTTTTATCTGAGACGCAGTAAATAAGGCATACTGGTGGCCATTTCTTGGCTACAGATGGGGCTTTGAGAAACACTGCAAACACATCAGCCTATTTTATTTAAAGTGGTATAATGTTCTTCTACATCTACAATCTTTATAGATCTAAGATGACTTTACTCTCTCCACTTCATACCCTTATACATTCCCCTCAAAGCCCATGAAAACTAAAGCAGAAAAGAAAGGAGAAGTAAGAACACAGGGCACTTTGCATACTTCACATACTGTTGAAGGGATTACAACCCAAAAGATCATTAAAGTAGCTCTCAGATATATAAAGTGATCAAAACTCACATATATATATATATATACATATATATATGTATATATATATATATGTATGTATATGTATATGTATATGTATATGCTTCTATCAGCATGGAGATCTCGGTTTTGCAATACATATTACAGCCCATGTAATCATTATACAGTTGCCTACAGGATAACTTGTTGAATGTTACAAAGCTAATCAATATTATTACAAATAGAATTTAAACCCAGGTCTTCCTGGCTCTATCCACTATCTTATGCCATTTCTATTACCTAAAATATATGGCGGGAAGAAAAGTTCCATAGTGTTTATATTTTATAAAATAGTCAAATGAATCTGTTTTATTTTTCAGGTGTTCCTTCCAATTATACACAATCTCTGTTTCCCTATCCTATTTAACTCTTGTTCATGTTCACCCAACAGTTGGAAAGAGATAATCCACTCATTGTTCCAAAAGGTTTTTTTTTACTTTCTTGCAATAGTTCAAGAGTACTAGGAGACACTAGCTATTCACCTGCCATCCTTCATGTTTGTCACATAACAATTCCTACTATAAAATTTCTTGTTGCTTTTCTTTATTTGTTCCTCTTCAGAGTTCTCTATTGGTTATATGTTGTAGTCTGCTCATACCCACTATGCACCCCTCCTTTGTTCTTTGAATGCTACTCATCTTAAGTTTTTCAGAGACTAGTATTCCATGCCTCTGCAATATAGCAACACTAGTAGAATTTTACAATTAAAAATATGGTCATCTGCTTTTCTGAGTAGCTGAGGTAGGGTAGTGAAATGGCTTATTTAAGATAAAATATAAATTCCTTCCTTTGGCATTGAAGAACCTTCACAATCTGATTCTAATATTTATTCCAGGGCTTTTTGTATATTACTGTCCTTATATATTCCACCTCAAATCTATTAAAACTAAAGGTGAAAAGAAAGGAGAAGTAGGAACATGGGACATTTTCCATCTTCATATACTGTTGAATGAATTGCAACCCAGAAGAATATGAAAGTAACTGTCACATATATTTAGTGAGTACATTCCAGCCAACTTTGCTATATTTATTAAACTTCCAGACAGAGATGCTAGGGCTTGATACAGGATACCTCACTAACCAAGCCTGGATTGCTTTTCCTTCCTCACTTCTACCAGGTAGAAACCTTAGCTTTCTTCAGTGCTACACTTAGGTTTTCATAAATAAGGACTATCCCCATCTGTATAGTTGCTATTATCTTCATTGTTGATTAAACAATATATACTTATTAAAAACATAGTATGTAGATATGTAATGCTAAACACTAGGGATTCAAAAGACACTCCTTGCTCTCAAGAGTTTATAATCACTACTCACTAATAATTTTATTTACCTTTGACATATTTCATATTTGCTTATTTGTTATACGTAAGCTCCCTAAAGGCAGGGGCTATTTTATTTTATCTAATGCCTAGCACAGCCCAATCAATTCTACTATTATTTGTTTCTAAAAATGATCACAACATACAAAATCACATAATAAAAGTTCCAAGGGCTTGTAGGGAAAATGGTGTTAGGAGAACAACACAATAATTTCATCAGTCACATATTTAAAAAAGAGATAGAAACCTAATAAGCATAGTAGCATTTTTATACATATTAAATTATTAAGAAAAACACAAATACTACATATATAGTAACATATCCACTACCTTGGGCTGCTATACAAGCTATATGCCTGGATCTGATGCCAAAGTGGCTCCAGATTGGCAAAACTGACAGAATTGAGAGGATGTCCTAGGAGAAGCAGCGTAGGATGAGTTGCAGTTTGTAAGTTATTCCAAAGTGGTACAATTTTCTGCATTCTCATTGTTTCTTGAGGAAGAAATCACACGTAAGCAAATTTGAAATTCTTGATATGCCCAAACTGGTACCCAATATATTAATCATATTGGCACAGATTCATGTCTTTAAAACAAGTCTCATGGTAGAACTAACTACATTTAATAAATGCTTGCTGAATAAACACACATACAAAAGTATATTTCGGTGTCAATCTTATTTATGGATACATAATGGAATGAGTCATAATAAATATAAATTAATAATAAATTACATTCAGATAATGCTTTAACATTTAGGGATATATATGTACATATGTATAATTTACTAAGATACTATTTTATTAGAGTGGTTTCTTATTTCTTGGAAAATCTAATAAGCAGAGCAATGAAGAATAAAGGACAGAATTTTGGGTTGAAATTCAAACTGATTTTTCAGGAAATTAGTAAGGAACACTCTATAAATGAATTCAAATTTAGAATGAGAAGAGTGAATAAAGGATTCCACCCTTCCTTGCAAACCTCATTACTTTTCCTTGTGTTTATAGACTTTACACATATCATTTTTATGCCTTAATGCAAAATGTAGACCATATAGTCCAATTCTGTTGCAGTTTCTGCTGGAGATATTTCAGTAACATGACATAGTAACCAGAATACTTTATTCTGCATACGGTGGAAGACATAATTTAGGAATTTGTTTTCTGAATTTGTATTATACTGTGAACCTCTTGTGAATTTCAAAAAAGAAAAAAATCATATAAAAGAGAAAAATTGCTAAAGGATGAATAGTAAAATGAATGATGATTTGAGGATAAAAGTTTATACCTATTTAGCTTAGGAGGACATATGTTTTCCAGCTCCAAATTGTGATAAGGTGTTGGAGCATGATGTAATAGACCTTTTCAGTTCTCAGTAATCACAGCTTGCACCAATCATGATTATATTAATTTATTAAGGGAAAAAAAGAAAAAAAGAAAAAAAGATATGACAGTGTCATGTAGAGAAAATAGCACAAGTGGAGAAAAAATTTCTACCTGTAGTATATACTACAATCAAGCTATACTGGGTCCATAAAAATCTACCCCTCTCTCTAGCTTGTGGACCATCTTGATTAGCTATCTTCCTCTGTATGGTTACTTTCTTTAATATCAATCTCAAATATTAAGAACATGCTCTCAAAACATCACTTTTTTTTTTAAGCTTCCTCTTTTCCTCCTCTGGACCCTTTCAGCAATGTTGGTTCTTTTTTGAAGTTCAGGAGCTAAAAGAATGGACACAGTATTCCCCCTCTGCTCCTCCTCTTCCTTTTCCTCCTCCTCTTTCTCTTATTGCTATTGTTGTTATGGAGTCACTTTAGTCATATCTTATCTTTTGTGACACTATTTGGAGTTTTCTTAGCAAAGATACCAGAAAAGTTTGCCATTTCTTTCTCCACTTCAAAAAAAAAAAAAAAAAAAAAAATGACATGAGATGATACGAAAACTGAGTTACACAGTGTTAATTAGCCCAGGTCTGCATAGCTAGTAAGTATCTGAGGCTAGATTTGAACTCAGATTTCCTAACTCCTGGCCTGGAGCTAAATTCACTGAAACCACCTAGCTGCCCTACTCATTATAAGTTAGCACTTATTTAGTGCTTTAAGGATTAAAAAAAGTGCTTTTCAGATATTATTTTATTTTTTTCCTTACAATAACCTTAGGAGATAGGTGGTATTATTATGTCCATTTTACATTTGAAGAAAATAAGGCAGACAAAGACTGTTCTCCAGGATCACACAGCTACTAATTACCTGAGTTCTAATTTAAACTCAGATCTTTACTTCTCAGTCAGCACTCTATCCATTTTATCTTTTAGGTGCTTCTATCTTGAAATTTTAAAAAAATGCAAACTAAATATCAAACTAAAAGAAAAGCAAGTGATTCGGGCCTCTAGCCATAAAGGATATCTCATTTTACTATTTTCCTGAACTCTAGCTAAGGTCTGTAATGTTTGCTTTGAAAAACAAGCAAGGAAGACCTGGATTTTGAACAGTGTTAAAGTTCAATGCTGGACACACTCTATACAGTTCCTGTTTCAGGTCAGTATAACCTCTGAATTATCCCCTGCTGTGTTTGACTTTTGCTTTATGAACATTGCCAAGAATAACTATTTGTTTTCCTCTGTAAATTAAACAAAATGTTTATAAAAAGGTGCTACAAGGAGAGCCTGGGAATACAAATCTAACACATAATAATCAGCAATGACATTGCATCCCTCCCTTCAGCTGTAAAGATAACCAGCCAAAAGCCAGTAAAACTTGAGTTATTTTTATCCTTCATAGATGAATGAAGAGCAGTTCCCCTTTATGACTTTTGCTAAAGACAAAGATTCAGGTGAAAATTGATTTCAACAAAGCTAAAGATGTTTAAGGATCAGTCTCCAAGAAAAAATAACCACCTTTTATTTGCTGGTTTCGTGTGTGTGTGAGTGTAATTATTATATTATGCATATAATTATATATATAATTATTTAATAACTTTTAGCAATTATTAAGCTTTTGCTATGTATTATATATACTGTGTTAAGTGCTAAGTGCAAGGGAATACAAAGAAAAGCAAGAAAGAGTCCCTGCCCTCAAGGAACTTACATTTAAAATTTTTTTTTCTCAATTATATGTAACAGAAAATTTTAATATCCATTTCTTAGGAACTTTTGAGTTCCATATTTTCTCATTCCCTCTCCTTGAGAAGGTAAGCCTTTGAGTATAGATTATACATGATGTGCAATTTGCAATTTCATGTGCACTCATGTAAAACACTTCCATTTTAGCCAAGTTACAAAACAAAACAAAACAAACAAAAAAAAAACTCCCCAAGAATTATACAGAAAAAAATTTAAGTATGCTTCAGTCTACATGCAAACTCTGTAAGTTCATTCTTTGGATAAAGTTCTTCAGCATTGTCCTGGATCTTTTATTGCTTAGAATAATTAAGTCATTCATAGTTGATCATTGTACAAAATTGATGTTACCATGTACAATATTCACTTGGTTCTGCTCATTTCACACTGAATTAGTTGCTATAGCCTTCCTGGGTTTTTCTAAAAGCACTCTGTTCATCATTTCTTATAGCAGAGTAGAACTCCATTACAATCATACCCTATAAGTTTGCAAATATCCTCCAATTGCTGGCATTCCCTCAATCTTCAATTTTTTTGCCACCACAAAAAGATCTGTAAAAATATTTTTGTATATATAAGTCCTTTTCCTTAAAAAAAAAAAATCTTTGGGATATAGACCTTCTAGTGGTTTTTGTTGGCATAAAGAGTTTGCATAGTTTATAGCCCTTTGTATTTAATCCCAAATTGTTTTTCAGAATGATTGGTCAGTTCATAATTTCACCAATAATGCATTAGTGTTCCTATTTTCCCACATTCCTTTCAACATGTGTCATTCCTTTTCTATCATATTAGCCAATCTGGTAGGTGTGAGGTAGAAATTCTGAGTAGTTTAAATGTGCATTTCTCTAATCAATAATGATTTAGAGAATTTTTCATGATTATTGATGGCTTTGATTTATTTTTCAGGAAACTGCCTGTGTAATATACTTTGACTATTTACCAATTAGGGAATGACTCATTTTCTTATAAATTTGGCTCAGTTCTCTATATGACAAATTAGACCTTTATCAGAGAAACTTGCTATAAAATTTTCCCATTTCTTGCTTTCCTTCTAATCTTGGCTGCATTGGTTTTGTTTATATAAAAACTTTTTAAATGTAATCAAAATTATCCATTTTACAACCCATAATGCTTTTCTCTCTTTTTTGGCCATAAATTCTTCCCTTACTTATAAATCTGAAAGGCGATATATTTCATGCTCCCCTAATTTGCTTATGACAACATCCATTTTGACATTATTTTGGTATACAATAAAATAACAGTCTATACCTAATTTCTCTCAAACTGCTTTCAAGTTTTCTCAAAATTTTTATCAAAAAGTATTTTCTTGTCACAAAGTTTTGGATCTTTGGATTTGTTAAACATTAAATTACTATAAACATTTGCAAATGTATATTGTGTAATTAATCTATTCCACTGATCTGCACTTTATTTCTTAGCCAATAGATTGGCCAATCAAATTAAATGGGCTAATCAATAAAAACAGATTGTTTTGATGATTAATACTTTGTAATAGAGTTTGAAGGGAATGGCAAACCACAACAGTATCTCTGCCAAGAAAACCTCAAATGGGGTTACAAACCATCAGACAGACTGACAAATGATTGAGCAACAATATAATTTGAGTTGTAGTACTGTTAAGCCATCTTCCTACATATTTTTCCATTGATTCCCTTAATATTCTTGACCTTATATTTGTCCAGACGAGTTTTGTTATTTTTTTCTAACTCTATGAAGTAATTCTTTTTTTTGGTAATCTGATTGGTATAACTCTGGATAACAAAACTAATTTAGTTAGAATTATTTTATTATGTTGCCTCCGATTGCCCATGAGCAATTAATATTTCTCCAACTATTTTATCTGACTTTATTTGTGTAAAAATATTCTATAATTATGTTCATAAAATTCCTGGATTTGTCTTGATGGGTAGATTCCCAAATATTTTATATTGTCTGCATTTATTTTAAATGAAATTTGTCTCTTTCTCCTACTGGACTTGGTAATATAAAGAAATCCTGAATATTTATGTGGGTTTATTTTATATCCTGAAACTTTGCTCAGATTGCCAATTATATCAACTACCTTTTTAGCCAATTCTCTAGGATTCCTTAAGTATACCATCATATTTCTACAGAATGACAGTTTTATTTTCTCACTGCTTATTCTTATTCCTTCACTTTCTCTTGTGTCATTACTATAGTTAGATTTTTTTACAACAATACTGAGGATTAATAATGATGACAATGGATATCCTTGCTTCACCCCTGATCTTTATCCCCATTACAAGTAATGTTTGCTAATGGTTTTAGATAAACACTACTTAGCATTTTAAGGAAAGCAAGAAGCTTCATATTGTAATAGACTTGACAACATATTCTAATCTCAGTTGGTACAAAGAAGAAAAATCTAGAGTAAGTGGTAAGTAACCTTAGAAGAGAAGGCACTAGTAGTTGAGAAGATAGGGAAAAAATTTGTCTGGAGGAACCAGGGATTCTGAGGAGTAGAAGTCAGGAAGGAGAGAATTCTAGGCATGGGGATGATCAGTATGATGGCAAAAAAGCATTTCTTATGCATTCTCCAGATACTAAGCACTTTGCTAGATTCTGGAATACAACAAAAACAAAAATAGACCCTGCCCTGAAGCAGTTAACATTCTATTGGAAACTAGGTATACACAAATAAGTGAATTCACAAATAATTTCAGGAGTGGAGGGAATGAATTTATTTATAACTGATAGCTTTTTCTTTTTTTTACTTGGCTTTTTTTAGAGAAGAGAAATTTTCTTGTGATTTTATTGGTATATAGAAATGCCTAATGAAAAAAAAAAATCCTCATGACAAAGCAAGCCAGCATCTTCTCTATCTCTCTGGGTTAGAAAGTTGCCTAGAATATTTTGACGTTAAGTGATTTGTCCAATGTCACACAGCTAACATGTCACAGGAAGAACTGTAACCTAGTTCTCTCTCTAGCCACTATACCACAATGGTTTTTGGAGAGATAATAAGAAAAACAATAATGTTTCAATTTATATAATACACTGTTTACAGAATGTTTTCATATGTACAATTTCATTTGATGTCAGAACCGTCCTGTTCTATAAGTTTTTTCATCCCCTTGATACATGAGAAGACTGGACAGATTTAAATTCAGTGAAGAGCATCTCATAGGCAGCTGCCTGCACTAAATGATGAGCAAACAAGAATTCCCTAAATGACTAATTCAAATTGGAAGGTCTAATTTCAGTACAGTATTTTTATTAGAATACAAATAAAAACCACAGACAGCAAGCACAGAACTGACTTGTATCCAATTAATTTAAAAGTTACATAACTATGTAAATTCCTTTTATTTAACTGTGCATTTGTATGTCAGCAATCATCCTGGAAAAGGTTAAGTGGAAAAGATAAAACTAACCAAAAGACATCTTTATAAGAGGAGATGGCTCTCATCCAAAACGCCTTTCCTGGAACAAACTGTAACGGCGCCATTCACTCTTAACCCACCCCTACCAGGCTATATTTAAGAATCTGTATTTCTATTGTAAATTCCTACTTTCAGAATTTTGGATTCTGCTTTATAAACCTACTCAAAGAATAAGCACTAGGTCCTGAATCTAAATTTTTAAAAATTAAGAGGTTTTAAAATTTAAAAAAAAAAAGAAAAAATACTAGCTGCATGAAATAGAAATTATCAGTGGTTATTTAACACATTAAGAACTCATAAGCAAAATAAAACAAGATATTCAACATATACTAAAGAAATTAGCATTTTGTAGAATGAAAAACTGTCAAAGAGATGATTAAAAAGTCAAAGGTGGCATCTCTTTACTAATATATTACCCCGCCTAAGCAAATTCAAATTTACCTTTCAGAATGTCACATTATTCCATATTTTGGGGGAGGTAAGGGAGTTGGTAATATGGATCTGTGATTTCATTGGCTTAGACAAATTCAAATAGGGAAATTCCCTTTACCATTGTAGATCTGTAACTGTTAAGCAATTTATAGTTTTAGAGAGTTGCATGGGGGAATGTTAGTATTAAGGGTTATACACCTCTTATGAGGAAGGAGGCTGTGTGAGGGAAAAGTAAGAAGGGAGTGGAAAGGAGGAAAGGAAGGGAGAGCAAAAGGAGAGAGATTAAGAAGAAAGGAAGGAAGAGAGGGAAAGAGGATAAGAAAAGGAGAAAGAGAGGTCTTTCTTACTCCTAGACTGGCTCTGTGTACTATTCCATTCTCTCCTCAAGTCATTTATAGTAGAGATTTATGAGGTATTTGCTAAAAGGAAGTTTCCATCTATCAGATGGTGCTGCCCAAAAGAATGACCTTGTAGTCAACTATACATATTCAATTCCATATCACAGGATATAGGAAAAGGCAAGCATCATCCTTTATAAGGACACCTCTAAGGGACAGAATATAAACCTCAGGATACATCTGGTAATGGAAACAAAATAAATAGGACAAAAGGGTCATGTTAAAAGTGGTTACTTTTAGACTAAAAAAATTTCAATTAAATCTTCAGGTATTAAATTACTGTGATCCCAAATCCCTACATTGACCTGGTCCTACCTGGAAGTTTAACATATTTTAAATCAACTACTATGTAAAAGAGTATTCAAAAGACCAAGTTCTCTTGATGAAACAACTCTAAGTGAAAAGAAGTTTGAGGAATTTCAATATAATCATTTATGAAAATATCATTTCCAGTTTCTGTTTAAATAGTCAAAGAATTAGGAAAAAATAGATTACAATGATGTTCTGTATAAATTATATGTATTTCACTTTATGTGAAATACATAAACTTATTTTAAAATATAATTTTGAGAAAGGGGTCCAGAGGCTTAACCTGATTGCCAATGGGGTCCAGAAAAACAACAACAAAAAAGATAAAAATCTCTACTGTAATTTATCATCAAATTAATTTTCATAAAACGCAACTGTAATCTTGTTAGCCTTCTGCTCAAACCTAACCAAAACTAGACTCTGTAGTCTGGCATTAAGGGCTCTCCATAATTTGGCCCACATCTATCTTCTCAGCCTCCATGCTGCAGCCTACTGTAGTTCTATATGTTCCAATAGTAATTAGAAAAGTTTAAGCACTATATCAATGTGAAGCATTTTAAGGATAATTACTATTATAATAGAAATATGATCCAAATCTTCCCATTTCTGTTCCTTTCTTCATGCAGTTCCCTCTAACTGGAACACTCAGTTTTCAGTTTTTTAAATTCTACGGTAAATGAAAAAAAGAAAACAAACAAACAAAAAAAACTCTAGCTTCAACTTCTACCTCTTTTATTACACCTTCTATGATCCCTAAATCTATTTTGCTCAGAAGTCTTCTCCTCTTCCTTTCAAATACAACAGCGTTTATTTATATGTTTATTATGGCATTTGCTATACTCTATTATATGTTATAATTATTTATGTATTATTTATTTGTGCTATTATATCACGAAACATTTTAGGGTAAGGACAATATATTGTTTATCTTTGTAGCTCCCAGAGCACTTTATATAATACTTTATACAAAATAAATTCCCAATAAATGTTAGCTGAAGAAAAAAAAAACCCAAAACTAATTAATTTATATGTCAAAGATCTATGATCGTGGTAAGAAACTGATGGAGTAGCCTGGTGAGATGGTCTTTGAATGTTGTTGTCACGCATACACCCTACTCCACATATTTTAAATCAACTACTATGCAAAAGAGTGTTCAAAAAACCAAGTTCTCTTGATGAAACAACTCCCCCCCAAAAAAAAATCACCTTTTCTTCTACTTGGTGATGAGCCACCCCCAAACTAGCTAGGCTGGTCCTCAAACAATAATCAAAGGGCATGTCACGGGATCTGTAATCGAACCTTTCTTCCTAGATGACTGACGGCAGAACTTTTAAGAACCTAGTTATCTCTGTGCTATAAAGTCCCAAGGGGAATCTTAGTGGACGTCATTTTGCTGTTGTTTGTTCTTCCTTCTCAAACAGGACCATGATGTAGGGGAAATGATACCCATGACTTGGAAGTCAATTGTATTTGAGTGAGGGAGGGCTATGTAAGGTCAGCTGCCTTACTTTCCCCTCCAGAAGCATCTGGGTCCAGAGCCAGGATCAGGATGACTGGAGATGGCCCTGAATGAAAAGAGAAACTTGGACCTTTTCAATCTAAGCGCTTCAACAGGTCTCACTTTGACTGAGGCCTCACCCATTAAGTGATTAAAGCTAACAACACAAAATGTGGAACCAAGAAAACACTCAATTTGACTCATAATAATTTGACTCTGAGCTTTCTTTATTCACACTTATTTTTAAGTAATCTTATTTTCAGTTACATCTCTATAATGCTGTTCTATTCTTCTATTTTACGGACAAAGTTGTTTTTTTTTTTAAAGTGCCAAATATATTCCTTTGTCAGCTTTTAGCAGCATCCTATCTTTCCTTAAACAACCTTCCTCCTGAAGTAAAATCTTCCTTCTATGGTTCTTTCTAGTAAATGAATCCTCTTTTGATGAGCCGATCATAAGAACTGATTTCCTTTTTTTTCTTTTTTTTTCTAAAATATTCTTTTTATTCTAAGATCTATAGTGACGTCACTCTGCCTCAGCTGATTTCAATTAAGTCCCTCAATTAGTAACATGCAAGGTAGATTTTTGAAGATCACATATAACAATTATGTGATCTATACAAAATTAGCTATCAATGAAAGTAAATAAACATTTTTTTCTCCATAATCAACAGTTGCATAATGCAAAATCTAGGCATTTTCTCAGAACCCTCTTTTCTATGTTTTAAACACAGTAGTAAGAGAAGCAGTGTAAGTAATCAAACAGCTCAGGTTCAGGAACCACCTAAGACACATATTATTAGTCCAATGACCCAGAATAAGTCACTTAACTTCTGAGTACCCGGACAACTCTCTGGGATTTAGTTGAAGAATAGTCACTAAACTGCACTGATGTAAAGCATTTCCTTAACCAGGAAGTTTTTATACCAATTCAATCACAAATCTAGACCGAAAATAACAAAGAGGCCAAGGTCACAGATCTCACCCCCTTAAAGACTATATTTATAACTAACTCAGTCATCTTGCCATTGACCATAAAAAAAAAAAAAAAAAAAAAAAAAAAAAAAAAAAACCAGCTCAGCACAAACTCATATCCACTATTTGAAAAATAGCAGAAATGCCCTCTCAAATCACATGTGAGCATCCCATCTCTGTACAAAACACTATCTAAAAAAAGTCCTACTCTAATGCCTCATTGTCCCCCAAGATGACTGGGTTGACTGGGTTGAGCTATACCATCTATATAGCGCAAGTTTTCAGCTTCTACCAAACCAGAAAAGATTTGAGATTTGGTCCAAGATCAACCTGTGCCAGCTTTACCAATGCCAGCAAAGTCAAGTATCAAGAGACTCTTCACCAAAAAGTTTACCTTAAGGTAAACCTTAAATCGTAAGGATTTGTCAAAGTGATAACAGGCTTCTGGAGCTCCCTTCTGCTTTAACAATGAAAGAAGAGTAGTAAATTCAGGAGGACCAGTACCTAGTGTGAAGGCTTACTGAACCCTTTTCAGGGTTGCTTATCTACCTTTGATATCTACTTTTACCTAGCTTTCAAACTGTAACCCCAAGGAGCTGAAGATGCCCAGCATCCACACCCCAATGAAACCATTTGAAGGTAGCCGACAAGTCTCAAAATCTAGAGGTGACATTTACCCAAAGTATCTGAAGACTTCTTCCAAGGAATGATACAATGAGAACAGTTCGTTCCAATGGCCATGACTGAAGCTAAAGTAGGCACTCAGAGGAGTGCTCAGTGCTTGGTCAAGCACTGAAGAGCCCAAGGTCATCCACTGCATCCCAGGACATTGCCAGTCATTCTCAGTTGTGTCTTGTAACTGGACTTCTAGGACTCTGTGTACCTCTGTCTTAAACCCAATTCGCCCACTAGTGAAGACATCACCTTGTTAATATGAATTCTAAATCAGTTTACTCTCAGGAAGTGCAAAAACAAGCCCATTCTGTACTTGTTATCACAAAAGGGTCAGTTTTCCCAGATAGTCTTATTACCTCAGTTAAGACAGTCATGATGAGAATTGGATCAACCATAGACAGACATAAAAAGAACTCAAGTTTTCCCAGATTGTCTTGTTAGCATATTTAAGACTCTTTACACATTTTTATCACTCCCTAGGTCCCACCTTTATTTTCTCCTCCTCCCTCTGAGTTATAAAAAATCCTCCCAAAAGCAAGTTGCTTAATCATCTGACTACCTAGTTTAGTTGTGGTTGATTAAGTCCATGAGTCTGTTCTAACACCTGTTGCAAAAAAATTAAAAAACAGAAAAAAATTATAAGAAGCTCTTGATTCTTATCCTTCAATATCCCTCAAACTAAATCAACATAAACCTTGACTTTTGATGGTTTTGTTGCAGATAAAAAAAATGTGAGAAGCTAATTACTTGTGGATGATTCAGAAACCACATGGTCATATGCCTTCTCTTCAAGGAGAAAATGAGAAGAAATTTGATGAGGTAGAGATTAAATAGTATTTTTTTTAAATTGAAATTGACCTTTTTTTAGTAACAGGAAATGCCTACTAATCAATACAATTATTTTTAAAGCAGAAAAAAAGTTTTTTTACAAATTAAAAGAATAAAAATGAAAAAACATTTCTGGGATTACAAAGTCCCAAACCAATCCATCCACTCAGAATATTAATTTTTTAATGTGGAGTAGGCAAAAATCAAAACTCTCATACTATCACTATTTTTAGGAGTTTAATTGACTCACCAAAAGGAGACCAAAAGAACACAGATACAACATTAGCAAGCAAACATTCCCTTGACAAGAGAAGAGATGTGGTAGTAAAAGAACCATCAATTTAGAGTAAAAACACATATGCAGAGGCAGCTAGATGGCACAGTGGATAGAGCACTGGCCTTGAAGTCAGGAGGACCCGAGTTCAAAACTGACTTCAGATACTTAATACTTCATAGCTGTGTGACCCTGGGCAAGTCACTTAATTCCAATTGCCTCAGAAAAAAAAAAAAAACTATATGCAAAATATTACCAAGGAAAAAGAGGGGATATTATGAGAAATATAGTTTCAAAATTAGCATAAAGCAATTGTTTTTTGAGGGAAAAACAAACCTTGTGAGAGTTTGGTAAGAGATTCAGTAAGATCATTAGTAAATATCCATAAATGACTCTAAAGGACAACAAATAGAAACAAGATAAAATAATATTGCATGATTTTTATTGGGATTCACTTTCATCCGAGATGATAAGGTGACCATCATATTGAGTCTATACTTACTATCTCAAGACCAGATATACTATGTGAGGAATTGACAATGATATTTGAACAGTTGCATTTGGGAAGTGCAACAAAAAAAAAAAAAAAAAAAAAAAAGTATATTTACATACGGAAGAAATATGTTACAAATGTACTCATAGATCTATCTGTATAATATATCACATAACAGAAAATTTTTAAAAAGATCACATATGGTGATCACAAAAATAAGATAAACAAAAAGTCATAAGTAATTTACAATCCCTATTTTTGCTTTTGCATTTCTTGATGAATATATACAAAGGAAAGAGCTAATGTTTTATAGATAGTTTTCTACATTAGATAATCTCTTAATGTAAATACAATTTGCTGGAAAGTCTAGAAAACAGATTATGATATGTCTATTGTTTTTTAAAAATTCAAAGACAGCACTATTTAAGTAAAGGAACGTGAAGACTTAGATGTTCTTTTGGAGTGGAAAGAATTTTGGATTCAGAGTTTAGGTCCTTACTCCATTCCTAATCATTTTATTTCTCATCTTACTTATCTGTAATATTAAAGGTGGACTAGATCTCTAGTTACCTTCTATCTCTAACTCAAAGATAGGAAGCTATTTTGGACACCTCATTCTCCCTCCTAAGTTGGCAAATCTTATCAATTCTCTCTGGAATTCATTCTTCTTACTCCACAATGGCCCTTATCACTTCTGGCCCAGATTATTACAACAGCTTCTAATTGGTCTTCCTGCTTCAAATCTCTTCCCTCTCCAATCCATCTTCCCCACATCTGCCAGAGTTAGTTCTTAATGGACTGATCTGAACATGATACTTTCTCACTAATCTCTAGTGGTTCTCTTTTACTTCCAGGACTAAAAATAAACTTTTTCTGTTTGGCATTTAATGCCTTTTACAATCTGGCTTCAACCTACATACCCTCATCATTCACATACTCTGCAGACAGGCAAGAAGTAGTTTTGTGGTTCCATGTGCATACATGACATACCATTTTCTGTGTCCATGTCATTTCATAGGCTATTTCCAATGCCTCAAATGCATTTCCTCCTTATTACAAACTCTTAGAATTCCAAGTTATTTTTTTTTGAGACTTAACTCAAACACCACCTTCTTTTTGAAGTTATTCCATCCCAGCAGAATCCAGGAGGTCTCCAGGTGCTTCCTCCCCATAAAACTACCCTGTATTTATTTTGTGCACTGTTATAGGTTATATGTTATTTCCCACTTACTAGATGTAAGCACCTTCAGGGAAGGGATTTTTTCATATTTATCTTTGTAAATTTAGCCCTTACTGGTATCTGGCACATAGCAAGCATTATTCCAGTGCTTGTTAATTGCTTATTAATTGGGGGAAAAAAAACACATTCTATGGGAGATGAAACTAAGGAGATGGATTTGATTGTGAGTATAATCAGTCAAGCTAGATATGAAAAAGGATCCAGATGTTATTTAAAGGTGTTTATCAATGTCACAGAAAGTACCATGTGCAAATCCAAAGAGAAAAGAAATCCTACAGATGGTGAAGTTCTTAACCTTTGTCTCAGTTTCCTCAATAGTAAAATGAGAAGCTGATAGCACCTACCACACAAGATTATTGTGAAGATCATATGAGATAATACTTATAAAGGACTTAGGGAAAGGTCTGGTACATAGTAGGTATGATGTAAATAGTTACTAACCTCCTTCTTGCCCCCCAACCCTTAGAGATCTTTATTTGTGATTGGTAGCATGGTAATTTTGAATGGATCACCAAGAATACTAAAATAGTTCCCTAAAAGGACGTATAATCATTTGAAAGACAATGGACTGTCCAAGTATATCAGAAAAACAAAGGTGGCAAATGTTTCTCAGTTTAGAGCAAATGGATTGGTAATCAATCCATTTATAGAGTTTATAGAATCACAGATTCTCAAAGTTGGAAAGGTCATCACAAGTAAAATAGTCCATGCCAGGCATAGATAAGAATGCCTTCTAATACAGGCCAGATAAGCAGTTATCACTTTAGGACAGGTGGTACAGTGGATAGAGCAGCCAGGCCTGGATTCAGGAAGACGAGGTCAAATCTGCCTTTACACATTTGCTTGCTGTATAACCTGGCAAGTCACTTAATCATTTTGCCTCAGTTTTCTCATGTGTCAAATGAGCTGGAGAAGGAAATGGCAAACCACTCTAGTAATTGCCAAGAAAACCCCAAAAGGGTCATGTAGTTGCATGCGACTCAAATGACTGAAAACTGACAACAACATTCATTTTTTAATTTTTTAAATTTCTCATTCACTGAGCCCAGTGACTGTGGAGAAATGTTTGGATTCTATCATCTAACATAAAGGTTAGTATAATAGTATACAATATCTCTTAGTCCGTTAGTATATATGTATATTATCTCCTCCTCTTGCTCTTGCTCCTCCTCTTCCTCCTTCTTTTTCCCTCTCTCTGTTCCTCTCTGTCTCCTCCCTTCTCTCTCTCCCTTCCATTCTTCCCCCACTTCCTGCCACTGAAGATGGAACATTCAGTTCAACCCAGAATATACTGGGAGGAAAAAATGAGGATAGTTTGATTTCAGGAAGTTCTGTAGCCCCTACATTGATTTCAAGCTTCTCAATGACCTCCATACTTGCTTTTTTTTTTTTTTTAAACACCTCCTTGATGCTGATGAAAATATGTGATGACTGCAAATCACAGAATATTACCATCTCTTAACTACAATTATAAGTGACCTAATATGCAAATATGAGATATATAAAGCTGATCTAAGTAGACAATAACTGTGATGTGTACTACTACCAATGATGTGTAACTGTATGACCTGAAAAAGAAAAGGGCCAACGATATACTGAAAAATCCCTTACCATCTGAATACTGAAACATTTTAAAATATTCAGAGAACCTGGAGGAAGGTTTCCAGCATATTGGATGAGTTCACACTGGAGACTTTCTACAGAAATGAATAGGGATTGCCCATAAAAAGTGTGGGGATTGTTTGTCATCAACACAGGTGGAAGGACTAACCATACCAAAGAAATCATGGCTTCAATGAAGGAATGAATTAGTCTGTTTCGATCATCCTTTGAGTTTTATCAGATTCAAAAAAGCACAAAGCATTCAAAAGTGTATTCTATTTGCATCCTAGTAATTTCTCCATCTAAAAGAATCAGCAGTGATTCTAATCCATATTCCCCAGTTAACTATCAGGGATCATTAAAAAGTGGATTTTAATTTATTAATAACCTTGGAATGGATCTCAGGCTATAATAAATAAAGGCAGAGGAGTGCTGGGAAGGCAGGAAACTGACACTTCTCTCCCACCAGGAGGCCAGCAATTTCCCAGAAATCAGTCACAGCTGAAAACTGAGCAGTCATTAAGAAGCCAGAGGCCTTATGCTAAAGCATTCTGGATGGTTTGTGACCTGGAAGCATAGTGTGATATAAGAATGTTAAGTTCTGGAAACTGCCAGGAAAGATCTACATCGGATAATGCAAATGAAAATGTTTCTTTCACTAGTTTCTGAAATGACAGAGGACTCCGGAGAAGAATATTATAAAATTCCTATGGAGTCAAGAATAACAAGTAAAAAATAAATGGATGAGACAAGTTACCACAGGAACCAAGTGCAGTTGAAAGCAGAGTTTTGCTTTATAACTCTTGAGGCAATTTTAAGATGGATTTTATTCCTCTGATTTCATGTTCCCTTTTAGTTTGATCCTAATCTCACTGGATATCTATGCATGTCTTCCAAGTACAGCTCTCCCATTGATAGGACAGGGCATGGCAGAAATTTTGTGTATGAAAATTGGACAAATGGAACATCAAATTATTCACCATATGGTTTCCAGGAAAGATAGATTCCAGTGAAAAGTTTATTATTAAACTTTTAAAAATGAAATCTTAAATTAAAAATTAAAATTTTAATTATATGGCTATTAAAATATCAAATAATAAGTCTTTAAAACAAAATCACTTCAGTAAAAAGTTTGAAGGTGGCTCCAAAATTTGCAACTACCTGTGGCTAGTGTAAAAACAAAAGCAAAATTTCTAAAATCCCAGAAGATGGCAAAATTTATAATTTCTATGTTTTTTGTAACCTCTGAATTACAATTATAAATTATTTGAGAGTCAGGATGATGTTCAATCATCTTTTCATTTATTCCAAGTATTGATCAATAAAATTTTTGAATGACATGGCATTTAAAATAGGAAGGGATACAGTTAGGTTGTTTTTATTCAACTAGGAGGTAGCAATAATGACAATGATTACTATTAGCTCATTATTAATGCTAGCAATTCATATTACACAATGCCTTAAGGTTTACAAAGTATATTCCTTCCCCCCCCAAAAAAAAAAAAAAAACCCACACCCAACCTTATGAGGTAAGCAATGAGTACCTTCTTTACAGACATTTTATAGACAAAGGAAATATGAGGGTTACAGAGGGTGACTTTTCCTGGGTTACTATAGCTAGTGAGTTTCAGAATCAAAACTTAAATTCAGGCTTTTTATCTCATGGGTTGATATTCTTTCTAATATTCTCTACTGCTTTCTCCAGTGGGCAGGAATAGCAATTCTTTACACTGATTGCTAAAAAATAACATTTGAATGTCTTGCTGCTGTTGTTATTTGGTTATGTCTGACTGACTCTCTGACTCTTCATGTGGGGTTTTCTTGGCAAAGATACTGGGGAGCTTGACCATTTCCTTTTCCAGCTCATTTTACAGATGAAGAAACTGAGGAAAGCAGATTTAAGTGACTTAGCCAGGGACATATATACAGAGTGTCTGAGGCCAGATTTAAACTCAGACAAATGAGTTTTCCTGACTCAGGTCCAGTGCTCCATCCACTGGATTGCTTAGAGATTACCTAATTCACTCATCAATTATAGGAATCACATTGTTGCCCAAGATCCTCTGATGCCTAACATTCCATACTAAGTCTTTATTCTTTAGTATTCAAAGAGGATGCCATTACTAGCAGTCAATTACCTGGATATAGGTAAAGAGCCATATTCTAAAGAAGCAGTTCTTAAATTTTTGGGTTTTAGGACCCCATTAAACTGTTAAAAATTAATCAGGACAACCCAAAGAGCTTTTATTTATATGGACTGATATCCAAGGGTGTGCAGGAGCAACCAATATGAGCCAATTGTTAAAAATTCTGGTGGAAGCATTTATACTTCATAAATCACAAATTAGAGCTTGGTTTAATATCCTGTTGGCTGTCTGGACTTATGAAAATGATAGAGAAAATGCTAATAATGCAGATTAAATTAAGGTGTATCATGTACATGTCCCCCAACCAAGAACTAGTTTTTATATATTTATCAACACATCCATAGATATCTATCGATATTTACTGTATTAGAAATGGAAATAACTTGGTATTATTATTATTAAAATAGTTTTGACACCCTCCAATCTTACTGAAAGGGACACAGGAACACCTAAGGTGTCCCTCGACCACACTAGAAATTCAATGGTTTACACTTCATCCTCTCAGATTGACTAAACTGATAGTAAAAGATAATGACAAATGTTGGAGGGATGGGGGAAATTAGGACATTAATATATTGTTGATGGAGTTGTAAAATGATCCAACCATTCTAGAGAGCAATTTGGAACAATACCCAAAGGGCTATAAAATTACATACTCTTTAATCAGCAGTGTCTCTATTGGGTCTGTATGTCATAAAAAAGGGAAAAGGACCCATGTGTGCAAAAATATAGCAGCCCTTTTTGTAGTGGCAAGGAAATGGAAATTGAGTGGATGCCTATCAGCTGGGAAATGGCTGAATAATTTATGGTATATGAATGTAATGGAATATTATTGTTCTATAAGAAATAATAAACAAGTTGATTTCAGAAAGGCCTGGAAAGACTTACATGAGCTGATGCTAATTTAGAGAACACTGAAAACAGTAACAACAAGATTATATGATGATCAGCTATGATTGCCTTGGCTCTTCTCAGCAATAATGTGATTCAAGGAAATTTAAATAGACTTGTGATGGAAAATGACATCTGCCTCCACAGAGAGAGAACTATGGAGACTGCATATGGACTGAAACATAGTATTTTCAGCTTTTTCGTTTATTTTCCTTTTTCTTTTCTCTCCTTTGGTCTGATTTTTCTTGTACCACACGATAAATATGGACATATCTTTTAGAAGAACTGCACATATTTAATCTATATTAGATTGCTTGATGTCTTGAGGAAGGGGAAGGCAAGGGAGGGAGGAAAAATAACATGGAACACAGTCTTACAAAAATGAATATTGAAAACTATCTTTATTGGTTTAAATATACTTCCAAAAAAGTATATTCGGTTTGATAGTTTTTTCTTCATATAGCCAATATATAGTAAGGCATAATATTGTTTTTCCTGATGGAATGCAAAGCACTTGAAGTCAGAAGAGTTTTTTAAATTTTTTTTTTGTCTTCCCAGCATCTAACACAGAGCCTATTACATAGTAGCAATTTAAAATGATTTTTAAAAAATTATTGTTAATATAATCTTACAAAAACTAAAGAAACCATCATAAAACACTAGCTTGTATATTCAATCAGAATATGAGTCATATTATACATAAAAGCCTTCAATGGGCCATTTAAATTTTGGTTATTAAAATGTATTATTTATTATTCTAGAAAACTATTTCTCATCCTGTGAAACTCTGGCATGATAATATATTACAACTAGCCTTTGTTTCCAACACCTATAAATTCAAGGCTGCTTCTCTTTTCTCCCCTCTCCACTCAATCCCTGCATAACACTACCTTGTGTGACAATGTCAACAGTGTTTGTGTGATATTTTGGTGCCTCTATCAAGCCAAGTATATCATGATTGCCTTCAATGAACTCAAATAAAATTATTCTAATTTGAACTTTCATATAAATTCCTAACAAATGTATTTTAATTAAATCTAAATCCACTGCTCATAACTATAAGAAAAAAGATGATACAGAACAGACAATTTCTCAAATATTTATTCCAGCAAACCCTTCAAATAGCTACCCCTAAAAAACATGAAAAAGAAATTTAAAGGGGAAAAAGAGGAAAAGAGCAATGGAAAGGAAATGGCAAAAGGAAAGAAGAAAGAAAATAAAAATCATTACCTATCAGCCTCAGTTCCATAACATGCAACAAAAAGTTAGCCTTTCCTCTTCCACCCTGACCATCAAGTTTAGCAAAACAATAGGAAAGAATGTAACAGTGTCCTTCACTCATTAATTACTATAACCTTTTTGAAAGAAAGAAAAAGTCTTATGGCTTGTGGTATCTTTTCCCTAAAGACCTTATTACTCTTCATAAAAGGGTCCCTGGTCTCACTCTTCCAAGGTTCAACCAACAGAGATTCATCACAGACTACTGAAATCTGTTTGCCATGCTAGTATTTCTCAGTAAATGGTGAGAAAGAATATTCCATGTATTTGACAAATCAGAAGGCAAGATATCTGGGTTCTTCCCTCCCATGCTCTTGAGCTATCATTTTATTTAAAAATTTCCTCTTCTGAGATTTTGCTGTCCTTTCTATTCCTTTTTGTAAGCAAGAGATAAATCTCTCTATGCAAAGAAAAGCCATTATTCATTTAGATTTAATTAGATAACATTTATAAACACTAGGTTCTTTGAAACATTTATAACTGTATATAATCTAGGATATTATTACATAATCTTAGCAAAGAATCATTACTATTCTAAGTCTCAATCACCACTCATTTATTTACTTGGAAAAGGCCATTTATATGTTTAGGAATATTTAATGTGTTCCTTTTCCTTAGAAGTGATTCACAATAAATTAACTTTCATGTATTGCTACAGTATATAAGGAGAAAAGGGTCTAGAAGAAAAAGAATAAAATATGAATTCTGTAAAGGTAATAATTCTTTTTTTAAAGATTTTATTAATGTCTTTTATTTTTACATCAATCATTTTGGATATATTCACCCTGTACCCAGCTTTGAAGTCTACCCCATAACCATATGGTGACATAGAGTGACCATATCTGACTAAGCCTATAAAATTCTGCTTCTATAGCTTCATTATATGTTTCAGCAAATCAAGTTTAGTTGCTACAATTATTCAAAATGACTAAAGGTTATCTTTCAAGAGAGAAACAATCAAAAGATTGCAAAGAAGACAAAATATCCTGGTCACTCAAGAATATGTATTGCTTTTCACAGACCCAATGGCTAGTGACTCATAGGATTGCATTTCAATCATTGCATCTATTAACCTTTGTCAATTGAGCTATAGTTTTTATACTTAAAAGAGAGTCATTTCAAAGAAGTTACAAGCCTAAAATATTTTAATATACTGACCGGGATTCATCCATTCATTCAAAGAAATATGCTAAAATGTAGCTTAAGTAAGATAGCAAGTCCCTATCTTCTTGGAACTTAGTCTTATAGGACAGTGACACAAATAGAGAAATATCATTGAAAATATTAACATGTCATTTAGAGAGGTGAACAAAGTAGTACAAGACATTCAAGGGGAGAGATGATTACAATATATATTTCAGAGAAGGATTTCACATTGAAGGTGGCATCTGGGTTGAATTTTTGGAAAATGGATCAGAAAGGGAATAAGAAGAAATTGAAGAGTATTATTTTCTGTGATAAACTATTAACAGTAATATACTTTTCCATATTTATCCTTAATCTTCTCCAAAAAGAGTTAATGAGGAAAAAAGCTGTGATAAACAATGAGATTTATAAGCTCTCTACAATTTGGGGAAAGTGTTATTATCTAATGAACACTACAAATTAAAGCAAAATAAGCTTTGTGGAATAACCTTGGCAGATGTTTTTTCATAGGGCATTTATTAAACACTTTATATATTGCCCAAGTTTTGATCCACATTCAATCTTCATAGTTCTCTCTTTGGATGTAGATGGCACTTTCCATCACATATTTGAATTGCCTTGAATCACCTCACTGTTGAAAAAAACCTATGTCCATCAAAGCCAATCATCATATAACCTAGTTACTATGTACAATGTTCTCTTGGTTCTGCTCACTTAGCATTAGTTCATGTAAGTCTTTCCAGGCTTTTCTGAAATCAACTTGCTCATCATTTCTTATAGAACACAGAACACTCCCTAAATAATGGCATCCACTCAATTTCCAGTTCCTTCCCACTATAAAAAGCAGCTTCCAGTCTAAAGATATTTTTGCACAAAATTTCAGACATAGCCTTTAAGTTCATTGTTTTAACTATATTTCTTTGTTATTCTATTCAATAGTGGAAGACAGATCTTAAGGAAGTAACAATGATATTTTTAAAAGCATTCACAAAATATCTTCACTAAATAAAATATGAATAAAAATTGGAAGGGATATTCTGCACAAGGATATCTCAAAAGAGATATTTTTCAGGATAGGATCAGATTTATTGGTATCTGTGTCTAGCCCATTCCTGTTTGGAATGATGGATAGTGTGAGATACAGAACTTTTTCTTAGATAGAACACATATCCTGTTAATTAGTGATATCAAAGTTCATTGATTTATATGCCCTTCTGGTTTCTCAGAACAAAGAAGGGAAGGAACACTCTTCTCCTCATTGGATACAAGCCTAATATGAAGTCAGCATACGGGTACCTTAGAGATTGCTCCAACTTCAGGCAGCACATATTCTTGATTACCTGATAACTTCTTTCTCTGATGATGCTATAAGGTAAAAGGGCAGCAGAGAGGAGTGGCCAGGCTCAGAGTTTAGGGAATGTCTCCCTGTTGCCACAAATAATTGAAATTAAGACAGCCTCAGAAGCTGAGCCATCCTTAGCTGTGCTGAATGAGGTTCACCACTTCATGTATCATGAAATTGTGACTTTCCACAGACCTCTATAATCTTCAATAATTTATCAATGTCTCCTAATGTGGTCATTTCTGGTACCTAGTCATTCAAACCCAAACAATAACTGGCTGGTTCATCAGACTAAAACAATGTGTTTATACTTGGCTATGTTTATGAAGTCTAGAAAAGGTTTCCTAAGTTGCCAACATGATTTATTATTAGCATGGTTTCTTGTACTTGGCCATTTATGTTGCATTGTCTTATAACATCCTTTGTATTATTACCAAGAACTACTATCTCTCTGATACTACTCTTTAACTGTTTGACAGGTGGATATTATGACTTGGAAGTATGCAACTTAAAGCAAGAAGAGACCTTAGATGTTATTTAATAAAAGCAGAAAGCATAGTGGAAAGAGTAACAAACTTGGAACCAAGAGACTTGTTTTTAAATTTGAGGTCCAATAGTTGCTTTGTGGTCATGATAAAGTTACTTTACCTCTTTTGAACCTCAGTTTCCTAAATTGAAAGTACTCATTATTACAGAGTTAGCATATGGAAAATTCTTTTTTAACCTAGGTTGTTGTTTTGGGTTTTTTGGGGGGAGGTTGTTTGTTTGTTTGTTTGTTTTATGGGAGGTATAGTCTATACCTATGATTTCACCAGTATAGGAACTCCTAGTGTGAAAGATTCCTTCACCAGTGCAAATCATCAACTTCTCTATCACTTAAGAGTCTTAAAGAATTTCCTAAGGGCACTGAAAAGAGTGACTGGTCCATGCTTAGAAAATTGTATGTGTCAGAAGCAGACTTAAATCCATGTGTTTGACTCCAGATCTGATGCCCTAATAACAATGCCTCTCTGAATTTCCATGTAAACGTGAGTTAACTGTTGCAAGTTTCATCATTTTAAAGATAAAAGGATCAAACTCATTTTCCCTTAAGTCCCTTGAGGGTAGAAACTGTATGCTACTTTATAATAGCAAGACAGAGCTAAAGGCAATGAGGTCTGGATTTTAAACTTGCATCTTTAACTCCAGCTGTGTAATCATGAGTAAATCACTTCATCTAGAATTTCATTTTACTTCTCTGTAAAAAGGGGATAGAAAATACCTGTGGTATCTTCCCAATAGGGTAGTTATTAAGACACAATGTGATAAGTATATTATATTTGGTCACAGATCAAATGAGATAATATTTGTAAAGTGCTTAGATCAGAAGCTAATATATATAGTACACACTTAATAAATGCTTGCTTCCTTCCCTTTCTTATATACAGTGCTTTACAAACTTCAAAGTCCAAATATCAGTTAAGAGCCTACTCTTTTGTGCAACACACCAACTCGGCAAATATTACTGTTGTTTAAATCATATCTGTCATCTTATCCTTATAACAATTTCTAAATGTCTTTAAATATTTCCTAAAAACAGTTAAAGTATATAAATCTTTACAAGATAAAATACAGAGATGACATCTAATATGCAAACAAGTAACCTCCAATCAAGTTATGCTTTTAAAATAATTTTGAAAGTCACATAGCATTCACATCCCACCTCTGCCTTAAGTTATAGAACAAATGAGGAGCTGCCATTAAATCATATTTATATCCTTGAAACACACTCATCCTATAAGCATGCAGTGGATAGAACATTAGCTTTGATGTCAAAGAATTCAAGTCCTGCACTGCACTGTTTATGTTATCATGGACCTGTTAATCACTTCTCTGTGACTCAGGTTCTTCATTTATAAAACTGGAATTGGATTAAGGTCAAAGTTGGATTAATTCTTACACCCAGGCATAGTCCTTTATTTCTCGACTTTGCTTTTTTGTTCATGCTCTTCCCCAAGAGCACTGTCCACAGGAGCTCATCCATTTCTATAAAAGTAATGAAGGTGATAGCAGTAGACATTCTCCAGGTTTAGAAGAAAATGCAAAGCCAAGCCAATTGTGTATAATGGGCCATAAAATATGCATAAAAACACAGGAAATAAATGAATATGGAAACTTGAGGATACTTTGTCCAGCTCCACACCTTTCTACTTGCTTGGCACTGCACAACTACAGGCTGAACTCAAAACTCCACTCAGAACTTTGCGATAGCTCAAGATTTCCACTTGCTTTGGACACTTCTCTCTTTCCCCACGTCTTCTACCCCCTCTAGTTCTTCCAGCTATATTCATCTTGATTTCTTGATTCTTGATCTCTCTGTATGTGGGCAGCTAAGTGGTGTCTTGGAGTGCCGGGCCAGGAGTCAGGAAAACTTATCATCCAGAGTTCAAACCCAGTCTTAGTTGCTTACTTGTTGTCTGAACAAGTCACATAATTCTGTTTGGCTCAGTTCCCTCAATTGTAAAATAAGCTGGAGAAGGAAATGGCAAACGACTACAGTATCTTTGGCAAGAAAACCCCATATAGGGTCACAAAGAATCAGATGCAACTGAAAAAACAACTGAACAATAACATATGTAAATACTGCATCAGCACATATACATATAAGTACATATGTCCAAGTATATAAGTGCATATGTAAGTATAATAAATAAATATACAATGCAATTATGTATGTACCTATAAACATATGCACATATATACATATGAATATAAACATTTATGTACATTGCTATTATATATGTACATATAAAGTACATACAAGTATAAAGTACATACATATATAAAGTATATACATATATGTATATATGTTGATAAAAGTAATTACACACATATATAAAAGTATATACATATAAGTATGGATGCATATATATAATATATAGATACATATAAATATGTTTGTATACATATATATGAGCATGCAAAAATATGTGCATATGTACATATATAATTATACATGCACAAGCTTATACATATGCAAGTATAGTCATGAAGATATAATTGTATATAAGTACATACATAGAAAGATATATATATGTATGTATGTATGTAAGTAGAACCATGTAAGTATATATACTTAAGTATATATTGTACATATAAATACATACCTATACAAGTATATTCATATGTAATGTTCAAGTATATACATGAAACATGTGAGTATATACATGAGTATATGTGTATTGTATGTATGTGTATATATAAGTATACATGCATATATATATATATATATACATAAATACATTTATAAAGGTGTTTTGTATATATAAGATATACAAAATAAATATAAGGTAAGTTCTTTGAAGCAGGGCACTAATCATTGGTAAAATCAAAAAGGTATTGTGTAAAGATGGTGCTTAAATAAAATTTTGAAGGAAATATGGGATTTTAAGAGCTAGAGAAGAGGTTGGTTGTTCCAGGTATAAGGACGAGCCAGTACTTAGGAATAGAGATGGCAAAAGTGTTGGGATGAGAAACCAAAGGAGGCCATTTTGTATGTACTATATAGTGTAAAGAAGGGTGTAATGTACCAGGCTGGAAAAAAAAGTTGGGGCCTTGTTATGAAAGTCTTTAAAAGACAAATAAGAATTTATAGTAGATCTTTGTATCCCTAGCACTTGAAACAGTGTGTGACATAGTGAAACAATAAATGTGTGCTGACTAATCCTCGAAGTGATCAGAAGCCTTTGAGTTTATTTAGTAAGAACTGCCACAGTTGGCCTTGTAATTGAGAATTAATTTCACAGAAAGTCATTGAATAAATTGTTCCAGAGAAATTAAGGGCTCCTAACAAAAAGGGTCAACTCATCTTGTGTCTATAAACAGAATGCCAGTGTTCTAGAATCTCTAAATAGCCAGAATGAAGAAGGCATGAAAAGAAATCTCAAGGGTTGGTTTAATAAATCTAAGAGTCAAATTTCAAGCTTTTATCACATTTCTGAATAAATTGCTACAATCTGTCAGCAAAGCTCTGGTCGAAAGCATAGTGACACCTTTGAAAGCAGGCAGCACTATGGGATTCCTGAGGGCTTTCTAAAAAGGATCACCTAATTATAACTGCCAACATTGCAGAGATGCTGCATCACTTCCGTTCCATACATCACTGAGGAAGCACTACAGACATAGGAAGGATTTTCTAGTGGGGGAGGGAAAGGGAGGGCCTATGACTAATGCTGCATTCCTCGGGAAAGATACAATTTTTTGTTTGTTTTTGAGTAAAAGGATAAGTTTGTGTATTGTGTTAAAACCAAGTTCTTTGGTGGAATGAAGAAAGCCTAGAAATAGTTCAGAAGCTCTGACTTCTCTAGGCTTGAAAATGTTCTTTCAAAGAGGTTATTTTTATAAACAAACTAAGTATACACAGGAAGTGTACAACTCCATTTCTATCCCAATACTCACAAATCTGCATTGTCTCAAGTCACATTGACCTTCCCGGATCAAATCTTAACCAGTTTTTTATTTGTATCAACCAGAATCAAATATAATTAAAAACCAATTTACATGAGATATCCTCTAGATTGGGGGAGTCATCATCCGCTATTAACTTCCACTCCTCATAGGCAAAAACCCTTGCCTTTCTTCTGAAAGGCTAATTTGCCCTCCTATCAAAATACTGTTTGGTAGTATTTTCCCAAGCACTGTTTAATAGTCTTCACTTTTTACTTCTATCAAAAGTTTTAAAGATTTTTAAAATAACTTTTATGTTTAATATTTCCCCAATTTTACATAAAAACAGTTTCTAACATTCATTTGTGAATTTCGATCATGAATTCCAAATTACCTCTTTCTTCCTTATGTTTCCATGCCACTACCCCTCCTACCCCTAGCTCCTGGGAAGGCAAGCTATCTGATAGAGGCTGGGCTATACCTGCTTAATTATGCAAAACATATTTCCATATTCTGTTGTAAAAGAAAACACAGACCTAAAAATAAATAATTAAAAACATATATTCAGATTCTATTAGTTCTTTCTCTGGGGAAAATAGCATTTTTCATCCTAAGTTCTACAGTCTTGGATCTTCATATTGCTGAGAATAATAATCACTCACAGATGACCATTGTACAATATTGTTTTTACTTTGCACACTGTTCTTCTGATTCTGCTCATCTCATTTTGTATCAATTCATCTAAGTCATTCCAGGTTAAATTTTTTTACAATTTAGGATCATAAGATTATACAATTTGAACTAGAAGAGACTTGAAACAGCACCTAACTTGATTTTCTCACTTTTACAGATGAATCACTAAGGATACATCTCTTTATAGGTTATTGTCCCCATCATAATGCAAGATCCTTGAGAGCAGGGACTGTCTCACTTTGATCTTTTGTATCTCCTATAGCAACACAGTGCCTGGCACATAGCAGGCTCTTAATAAATGCTTATTGACTGGTTCATTAATACAATTTAATTTAATAAACATTTATAAAGTACCTTTGTATCCAGGAAATTTATTATGCTAAGTGCTGGGGAAAAAAAAAAAAAAGACAGGTTTATCTTGCACTCAAGGAGTTTACAATCTGATGGGAGAAGATAATGCACAAAAGGAGGATGAAAGGAAAAGGTAAGACACCAATGGTGCCTGGCTTTGCATGGTGGGGGAGGGAGGGGAAGAGGGTGCTGATGTTGGGGGTGGGAAGACATGATGCTCATGGAGTAGAAATCAAGCAGAGCCATTTGTGCTGTTACCTGGAAAGCTCTGAGCCTTCCATAAAAGAAAGCTTTGGGAGGAGTTTGCTGTTCTGCTCTCCAACCTTCCAATCAAAAGAGAGATGAAACCGAGGGAGCTGAGGTATTAGTATCAAAATTAAAGCAATCTGCAAGATGACAAGAGCTCAGTTCATAATTACCATTTCAAGTGATCAAATTCTATCTCCCATTTCTATACTTTCTTTTTTTCCGGTGTCCCCCTTTTCCATTCCTTTAATATATTCCTTCCTTCCTTCTTCCTAGTAGAATCCCTTGCTGTTCAGTCATTTCAGTCATATCCAATTCTTCATGACCTTATTTGGGATTTTTTTGGAAAGATATTGAAGTGATTTGCCAGTTCTTTCTCTAGGTCATTTTACAGATAAGTAAACAAGGGTAAATTAGTTGCCCAGAGTTACACAGCTGTTGTCTGAGGCCAAATTTGAACCCAATTCTTTCTAACTCCAGAGCTAATACCCTATATACTGTAACACTTATATGCCCAATAGTAGCTCTATCTCCCCTCAAGTCTCAGCTCCAGATATATTACATGAAAGGTATTGTAGAGAAAGAATGACAAGACATAACAAATGATTTGATTGATGAGGATGGGTAAAAGTGACAAGTAGAAAATGAACTTGAGAGTGAAAAAATAGAAGAATTTCTAAAAAGAAATTTACAAAAGCAATAGTTTTGGAAAGTGAGTTCTGTTTTGGACATGTTTGGAATTTGAGATAAATATAGGATATCCAGTTCAAAAGATCTAATAGGAAGTTGGTTTTTTGTAACTACAGCTTATAAGAAATACTAGGGATGGATATATAAATCCAGGGGTCACATACATAGAAATCATAATTAAACCCATGGGAGTTGAAGTAAGAGAATGTAGAAAAATAAAAAGGTCCAGGGCAGAGCCGTGAGGGATGCCCACAGCTGGTAGGCATGACATGGATAATGATCTACCAAAGAAGATTGAAAAGTGGTAACACACAGGCAGGAAGAAAAACAAGAGAGAATAATATCACAAAAATCCAGAGAGAAGAGAGTACATAAGAGGAGAGGGTAGTCACCGAGTCAAATGCCATTTTAAAGGATGGTCATTGAGGGAAAGCCATTAAACTGGGAAATTCAAGGATCATTGGTATCTTTGGAGAAAATAGTTAAAAAATGAATGAAGCGATTAGAAGCTAAATTAAAAATAATTGAAATGTAAATGTAACTTTTTTAATAATTATATTTCTTTCTAAAACCTTTTTATCTTATGGCTGAAGTATTTTGCACTTCATTTATTTCTATGAGCCAAATAGGAAAATAGTATAAGAAAGTTTACTATCAATGTGAAACATAACTTTGTCAAAAGAGATGTAATATATATCTCTAACACTATCAACATGAAGAAAATTAGAAAACAGGCTTAATCATCTAAGTATAAACACAACTTCCTTTTCATTTAGACAGAGGAAAACCATGAAGATAAATCTTTACTATGACATCATTTCCTCAAATACAATCAATTCAGTAACTTCTCTCTAATAACTGACAATAGAAAAATTTGGTTCTAATTAGTTTCTTTGTAATTAAATCTGAATTGTCGTCAACAACTTTTTAAAAATGCTGTTGTCCAGAAAGACCTTGTAAAAATAGCTAAAAATTCAATACCTGAACAAAGGAGCTGAGATGAAAGATGTTTCTCACAGTCCTTGTTATGTTCTTAAATGACATAGCAGGTCTCAGATCCTATGTTGTCTCTATTTCCTTTGAATTTTTCTTTTATTGCTGATAATGCCTAAATAATTAAAACTAAAAATCTTGCAACATGGACCAGAGAATAAATATGTTAGAGTTCAATTGTAAAGGTCATCAAGTCTAACCTTTTCACAGATGAGGAAACAGAGGCTTAGAAAGGAGTTTAAATGACATGTCTATAGCCACACAGAACAGAGACAGAATTCAAACCCAGATACCCTGCTTATAGATCCAACATTCTCTCCACTACTTTATGGGCTTTAACCGATCCATTTGATCTCAGTATCCCTAAATATGCAGTCATGGTTCTTCTAGACTTTCTGGTATTTTCATTGTGAGTATGTCTCTATATATTTTTTGTTTCATCCTTTATATCAAAGTGATTGTCTGCCTTGTTTTCTCTTTGACTCCTCAATTTTTACTTTTTATCTTCGTATTGCTGCTGATAAATGATTCACTCTGTGGGCTCTTCCAAACAAATAAGCATGAAACATTTTCCCATCCTGTCCCCTGACCCACAAAAAAATGGCATATCCTGGTAAGGAGGCATAGTCATCAATCTTTTCTATCATCAGGGCCTTCTTTTTTCATTTTACAAAGGAAATTTTCCTTTTCACAAAGGAAATTTTCCTTTTCAGTCCCTTTGTCTATCTCTGATGATTTTCATGGAGTCACAATTACTTTATTAATATTAGTCAATTAGTTCTCCTCTTTTTAAACACTCAACCTTGTTTTAATAGTCTGTTTTTCAATTTCATAAAAGAAAACAAATGAAGCTACGCTCTTTCTAAATTGACTTTTGTTAATAGTACAACTGGAGAACTATTATCTGAAATAGAGTTTTTCTTTAATTTCAAGACCCCACAATCATACTTTCTCAGGTTGTGTCCTTTTTTAGGTCCAATCACAAAAAGACATGATAATAATCCACAAAAGGTCAAGAAATTCAAGGAGTACTTTAATATTTATAATGTAGTATTCCACCTTTCAGAATCATAAAAAGCACTGGTTTAGCAGAATTACAGAAATGGAAGTCTGTTCTCATGTACTAAGGTAGCAATTGAGAACATTATTCTATAGACTCCACTTGCTTCAAATTTGAAAAGTTCAGGAAAATCTGTCTCAACATTTTCTTATTTTGATAAAATTGTCATTCTCCCAACCACCACCTACAATGGAATTTTAAAATAACTTTTATTTTCTTAGATTAAAATTTAAAATTCTAGAAGGGGAAAAAAAAACATAGCTGCCTAAACTACGTATTACTGAATAATGAGGGCACCTTCTCTTTGCCTTAGTTTCCTCATTTGCAAAATAAAGAGAGCAAACTAGATGCCCTCTAAGAGCTTTCTAGATCAAAATCTAAAGTTGTAATATGAATTCTACACTTAAAAGTTGAATTACACAATGAAAAGTACCAGCAGATTTTTTTTAAAAAATAGGAATCAAGGATGGGGTCTGAAATTATATTATGTCATCTCTCTCTATTCTTCATGGCTAAGTAATGGCCCTCACTGAAGCCTTCCCAGATGGGGCAGAAAGCTGATGCCACATGTAAATTAGGAGCTAGAAGGAGTATATGGAAGAAGCCCAAGTCAGTAACCAAAACACAAATGAAGCTGAAGGTCAAGCAGCACTGTAAAGCTCAATCAAGAACTTTTCTGAGTGTTTAAAGATTCTCTAGTCTAATCCAATCCCTTTATAAATGTGGATACTGAGTCCCAGAGAGGTGAAGGGGGCAGTGGTTCTCTTACCTGTCACTTTCACTAATCATAGAACTCATTACCCAAAATGCAATCAAGAAAAGGGAATCAACTAGGTGAGATAGGGAGGACAGAAGGTCTATCCTTTTGGGGGTGAGGAAAAAAAGAGGTGTAAGACAATTAGGGAAAATAACCTTGGAGAGGGCTCAGGCATATGATTTGCAGGAATGGGGGGAAAGATATAAAGAAAGGTCTCATTTCTCTCCTCAAAATAAATGAACAACAACAAAGTCCACTAAAATTGGTGATATAATTAAAAGCTAGAACACTGAATTTGTAATCAGAGGACTCAGATTTCAATATTGACTGATACTTTCTATGACCTTCAGAAAATTACATTTTAATTATAAATTCATCCACAAATTTAGGGGACTAAGTTACGTGATTTATAATATTCTTCCCTGATCTAAATTCTGTGATCCCACAAAAAATAAATGGGCTGGCACTGGGAGTATTTTTGCCTAAGTTAACTTTACTATAAAACTTTCCAGATTATGGACAGTGTTGCCTCATAAAATAGCAAGAAGCAACAACATGAAGAAAAACAGATTTAACTAAAGCTTAACAAGAGACCCAATTAAACAAAGACATCTCATGGGCATTTCAAATGAAATTAGAAGAAGGCAGCAAAGAGATAAAGAATGGGAAAGACTGGTAAAGTTTGTTAGAATGACTTCAAGGACATTGGAGATATGTGGACATAACGTTAGAGTCCCAGATAGATTGCTCAAGGTTAAAAAAAAAATAACACATGAAAATAAAGATGAAAAAACAACTTAGACAGCTCAAGAAGCCTGGCATGATGGAAAATGAGTCAGGGAATGTGAGTTCAAATCCTACCTATGATGCTGTTTCTCTGGGTAACCTCAGTTAAATCACTAGACCTCAGTTTTCTCATCAACAAATTAGGATTTTGAGATTCCTTCCAGCTCAGGAGCTAAGATTCTATGTACATACAGAGAAGTCCATACTGGAGGCAGCAATTTTGAAATCATTGAAGGATTAATTCTTCAGATATGTGAAAAGAAAGAAGACAACTCCAGGCCTTATTAACAAGAATAGCACAGATGTTGGTATAAAAAGGCTCAAGTATAAATCACATTCAAGATGTTTCCCAACTGTGTGATTTTTAGGGAAGTCACAACTCTCAACCTCATGTTCCTCATTTACAAAATGGGGCTAATAAGAGATAGGGCATCTACCTCACAAGTTTATTGTAAAGTTCAGAAGAGATAACTGTTCTCTGGTTTAAAGATGAAATTGGAGCAAAATGAGACTCATATATAGATCATTCATCAACAAAGAGGAAAGCTGCTTATCCATAGCAGGGAAAAATATTTAACAAAAATATGCCTGGAGGACACCATGAAGTCATTCAGTCAGATGAAGTACCCCTGCTTCTGAGTTTCCCATGGTAGTCCAACAGTCAAGCCTTAGAGAGCATCTGGAGTTCTGTGTGGCTGTTTTATACTCCCATGACCAGGACACTTTTTTTTTTTTTTTTTTTTTAATGAGAGAGAGGATTCTTTGTCTAAAATGGCTACCTAGCTTAATCACTGCATGGGTGGAGCTTCAGTCAAACTGAGACTTGTTGAAGACCTTAGCTTAAAAAGGCCAAACTCTCCCATTGAATCCAGGACCATCTTCAGTTGTCCTGATTTATATCTGGTCACTGGACCCAAGATGGCTCTGAAGGGAGAAAGTGAAGCAGGTGACCTTGCCTACCCCGCCATTACTTAAATCCAATTCACTTTCATGTCATGGCAATCATGTCCCTGATATCAGGTTTCCCCTTCAAGAAGGAAGGACAAAAAAAAAAAAAAAAAACAATCAGTAGCATAAGCTATAAATCCTCAGAGCTAATTAAGCTGCAAGAAGAATTCCAGTATTTTTTAAGGGAAAAAAAAGTCTAACTTCTATAAAGATAAAAAATTAAAATGTTGCTAGCATAACATAAAATTTTAAGTACTAATTTTTATATTAATAATTTGCTTTCCCTAATTATATGTAAAAACAATTTTTACCATTAATTTAAAATTTTTTGAGTTCCAAATGCTCTCTCATTCTTTCATCCCAGAAACAATACATAATTTGATATAGGATAAATATGTGCAATCATGCAAAACAAATTTCCATGTTAGTCATGTGAAAAATGACACACACACAAAAAAGGAAGAAAGTGAAAAATAGTATGCTTTGATCAGTATTCAGACTCAATTAGTTCTTTTAGTTCTCTCAAGGTGAATAGTTTTTCATCATGAATCCTTTGGAAATGTCTTAAATTGTTATATTTTTGAGAATAGTTAAGTCATTCACAGTTATTCCTGCTACACCCTATAATGTTCTCCTGGTTCTTGTCACTTCACTTTGCATCAATTCATGTACATGTTTAACATGTATGAGACTGCCTGCCATCTAGGGAAGGAGGTGGAGGGAAGGAAGGGAAAACTCAGAACAGAAGTGTTTGCAATGGTCAATGCTGAAAAATTACCCATGCATATGTTTTGTCAATAAAAAGCTATTTAAAAAAAAGAAATAATTACAAAGCTCTTAGCAGAGTATCTGACACATAGTAGGCACTAAGTAAATATTAGTTATTATTATTTATCAGAGAAACTAACTACAAAGATCTTTAGAGGTTCTGGATTCTCTTTAGTTACATTTAGTTACATTTTGTTTGTGTAAAACTTTAGTGAAATTATATATTCAAAATTGAAAAAAAAAAAAGCATTAATATTAAAGTCCCAGGTCCCAGGTTTGAATGCTTACTCTGAAACTTATTACTTATGTGACACTAATGAAATAATACAATGTCTCTAAGACTTGCCTTTTTTATTTATAAAATGGAATAGGTTCCATTCAATCGTAACTAAGGACCTTTTTGTCTTCTATAAACAATAAAAAGGACATTCAAGTAGATTTTTAAAAAGGAGAAAGATAAGGACATTGATGACTATTTTTCTAATTATGTAAAATATTTTGTGAATAATCAGCATATGCATTGAAGACATCCTTAACAGAGGTATTGGGGAAGAAAAGAAAAGCTTTCCACATCGCTCTATAATAGACTATATCAATACCATAGAATAAACTAAAAGTTATAGAAAATGCAAGATCCTATTGTACAATTTGAATAATAGCCTATTAACTCTAGGATCAAATATAAGTTTCCTTGTAGTCTTACACAACTTGCCTCCAACTTACCTATCCAATCTTATTTTTCATTACTCATTCTGATAAACTATAATCCAGTTAAGGAGGCAGCTAAGTGGCTCAATAGATAGAATGCCAGTCCTGAAGTCAAGAAAATCATTTTCATGAGTTCAAATCTTACCTCAGACACTAGCTATAACTCTGGAAAAGCACTTTACCGCTTCTCTTATTTTCCTCATCTAAGTCAAATGAGCTGAAGAAGGAAGGAAATGGCAAACTATTCCAATATCTTTGCCAAGAAAAATCCTAAGTAGGGTAACAAACAACGAGTCAGATATGAAATGGAAAATGACTCAACAACAAAATCCAGCTAAATGGCCTCCTAGCTAGTCTCACTCATGGCACCCTATCTCCTGGCTCCTTTGTACTAGCTGTCTCCTTTGTCTGGAATGCACTCCTGCTGAAACTTTCAGTTTCTTGGAATACCCAGAATTTCCTTCAAAGCTCAGGTCAAATGCCAGTTTCTACATGAAGACCTTGTTAATCCTCTCCAGCTGCTATCACCTCTCTTCAATTCCCTCCCCACAAAACACACACACACACACACACACACACACACACACACACGTCAGATCCCTAAAGCAGTTTCAATTTTGTCTTTTCATTCCCAGTACGTAAAATAATGTTTGGCATGCAATAGGTGCTTACTAAATATTTGTTAGTTGAATAAAAAATTTTTATTCAAGAGAGGAAAATTCTCTTTAAAGGAGTAGACAGACTAAACATTATGTACTACAGATTGTTGTTAGGTGCTCTAACAAGGTTTAATTCATCCCAAAACTATATAAGATACCTTGGAAGACAACAAGTACAAAACCTTTAGCAGCTTTTTGATTATTAATTCATGAAATAATGTGTAAAACAGTAAACATATTTTCTTGCCACTGTCATGGAGGAAATTCAAAGCAAAGTCCAATAGAAGAACTTGTGTGTGTGTGTGTGTGTGTGTGTGTGTGTGTGTGTGTGTGTGTGTGTATCGTGAACATTTTTGATAGTTTGTTGAAGCCTATTGATGCCGTCTCAGAATGTTGTTTTTAATGCATATATAACAGGAATTTGGTGCATGTTCAGATCTCTCCTTAGATGGATGTATTCATAAGGGAAAGTCTTTTCAGAAAAGACTTTCTGTGTTCCTCTATCACATTGCAGGAGGAGCAACTTTTTTCTGTTGGCTGTATAGCCAAAAAGCCCACATCTTTATAACTACAAATTTGGGACAGTCTCTTGTTCTTGATTTCAGAAGGGATACAAAGGTGAAAGTCTTGTTTACCTGAATAATAGGCATCCTAAACTCAACTTGTGGGAAGGGGGAAGAAGGTCACCCTTCCTCTTTTAATCAGTGTCAAGAGCCCCATGAAATAGGTTTTAGACTTTGGTTTTGTTTTGGTTCATCCTTTTTCAGTTTTAGGTACAGGAAGTAGTAAGTACCTGGACCTTGGAACTCAAATCATGGTAATTGTGAAACAGGATTCCAAGTGGGATGTTACCATCATCCTAGTAAAGAAGGCCTGAGAAGCCAGGGTGCCGGGCCACAAGCTCAGGGAGATTTGAACTTGAACTTGGTGGGATTATGCTTTATAGGGCCTAGGTTAAACTATAAATCTAATTTCCCCTCTCTAGGGATTGAGATAGTATAATCAGGACTATGCTGAGGTATCCCCTGCCAGACTTGGGGAGAAATGTTTATTCTTGCTATATTTACCCCATAAGATTGTTGTGAGGATTGAATGAGTTAACCTATGTAAAGTGCTTAACCTTAACCTTAAAAAAAGCCTCCATAAATGCTAGCTATTATTACAGTAATTAGGAGGCATAATGGCTAGAACTTTGGCTCTAGAGTCAAAAAGAACTGAATTAAAATCTAGCCTCAAAGTAAGTGCTTAATAAATGCTTGTTCTTTCCCCCTTCTTCCCCTTGCACCACTGAAGTTAATATTCATCTATGAAAGTTAATCTAAGTAATTAACTGGAACTGAGTTACTGGGAACTCTTAAAATTTAAATAACACAATCAGTGGGGATTTGAGCCAATACAAGGCCTCAAGAGTAATAGAGGTGGGGTGGAAATATATCACATCTGAGGTTGTCAGGCAGTAGAGGCCAAAGTAATCAGTGTCACCCATAAAATAAAATACAAAAACTTTTAAAGTTAACTACAATGAAATATAGTTAGCAAAATATTTTTTAAGTTCATGGAGCCTAAGTTAAGACTCCTTGTTGGGTCCTCCACCTGATTTTGCTTAAAGATGACATTATATGTGTTACACTGTTATATCGCCTACTAAATTAAATCCATAACCACTCCAGAGAGAATGATCTAACTATTCACTCAGGGAAAAACCAGAATGAAGAATGAAAGGGATGGGATGGGAGAAAGGAAAAAAGAGTAAAGTTATATTATAATTTCATTATATATTTAAAAGCAACAGCAAATTGTAATAAATTTGTTTAAGCCTCTTTTTATATTCTGTTATTGAAATATGTTTTATATCTTAAGAATAAAATAAATAAAATTTGTCTAAAACAATGCCTATTTAGACAGTCATTACAATTGAATATAAATTGAATATAAATAAGTAGAGCTTGCTAGATTGACTTTGAGAAGTTTCTGCTATGTATGTATCTCATATCTACACCTATTTATGTACATGTTGTCTCAAACATTAGAATGCAAGCTTCTTGAAGGCAGAAATTATTTTTTATTTTTTTCTTGTGTCTCCAGCACTTACCACAGTGCCTTGCATATAATGTATAATAAACACCAATTGCTTGATGTAAAGGGCTCCGAGCTTCTCCCTGAACTAAAGGCCCATCCTTTTTTTCCCTTAAATACCAACCACCTCTTGGTGATATTTTCTAGTTATCAGACACAGAATTAATTCTATAATTTTTGAAGGAATGAAATTGAGGTGAATTTACGGGAGGAAGTAAACATGTCATCCAGGATTGATAGTCATGGGATAGGCTGTGATATACAGTGCTAAAAACAATATCCATATTAATAGGATTACAAGTCCATTAATTATTAATTTTGGAGAATGTACTCGACTCTTTATAATGATTACTTAGAACTTTGGAACTTTTATCTAACAAAAAATCCTATTAAATACATAGAGCAGAAATTACCATGCAGGAATAGTAAGTGAAGCAACCAAGGATAATGAGGGATTTGGAAAAATAGGAAGGAAACAATTGTCAGATTATTCAGATAATTCTGTGTCAGAAGGAAGGAGATAATTGTGACTTCTTTGCCTAGGTATAACACTAGTCTTATCCTTAAAGACAATGGGCTCCAAAGTGAGATAAGAAATTCTAAAGATTGTCCAGGCAGCAATTTGTAGTGAAGGAAGGGAAATCCCAGGAACAAAAAAAAAATTTGCTACTGGTCACTGTTATACAGGTGCAGAAGTCAAGCATATGGAAACAAAGGATTGCCTAAACTCACCCATACACTATAAAGCTTTAATAATTTCAAGGAAAACTTGACTCTGCAATGAAACAGTTTATCTCATCTTCTGACTGAGTCAATATTAAAGAACTGAATTCAGAAAATAAATAAGTTCAGATTTTAAAGAACCATCATTTCCAAAATGGTCTTTTAAAAGACATTTTTATATTATGCAGTTCACTGTGCACAATGTGACTTAATTACAATATCTTTGGCTCACTAAGTGATTTATTTCAAGAGGTTGAGTCACTTCCTTAAAGGTTTTTCAGTTATCTCTTGTGAGTGAAAAATTTCAAAAAGCTTAAAAAGTATTCGAGGAAATGAGCCAAAACATCCTGGGAAAAAAACATTCCTTCTCTGAAGGCCTGATAAGATAGTTGCATCTGTGAGACTAGTAAGTCTAAGGAAGTAGACAGGGAAAGAGAATAGCAACGTGTCAGTCTCAGACTCTCATCGTAGAAAAATAAATAAATAACCCTCTCAACTTAACATGTATGGATAATTATCACAAATTGTATATATAAAGCACTTGACAGGACAATATGATTTAGAGTTGGAAGGAAACTTAGAAATCATCTACTCTGACCTCTTCGTTTTACAGGTGGACAAAATGATTCCCAAAAGCATAAATGACCTAAGAACATACAGTTAGCAAGTCAGAATCAGCATTCAAACCCAGATCTCTTGATTCCAAATTTAATGGCTATTTCTCCATAATCATCTCATTATAGAGATAGCACACTATTGCCCTCCTTTTACAGATGAAAAAATAGACTAAATATAACTTGCCTGTGGTCACACAGCAAGTAAAGTGAAGAGTTATAGATCAACAGAATCAAGATTTCATTGTACATGGCAACGACAAAATTATGTGATGATAAATTCTGATGGATGAGGCTCTTCTAAACAATGAGGCAATTCAGGCCAGTTCCAATGATCTTGTGATGAAGAGAGCCATCTACACCCAGAGAGAGAACTGTGGGAACAGAGTGTGGATCACAACATAGCATTTACATTTCTTTTGTTATTGTTTGCTTGCATTGTGTTTTTCTTTCTCATTTTTTTTCCTTTTTGATCTGATTCTTCTTGTGTAGCATGATAATTATATAAATATGTATGCCTACATTGGATTTACATGTATTTTACCATGTTTAACATATATTGGATTACTTGCCATCTAGGAGAGGGGATAGGGGGGAGAAGGAAAAATTGGAACACAAGGTTTTGCAAGGGTTAATGGTGAAAAATTATCGTTGCATATGTTTTGAAAATAAAAAGTTTCAATTAAAAAAGTGTTATAGCTCAAATCCAGATTCTCATAATTCAAATGCAATGAGTCAGATGTCTCTGGAACTATTACCTAGGTTCTAGACAAAAAGGTGAAGCCTGATTTATTTTCAGTTAAGCCATTTCTGTGACATTTTCTGTAGCATTCCAGACCTTCCTTTAAGCTTCCTCTTGATGGAGCTCAACCCATGAGCAATCACAAAAGATTCAAGAGCCACATGGATAGAAGAAAATATTTTATAAAACTGGAAAGGGTGTGTATAGGGGGAGAGAGTTAGTCATGATATGTTTTATTGTTTAATTGTTTCATTAACATCTGATTCTTTGTGACCCCCATTTGGAATTTTCTTGGCAAAGATACTGGATGGTTTGCCATTTCCTTCTCCAGCTCATTTTATAGATGAGGAAAAGAGACAAATAGTTTATGTGGCTTGCCCAGGGTCACAGCTAGCAAAATATCTGAGGCTGGATTTGAACTCAAGCCCTCCTAACTCCAGACCAAGCCCTCTGTCCACCACACTACGTAGCCAGTTCTATGCTGTGTTAAAGAATTATGATATATGTTATGTATTATATATGACATGTGCAAACACCTATATATGTGTGTGTGCATATCTATACATATATATATATATATATAAATCTCAGAGTAATACTTTAATATTATGGTAAGTACAAATGTGAAACAACAGTTGCATCAAGTGTTCACTTAATGATAATGATTTTGAATGTCTATGATCTGAAATTGTGAGAAAAAATACTCCTACTGAGATATTTGAGGATAAGATTGAGAATTTTCATTTCTAATGATTTCATGAGCTTGATTCTGCATCCTCTTCACACAAAACACACATATGAGCGCACATACACATATCTCCTCCTCTCACTTCCAGTGACAGAACAGAATCCAGAAGAAACAGCGGTCTTCAAAGGCCTTTTCTTGCATTAACATTTTATAACATTATGGCAGCTTTCTCCATTTGTAGACTGAAGGGCATTGAATGAGTTCCATAGACTCTTGGGTTCACTCTACTGGCAAACATCAGTCTATGCCTTTTCTGGGTCACACTTGCCAAGTTTACTGAGAAAAGAAGAGTTAAGACTTGATCTTGATCCTCATGTTTACTAGCTATCCAGAAAAGTTAGCACTGATTGGCTCCTACACACCAGAGTAATAAAAACACATTTTATAGAATGTGTGTTACCAAGTAGAAGACTCTAACTAGAAGGGTGAGAAAATGTAGATCCTGATGATCATAGCATAAATCCAAAAGTATCATATGAGAACAAACCCAAGGGAAATTTTCCTGTGGGAAACTACATTTCCATCTAGGAATATAACTGCATCTAAGTAAACTTTATAACCATAGAACATAAATAATATAGGTATAATAAGTGCCCTATGACCCTCAATCCCAATTAACAACTATCAAGATATTCTACACCAGTGGTATAAAACACATAGCTCACAATAATCCCCTGCATGGCCTAAAACAGATTAAAAAGCAATTGAGAAATATTCAACAAAATTAATAAAAATATAATAAGACCTAGGAAATATTACCTTTAAACTAGGTCAATATGCAGTATGCAGGGGTCCTTATGTATAGATTAGTGGCCCTCTTTTTCTATTGGAATTTTTCACTACTGCTCTATACCTTGAAAACTGTAATCAGGTGCTTAGACTGAGCCACTCAATCCATAAAAAGAATAATTTACAGATAAACAAATCCAAGATGCTGCAATCTATCACTCAGTCAAATCAAAGGTATAAACTATATGTGAATACATACTTAAGCAACTGGGAAGGAGTGAAGCTCCAATGTGGACACATAAGGAAGACTGTTGGGATTGGCAGAAAGAATATGGGCTTCTGTGTATAGAAAAGGCATCCCCTAACCAGGGAATTAAGTTTCATGAGTATTTTGAAGAGGCAGACCCTCATATCTATAAGCAAATGGCAATAAGAGGGAAAAGAGAATCCAGTGTTTATCTGTCTGTCTTTCTGGCTGACTGTCTCACTTTGTATATCTGTGTCTATCTGTCTGTCTCTCTCTCTCTCTTTTCCTTCCTCCACATTGTCCAGAAGCTAAAACTGTGAGCTTCAAAATATTAGAAGATTTGGATTTTCCATGTACATTGGTACCAATGCAGTAGAACAGCAGTCACTTATAGAAATATCTAAATCGGAGGATGAGAGATCTGCCATAGACAAACTAGACACACTGAAGAAAGGCAACTTAAGGATTCTATAATGATATGAAAAAATAAAACCCAGCAAAGAACTCCATCCAGTGAAAGGGAACTTCATGAGGACTCAAACTTAAAGATAACAAAGAACTGCTAATAATTAGGAGTTGGGAACTTGGCCATGTATCCTCCAACTTTGAGCCCTTTCTTCCTAATAATCTGCTGTGATATAATATAATTAATACAATATATAACACAAAATAACATAATATAATATAAACACAGTGCCTGGAACATAGAAAGTGTTATATAAAGGTTTATCCATTTCCCCCATATGTGTAAGAGCATGCTTCTGATTTGGAGGAAATATTTGGAGGTAATTGTCCTTATTATGATAAAATAACTGATATCAATTGGTTAGTCAGAATTGAGGAATATACCTTATGGGAGCTTTTAAGCCACACTGATAGATAACCATGTCCAGCTCCTAAGAATTATTATATAGAATCCAAGAGGAAAAATGATCAGCTAATCTCTGATTACCCAGCCTGCCATTGCTATGGTTGGGGGAGTAAAACAAGAGGGGATGCTACCCAAGAATATGAAGCATTATCAAAGTTGCAAAGCCTTCTAATCAGAAAAAAGCTTTCAGCTTTTCAAATCACAGCAATAACCCCTGTTATCTCTGTGTTATCCTAAACTTTGCAAAGCAGTTTCATATATGTTAACTCATTTAAATCTTCCTTCTACTGGTAGTACAAGCATTATCATTCTTTCCCCTTTCCAAAAGGATTCAGGAAAAAAAAAAAGGATAAGCAAATGTTCAGAGTCACACAGTGAGTGACAATACTGGGATTGGAATCTAGGAAAAATTATTTAGAGCCAAAAGGAATTTTACAGCACATCTTGTCCAACTTTTTCATTTTACAGACTAGAGATGCTTTGTGAGTTTTCTGAGAGTATACAAGTAATAAAGAATAAAACTAGATCTGAACCAAGATTTCTAGAGTCCTAGTTAGGAAAAGTCCTCTACTACTTTCTACTTTACTACACTAAACCATTTTTGAAATGATTAATCTCTAAACAAATTACTTAGTATCAACTCTTCTAGAAAGATTGCTCCTAGAATTACTGGCGAAGAAGAGTCAATTTCATAAAAGAAAGACTAGGGAGATTGTAAAGGGCTGAAACTCTGAGTTGATGTACTGAGGTTGGACAACCGAGCACTTAAGGCTAATTATCGACTGAACAATACTCTATAGGAATATGCTTGGAAAATGGCCCTTCCCACTATTCTGTGCTGGCCCAATCGGTTGGTGTATACAGAGGACTGTAGGAGGGACTAGGGGGTGAAGTAAGACTAGCCAGTCACTTTTGGAGGTAGAGGAAGAGAAGTCGCAGAAATCCTGTGTCCATCCAATTCACTTCTATCCCTAAAGACTAAGAATAAAGACCAAGGACTTTTGCTTATCCTGACTCCGGCCAATTCTAAGATATCCAGGGTGCTAACTCGGTCTTCACAGGAGATGAAGATTTTAGTATGAATTGAACCAAATCATAGACATATATTAACATATACTTTAACACACACACACACACACACACACACACACACACACACACATATATGTTTTGTATATCTTTGTATTTATGCTGTATGCATATAAACACAAAAAATTGTCTCCCCATTAAAATACAAAGTCACATCTTGCATGTTTTGTTCTTTGTCCTTTAATTCCCAGTGTAGGGCAAATGGTAGGTGTTTAAAAAATATTTGTTGACTGATTGATTTACTTTAACTAGGGTATTTTATGAAGCATAGGAATTTTATGTGGGTTTATATGCATATCATATCCACTAAATTTTCTCCAGTGACAATTTAAAGAATTGATTGGAACTATTGAAAGAACACAGGGCTTTCCTCCAAATTTCTTCAGTTATTTTTAAACTCCTTGACAATTATCAAAAGAGAGTTAGGAAATCCTCAGACAGATTCAACCTAAAATTACAGACTAACAACATATGTCACGTTCCCTCACATAGGAAAAGAAAGAATGAGAATAGAACTGGACCTTATGTTAAGACACTGGTGTTAAATTCAGGGGTGTGCTGGAGCCAGTCTGTCCTGGTTTGCAAGAGCCATTTGTTAAATTTTCAGTGTGAACATTTACCCCTAAGAAATTGGCAAATGCAAATGAATTGTAGAAGGAAATAACAAATCACTCCAGTATTTCAGCCAAGAAAATCCCAAATGGGGTCAGGAAGAGTTGGACATGACTGAAAATAACTGAACAACAAGAATTGCAACAAATCAGAACTGGATTCATTGTTTTGTTGAATGTTTAGACTTACAAAAATAATAAAGAAAATATTAATAAGGTATATTAAAGTTAAAAATTAGTCATGCATACATTCTTTCAGATCAGTTGTTAAACATTTACCAACATGCTATAGTTGAGCTCCAGAGTTTTGCTATTTGCTTGCTGTGTCGACTTAAGTTGTGAGTTAGGTACTGATGAATAAAGTCTATAATGAGAACTGCAAAATAGTTATATTATTTTAATTCAAAATGCATTATTTCTTCTAGGCTGGAATCAATAACCATATTTTATATAATTATAACTTCAAACAATGTAAATTCAAACACATACAATCACTTCAAAGGATTCATTATTTGTATTAATTTGAACCTATTCATATTTATTTGATCTGTGATCTCTATTACTTCCCCTCCCAAGATACAGTTCATAATCCATCTCTGCCCTCTTATCCTTGGTAGCTCACTCATAAATCCTCCCACAAATCTTCCACAAAAGATTCATCTAAATTTCTGGGCATCTTTCTCTTAGCATTATTGTTAAGAGACACAAGAAAAAGACTCCTCTTTCTGTACTATTATAGACCGTCTTCCACACCTAGAATTCATTCCCTCTTCAACCTCCTCTTCATTTCCTTTAGAGTTTAACTCAAACATCATCTCCTAAATGAGTCCTTTACCAATCCACCTGGCTTCCTACCCTCTCAAAAATATTCTGCATATGTTTTGTATATATTTACTGTATAGACGTTTTCTTAACTAAACATGCATAAATTCTTTGTAGGTAAGAATTATAATTATTTCATCCCAGCATTCTAGCATAATGCCTGGAATAGTGATGCCTAATTAACATTTAATGATTGTGTGAATAGTAGTGAACTATTTAAGCTATCACCTTATCCCTTACATCTCTCACATGATCTGTCACATGATCAACCCATCATCTTCTATACTTATACATCTCCTAGATGTTATCCTTTATATCACTTGTCTTGTACAGTTTTTGTTTGCAGTCTATCCATAAACTCTATGTATCTCTTTATTGCCCTTCAGTGACTCACAACTTTAATTCAGATTGTGATATTCTATGACTCATAATAATACAGTATGCCCAGATGAATATTGTTGATAAAAAGATGGCTTTTTGTTCCTGGAAGAAGACTGTAATCATAAGAGTCCTGTGCACTTTTGCAAAAGCAACCCTGTCCACTTTCCTTTCTTCCTGTTAATTTTGAGCCCAGTTCATTTTTCATGCACAGTAGCTGTCCAGGGCACATGTGCTGATGGACCAATTTAATGGGCTGTCCAGCAACTGCATGCTCCAGGCTGCATTTGTTCAAGTCAATTAATCTCTCCAGGCTTCATCTGCAAAATGATGGAGTTGGAGTTATTGTCTAAGGTCCTTTCCTATGTCTCTTAATTCTATAATAGTATGTCTTTGTCATTTTCCCAAATTAACTACTGAGAAATATACAACTAGATAATTCAAGAATAACTTCAATAAAAACAATACTGGTGATTTCACTGTTATTTTTAGCTCTTTAAGATTTACAAAAATAATTCACAACTTGGCATAAGTTGGCAGTAGTGATTCTTGAATTTTGTAAGAATCTATGATATAATCCATGTGGGTGGTTCACACCTTACTTAACACTTTCATGGGTTGCTAAAGTCAAAAAAAAAAAAAAATCAGCCTCTGGTGGCCAATTCTTCTGGTGATAAGCTTTGGCAAATTAAGACGAGCAGGTCCCCCCAGGCGACAAACAAACAATCCATCTCCAAATGTGTGCTGGGAGATTTTCTGGTCTAGTAGAATCCCCCCAGAGCCTGCGTTCCTGGCTCACTCAAGATCATCATGCCAATGGTGAGGCTTTTCTTCTTCTGAATAATATAAGCAGGGTGGGCTAATTAAATAGTCACTTAACTTGGAGAGTAAAATAACCCTAGGTCCAAGTATTGACTCCTTTAAGGGAAGATTTGAGCCAGATGAAGATAGATCTTTGAGGGCCCTTCAAGCTATAAAGTTACAAGCCTATAGTTCTAAGAGTTCTTGGAATATCCTTGAGGTCACAGTCATTCTTGCCATTAAAATGAAAAATAGAAATAAAACCTTCACTACTTTTTTCACAGGGCTGCTGTGAGGATTCTCAAGGTGTCCTATTATATAGGTGTCAGCTGCTATCATGAATGCCAATGACCATTTCTTCATAAGGTAGAGCTGAGTGACATAGACCCTTATTACCCTTCTTCTCACTACTGCGTAGTTTGGCATACTTTCAGGTTTGCTGTATTTATGTCACCTAATTCCATCATACGTTCTAAAGCCTCCAGGGTTTGGAGGTCTGGGAAAGTCAAAAAAATTCATAGATAGCTTCATGACTATGTGAATACTTCAGTTTTTACCTCCTAATAATTCCTTGGGGGGTCCCAGAAATAATGTTTCATGCAAGTGCCCAGGGTCCCAAAATTTTTCAGTTTAGATAGGACATTCAAAGACATATATGGACTTGATCAGCCTCAGTTCTGGCCCAATTGTTCAAGATGACCTATCCCAGACACCTTGAAACTCATGGCCAGATTTGGAATGTGGACCAGAGTGTCCAACTTTCTAAGAAGCCTCTTGGCCAACAAGATTCATTTTGTTCAGGAATCTGGTTTTCCCAGCAGAACAAAAGGCTTTGCATAACAGCTACTTCCCAATCACCCAGCATAAATCTAGTCCCACAAAGGAGGACTGCAATGTCATTCTGAACAGCCTGGTCACGAGCACAAGGAAAAAATAATGCCGATGCATTCAAACGTGCTATTAATGGTAGAAGCAAAGATGAACAAATGTTATCATCATGATACTTTTTGCAATTCAATCTCCACATTTCAAAGACAGAATGTAAATTCAGAAGAAATACATGCTACATATTCAGGAGAAAGTGTTTAGTAAATGGCAATAGTATATTTGGACTTACTCCTGAAAGTTATAAGCATACTTCTTTTTCCCAGAAGAGCCAAGTTGTTAATGTGCTGACAGCCAGACTTCCCCCAAAAAAGCACGGTTATACAGATCAGAAATTAAAAATAGCCAGAGGTCTAAACTTAGAATAGAATCTAGAAAACTGCCATATGGAACAGTGAGGTTGAATTAGAAAAGCAAGTTTTTTAAGAGCCCATTTCCAAAATGGATCATTTAATTCCTTGCCCAGAATCAAAATTTTATGTGGAACCCTCATTTCCCTGGTCTCCTCTGTCTAAAACCTTGCAATTTATCTTTGACTCTTATATTCATTACCTCTCATGAACAATCGGTTCCCTAGTCCTATCAGTTCAAATTTTCTAACATGTCTCATATCAGGGCCTTATCCACTCTTCCTACTACCACCAAGTTAGGACAGGCCCTTGTTAGCACTTTCCTGAACTATTATTACACAATAAAATGACACAATAAAGGAATAATGTTATTCTTTTGGATACTACTCTTCAAGTTTTCTAACCCTTATAGTATAAAATATAAACTCCATAGCACAGTATTTAAAGATTTCTAATCTGGCTCCATCTTCCATCTCCAATTTTATTTCACATTACTTTCCCATCATACACTCTATCTTCTAGGCAAATGAAGTTATTAGCTTTTCTCTAAACTTCATTTGCTTCCTATTTCCATGAATTTGCATATTCTATTCTCCATGCCTAGAATGTCATTTCCTCCTCATCTTCTCCTTTGGAAATTTTTGTGACTTGTTCTTCAATCATTTCAGTCATGTCTTACTCTTGGTGACCCCATTTGGGGTTTTCTTGGCAAAGATAACGGAGTGATTTGTCATTTTCTTTTCTAATTCATTTAATAGATGAGGAACAACGACAAAAAAGGGATAAGTCACTTGCCCAGGGTCACACAGGTTTTAAGTGTCTGAGGCCAGATTGGAACTCAGGAAGATGAGTCTTCATGATTGTAAGTCCATTGCTCTATCTTACTGAACTATCTACTTCTAATTTCAATTCTTAACTTATTTTTTTTATTTTATCTTTTTTCTCAAAATTTATTTTATTTGAAGAAACAGAATAAACAAAAAAATTAATAAAAATAGAAAAGCAATACAAAACAAAAGAGAACATTATCATATCATGTGCCCAGCAGAACATTAGGAAGGATTCAAAATATACAACAACAAATACCAATTTTAATATATATATGTATATATATATATATATATGTATGTGTAGAAAAAATATATTCATGAGTGTCTGTCTTTACTTCCTTGTAAACTGTTCTTTTATTCTCTGCTGCATACCTTATTTACTTTATTTTTTCCTCCCATTTTATACCTCCCCCAATACCCCCAAGCTGTCTATAGTTAAGAAAGGATATATTTACATATAGAAATGTAGATATACACATATACATATACACACACACATACACATACATACATACACACACTGGCATACACACACACCTTTCCTATCCTTGTTGATTCTTTAATTAAATTCTACTTCATAACTTAGTTTACTATTACTTAACCTCCCCCTACCCAGGGATCTCTCCCTTCTCTTCTTCCCTCACCCTTTGGTTCCCTTTAGTTCACATCTACCCATCCCTCCCCAGTCATTTCTTTTTAGATTTTGAAGGCTGTTATACTCTTCATGGTATATTGCAGAGTTGCCTATTAAACACATTCACAATGTGAGTAGGTTTTAAGAACTACAAGCCCTTCTTCCCCCTCTAATACCTCTGTCAGTTATTCTTCTGTACCTCATTTGTATAACATGATTACTATTTTAGCCTTTACTCTGCCAAGCTTTCTTTTGAGCTACCCTATTGTTGATGTAAATCTTAAACATAAAAATATATGTGTAAAAAAATAAGCAATTTGTCCAGCTGTTCTAGTTCCCTGCTTCCATATTTCAACTCCTAGAGTTCCATCTTTCTCTTACATGTTGAATTTTCTGCTAAGTTCGCATTTGGATTCTAGAAAGTCCTGGAAATATGCAAGTTCATTGAATGTCCACATTTATTTCATTCAAAATTATAGATAATTTTGCTGGACATAAGGGCTAGTTCTTTTGACTGTAGATATGACTCCAGGACCTGTGGTCTTTTATTGTAGCTGCTAATAAGTCTTATATAATTCTAATTGTAGCTCCAGTACATTTGAATTGGTTTTTCTTGTTTCTTGCAAAATTTTCACTTTGATCTGGGGGTTATGAAATTTGGCAATAATATCCCTCCGTGTTTTCCACAAAGGTTCTCTCAATGAATTTTTTCTATTTCTACTTTCCCCTCAGGGTTCTATCTCTCTAGGAGAATTTTCTAGGATTATTTCCTGTATTATTGTGTCATGGTTCTCTTTTTTGATCACAACTTTCTGGCAGTCCAATTATTCTTATGTTTTCTTTTTTGTATCTATTCTCCAGATCTTTTGTGGGTTTTTTTTTTATCAGATGTTTCACATTCTGTTCTATTTTCTCATTCTTTAATAATCTATTGTGTTATTTCTTGGTCTCTCATAGCTTCACTGGCTTTCCCTTGTCCAATTCTAATTTTTAAACAATTGTTTTCATCTTTGAGACTCTGAACCTCCTTTTCTAACGGTTAACTTTTTTCATAATCTTGTTTTTCTTAGATGGTTTAATTCTTTTCCTAGTTTTTCCTTAATTTGATTTTTTACTTCTTTTTTGAGTTCTTCTATAAATTCTTTCTGGGCAGGGAGCCATTTCACATTACTCTTTGGGGTAGAAGCCTCTTTTTTTTTTTAACTAACATGTCCCCCTCTGAACAAGAACCCTGGTCTTTACCATTCCTATAATATGTTTCAACGGTGGGGTTCTTTCTTCTTTGCTGTTTCATTTTTTTATAAGAGGTATTAGTGCAAGCACCTCTAATCATAGGGTTGAGGGATGAACTATTGACCAACTGTTCTGGAAAACAATTTGGAACTATAGCCAAAGAGTCATAGTGTTTTTTAATTCAATTTTATTTTGTTTTCAGTTATAAATTCTGCCTCTCCCCTTGTCCCTCCTGTGTCTAGTGAGAAGGCCAGAAAAAATAAACCCAGTGCATATATGTTTATATATGCAAAATAAATGTCCACATTATCTATTAGTTTTCCTCCAGAAAGTATGATTTCTTGAAATACAACATTGGAAAGCCAAGCCTTGATAAAAATGCATAGAAATTCAAATGGAACTACTTGACCATGCCTTAAATCCAAATTGCTTTGGCTGTCTCTGATTTGACAAAAATAGGTCCTAGTCTAAACCTCACTTGGTCATTGTTTGGGTTTTGTTGGCATAGGATAAATGTAAATAGCAATTATTTCTGTTCTGGCCAGAAATCCTAAAGGTCTTCCCCTCCCAATTGGTTTGCTTTGTTTGTTTGTTTCTTTTTAGTAGGCAAACTAGTCCATCTTTTGCCTCTTATCTTCCCCAGCCTTAAATCACTGCATGGCTGCCTCAGACAAAGTGAGACATGGAAAAGACCTTAGTTTAAAAATGTAAAGGTCTCCCATTAAATTTGGGGTCATTTCCAATTGTCCTGATCTGTCTGTTGAACTCAGATGACCCTACAGAAGAAAATGAGGCTGATGACTTTGCATAGTTCTGTCTCACTTAAATCCAATTCACTTACAAGACAAGCTATCACCCTCCTGTGGGATGTTCTAAATCAAAATTTTCCACTTTAGCCATTATACAACAATGTCTTCTTGGTTCTTTCTAATATTAAGAACCATATTGTTTCTTTAAAAGTTCACCAATTCTTAGTATTGAAGTCATAGAGGTGCTACACATTTGAGGAAAGGACCACATAATAAAATAACACTACATTCAATGACAAGTTCTATTTCTTAAATGAAAAGGATTGTGTGGCCAGGAAAGTCTCTGATATTGCTGGAGCATGCTTTAAAAAAAGACTCTCTATAATTTCTTATTTTCTCTGGAGTTCAACCCTTCTAGATGCACAGCAAGTGCTCTGGTGACCACTCCTTTCCCATCATCACTTCCAAGGTACTTTGGATCTGGGCAGGTATTTATATAAGTTCTTTAGCTGTTCTAGTTCCATGCTTCCACATTTCAACTCCTAGGTCAGCTCATTAGTTCTTGTCAAATAAAAGAAAGAAAATTTGCACAGGTCATCATGAGATTATACCACACGACCAAAACACAGGCAGTCTTAAAATTAGCAATTAAAGATCATTACATCCCATTTTTGTCCAGCTTCTGGTTATTTCCAACCCCAGTTATCAAAAAAAGCACTTAGATAATGATCTTTTTTGATGTTATTTTTTATATTTCTGCCTGAGATGTTATTCTTTTTCCACAAAGAGTTCAATGTCACACCACATGTACTCTACTCTTTCCTCAAAAATAACTCACTCCAAAAAACTTAAATAGAGCTTTCAATTATCCTTCCATCTAAACCAGAATCCATCTGAAGTGTTTTAGCTGTGTTACTTCCTATTCACATTGCCATTTTACCAAGTTCTAATCAGAACTTTCATTCCATCACTGAATCAAAGATAGAAAAAAGACTTTTTTTCTCTTCTGCCATTATTTCCTTAGGCAGGATGGATTCAGTGATTGAGAAATGATTTTAGGGAAAGAAAGACTTCATTTCAAGTCCTGAATCTAACTGACTCATATTGCTTTTGTGACCATAAGAAAGTTACTTTATCTATGTAAAGGCATAGGAAGGCAGCTCTAAGTTACAGAGAAGGAGCTAACTTTCATTGGTAAAGGGAGTTTTTTCACAGAAAGTTCTCAACAGCAATGAAAGCACAGATTAAACCAATAATTCATATATATATGGCTTCAATTTGAAACCTAAATCCAAATTATATATAATCTCTACATAATAATAGCTAGCATTTACATAGCATTTTAAAGTATGAAACACTTTTAAAACTATCAATTCATTTTATCCTCAAAACAACAAGAGGGTAGGTGATATCCCCATTTTACAGATGAGGAAATTGAAGCAGATAAGAATTACATGATTTGTCCAGGATCACACAGCTTATAAGTGCATAAGGTTAAATTTGAACTCATGCCTTCCTGATTTCAGCTGTTGTGCAACATCTGTTAAAAAGGATGAAGAAAAACCTGACAAGACCTTCCAAAACAGTTTAAGTCAAGATATCTTGATACTTGATGACTTTGATGTGAGCACAGAGGAGGACAATTTAAAGTACTTAGGAAAAAAATTAGGTGATCAAGAAATAAATAAAAGTCAGAGGCTTGCAGCCTCTTCAGATGACTCATGTGTATAATAAGTTCTACAGTAAGAGGGTTGAAAGGTGGTAAACTTGGAGAATACTTAGCAACATTTTTTAAAGCAAAATAGTGATTGTATCTTTGCAGATGTGGGGAAGGAAGGAAGGAGGTTAACAGCATGTGATAGTATCACTGTAAATAGAATTAGAGCTAGAAGAGACTTTGGAGACCATACAATCCAACCTCATCATTGTATAAGAGGAAACTGAGGTTGAGAGGGTAAGTGATTTCTCTAGGGTCACTCAAATCATGTGGCTGATTTTTGCTAATTCAATGTATTCACCAGTGTCGTTTGAAGCATTCTATGTAGAGTTCAAATGCAAAGAGGATCATTAATCATAATGTTCTCCAAATACATTCATGGGTGCCATTATAGCTAACAATAACAAGCCCCTCCTCAATGAAATCTATAGGCATTCTAAAGATATCAGTCTAGCTAGCCATAGTGGGAAAATAAAGCTAAACAACTGTAAAAACTATCCAAGTTACAACAAAGTAGAATGGGTATATCTCTGAGTTGGTCCAACCATAAAAAGGAAATTTTCAAAAGCTATTTATTCTATCCATCTATTGTTGTTATTATTGTTTACCCTTCCTTCTCAAAAAGGACCCTAACATTAGGGAGGTGGTACCATGGCATGCAAGTGAATTGGATTTAAGTGAGGGAGGGCTGGGCAAAGTCACCAGCTTCACTTTCTCCTCCAGAGCCATCTGGCTCCAATGGCCAGAAATAGAGCAAGTCAACTGGAGATGGCCCTGCTGTGTGTATGAAGAGGGAGAGAACAGAGACAGAAAGGGCTCCTTAGCCCTTCTTTTCCACGATGTTCCTAATCTTAGTAATCTCAGCAGCTCCCACAAATTCATTTTTAGGCAGACAACTTTCAGATTGTACATATTTCATTCTCAATCCACTCCTGACTTAAGTCCTGCACCTTCACCTGCATGCTGGGCATTTCCACCTTGATATTCCATAGGCATCTCAAACTCAGTATTCCAAAGCAAAATTATCTTTTCCTAAAACCTCCTATTTCCTTCTAACTTCCCTATTTCTGTCCAAGGTACACCATCCTTCCAATTATCCATCAATCAAACTCATTCTGAAACACCCTTCATGTCCAACCAGCTTCCTCTACATATACCACAATCCCCATAGTCCCGGCCCTTATTCTCTGATGACTGGACTATTGAGTTATTGCTTCCTAACTATTGTTCTTGTATCTCGTCTCCCCTTTCCAATCCATCCTTCCCATAGAGGCCAAACTGATAGACCTAAAGCACAGATCTCAATGGTTCCCAATAGTGAATTAGAGGGAGAAAGATCGGATACTACTCAAGAAGTTGCAGAACATTTTCATTCAAGTCATTTATTTATACAAAAGATCATTTCTCAACACTAATAATCTCTTTCTGGTACTCTATGTGAATCACAGAACACCATAATCTCAAAAGAAGAAATATATTCAGTCATGAAAAGGGCAAAGGAAAGTTACATGATGAAAGTACATAAACTGTAGCACATTGCCAACAATTGCAAATATGTAGAAAGTTGCATAAAACCATATTTGAAGATATGAATAACTACAAAAGGAGATGGATTGGTCATGTAGTGAAAATTGTGGCTAACAAATGGACATTCTAAGAACTGCACAAGTATGTACTCACAAAATAAAAGAATTAGAGGACTCTCAGGCAGCTTATACATCACAAAGGATTTATGGAAGGCAGAAAGGACATTACACAGAATGAAAAGGAGTGGAAAGATTGAGACTTAATAAATTCTAAAAAGAAGAAGTTGATCATCCCCAACAATAACAATTCTGATTTCCATTGATCTAGATGAAATAACAGCACCTTGATGGGAAAATAAGAGCCAAATGAATCAAGTTTCTACCCTAGACTCCATCACCACATCTTATAAGTAAGGTGAAAACAGTCCAGAACCCTGAGGTCAAGAACCCCAGGAATTACATTGTACCTAAGACCCATAGTTCTGCTTCCACCTGGCCCCCACAGCCATCATCAAAGAGGGAAATGCTCATGAAAAAAAAAAAGTCTCACCCAAACTACATGTGCATTAGTAGCCAGTGATTAGTATCAGAATCACTGATAATTTGTGCTAAATTCTTCTTCCAGCCTCATGGCAGCAGACAATATGGCATCCTTATCTACAGCTGGCAGAAACATGAAGAAGTGTGTGATACAGTGGAGAAACAGTTCAAAGACTGTGAACTCTGGAGTAAGAAGATTAGACTTTGGGTTCACATCACAACTCTGAGGCTTCTTACTTATGTGTCCTTAGACCAATTACTTTTTGCTTCAGTGTCATTATCAGTAAAACAGGGGAATGTAATAGTTATTGTGTTCAGTTAAATTTTCTTAATAGAACAGCACAGAGAAGAAAAATAGAATGATGTCAAGTTTAAAAAAAAAAGTAAAAGCCAGCTAATATTTTCACATGAACAACAAATTTTCTTTTAGGTCAAAAATTATTTTGCTTGTTTTCTTAATCTTATTAAGCTTCAAGAAGTCTTTTTGCTAAACATTTTCACTCCAATTTAGTGATAACCCTCAATGAATTGGTCTAGAATTAGACCACTCACATCCATTGCTAGGTCATATTGGTGAGATATGATAATCTTTTACATCCATTGGCACTGCCTAATGGTTGACTGTCAAGAAACCTATATAGTTATAATTAATGGAAATTATGTGTGCTTTGCATACAATAAACACTATAAAATTAGCTTGGTAAAAGTTGAAAATTTATTTGGGAAATAATGGGAAAGAAATCAAATTGGATATCGAGAGTGAGGTCACATTTAAGAAACCTTAAATGCCCGATAGAGATGTTAGGAATCTAAACAGTACTTAAAGGATAACTATGGTGGCTCTTGAAACATTGGCATTTGGAAGAGTGAAAAGATGTAAATTAGGTGAGAACTACTAGATTGGTTAGGGAATCCATTTGCACCATCAGTACCAATACCAATATCAATATGGAGAGGGCTTCTTAACCCTTCTCACAATATTCTCAATTTTAGTAATCTCAGCAGCTCGCACAGATTTATTCTACTCAGACAACTTTTAGATTCAACCCTCAATTCATTCCTAACCTAAGTCCTGTACTTTTGAACTGCCTGCTGGACATTCTCATCTTGATATTCCATAGGCATCTCAAACTCAGTATATTTAAAACAAAATTATCATCTGAGCTCAGGGAAAACCACTTTTGGCATGATTTATATAAAAACATTACAATCTCACTCCCTGTGCTAGACTATTCCAAGTTTTCTCTCAGAAATTCAACATTAAGTGTCAGCTTCATGCTGACTCAATATTGCCACTAGATTCTGATGTCTTCTTAAAAGGACCAAGACCTCACTAAGTAAAGCATTTTGACCCCAAACAGCCATTAACTTTCAATTTTACCATCAGTGAAATAAAAACTTTGAGTTAAAGCCTAATAGCACAAATTCCCCCAATGAAATGAAATTATGAAATGAAAATGTTCAAGGAATAGGTGATTTAGATAATTGCTTTTCCAGTCAACTAAATATTAATTTTTAAAATCCCCTTCTTTCAGCTTTAGCTAGTAAAAATTCTCTATTGGTTAGTTGTTAACTAACCCTGCCACAATATATACTCTGCAATTAATGTAATTTAATTTTGATGATTTATATATTCTGCATGAGATCATAATTCTAGGGGATAAAATCATTATATAATATTGAACGAGGACTAAGCTAAATCTTATATTGACCTTTTATATCAGATGCTATTTTTTAAAAAACTTGAAGTCGTCAAATCAGCTCTTCAATCCTTTAAGATTGGTTTCTCTAACAATAGGAGTATAGAAAAAATCTTTTTAATTAAAGTTATTGTGTTTAGTTAAATTTTCTTAATAGAACAGCACAGAGAAGAAAAATAGAATGATGTCAAGTTTAAAAAAAAAAGTAAAAGCCAGCTAATATTTTCACATGAACAACAAATTTTCTTTTAGGTCAAAAATTATTTTGCTTGTTTTCTTAATCTTTTCAATTCAGATGTCAAGGCATCTTAGGTGATTCATTTCCAAAAAGTATATATTAAGCACTAACTGCAAAGCACTGTTCTAGGTCCTGAGGAAATCATGGGGAAAAAATGACTTCATTTCTGTCTACAAATTTATGTGCTATTTATTGGGAGGTGGAGGATACAACATTTATATAAATATGTCCGGAAGAGATTGAAGTGCTGGTAAACTTCTAGAAAGTTAAAAATTATAACTAAAAAGCAGAAGTGGGGTATGAAACATCTCTGTACTAAGGCTCATGGTATTACAGATTTGTAGTCCATTTAACTGTTCTAGATATAGTGTATTACATTAAAGTTTAAAATTGTTCAAAAGAGATTTGGTTCTTTTAAAAAAAGATCTGTCAAAAAGAGAACAAGGGTAGGTTGAGATAAAGAAGAAAACTTGCTTACAGCAGCAAATGCTTTGTGTATAAAGATCTAAACTGTAGAGTAGGGATGAGATGCCAACAAGGGACATGAAAGACAGTACAGAAAGGGACTTCCACTTCTGAAAGGCAGTATGCACATGTCATCTCCTTTTAGCCTGAAATGGATATAATCTGGGGTATAGGAGAATGCCAGAGCTCCCATACTCAGACAGATTCCTCTTCCATTTGAATCAGGTGGGGAGTAAACATGGAAAACTTTCACAATTCATTCAGTGTGAAGAGCCAACATCTACAGAGAGAAAATTAAATACAGCAGTTTAGTTAATTAAAAAAGCTCACTTCCCGGCAAGCCTTGACACCATTATAGATAAAGAAGAATAAGAGTTTCTAGAGCCAGAGGAGTTGCTACAAAAATTATAGGATCCAGAGGAGATGATTCAAAACAGAATCTAAATAAAGAAGGAATGTTTGGTATAAGATTGCATTTTAATTCTGAGAGGATATGAGATGCTTAGTCAAAGAAATGGTTAGAAAATAATGAGACTCCTGGTCTGCAATCTAAGTTCATTTTCTTATTTTAAAGGATATGCCTTTTCTTATAATTCATAAAGAACCTTGTTTATATGAACCTGTGTGATCCCATCATGTTCTCCAGATCACCAATCTATATCTTCTCTTTCTCTGACATTCTTGTCTATGTTTCTATAAGCCTTCCCTTGGTAGAAGTTTCATCCAAACAACATCCAGCCATTAGTTAACTTCTCTCTTGCAAACTACCTCCTTTTCTATTCACACATTTACTTCAGAGATTTCACAAGCTTACCATAGGATTCCATTGCACAGAAAAGGTTAATAACTTTTCTATAGTGTCTATTCAAACATCACTGTCTTGAAGAATAAACTCTATGAATTGTTTATACAATTAAATATCATAGTCTGAACAGTTTTCATTCAACAGCTGTTGTTTTTGGCTGTTTTATTTTGACTTTATTTAAAAACAAACAAACAAAAAAAAAAATAAGTAGATAGGCTGAACTCTTGGGTGATTAAGGTTCTCATCTGAAAGTGTCTGCAATGTCCCAGGGCTTGATGTAATCATACCTATGTTTATCCACTAAAAAAGGGAATCTAGATGACCTCATCACCTTTGAGGAATCCCACTTCCACTTAGACTCTACAGACTTTCTCCATGACAATGACAAATATTTCTGGTGAACATACATCTTGTTTTCTAAATCCCTTAAATGTTAATATCATAGTATCCTCGAACACAACTCTACTATTATATCATTCAAGGAATCACATATAATTTTAACACAAAGATAATACCTCACTGAAGAAATCCTTTAAGGCAGCATTTTGTTCTATTGAACCAAAAATGTTTAAATAATCACCAAAATATAACTATAATAATATCTTAAGTTTCCTATGCCTTTCAATCAATTGTATTATAAGAAAAATATTATCACAGTATCATAGTTTTTAAGACTGGAAATGAGCTTAAAGACCACTTAGTCCAACCAAACACATCTATAATTTTCTAGGTAAGAAAATAGGCTTAGATATTAAATAATTTGCCATAGTCACAATAGAAGTTAAAGGGCAAAGCCAGCTTTCAAATCCAAGCCCCTTAATTCAAAATCCAACATTCTTTTCACTGCCCCAATCTTCCTTCTTTGTGATAAACTCTAAAATATGATTTGTGAAAACATATCTGTAAATCAACAAGTATTTATTAAGCTCCTAGCATGTGCCAGGAACTGTACCAACTGCAGTGGATAAAAATAAACAAACAAACAAATAAATAAATAGGGGGGGGGGGGAATAGCAAAAACAATCCTGGCCCTGAAGAAAGACAACTAGAATACAAACAAGATATACAGAAAATAAAATAAAGATAATTTCAGAAGAAACTTTAACTTATCATTGAAAGGAGCCAGAGAAGCCAAGAAACCCAAATGAAAAAGAAGAAAATTACTTTTTAATTTCTTCTTCATGGAGGCTCCTGAAACTTTCATAAATTATTTTCACGTAGAAAGGAAAAGTTGGCAGGTTTTTTTTAATATGGTCTGAAGAAGCTTTTGTTAAAAATAATAAAATAAGGGATGTGAGGAATTTTCCTTCAAGTATTTATTATCTTCCCCTATTTGGGGAATCTTGAGAATCAATTCCTAATTGTTTCACTTTAAAAGACTTCTCTTGGTCTTTAGTCTTGTCTGACTGCTCTTTTCATATTTTTTTAAGGCGCTATTTCTTTTGTTTTCTTATTAAGTGTTGTAATGTTAGAACTGACACATGATTACTGTCTCAGATAAGAAAAAAAAAGGTTGTTTTAAGAATCTTGACATAACCATTCCCATCTTTTTTGTCTCTTTGGAAGACAGAAAAAAAGAATATACATAAACAGAGACTGCTAATGTTTTCTATGTTTAACCTATATGCCAGCAAATATTTGATCTCCTTGCCAATCACAGAGTTATGGTAGGTGTGAGAAACATTAGAATGTTAATTGCATTTATTCCTTCCATATCACAGAGGTTGGAGCCATGGCAGCCTGAAAAATCAACATAAAATATTTTTGGTCCTCAACTCATGTGAGAGAAGAAATCTGAATTATCATAGTATTAAAAGATAAAATATATTGATACATACAATACCATGCATAGCAATATTATACAATACTATACATACAATTTAGGAATTTCTGAGTTTCTAAACGTTTTCTGTGTCATCTGGCCTTCTAGCAACTTCTTCATAAGATGAACATGAGACCTTCTCAAAAAACTGACCCCTACCATAGTTTAGGACTAGTTTCAGGACCCCCCCCCTTGCACTTTTGCTTAATCTTGCACAAACCACTTTCTATAATCCCCCCATTCTTGTATCCTGAGGGTGGAGTGAGTACCCAAGACAGATTATGATCCCTGATATTAAGTCATGGACAGCTGGGGCCAAGATGGGATAAAAATTGTTACAGGGTATAAAAAACCCTGCTTTGCTGCCTGTGTTTTGCCGCTCTTCATTAGACTATACTGGTGAAAGTGACATCCCTTTTCTGCAGGAACTGAATAAACTGCTTTCTGCTCTGGCTCGGAGAAACATGTATTTGAATTATTCTGGGTTAGTGATTGCTGTCTCACACATTCATGTCAGCTTCTACAAAACATCCCAACAATTCCCATTTAATTTCCTATCCTAAGCCAGGATATATCAGAACTGCAATGGGGAAATTTGCAATATTGAAGGGATAACTGTGGTTTATAAAATCTTCCAGGAAAGGATAGCAATGAGGTAGCACAATGGGTAAAGCAACAGACCTGAAGTTAGGAAGTCCTGAGTTCAAATCCAGTCTCAGATACTTACTGGCTATGTGACCTTGAGCAAGTCATTTGCCCATCTGTCTCACTTTCTTCAAACCTAAAATTCAGAATAATAGCACCTACTTTACAAATTATTATTGAGGATCAAATGTGATAGGGCTTTAAACTCTTAAAGCATGATGTAAATTACAGCATATCATAGAAATAGTAAACAGTAGGTGGATAAAGTACTGGGCCTACAGCCAGGAAGAGTCATTTTCATTAACTCAAACCCAGACTCAGACATTTAAGAGCTATGGGATCCTGAACAAATCATTTAAACCTGTTTGTGTCTCATCTATAAAATGAGTTGGAGAAGGAAACTGCAAATTATGCCAGTATCTTTGCCAAGAAAACCCCAAATGGGTTTATGAAGAATCAGATATGATAAGCTGAAGAAAAGTTTGTGTGTGTTTAGGGGAGGATGGGAAATAATTTGGAAGTAGGGGGAGAAATGAGATCTTTAGCCAGGACATGAAAAGACTGAGGCAGAATATGATGGGTGCCTTCAAGTATTTAAAGAGCTTCCACATGGAAGAAGTATTTGAGTTACTCTGCTTGGTCCCAGAGGAACCACCAAGATCAACAGGTGGAAGTTGCAAAGAGGCAAGATCAGGCTTGGTGTTTAAAAAAAAATAATGATAAAAACTTCCTAACAATTGATCTAGCTATTAAAAAGAAAAAAAAATGTGCTACTTTGATATGTAGTGGGTTCCCTCTTCTTGAAGCAGTGACTAAGCAAGCAATTATCAACTATGTTATTGGGGATTATTTTGCAGATATGAGTTGGACTAGACCAGAAAGCTGCTGAGGCACCTTCCAACTTCAAAATTCTGTGTTTCTCTGAAAATGTGAATTATTGTAAAATGTGTAATTATTTTATATGTTAAAATTTTTTGTTAATTTTGACTAGTCAGACTACATTTTTTTATCCTTTTTTAAAGTGCTATTTTTTCTGCTTTCTTAAGTGTTGTAATGTTAGAACTGGCACATGATTACTATCTCATGAGAAAAAAAAAAGGTTATTTTAAGAATCATGGCATACCATTCTCATCTTTTTTGTCTGATATTAAGTCTGATAGGAAGTCCTGAAAATATCCAAGTTTGCTGAATGTCTACATTTTTTCATTCAAAATTATAGATAATTTTTACTGAATATAAGACTTAATTCTTTTGATTTTCTGTAGATATGACTCCAGGACCTGAGGTCTTTTATTGTAGCTGCTAAGTCTTAGATAATTCTAATTGTATAAGCTAAGTGTATTTGAATTGTTTTTTCCAGTTTCTTGCAAAATTTTCTCTTTGATCTAGGGCTTTTGAAATTTAGCAATAATATTCCTATGTGTTTCCCATAAAGAATCTCTTTGAGGTAATGATCAGTGAATTTTTTCTACTTCTACTTTCCCTTAAGGTTCTATCTCTCCAGGACAATTTTCTAGGATTATTTCCTGCATGATTGTGTCAAGGTTGTTTTTTTGTTTTATTTTGGTTACAACTTTCTGGCAGTCCAATTATTCTTATATTTTCTTTTCTTGATCTGTTCTCCAGATCTGTTGTTTTTCTTTTGAGTTGTTTTACTTTCTGTTCTATTTTCTCATTCTTAATAATCTGTTTTGCTATTTCTTGGTCTCTCATAGCTTCACTGGCTTCCCCTTGCCTGATTCTCTAATTTTCAAAGAGTTATATAATATATTTATATATTATTTTTTATATTTATATATATATATATAAATATAATAAATATATTTAAATCATCTTTAAGACTGTACCTCTTTTTCTAATTAATTTCTAACTTTTTTTTTCATAATCTTCTTGTTTTTCTTGGATGGTTTTAATTTTTTTCTTTAGTTTTTCCTCAATGTCTCATTTTATTTTTGAATTATTTTTTTGAGTTCTTCTATAAATTCTCTCTGGGCAAGGAGCCATTTCACATTACTGTTTGGGATACAAGCTTTTCTTTTCTTTTCTTTTTTTAACTAAGGAGTCCTCCTCTGAAGATGAATCCCAGTCTTCCTTGTTCCCATAATATGTTTGAATAGTGCCGTTCTTTCTTCTTTGCTTTTTTTTTATAAGAGGTATTAGTTATAAGCACTTCTAATCATGGAGTGGGGGAATAAGGCCTCAAGCTTCCCTTCAGCTCTCCCCTTACGCCAGGAATCTCTCCTGCTAATGCCCACAGCCAGCAGCACCCTTGCCTCACTACTTCTGCACTCTCCAAATGCTGCTTCCTTCTTGTCCAAAGCCCTATCTCAGCAGCATAGCTGGGCCTTACATTCCAAATCAGGAGGTTCACATTCTAGTTTCCAGGACTCAAAATCCAATTTGAAAAATGTCTAGAAGGAGAAAGTCTCTATGGTTCCTGCTGAGGCTCGAGCCACAACCAGCTAGCCCTGAAAGAGTCCTTACTGGACCTTTCAATGGAGCTGGTCCAAAGGTATTTACACTTCAAATTAATCCCGCCCAAGGTCTTTCTTCAGATCGTCTGGGGTTGTTCTGCCTCAAGTCTTCTTGGTTTTTCACCACTTATGTTTGCCACGAGGCACAAATTTGTTCTATTTGTGGGGGAAATCATATGAGCTTGAAATTTACCAGTCTACTACACCATTTTCCCAGAATCCTTCCTCCAATGTGCAATTATTTTAATGAAGTAGTCATTAAAAAACTGATCAGCAATGCCAGAAGTGATTCTTCCAACATCTTACAATTTTACATTGAATTTGTTTTGAAAGATATGATTTGACAGGTAGAAAACCAAATGAGTTTTCTAGCCCTCTGAGATTTATATTTAAATCATTTTTGGAGCATAATAAAAATGCAAATTTATATTAAAAATAAGATCAAAAATCACATATTCTTCTAAAAACATTTAAAGATGTCAAAGAAAATCACAAAACATTTCAGATACCCATTCCTCTATATAACACTCCTTTTCAGGGGGAATAGTCCAGTTCTTTCAGCAGCATAAAAGTAACTCTCTCAAATTAAATTCATTCTAAGGATTACATTAGCAATGCCAGACATCTGAAAGAAGCATTATATAACAAATGCTTATCCTAACAATGTCATTGGGATGAGAATGATTGTTATAGGAATTATAGATCAATTTGATTAGACTCAAGGCATTTAAAGCAGGTAACTTACTGTCCCATGTGATGAACCAGACATGGTGACTGATGACTTTGTCTAAATCATCAGCAACTTATAATCATGCATTCAGCCAAGCTTACTTATTTCTATCTCCTCATAGATATTTTTTGCATTCCTCAAAAGGGACAAGATTTAACAATAAAGGTAAATACATAAAGGAAGTTGGCAAGAAGTCCAAGATTAAAAATTATAGCTCTATGTTTTATCATTTCTACAGATTTACCTTAGTCATCTATGTTCCCTGGGTTCAAATCTCACCATAGCTACTTTTTAGTGATATAGCCATGGTCAAAACACTTAACTTTTTTGAGCCTTTGTTTCCTCATCTGTAAAATGGAGATAATATCCACAGCCCCTATTTTAGAATTGTTATCAAATTCAAATAAGATTATGTAAAATGGTTTGAAAACTTTAAAAATACCTTCTAAAACAGCACCAACAAGATTATGAGATGATCAACTGTGATGGACTTGGCTTTTTTTAACAATAAAGTGATTTAGGCTAATTCAAATCAATTTATTTGTCTTGTGAACAGAGCCATCTGCATCCAGAAAGAGGACTATGGGGACTGAATGTGGATCACAACATAGTATTTTCACTGTAGTGTTGTGATATGCTTGCTCTACTTTCTTTCTCATTTTTTTTTCCTTTCTGATTTGATTTTACTTGTGCAGCATGATAAATGTGGAAATGTGTTTAGAAGAATTGCACAAAGAATGTTTGTGGCAGCCCTCTTTGTAGTGGCCAGAAACTGGAAACTAAGTGGATTTTCATCAATTGGAGAATGGCTGAATAAATTGTGATATATGAATGAATATTATGGAATATTATTGTTCTGTAAGAAATGACCAGTAGGATGATTTCAGAAAGGCCTGGAGAGACTTACATGAACTGATGCTGAGTGAAATGAATAGGACTAGGAGATCATTGTATACTTCAACAACAATACTATATGATGATCAATTCTGATGGATGTGGCCATTTTCAACAATGAGATGAACCAAATCAGTTCCATTTGTTCAATAATGAATAGAACCAGCTACACCCAGTACAAGAACTCTGGGAGATGACTATGAACCACTACATAGAATTCCCAATCCCTCTATTTTTGTCTGCCTGCATTTTGAATTTCCTTCACAGGTTAATTGTATACTATTTCAAAGTCCGATTCTTTTTGTACAGGAAAATAACTGTTTAGACATGTGTGTGTATATATACATATATGTACACATATATGTATACATATACACATATATATATATATATTGTATTTAACTTATATTTTAACATATTTAACATGAATTGGTCAACCTGCCATCTGGGGGAAGGGGTGGGGGGAAAGAGGGGAAAAATTGGAACAAAAGGTTTGGCAATTGTCAATGCTGTAAAATTACCCATGCATATATCTGGTAAATAAAAACTGTTATTATTTTTTTAAATCTGCACATATTTAAACAATACTGGATTACTTGCTTTCTAGGGGAATGAGATGGAGGGTAGAGAGGGAGAAAATTTTGGAACACAAGGTTTTGCAAGGGTGAATCTGGAAAAATATCTTTGCATGTATTTTGAAAATAAAAACCATTATTTTTTAAAAATTTAAATACCTTGTAAAGTGACTATTATTCTGGTTATTTGTAATGAACACTGTGCTCCAACTTGACTTTGTCAAAGAATGTTTCATCCACCAAAAATACCTGAAAATTTTAGCTTTTAAAATGTTCTTTCAGTACTTTTCAAAGCCTTAAAAAAAAAAAAAAAAAAAAAAAAAAAAAACATTCAGAACACTTTAAGTCACTCAATATACATTTAAAATTGGAGAAATTTGTTTTCTTGCTCAGGCTTCAATTAGCATCCTGCACATTTAATATTTTATGCCAGTTACAATAAGTAAATCACCAGAAGCAGATATTGATTTCATTAAAACAGTAATTCATTACCATAGCAATAATTTCATAATAGGAAATGGCCATTATATGCAACTAACAGTGATATTGGTATTGAGGATGTATTAAAACTCCTCAGAAAGATAAAAATGACAAGCATATTCTCTAAGCCAAACAAGAACACAAATCTTAGAGTGCCTATAGCAGCAAATTGCTGGAAATCCCAGAATAAGAATGGGCATTTGAAAAAAGTAGATGAGCACAAAACAATGAGCAAATTGAATTCTAATGATTTAATTATTTAAAAATACACACACACACACACACACACACACGATTTCTTCAAGAAGAGTGCTGAGGTTCAGAAACTGTAAAGCTTTAGCTGAAAATAGGCATATATTATGAGGATTGGGAGTATAATAAGCTTCTCAAAGACAGAGATTACTTCATTTTAGCCTGATCCATGGAAATTTCCATACACAGTGGGGCTTAATAAATGTTTGTTGAATTTGGCAAAGAAAATCAGGGTGAGTGGTCCATGAAACATCAGTATCATTATTGAGATTCTTGCAAATATTACAAATAATTCATGCAATAAAAATATTAAGAGAAATCACAATCTTCAATTCAGTAAATATGTATTAAGTAACTACTATATGCCAGAGCAATTAATGAAAAGCCTTGTTCTTAAAGATCTCAATTTCTACAAGGAAGGAAGGAATAGATAGGAAACAACATATACACATATAAGCAAATGGAAAATATATACAAAGGAACCCTCCAAAAGAAAGTAACCAAGTTGGTGATTGGTTTCAAGACCATTTCATAAGAAAATGGGCAGGAGAAAGTGAATATACCTAGACTCTCTGCAGGAGGCTAACCAAGATGTTGAGGGCTCAAGATACTGTCGTGTGAGGACAAGTTAGAGAAACTGGGTACATTTATCCCTGGGACAGGAGATGGAGTGATGTATGTCTTTTAGAATTTGAAGGTCTATCCTACGGGAGCTATTAGTTTGTTTTCCTTGTCCCCAGGGAAGTGGAGCAAGGGGCAAGTTTTGCAAGCTATAGAGTATTAACAATTGGCATTTAATAAGAGGCAGCTAGGTGGCACAGCAGATAGGGCCCTATTCCTAGATTCAAGAAGATCTGAATACAAATTCATCTTTAGATACTACACTGGACAAGTCACTTAACTTCTGTCTGCCTTGGTTTTCTCATTTGTAAAAAAAAATAATAATAATAATAATAATAACATATATACCTCTCAAGCTTCTCAAAAAGTTTTAGCAAATCTTAAAATATCACATAAATGCTAGCTATTATAATCATTATGTACCTAACAAATCTGTTTCTCTTTTAGACTTTCTGACTATAGATACCTCTCATCCATATCGCATATATTATATATGTAATATATATTATTAATGATAGTGATTCTGCTACTCCCAAACTACCCTGAATAATGATCATTTGATTACCTTTTGGACTCTAAATTATATGAAAATATAGTCAAGGAAAAGTCATCTCATTAACCCCAATTCAAGTCTTTGAAAAAGAGTGCTTTTTTCCTTCAAAACATTAGAAACAAATATTTGAGTATGTGGCATTATATAAGATACTCTAATAACAAGAAAACAGCTAAGGAAGCCAATGCTGTCAAGCTTCTCACCCTTCTGAAAATATGTCCTTTGGTATCTAAAAACAAGAAATAGAATTAGGGGAAACAGAAATTATAAGTTCAAATATCTTTGAAATTTCCAATCAGATGGTAGTAAACAAGGACATTTTCTTCTTCCTTCAAGCCCTACTTTGAGTATTGGTGTATTTCCCATAGATTTCTTCCCACAGAAGAGGGAACTGAAAATTTCAGAGTCAAGTGTAAAATTAAAATTAGAAGGGTTCTGGATTGCAGTAAGACAGAAGGTGGCAAAAAACAAATGCTATTTTCAGATGATTTGCATTCCAAAGGCAGCACAGCACTGGGAAGAGGACTTGGCATATACTGTATGTATCGTTACCATGTAGTATCAGCGTTAAAGCTGGAAGGTCACCTAACAGAAATCCCTGTGGTTACAGATGAGGAAACTGAGACCCAGAGAGGTTAGATGACGTGCCCATAGTTCCAGAGAGAGTCAGTGCCAAATCCAGGATTCATACTCAGAACCTGTAACTCCAAATCTAGAATGCTTTCCACTATAAGAGGCTATCCTTTAGCTACTATCAATAAACAGCCTTTTCTCTTTGAAGTTCTTACTTTCTGATAATATCACACTTTTCAAATCCTTGTTTTATAATACTGTTGTCTACCACTTCCCCTGCCACAGTCCTTAAGCACTTATAATACTCTTGTTCACCTTTTAGAACAACCAGCAGCAATCCACCTTAGCCGTTTTTGTGGACGACACCTCATCAGCCTCAATTTCATTTAAAACTATTCTACTTACAAAATCATAAACTCTGATTGCAATCTCTCATACTTGCCACCTCTTCCACATCATCACTCCTCATAAATCTATTCAATACTCTCATTTCCATTTCTGGCCTTTCCATTCTCAATTTTCTACCAGTCTATCAGATTTTTTTCCCCTTAACTCTATCATTCACCATGTCAAAAACCAAGACACTCTTGTCCCTTTAAATTTCTTCTGTTGCTGTCCTGATAATAGACCCCAACTCCAGGTAATTCCTGAAATGTGCCTTCAAGTAATTTAGACATCTGCTGGCACACTTTGGCAAAAGCAGATAAACTGATAATTTATTGATTTCAATTCAACCAACACTGAGGTGCCTTAAAGGTACAAGGCACTGTTCTACAGTTTGAGATACATAGTCAAAATCAAAGCAACTTTTACCCTCAGGAGTTTGTGTTAAATTTGGTGGTTATGTGCACATAAGTAAGTAGCTACAAAGGATATATAAAGTAGTTTCAGGAGGAAGTAAGTCCTAATAACTGGAGGTATCAGGAAAGATTTCATGTAAAAAGCAGCACCTGAGCTATGTGGTGAAATAAACAAGAGAATTTGTGTCAGAGCTAAAAAGAATGAGTTCCAGAGGTGGGTGAATCATTTGTACAAAGAAAGAAAGGCAGAATATAGTGGAATTTAAATTTATTCCAAAGCTAAGGACAATATCATTGTCTCAAGTTTGACTCTATATACAAGAAACAGGTTGGCAATGAGGCTGGAAATTATCTAAGACGCAGCTAGTAACATATTTGAGGAGTAGTGGTTCAAGAAAAGAAAAAAAGACTTCTGGCCAAGATGGCGGCATGGAGGCAGACTGCTGCTTGAGCTCCGAGTTTTCTCTCAGGACTTACTTCATGACAAGCCTCAGAATTAATGCCTGACCAGAAAAGAAACCCACAAATAATCACCAACAGAAGACATCTTTGAAATTCTCCAGAGAAAGTTCTGTGTTTGCTCGGGGGAGGGGATGAAGAGACTGGGCGCAGACTGAGGACAGGCATCCAGAGCAAGGCAGGCAGCTTACATTGCAGACCTGAGGGGGGAGGGGTGTGATCTCTGCCATTTCTACAAAATGACCTTTAACCCAGTGTGGATACTCCATTTTGGCAGGAAGCCAGGAGTAGTGGAGAAGGTGTAATTACCGGAGGTGAAGAATAAAACCACGGAAAGCTAGTGATTCTCAGAACTGCCCACCCCCACCCAGAGTGACCCAGCCCGTTCTCAGAGCCTCAGAGCCAAGACGCAGCACAGCCATCTCAGTCCTGTTAGTGCCTCACTGCTGTCTCCCCCAGTCTGTAGAGAAAGCCTGGTAACACCATCCAGCCCCATCCCCCCCAGAAACAGACCAATTGTTTCTCTTGTCAATTTGTTTTCTTCGATTCCCGCTCTGACAAAATGAACAAAAAATTTAAAAGGGCTCTAACCATTGACAGTTTCTGTATATAGAGAGAGCAGACTTCAAACACTGAGGAGACCAAAAGCAGATTGTCTCCAGAGGAATCCCCTAAGGGGGATATGATCTGCTCCTCAATTCACAAGACTCTCATAGAGGAAATCAAAAAGGCTCTCACAAGAGAGCTAGAAGAGAAATGGGAAAAGGAAAGGGAAGTTTGGCAAGAGAGTCTGGAGAAGTTATCCAGAGTGGATAAAGAGATCAAATCATTGAGAAATAAAATTAGTGAATTAGAAAAGGTAAACAACTCCAAGGAAAACAGGATTAGTGAGCTGGAAAAAGAAAACAGCACTCTAAAAAATAAAATGGATGAAATGGAAAAAAATTCCCTAGAATAAAAAAACTCACTTAAAAACTCAATTGGGCAATTACAAAAAGATATAAAAAAAGTAAGTGAAGAAAATACATCATTGAAAATAGACTTGAACAAGTAGAAATGAATGAATCAAGGAGAAACCAAGAAGTAGTCAAGCAAAACCAGAAAAACAAAACGATTGAAAAGAATATCAAGTACCTTATTGGAAAGACAACAGACCTGGAAAACAGATCCAGGAGAGACAATTTGAGAATAATTAGACTCCCTGAAAAATGTGAGGGAAAAAAAAAGCTTGGACACTATTTTTGAGGAAATTATCAAAGAGAACTGCCCAGACGTTTTGGAAATAGAGGGTAAAATAGACATTGAAAAAATTCATCGATCAGCTACTGAAAGGGACCCTAAAATCAAAACGTCAAGAAATATAGTGGCCAAGGAACACTGGGAAATAAGTGTAAATTGTTAGCATTTTTTTGTTTTTCTCCCCAGGTTATTTTTACCTTCCGAAGCCAATTCTTCCTTTGCAACAACAACAAAATTCGGTTCTGCACGTATATATTGTACCTAGGATATACTATAACATATTTAATATGTATGAGAATGCCTGCCATCTAGGGGAGAGGGTGGAGGGAAGGAGGGGAAAAATTCGGAGCAGAAGGGATAATGTAAAAAATTACCTATGCATATGTACTGTCAAAACTGTTATAATTATAAAATTAATAATAAATAAATAAATAAATAAAAAGGGAAAAAAATTTCACTCAATTTATGCCTAGATCCACAGCTGATTAATTCATTATTCTACAAATTCTACAAATAGGCAGTAAGGATCCTAGAATAAATTAATGAAAAAATGAAAAATTGAATTTTTGAGTTTGGGGCACCCCATAGACTGGTTTAAGGTTTGAGGACTTTTGGTTAATGTAGTCAAATATATTATTTTGTTGCTCTTGCTTCTCTGATAATGAGTAGAATAGACATCATATATATAGTCAATTCATGTTTGTGTTACTGACTCCATTATGTCATGCTCATATGATTAGAGAGCAATGCTTTAACTATAGTTTACATGGATTTTAGCAGAACATTTAGCTAAGTCTCTCATGTTCATTGTATACAATGAAAATAGATGTGAGTTTGAAGATAGTATAGGCATTTTTTAAAGTATGTGGCTGGATAGTGAGACCCAAAGTGTAATAATGAAGGGTCCAATATCAGCTTAGAAGGACCACATGACCAGGAATGAATGATTCCTTAAAAAGTAGTATTATTTAACCTATTATAATTCAATCAAAATATAATTCAATACCTATTTCTCCTTCCTTTACTGTGTTCATTCATATTGAATCCAAGGTACAGTCAATGACTTGGAAGGAGAGGGAAAAAAATTAAGTAAAGTGAAAACAAATTTTATTATAACCATTCTACACACAAAATTTTATTAGGCAATAGTTAAGATTCTTATTATGATGATGTATTTAATTCAATGCTACAAAATACCACTTTAAAGGTTCACCACCAGCAAGGTATCTTTCATGTATTTGCCAAAATCACACAAGATTCTTTGTTTTTTTTTTTTTTTTAATTGAAGCTTTTTATTTACAAAATATATGCATGGGTAACTTTTTATCATTGACCCTTGCAAAACCTTGTGTCCAAATTTTCCCCTCCTTCCCCCTATCTCCACCTCACCCCCACCAGTAGATAGTAAGTAATCCAATACATGTTAACTATGTTAAAATATATGTTACATCCAATATATGTATACATATTTATATAGTTACCTTGCTGCACAAGAAAAACCAGGTCAAGAAGGAAAAAAACTGAGAAAGAAAACAAAGTACAAGAAAACAACAACAAAAAGAGTGAAAATGCTATGTTGTGATCCACATTCAGTTCCCACAGTCCTCTCTCTGGGTACAGATGGCTCTCTTTATCACAAGATTATTAGAACTTATCTGAATCATCTCAATCTTGGAAAAAGCCATGTCCATCAGAATTGATCATCACATAATCTTGTTGTTGCCCCATACAATGATCTCCTGGTTCTACTCATCTCGCTTAGCATCAGTTCATGTAAATTCCCCAGGCCTCTCTAAAATCATCCTGCTGATTGTTTCTTATAGAACAATACACATAAGATTCTTTAGAGATTATACAACAGACAATGAATGGATTGTCTTTAGAAAATCACATAGTGCTTTACTGGCACTGTCCATCTTCTTAAAAAATCTATATTCTTCCAATGATGTTATCCATCTATAAATCATCATCTCTGAAGAATTAAAGTTGTGAGTGAATGGGTGGTATGCATGGTACCTCCTATGGAATAGACTACACAATGTTGCTAACTCAAAAAAAGGCATATGCAGAAAAAGATATATTAAAAATTGCATAAAGAGTTGCGTGACCACAAAAAAATGGGCTGGTCATATTGCAAGAGCAAGAGATAACAAATGGGAAGACATATGCTCCATTATTATTCACGAAATTTCAAAGTTATAGTGAGAGGCACTATGACTCTCCTTCTGGAAGATTAATCAGAGTTAAGGACAACAGAACAAGTAGTGGAAAAATCACAATCTTCACTATCATCATGGAGTATGTAGCCAGATGGGAGAGTGGACAATGTGTTGGGCATGGAAATGTCCAACATGGACATGGAATCAGGAATTCCTGAGTTTTAATCCTGCCTCAGAAACTTAGTAACAGTGTGAACTTCGACAGATCATTTAACCTCTCCTATCCTTAATTTCTTCATCTGTAAATTGAGAATAATAATAATAGTATCTTCCACATAGAATTGTTGTGGTGCTCAAATGAGATAATATATATAAACTACTTTACATATAACATATATAAACTACTTTACATACCTTATAAAGTTTTATAAATGTTACCTAGCTGTTAGTAACTTTATATGATCCACTTTATTATCCATTAAATTGTTGGTTGCTATTCCAGAAGTTTCAGGGAAGGAAAAAAAAAAATCAAATTTTCTCATCAACTTAAATTTGAATTATTCTTAAATAAAGAGTTTTTATCTCTCTGGTCCAAATTGTTCATTAAGTATATTAATATATCTGTAGGGAATCATGTAAGTGCTTTTCTTTATTTTAATTTTGACTAACCTTCAACTGATACTAAAATTTTATTCCCAGGAGGAAATGTAGATTGATAATCTAAATTCTTTTCAATTCTACAGCAACCAGGGCATTTGAAATGTAAACTATTTTGTATCATTCAACAAATGGAAATAAATATGATGACTCTTTGCTAGTTAACAAAACTGTACTGTATACTTAGAATAACACATTTGTAACCTTTATTTTTACAATTAAAAAACGCAAATAATCTGGATGATTGGATTATATAAAGCACGAAAAACTTAACATATCTAAAACATTGGAGAAGGAATAAATTTCATTGGCTAAGATTTGTTTGCTTGTTAAAAAACTTAAAACAATCCACCTTGTAGCAAAATATGATTTCTTCTTTGATGTGTAGGGCAATGAATACATACTAAGTATCTGAAAATGAGTCAAATGTTTATTAAATTATAACTTAACTGACTTATTGACCCACCTCACAATTATTCTTAAGATAAAATAAAGTAAAATAGGTAAAACACTTAGCAAACTTTAAAGCACTAAATAAATGCTTGCATCTGTGGAATAATGACCAGACTCTGGATCTGAAGACAAGGATTCAAACCTGCTGCTTACTACCCATGAGACATCAGGTAAACTTTTCACTGCTCTAGAACTCATTCTTCTCATTTTTAAAATAATGATGTTGGAATAAGTTACTTCTAATACTCCTTCTCACTATGATCTATAATGTCAAATATGTTCCATTCAGTTCCAGGACTATATTTCAAGAGAAATACTGACACGTTAAGGTATATCCCTAACCAAGCTTCCAGAATGGCAAGGGAGATTGAACATTGCCCTATAAGGACTAGCTAAGAGAACTTGGGACTGTCTCTAAATATCTGAAGCCATGTCATATGAATGAGAGATTAGACTCACTCTGTGGCTTTAGTGAGCAGTAGTAAAAGCTGTACACAGAAATAATCATTAGGAAGATTTTTGGCTCAATGCAAGGAAGAATTTCCCAGAATTTAAGAGTTTTACTGGAACAAAAAAAGTTCAAATATTCAAAATGTGCTTCTCCACTTTGAGAGGTTTATCATAGCTAAAACTCCTAACAGTCAGTTAATCTTCATCTGATTATTTATAGATGAAGAATAGGGGACAGGATGTGACTACCCTGAGAGTTGCTTAAGGGGCAGTTAGATGGCATAGCAGATAGAGTGCTGCCCTGGAGTCAGGAGTAATTGAGTTCAAATCTGTGCAAGTCACTTAGCCCCAATTGTCTCTCTCACACACACACACACACACACACACACACACACACACACACACACACACACACACACACACTACAAAATAAATAAGAAAAAAGGAAAAGAGATTTCCTTAAAACCAATTCCAGTCACTTTCTTGGAAGTGAAAAAGACCTTAAAGTTTAAAAAAAAAAAAAAAAAGCAATATCCATATAATCTTGGGGTCATTTGTACTGAATAAAGAAAACAAACTTTAAAAGTACAATAAGAGATTTCCTATTTAGGTTTCTCAATCTAAACCTTTAAATTTACTCCCTTTATGAATGAAAAGTAAAATTCAACTGAAAGAAGGGAACATGATAGGAAAAAAATTAGGTATAGGATCTGCTGTCAGTTCATGAAATTTTGTTTACATGATTCCTATAAGGGACATGGATTTTGATTTTAATTGGATTAAAATCAGGTTGTTTTTTCCCCTATCACTGCTGATAAAACCGGAAGTGCCAAGGAATGTATTAAAAATTTCTTTGTTTTTTGAGAGGTTAAAAAAAAAAATCTATAAAGCTTAGAATTCTATCCATGTCTCCACCTCTACCCAAATTAAATTAGGTGGGTTATGCATGTACTTAAAAGGGAAAACATCTAATTTACAAATGACATTATTTTTTAATTTGAATTTTATTTTGTTATTCAGCTATTATAAAATTTTTGCCCTTTGGTTTTAAAATAATTTTACTATCCCCTATACTCCTCCCCTACCACCCTGACTTTTTAAAATATTTTTTTCACTATTTTGTACATGATGGCAGGTGATACCTTCTGTGTTTTTGGTTCTGCCTGTGATAATTCTAGAGGAAGAAATCAGTTTTACTTTCTTGGACAGAGTAATTATTTGTGACTCATTGGATATAATGTGATCACCTGAAAAAATTCCACAATGGCTTTTTGAGCCTTATACAAAATAATAGTTCCTTCCTTTCTCCTCCCCAATTATTTTGCCTAGTCTAAATTTAATCAGGAAGGAACCAGAGTCTAAAGTACAGTACATCTTATCTCTGATTGAACAGAACCATAAAAATCTTGGCACTAGTTATTTTACTCCATAGAGGAAGAGTCAAAATTCAGAGAGCCAATCCCTTGAATTTTGGAATATCAAGATTCTGGTGCTTTGTGGTCCTTTGAAACATTTAGTTTTCCTTTGCTATCATTGGTACTCTGTTCTTTGTGATTTCTCCCAGAGCAAGAAATCTCATACTGTAAATGGTTCTTAATGGTTTACTTGTTTAATCATGCTTATTATAGTGTTATGTACACCCAAGCATTTAAGGCTTATTGAAGGAATAAATGGGTGAGTAAAGACTGAACATTTATATATACTTGAGGAAACCAGTTGGAAGTCACACAAGATGGAAAATTTTTATTAAATTATTTTTACCCAAATGTGAAAGCACTTGACCTTCTCTGAAGGAAAGGAGAAAGTAACAGGTAAGAGAGCATAATCTATTGAAAGCAAAAATAAAGCAAGATGATAAAATATATCCATATTCAAAGGACTAAAAAATAAAGAAAAGGAAGGAAAACTTTTATAAGAAGATTCAAATATTGATATTGTTCCCCAAAAAATCTTCACAAATTTTGGGAATATAGATAGATTGATATACCACCTATCTGGTACTCATTTCTCTCGAAATATTACATGATAAAATTTATGACTATATCTACTCATAGGAAAGTCACTCTTTTTACTCTTACCATACAATTTTTTAAAAACAAGTTTAGATATTGAATTCCACTATCGATATAACATAGAAACAATTATAGGGTAAAAGAGGAATTAATACAGGAAAATAATATTGGTAACAAGAAGTGTGACAAGTACAGGAAAAGAAATAGAAAAATTACTATAAAAATAGATTCAAGCCCTTAAAAAATCAAACAAATTAAAAAAAAAAAAAAAAAACCCTCCAGCTATTAGGCCCATTAGCACCAGCAAAGGGAAGGGATAAAAATCCAATACATATCAGTAGCCCATAGGGGCATCGTATTATTTTCCAATATAATAACCTTAAAACATCCAAAAAAAGTTGAAATGTGTTGACATTCTGTTTAAAAAGGCAAGGAATGAATGCATAATGTATTTTGGAAAGACTGTCTTTCAAAATGGTCATTATAAAAGAGTACTTGATACTTCAAATATTCAGAATGTTTCACTATCCAGAAAGGTTCATACAAAGAAAGTATTTTATACATTTTAAAGAACAAGGTAACTGTTACTTATTACCAAGACTGCAAACATTAATCATTCCCTTAAAGTTAAATTCTTAATTTTTGTGTCATGGACTTCTTTGGCATTCTGGTGAAGCTGAAGGTGTTCCCCTCTCAAAATCATACTTAAATGTATAAAATAAAATATGTATAATTACAAAGGAAACCAATTATATTAAAATAGTTATCAAAATAACAGCTTCATGGACCACAGTTTATGAAGCAACTATTTTAACATCTTGGCTAGTTAAGGTTTTATCATATAAATATAACTACATGGAGTCAGTTAAAATTTTTTATTAGGTGAATTCTATAGAGAATATTATGTCTAGATTTTTTAAAATTTAAATTTAAATTTTTTTTAAAATTAAATTATGCAGTGCTATTATTTGCACAATCATTTTGATATTTTTAAATTAACTTAAACAATTTAAAAATTTTAATCTAAATTTTTAAAAATTGTTTTATAAGTGTTTCTGTTTTTTTCTTATTATAGTTTTTTTTTTCTTACAGTTTGTGCTTTATAAAAAAAATTTTCTCTCCTTAAGCAAATTGTAAGCTCTATGATTGCAATTTGTACACAGGAGTTACTAATGCTTACTAATGTTGAAGTTCAAAGGATTGATTGATAAAGGACTGTATTCAATTTAGTTAAAACTGTTAGATTAAGTGTTCAAGTTAAAACTGATGCAAACAGAAGTAAGCTTAGGGAAAAGCTTTTTCTTTGCTGATTCAACTTTATTACCAAAGTTCAGCTTAATTGTGATTTCTCAACTTGCCAGGATTTATTAAGTTCCTTAAGGTCATTAATTATTATCAAATTAAAGTAAATCCTGCTTATTTCCTTTACCTTAAAATTTTACCAACTTTTGAGAGTCTCTTGTAGTAAGAAAAAAAGCACTGGACTTAGTTTCTAGCCCCATCTCTGTTCCTTGGCAGATGTTGAGCCAAGTCATTCAATCCCTCTATGCCTCCCCTTCACTGGCTTATTCTGAGTATCAAGTGAAATAATGTAGATAAAAACAAAATTTACCATTTTAAAGCACTTGATAAATGTTTTAAAATTGGCTTATTTTTAGATGATAGGAAACCACTAGATTTATAAAAGCAATGAGTCCTGAAAATACAAAAAATTTGTAGAGTTTAGTAGGACAGATGATGTGTTTGGAGTAATTTTTCAGACTAATCATAAAGGTCTTGAAAACACTTGAGGCAGTATTGCTGGACACAATTAAGTAGAAGATAGATGTGGTAAATATAATAGGGAAGGAAATTAAAGGGGAGAAAGTAATAACATAACAAAGAAAAAAAAATCACATGCCCAGAAAGACTCAATTCCCCAAAGGCTAGTCCATTAATTGAAAGATGCTATGACTCAACAGGAATATGAGTAACAGACAGAATTCTCCAATGGGCATTGTGATAAACATGGGCTAAGAACTCACATTTCATAACAATATAGTATTCTGTCCAAAATACCCTCCAGGTTTCTTTCTTTCTTGATAGAAAGCTACTAAATGACTTCCTCAATTGCCCCCTTCCCCAAATTCAGCCATGATTTGAGAAGCCAAACTATTACCTAGCAACATTAATTTTATTTATGGAACAGAGAAAAGGTCCTTAAAGAAATCATTCCCAGAAGGGAAGGTTTGGGTAGAAGACAGACATGATGAGGTGTGGTTTGTTGGCATAGCCTGCATTTTTATTGTGTTTCTACCTTGATGTGCTTTTCCCTTCAGAGTACATGTTTTGTTTTCGTTTTGTTAATTAATGGTCTTTTTATCATATCACTCACTCCAACTGACTTTCCTGGAACACGTTGGCAAAACTAATCTGTACAAAAGGTAGAAAAAAATACAACTCATCCTAGCTAGAGAAAAATAAATCCTGCCCTGGGTACTTGAAATTTTTGGCCTAAAAAAGTTCCTGTTATAAAATACAAGTGTAGCTCATGGAGAAGCTTTTGGAAGATAAACACAAGTCCCCACAATAGACTTCTCTCTTCATCTATCGCTGACATTTTTTCTTCCAACACTGGTGATTTTTATTCAATTTTAAGTCCTATATATATTTGCTGTGATTTCTAAAGAGATGACAACAATTTATTTGTAAGTCTGAAGGATGAAAAAATTAACCTTTCTGTGGTTGCGGTTATCTTTGATTCATGAAGCTGAGTGTATGTGGATATATGTATATGATATATTTCTGAACTCTGATGACATTTGGTTTAAGAAACCCCAAGGAGGAACTTCTATCAATACAAACCAGTATTTTTTTTTTTTTTTTTGCAACTTCTGGTCAGTGTGTCATGGTTGGGATTTCTAGTATGTCATGATTAGGATTTGAACTCAGATCTTTTTGACTCTGAGTTCAGTACTCAATCTACTCTCCTAAGTTGCCTTTAACTTTGCCAATCATTTGTCAGCATTCTCTGTTTCTATATTTTGGTTTTCCATATTAGAATTGACTTTTGCTATACTTAACAGTTCCAACTGTGATACTCCTTATATTACCAACCAACTGTGATACTCCTTATATTACCAACCAACATAAATATCCATTTTTAGCAAATAAGTTTTTTTTAAAAATCTATAGATTGATGCCTCTGGATGGAAAAGAAAAATATAATTGAAAGGGGGAATATATATTAAATTTGTTCTAAGATCAGTACTTGATTCTCTTTAGTTTTTATGCTTTTTTGGAAGTTGAATTTAAATTTTATATAAGCTTTACTTTGTCATTTTTCTATTGACAAGCAGAGTTAGGATCCTGACTAGTCTTGGAAAAGTACAAAGGTTTGAAAAAAATATTTAAATTACCAAATATTTCACCTGAATAATATTGTATTGTGCAATTCTTAACAATGATGCTTTAAAAATAATCACAAAGTATCACCCACAACCCCTTCTTTTTTCATTTCCTTCAAAATGTCACACATCATGAACTTTCTTGTAGCTTCTCTCAAATTTCATTGAGCTTATGCTATAAAGTAGAATTAAGTTGTAACAATGGGCAGAATTCTGATTCTCTTGCTTTTTATAATCTAGTTCATGGTCTACTGATGTCAGAAAACTCAAAATCAAAAATAAAAGCATTAACGTGATGAACAGAAGCTTTAAATACAGGATTTTGTCAGAAGCTTTTCTAAGTCCCAGCACTAGTTCTATCCCATAATATGCGGTGGTACCTCCACTCAAAGAAAATGGAAGCCATTCCTCTGAGACAAAACTGTAGCAATTACACAAAGCACTTAAAGCATGAACACTAAGTAATGAGTTATTTTAATTTGAGTAGTATGCAGGGTCTAAAGTAATATGCTGTCTAGGGTCATGGGAAAAGCTGCTATTTAATCTGACAGTCAAATAGAACATGGAATTCTTGTTGTTAGTGGCTTGCCATGAATATCTGTTGAATATGGCATTTGCTTTTGCACAAATCTCCAGATGTTCTAAAGCTTTTGCACTGGTTTTATGTGAGGATTGTTAGGTATAAACATTTTAGGTAGGGCATAACTAAATATTTTGAAAACCCATAATAAAAGAATTTAGACCATCCCTCCTACTACCCCCACCTTGGAAAAACTCTTAAATATCCTTTTGGTATTAGGGTGAATTTTATCAACTTGGAATGTCTGTCGGGTTTGTTAATAGAACTGAATGTTATTTCACTATCATTGAGAATACATTTGAGGGGAGGTAGAGACTTGCAAAGCACCAATGCATTGTTATAAAGTAATGGTCCTGAAATGAAAAGATGAAAAAAAATACTTTTCACAAATATTATCTCATTTAATCCCCATAATAACCCTGAAAGATAGGTGCTGTTTTTTAAACTTCATTTTAGGGAAGAAAACTGTGCCAAACAGAGGTTTTTGTAGAGAGAACTCTATTGGTGTCAATAACGAGAAATGCTATACCACTGTTTCCCAGCCTTTTAGAACTTATGTTCCCTTTTTAATATGAAAAAAATATTGGATTCCCCCTATCACTCACATAAGAGTGCATTTTTGCACTGTATGGTTCTTTAATTCTTGCTGCTTAATTTGGAGGCACATATAGAAGCAATGAGATAATGACTTCTGAGCCATTTTGTGACAATACAAATTTGTCTTGCTATAGACATTAAAAAAAGAACTACTCTTGCCAGGTGACTGTCTCCATCAGATACTCTTATAGCACCATAAAAGTTCGTATTGACCACAGAGGAGTCCATAAGGGTTTCCAAATACTATATAAAAATGTCTGAAAATTAATGATGGTAGCAACAGCATCAGTAAAGCATTTATGCAGCCCTTAAGGCTTACAAAATGCTTTACAAATATTGTGTCAATGAAAACTCACAACAATCCTGGAAGTCAGTACTATTATTATCCCTATTTTACAGCCGAGGAAACTGAAATAAACAGAAATTAAGTGCCTTGTCCAAAGTCTCAGAGTTGGTAAGTATGTAAAGCTGTTTTTAAACTTCAGTCTTTCTAAGTCCAAGTCTAGCTGGACTTAGCTGTCTTTCAGTTTCTGAGACCCAGGGAATTATAAAAACCACAAAGATCTTACAAATCATCTAGCTAAACTAAATTATTGTATTGAAGACTGAGAGTTATACAGGTCAAATAAATTGTACTGACTTACATAGCTGGCTAGTCTCTCAGCACTAAGACTTAACCTGAGATTTCTTCCCTCAAAGTCTTGTCAAATGATGGCCAACCTTCTCTTCATTTAGCTAGACTAGTTTTTAGACCACAAGCCAGGTCTACCAACTAGAAGGAAAGGGAATAAGCATTTATATAGTGCCTATTAGGCAGCTAGGTAGCATAGTGAATAGAGTGCTGGATCTGAAGTCAGGAAGTCTCAACTTTGTGATTCTAATCTGGTCTCAGACACTCACTAGATCTGTGACTCTAGAGAAGTCATTTAATGCATTAATTTGCCTCTATTTCCTCATCTGTAAAATGAGCTGGAAAAGGAAATGGCAAACACTTCCAGTATGTTTGCCAAGAAAACCCCAAATAGAGTCATGGAGCTGGACAAAACTGAAAAATGAAACAAGTACAATGTAAATCCTACTATGTACCAGATGTGTTTTTTAAAAACAAATATTGCATTTTATTCTCATAAAGACATGTGAAGTAGGACTGTTTTAATTCCATTTTACAGATATGGAAATGGGGTTAGAAGTTTTTGTAGAGAGATGTACATTCCTATTAATAAGAAGAACCACTAGCTTCCAATATTTGGGAATATTAGTATCCCTGCATATTAGAAAAAATATATAAGCTTTTCCCCACCATCTATACAAAACAATTGTGCTATTTGTATCCACCGAAAATCTACTTTATAACCAAATGCTACTATGATTTCAGTAATTTTTTAGAAAAATATATTTATATTTTACTATCATTATAGAGCTACCCACATTTTTCCTGAGGCAATTGGAGTTAAGTGATTTGCCCAGGGTCACACAGCTGGGAAGTGTTAAGTTTCTGAGGCCAAATTTGAACTCAGGTCCTCCTGACTTCAGGAGTGGTGCTCTATCCACTGTACCATCTAGCTGTTCTGACCTATCCACAATTTTCAAAATAGTAATATATATATATATATATATATATATATATATATATATATATATATATATATATATATATATATATATATATATATATATATATATATTTATTTATTTATAATGGAAATCTGGTTAAAATTTCTCCATTCAGTCTGGTTCCACACCAAATGTGACTTAGTATTTAAATTTCAAACCCATATCGTACATGTAGGTTTGTGCTCCTTATGTACAGATGCCTATCCCTAGATCTGGAAGATATTTCAGAAACCATTTAGTCTAATTCTTTTATTGAATAGATGAGGAAACTGAGACCTCTGAAAGTGAAGGGATTCCAAAACTCACAGTTTGGCAATCTTTATTTTTCTTACATATTCTATTGCTTTCCTAGCTGATTAGATTATATTTAAGATATCATATAGTTTTAAAATCTATAATACTATCTATAAATTGGAGACAGTTCTTTTCTGACTAGATGTCCAAAATGACATTTCAAGGGATATAAGTGTGAAGCTTCTACAAAAGACATTGCTTTACTGTCTGGTATGTGCAATGTGCCAATGTGCATCTCAATCCTGGTTAACATTTGATATTATTATTGATAACAGCTATAAGTTCTCAACAACAAGAATAGCAATATGTGTCCTGCTGGATCTTATTGCAACTTTCTGTACCTCAGTCAGTCTTTCAAACTTCATAAGCTTGAAATTTGAAGATTCTGAGTGTCCAGGTATCACACCTCAGGATTTAACAAGTAGTTAGGCCATTGAGGACTTCACATTCCCACCCCCTTCTTTCTGAAGATATGAACCCAGAAATATGTTTAAAATGAATGTACATGTATAACCTGTATTAGATTGCTTCGTACTGTAGGGAGGAGGAAAGTAAAGAAGGAAGAAAAAAATTGGAACTCAAAATCTTACAACAGTGAAAGTTAAAAACCATCTTGACATATAAGTAGAAAAATAATATATTATTAAAATAAAAATTTTTAAAAAGAGATAGGAATCCAGAGAGAAGGAATTTTCCAATTTGGTTACACTTGGCAGGTTGGACTAATCACAAATCAAACAATGAAATTAGTGGATGTGGGAATGGAATTGAAGAAACAGGTAGTCTGAAATGATGTGGGCCTTAATTTCAGTTTTTGTATTTATGTGTGAAAGCACATACTTTTTCTGATTTTTTTCTTTCTCCATCCTAGGTTCATGGGCTTGCTACTGCCTTATCCTGAGGGCAGAGTCTTAGAATCACCTGCTTTTGTAGTGACCAACTAGTACATTTTTATGAACACTTATTTCACTAACTACTTCTACTTCATTTGCCATGAGAATGGTTTCTTCTCCTAGAACAAAATCTAAGGATTTTGGATAAAAATAACAAGTCTTAAGCTCTTTACAGTAGTCATGGTTTGTTTTTAGAAGAGTAAGCCTTAAAAAATAGTATATATTCATTCCATAAGACATATTTATTAAGTTTTCCAATATTAAACACTGGCTTGGAACACCATATTTAATAAATATATCTTCATCCATCCATTCATTTACTCCTTCAGAACTGATCTGAAACAAGAATATGTATCATCATCTAAATCAATTCCCTATGTAAGAATATAGTAGACCAAATGGATATAATCTTAATGAGCTAGAACAAGGTGTGTAGAACAGTCATTTTCTTTCTATGAAATGTTTTCTTGGGGATTGTTTAAGGTTGCAATTTACAAAAATTCATTTTCAAATAGTATGACCCTAAAGAAGACGCATATTAAATCTTCAAAACTTTGCTTAATCACACCTTGCAATTTGCTTAAAAATGTAAATGTAAAAAGAACATGCATATTTCATATTTTTTCAGAAATTGTTTTTTAATAGTCAATAAAATGTCAAAGAAAAAATACAGATGACACTCTACTTACCTATCCATCCACACATACACATACTACATAATTCCATTCTGTATGACTCACCTATATGATAAAGTCCAATCCAGTCAGTAGGGTCCACTTCCTCTTTAATGTCCCAGAAGATAATGAGGTTCTGGGCTTGGCCCAAGGTATATTCATACATGCTTGCAGTCAGGCTAGAGCGGCTTTCCGAAGTCACCAGATCAGTGTCACTATTAGCCCTCTGAAGGTTCATGTTCTCCGGCATGGAGCCCTGAGAGGCGAGACTCTGAAGGTTCTCTGGACTCAGTGTGTAGCGCATCTGAGGGTTGCGCCTCCTCACAAAAAGCAGGTGCTCTCTGGCTGAGCTAGCCATACTGTCTACCTCTCTGAAATCAGCTTCCTAAGGATCTGCAAGAAATAGACAAACAGGAGGCATTAACTAACACTATAAGGCAAGCAATCAGATTTAAGCCTCCCAAAGATAAAGCTTTGCAGGAATGTTTCTTACAACTGTGACCCTGGAATAATCTGCTGACACAATAAAGCCCGATGCTGTGTTATGAACTGCTGTTGTCTGAAAATAGCACCTCTCACTTGCAGTTGCTACTATCTAAGTCAAGGAAGCATATAGGAGATGATGGAACCATTAAATCTTAGAGCTGGAAAAGACCTAAGACATCACTTCTTCCATCTCACTTTACAAATATTAAAAATCAGAGGGGTTGAGTGATTTTTCTTAGATCATACAGTAAGTGAGTACTAGATTTGGCTTTTCCCTATTTTAGGGCTGCCCTTCACTCCCTTCTCCCTTTTTCCCACCCTGCCCCCACTGTTGACAAGACAAATGTCAGGCTGTGACTTTGCTGCTAATTTCAAAAGCTTTGAGACAGGCACATTTCTCCATTCAAGACCAATGTGTTTATCTCCTGCTATCTGTCCTCTTCCCCCATCCTCACTGCTGCAGTCTAGTCTTCCTACAATCTAGTAAGTACACAACTAAATAATAACAATAATAAAAAGTGACAATTGATATACTTTGAGATGTGTAAAGTGCTGTATAAACTGATTATTTCATTTGAGTTTCACAAAGATGATGTGAGCTAAGTATCACAGGTATCACTATTCCCATTTTACAGAAAAGGAAATTAAAGCTAGTAAAAGTCAAGTGGCTATATGAACTAGTAAATGTCTGAGCTTTCTATAACCAGCATAGGGCACCTGGGGTTCTGTTTCTGGGCAAGGAAAGTAGAGTTCTTCTTCCCTATGGCTACTATGAGTTTTATATTTTTCTGGGCTTTAGCCCTCCCTGAGTACAGTTACCATGATACCCCTTTCCCAAGACTGCCTCTTACCACACAAACTAACCCCCCTGGGAGAATACTACTCTTCTCCCATAATTATTTTTAACCCAAGTGCAAGAAATTCTTACTATGACTCTGCTGGACTTAGACTCAGGAAAACCCATATTTGAATTCTAAGTCCAGCACTCTATCCATTAAGCAACATTGCCTTTATTCTCCAGCATGAGAAATAAAAGAATTGAGGTATACACCAAGTACAAAGCCTCATGTTAACATATTTTCTTGGCAAAAATTTAATGTTCCTTCTGCACACTCCCTATTATTACTAGCCTTTCTGATCCTATCCTTAGTGATGGCCCCTTCATTTATCTACCCTATTTTCATCACCTAGTTCCAAGTCATCTGAAAGGATAAAATCTTCAGATGATTAAAGAATTGAATTGAATTGTACTAAATTAAATCTTTGTAGATTTTCTCATTCCTCCTACTGTGGCCCTATTATACAATCATTTGTGGGGAATAAAGTATTTTATCACGGGTAGGTAGACACATAGAAAAAACTCAATTAAAAATTGTTGAAGTTAATGCAGGATATTAATTAAAATTACACTAGGCATTAGGTTAACACAGACTCTTTTAAAACCTCAGTTAAAAAAAAAAAAAGACTCAAGGAAACCTGTTCACAGAAGTGAATACAAAAACTGAAACCATACTTAAAAGTCTCTGGAGAGATTATTAGCATATTTGTTCCTGTAAATTTATTTTGCTATTGTAATAAAAAGGTTGAATAGTTCTTAACAATCTGAGATATATTTCAAAGAAAAAACTACAAGATAACAAAATGAAATCAATTGTACACTTGACTAAAATTACAAAAGTTCAAATTAGTCTAAGGTCTCTAATTTAGAGCTAATATTAAACAGCCCAAAACAGATATGTACTATTCTGTGAGGTTTAACATTGTGCTTAGTGAGATAGTCACTAGATGATGGTAGGCACCAAAAGTTAGGGTTCAGTCATGTGAAAAATATACAATGGTCATTCTCTTTGGCCAAAGGTAAGTTTATTTAGGGGAAGAGGTTACAGACAAAATAAGAGATATACTAGACACCAGGTACTATAAATATGAAATAGGGTTGGGAGAGCATATAAAAGACAAATTTCTTAGTGGAACTCACAATTACCCAGGAGGAAGGAAACACCCCATAAGGCTTAGCTGGCAAGCTAAATCCTGTAAGGGACCTAAAAAGAGTTAGCTATGAAAAAGGAAAAGCACAGTAGGGTTAGGGGAGATACCACATAGTATGGGGGAGAGGTAAAAGGAAATACACCTATAGGCAGACTGCCCCAAAGGAGGGAAACAAGCATGGCATGGGTTGTAAGTAGATTTATAGGGAAATTTTAATCTCAGGGATATGACTGAAATTTCTGAGAGGGCATAGCAAAGTTAGACTGCCCACAACCTCCACAGAGGATGGATCTCTGGAGTTTGACATAATTGGATTTCTGAGGGATGGAACCTCCTCAGGGGTGGAACCACAGAGTTAAACTGATCTGTATTAGAGCCTTCTCCCTGCCTGTCCCGGGGTTCAATTTTATCAGTTCTTCAGTTTAGAGAGAACTCTACCCACCACACCCACCATGCAGGACCTTATCACTTAGCACAGTTCCATTCAATAGTTTACTAGCATATTATTCTCATCTTTTTTTTTTTTTTCCCTAGAAATGAACACCTATGGTAAATGCTTCTATGATAGCTCCAGCATAGAAGATAGGAACATGTTGTTCAATATTATAATACATAAAAAGATTACAGGATCAAAGGTCAACTCATAGATAATTAAGATCAATTTTCTTCATTTTACAGAAGGGAAACTGAGGCTTGGAAACATGAAACACCTTTCCTAACGTCACACAAAAAATATGTAGCAGCTTTTCTCGGAACCCAAGTCCTCTCATCTCTGGAACTAATTTTCTATTTCTAATTTCTATTATATTACATTGTCTACTTTTCCTTTTCTTTTCATTTAACAGAAACATAAATATTTATCTTCTGGTATCAGATGATGCTTATATCCCCCACAACTGCTCTTTAAAATGCTTTTGCAAATCACTTTGCTTATGTTATCTCAGTTGATCTTCACAATAATCCTAGGAGGTAGGTGCTATTATTATCTCCATTTTATATATGAGGAGAATGAGTCAAACAAAAGGGTAGTGATATGTCCAGAGTTACAAAGGTAACGAGTGTCTGAGATTATTCTGGAATTGACTTTAAGCAAAGCACTCTAACCATTAGCCAACCAGACTTGTGATTTGATTTTCACTTCTTTTTTTTCCATGCTATTTACCAAAACTAGTAAGCTTTCCTCTCATTACATTGTGCAATGAGACACAATCTAATTTTTTGTTGTTTTTATCAAAGCATCTCTATCTTTAGAAAAATTTTGCTCGAATTCATTGATGGTTGAAGAGGCCATATAATCCACTTTGTTTTTAAAACAAAATTCTCCCTTTCAAAAATAACTCAAGGAATCCTTTCCACAGCAATACTCCAAGTGTTTCTGTGCCTCATTCCTAATCGGCAAATTTTTACCAGAAATAGGCAGCTTTTGATATTTTCTCAAATTAAAATAGGTCTACTATAGATAACTTTTTCATAGACATCTTCCTTGGCAACAACAATGAAATTCATGACTTTATTTCCAAAGGTTCAAATCCTAACTATAAAACACCATAGTATAAAAATTCAAAGCTATAGCCAACAGATTTTGTCTAAAAGAAAAAGAAAACAAATTATAAATATATCCTTTTCATGCTTTTCTCTAAAGTAATTTTTATCAGTCAGGAAAGGGATGCCATCTTATTGCATTTCATACTACTATTTCATCTGAAGAGCAAACATTTTGTTTTTATAGAAGAGTATTCCCTAAAATCACTACTATAGGAATTAGGATACAACTAGAAATGCTCCCTGTGATTCCAGCCTCTCAGAAGAAATTCAGGTAAGTATCCAGTTCCAAAGGTCCCTAAGTTCTTTAAACAATTTAGCTGTGCTGGTTTTTTAAGCTTTCAGTAGTATATAATAAAAATAGACTGACCAAATCATGTTCAGAAAGGAAAGAAAAATATTTTTTTGAGATGAACTGAGGGAAATTGACTTAAATTGAAAACTTAAAATAAGAAATAAGAAAGCAAGGAATTGACAATTATGGAGCACAGATATAGGACTGATAAACTAGATAATATCCAGGATAAGCAAAACTAGACCATATTCCAATTAGATCATGCACTTTTATGATCGGTTCTGGAGATTATTAGCACATTTGCTACTATAAAATAAATTTTTATAGAAATAATTCTGTCCTTCAGAAAAAGTTTATTAAAATATGTTGCTGATAAGAGAAAATGCAGGCAAATTCATATTTGCCAAACTGAAATTGTCACCTTTACCATAACCTATAAAGTTCTTCCGTTAACTTCTTTTGATACACTCTCGATTCCCAATGGGTAAAATTTAACACATAGCAGCACTTACTAGAAAAGGCTCACAAATACATATTTACTGCTAAGAGAAGGAGTCTAATTCATTATAATATAGATAATTCTAATCCTTGGGGTTTTTTTTCTTTTTTCTTTCTAGTCACAGGTAATGTTATGTTTATGCTCAAAGTAAAGCATAAATACACAAAAAATATTTCTATGAAATAAGCCAGAAATTTTAGTTCACTGGGTTGAGTTTCCAAGGGGGACAAGCAATAAATGCCCTTTTGTCCGTCTTCATAATCAAAATATTTAAGAAATGCAGATTATCCAGAAAATGTTTGATTATCCTTTGGAGAAGTACTATCTTTGTACAAAGTATCAATGAGGCCAAACCACATTAAAAATTCATACATACATAAAAACCAAAAGGTAATTAGTACTTGAAAAATGCAAGGAAAATTCAAATGCAGGATTGTTAATCATTTTTAATCATTGTTAATTACTTTGAACACTGAGCTCCTCAGATTAAATGAAATTATCAACACTGATTCCAGAGGAGAGATGACTAAAAACACTCTTTTTATTAAATAAAGAGGAAAAGAAGCATAGGCTATGGCCACTGAATGTGGCAAATAATGATAATCAGTGACTGGGTTAGTTACTTAAATGTTTCTTTACAAGAGAAATTTCTCTTGTCAAGGACTGAACACTGGGAAATATCTATGGTAAATAAAAAAAAACACACCCTTTTTTTGGAAAAAGTAACTTCAACTATAGAGAGGTCAAGATTAATTTTTAAGTTTCTCAAATTTAAAATTGGCTTATGAACAATATAATTGAAAAAATATTCTCATTAAGTTTTTTTTAAAAAGATTACTTTTTTTTATCTTGCTTCTCCATTATCCAAACCAATAAGTTTTTCTAAATTAATTTAATTAGTTTTTTTTTAATTTTTCTAATACTATTTTCTTTATTTAGGCAAGTAAGCCCCACTTGGTTATTTTCAAGTGAGCTAATTTCTGCATATGACCCAAACATAAAATGTCAAGAGACTCTGTATAAATAGAGTAAAGGAAGAGAATAGATCACAAAACTCAGAGCTAAAAGCAATCTTAGACCTTACCTATTCAATTAATGAATAGAATACCTATTCCAACATTCCTCATTTTGCAAATTAAAAAAATGATCTAGGAGCAGCTAGGTGGTGCAGTGGATAGAGCACCAGCCCTGAATTCAGGAGGACCCGAGTTCAAATATGATCTCAGACACTTAACACTTCCTAGCAGTGTGACCCTGGGCAAGTCACTTAACCCCAGCCTCAAAAAAAAAAAAAAAAAAAGTGAAAAAACTGATTTACAGAGAGATCCAAAAATTTGTTCAACATCACACAGGAAAAATGGCATTCCATGTTATTGTTCTATAACAAATGAACAGACTGATTTCAGAAAAGGCTGGAAAGACTTATATGAACTGATGCTGAGTAAAGGGAACAGAACCAGAATACTGTTCACAACAAGATTGTGTGATGATCAACTATGATAAACTTAGCTCTTTTCAGCAATTCAGTTATCTAAGGCAATTCCAATAAACTCTGAATGGGAAATACTATCTGCATCCAGAAAGAGAGCTATGGAAACAGAATGCAGAAAGAAGCATACTATTTTCACATTTTTTTCCTTCTGTCTTTTTTTATTTCTTGTGGCTTTTTTTCTCTTTTGTTCTGATTCTTCTCCAATAACATGACTTCCATAATATGGAAATATGTAAAAAGTGAATTGCATAATATAGCCTAAAATATTTTTTAAATAAAGTACTAAAACAAATAGCATTCTTTGAATTTCAAATCCAGAAATCTTTAAATTATTTCAACCTTTCTCTTTATCTCATTCTTCATCTTTATTGTTTTGAACTAATTAAGTCACCTCCATTACCAGAATGAAATTCATCGATACAAGTATCTATTTTTCTTTTAAACATTGATCTATACCATTAAAATGTTATTAAATCAAGACTAGTGTTTAATGCTGTATGAAGATGTATTCTGATGGAAGTGGATATCTTCATCATAAAGAAGATCCAACTCACTTCCAGCTGATCAATGATGGACAGAAACTACACCCAGAGATGGAACACTGGGAATTGAATGTAAAATATTAGCACTACTGTCTATCTACCCAGGTTACTTATACCTTCAGAATCCAATACTTAATATGCAACAAGAAAATTGGATTTACACACATATATTGTATCTAGATTATATTGTAACACATGTAAAATGTATGGGATTGCCTGTCATCAGGGGGAGGGAGTGGAGGGAGGGAAGGGAAAATTTGGAAAAATGAATACAAGGGATAATGTTATAAAAAAAAGTGTTTAACTACAAGTTTATAGTGTTTAACTACAAGTAATATTTTTAAATGTCATGCAAGCTTAGAGAAAAAGCAAGCTAGGCAATTGACATATATTCAGTATGTTTTTGAATATGAAGGTTTTTTTTTGAAAGACACACTTTTACAAGAAAAGTATCACTTCATCTAAGAATAAGAAATATGCTTTTAGTTTTTAACCTTTTGGAGGGATTGGTAGGGAATCCCAAACTTGTGCCATTGTCATTATAAGAAGCTTTGAAGAGAAAATGGGGAACTATGTGTAGGGAAGTTCCCTCTCCCACTGCAAATCCTTAAACTGCTGCAATTTGTACTCTGGTTATGGCCTCAGTCATAGAGAAGTTATGACTTGCTTAAGGCTATACAATTAGAGGAGGAACTTAAATTAAGGTCTTTCTTTAAGCTCTATTAAAAGTGAAATAGAAAGAAAGACTAAGTATTAAATTTGTATTTTCACTGGTAAAAGGAACTTTCAGGTGAGGAAATTTCCACACGGGTCAATAACTTGTTCTGCAACTTTAGTCTTATCAAATTATCTAGAACACAGGTAACAAACACTGGATTAAGTGTATGCAGTCCACAGTACTTCAGAGTGCAACCCAATCCAGATTAAAATGTAATTGAAAATATTTTTTAAAATAAATTTTAAAACATAGATTATACTGCATTTTAAAACTACATCAATATGCAACTTACAGAGACCTTTATATGTAGTTTAGTGATCTATTCTTTGAGTCTGATATCAATGATCTAACCTAGAGCATTGAGAATTTAAGAAATTTACTAGGCCAGAGTCACATAATTAGGATGTGTGAAGTGAGACTCAATTTTGAATGATTTGATATGTAAAAATTTAAATTATCAAGTTCTCTCCCTCTCCCTCCCTCCCCGTCTCTCCTTCTCTCCTTCCCTCCCTCCCTCCCTCCCTCCTCACAGAAGCTCTCCCCTGAGAGACCCACTCCAGAGAATCAAGATAAAGTGGTTTCATTCTGTTACCTAGGGAGGATAGTTGATTCTCCTACTTAGCCCAAGCTGTACACCTAGATTTCTATCCAACTTTATGGAGTTGGAGATTAGTCTAGGGACATTCATTCAATTCCAAGTTTCGCTATTCTGATTCCAACTCAAATGTGCTCAAAAGACACTCTCTTTTCAATGTAACTCTCTCTTTATCTCTCACCTATTTCCCTAACCAGGACCTTATTCACCTCTCTGTCAGGATTTCTCTACTAGATCTTTACTTCTCTGTCAGGACCTGACACTAAGGAAGTCAGCCTGCAAAACTGACTTCTCAATTCTAATAATAAGTTTCTTTTGCCAGTTTAACTTTTGGAAATTCATTTATGAAGGACCTGCGCCGACCAGAAGGGAGTTCCCACAACTCCCTGCCCTGTGCTGAATCTCATCACCATTATATATATTGTCCATGTCCAAAAAATGCTTCTCTCATTCTTCATATTAGTTCATCTCTGTCATGAGGTAGACAGCATCTTTCTTCAATAGTATTCTGGAATCAAGGCTGATTATTTCATTGATCAGAGTTTTTAAATCTTTCATGTTTACTGGTGTTATTACTATAAGTTGTTTTCTTGGTTTTGCTCACACCACCTTGCTTGCACCTGCTATATATGTCTCTGCAGGTCTTTCTGAAACTCTTTCTGTGTTTTTTATAGCACAATACAATTCCATTACATTCACATATCATAATTTGTTTGGCCATTCATCAATTTATGGGAACCCTATTAATTTACAATTCTAGTTCTTTGCCACTATAAAAAAGAATTTATATAAATACAAACAAAATAAACATAAATACATAGAAATCCTTTTCATAAATCTTTTTTTTTTTTCTTGAGGCAATTGGGATAAGAGACTTGCCCAGGGTCATACAGCATGAAGTGTTAAGTGTCTAAGGCCTGATTTGAACTCAAGTATTCCTGACTTCAAAGCTGATACTCCATCCACTACACCAACTAGATGCCCCCCCTTTTTAATCTTTTATCTCTTTGGGGAACAGACTTAAAATTCCATCATTTTTGACTCACTTTTTTTCATTAACAAATATCATGTTTTTACTTCTTTTATATACAAACACACATACACACACACGAAGTTGATAAAATAGATTTCTGCAATGCAAAGCCCTTTGATCTAATCATAGAGCAGAATTGGAAAGAAAAAGACAGAGCCTTTAAAAATTTGCATTATTTTATGGTGACCATTTTGAGCAGCTGATTTTCAATATGCCCTTACAAGTTTTAAGGTAGAAGTGAGCATGGAGATATATTGTATAATTGTTTGGGAGTTGTGAAAGGCAGATTAAAGTCCCCAAAATGCCCAATTATTTGAAACATGGACCTTCCCAAAGACTAGCTGATTTTGGAAGTACCTCTGAACTAAGAATAACACTGAAAGGCATTTACACACTGCTGTGAATTCTAAGATGTAAGATAATGGCAATTCTATTCAGGAAAGAATATAATCATCAAAAGATCAGAGTTTATAAATATATCTTTTCATAAAACACAAATCATTAAAAAAATTATGATTTTCTAAAAAGAAAACTAGAAAAGCAACTCATAGCCCAGATTTCAGCATGGACTAGATGAAGATAACAGCATTTAGGAAAATGTGCTTAAAGTGCCTCCTGAAGAATCTACAACTTCCTTTCAATTCACACTCAAGAACAAGATGGTATCTCATCCCTATACTAGCACTACAGCTCCTAACTAGTCTCCTCTTCTAAAATCCATAGTGTATGTCCCTACAAGATTAATCTTTATAGACTGCTATTTTGAATGTCACTTACCTCTTCAAAAACCATTAATATGTTCCCTTAGCCTAGCATTCCAGAATGCCTATAATTGAATTCTAATCTATATTCTAGGTTTCTCTTGATGCTCTCTTCTATATAATCTACATTTAGGAAAATGAACCTACTTAGTGCTTCCTCAAAAAATATATTATTCCTCCTTAACTCTGCAAATGCCATTCACTCTGTCCAGGGATGTGCTGAAGCCAGCTCATACCAGCTCATGAAAGTCAGTATATTAAATTTGCAGTGTAAACATGTATACCTTTGAAACTGGCTCACTGTTTTGAGTTCATCTTCCATCTACCCTGTATATATGTAGGAACATAGTTCTTTTCATATTGTCATTTTCATTAAAATGTAAGCTCCCTGAATAAAATGTCTATTTTGGTCTTTTTTAGTGTCCCAAATAAACTGATTGACTAGGATGTTGAAGAAAATCTTTGCAGACTTGATCAAACTCTGATTTCTACAAGTAGATATGGTTGGCAAAACATGCCAGGCAGATTAAAGTGGAAGCAGACATGTATTGATAAATGTTACATAAACTCCATAGGAGAGTAAGGGGGAACTAAGAGAGGTGAAATAACTTGTTTACTGCCACATGGCTAGCAGGTAGGATTTGAATTCAAGTCTTTCCAACTTCAAGTTTAACTTTAATCACTGTACTACCTACCTGTTTGGAGAGAAACTAAAGGTTTTACTTTGGGACAGAGTTTGAGGTGACATACAAGAGGACCTATCACTGAGAAACAGAATATAATTAGTGATTATTTCTATGTGTAAGAACACAGGAAACACAGACTTAGAAATGGAAAGGAAATTAGAGATTACTAACTCCAACCCTAACATTTCGGATAGAAAAATTAAGACATAGATGACTTGCCAACAATTAACACACCAAGAAAACACACGTACTCTATCAGCCAGCATCATACCATCCTTATCAGTTACAGGAAATGGCGAAATTTTTAATGCTGTGGATAAGTCCATTTACCTTGACAGTATCTTTCCAGGTATGTCCACACTGATAATGAGATAGACACATGCACTAAGTGTCTGTGATGGGATATGGGATATTCCCAATTCTAAGCCCAAGCCTCTAGCCAGTAGCCTCCATTCACAAGCTAATTCTATGCTATTGATTTCTACTATGTGGAAGACTGTGTGTGTGTGTGTGTGTGTGTGTGTGTGTGTGTGTGTGTGTGTGTGTGTGTGTGTTTGTGTTTGTGTGTATCTATAAAGAATCTCTCAGAACTAGGTTCAAATTTCTACAGTGTACTAATTGAGTCAAGCTTTTGTATGTTTTGTGTTATTGACCCACTCATGACTTGTTATCATAATAAAGAAGGTAGAAAAATAGAGAGAAGGCAAAAAGAAATATTAAATGTGACATGAAATCACTTGAGTACTGTGGGTCTCAGGTTTTTCTTCTGTACAATGAGAGGTTGATGAATTGGTTGATGGAAATTCCCCAAAAGGGTTTTAGTGACAAGTAAGCCTAAAATCCCAAGAGCAAAATACAAGCCATGACTTAAAATGGCCAGCATTCTAAAAGTGATCCCAGTATACAATAAGGTTTAAATTACAAGATAGAATGAAAAATTATTTAAGTGATGGGATTATTTGGGATTTTCTTGACGTTAAAGGATGTTCTAAAAATATTTACTAATTTGATGGCTATGTTTGAACAGTCTTATTCAAAATATAAACTTTTAGATAAAGAAGGTATGGGACATGTGCAAAAATGTTTGTGGCAGCCTTTTTTGTAATGACAAGAAACTGGAAACTGAATGGATGCCCATCAGTGGAGGAATGGCTGAATAAATTGGGGTATATGAATGCTATGGAATACTATTGTTCTGTAAGAAATGACCAGCAGGATGATTTCAGAGAGACCTGGAGAGACCTACATGAACTGATGCTGAGTGAAATGAGCAGGACCAAGTGATCATTATACAGGGCAACAACAAGACTATATAATGATCAATTCTGATGAACATCTAAACAATGAGATGATTCAAACAAATTCCAATTGTTCAGTGATGAAGAGAGCTATCTACACCCAAAGATAGGACCGTGGGCTGAGTGTGGACCACAACATAGCATTCTCACTCTTTCTGCTATTGTTTGCATTCTGTTTTCTTGCCCAGTTTTTTTTCCTTTCTTGATACAATTTTTCTTGTGCAGCAAGATAACTGTATAAATATGTATACATATATTGGATTTAACATATATTTTAACATATTTAACATGTATTGGACTACCTGCCATCTAGGAAAGGGGGTGGGGGAAAGGAGGCGATAATTTTGAACAGAAAGCTTTGCAAGGATCATTGTTGAAAATTACCCATGCATATGTTTTATAAATAAAAAATAAAAAATAAAAAAAAAAGAAAGTATGGGAAAAGGTATTGTTAAATTTAACAGTGAACTTGATTGAGTCAGGCAAGCACTTTGGAACACATACTCATGGCATGATGCCCCCCCTAGTGGTAACAGACTTAAATTACTAGTACAGCTTTTTGAGAAGAGAACATCACCCTCTATCCTTCCTGTCTTTCCACATCTTTTCTACTAAAAAAGCAAAAGTATTATCAAAATATAAGATTATTTGGAGTTTTGTTATATAGGTAAAATCTCTTTTTTAAACATTTATTTATGAATTATGTTAGGAGAGAAAAATCAGAACAAAAGAGAAAAACCATGAGAGAAAAATAAAACAGAAAAAAAAGAGGGAAAAAGTGAATATAGCATATGTTGATTTACACTGTCTCCATAGTTGTTTCTCTGGATGCAGATGGCATTTTCCATCCAAAGTTTATTGGGATTGCCTTGGGTTACTGAACCACTGAGAAGAACCAAGAGTTTCATAGTTGATCACCATACTATCTTATTGTTACTATGTACAGTATGCTGCTAATTCTGCTTGTTTCCTTCACCATCAGTTCATGTAAATCTTTCCAGGCCTTTCTAAAATCAAAAACAATATAAATTTTATAGAAAAATAATATTCCATTATTTTCACATACCATAATTTATTCAGCCATTCTCCAATTGATGGGCATCTAACCCTTTTCCAATTCTATGCCACCACAAAAAGAGCTGCTACAAACATTTTTGCACATGTGAGTCCTTTTCCGTCTTTTAACAAACTTAAATGATAGCTCTATTTCTAGACCTTGGCACACAGTAAGCACTTAATACATTTTCTTCCTTTGTTTATTCAACCAACCAACTCAGTTATCTCAGCTAAGCAAAATATAGGCAGATATAAAGTAAATATTCTAGAAATTACTTCAACCTTGGTCATCAGAACTTTTCTTTTTGGCATGGGTTCAAAAATATTTTAAAGTTTATTTTTCTTGGACATTTCCATTTGAATATCTTCTCTGTGTGTGTATTTCAACATGTAATCATTTTCTCTCTTTTGGCAAAATACGCCTCCAATTTAATTCAACTGAAACAATTTAAACTAACCAAATGCTACTATATAAATATTCCAAAGACCACAGAAGTAAAAAATATAACATTTTGTGGTAAGGAAAAAATATATTATAAAAGCAACTGTGGGACATTGAGCATTTGAAAAGATATCCTGCCAATTATTCTATTACTAAAGTCACTAAGTAGGGAAAAGAAATTCAAGAAACAGTAAGATTATTTGTATATAGTATATAATTTAATGTGGCATGTGACATAGACAAAGGTAAGGGGTGGAAGAAATAACATCAATATTTTAATTAATTTTTCAGACAATAGCCTCTGTATTGAACCACTTTAATTCAAAAGTGAATCCTGGGTCCAGTATTTTTAACTGGTTATATTGTCTTCTAAACATTATAAATGATCTGAAAAGAAAGAAGACTGAATTTCTCATCAACTCCACTGGGGAAGCCTCCAGAGTTATTTCTAGACACCAAAAGCATCCAGGACACAAACTAAGCCCTAATTTCTCATCCCAAAAGGGATGAATATGGAGGTCACATAACATTTAACGATTTCTATTGTGTTACTTAAAAAGAGGCCAGCAACCAACAGTCTAAGCCAAATATTGAGGAGTTCACTGCCCTTATTTTTCTCATGACAAGTGGGGGCAGATTCTTATTCTAAGACAGAAATGAAGCTGAAAAAATAAAAAATAGCATTAAAGCTTATATACTATTGAGTTTACCTTGCATAGATTACTAGATCACAGATTTCTACATTTTCCCAAATAAATTGTTAAAAGATCAGCCCCAAAATATGGCTGACAATTCACTGTGGTACATGAGTTTTCAAAAAAGCAGCATGAGAATGCTCTTCACCAACATGGACGGCAACCCATATAATGACTTTGTAGACACATCCTAGGAAAATGCATGATAAACACAGAGGTTAAGTCACTTGCCCATGATTTCATAGCTAGAAATAACCTAAGGTAAAATTTGAACCCAGGTCTCCCTGACTCCAAGTCCTTCATTCCTTTTACCATCCTGACTCTTTCATCTAAAGTAACATAGCAGAGAAAAAAGTCCCTAAAGCTCTATAGAATGTAATCTATGTTCTGGCTGCTGAAATACAGGTTATTTTAAAGCCATTCAGATCAAAATAATCATATTATCCCTGAATATAGCAATGGGAGAAGAGGCAAAAATGGCACTCAATTATGACCAGATGGTGGACTACTTCCTATTCTCCTGAGACAATTTCTTATTAGACAGAAAGAAATTGTTACAGAAACTTCATGCTTCAAAACACAATAAAAGTCAAACTAAGAAAGTTAGCAGGGCCAAAAGCATCATTTCAATTACCTGACATGGAAATTGCCATCCCTTCAAGAAGCTGTCAGCATTTTAAAGATGATAGCATGCAAAGGAGCTTTCATTTTTCCTTTAATATTTCTATATTCATTTAACAAATATTGATTGAGAAAGAAATTCACTGCCCTAGACATTGAGGGGTCTATAGGAAAAGAGCTTAAAACTAAACATGTGTATAATTACTATCCTGCATCTGACACTTATTACCCCAGATGACTTTGGGAAGTCACTTACCCAGCTGCTCCTCAGAGCTGTCAGTTTCCTCATTTGTATAAAATGAGGAAGTTATAGTAAATGGTCTCTGAGATTTTTCCTCTAGAATTATGATCAGTCCTATGAAACATATCTCTTTTGGAAGAACCAAAGTTCTGTCTGTTGACTTTCATGGTTCACTTGGAACTATTTTTAGTTTGACTTTCCCTAGAAAATTCTCAATCAACACATGCTCAAATTAATTTCTAATTCTTCAGCCAAGAAATCTGTTTTAAAGAGAATCAAATAGCTAATGAGTAGGTGAGGAAAAGAGTTTAAAATGTAAAGTTCTACATCTTGTGAAATGATGACATAGTTGTAGGATACTAAAAATAAGAGTCTAGAAAGGAGAAAGAAAAAACAAAGCGGAAAAAACACTGTGGATGGCAATTCATTAAATTAACATCATTCTTTCTAAATCCATGCAGATGCCATACAACTTTCAATTAAAAGGAAAGAGAGATATTCTAATCCCTTCCCATCATCAAGGTGGAAACAGCAAGGAATTTGAAGTATTAGCACTTGAATGAAAATCTCGAGTCAACCATTTATTACTTATGTAACCTTAGAGTAGTCATTAATCTTTGTAAACCTAAAACATAAAATGAGAGGGAAATACCAGATAACTTCTGAAGTTCCTTATGCATCTAAAATTCTAGTTCTAAAATACAGCTAAAAAGTCTAAGATCCAAAGGGATTATGACTTGTTCAGGATCCCACAGCTAATTAAGAGCAAAACTGGGATTAAGAGCTAATGACAAATCCAGTGTTTGAACCACTCACTATTCTATTCATGAGGGTGTTCTCATCACTATAAGTGACTTTTCATTTAAGACCCAGTTACTGCCACAAAGTCTGAAAAAGCCATGTATCATGATATGCTATAATTGGGGGAAACTCCACAACTATTTGACAAAGATTATACAATTATTCAAAGATAATGAGATATTTATTCATTTTCCTAAGAAAAAGCATAGTGAGGCAAATAATAAATTAACAAAATTTTATTTTGTCTCTACTGTGCACATAAACCCTATGCTGGGCACTGTGGGAGATGACAGAAGCATAAAACCTATTTTTTTTTTTTGTGGATAGAGCACCAGCTTTCAAGTCAGGAAGACCTGAGATCAAATCTGGCCTCAAACACTTAACACTTCTTAGCTGTATGACCCTGGGCAAGTCATTTAACCCCAAATGCCTCAACAAAAACAAAACAAAACAAACAAACAAAAAAAAAAACAAAAACCTAGTTTTGGCTTTCAAGGAGCAAATCTGAAACTTGATAACTATATGTAACAGGAACAGAAATGTAAAATAATATTTATTAAATGTTCACTCGGCTGGTCTAGATAATAAATGTGATGAAATATAGAAACATAAGATGGTCAAAGAAGACTAGAGTAGTCAAAATAAGCAAACAGCATTTGAACTGGGCCTGGGGAGGATTTGTTTAGGTGACAAGGAAGAAGATATTCCACACTAGTTCACAGTATGAACAATGGTATGGAGGCAGAAATGAGCATGACTTGCAGAATATAGCCAAGATATCATCAGGAAAATTGTGCAAATACATAGAGAGATGGGAGGAGGGGAGGAGGAAAAGGGGTAATGAGGTGGAGAGAAGAAAAACAGTGGAATCTATACCATTAGTCAGTTTAAGGGAAACTTGAAAACCAGACAATTAAGTTTCACATTATGATCAAGCAGGGAACAGAAGGTCAATGAATATTTCTGAGTTGGGGAATAACATGATTAAAAACAATGTTCAAGTAAGTTTACAGTCTGGCATAGGTATTTATAAATTCAGAGAGAATATAGATTCAGGGAGACCAGTTAAAAGTATATAGTACAAACCACTCTCTTCCACTCACCTTCTTGCTACCCATGAGAAAAAAAAAAAAAAAAAAAAAAAAAAAAAAAAAAAAGTTCTTATCAAATCACTTGAACTGCCAGGTCAATTCTGGAAACATTAATATTTTTAAGTCTGGCAATTACTGGTATATGCTTCCGTCAGGTCTGGCTACCAAGCATACTGATTAAAGAACCCAATGCACTTAGTATTTCCCAGAAACACAATTATATAGACAGGTTTCACTTTTATTAAAATCACAGGATCATAGACCAAGAACTGAAAGAGATCTTAGAGGCTATCCAGTCCAACTTCCTCGTTTTAAAAATGAGGATACAGAGACACAGGGGTGTATTTAACCCTGTTTGCCTCAGTTCCTCATCTATAAAATAAGCTGAGAAGGTAAAAGCAAAACCACCCCAGAAAATCCCAAATGAGGTTACAAAGATTCAGACACAACTATATCAACATAACGATGAAAACAAGTATTAATAAGGATTCCTTCCTAATTAGTCAAAATTGAATAGTTAAGAGATCTTAAGACTCCGAGGTAAATGAAAATGATATAGAACAACACTAAAAGCACCAATTCAAATCTGATTATTCTATCTGTCAAGTTAAGAAGGTTGAGTACTCTTTGAACTCCATTATTTCAGAGATTAAAAAAAGAAAGCCTTTCTGTTCTTCACACAACACACTCCATTTCAGGTTAGGGCATTTTCACAGGCTGTCTCCCATGCCTGGAAGTTTTTCCTTCCTTATCACCATTTTTCTCCTGGTTTCTCTGGCTTACTTCAAGTCTCAGCAAAATCTTACTTTCTACAAGAAACCTTTCCCAATCCCCTTTAATTCTTCTTCTGTCTGTACATAGTAGTTTTATTTTTTGCATTAGTTTGTGAGCTTCTAAAGCTGGGGCTTTCTTTTGCTTTTCTTTGTCTTCCCAGGACTTAGCATAATGCTCAGCACAAAGTGGATGCTTAATAAATGTGTATTAGCTGATTGGCTTGGTGAAAAGGTTTAAGGGAGAATAAAAATAAAATCTTTAAGGGAAAGTCTCTTTTCAACAAAACCCAACTCTGATGGTTTATCGAGAAGCAGAGATGACCTTGGGATCTCCCAAGGCTGTACTGTCAAGTACCTGTGGCAGATCCTAACAAACTAAACAAGCTTTAAGTAGGAACCTGGAGAAGTCTTTGTGTCAATCAACCTAAAAGCAACCTAGATAAGTTTGGAGAAGTTCCTCTCCAGAAAACTGGCCAGTAGATAATAAGTATTTTCACTAATACCAAATCATGAATGTCTTTTCCTGAGGACTATAGGATTGTGAGCTTCACTGGTGGAAGAAGGGAGCAATAGCAATAAAGTCATGGATCCTTGAATCACTGATATATATGGAGAAGGAATTGGATTTACTAATATGGGGGGGGGGAAGAGAGGAGAGGGCGATAAGTCTATGGTACAAGCTGAAAAAGGAAGCAATTGTACTCCACAATTTCCTTTTATTTTGGACTCCAGAGACTCAACATTGTGTCCCAGCAAATGTAACTAATTTCTGCTAGTTACATCTTCATCTATTTCAGAAGTTCCCAATCTAAGACATACAAACCCCCCAGCAGAATATGAGAAACTTATTAAGGAAGGCAAAGAGAGTATTTGATAAATAACAATGTTATCTTACTGAAATATGCCCAAAGTAATAGTGGCACTGAAAAAAAAAAAAGTACACTGAAGAGAAAATCATGAAGAAGAATGAATAGAAAGAAGAAGAGGAAGAAGTAAAGGAGAAAATGGAGGAGGAGGTAGAAGTAACTACGTGGAAAAGGGTGAGAGAATCTTTATATTATAGAGAATCTTTATTATCTTTATAGAGAATCTGAAAACACTAAGAAAGAGGAAAAATTTCTGGCCAAAATCAATGAATGAGGTTTGGATATGAAATCTTTCTCATTCTAAGCTAGAAAAGATTATTGATATTAAAAAAAAAAAAAAACCTTATGAAAAAGAGCTCATTCCTGCAATAACTAAAATCCTAACTGATTTCTAATCAATGAAGTTACTAAATGTTTATATATTCATGGAAGACTATATCTCATGCTTTCTATGTGTGCGCATAAGGCTCTTATCTTTGTTTATAACAACTTAGCTCTGTGAATTGGGATTTTCAACACAATCCATGAGGCTGACCATGATTTGCTGGCATCTCTTCCAAAAACCAAAGCAAAGATAAAAACCACTGGTTAAGAAACAGAATGAAAGATCCACTTCATTTATTTTTGTGTTCTGATAAACATTTTAAAAACCTTATGAAACTAAAAATATTATATTTTATAACTATAAAAATGTTATATGTAAAAAAAATTATGAAAATTATTCTATTCCATTTCATATTTATATATGCACAGTAAAATCTAAAATAAATTTCCTTTCATATTGAATGAGTGCACAGGAGGATTTATTGTAAGCCAATGTGAATATAAATCCTAATTTATGTGAAATGTTCTTTTGAAGGATTATGGATCTTGTTCAGAAGGTTCTGTAGTATTTCAAAATTCCATAAGATCAACATAATGCCAATTGCAGACAAGAGTATCTGCAGGACCCCACTATCTATTTCAAGATAAATTCTTTCATTTGATTTCAAAAGAATCTCCATTATAGTGACAACCAAACATTTTTTGTAAATCTACTTCTTGGTTTATGCCTTATTTGATATTAATTATCAGATCATTAAATAAATCTTCTCTATTGGTACAGCTAGATGGCACATTGCAGATAATGCTGGACTTGGAGTTAGGAAAACCTGAGTTCAAATTCAGTCTCAGACAATTATTAGTTGTGTTATCCTGGTACGCCTGCCTGACTTACTTTCTTTATTGGCAAAATTGAGATAATAGAAGCATCTAATTTTCAGGTATATTATGAGAAGAAAATGAGAAAATATTTGTAAAGTAATTTTCAAATGTTAAAGTACTACATAAATGCTAGCAACTTTTGCTATTATTTGTAATTATTGAATCATTCAAGAAATCTTATGTGATTTTAACCTACAAATGGGAAATGCTTTGTTATAGCAGGGCATTTAAGGCGGCATCTTGCTTTATTAAATCAAATGCCTTTTTTAAAGCAAACAATAAGAAAAACAGGATTTTACAATCTTTTGTACCTTTCAATCAATTGTACAACTTCAGATGTCTTGTGTTATAGGATATCATTTTGCAAAAGCCTGCCTTTTCCATTCTCATACCTTCATCAAGAATTCCTCCAATCAATATTATTCTTCTATAAGAAACAATCAGCAGGATAATTTTAGAGAGGCGTGGGGAGAGTTACATGAACTGATGCTAACTGAAATGAGCAGAACCAGGAGATCTTGTTGTACAGGACAACAAGATTATATATGATCAATTCTGATGTACGTAGCTCTTCCCAACAATAAGATGATTCAAATAAGCTCTAATAATTTTGTGATGAAGAGAGCCATCTACACCCAGAGAGGGAACTGTGGGAACTGAGTGTGGACCACAACACAGCATTTTCATTCTTTCTGTTGTTGTTTGCTTACATTTGTTTTCTTTCTCAATTTTTTCCTTCTTGATCCAATTTTTCTTCTGCAGCAAGATAACTAGACAAATATGTATACATATATTGGATTTAACATATATTTTAACATATTTACCATATATTGGATTACCTGCCATCTAGAGGAGAAGATAAGAGGAAGGAGGGGAAAATTTGGAACACAAGATTTTGCAAGAGTCAATATTGAAAAATTACCCATATACATGGTTTTATAAATGAAAAGCTGTAATAAAAAAAGAAAAAAGAATTCATACAATCAGTAAATATTCTCATAAAGATTTTGAAGAGATGAAAAAGCAGGCATTTGGCAAAGAGTCCACTGAATTCATGGTAAGAGTACATGAAACTTAAGACACTGAAAAAGGACAATGAGCTTGACCCAGAACTGAAGCAAAAATGGCCAAGATCATATTTGAGAATTTCTGTGATGCTTTCAATAACCACAAGCTTCCCCATGAAACAAAATCACAGCTTACTAATAATAATATTTTCCCAGTGATGCTATGTTTTGTGAGTCCAAGAATATCACAGTGTCTACTAAGAATAAAAAACGTTTGTCATCCAAAGAAAAACTTGAATTATCTTGGTGAGAATTAATAAACTATACCAAGTAATCAGTGATGAACTAGACACCAAAAGTAGTATAGAAGAGATACATAATCAAAAAAGTGGATGAGTGAGTCACAGAGCCAGAGTGAAGGATGACAGAAAGTCCACATGCTGCATTTGTAGCCTCATAATATAAGGAGACCATAATATAAGGATGGCTCCCAGAATTTTGAGTAGACTTCCCTCTATAGAAGATATATGGGGAAACATATTCAAAAATAGTACAGGATGTGAAGGCATGAATCCATTGTGATCTGAACTGTGGGAGGAAGTATCCATATTGATGAGATCATAAATCCATGGAAGTAACTAAATATTCCCTTATCTTTACCTAGGCCAAAGCTCTAGGCCAGGGTGGGCATTAAGAGAGCTGTAGAGCCTGCAAAAAGATCTGAAAAAACCCAATTCTCTCTTTGGTCACCTATAATACTCAATCCTGCCTGCTTGGTTAAATTCCAGAAAGTAGAGTCAGCACTAATTCTATTTCCAATAGAGACAGAAATAAATATAGGGACTGGAACTTAGAACTGTGATTTCATTGGTTTAGGGAATTGCTAGAAGAGAAAACTCTACCAATATAAGTCAGCATTTTCTCTGCAATTTGAGAATTTTAGGGAATTGCCCAGAGCACTGACAGGTGTAATTTGTCTGGGATAACAAAATCAGGATTTGTCAGAAGCAACATATGAAGTCAGGTGGTCTCTATCTGTCTGTCTCCTTTCTTTCTGTCTGTCTCTCCTCCCTCCCTCCCTCCCTCCCTCTCCCTCCCTCCCTCTCCCTCTCCCTCTCCCTGTCCCTGTCCCTCTCCCTCTCCCTCCCTCCCTCCCTCTCCCTCCCTCCCTCTCCCTCTCCCTCTCCCTCTCTCTCTCTCTCTCTCTCTCTCTCTCTCTCTCTCTCTTTCCCCCCCACACACATATATATGTAGACATAGAATTAATATGTATCTTATGTGGTAAACAAATAATACATGTGGCTACAGTATAATTACAGAATAAAAATCATTGGCTTAAATTTCAGCCAATTGAGTTTTCTTCATTTATCAATGTAATTTGTTTTCTGTTTATCGTTCTAGCCTTATCTCTCACTACTCTCTTTTGGAAGCAGAATGTTCCAAATGAAACAATGACTTGCCCAGTTAAGTCCTGTGCTTTCTTCCCTTGGATTTGATTTATGTAGTTTACTCCATCTGTTATGCCTTCTAAAACCACCCCTCCATCTCATCTTACATAATTCTTACTCATTTTTCAAGGATTAGCTCAAAAGCTGTATCTTTCCACAATGCTCTGGTTAGAAGTAATCTCTTCCTCCTTCAAACTCAAAAGCACTTTAAAACATTCTAGCCTGTGTTGTAATTATTTTTATACATGTCTCGTCTTCCCTAGTAGACTATAGCTTGGTATAGACCATGCTTATAGCAGACATTCAGATACTTATTTCAATTAATGAATGACTCTCTCAAAAACAGCAGAGCTATTCATGCATCTGGATTGTTTTTGGTTTGATCCCAACTAGAGGCAGAGATGGATTTATATTACAGTCATGCAAATTAGGCTGGAAACAAAATAAATCCAGTGCTTACTAAAGATTTAAATTAAAATATTAAGTACTATCTGTACATGTCCAGGATACTGATGAACATGAACATGTTTATCACCTGCATCATACCTTGAAAACATTATTTAAATTCTCTCTCTACTATTAAAGTTCCTTGAATGAGGAGTTATATTTCATCTTTGTAATCCTGCCTGCCTTTCCTACAACTGGCATTAAATAATGATTTGTCAAGGAAAATTATGTTAATATTGTGATCCTGCTTGCAAATGGAATGCATACCGATTACAATTTCATACTGCAAGAAAGCATGGAAATCTGCGGATCCTTTAGCTGAATTGATTAAATTTTGCTTTAAGTTTTATGGGTTCCCTCAGAGGAGATGGTTCTTTATTGTAAAAACCTGGGCATCTCTACTGAGCTGTCCCTTAGCTCAGATTTCTATAATCTTTTACCATACAAATCACAAGCAAAATAATTTTGTTTTGTTTTCACTTTAGCACATTTTCAGAGAATCTTAAAGAGCAAGGCTTAAAAACAGTTCCTTCCAAAGACTCTCAACTCTTTGAGCCATCATAGAGGGGACAGATCTTCAGAAAAGAAGAGAACTTCCTTATTTCTTTTACTCGAGCCCAAACTTCTCACATAGAGGCTTTTTATACAATAATAATATGGCTGTGAAATCAGTACAAAGTAAGGTCTTTCTGATTATGAATCATTGTACACAGTTCCTACCAGAGAGATGAGGGACTCAAGGTTTAGACTGAGACATATTTTTGGCAAATTTTGCTTTGCTTGATGCAAACATAACTATTATAAATTGAAATTTTTTTTAAAGATTGTAAGGTCCTTGAAGGCAAGAATCATATCTGGTTTTTTTTGTTTTGTTTTGTTTTTAACTTTTTGATACACATCATCAGAGACAGCCTACTAAAATGGATAAAAAGCTGCCTCTGAATCGGGAAGTACTGGGGCCAAATTTTGTCTCATTGGCTATGCTCTTAGGCAATTCTCTAAGACTTTAAGTTTTAGAGCAGGTGCCCATCAGTCATTTGCTATCACAGATCCAAATGAAAACAAAATACAATCTCCCCAACACAATGCCTTCTATGTGTACACTGTGGATTAATTTTTGTTGAATTGAATTTACCAAAGTCATTTTTTAAAAATCTATGTACAAATCCATGGTGAAAACAACTCAATGATTTCCTCATGTTTGGTTGACAGAGGATGACAGCCCAGTCTGGCAGTATTCAACATTCAACAAACTTGCATTAAGCATCTGCTTTGTGCAGTGCATTAATGCCAGGCAGATGAAATTAGCTGAGTTATTTGGTCCAGAGAATAAAATCAAGCTCTGCAAGAAGTGACTTCATACAAAACTTTATGATGCTCAAAGTTTTCCTTCTCTATTAAGGAATTGAGGAATTTATTTGCTTATTTTAAAGTGACTCACACCTATCAAAAACTTTGCTATTTAGTAAAAAGTTCCATTCACATGATTTTTGTTTTGGTCCAATGCATCCTCTATTCTCAATCTAATTTTTATTCTTTTCACCTCTCTACATGAAGTTAACAAAAACAGGTAAGAAAGAAAAAAAAGGAAAAAAGGAATGAAGGGAGGAAGGGAGAAAAGAAGGGAGGAAGGGAGAAAGGGAGGGAGGGAGGAAGGAAGGAGGGAAGAAAGGAAGAAAGGAAGAAAGGAAGGAAGGAAGGAAGGAAGAAAGGAAGGAAAGAAGGAAAGAAGGAAAGAAGGAAGGAAGACCTAAGAGAACACACAACCCTTCTTTATCAGGAAACATTCCTGTTGTCTGTTGACTTCTTGCTTTGGAAATTATTTTAGGTCATTAAGCAAACTATAGCATTTGCTGAACTGTGACATTTAATAGAAGAGAAAACTTACATATATAAACACACATATATGAACATACATATGTGTACACACACACACACACACACCTCTTTTATTTTGGGAAATCTACAAATGAACAATAAAAAACCGTTTTCATCCTTAGAACTGTAACCCAAGTATCAACAGTTTTGCTCTATTTTAGTTTATAAACTGAAGGCTCCATCAAAGTGAAAGCCAAGCCTGTTTCCTTTCAAGATCTCAAATGACAGGAGTTGAGTGACTCAGCTCAAACATTAAACACTAGCTTCCATTACAAAAACCACCAAAAAAAAATCTGAAATGGGTGAAAGCTTCTAGCAAAGCAAAACCTTAAAGTACGGCTCCAAGCTCTGGAAAAACAAAAAGTCTAATCCCATTCTATTATTATCTAGTTCTCATTCTCTACTCCTATTATCTTGTGGTCTATGATTTAAACTAAACTGTTCAGAAAGACCAAAAAAGACAAGACAGGGAGATTAAGTTATCTTTATTATCTCCTAAAAAGACAAGGTCTAGTTACACTTTCTGGATTTTTCATGCAATTTGATAGCCTGGATTCCTAAAAATTTCCCTGGCTAGTTTATATCATTATACCTGGAAATCAAAACATGACTCTTGATATCTGATACTACAATATTAATAATGCAAGGCACTTAAATGCAGTTGTGAAGTTCAGAATCAACTTGTTTGGATCAGTAAGTATTTGGGCAGTAATTTCTTTATTAACTTGTTTATTTTTCAAGTAGCAAGATTTTGGTTTGTTGTTTGGTTTTGTTTTTACTAATCTCTTCCTCCCACTACCCTCCTTCCTTTCATTGAGCATTTTTTTAAAAATTCTCAATAAAAGACACAGAAACAGGCAAAAGAAATTCCCATACCAGCAGTGTGTAAAAATGTATATATATATTTTCTGTATGGAAAGATAATCACCTCTCATACAGGAAGTGAGTGGCATATTTTCATTCTTAAGCACTCTTACCACTCTACTGATCATAGTTCTTAGGAATTTCCAAGTTGTTTTTCCCTACAATGTTACCATTGTATAGATTGTTCTGCAAGTACTGCTTCCTTCTCAGATTCATTTCTTTTCAATTTCCCCTAAACTTAACGATTTCATCTATGACACAATAATATTCCATTACATCCTTATGCCATAATCCGTTCAAGCACTCTCCAATAAAAGGGCAGCTCCTTATGTTTCCATTTGACTATCAGAAAAAGAGTGGTTATAAATATTTTTGTACATATAGATCCTTTCCATTTTGCTTTGATTTCTTTAGAGTACAGGCCTAGTAATGGTACCTTGCTCAAAGGGTATGGTGTTTAATAACTTTCTGGACACAGTTCCAAATTGCCTTCCAAAATAGACCAATTCACAGTTCTACCAATAGTGCACTCATGTACCTATTTTTCTACAGCCCCTCCAATATTTGATATTTTCTTCTTTTGTCTTCTTTGCCAGTCTAACTGTAAGTTCAAAATAGCTTTAGTTTACGTTTCTACATTAATGATTCAGGATATTCTCTGTATCACTGTTGATTGCTTAGAATTCTTCCTTTGAAAACTACCTATTCATATCTTTTGATCATTTACCTTCAGGAGAATGGCTTTTAGTCTTAAAATTTAATTCAATTCCTTTTGTATTTGGAAATTAGACTGTTATTATAGAAACTTGTTGCAAAATTTGGTTTTCAGTTAACTGCTTCCCTTCTAATTTTTACTACATTAGATTTGCTTTAACAAAAACTTTTAAATCTTATATAAGCAAAACTGTCCATTTAATCTTATAAGACCCTCCTATCACTTGTTTAGTTATGGATTCTTTCCCTATCAATAGCTCTAAAAGATCATTTCTTAAATGTTCCTCTAATTTGTGATGTGACTTTACACATGCATACATCATTTATCCAATTGGATGTGTTCTTATAATTAATAGCAATATTAAGGGGTTTTGAACATTTTGAGAAACTTTAAGGATTTGGTGTAATGGTGCAGATACCCTCCTGCTTTGGGTAGTTTGGAGACTGGGTCTTAAAACTATTCCTAAGAATAGTTTCTAGGCTAATCAAGGCAATCCAAATTCAGCATACACACAGGAATGCACATTTCATTTGTATAAATAATTCATCTGATCTTCACAATAGCCCATCATGGCATAGATACAAGTATTTTTTATCACCATTTTACATATTTGGAAAATGACTCTCTATACCATGACACTGAAGAAAGTGACATTTTGTCTAGGCTTTGAAAGATGGGAATCATTTCCATAAGCATATTTCAGATCTGAGGGTCACTACAGAGTGACTGAGGTCACTGAGACACAAAAGAAACACTCTACAGACTGTATTCCAAGAGAACATCAAATAAGACCACTTTCAATATATCAGGGGACTTACTTGGAAAACAGTACAACAAAGTTGGAGTTAAATTATGTGGCTAAACTAAAAAATATTCTGGATTTTAACTTCATAAGATCGTAGATGTAGAGCTGGAAATGATCCTAGGATTTATGGAATGCAACTACATCATTTCAGTATTTCCTAAATACATAAGTACAAGTTAATTTGCAGGATGTGGCACTAGTAGCTGGGGGACATAAAAGGTGATATTTGAATTGTGTAAAGAATAGCTAATAAGACAGTAGTGTTGCAAGCTATATCTGCCCTGTGTATACTGAGGGAGCTTCGCTGAAACTTATTTTGCTATGGCTATGATATTTAATTAAATTACTTTTACTTTAAACTTACATCTTATATTTTGGTTGGCTAGTAAAAGAAACATTGTTAGGAATTGATGAGTGGGTTTTTAAAAGTAGAAGTTAAATCCAAAATATGCCTTTAACCTAAAATAGCTTTTTGTAACCCCCCCACCCCCCCACCTCCCCACCCCACCCCCAATTGTGTGATGAGGGCCCAGGTAATAGCAAGAACAAAAAGTGATTGGCTGGTTATCATTTGACTTCATCCTCTGAATTTTTCCTTTATAGTTCAGAAATCTATCTCTATATCCCCAAAGATCACTTCAGCTTTGGTATTTATACCTTGGAAGTAGCCTCTGCCCCTGGGGTCCACCTCCCTCTGATTGGTTCATCCTAGAATCTACTTAAGGAGATCACCCAAGCCAATCATGTCATCATTTCTCACAAGGCTGCATTCCTGCAGACTGCTCTCTAGATATCTTCTCTCCCACTTCCTTTTCAATTACCTTTTAACTGTGGGTTCCCCAGTAGAATACAAACTTCTTGAGGGTAGGAACTGTATTTCTATTTTTGCTTGTATTTGTATTCCCTGTTTAGCATGGTGTCTAGCACATATAAAAGCTTAATAAATACTTGTTGACCAATGAAGGATGCTTAATTTTTGTTCTAATAAAATTTTGCTCTCAACTGTAGTAGCCAGATAGAATACATTTCTGTCATCAGTAAAGGATGGGTTTTAATAAGAAAAAATCCAATTTTCAACTCAGTCTGAATAAGAATCAACCACTCTTCCACAAAAATAACATGTTTTGATGTTTTTCTTTCTCCTCACCTCTAGTAAATGTAAAACCAAAAAGCTATCTGAATTTCGCTGACATTTTCAAGTCCCTTCAATGTCTCCTTTATTTTCCTTTTAATTCCCCACTAGCAATGACCTTGTCCCCAATGAGCCAAGATACAAAGTGACCCTTGTAAGATGAGGCAATTTATTCTGTCTAGAATCCATGCTCAATTTCTTTTGGTAACATATTCCCCTAAAAACCACAACATAAACAAATAAAACTTCAATATTTATTACATCTGATTAGAGTAGGAGTTTGTTTTATGAGCTCTTTGGATTAATCTTTTGTTTCCCAGATCAATACAACTGACTTCATGGAAAACTTAGCATTCTCACCCTCATCCAAAAATCAGAAAGCCTAAAACCAAGTTTCAAAACTGAGATGATATTGGTATTTGTTAACGAAATGAGTCATTCAATATATCATTTACTCCGGACCAACAAAAATACAGCCTGAGAATAAAATGATCTAATTTTCTAGAGGTAAAACTTGGCATCAGGATTTGAGGCAGATAGATGGTCAAATAAATAAGTTATGAAAATATCATCTTCCAGTGTTACATTTAAAATTAATTTTGAAAGTACAATTGAAAAAAAAAATGAGTGTCACAGAATCATACTGTTATCTCTCCACTGTTTTTCCCTAAATGCTTTGGGAAAACTATGCACATTAGGTGTTTCTACTTCTCTAATTTTTATCAAAATCTTCTACATTCTGACCCCCTAGCTCATCATTCAACTGAAGCTGTTCTTTCCTTAATCTATTATTTGAAGTTTTCCATAACCTCTTATTTGATGAATTTAATGGCTTTTTCTCAGTCCTCATCCTTCCTGACTTTTATTCATTCTCCTCCCAGCTCTGTCTCTGACTTTTTGGTCATTGCTGAACTACCAGCTTTCCCCTAAAACTTTCCTCCAAGGACAGAAGACCTGTTTGCTCGTACACCAAGAATTCCTATTTATCCTGGAATATTCTTTTATAAGGTCCAACCACCCTTCTCCCCCTGTTGAGTTCCTCCTGAAGTCTTAATTTTGTGGAAGAGTCCAAGATGGCCTGTCTTCATTCTCCTCCCAACTCAATTCCCAACTTTCTAGATTTCAGGAGCACTAACCACAAAGCTGAGTACCTTTCAGCTCTCTGCCTCTTAGGTCTTGCTCTTCAATCCCTTTTGGCATATTGTCTTCCTCTAGGTTATGAACTATCTTTATTTTTGCTTGTATTTGTATCCTTACCGCTTAACATAGTGTTTGGTATAAAGTAAGCATTTAATAAAAATGCCTGTTTCCTTCTTTGTTATGCAGCTCCTAACACTATTAATTACCCTCTGTCTCCTTCTCACTGGGTTTATATAAAATCCTGCTCTCCTAGTTCACTTATGAACTGAGCACTCCTCAATGGAGCTTCATCTACATTAACCCTGCTAACTAATAATCCCCCAAGGATTTGTCTTTTCTCTTTTCTCTATATTCTGTATCACTTGGTGATTCCATCAGCTCCTATGGGCTCATCAATCATCTTTACAGAGATTGTATATAAATATATGCAGATAACTTATACATGCACACATGTGTATATGTCTATAGATACACATGTGTATATATTTATATCTCCAGCCCTAATCTCGTTCTTGAGTTCTAATGCCATTTTACCAATTACTTTTTAGATATCTCAAATGTAATATCCACAGATACCTCAAAGTGAAAAACATACAAAATAATTATCTTCCCCCCAAACTCTCCTTTTTCCCCAATGTTCCCATTACTATCAAGGATTCTCCCAATCACATAGGATCAAAATGTAGGTATTATCCTCAATTCTCCACTTTCTCTCAACCATACCCAATATGTCTTAAAATTCTGTCAATTGTACCTTCATAACATCACTTGTTTATGCTCCTTCTCTCCTTTGACACTGCCATCACCTTGGTGCAGACCCTCACATCTCACATCTGAACTATTTCAATAGTTCTATTTTTTGTTGTTGTTGTTTTCTTGTCTCATCATTTTCCATTGCAAAGTATTCTTGAGCCAGCTACCAAAATGATCTCCCTAAAGCACAGATCTGATCATGTCACTCCCATGTCCCATTCAATTAATTGCAGCAGCTCCCTATTGCCTCAAAGATCTATTTTGAAATAACTTTGTTTTCTTTTATTTCCTTTTTTGTTTTAGATGTAGAGTCAGCTAGATTACATAGTAGATAGAGTACTGGTACTAGAGTCAAGAAAATTTGAGTTCAAATCCAGTCTCAGACACAATCTTTGTCTATATCAGTGTCTTCATCAGTAAAATGGGGTATTAATACAACCCAATTATAAAAATCAAATAATATTTATAAAATCATTTAACATAGAATCTAACATATAATGATTAATAAATACTTGTTTCCTTTCTCCCTTCCTTCCTCCTTCCCTCCCTCCCTCCCTCCCTCTATTCCTTCCTTCCTTCCTCTCTTCCTTCCTTCCCTCCTTTCTTCCTTTCCTCTTTTTCATTCTTCTTTCCTTACTTTTCATTCTTTCCCTCCCTTCCTCCATCCCTCCCTCCTTCCTTCCCTCCTTTTAAAGTTCTTCACAACTTGGCCCATTACAACTTCCCAGGTTTCTTTATTTTCCTCCCCTCTATCAACAATATAATCCAACTGCATTATGCTGTCCTCACACAGTACTCCTCGCCTTCTAATTCTAAGCATTTATATTGTTTTTCCCTTTATTCATATCTCCAGTACTTAGTACAGTTCCTGGCACATAATAAGCACTTAATAAATTCTTGTTGACTTGACTTGACAAGTGCTAAAATAATATTCTCAAACTGATTCCAATTATTGATATCCATTTTGGAAGTAGAATGGGGAACATATTAAAAGACTGGCACAACTTCAGTATATATGGAATTGTGGGTGTTTAGCTTAATGAAATAAAAGAAGTACTCTAGGGTTAAGTTTGAGATTTTTAAGAAAAAAATATATTTCACAAAGATTTTAGAAGTTATAGCTTCTCAATAAAATGAACCATAGGAAAATGTCAAAGTATTATCTAACTAAAAATAAACTGCTCTACAAAACTAAAAATCATAATGGCTGGGTAGACTACAAACTTCTGAGTATGTTTATACTTCTTACAATAACGAAGATTAAATGTTTTCTTTGTTGAAAGATAAATGGACAGTTTTAAGCATAGTTAAGCAGAGTTTTGATAATCAGTTAAAACATCTATTCCTGTCATGTACTGACTTAACAATGACCTATTTAACACTATTACAAGTATGACAACATATGAGCACATCTAAGAGCTGCAAGAAAACTCCTCATTATTAATAAGAGGCAGGCAAGCAAAGAGAGAGACAGGACTGGGGTGACAGAGACAGAGCAAGGGAGGGAAAAAGAGAGATAAGAAATGGAGAAATATGGTCAGCACAGCTTAATGGATAAAAAGCAGCCTTGAAGCCAGGAGAATCTGGTTTATGCCCCATTGGTAACATATTGGCTCTGGGACTCTGGGCAGGTCACTTAACCTATAAGTACTCTAGGCAACAATTATTAGAAATGTGTCCTTTGATTAGTGGTAAAAAAAAAAAAAAAAAAAAAAAAAAAAAAAAGCTCATTAATGGGAATTTATGAACTATAGCTCTGAGTGAGTACTGAAACCATATAGTATCTTGACTCCGGGATTGCTATTCTCAGGATAAGTTGTGTGAAAGATTGCCCTAAATGCTACACATCATAGCAACAAAACTAACTGACATTTGCATGGCATCATATGGTTTACAAAAATACACAAACATATATGTGCATGTGCATATATGTACATACATGTATGTATATGTACGCATACAAATATATACACTATATATTATCTATATACCTAGACATATATATCGATATGATCTTTTACACATACAGACACATGTATGGGTACATGTTATATTACATGTAGTGTATATGTACATGTGTGTGCATACATCATCTCATTTTATTTTCATTACAAAATAAATCCTAAAGTCATCACTATCCCAATTTTCTAGGGACAGCATGCTACAGTGGACAGAGAACTGACTTCAAAGTCAAGAAGACCTGGATTCAAGTTCTGATTGACATATATGACAATGCGATTCTGGGCAAGCCAGTTAACCCTTCAATGCTCTAGACAACTCTCTGAGACTAAACTGCAGAAAAAGTGCTGGTTTGGATCCATAAGAGTATTTCCTTCCCTAAGTGCTTCCCTACACTAATGATATGACCGGTCCAGTCCCTAACCTCTATCCCCTTTTTTACAGACAAAGGAACAAAGGCTCAGCCAGAGGCAGTCTTCAAACTCAGCTTGCAGGCTCTTCTCACTCCATAGACTCTTTCCTCCATACAGCATGATAGTAAGAGAGAGAGGAACTCATGTTCTAGTTGGAAAGCCAAGATTATATATATATATATATATATATATATGCACCATGTTTGAAGCACTCCATGGGTCACTATTGACAAATAGTGACTAAATACTGCACCGTATATAATTAAGTGATTAATTCTGTGGTACAGATTAAGAACTCAAGGGAAGAGAATAACAAATGAAGTAGGAGGGAGGAAGGGAAGAGAATAAGCTTTAAAACTGTGCCTCCCATATACCAGGCACTAAGGCTCTTTAAAATTATTACCTCATTAGATCTTAACAATATTCCTGGAAGAAAAGTCCTATTATTATCCCCATTTCATAGCTAAAGAAACTGAGGCAAACAGAAATTAAATAACTTCTAGACTCGTACAAAAAGTGTCAGAAATCCAATTTGAATTTGAAACTTCCTGACTCCAGGAACACCATCTAGCTGCTGTGGAAATGAGAGGTAAAGCAATCACATAAAGCTTCATGGAAGACGTTTCATGAGCTCTGGGGATAGATAAATAATGGAAAGGCTATAAAGGCTAAGACCATTCGGGTGATTAAAAAAATGTCTCCATTGGAAGCAGGACAATGTTTGACTCCCAGCCAGCAAAACTCCCTAGTGTAGCTGAACCAGATTAAAATGTTACTAGGAGCTACTTACTAAAATTAAAATGCAGCACATATAATGTTAATTTTTGGTTTAGTAAGTCAATATGCAGCCCATCAGATTCCATTTCTACTGGAGTTTGATTCCACTGGTTTGGTAGATACAGAATCAGCCTTAGTGTCAGGGATATATACATTGGGTCCTCTTTGGAAACAAGGATGAACAACATTTCATAAGGAACTTGTTCTCTGCATGTTTTCTGCTTTATTAAAGTGTAAGTACCTTGAATGGCAGAGATTTTTTTGCCTTTATATCATCAGCATAGAGCCTGACTCAGAGAAATGACTTAATAAATGTTTGTTTACTAACTTGTGAGGGAACAACTCCAGAAACTTTAAATAAGTCACCCAATATTACAGTAAATAGCAGTGTCAGGATTTGAACCTGAGTCCTCATTTTCACTGTACCTTATAACACCTAAAGAAAATTTTAATGAAGATATGAAAAGAGAAAAGTTAAGCATTTAAAACTGATTTTGACAGCATCCAAATTGACAGAAAGTAGCAAAAAATAAGAAATTCTGCTATGTATTTGATAATAGCAAAAGTCTCCTTAGTCAATCTTCAACAAAAATTTTATATAATTTTCATTCCTCCCACATACCTAAAATCCATTGCTAAATATAATCATAGAGATAACTATTCAATATCCTCTGAACATGAACACCCAGTAAGAGATAAAATAGGGCATACAAGTTATAAAATGGGGATAAAAAAGTATTTGCCACTATCATGGAAAAGTGTTCTACATACAACCCAGATTAAAGAAAGATTATCTATATAAATTCAAGTCCTTCAGATGCTCTTGCTTATGAATGATATTGTGCCAATTACATCAAGTAACAGACTAAATAGGTCCTTCTAGATGAGATTTATAATTATTCAAGAGCAATCAGCCATCATGATAATCTTTATCGGAAAACAAATGGATGAAAAATTCTTATTGTCCAAATGGCAAATAGTTGGATAGAGAATCCACTGAATTAATCATAAATACATAGAAACTGGAAATGAACAATGAATTAGGTTTGGAATCGAATAGGAGTAAGAAAGAAATTAATGATAACTGTATTAATCCATATGGTGTGGAGAAATTATATGTAGCAAATACTAGAATATCACAATCTCTGAAAAAAATCAAAGTTGCAAATGATCCAAAGGGCAATTGAGAGATATACATTACACATAATAAGGCTGAAAAATATTTCCCAAAATGACTTCAGCTTAAGAAGTAGTATAAGGGATACTCCTGAGGAAATTCATCAGAGGAGTCAGGCCAGTCATGAAGCAAGAATGAAGAAAGATAGCTGATCAACCTGAGTGCTGAATTCATACCCTATGGAAAGATACAAAGGAAAACCCTGCAGTACTGTGGTTAGATATTCTCAGGCAGATCTAAATAACATTTAAAAAAGTCATACAGGGTCAAACGTTCGTCAAGGATTCAAATCTACACAGATGGAAAGAATGCTCACTTTGATGATGATGACCTACTGAAGTTGAGAGGGAAAAGCTTGGAGCCAAAGAAAAAATTTTGAGAAACATGACAATAATCTGGGTGATAATCTGGGTTAATTCTTAGAGTGATAGCAGTATGAGATGTGGAAGGAACTTTTTTTTCCTTTACAACCCAGAGTTTATTTTTCTAAACTGAAATTTTAATATATCAAAAATAAATAATATACCAAAAAGAAAATTAACAAACGTGATTTATATAACATCCACATTTTAATAAAATATCTAAAATATATCTCAATTTGAACTGAAATGTAAAGCCTGCTCTGTGTCATGGGAGGCAAATTTGGTTTCACAAATATGACAGCCAATTTCTGTATTTACTCCAAAACAATATATAGAGCAAAGAAACAATTTTAAACCCATAATTCATTTATATGTATGTGTGCCTTAATTCCATGTGAAATCTGAAAGGGGAGCACCAATACATTGCCAAAGAGATATACTATTGTTATGATAAACATATTTCATTTGAAAGGAGAAAATGGGAAATATCATGAAACTCATTAAACTATTTTTTTCGAGTTAAAAATCTTGTTTGAGAGGCAGTATGTTTACATGAACATATAGCTCTGAGTACAGAGTTATGATGACTTGGGACTCAATCCTACTGAAGGGACGTAGGTGACATGAAAGAAGTAATTTAGCCTACCTTTAAGTCAGTTTTCTCTTCTTTTTTTTTTTTTTTAATTAGAGCTTTCAGGGGCAGCTAGGTGGCGCAGTGGATAGAGCACCAACCTTGAATTCAGCAGGACCTGAGTTCAAATCTGATCTCAGACACTTAACACTTCCTAGCTGTGTGACCCTGGGCAAGTCACTTAACCCCAGCCTCAGGAAAAAAGAAAGAAAAAAAAAAAAAAAAGGTTAAAAAAAAAATTAGAGCTTTCTATTTTCAAAGTATGCATTGATAATTTTTGACATTCACCCCTACAGAATCCTGTGTTCTAATTTTTCCCCTCCCTTTGCCCCAATCTCTCCCCCAATTGGCAAGTGATCCAATATGTTAAACATGTGCAATTCCTCTATACATATTTCCACAAATATCATGTTGCACAAGAAAAATCAGATCAAAAAGGAAAAAAATGAGAAAACAAAATATAAGCAAGCAACAATTTAAAAAGTGAAAAATATTATAGTACAGGTAGAATGAACAGGACTTTGCCTAGGATTGAATGTCCAATAAAAGGAGGAAAGAGAAATAAACAACTTGGAGGTTCTGAGTGCAAAGAGAAGCATTTTTCTATATGACTTGTGAATATATCAGTGTAAAGAACTCAGTAATAAAGAGCTAAGTGGAACAGTGAGTGGATAAAGAATCAAACTTGATTTTAAAAGACCTAAGTTTCAAATTCTGACTTACTAGCTGACTAATCCTAAGAACTAGCAAGTTACTTATTTTCTCTTAATCTCAATTTTCTCATCTGTAAAATAGGGATAATAAGAGCACCTACCTCATGGAGTTTGTGAGGATCAAATGAAATAATACATGTTAAATATTTTGCAAGTGCTAAAACACAATATAGATGTTAATTCTCATATAAGGGAACTTGTTTGAAAAAATGCCAATACCCAGGGAAGCAATTAATAGTGGATAGAGGGATGGGGTCAGAAAGACCTGAATTTAAGTTCTGCCATACACACTAGCTATTTAAGGCAATTAAACTCTCACTCTCAGTTTCTTACTGTTGAAATGGGGATAATAATAGCACTTTGTAAATTCTAAAGGCATGCATTTTTATATAGATAGGTAGATACACACACATATATAAATATATACATATATATGCTAATTACTTAGACTATTACCAGTAAAGATTGGCACCTTCTCTGAAATTAACAGTATTTACAGGTCAAGTAATGTATTTAGGGTCACACAGTAAGTATGGAAAGAATGGGAAGAGAGGCAATGGAATAAATAGAAAAAAAAAATTGGATTAGAAGGAGAAACAGGATTAGGGGGTTAAGATTATAAAATTATAGATTTAGAAATGGAAAGAATTTTAGAGATCCTATGGCATAATCACCTCATTTTACAAGTGAGATTATGGAGATGATGAGTTTAGTTTTCGTTAAATTTAAGGTGCCTGTGATAAGGAGCTTGTATATTTTTCAGGTAAAGATGTCCATCAGACAATTTAGAGCTGGAAGAGTAGCATTCAAGGGAGAAATTTTAGTCATCATTGAAGAGAAGATAATTGCACCCAAGAGAGCAGATAAGCAAGCTGGAGAAGAAAGTAGAGAGAGAGAAGAGCACTAAGGACAAAGCTTTGAGTGACACACACTCAGGGAACTGGAGGAGGACTGTGATCAGTGGGCATCTATGCAAAATTTGTGCTGGCATTTTTCAGTTCTTCAAAGATGCGTGATGTCACTTCTGTGGGTAGTCCTTCCACCTGTGCAAATGATAACCCCTCCACATCTTAACGAATGCATAGCTGTGCCAAAAAAGTTAATCACGAAGTGCCACACTTCTGGTACCTAGCTCCTCCAGACTTAGATTGGCTGGCCCTGAGACAAAAGTAACATACTCCCAACAACATATTCAAAGACTTTTTAAGCTTGATAACAACAGCCAGAACTTATGTCCTATTGGGATAGCCTTTGAGAGCCTGGGGTCTCCCCTATGCTACAATGACATTTTGGAAGAATGCATTAGTGGAGGATTCTGGTACTAATGTAGTGTATTGGAAATTGGTATTTTCAGTAATAGAGGAGTCCGCCATTCAATCTGCCACAGCTCTGAAGTAGCAACCATTTGACTTCATTTTTCATCAGAGTAATGACTTCACTCCTGCATACAAATGACCTGAATGGAAGCAAATAGAGAAGATATGCAGGAAATAAAATGGATTTATTTTTGCTTGGCCTTCTCTTAACTGCTGATTTAGACAAAATCCCCTCAGACAATCTGACAAAAGGATGGCATGAACAAGAAATAGGGACAATTAAGGGTGCCCCAGGACATAAATGGGAATAATTTATAGCAGGAGAGTAGCAGAAGAAAGCAGACTGCCCTGTGCTTCTCAAAATAAAGGCTAGATAACATTGAAAAAATGCCTCCATCCCTTCTTCCATTCATGGGAATTATACACTATTAAGATTCCATTTAGAGATAAAAATTAGTCATATCATATTAAAGAACAAGTATTAGTCAAAAGCAGACACAAAAACAATTCCCAAAGTTGTAGTAAATTAGGGGGTTGAATTAGGATCTCCAATGAACAATTTTCTTAATAGTGGATCTCATGAAAAAGAAAATAATATGCTATAATTCTCATGAGGACAGTAGAGGATATTGTTCAACAAAGTGACTGTCATTTGCAAAAGGTAGGAAGGCCAGATTATTAATGTGAAGAGGACTAAGAAAAATAACATGAGCAATAATATTGTCACATTGTGCTATGTTGAAATATATCATATATTACTTTTATCCATCTATACAATTTAGATAAAAGGTAAGAGAATTGTGAGAGCCAGATAGAATAATCTGGGTCCTGTAATACCTAGAGCCATTACTGCAATAAATAAATCAATGACTGAAATGCTGGTGACCTTTTTTATGGATAAAGGAAGAACTAATTTTCACTTGGAAATCAGAGCAAAGAATACTCAATGAGGATCCTACCATGCTACAACAATTCCTCCAAAAATGGTCATCTTTGCCCCAAAAGTAGAACACAGAGATATAAGTGATGAGGGTATAACTATTAGCCCACACATGAATCTCTCAAGTCTGAGAATATGCAGGACTATTTGTGGTGTTTAAGGATTCATAGTCATGAAGTTTCAGAAGAATATTAATGTTTTAGGGAACAATTTCCCAAATCATTATTCAGCTATCTAAGATAAACTTGACAAAAGGCCAAATAAGTATGTATCATATCTTAATCAACTAGCATAATCCAAAACAAACCATTTAATATAATAGTAATACATGTCTATGCTTCAATTACTGAACTTTTGTAAAATTAATGAGTTCTATGAAGACCTACAACATCACTAGAAATAACACCAAAAAAAATTTTTATCATCATCATAGAGAATTGGAACGCTAAAAAGATAATTGGAATAAGAGGCAAGTTTGATTGTAGCATACAAAATGAATCAGAGCAGAGACTAATAGAGTCTTGTCAAGATAACTCATCTATCAGAACAAATATTCTTTTTCAACAACCTAAAAGGCAATTTTATACATAGACATCACCAGACAGTCAATACAAAAATCATATTTATCGTATACTCTGCAGCCAAAGGTGAAAAAACTCTATCCAGTCAATTAAAACAAGACATAGAGCTGACTGTGAATAAAACCATGGTCTTTTTATTGTAAAATTCAAATTTAAATTGAAGAAAGTAGGGTAAACCATCTAGTCATATAGGTATAACCTAAATAACATTCCTTTTAAATATGAAGAGAAGGCAATGAATAGATTTAAGTGATTAGATCTGGTTGATAGAGTACTTGACGAACTATAACCAGAGATTTGCAATACTGTACAAATAACATCAATAAAAAAGTATTTCAAAGGAAGAGAAGAAAAAGAAAAAATGGCTGTCTGAAGCTTTACAAAAATCTGAGGAAAAAAGGAAAGGGGAAAGACAAAGTATATATGCAACTGAATGCAGAATTCCAGAGAATAGCAAGGAGAGATTAAAAAGTTTTCTTAAATGAGAAACAAAAGAATGAGAAAGGGGGGAAACTAGGTGGCACAGTGGATAGAGTACCAGCCCCCAAGTCAGGAGGACCTGAGTTCAAATTTGATCTCAGACATCTTAACACTTCCTAACTGTGTGACCCTGGGCAAGTCACTTAACCCCAATTATTTCAGGGAGAAAAAAAAAAAGAATGAGAAAGGCAAGAAGTTTTTTCAAGAAAATTAAAGATATCAAGGGAAAGTTTCCTGCAAAAATGAGCATGATAAAAGACAAAAATAATAGGGATTTAATAGAAGTGGAAGAGATTAAGAAGAGTTGGCAAAAATATACAAAGAACTGTTCAAGAAAGACCTCAATGTTGCTGATAGCCATCATATTACTATTTTAAAGCCAGACATCCAGGAGGATAAAATCAAATAGGCCTTAGGAAACATTGCTAATAATAAGGTTAGTGGAGGTGATAGACTTCTAAATCACCTATTTAAAACCCTACAAGTTTTTAAAGTGGTGCACTCAAAATGCTAGCAAATTTGAAAAACACAACAGTGGCCACAGAATTTGAAAAGAACAGTTTATATTCCAATCCTAAAGAAAGTTAATGTCAAGTAATGTCAAATCCCCAAACGATTTGCAGTCTTTTTACATGCCAGTAAGTTTAGATGTAACATTCTATAAGCTAGGCTTCAGCAATATGTGAATTCTAGGTTTACCAGATCAGCAGGCTAATTCTTAAAAAGGCAAAAGAACTGAAGACCAAATTGCCAACATTCACTGGACTTTGGAAAAAATCAAGAGAGTTCCCAAAAAAAACATTTACTTCTGCTTCATAGATTACACTAAAGTGTTTGTGTGTATCACAAAATATAAGTCCTAAAAATGATGGGAATACCAGATCATCTTGTCTCCTGAGGAACTGGGACAGGAAGAAACAGTCCAAACTGAACATTAACAATTGATTGGTTTAAGATTGGAAAAGTAATATGACAAGACAGTATATTGTCACCTTATTTATTTAATTTATATGCAAAATACATCATGTGAAATGCCAGGTTTGGCAAATCAAAAGTTGAAATTAAGTTTGCTCAAAGAAATATTAACAACCTCAGATAATACCATCTAAGAAAGTGAAAAGGAGTTAAGAAGTCTTTGATGAGGAAAAAAGGAGTATAAAAGCTGGCTTGAAGCTCAACATCCCAAAAAAACCAAACCTAAGGTCTTGGCAACTGTAATAGCTTACAGAATAACTTACTGGCAAACAGAAGAAGAAGAAATATAAGCAGTGTCAGATTTTACATTCTTGGGCTCAAAGATCACTACAGTAATTACAGCCATGAAATTAAAAGATGCTTGCTCCTTCGAAGAAAAGCATTGGCAAGTCTGAACAATATACTAAAAAGCAGAGATATCACCTTGCCAAAAAAAAGATCCAGGTAGTCAAAGGTATAATTTTTCCCCAGTATTAATGCATGGCTTTAAGATTATAAGGAAGGCTGAGCACTGCAGAATCGACACTTTCAAATCTAGGGCTAGAGAAGACTTTTGAGAGAACAGCAAGGGGTTGAAATCAATCAATACTTAAAATTAATTCAGGTTATTCATTGGAAAGTCAAATTCTGAAGCAAAAACTTAAATACTTTGGCTATATAATGAGAAAAAGTTACTTCCTGGAAAAGATTCTAATACTGGGAAAAATTGAAGGCAAAAAGAAAAGAGGTGGAAGAATCTGTAAAAAGTAGATAGTATCATGGAAATAAACAACATGAACATGGTCAGATTTTGAAAGGGTTTGGTCTACAGTTGTCCATGGAGGTCATGAAGAGGATTAGAATGTAAGCAATTAGAATGTAAGGGGAGGGAACATGACGCTTTTTCTTTGTATCTCTAACATTAAGCATAATGTTTGGCAAGTAGAGAATGGTCAATAATTCTTGTTGATTGATTACTTAACCAAATCATTTGTTTAAGGTTTAAAGTTTATAATAGTAAGATTCAAGGGGATTTTACATTCTTAATTAAAGCCTTCTGTGAAAATGTGTCCCCATGCTCTGGTCTATTTAAAGTACTAAAAGCATATGGCAAGACTGTTGTTTGGCATTATATATTTGAAGAAAAGATCCTTAGAATACTTTAATCCTTTTCCTAACTCTAAAATTAGTAGAACACCACCAATTTTAACTTGGCTTCCATGACCCCTTCAGTTGGGTTTTATTTTTATCCTGTTTAGAAGCCGTCACAATATTAGATGCAATTCAAACTAAGCCCAATTTCAAACTCCTACTCTTGGTTACAAAAATAGCCTTTAAAGTCAGTGTTTTTGCCTTGTATGTAAAAACAATTAGCCAAAAAGCATATATTATGCACACATATACACACACTTACTTGGAAAATTTAGAATCTAGGTCAGTAATAGGCAAACTACAGCTTGTAGGCCAAATCTAGCCCACCACCTGTTTTTATACAAGCCAAGAGCTAAGAATGGGGTCTTTTAGCTCATTGGTCATACAAAAAACAGGTGGTGTGCCAGATTTGGTTGCAGGTCCTTTTACAGGCTAAAAAGCAATGGATGACTGTGTCCCCTAGTGATTTCTATCTTTTCATTCCATAATGACCTTTTATTGTTAACACACACACACACACACACACACACACACACACACACACACAAACACACAGAGTCTCTCAATACTCTATGGAAAATTTTAAAAATTAAATCCCTAAGGATTAAATCCAGATCTTCTATGCCAAATAGTAAGAATATATACGTTAGGAAGTTTATTAGGTTTACAACTTCTTTTCCACTATAATTTAAGGGAAAAAATAACAAATATTATTTCACAGTAACAATCTTAAGAGGAAAATTATTTTATTCCAAAAGCATTTCTTAAAGACATCAAAAGGAAGCTACATTTTTTCCAAATAGATTCTAAGTACCACAGTGCATTGTGATAACATAGTACTGGATCCAGTTTGTATCACTATCTTTCCCTTCAGTAGAATACAAGGTTATTCCATTTTCCTCGTCTCCCAATGCCTCTCATAATGTCATAAACATATCTGGCATATTTTGAGCTTTTAAAAAAATTTTCTTTGAATTAATGAACATTTATCACGGAATTTAATAGTTCAAAATGACTTCAATAGAGAACGAAAATATTAAGACTACTCTTTCAGAGGTTCTATCAAAATATTAGAAAAATACAATACATAGACCCATACCTTGCCATTTATACTGGCAGCCAAGAACATTCTGATGTTCAGTCATTCAATTGTATCTGACTCTTCATGATCCTATGGACCATACTGTCCATGGCTTTTTCTTAGCAAAGATACTAGAATGCTTTGCATTTTCTTCTCCAGTGGATTAAGGCAAACAAAGTTAAGTGACTTGACCATAGCTTCAAAGCTGGTAAATGTCTGAGGTCAAATTTGAACTCAGGCCTTCCGGACTCCAGACTTGATATTTTATCCATTGTACCATCTAGCTACCCTTGAACATTGTTGTAGACATTATTTACATCTAGTTCAAACTTTAAAGAAATTAAGTGATTTGTCCAAGATCATACAGTTCCCAAGTGACAAAGGTAAATTTGAAGCCCATTCTCCCAATTCTAAACTTAGGATTCTTTTCACTGTAGCACATTTGTACAAGTTACACATGAAAGAGCAACAATATAAATATCACAGACAACAGTTTTATTTAAAATCTTGATAATGATGGACCACACCCAGTTACACATCCTATACTTTCTATGGAAGATTTCAGATAAATGAGTATGCATATTCATTAGATTGCACTATTTGTAAACAAAAGAAACATCTCTTTTAATACTAAAAAATATTTTATGGTTAGAATACTTTAATGAAATCTTTCTTTTTAAATCCATTTTTTTCTATGCTCTTTATAAACCAAAAACAAGTTTATTTTCAGTTAATTTAAATCTTTACCACACTCTGGAATTCAGAAGAAGGCTCTATAGCAAACCATTCTCATAACATACTAGGATGCTACTAAGCCAGACAAAATTTTACTCAACTTCTATAGATATGTATGAGAAGCCAATCAATGTGTCTATAGATTTATGAACAAATTCTTTAAATCACAGTGTGCATATAAATGGAGAGATATGTATCCACACATATATAGTCAATCTTAGAATCTCTTTGCTGATTCCACTCAAAACTTCTGACATCTCCAAAGGAAATACCTGCTGGACAACTTAGAAAAACAACAGCTTCTCCAGCCAATCCTTAGCAGAATTCAAATAAGCTTACCCATTGACCCAGCAATATACTTATTAGGTATATTTCCAAAGATGATTAAGGGAAAAGGAAAAGAACTTGTATGTTCTAAAACCTATATGTTCTAAAAAAAGGAAAAGAACCTTTGGTTCTAAAGAATCTGTGTTTTCTCTCTGTAGTATCAAAAAACTAGAAATTAGGGAATGGCTGAACAAGTTGTGGTATATAATTATAGTGGAAGACTACTATGCTATAAGAAATGATGAGCTCAATGACCTTAGAAAAGCATGGAAAAACTTGCAAAATGATGAAGAACAAAATTAATAGAACCAAAGAGACCCTGGATAAAGAATGACTTTGAATGAATAAGTCATTTGGACTATTATAACTACCCAAATTAACTACAAAGGACATATAAGTAAAGATACTACCTGCATCCAGAGGAATAACTGATTAGTAGTAGTATGTATAGAATAATTTTACATATGTATATATGTATATGTATAAAATATTTTATGTGCACACACAATATATACTTGTATGTAATGGTGTACATAATACATATGTATACACTTGTATGTAATGATGGACATGGGGAACAGGGAAGGAAAGAAAAAAGAAATGTATTATATACAAATTATATATGTTACATGGAATATGTAAATGGAATGGCAAGTTGTATGTAATAGATTTTCAGTTTCGTGGGCAATCTTTTTATTATTATGTTATCTTATGTAAATTCTTGTATTATGTAAGTTTTTATTTCATCCCACAAAGTGGGGGAGAGGGGGAAAAGATTACCCAGTTGCATAAGAATCTTCAATATGTGGGAAAATACTAGGAGAAACTAAGGTACTTTATTGGCATTTGAGCAAGTGAGACGTACTGATACCCCTTCTAGATATTAAAGAGGACAAAAGGTATTGAGATTTGTAATCAACATATCTGAACTTAGAATTTGGTGAAGGAGACCCCTGAAATTAGAAAGCAACCAGCCCCTCCTCCCATGGCAAACTTTTGTAAAGCTAGAGGTTGGCAGAAGTTGTGGTCAAGGGGGACAGCTTCAGTAAGAGGATACCCCTAGTTTTGTCATTGTATCAAATGTACTTGATTATGTCTTAGCATCTTCAGTGCCTATCACAGTGCCTGGTATCCCAGATTTTTTATTTTTAATAAATGATGGTAAGCTGAATTGTGTATGCATGCATGTAGACATATAAAGTCATTCAGCTTACTGACAGTTATATTGTATAAAATTCAAGTCAAGAAAAATATGAGTGTCTACTGGGTACAAGTATTGCAATAAAATCTAATAACTATCCAGAAAAAGAATGAATGCTAAAAACCAAGTAGGGGGTTGTCTCTAGTAAGATTATAATCTACAACAAATAATCTAAAATATCATCAACCTAAAAAAAGTATTTGCTATAAACTCCAAAGGGCATCTACAGCTTGAAGAAATACAGCTCTAGAAATGAGAATCACACAACAGTTATGGTTCTTTTTTGAAATTTTATTACATTATCCTGATTGGTTTAGGACAAAAATATCTATTATGTCTTAGACCCACCTGTCCAAGATACATTTTCATTTAGACTCTGGTAACATTTCTCCCAAAAGAAAACCCTCTGGTCTCTTTCTTTTCCAAGTTGACCTCTATAAAGCTGAAACAATTATTTTTCATGTTAATCATACCAACTTTTTCATGATCTTATTGAAAACCCTCCAAAAAAGTTCCTTATTTTCCTTCAGCAAAGTTAACTGCTGTGAACTGATGCTAAGTGAAATGAGCAGAACCAGGAGATTACTGTACATAGCAACATCAATATTATACAACAATTAATTCTGGTGAACGTGACTCTTTCCAACAATAAGATGACTGATGCAGGTTCCAATAATCTTGTGATGAAGAGAGCCATCTACATCCAGAGAGAGGACTATGGAAACTGAGTGTGTATCACAACATAACATTCTCACTTTTTCTGTTGTTGTTTGCTTGAATTTTGTTTTATTACTCATTTACTTTCTTTTTTTGATCTGATTTCTCTTGTGTAGCAAGAGAATTTATAAATAAGTTTATACATATTGGATTTAACAAATATTTTGACATGTTTAACATGTATTGAAATACTTGCCATCTAGGAGAGGGGGTGGGGGGAAGGAGGAGAAAATCTGAAACACAAGGCTAAGTCAAATTATCCATGCATATGTTTTGAAAATAAAAATCTTTATTTAAAAAAAAAAGTTAACTGCACAAAGAAGTTGGTATGATTAACATGAAAAATAATTGTTTCAGCATTATAGAGGTCAACTTGGAAAAGAAAGAAATCTTGAAATCTCTTCATCTGCTGGTAATAGAATTTCAGCACTATCTACCATTATATTCTACTTTGTTTTCCCAAGCCAATCAAGCCAAACTATTCAACTCCCTACAAAAATGGAACATCTACCTATACCAAGCCTTCAGAAGAATATAGGCTAGAATACTAGCTTATCTATTTTCTAAACAGTCTTGGGGTAAAAGATTAGACTAAGGTCATGCTATTTTATTTTCAAACCTAAAGAGATTCTAACTGGCATAGTGAAAAGAGTACTGGATTTGTAGTAAGAAGACCATTACCTGTAGACAATAGTAAGAAAACCAGCAAGGTTTTGTGTTGAACAAAATCTATGTAAAAGTCGGGGGGGGGGGGGGGGGGCAGTGTTACTAAGAGATAGGAAAAGTAGGAATAGAGAGAATGAGGCATACTTCAGTATCCTGCTAGCCTGCATAGAACCTATATGAAAAGCAAAGGAATAGAAGTCCCAAAATGGATTCTGGGGGCATAGAATCAAATTTTGAAATTTGTCAAGAATAAAAAAGAATTTTCTAATTCCAAACTGGTTCTCTGGGGTCAAGAATCTCAAATCAGCACCAGATAAAACAACTCCTCCACCTTACCCCACCCCCCAAAAAAGTAAAATAGGATTCATGTTAGCTAGGAGATTTTCTGCAGATTTTTCTTAGATTCCTAGCTAGTTGGGAGGAAGGTAGGGTGGCTCTCAAAGAGCATCAGTTTTCCCTTCCAAGGAGACATTACATAACCACTATTACCTTGGTAGATGAGAACACATATTCCTGAAAGGCTGCAAACTCTCTCTTCATATTATTTTTATTTTTTGAAAAGAAATTAGTTTGTAATTCTGTAAACTTCCAAGATTTTTTCTCAAACCTTTCAACTGAATTTTTTAAAAACAAAATTTAGGATAGATAATATAACCTAACAACAAGCCTCATAAATTCTAGTACATTCAAGGCTGAAATGTGACCTTGGATAAATTCCTTAGACCAAGTTTAAAGCACTTTATTTTCATCTTTAAAAGAATAAGAAAAAAGTACACAGAATTCATTGAGTGCCTTCTATACTATAAAACTGCTCTCCCAAACTTTTTCAAGGAAATTGACTTAATTAGCAGCATTTCCTTAGTGACCCCCAAATTAATCTAGTAATATATTTTGCTATTCCAGAGGCAACCCCTCATTGGGTGTAGGAAGGGTAGGAATTAATTTATTTTTATTCTGAATTTAATAGCAACAAAATAAAATAAGTATTTCCATATATAAAATAAAGCATAAAAACAAATTATAAATGAAACTAAAAATCTCTATTACTTAGAGCTTAATTTTCAGTTTAAATAAATTAACCAATATAAATTTGAAAGCTGTCATTTGTGTGTTTCCTTCTGAACTACCTTCTTTTCACTTCTACATATACTTAAATGTTTCAATACTCTTTTCTTTTTTAAATTTTTTTTCAATTGGATGACTTATTTTCCTTCGCTCAAATATCATTTGAAAAAAAGAGAAAAAGAAAAATATTACAAATGTGCATATATAAGCAAAACAAATTCCCATGTTGGCCATGTTCAAAAATATATATTTAATTCTGCATCATGAATCCTTCATTTCTGTCAGTAGATACATTGCATGTCTCATCATCAAAATACATTTCCCTCTCCCTTTTTCTATTTTCTTTTTTTTTTTTTAACCTCATAGCCAGTATCATTCCAAATCTTACCAGCTCCCAATTTGAAAGAAAAAAAAGCAAGGAGAATAAAAAGCTCTTATAACAGTTTTGCATGGTTAATCTAAAAAAAAAAAAAAAAAAAAAAACTCCCACATTGGCCACGTTTAAAAGTATGTATGTGTATCAACATATATGTGTGTATGTGTGGATGCATACATACACATTTGTATGATTCTAGGTGTCCTGATTTCTTAAAGTATATGTAGAGAAAACACAAAGTCACTTTTTTTGTAGAATCTATTGCACAAATATCTAAGTAACCCAAGTGTTCCTTTTCCTATCCTCCCTTTTTAATTGCATAAATATTAAAAAAAAAAAAAAATTCCAGTTTTCCAGCTAAGAAATAGGAACTAAAGGACCTATATTTCTACAGTGCCTCAAGATTCCTGTGCTTCTCACAAGCTGTTGGCACCTCATTTGACAATGTGACACAATCCTACCAATGTATTTTAAATGATCAAAAACGAGGTTTCTAGAAGCTTTTACAACTCAGTTGATGCTACTATTTTTGCAATATCCTAGGTAACATGCAAATATATAAGCTACTGACAAGGAAAAACTCAAAAAAACTGATAGAAATTAATTTCTGCAATGCAGTTTAAACTTGAACCCAGGGTCTTAGAAGCCAGAGGTCAGCAATTTATGGCTTATGTAAGGGCCACCAGTTAGGGACCATCTGTTTATCTGACAGCTTTCTAATTAGTTCCCAGCTTGCACTACTTATTCCTTCTTTCTTAAAAAATTCAAGGTGATTGCATCATTATAGCCTAAGGTTCCAATTAAAAAGCAAAATTAAAATCTGCCCAGCATTCCTATAGCACAAAGTTAACAATAAAGCAAAAATATTCTCCATCCAAACTCCATTCATATTAATTAATAGTAACGATCATTTTTCTCGTAGCTTTTCCTCCATCCTTCAAAGTAGTGCACTAATACATAGCCACCTCTAGATGAATTTATCAGTTTCCTTTTTCAGTTCCCTATCATAAATAAAAACAAAGATGTGTAATGAAAAATGGAAGGTGTGTAATAGACTTTTGTTTTGTGATGGTGCCATCATCTTGGAATTCAGAGAATTTAGATATAATTGCATATTTATAAATGGGTCATCATCTTCTAAGGTTACACTTAATGATAGTTAATTCACTGACTCAAAGAGGAAAGAACATTCTCAATATGGGAATAGAATCTATCTTACTTTGTAGGAAAATGGGAGGGAAATGGAATATGGGAGGGAAGAGGAGATGATAAAAAAGGGAGCATTTTGGGGGTGGGGGGACTGGCCAGTACCAAAACATTTTTGAGGAGGGACAGGGTAAAAGGAGAGAGAGAGAATAAATGGGGAGAAATACAATTGTTAGTAGTAATTGTAAAAAAAGAATTTCGAAGCAAATTTCTCTGATAAGGCTTCATTTCTCAAACATAGAGGAAACAAAGTAAAATTTATAAAAAATAAGAGTCATTACCCAACTGATAAATGATCAAAAAATATGATCTTTGCCTAAAGTGCTATAAATGCATACATATCTTTTAACCTAACAACACCACTACTAGGTATGAATACCAAAAGAGATGCCAAAAAAAGAAGAAAGGAAAATGAACTATATGTATAAAAAATGTTCATAGCAGAAAAAAAAAAATTTGAAATTGGGGAGATGCCCATCAATTGAGAAATGGTTCAATAAATTGTGGTATGTGTTTGTGATGGAATAATACTGTTCTATGGGAAATGGTGAGCAGGATACTCTCAGGGGAAAAAAAAAACCCTGAAAAGTCCTCCATAAACTCAAACAACGTGAAATACACTATATACAAAGTAATAGCAATGTTCGGGGATGACTAACTGTAAATGACTTTGTTCTTCTCAGTAGTACAATCAAGCATGACTACTCTGAAGGACTTATAATGAAAATATCCTATCTATAATCAGAGAAGGAACTGATTTGTGTCTGAGTACAGATTGAAGCATTCTCTGTGTGTGTGTGTCTCTCTCTGTCTCTCTTTCAAACTTAATTTTTTCTGAGGGTTTAAGGGGTTTTATTTTCATTAGGGTGGGAGATTTGTGTTTTCCTTCACAAGTTGATTTTTATAGAAATGTTTTTCAAAATTTCACATGTGGTTTCTCGATTATGAGTGGGGATAAGGAAGAGAAACTAGAATTCAAAATTTTTTAAAAAACAAATGCAATTTTTTTTGTTTTGAATGTAACTTGTAAAAAATACTAAATAAATAAATGAAAAAGAAAATTACAAAGTCATATAAGATGTTTTTTATCTTGTAATTCACTTACAAGCCTAGAGGCAACTAAATGGTCCAATGAATAAAGTGACTGGCCTGGAAGACCTGGGTTTGAATTAAGCCTCAGTACTTACTAGTTTTGAGACCATAAACAAGTCACTTCCACGGCCTCAGTTTCCTCATCTGTAAAATGGGACGAGTAATACTACCTACCTTCCCAGAGTTGAGGATAGGATCAAATGAGCTAATATTTGTAAAGCACTTAACACAGTGTTTGCTACACAGTAGATATTTAATAAATGCTTATTTCCTTCTTAGGAACTCCTTTGCAAGTGAAGATTACTCTCTAGTACAATAAAGGCCACTGGATAGTTACTAGTATTTAGGGTTTTTTTTTCACAGGCTTAAATAAAATGTTTGCTTCATTTGTACAGAATTTGGACTGAGAGTTATATCCTCCTAAAGGAAGGTTAATCATGAACCTGCAGACATAGGGAAATCTATGGATTTTTCCTGTATTTAAAAGCAGTTTGAGAAAGATTAGAATGCCATGGCAGTAGCTCTGCAGATCACCAATGCATTCTTATATTGTCTGTAATTCCTGATGCCATCTAAGCAATCAATATTCTTTTGCTAGCTTTTTAAAATCTTCCTTTCCCACTCTACATTCTTCACCTTATCCAAACTTCCATGAATCTGAAGGCAAACGGTGGTATCACAGGAAGGAAAACTAGGAGAAGCTTCCTTGGTTTCAAACTTAAACCATCTCTTTATCCTCCAAATTCTAATTTTGTCTAGCTGACCCAACGGATGAAGTTGGCATTTCAATTATGGCATCAAGATGCTAAGGCCCTCACTTGTTTGACAGCCTTCTCCTGAGTTGTAACTTTTACTCTTATATGGCCTGTATACTTTGTTTTTAGCAACTTATTTGTGTATACACACGCATCTGTGTGTGTGCATCCTCACATAGAAGTTATTTCAGATGATCCTTCTCATAACTATAGTTTCAAGTATAATCAGAGTTTTCACTCAATTGTTAGCTACTCCACAAAAGAAGTGGAACATGGAAAAAGAAGAAAGTAGAATCCTGATAGATAGTGTTTCGATCATATCTTGAGTCTGTGAACTTTAATGGGAATGGGTGGGGAAAATGTGTCTTTTTCATTAGCCTTTAGCTGAAATTTAATATTTCCTTCAATTATTTAAAAAATATTGTCATGAGGAGTCCATAGGTTAAACTACCAGAGGGCTCCATGAGAAGAAAAAAAAAGTTAAAAATCCCTAACCTAAAGAATCGGCTTCATAAAGCTCATATTATTTGAATAATTAGAGTATGAACCACAATCCCATTGATAATTCCTACTCCAATCATTAAAACAGGGCTACATTTCTCCATTCTCCTCCTTAGACACAACTACCCAAAAACCTTAATGTTATTTCAGCATTTTTTCTCCAGATACTCAGCACCATGGAACAGCATTTCAATCCATCATTCATTTAAAAAAGTTCTACAGTTACACATCCTTTCACATTTCTTGGGAATAAAATGGGGCAATAATGCTTACTACTATTCTGAAATCAATAAGCTCTTAAAAATTATGGAAATAGCTGAACAAATTTCAGCCTCAAATGATAAAATTTCTCTTGAAGTGAAAATGAATATTGTTCTGCTGGACTCTAAAAATGAATTCATTTCTAAAAAGTGCAGTTAATGTAATTATATGTTGTCTACCCTCAGAGAGCAACCATACACTTTAATTTAATTTGACTGAAACATAAAATATATGAGGTAAAGAGGTCTGAAACATGTCTAGAAAGGGAGACTTGAGGGCCTTCACTACCAAGTTAGAGAGAATTTTTTTGTTCTTGTTGTTTCATTTTGTTGATATTTTTTAATCTGAAAGGATAAAATAAAAAACTTCCTCTGAAAGCAATATTTCTATTTGGCCACTGGAATATAACACACTATCATCTATCATTAACAGCTTTAAAATGCAAATAATATTGGGGTCCAGCATGACAAAAACCTTATGTTAGAAGAGAGCTCCCAGATAAAATAATGTATTAAGTTACTGTTAATTAGTAGGTATTAGGAAACAGATCTCAGCCTACAAAACAAAAGGGATAAACAAATCTAAATCATTAAGTATCTTCATGGATAGCATCTTAGAGTTGGAAGGGATTTTATAAAGTTCCTATTTGCTCTTACCAAGTCAAAGGAAAGGGTAAAGTATTCAGTATCTGTTCTATGCACAGTAGGTGCTTGAGAAAGAATTAGATGGACAGCAAAATGACAGGGAGGAAGTCAGGAACTAAGAAAGCGGGAAGTAAGAGAAGGAGGGGAGAAATATCACCTAATATTATCAAAAGAAAGTATTATACTTTATAAGTGATGAAGCCAACTTAAACCAGCTCATGAGAGCCAACTATTAAATTTTTAGCATGAGCATGTATACTTCAGAAATCAGCAAACTTGGGGCAGCTAGGTGGTGCAGTGGATAAAGCACCAGTCTTGAAATCAGAAGACCCTGAGTTCAAATATGACCTCAGATACTTAACACTTCCTGGCCGTGTCACCCTGGGCAAGTCACTTAACCCCAATTGCCTCAGGGAAAAAAAAAAAAAGAAATCAGCAAACTTTAAAGGACTTAATTTCTTGGGTTTTATTATTCTGACTTAAGACAGTGATAGAAAAAATATTAATAACTTAAATTTAAACTTAAAGTGTCCAGCATACTCTTTTGTTTTAAGCTGGTCATTAGGTACTTACCACCATATCATTGTATCAAATAATGTGGAAATAATGCTTCATGAGAGTGAAATAACCACAGAGCATCAAGACAACTCTCCTCTTCTCAACTTTTCACAAACTCTTCTCATCAAATCTTCCTTTACAAATTTAACTAAAAAAAATAAACATTACTTTGTTACTGTACAACTGCTAACCTTCAGATTTGGGAAAAGCACAATCTCTGAATTGTGTAATCATGTTCAATGACTGACAAAAACAAAAATAAATCAAGAAGCCCCTAATGAGCTTCTTCTTAAACAGACTGAAATAAGTTCCGTATTGCACTGAACTAAAGACCAAACTGAAAATCCACACAGTTGTAGCAGAGAATTGCATCTTACTTAGAACTAAGCAGAATTTAATGGTCACAATGAGCTTGAACCATTTGGCCAGTGATACATACAAGTCACTTTATGCCTCATAAGGCAAGAGAACTCATGAGCTTTGCAAATATACTTGATTTCCCAGCATCAAAGCTGTGTTTGCTTAGGCTAGATAGAGGAGGAATGAAATTGAGTTCTCTGTTATATGTCAGAAGACCATAGAGGCAGAAAGAATAGGTTGTTGAATAATTTCAGAAAAAGTAGATCAGTTTCCATGTGGCAATAGGGGAAACCATGTGGTGAAGAATATTCTCTTCAGTAACACTGAGAAGAATCTATGAAAATCATGGCAACTTTATCAGTCATTCTTGGCAAAAATAGAAAATAATCAACATTTTTTAAACATGTAGGGGGCAGCATGATAAAGGTGGAAACATGTATAGAAGAATTGCACATGTTTAACAAATATTGGTTTACTTACTGTCTAGAGGAGAAGGTGGTGGGAGGAAGGGAGGAAGAAAATTTTGGAACACAAGGTTTTTCAAGGGTGACTGTTGAAAACTTCACATGTATTTTAAAGATAAGAAGCTATTATTATTTAAAAAAAAACATGCAGAGGGAAAAGGGCAGGAAATCTAGATACCAGCTTAAAAAAAAACCTTAAGGTAACAAATCCTTAAATAGACACATCACTTTATATCATTCCCTCTCAAACTATCTGAGTTTAGATAAGTTGATGCTTGTATGATAAACATTAAGTCCATTTGCAGGCCCAGACTTGAAATCTTTCCCAGTTGAGTAAGATCTATCAGAACTTAGATTCTACTGGAATTGTTTTTGAGAACCAAATCACCTCCATTTCACCATGAGACCACTGAAAGATGATATGAGTGAAGGAGCGCAAACCCTACGTATTTCCCAAAATAGCACTGAATTGGGTTACTGTGTATGTAAGGAAGAACACACAGAGCAACAAAGAACAATGAGAGAAAATTCACAATTGGAAGGCAGGACTTCACACACTGTATATGCAAATTAATGAGCATTTTTGTAACTCTGAGAAGTCTCCATGCTGAGCAGTTCATATTCTCTCTTTCCACTAATGGAATTAAGTGGTTCAAATGCATCTCCGGTTTGGGTCAAAGTACTGTGAAGGGCTGCCAATTCCACAATTCACATACAAGAGAAAAAACGACTGTGAACTCAAGCAAAAGCAAGGAATTTGAAAAATATTGAGAACTGGGTATAATATCTTATTATATACATGCACATGTATGAGTATTATGTGAGTATTATGCATATACATGTTCAACTATGAAATTTTAAATGCACATAAAGATAATGGGAAAATGAAAACAGTCTCAGAAGGAAAGCAAAGAGAAGCAACAGCTGGAAAAGATCCTAAGTATAGTGTGTGACAGCCTGTCACTAAAGTGTGATTTGGAGAGTACTAAGAAGCTGATACACAATGGGAAGGCTGGTTATCACCACATAGTCTGTCCAATTCAAAAGAGCAGATGAATGGACTCTGAAAGCCCTTGTGTCCTTTTTTCAGGCAAGTGGAGTTACCGAAATAATAATAGCTAACCTCTATATAGCCCTTTTTACATGCTAAGCAGTAGGCTAAGCACTTTATAATTATTACTTTGTTTGATCCTCACCACAACCCTGGAATTTTGTTATTATTGTCCATGTCCAACTCTTCATGATCCCATTTGGGGTTTCCTTGGCAAAGACACCAGAATAGTTTGCCATTTCCTTCTTGAGCTCACCTTAGAAATGAGGAAATTAAGGCAAACAGAATTAAGTGACTTATTCAGGCTCACACAGCTTAGTGAGTTTCTGAAGCCAAATTTGAAATCAGGTCTTCCTGATTCTAGACCTGGTGCTCCATCCACTGAGCCACTTAGCTGCCCTAAACAACCCTGGGAAATAGGAGCTATTATCTTTTATAGGTCACAAATTGAGACAATTCAGAATTGAATGATTTGCCCATTTGAACTTTAGTCTTATCTGATTTCAGACTCAGTACTCTCCACTGCTATCCAGTAATAAGTAATAAGAAATCAATTTCTATGAAGGTGTTCATGAGGTATAGAAAAGTATCATATTAACAAATGATCATGAAAGAAATTTCCATGTTTAATAAAAGAGGTAGGAGAAGGAAAAAAGGAGAGGAGAAGAGTCTGCATGGATTATATCAAGAATGGCTGATATCAACAATTAATATTACTATACAGTTTTTAGGATTACTAGCCAACTATGAATAATTCTGAATTCTTGAAGACAAATTTGCAACATCATCACCAGTTGATGTCATTAAAAATCTGTTACCAGATGTCAAATATGTCAAATGTCAAGTTTACACTAACTCTCTACCCAGTTAAAGATTACATCATTTTTATTTATTCCTTGAAAGATTTAACACCAGCCAAGCCTTTCTGCCTAATGTACTAATTAGCAAATCCTGACCTAGATACAACTGACCTTCCAAGGAACCAAAATGACTTGTTCAGCCCTAATGCCTGCAAAAAGGGCTTCCAGATAATTGACTGAATCCTAAAGCAAAGTATTGTCTGATGATTTGACTTTGACACAGATGGTGCTCTGGAACAGGAGGCCAAAGGTCAAATGATTTTAATCATCTAAGAGATGTAGTAATTGTCCATAAATATAGAGTTTACACATTGTAAGAGTGTTATGAAATAGAATTTGCACACAAGACAGGCAATCTATCAAACCAATCCATTTACTAGACATTATTCTCATGGGTGAGACATCACTGGAGAAGCAGAATGTGACTGCTTAGATAGGAATTCTAAAATCCTTTCGTGATGCTTTCTATTTTTGAATCAGTCTGCTAAGGAAAGCATATAAACAAAGCTCGGTGAGAACAAAAATGTGCTCAGCCATGAAACTTTAAATTAGCAATTAGATAGTGGGTCTTTTCTCTAATTTTAGGTCATTTTCTCCCATATTTGTTACAACCACACACCTGTTCTATTTGATTAGGAAAATGCATGTCTATGTCCCAGTATAATCTTCCTGCTCTGAGTGCAAAGCCTTCAGTCAGAATAGCCTCTAGGTTATTATCATGCTGAACAATAGGTTTATACTGGCACAAATCACACTTAGAACACACTCTCACATTAATCAATTTTGATCTCTTTCAGGAATTTATTACAAAATCAAAATAATCTTTATATGTCCCCCCACACACACACAAGAAAACTCTACTTGTTGCCTATCTTAACTCAAAGTCACATTTCCTAGGCTCTTGAGAGACAATATCTTGCATCTAGAAACAAAACAGAAGCCCACTGGGGAATGACTAGGCAAACTTCAAGACATATACAGAGTAAGATATTATTGTACTATGATGAATGTGATGATGAATATTGAGAAGCACTGGAAGGCTTATATGAAGTGAAGACAAAAAGAAACAGGAAAACAATATAAACAGCATCTACAACAATGAACAGGACAATAAGTTTGTGCAGTGGATGGAATGCCAGACTTAGGAAGATCTAATTCAAATCCAATCTCAGGCCCTTACGAGCTGTGTGACTCTAGACAAGTCACTTAATCCTGTTTGCCTCAATTTCCTTATCTGTAAGATGAGCTGAAAAAGGAAATGGCAAACCACTCTAGTATCTTTGCCAAGAAAATCCCATATGGAACCATGAAGAGTTGGGCATGATTGAAATGACTGAACAATAACAATGTACATAGAAGGAATCACAACATGAACATTGTATAGTTATAATAATTAAGCCTGGCCCTGAAGAAGAGAAGAGAAAACACAATCCTATTCCTTCTATGTGGAGGTGGGAAATAATGAGCATTAAAACAGCTGATTATTGGCAGATTCCATTCGTATGTTAATTTTGATCAATTTTTTTTCTTTTCTTTTTTGTAACAAAGGATGGTTTGGGGGGAAGGGGAGAGAAAAGAGATATTACAAAGGTAATGTAAAAAAATGAAAGATTTTTTTAAACTATCATATCTTGCATCTACTGATGCTTAAGCCCTGACTGATTATAATTATCTTTGGATTTCTATTTCCTTTTCTGTAAAAGTACAATGATAAAAAATACTTATACTATCTACCTCGCAGGTTTTGATAGTTCTTTGTTAATTTTAAAGTTTTATAGGAACACTACTAGTTATTAAAATATCTGTTGCTGGTAGCTTTCACGATCATAGAATTTATGATATACAATTAATAGGACTTTAGAGGTTCTCAAGTCTATTCTCCTTGTTTTCAAGATGAAGAAACTGAAGTTAAGGTAAAATGCCTTGCCTAGGGGAAAAAACTAACAAGGATCTAAAACAAGAATTAAACTCATCCTCTGACTACAAGACAAACATTCTCATCCCCATCTTCCTCCATTGTCTATAGATTCAGAATAGGTCCAGAAGGATTCGATTGAAACTGAGTGTTGAATTTGCTAGAAGTTTCCTAATCCAAGCAACTATATAAACCTATCTTCAAAGTCAGCCATGGGGTCCATTGTATTGACGTGACATTTGAGAATGACAATGCCTGAGCTAGAGAAAAGCTAAATATGTCATAACAGAAATAAAACATGTTCAGATATTTTAAAAAACGGTGAAAGTGTAATGAGTGAGAGAAGTGGGCTATTATTAGAATGCTCAATCTCTCATGCAGAAAAACATGGGAATCCATTTTCCAAAGAGTCATGATAGCATGTAATGGAAGTGTCTTGAAGAGCTTGGGAGCCTTTGTAGATATTCTATAATTGCTTATTGTTGTACAATCATTTTGGTAGTGTCCAATTTTTTGTGACCCCATTTGGGCCTTTCTAGGCAAAGATACTAGAGTTGGATGCCATTTTCTTCTCCATCTCATTTTACAAATGAGAAAACTGAGGTAAGCAGGTTTAAGTGACTTGTCCAAGGTCATACAGCTAGTGTTTGGAGGCCAAAGTGTCAGATCTTTCTTACTTCAGATCTGGTGTTCTTTTCACTGTGCCATCTACCTCCATTATGTGATAAAGGGTGGTCTTTTTGATTGGCTATATAGCAGTAGATATTCAAGAGAAAATAACCAATAGCACCTGGACTCTTTGGCTGACATCTTGCCCGGTGGCATTCTGGTAAGAAATTATTAAAAGAGAGAAGCCTTGGACTTTTCCTTTCTGAGATCAACATGTGATCCATAAACATGAACTTCTATCTTTCACTTCAACATTTGTTATTTTACTTAGGTAAAGAACATTAGAGGTCTGACTTTGTGAGAAAAGTCAGGAAAGTGAACCACCAGGAAGTCCAGAAGTAGAAATTACGCCAGATTTTGCAGCCAGTCCAGCATCAATGCCCAGAGAAGTAAGTAGAAGTTTTTGGTAGCAGCCAGTATTCACTGAACTAAGAACTTATCCATTAGTGATGACAGATTTAGACATGAACTTGGGAAGACCCATACTCCATGGAAATTATTTTCAGTTTGCAGCCTACTCTCTACAGAACTGAAAGCTCTTAGAAGCTATAAGAACAGTTACCAAGACTATTTAATGTGATTTGTCTGTAATAAAATGTATTACACTGCATAGTCACAATTCCCTGAGCATAATATACTTTCAGAAACTGTTACACTGGACAACTATCTTATTAGAGTAATAATAGAGCATTTGTGGTACAAGTGTAATAACTGAACAACATTCATAATTTATCTTGAGGCCACAGTTTCTGAGGAAAGTAAAACTTTAGAATGAATGCATTATACTCATCAACATTTATATTCTCTTAAATATAGTTTCTTTAACATGAAAACAAACCTGATTTTAATATGACTGAGTGATTAGCTCCTTACTAATAATGGAATTAATAGCAAGGTTAAGTCTCTAGGTTAGAAAGAAAATGCCAATTTGGGGCATGAAATAATTCCCAACAAATTCAGATATAGGGAATATCACCTTAAAGATAATTAAAATAAAAATATGGTCTCAAGGTTGAGCCGTCAGTATATTTTAGGGAAATTTGAAATACAAACATCTATTTTTATACTTTAATAGGAAAACAAAACAGAACATGAAGTTTCAAGGGTTTATTTGGCTAGGGACATGAGCCAAGAAGATTTTGTGAGAAGTACCCAGAAAATTTTACCCAGATCCTCATTCCAGAAAGGATGTCTTGACACCAGGCTTATATAAGCAAATGACATAAGGCTAAATAGAAAGATTTGTGTGACATGGGCCATGCAGATCTAACCCTGCCAAGAACTAAGTAATCATCCTATCAAAGTTGAGTCTTTTCAAAGTCTGGGCAATTTATCCACCATCAGACACATCAAAAAGTAAAGAAGTGGCCAGATCACCTTTTCTGTAGCCAGTTTTCACTGACAATGTTACTTCTCATCCATTATATTCTTATTCCAGAAGTTTGAGGATTTTTTTTGGACAAAAATGTGCTCTGGAAAGGTTGTATAAGCCGTATGAAATATGTTACAGTGTATTTCTTTCTTAACCTAGACTCTCATATCTCTGAAGCAGAAAAAGACCTTAACATCTAGAAAAAGAAGAAAACTAAGTCCCCTCCCCCAGAAAGGAATGTCCTCACGTGGAGCTGTCCCAGCCCTTTATTTTTTCTATTATCCTTAATGTATCTGGGATAGAAACCTGTATACACTAGTCTCCTTTCCTCTTCATGTTTACAAACCAATTATCTTTGCACAAACCAGGGGTTTGGGGTCTCTTGCTTAATTTTTCTGCTATTCTATGAACTCTCAAGTTACTGATACAAATAAACAAATTTTGAATATTTATAATGTTTATATTATTTTAAAATGAAGATATTATTCTCACAAAACCTTTCAAAAAGAGAACAGGGTACTGACTATGAAGGAAAAAACCAGAAGTGACTTGGATCAGACATGGTAAGAGATTCAGTGCTTCAAGTAAGATCATGATTTGATACATGATAATTTCCTAAAAGCCACTTCTTTCACAGATCCTTCATAAGGTATGCATGGAAACGTGAATCAATCAGCAGGTGATTCTGAAAAGGTGAATCTGATCTTTCTGAAGGACGGATTGAGATATCAGTGAACTAGTCTCTTTTCACATTACTAAAAAGGAAAGCAACTCTTCTACATGTGAAGCAAACATCTAATCAATTAGCCAGTTGTGCAAGGTTCGGCCTAGAGAGGGAAGTGCCCACTGATACTGGAACACTTACTCAAAAGCAAATTATTCAACGGTGAGGAGGTGGGGAAAATCCCAATCAGCTTTAGATAAAATTCAACCTTAGTTCTTTCCAACTAATTGCCCTACAGGACCGAGTAATTCTGCTGATATACTTCATACTTACTGACCTTAGTTTAGGACATTTTGTTTAGTAACATTTCAGCCATGGAACCATTTATAAATTCACTATTTCCAGAAATGTATGAACATCCAATATCATTTTAAATCTGAACAAAACAAATCTACTCTCATGCTGTTCCTGTGGAATTAACATAACTGGGTCACTTCAGTCTACTCAAGAACATAATAAAATATAGGTAATCTAGAACCCAACATTAAACTCTATTGCAATCCCACATCAGATCTTTTCTGAATAGAACAAATTCTCTTTGGAACATATGTGGCAATTTACATGAGAGTGTCCTATGTATCAATCAGCATTTAAGATCTATCCATGTGGCTTTCCTAAACAAATCTTACTGGATTCTGGGCTCATCTTTTAAATGAAATAATAAATCAGATGGCTCTAGAGTCATGTTTCAACTTTTAGAGTTCTGTTCCTATGAACCAGATAACTATAACAAACTACATACTACAAAATGAATTGAATGAAATGAGATGAATAAAATCTAATTCCCTCCTAATACAGGAAAAACATTTCAGTTTTCAACATTTGTAGAATATTGGGTTTCTCAGTTGGACAGGACCTTCAAGATACTTATTCTAACAATATAATTTTCTAAATAAGGAAACTGAAGCTTAAATGAAATCAATAGTCCAAAGTTATGCGGGTAGTATGTGGCAAAAAGAGCATTTTGTCCACTTTTGGCTCCAAATATAAGATAGAACTGTAACTAAGGAGAAATAATGAGGACTTTGCCAATTTCTCCTAAAGTAGAAGAGTATTGTGAAGTGTTTGCATGGGGTGAACCATGCAAATAACTTCTCCATCAGCTGCATCATGGTATCCTCAGATTTCTGTCTCCATCCCCACCTCTTCTACGTTAACTGAAGTTTCTTTCTTACTTATATGTTTGCCTATAGGATGTGGTACAATGCTTGCCCCACGTTCAACAATTCTTAGTTACAAGACTTTTCAAGTTCAGAAGTTCTTCCCACCATAACACAATTCTTAGGGAAATGCTTAAAATATTTCTCTTAAACCTCTGAAAAATTGGCTAACATTTCTTGTAGTTCATATTACTCTGATTTTTCTTTCTTTCTTATCTTTTTATTATGTTTTGACTCTTTAACAAGATGGCAAGCCCCCTGAGGGCAGGGTATCATTAACTGTGACTTTTATCACTGCATGACATACTAGTACTGAAACCAATTTGAAACAGTTTTAATTATTCATTGCCCCAGACAGTTACATATAGGATAATGATGGCAATTCTCCAATATTTATGTTTTAACAGTAAGCAACAGCAAGAATTTTTCTGGGCAATTATCACACAAACAGATCATATTCTTATTATAGCTTGATTTCAAGCTGCACTCATATTCTTTTTTATTCAGCAAAGAACTCCCACTAAAGCTTAAAATAACCAAATTAACTATTCAGATTTAAATAGCATTTTTCTTCCAGAGTCTTACTGCTTTACAATTAATCTTGATTTTAAAAAGAAAGAAGGAAAGGAAGGGAGGGAGGGAAGGAAGGAGAGAGGGAAGGAGAGAGGGAGGCAGGGAGGGAAGGAGAGAGGGAGGCAGGGAGGGATGAAGGAAGGAAGGAAAGAAGGAAGGAAGGAAGGAAGGAAGGAAGGAAGGAAGGAAGGAAGGAAGGAAGGAAGGAAGGAAGGAAGGAAGGAAGGAAGGAAGGAAGGAAGGAAGGAAGGAAGGAAGGAAGGAAGGAAGGAAGGAAGGAAGGAAAAAAGAAAAAAAATCCTCTTGAAAGGTCAGGAAGAAAACATTGTACTCTCCTGGCTAAGAAAATCAAAGCAAAAATTCTTCCTAGTGTTTACATGCAAATGTTGACTGCTCTGCTTCCTTTCACAATTCTCTTATCTTTAATCTCTGTTTTCAATACTATTATAGCTTTCAATTCAACTTTATCAGGGATGGTATACAAACTACACAACACTGCCCTAAAATCCAGAACAAGTGCCAGAGTCCCCTTCAGCCATTTTATAGACAAGTGCATGTCCTTCTCCTTTACCCAAATACCCTAGCTTTGCTATAGGAGAAACAAAGGACAAACATCTAATACTTTTAAGAGCACTACAAATACCTCTACCTTGTCCTCAGTGCAAGCTTACTTAATTTTTTTTCTTCTGTTCAAACAAGCAAGAATTTAAGTGTGTATTATGTGCCAGGCAGTATGCTAATATTATAATTAAAAAAACTAAAAATGAAGCTCTCCCTGACCTCAAGAAACTTATTCTCTAGAAGAAAATGGCATGGAAAGATATAAATAATAGCGAAATATATTGAAAAGAGAGAAAAGAATAACTAGCTGTATTGCCATTTTCTTTTTTAAGTTGGGCTTTATTTAGTTCTCTTAAATTGAATGCATATTCCCCTCCCCATTGGAAACTTTTTACTTATTCAGTATAATTCTTTCCCCTTTCTACTCCTTCAAACACACATTTGGGAAGAAGAAAGGAAATAAATATAAATTAAGGGAAAGTTAGAGAAACTCTTTCATAGAACACAAACTTTTGATGGTAGAGGATGGATGTTCTTTACACTTCCTAAAAGTATAATGTAACCAAAACAGAGGCAAGAATTAGTTCAATTATTCGAGAGATGATGTTGTGCATCATATTTATTTCTATAATAAATAGAGCCCTCAAAAGAATCTAGGTTCTGATATGCAATTTCACAATCAACAACATATATGAGTGTAGCACTATTTTAGCATTGCATAATGAATGAACCCTTCCAGTTGGCCCCGTGGACTTTTTTAATTGGCTGCTGGAACTACATGAATATGCTAAAGGAGAATTCCCCAGCCCCAGGCTTCTCCCTCATGATGTCTTAGAGGAATAACTATGAGGATGACTCATAGAGCTCACCAGAAGTCAGAAGGCTGAGACTGCTTCCATATCCACAGAGTTCCAGCTCATCAGAAAATTAAATTAATTCTTATGGATGATAAAGGTCCCTGCTACATGAGTTATAAGTCAACCAACCCTTCAAGAAGTGAGTGGATTGTAATATATAATGGTAGTTGAAGCATACTTTAAACTTATAAAATGCTTTCTACATATACTATGTCTTTTGAATTTGATGATAGTTCTGATCTTCATTTTACAAAACAAAACAGATACATAAAGCAATTGTCAGTCATTCAACAAATATTTATGTGTCAGGCACTGTGCTGACTGGCCCAGTGGTAGTACAGCTATTAAGGCCACAGATCATAGGCTAGCTCTGAGACTAGGTCTTCCTTTCTACCACACCAAGCTACTTCCCAAGGGGAAGGAAGTGACTTCCTTTTACCTTCAAGATAATGACAAACATGGTAGCTGCACTCTCACAGTTGGCAGTTAAGTTGGGTCAAATCTCAATAAACAAGTAAATAATGACCATTTGTGTCTAATAGATTTCAAAACATGATGACCTAAAGTCGGGGTAAGAATAGGCAAGGAATAAAATGATCACTAGCATCTATTTAAAACCATCAGCAAGCATCATATGTAACAGAGATAAACTGGAACCATTTCCAATAAGATCAGGAATGAAACAAGGTTGCCCACTATCACCATTACTATTCAACATTGTATTAGAAATGCTAGCTTTGGCAATAAAAAAAGAAAAAGAGATAAAAGGAATTAGATTAGGTAATGAAGAAACCAAATCATCACTCTTTGCAGATGATATGATGGTATACTTAGAGAATCCTAGAATACTAAAACACTACTAGAAACAATTCATAACTTTAGCAAAGTTACAGGATATAAAACAAATCCATATAAATCATCAGCATTTTTATATATTGTCAACAAAGTAAAGCAGCAAGAGACACAAAGAAAAATTCCACCTAAAATAATTGTAGATAATATAAAATATTTGGAAGTCTATCTGCCAAGGCAAAGTCAGAAACTACATGAACACAATTACAAAATACTTTCCACAGAAATAAAGTCAAATATAATCAATTGGAAAAATATTAAATAGGCTCAGCTAATATGATAAAAATGGCAATACTACCCAAATTAAACTATTTATTCAGTGACATACCAATCAAACTCCTAAGAAACTATTTTACAAAGCTAGAAAAAGTAACATAGTTCATCTGGAAGAATAAAAGGTCAAGAATTTCAAGAGAATTAATGAAAAAAATGCAAATGAAGGTACCCTAGCTATATCAAATCTAAAACTATATTATAAAGCAGCAGTCATCAAAACCATTTGGTATTGGCTAAGAAATAGTGTAGCAAATCAGGTTAGGTTCACAGGACAAAATAGTGAATGATGATAGTAATCTAGTGTTTGACAAATGCAAAGACCCCAGATTTTGGGATAAGAACTTATTATTTGACAAAAGCTGCTAAGAAAATTGAAAATTAGTATGGCAGAAACTAGGCATTGACTCACACCTAACAATGTATACCAAGATATGGTTGAAATGGGTTCATGATTTAAATGTAAAAAGTGATATTACAAGCAAATTAGAAGAACAAAGGTGAATTTATTTACCTTTCAGATCTGTGGAGAAGGAAGGAATTTTGACCAAAGAAGTACTGGAATACATTATTGAATACAAAATGATAATTTTGATTATATTACATTTAAAAGTTTTTGTACAAAAACAATCAATGAAGACAAGGTTAGAAGAGAAGCAATAAACTGGGAAAGGATTTTTACATTCAAGGGTTCTGATAAAGGCCTCATTTCTAAAATATATAGAAAATTGACTTAAATTTATAGGAATTCAAGCCATTCTCCAATTGATAAGGATATGAACAGACAATTTTCATATGAAGAAATTAAAACTATTTCTAATCATATGAGAAGGTGCTTTAAATCACTATTGATCAGAGAAATGCAAATTAGCACAATTCTGAGGTACTACTATACATCTCTCAGATTGGCTAAGATAACAGGAAAAAATAATGACAAATATTGGAGAGGATGTGGAAAAACTGGGACACTGATACATTGCTGGTGGAACTGATCCAACCATTTTGGAGAGCAATTTAGAACTATCAAACATACCCTTTGAACCAACAGTATATCTATTGGACTTGTATCCCAAAGAGATCGTAAAGGAGGGAAAGGGACCCAAATGTACAAAAATGCTTGAGGCAGCTCTTTTTGTAGTGGCAAGGAACTGGAAACTGAGGGGATGCCCATCAGCTGGAGAATGAAGAATCTATAAGAAATGATCAACAAGATGATTTCAGAGAAGCCTGGAGAGACTTACATGAACTGATGCTAAGTGAAATGAGCAGGACCAGGAGATCATTGTATACAATAACAGCAAGATTATATGAAGATCAATTCTGATGGACATGGCTCTCATCAACAACGAGATGATTCAGGCCAGTTCTAATCTTGTGATTAAGAGAGCCATTTGCACCCAGGGAGAAGACTGTGGAACCTGAGCGTAGATCACAACACTGTATTTTCACTTTTTTGTTGTTGTTTGCTTGAGTTTTGTTTTCTTTCTCATTTTTTTTCCTTTTTGATCTGACTTTTCTTCTGCAGCATGATAACTGTGGAAATTTGTATAAAAAAATTGCACATATTTAACATATATTGGATTACTTGCCATTTAGGGGGGAGAGGGTAGAGAGAAGGAAAAGAAAAAAATTTGGAATACAAGGATATGCGAGGATGAATGTTGAAATTATTCATACATATGTTTTGAAAATAAAAAGCTTTAATTAAAAAAAAAGAATAGATAAGGAAGCAAAGGGTCATTTAGGCAGTTTAAAAGGTTTATCTTGGTAATAAGATCTTGAATTAATTCTCTTTGAATTCTAGTCCTAGATTTAAATCCCCTACTGTGAAACCCCCAGACACAGTGGTTCATTTATTTTATAATCTCACCCCTAAACCTTACAGCAGCAAATTTAAACCTGTACATTTCCTAAATTATCTTCTTAGCAAAATTAAATCTCAAAACTTGGAGAAGCCTTAGAAGAAAATACTCACGTATTCTTATTCTGAGTCTTTAACTATACTGGTGTTTCAATAAAATGGGAAGATAAATATGAATAAAAGCAATGTTTTTCATACTGCACATTAATATTCATTTAACACTTCCCAAATTGGCTTTCCCCCAACTTTATGAATCCTGAGAATTTCCTGAAGTTGGTAGTTTTGTTGTATGTACCTATTTTAATTTCATTGTTCTTTCAGTTTCTGATATTCTAAATTTGTGATTTGGTTGCATGACCATTATAATAAACTGGCTTCCTTGTCAGAAAGTTCTTTTTATGTACTAAGTTCCTATTTTGTTCTATAATTATAGCTTATTGAATAACATAGGAGGAAACTTTGTTGTTGTATTCCCAGCTCTACAACTCATTTGATATGAAAATTTAGATTTCCTTTGAGAGATTTACCTTCCCTAATTTTTAAAGAAGATGAATATCTACCCTTAGAAAATACTTGTATTTCTGAATGAAAGATGATCATTGCATACTGGCTAATTTTTCCATAAAAAATCTTCTTGTCGTTAAATTCTAAGATTTATGACTTTATGTATCTGTTAAAAAAAAATTCATTCAATCTAATAGGACTCAAAGTAAAGGGGGTCAAAAGCTCTGTGTATCATCTTCAGAGCCAAAGATACAAGCAGATTTCAAAATTAGCAAAGCTTCTCACAGGCCAGTTTCCACAGTTAGGAAACAAGGACTTCCCACTGGAGTTGATACTCTTATCTAAACTGTATTTGAACAATACTATTCCTCCCAAGCATCTTCCTCTTTACTTATATTTCTTGCACCTCCTCTAATTTTCCTTCTAATCTTCTAGTCTCTTCTTCCAGGAGACTTATCCTATCTGGTAATGAATATTCCAAAAACACAGACCCAACCAAGATGAGTATGGGCATATTTGCTCTTTGTTTCTTTGTTATCCTTACTCTGGCTGAGATTGATACTTGATAAATAGTTTTCCTTTGGAATATTAAATATACCTAGGATGAAAGGGAGTGAATAAAGGCAATACAGCCACCAACTTTAACCTATGATACCTGTGGTCACTTTGATAACAAAAATGACAATACACAGAATTTGCATGCAATAAAAAAAGAATTCTGTATAGTAGAGCATTATATCTATTCCTTACATATAAATTCTAAAAGTGAAACTATTTCAAGATCATTTTTTAAAAATTATAATCTATATTGGATAATTTATACTGGAGAAAAAATTGTAATTCTTTAAATGGTTCAATGATCCTTTCAAATTGTTTTACTTTTCTCTTTTTCAAAGTATTATATAGGTACACATAATCTGTTATTAATTTATTTTTAGCATCCTTTTAAAAATTTTTGGTTTCCAAACTCTCCCCTTCCTTTCAACTCCCCCACCCAATAAGAAGTCAAGCAATATATTAATTATACATGTGAAATTATGCAAAACATTTCCATATTTTTAGCCATATTGCAAAAAAAACACAAGAAAAATAAAGGTAAGGAAATTATAACTCAATTTTCACTCAATTCATCAGTTCTGTGGAGATGAATAACATTTTGCAGCCCTTCGGGACTCTCTTGGACATTGCTTTGATCAGAGTAGCTAAGTCTTTCATATACAATAGTCTTTACAATATAACTTTTACTGTGTGCAATGATCTGTTTCTTTCTGCATTAATTCATAACTGTCATTCTAGGTTTTTCTGAAACCACTATCCTTGTCATTTTTTTAATAGCACAATAATATTCTACCACAATAATATACCACAGGTTGTTCAGTCAATCTCCAGTTGATTCCATTTCCTCAATTTCCAATTCTTGCCTCTACAAAAAGAATTGCTATGAATATTTTGTGCATATTGTGCACTTTCTTTTTTATTTGATCTCTTTGGAATACAAATATAGTAGTGATATTGAGTGAGTCTATATCCCAAAGAGATCAAATTATTTTTCAAGATATTCTGTTGCAAAATGCATCAGTATCATCCATATCAATGAAAAAGCATGACCTTTTACAACCAAAGAATTCCTTCTCAATAAGGATCCCAAAGTAAAACTTTTCAACATTTAAAGAATTTACTTGTGATCCATGGGGAAATCCTGTTACTATTTTTTTTAATATTATGTTGCATGGCCAATGCTATAATTTGTTTTACTTGACTATGAAAATTATTGGGAATTTGAAGAGGTGGTTCCTTTTTCCTTTCTTTTTAATTTGTGTTTGTTCAATAGAGATGGGAAAGATTGTAGAGAAAGAAAATCCAGGGAAATGAAAGACTAATATAAAAAGACAAAGAAAATGGAGACTCAGTGAGAGTAATATCACTATATCATAAGGGGGGGGGAACGCAAATGGGGAGAGAAAAAAGAAAGAGAGGAGGAAAGGGAGGGAAGAAAAAAGGAGGAGGATGAGAAAGTCAGAGAGACAGAAAGAGAACTAGCACAGACTGCAACCTTGTGCACAGAGAAGCAACACATTACAGAGCCATGATGTATAGGCACAAATCCACAGACCTCCTTTACTGGTTCTACTAGCTGTACATTCCACACAGATCTAAGATAGAGAGCTGAGCAGTAGAAAGGTCTTCTCTAAAGATCCTGAGCCACACACTGTAAGTCGAAAGGAATGCATGGATCCTGCTTGAAGGAGACATTTTCTTGACTATAAGTTCAGGTATTTTCTGGTTTTGGTAGATATGTAGATAAGACAAAGTCGAGACTATAGCTTGATCCATGAGAAGAACACTATGCCCATTTATAGACAGAAAATATTTCTAATATGTTTACTTTAAAATGTTTATTATTAACATAGCCAAAGAAAAGAGAGAAATTGAACTGAAATGCTATAGAGATTTACAGTCACATTTTGACTATTTCCCATCATCATCTTCATATATCTACTAGGTTCTGGTCCTACAGATATGACTATGGGAAAAAGGCTTTACCTCTATAGTCTTTTGGTTTATCAGCTATAAAATGACAAGGTTTGTTAGACAAGATAGCAGGGTTTCAGAGCTGTGAGAAGACTTAGTTCATCATAATATCAAAAATCCTAGAATTGGAAAGGAGGTTAGAGGCCACCAAATCTAGCCCCCTGTTTTACAAATGAAAAACAACTGAGGCACAGAGTATTTAAGTGACTTGCTCATGTCATCTGAGACAGGATTATAACTCAAATGCTTTTAATTCCAAGTCTTTCACTCCATCTAAAATACCACTTAGGTACCTCTTTAATTATACAAATGAAGAAATGGAGGAATAAAAAGATTTGCCAAAAGTAACATAGTAAGTACGTACAAGAGATCAGTTCTCTTGATTCCAAGATCTTCTTTAACATAAGAATACTTTCTGGTATCCTTGTCTAAAAAGTCTCTTGACTCTGTGCGATTCTTCCTAAATAAAAATTCTTTTGACTTAACTTTAAAAAGAGAGATGATGTTAATATCTAAAAGTCCTTCAGACAAATCTAAGCTTATTTATCCTTCTTTAATTATTACCCTGACCTAGGAAAGTTTCCCAAGTGACTATTTTGTCACTTCAAAGGTGGACTGACTTCTCCAAACAGGAACATAATCTTCAGCTGCAACCCTTCTTCAAACATAGCTGTCCTTTTAAATTTGCAAATATCTAGCTTTAGAAATCTTTTAAAATATCCAAAATCCTTTCAAAAGAATATAGGAAGAAAAAAATATATATAGGAAGAAATTCAAAGTTATGAGAAGATTTTTCTCTTTATATAGAAGAGGGACTTGGGAATCTCTTCTGAAGATGTTTAAGAAAGTATATAGGCCATTCCTTTTATGTGACTGTAAGTGTAACACTGCTCAGGAACTACAAAAGGGTCATGAGGACTTTCTAAGAAAAAGCACTAGAGAAATTCAGGGTAGTGAATGGTGAAAAATTTTAAAGGAAGAGTTGTTCCGTGCCATTATTCACGATGGCCAGGTCAATCTATTGATAGAATAAACTAACTGTGTCCTTCCTCAGATCTTGTTCCTTATCAGACTTGGCTATGGTGGTAAATGGCAATCTCTGATTTCCCTTTGAATGGCAAGAACTTGGGGGGGAGGGGGAAAGAGTGACTCTATCCATAAAAAGACTCTTCTGCCCAGCAAGTGGTGAGCCATTCAGATAATGGGAAAATCCTAGCTGGATACTCCTATTTTCCTTTGGTAAAATTGGGAAACGAGGATTAACAATCCAGACACCACCTTTGAAGCCTACAGTTTGTAGGAGAGTGGGCATTTATGAAGTCCTGGAAAAAGCATGGTGGAAAGTATTTTATCAGATGTTACAGATGAATGAGACTGCAGTCTGAAGGCTGAGAACACAAGACTTGAGGGACTTGTGGAGGAACTCAAGAATGGACTGTTAAGGACAATTTATAACCTCTAAAATTGACTTTGCAATTGGGATTGTTTTGGTGGGAGCTAAGAATGTTTGTGCTTAGAGGAATTTTAACAATATTGATGTTGTATGTTATATATATTTTATAGGGACTCCCAGATTGAAGGAAGTTGAATTAGCTTTTTTTAGGATGAATAAATTATTGCAAATTCTAATAGCCTTCTTTAACATGAAATTAGAATATTCTATATTCTGAGTTTTAGCTGGTTGTATTAGGTCATTTTAAAACTATTCCCATTGTTTAGAGAGATTTTGAGAACAGTGTCGTTGTCCCTTTGAACATGGTTAATATATTTTGATATAGATTAGTTATTGAATATCCTAAAGAAAAATGATTTGTGTAAGGTTGATTTTAAAACCTATCTACTTAGATATGAAGATGAACTGTGAATTTTCTATGATGAATCTCTTACTGTTATCAATGTAAGTAGATATAATCAGTGCTTATTTAGGATATGTTATCCTTGAGCTATCTACACCTGATGCTTTGATTAATGAGACTTGCCATTTGAGATAAAATTTCTTGGGATTGTTGGTGATATTATTTGGAGTTTAGAATTCATGTATGATTTGTCTGATGGATCATCAAACCAGTAATATACCATCTGAAGGACTATGCCATAAGCTATTCAGAGGAGGGTGAGCCTGAACTGTTACAAGTGAAGGTTAGTATCTGGGCAAGAGTTGGGAGGACAATCTTGGCCTCTGCTTCAGGGTGGCATCCTTCTGACTCAGTTTTCCAAGAGTGTTCATTTGAATTATTCCTGAGTGGCTATAAGGTGGAATTATTGTTGCATTATTGGTTCTCAACTGTAAAACAGAAATAAGGATGCTTTATCTTGCCACGTATGTGTTGTCAGACTGAAATTCTTGACCTTTTATTCTTCCAGATGAATTTTGTGTTATTTTTTTCTAGGTCATTAAAATACTTTCTTGGGAGTCTGATTGGTATAGCACTAAATAAATAGATTAGTTTAAGTAAAAAAAAAAAAAAAAAAAAAAAAAAAAAAAAAAAAATGGCAATCTCTGCTATAGATTCTAATTGCTAGACTTCCAGATTGCCCTTTTCTATCATGTAATGCTCACAAGGTTATAACCTAGTCTGATTTGTCTCTACTACCCTAACTTAAGAATCAGGAAATAGAGCAGTAGCCTTGACAAGGAGGACCTGGGTTCAAATTTGACCTCCGATTCTTAACACTTCCTAGCTCTGTCACCCTGGGCAAGTCACTTAACCTCAATTGCCTCAGCAAAAACAATAATAATAATAATAATAATCAGGAAAGGAAAAAAAAAAAAAACACAGGAGAGAAAAGTACCATGAGTTTTATGGCAACATGGTGGTCAATTGAAAAAAGTCATAAGATACTATTACTTCTACTACCACCACCCCTACTATTACTACTACTACTTCTTTTGCTACCTGGAGGCTTACATTATTTCTTTTTCTTTCTCTTTCAAAAACCACCAAGAAGAAAGCAGTATTTTGTTTTCTCCCACCTGCAGCATGCACACTCAGTTGTGGCTCAGAAACCAATTAAAAGGCTTTTTATCATCATATAAGTCAAGAAGAAATGGAGAATATCTGTGCGTGTGGAAGGGAAAGTCCTGCAATGATGCTTTTCCAAAAGGTTCACCAAGCCTCCATGTGCCATGCTCTAAAGATTGGACCCTAAATAACCAGTGATCCATTTTCTGTGTTGGCTGAAATAGCTGTCACAGAACCCAAGATCAAAAATTCTGATTATTTACTTTGCATAGAAAAAGCACTCAGACACTATCTAGAGTTTATTACTTTTTTCCTTTTATTTCACTAATGACTTGAACAATTCAAATATACATACTTTAAACACTTATGGTATTATATGCAAAGCCCTTAGAGCACAAACAAAAATAAAATAGTTTCATCCCTTAAGAAATTAATATTCTCCTGAAAAACTTGGGGGGCAGGGGCAACTAGATGGCACTGGTCCTGCAATCAGGAGGACCTGAGTTCCAAGCTGATCTCAGACCCTTGACATTAGTTATTTGAAAAGCTTACTTATATGGGGATTCCTTGTCCCAAATTAATGACAAAAACATAAAGTATCTCTATATTATCAAATGTGTTCCTATGTAGTTTCCTATAGTCAATACTGTTTGAAATTATTATTATATTAACCATAATTAAATGGAAATATATAGAAAATGCAAATGTTATAGGAACATATGTGTTAAAATAGACTAGTGTTACTTAATAACATTAATATTAAATAATTATTAATTTATCCCCAAAGGACAAAAGCAGGTACAGTGAGTAGAAATTTCAAAAAGGCAGTTGGACTTGAAAGTGAAGAAAAACTAACAATTGGAGTTGTTCAAAAGTGGAATGAGTTGCCTCAAGATGTAATGTATTTAGTCTTCCCTGGAAATTTTCAGTCAGTCTAGATGAGCATCTCTCAGGTATGTGGAGGAACTAAGTAATCCTTTCACATACAAGTTAAATCTGTATGTCCATGGAGGTCCCATCCAAGTCCCAGATGCTATCTATGCTTCTGTAATTTAAACTATAACATTACAGCAATAGCTCACATGTACATGGAGCTTTACAAATCTATAAGGTACATTCTTTATAATGACCCTGTCATACACTATGACCCTATCCTGCACAACAACCTATACAATATATTGTTGTGCTGATTTTGCAGATGAGGAAAATAAGGCGTAATGATGTTAAATGACTTTATTGTCACACAACTAGTAGGTACTAAACCCAGTCTGAAATTCAGATTTTCTGATTGTGTCTTGGTTTTGTCCCTTTATGCCACATTACTGACAGCTATGTAGTACAGTGGATACAGCATCTAGCCTACAGTCAGAAAGATTCATTTAGCTGTGTGACCTTGGGCAAGTCATGTAATCATATTTGCTGAAGGACATGACAAATTACTCCAGTCTTTTTTTGCCAAAAAGGAAAACACAACCCAGATGGGGTCACTAAGTGTTAGACATGACTGAAAAATAATTGAACAACAACACACTTGTAGTTACAATATCCTAGAAAGCTTCTTGTTCATTAGAATTTGACATTTTCCAAGCAAAGGAGATGTGATGAGTATACTAATGTAGCTATCAGTGTGCTATAATCCTTAATCAATTCTGTAGTTCTCCAGCCCTGTATATGATAAATATTTCTTGACAATATCTGCAGGAGCAAGGAATGGTAAGCAGTATGGAGAATGTATTCTCCCTTTATCAAAACCCCTCCAGATTAAAGTAATGTTTCTTTATTAGGTTGATTTGTTTTTAAGTGGATCCAAAGAAGAGATATGAGAAGATAACTCTTTGTTTTTATTTTTTGTCCAATTAGACAGCTGTGAATGTGGAACATTGCAGACTATTTTTAAATTTATTTATTTATTTAAAACTAAATACAAAATAAGAAAAACATAAAATAGAAAAAGAAAGAAAAGGAAAATAAAAAATATTGTCATATTCCCAGCAGAACACCAGAGAGGATTCAAAATATGTAACAATAAATTTTTATTTCAAAAAAGTATAAATAATAATAGAAAAATTAAATATTCATGACTGCCCATCTTTGCTTCCTTATAGGTTATTCTTTTGCTCTTTGCTGTGTACTTTTTACTTTATTCTTTTTTTCCCCCTTTCATCCCCCCAATTTCTCCCAAGCAGGCTATAAGCAAAGGTATAGATACATACACATATACATATACACATACATAAATATATACATATATACACACATATATATTTATATAGCCACACCTACACACATACCAAACATACATATTTTAAATATACACATACATACACCTATATGCATACACTTACACATATACATATTTATCTACACAAGTGTAGACATGCATCTAAAACAACATTAATATGGCTGACATAATGTAGATTTCTCTTTTGTTTGACTTTGGGATAAATGATTACTAGCCCTACTTTTTTTCTGAATGAATTCTATTCCTGATCCTTGTCACAGTGTTTGTGAATATCTCTGATTCTATTTTAATTCTACTCCTTAACTTGCCTAGCTATTATTCAAGCTCCCCTCACCCAAGGATGCCTCCCTAATCTTCTCCCTCCACTTTTCACCTCCCTCTTTATCCCATTCTCATTAATCCACACACCTAACATTCCACCACCTTACCTTATGTCATCCTTTCCCTCCCTCTTTATCTTTTGCCAAAAAATCTACACACCTAGTCTCATTGCCATAAATCTACATACCCTTCTATACCCCCACTTTATCCTATTCCTTTCCTCCTTATTTCTTTATAGACTTTGGAGGATACTATACCTTTCATTTATAATTGCAGACTATTTTCATGTATGGCCATATATATATATATACATATATATATATGATATGTATAATATATAATATTAAATAATATTTAAAATATATATTATCCAGTTTTGCTGAACTGAATTTTCTTTTAAAAAAAGTTTGTTAAAAAGATGAAACACTGGGAAATAAATGTAGATAATGTGGGGAAAAAAGTGCTCAGAAAAAATAATGTTTAATTAAAATAAAAATTTTAAAAATATAGGCCACACATATGAGGGAAACAGCAAAATATCTACCACAGACTTACTGATTCACTTCTGCAAATAAACTTTCAACAGCAACTAATTATAGAAAGTGTTCTTCTCCCTCAAAGAATTTTAGGAACTTAACTATGACTGTAAATAAAAAAGTTAGAAGTGTCATTTTAACACTTTCAGTGCCAATAAAGTAATTTTAAACCCTGTGATTTTAAATTCAACTCTTATAAAGAGTCATTATAAACAGCAAATTTAATTTAAACATAAGGCAATCTTCAAGTTATAATCTTTGAGAAAATGTTTAATGTTAAAAATCAAAGTTAAAATGAAGTAGTCCTGCTGGATTTTTTTGTTTTAGAGAATTCAAAGAATGAAATCTTTAAAAAAATAATAATAATAAAACCCAGCATTTTAATATAAGGTATTACACATCCATGTCACCAAAATTTGTGAAGGCAAAAATGAAATTGTCCATTTCTACCAACTCAAATTTCAAGGAAGATGACAGAATAGTCGCTTTCTGACCTCCTTTAAACCTTTAACCTTTTTTAAAAAAGAGTTTAACAAATGTTTTTATATACCAGGATAAATTAAGTAATTATAGCTAATCCACCAGATAAGAAAATTAGAAACCTTTACAAACACACACACAGACACACTAAAAACCTCTAAGTTAACACTAAAGCTCGTTCAGCACCCAGATACAATAAGTACAAGCAAATTTGCAGGCTTGTAACTTAGGGGCTAATCATAGGTATCACTCTCAGTTATAGTGACTATCCAAACACCATGAATTACTACCAACACACAAGAAGCAAGTAGGTGCCAATTCTGTGCAGCCTCATAAAAATGAACAGCAAAAGGAAAAGAGGAATCTAATTGGACTAAAAAAAAAATATGCTATAATGAATGACAGGCACTTGGAGACACACTGGAAGGGAAGCAGCACATAAGACTAAAGGAAAGGATACTGGAAAAGACATTGAGGGCAGTCCTCTCCCTCACCCTTATTCAAGGGAGGGTACCTAAGACATCAACTTCCACAGTTTAGGGAATCCGAGAAATTCCAACAGAAAGGGATGGACCAAAGAAGAGAACAAGAGAAGAATCAGAAAACTAGAAGATCAAAAGAGAAAATGTGAATAAAAACACATCACACAAATAAGTCAACATAGAAAAACTTAAAACCAGAAAGGAGATTGAGCAAACCTTTGTAATGAATACAAAGCACTTTGAACAAATATTATGTGAAAGAAAATGAACCAATATTTATTGCCTACTGAAAAATATTTTCTACCCTCCCTAGAGATCATGGAGTAATAACAAGAATTTTGAGATTGTTTCAAAAGACTAACAAAGTCTGAAAGAGATAAATTAGTAACAATTTAGATCAGAAATTAGAGCTTTCAGTGTAGAAATAAGAAATCACAAATAGCAGTTGAAGAAAAAGAGTTGACACTCCACACTTCTTAGATTGGCTAAAATGACAGGAAAAGATAATGATGAATGTTGGCAGGGATATGGAAATACTGGTGAAGCTATGAACTGATTCAACCATTCTGGAAATGCAATTTGGAATTATGCTCAAAGGACTATCAAACTGTGCATACCCTTTGATCCATCGAGGTTTCTACTGGGCCTGTATCCTAAAGAATAAAGGAGAGAAAGAGACCCACATGTGCAAAAATGTTTGTGGCAGTCCTTTTTGTTGTGGTAAGAAACTAGAAACTGAGTGGATGCCCATCAATTGAAGAATGGTTGAACAAGTTATGGATATGAATGTTATGGAATATTATTATTGTATAAGAAATAATCAGCAGGATGATTTCAGAGAGACCTGGAGAGACTTACATGAACTGATGCTGAGTGAAATGGGCAGAACCAAGAGATTATATATGGCAATAGCAAGATTATACAATGATTAATTCTGATGGACATATCCATCATCAACAATGAGGTGATTCAGACAAGTTCCAATGGACTTGTGATGAAGACAGCCATCTACACCCAGAAAGAGGACCACTGGAACTGAATGTGGACCACAACAGTATTTTCACTCTTTTTGTTGTTTGCTTGCATTTTGTTTTTTCTTATTTTTTTCCTTTTTGATCTGATTTTTCTAAAGTAGCATAATATTTGTGGAAATATGTATATAGGAATTACACATGTTCAATATAAGGAATTACACAGGTTCAATATATATTGGATCACTTGCCAACTGGGGACAGAATGAGGGAACAGAAGGAAAAAAATTAGAACACAGGATTTTGTAGGGGTATATATGTCAAAAATTATCAATCTATACATTTTGAAAATAAAAAACTTTAATTTAAAAAAAGAAAAGGAGTTGAAATGGAGAATCTCTCCAAAGAAGTAGAAGCCAAAAAAAAAGAGAATGAAAAACAGGACAAAATAAATAGCAAGGAAAAAAGTCAGAAATAAAAATAAATAGCAACAATTTTATAATTAATACAAAGTAATTATGTAATAATAAATTAATTATAAATCATAATAAGTTAATGTAAAATTAATTCTATAAAAGCCAAAGCAAAAAAATTAAAACAAAGAAAAACTAAAGAATACAGAGATAAATTAAGGATCATAGGTTTTCCCAGAGGAATATAACAAATAAAAAAAAGAGTACCATATTGCAACTAATGTTATACAATTTTGGGGGCCCCTGATTTTTAGGGGGGGGCTTCTGTTCTGGCAATCTATCTGATCCCAAAGTCCTCTGGTTTTACCCCCTCCCATCGTAGGAATGCTATTGTTCTGACAATCTGCCGGATTCTGGAGACCACTCCTCAATTCATTGCTGACTGTCAGAAAAATAATCTGTTGGTCAGCAATAACCAAATTACAGAGTCCACTCCTCAATTCATTACTGACTGATAATCTTGCCAGCAAGAACCAAATTCAGGAGATCACTCTTCCTTCCTACCTAGGAGCCACAGAATTACCATATCAATGATTGAAAGCTAGATAAATATATTTCCTTGCTTCTGTTTCTCTTCTGATTTCTTTTTAGAAATTCAAGACTGCTTTGTAATGGTATTACTTACAATAAACTTTGCCTCATGACTAAGAGATGGGTTCAAGCCTGCAAATTCTTTTGAGACACCTCACAACACCAGTCTGTGACCCCAAACTTTTGGGGTTCCCCTTCCCAACCTCAATACAACTGAATTCTCCTAAAATGAAGTGAGGTAGATTTTCAAATATCTAGGTAGATTTTTCAAGAATCTCAGTTTTGTAATAAAACACAAATACATTAATGATAATAGCTTTACCTAAAAGATAAAGTGCTAATTTTAGGTTCTTTTTCAAGGAAACCCTGAGTTATAGCCAATATCTAAATAAAATGAAAACTTAGAAATCCATTATTTAAAAAAATATATTATTTTAGGCATACTGACAGCCTTTATCAATCATATTACCCCTAACATCCTTCTACTTACCATGGTTTTAGGTAGAAAGCACTCATCAATCCTCCCACTGCTTCATTTTACGGATGGAAAACCAGAGGTAACCTTAAAAATGACATTTCTTTTAAAAGGATCATACAAAGAGTACATGGAGCAGTCAAGAATACAATCTAAATATCCTGAGTCACAATCCTGTGCTCTGTCATCTAGAACATAAAATAAAAAATAAGAAGGGCAAAACACCGCCCTCCTATTGTGTCCATCCAAGTCACAGTCAATACATCACTGTCTCATTGTTTTCCCCATTCTTAATCAAAACAGTCACAATTGTGCTGTAAAGCCTATTCCAAGCAAACAGAACTGGAAAAACCCAGCTCTGCTACAAGCAAAAAAAAAAAAAAAAAAAAAAAAAAAACTCATATTTCTATACTATTAAAAAACCAAACCTTTGCCCTCCCCTGGACTCATATTCAAAATTATTAATAAATAAAACCACAAAATATAAAGCAAGTTAGGTTTTAGAGAAAATAAGTTTTATAAGGCAAAATGGTTTAGAGACTATCTCCAGAGAGAGGAAATATTCAAGAATGCCAATTGATAATATCATTACTTCTCTGATCTACACAGGAGAACTAACAGAGGCAAGATCTTTAGGAAGAAGATCATCTGTTGCCTTTAAACACTTTAATTCAAGAATGAGGAAGGAGGATGAGGTCCATGAGGATCATAACCGCATGTGTTACAGAAGGCTTCTTGAAGACAATAAATTTCATTGCAAATAAATACTTTTTTCAATATAAAAGAATAAAGTATTAAAGGTTATTTTAATCCATATTTTGTCTCACTATGATGTCAATTAATAAATAGCAGACAGATATGCAGAGTAATCACAAACTAGTGATGTATAAGAAAGGGAAGAAGCAATATACAAGTGCTTTTACCTGGTCAAAGCTAGCATAAAGCAAACACTTTAAACTACAGTGCCACATGCAAGGATCATGTTTCCAGTCTTCAGTGAAAGTCATATATCTTGTTTAGAAGAATTGCATATGTTTAACCTATAATGAATTACCTCTTGTCTTGGAGGAGGGAGAACAATTTGTAACACGAGGTTTTGCAAGGATGAACGTTGAAAACTATCTTTGCATATATTTTGAAAATAAAAAGCTTTTATTATAAAAAATCATATAGTTTACTTTGGACTCCTCCACCAGCCTGCACCACTATGTCCCCAACTACTCTTCACCATGGTCCTATTCACAGAGTATCCATCTCATGGGTCTACTTCTCCTCATCCTACAAAAGAGTGAAGCACACTCTTGGGGGATGTACTCACTATTCCCATGATAGCTACACCTATCCTCGAATTGTTTTCTATGCAGTAGACACAAACCCCCGCCCCACCAGGAGCACCAGAAAGGAGATAACCATACACAATACATCAGCACCTCGCTGCTTTAACTTGGAATTTTTTCTTAATCTAGTTATAACTCTTCATCTGGCTAAAACACTGGCCAGGATTTACTCTCAAAAGAGTCTCCATGATTACTCACAGAAAATTTAAAGTGAGATCCAGCAAAGGAAGCTGCAACTGATTTAAACTAGACTGTCACCACTCTTCAGAGGCAAAGTCAAACAATCTGCAAATAAGAGAAAGAGTGAGGAATACTCTTTGATTATCTGTGTCATGACAATGCACCCATGACAGCAAAATCATCCTAGATTCCAACTCTGTGTGCGTGTGTACGCACGCGCTGTGGCTTTCCAGTAATTCATCTACTACAATCATGTCTTGTGTAAGTATCCTAGCCACTGCTCAAACTACCACTCAAGATAATTTTAATACAATTGCCCTGAATTATTGTACTAACTTTCCAAATTGGACTTCCTACCCCAAATTCTTTCCCTCCACAATTCATCCTCTACCCAGAAAATAACTTTCTATGGAATAAACTCAGGTAACTCCCTATTACCTCCAATGGTTACAATCTTAGAGAGTTATACCTGGATTACTGACAAAATCTGGCAGCAAGGGGTCACAATAGGTAAATCCCTGGACCTGGAATCAGGAAGACCTGAGTGCAAATATAGCCTCAGAAATATACTACCTGAGTGATCTTAGGCAAGTCGCTTAATTTTGTTGTAAAATGGGGGTGGGGTGGGGGGTAATAATAGCATCTATCTGCCTGAATTATTGTGAGGATCACATAATAATTGTAAAGTGCTTAGCACAATGCCTAGCACAGAATAAGTACTATGCATGTTAGTTATCTTTATTATAATTATGATTTTATGCATAATTATGTAATTTTTAAAAATCACACTGACGTATGACAAAACAAGACTTGAACCCAGGTCTTGACATCAAAGCTGGCCCTATATTGTAAAACACTATACAATTGGGAAAAAAATGATTTTTTAATGATTTTGTAATATCTTTTTTATCTTGGAAGAATGGAGTTTAGGAGTTCTACTATTCCTACCTATCTGAAAGGGAATAATTACATAACATATCAGGAATATAAAACAAATACCTTTAATACCCTTTCCACCAAAAACTGGTGCAAAAACCTCTTTTTTTGCTCTAGCTGAAGTAGCCTCTCACAGACACTTGGTGTACTGTTACTGTATCCTTTATAAAGGAGGGAAACTAGGATCCTAGGAATTATAGTTTGTCATTTTAAAGAGAATTAACTTATAGCTGGAGGTATGGACAAAAAGAGAAAGAGTTAATTGAAATGGCGAGAGAGAAAGTTTGAAGAGACATTTTGAGAGTTTAAACTATGTTGTGTAGAAAACGTATAGAGAAGAGACATTAGCTGCCTTCTGGAGAAAAATAAGAGGTGAAAGAGAGAAGAAGAAGAAAGAAGGATGGGAGAAAGAAAAGAAGGAAGAGGAAGAGGAAAAGAAGGAGGAGGAAGAAGAAAAGGAGGAGAAAAAAGAGGAGGAAAAGAAGAAAGAGGAGGAAAAAAGACGAGGAGAAAAAAGAAAGAAGAAGAAAACTTAGGGGGAAATTGATTGATTTATTTATTTTTAAGTTAGTAGGGGTTCAGAACTAATTGGCTAATTAGAAAAATTTTATATTCTACTAATATATTTCTATTAAGTTATGAGGAAATACTAGAACCTTTAATTGTCTTAGAACCTGGTAGAGGTTTATTACAGAAATTTATCAGTAATTGCAGGTAATGGAAGGTAATACTTAGTAAGTAATTAATGCATATATCAGTCCTAAAATTACAACATCATCATCTCTAAGCTCTGTTACATCTCCATTCATCTTACTTGGCAAATAGCTAGCATTTATATAGTACTTTAAGATTCACAAAGCACTTTCCACATATCATCTCATTTTATTTTCACAATGACACTGATGGACAGATATTATTATACCCATTTTAAAAATGAGAAAACAGCGATAGTTAAGTAATATGTCCAAGGTAAGTATCTGAGGCAGGATTTGAAATGAGATCTGTTTGATAACAAATCCAGTATCCTATACATTGCACTACCTATCTGCAGTGTATGATACTGGGTGGTGAATAAATTTTGGTAAGGAAAAAATGGCAAGATAGAGAACGGCTACAAAATTCACTATAAAATCTCTAAGAAAAAAAAAATCTCTAAGTGCAGAAAGTCACAGGTACACTTCCAAGGGTCAACTGAGAAGATGGCAGGATCTTTAAAGAGCTTCCTCATATTAGAAATTCTTTCCTAAAGGACAACCAAGGTAGAATTTCATATTACATGAAGTGGCCTCTTTTCCATCATTTCTGAGAGATATCACTTTAAATTACTATTCTTGTGCCAGGCTCACAAGTTGCCTATTTAATAATCATTTCTACACTTTTCCAGCTGACTGATCTACAGTTTCCAGAATTTACAATTATTAGTTTCTGACAGCTAGTGCTTTTTCAACTCTTCTGCTCTCTTGAGTGCTGTCTCTCTATCTCTCCCTCTCTGTCTGTATCTCTCTGTCTCTCATTTTTCACAATTTACCAAAGATCACCTACAATCACTGCTTTAGTGATAACATCTGGAAAACCATTCACAAGCCCGAAATGTATTTCATCTGGGATCCTGATCCTTGAATTCACTTAAATCAGCGAGGTAATTCTCTTACAGTAATTCTTAAAATTACAGATTTTAACTTCCTCTGAAATAAAGTTGTTATTAAAAAAAAAATTGTCATATTTCAGTTTTTGGTTGTTTTTTTTTTTTTTTGGCAGCAAGGAAATGGGCTAGTTTGAACTTTTATTGGCTTAGAGATCTATGTCTGTACAAATAAATGCTTCTGATATTCAAGCAGAGACTACATAACCATCTGTCAGGGACACTGCAGCAGATAGATAATTTATTAGATATCCTTTCTAAATAAGAGCTCATGGCACATAACCCTGCCATTGAGGGAAGAGCTAGGAATCTCAGTCCTAATAGTTATCCACTAAAGGTGAATTTAAGTAAAAAGTATTTTGAAAATTATTGAAAGATTTTAACTACTTTCCTGTTTTTGTTGGTTTTTCCCTGTTTCTTATTTCCATCCTGTCTCTTCTTTGCCTTTTTAATATCCATGATTTATAATGAAGATTCTCTTATTCCTTCATATCAGTAGATGCAAATGAAGTTTTCCTCCAGTGCCAATACCAAAAAAATAACACGTAGACCTTATTTAATTCCAGTTTTCCATTAGCACTATGTTTGAAAAGAGACAGGGAATTATACTACCATCATGCCAAAACAGGCTCGAATTCTGCCTGGTATAATTCATAAGGACCTAGAATTTAATTATAAGCATAAGACCAAGCCAGTCTAACTGATTCAGTTTTTGCTTTGCATAAAGAACAAGAAACCAAATTTTGTGTCTTAAATACAATATCAGTTTTGTGAAAAGGGGTAACCCTTCAGTTTAGGTTCCAGAGCTATGAAAGCTTCAATCTAAGGCATCTACTATATTTGACACTGTTGGTCAGAAATTAGCTGTTTTTTAAATTCTAAATTTTAAATAATGCTCTCCCAAATCAGTTTTATTTTTTCCAATTGATATCAGATCACTGAAATAGAAAAAATACAGAACTCTACCCACAAGGAATCCTCAGTTCTCTGCTTCAAGGTTTTTGGAGGGACTTCCTACCCAAGTGCTAAGCAATCCCAACCTTGCTTCCTGAGCTAAATGAGATCAGACACATTCAGGATGGTCTGTATAACCTTTGACATCCTTTACACTCAGCTATTTATATTCATACTTCGCAAATGTATTTCCTGACCACTAGAACAGTTGGTTTTAGCTATAAATGAATCTTCAGTATGTGCAGTGGCCTCCAGTCCTATGCAGTGAGAAATCCTTACTCTGCTTGGTTCTTAAATTATGTAGCTTCTTCACTGCTTCAGGCATAGGCCTTGTACCATTCACAAGACAGCATTAGTGAATAGGAAATGAATTATTAGTAACAATATGCTCTGAGACCTCAGTGCAGGAAGGGTGAAAGATGTGCCAGACTTCATTCTACCTTTTTTATTTTTAAATAATACATGTGTAGGGATGATGGAGGCATAAATTTTATACATGAGAATTAGTGGATGGAGATAAACCCCAAGAAAGATGTTTTTCTATTCGATTTTTCTTCAGCCACCCAAAATCTTAGAAGAGCTGCTGCATGTTCTGTGTATGTAGGCCAGTTGCTATGACGCAGAAGGGGGGGCTGAGACTTGGAATATGAATTTTTGAAAGAGCTAAAAGTAGCTCCAGCTGGGATTAGACAATGGTACTGCAAATGGTAAACCTTCTTAACATGACTGTCTGCTTCAGCTTTAAATGACATTTGTATTATCAATCTTTATTATTCAAAAAAGAAGAATAGAAAAGATGCTGTTCATTTACCCCAGTCCAGCAGCTATATAGGGCAGAAAATGTTATCTGGAACAAACTCCTTTCTCTTAGCATTAGAAGTAGCCATCTTTCTTCTGGTTGAGACAAACCAAATTTTAACTGACCTTTTAATGTTTAAATAAAATATGACTTTGGAAATGCTGAACACTAAATTAATGAATAATCTATTCATTCAACATAATGCTACTAAGCAAGTTGCTAAATGATTAGAAAGAAAATATATTTACATTGTTAATAATAAATTTCTACTCCTCTTGTTAAGTCATCTAGCAAAATATGAAGAGTACTAGATTTGAGAGTCAAACAAAACCTAAGTTCAAATCTCATTTCTGACAGGAACAAGTGACTTAGACACTCTGAGCCTTAATTTCCTCAATTGTAAAATAGGGATAATAATACCTATTGCACCTAACTCACAAATTTGCTTGTTTTTTATTGTTGATTGAAGAGCTTTGCAAGCAAACTTAAACTTTAAAAAAAATGCCAATTGTGATTTATTAGGATTTTTAAAATAATCATCTTTTTCAACTCTCTCTCTCCAAAGAGAAAATAGTTATTTCTCTAGCAAAAGCCTACTTTGCTCTCCTACAGTTGCAAAAAAACCTCCATGAAATAGCCATAAAATTAAGGTCAGAACCCAAGTAGAAGCAACATGATTCCTGCCACGTTGTGAGAAATGTGAATTGTATACTGCAATCATGTCAGGAAAATTAACTAGTTTTAGCAGAACTGCCTGAGCAAAATAAAGCACATGTAATAGCAGGACTCCAATACTAATTGGAGATGGTTTTGGCAGGCATGGTGAATATAGCACCCAACCCCACTCTAATTTACACTTCTAAAACTCAACTAGGAAACACTGGCCAAAGCCACTTTTTTTTTCAATTGTTGCTTGTCTTCTGTCTCCCATTTACTCCACTGCCCTTTCTAGCTAACAATGGAAAGGATAGAGAGTCCCAATCACAGTACCTTGGCTAGGAAGATAACAGATGGTTAGTAGGTTAATGGGCCATCCCTTGGTAGAGAAAGAAACCCTCACATGTCTCTAGGGATACAAAAGCATAACAAAATGCAGAGCAGAGACAGATGTTGTCTCTCTCAATCCTAGGAAAGAGTGAAGGCGATTTCTTTCACAAGTCTCTATGCTACTCTCTGCAATAGAGCTACTGTCTACATTGAGGGGCAGAAGGGAACTATGAGGACACTCACTTAGGAATTGGGAATAACGCATATGGACAATTGATAGGTACAGAAAGAAAGAATAACAAACTTAAACTTCATCTAGTTCACAATTTTCCCAAGTTCACCAAAAAAGAAGAGGAAATTGTTTCTTTCTTTTGAATCACATGGCTCCTTTCCCCTAACACCTAGAATTCAGGCTAATATTATTACTACTATAGTTCAGTTATATTTCAGGTTAAATGGCATTTTGTGAGTTGGTCTAAAAATCTATCCATTATAACATTATTTCTGTGGGAAACCGTGTCCCCAGTTTCAAGTAATCAACTGATAATTGAAGTTTTGGAGCACAATGTAAGGACACCTGTATATAAAGGGGTTGTACTATATCAGTCCAAATATGTGCTTAAAATGAGAGCTCTTTTAAAGGGAAACATATATGTGTGCATGTATATATGTGTTTATAAGCATGTGTATATATGTATATGTACATATGTATAGATAGCTACTAAAAATAGATGAGATATTCTTATAAGCTTGATTTGTTGGAGAAAAGGTGAGAGCTATACAGATGTATGTGTGTGTGTGTGTGTGTGTGTGTGTGTGTGTGTGTGTGTTTAATACATAGATGTTAACAGAATGGGAGTAAGGCCTTTTCCTGGGTTTTGGGTGCAAGAAAATAGTTCCAAGAAATTCCAAGCCCAGACTTTTTGTTCAGTATAAAGTTTTATTTTCAAGAGAGGGCAGAACTCATAGATACCCAAGGAAAGATACAAAAACAGAAAATGTGAAGAAAATGAGAATGCACATTTCTCAGGGAGAAATTTTCCATTTTCTATATGGATTTATTTGGTTTCCTCAGCTTCCCTCAGGATTAGTTTATTATCTGGAATCTCATCATGCATATATATGAACTCAGTTTTGATATTCAATACTTTCTGAGCTCCCTCAATTGCCTTTGCCCTTTGTTTGGAGGATTATAGAATTGAGCAATAAACTTTTCCCAATGTTCTCTTTTATGAAGCCTCAGAAATTTCCATGTAGCTCTCCATTTTTCATCCAATATATCTATTTGGTTTCCCCTTCATGGAAGCCTATGTTCCAATGCTAGGTACTACCTATTCATCCCTTTTCCTGCACCCTTTTCAGCTTCCTTTTTGTTTTTTCACATTAAATGCAAACTCCTTAAAGCAAGAACCCCTTTTTTTTCTTTGTATCCCTAAGGCTGAGCACAATGCCTGGACCATAGTGGGCACTTAATAAATGTTCATTGAATTTAATTGAGGTTAGATACAGAAGGACAAAGAATGCAAAAAGGTAGCTAAATAGATAGAGTTTCTCCTAAAGGAGATTCCACTGTATGTACTATTATCCACAGAGGCCATCCTACATGTAGGTTACACACTGGTCTATATTCATTACTTGTAATGAAGTTGTTTGGCCAAACACACTGACCTGAGAGGAGATACCACTGTCCTTGGTAAATGCAACCGAAGTTATGGAAGTTTTTATTGCCAAAAGCAGAAGGACATGAAAAAGCCCCGAGCAAAGAAGGGAGCCTACTGACACACCACAATTCAGAATACAAATTTGAAAATCATTCCATTAACCTCCCAGTGACCAACTGAAAATAATGCAGATTGACAAAGAGAAAGGGAAAGGGAAGCCTAACATTTATGGTAAGCATAGTGAGTGGTGCTAGGGTACTGTCATATCAGTGGACTTAATCTATATGATTATATATCTATATGATTATAAATTTGTGATGCCATACTTAATACTGAAACCATTTCTTATGATAAAATAAAAAAAAAAATATTTACAGGTGTTGAGCTAAGCAATGAAAATAAAAATACAAGGAAGCAAACCATTACCTACGGCCAAGGAGCTTGTATTCTAATAAGAGAAGATAATAGATCAAGGGTAAATAGAGTTGGAAAAGAGTTGAAAGATCAGAATACAGGCAGCATTATCAAGAGATGGCTAAAAGATAATGAAGTAACCTGGGTCTAGATAAGATAAGGTCAGTTTATCTATTAGAGCTCAGGATCCCAGGGACAAGTGTCGAAACCCAAGACTCAAGAAGAAGGTCAGAATTCAGGGTTAATTTCAGTCATGTCCACCTAACTTTTCATGACTCCATTTGAAGTTTTCTCAAGTATGTTGTAGGAGACGTAGATTAGACTAAATGACCAATGAGGTCCCTTCTAATAGCAGTTTTATGATTCTTGAAACTAAAATATTACTGGCAGGGATGAGGACATTACAAAGGGAGGGAGGGAGAACTTAATATATCTCCAAGTCAATATAAAGTTTACCCTGATATTTGGATCATCCAAAAAAAAAAAAAAAAAAGAACAAGGAAAGGAGAAAGAGAAGTATTTATTAAGCATTATGCCAAGCGCTTTACAAATGATCTCACTTGAGTCTCATAACAATTCTGTAAGTAGTATCCTCATCTTATAGTTGGGGAAACTGAGGCAGACAGAGGTGAAAAAACTTTCTCAGGGTCACACAGCTAGTAAGTGTCTGAGCTTGGATTTGAACTCAGATGTTCCTGATTGTCTCCAAGACTCGGCACTCTACTGACCACACTATTTAGAAAGAATCATTCAGCTCTTCTTGAACATGTTAAAAAAAAAAAAAATTAGTGGTTAAAAGGTGTAAACAATGCTGAGACTCCAAAGTCAAACATATATTGTCAACAGGCATTTAATAAATGCAGAATATAAGAGATGTAATTACCAGGTCTAACAATAATCTATGAATCCATAGGTATAATGTCTAAAAGACATAAAAATTCAAAAGTTAGCTAACAAAGGGGGCAATAATTAAGTCTTTCTTCAGCCTCTACAGAAGTTGAAAAGAAAGGAAAGAATATAACAGTGATTAATTTCAAATATTCAATTCTGAGAAAAAAAAAGGCATTTTTAAAATAAATATCAATGAAGCTGATCTACTTTTCCTAAAGAAGAATGATGCATAATGGAACCCCAATTTCAAATACCCTCCATACTTAGCACTGCAAGCCAAGGATAAAAAATCCCAAAAGGAAGTACATTATTTTTTCACCACTACAATTACTTAATGGAATGATCATACAAAGAATGCCACTGGCTAGCTTTGCATCACATCCTATTTACATGAAGGAGGATATAAGAGTCTAGAATTAGGAGGAAGGCCCCCCTGCAGAGTGAATTCCTGGCAAGAAATAATACAAATAATAGATACTGTATTGGATCAGACAGTGTCTATAAGGCCAACTGTGCATTTAAGGGCAAACTTTTTTCTTTTAAAAATATGATCCTTAAAGAACTTGTTGGACTTCAAAAGTGTCCAGACACTCAAATCTCTCACTTAAGGAAATGGTCGTCATTTTTAACATCTATTCTCTGCTTTCTATCTACCTTGATATAACTTATATGTACTTGATTATTTACACATCTGCCATTAGAATATTAGCCCCTTGTCCATGCACTGCCTGTCCTTTGGTCTACCCCTTTTTACCCTTTACAGAAAAATAGGGCAGTTAGTTTGAGGAAAAGCATAAGAAATTCTCCTTCAGAAGGAAAAGGAGTGAGACTTTTTCTACTCTCAAAGCTTTGTTTTTCCACAATTAATAACATCTCTTTTTAATTTTGGTTCCAACTCAGTCACTGAATTTGAAGGTTGTCTTTCTTCACAATAGAAAAGGACTAGGCTATGGAATATAATCTTCCACATACTGCTACCAACCTCCCACTTAGTAAAGTCTTACATCAATTTACAAGTGAGAAAATAGGGACTCAGGGCTGTAAAGATTTACACTGACTATAGAGTGCTGCATCTAGAGTCAGGAAGATTCATCTTCTTAAACTGCAGTTTGTGACCTCCAAATAAGGACACACAACTGAATTATGGGGGTTGTGAAATTATGATTTATTATCACCAAATGTTTGATTTGTATACAAATGTAAAGTCATGTAAAAATTTCTCAGTTGAAAGGAGGCTGCAAATGGAAAAAGTTTAAAAAGCCTTGATCTAAGATATATACAAAGTAGATAATAGGAAAAAATCATTAACAGCTGAAATCTTTGGGAAAATCCTCTGCAAAAAGTAGCATTTGATATGTCCTTTCTGAAGTTCATATGCCTTTCCAGACAGAACTAAAGGATGTTACTTTTTAAAGACAGAATCATAATAGGAAAAATTTCCAGGCTTGGTTTGTAATCCTGGCTCCATGTAATTTGGTTCTCAGTTTTCCTACCTACAATTAATTTCAAATATTTAATTATGAGGAAAAAAATGTTTTTAAAATAAATATCAATGAAGCTGATCTACTTTTCCTAAAGAAGAATGATGCATAATGGAACCACGATTTCAAATACCCTCCATACTTAGCATGTGACTGCATTATCAAATTTATAGTTACTGAGAAGAAAGTGCTTTATAAATCTTAAAATTAAATGTAACTATTATTATAATTATTATTATTAAATAAATCTAAAGCAATGGTGACTGAAAACAAAATGGGCATCTCCAACTAAAGTTGCTACAGCACAGTATAAAGGTAGTTCCCATAGGGGCATCACTTTAGCTGCTTGACATAAGTCATCCAAATATATCTCAAAACTTTTCTGAAATGCTTTTGTCCCTACCATAGAAATGGCCATTTTAGATCAGTCACATTAGCCAAAGGGTGGAGAGACAATAAACAATCTCTCTTTGCTTCCATCACTTAGGATTGCCTTTTACTCCTGTAAGTATGTACCCATGTTCTTTGGAGGTAACAGGAGGAGAAGAGGAAGTTGTCAGCCAACAGATTCCAGCTTCTTTCTTCGTTATCTATCATCTTTTAGCTATTCATCTTAGGAGAACATGGTACCATGGAAACATCACTGCCCTCTGTTAGAACCTGGGTTCAAAGCCTACTTCTAATGTATGCTATTCATGAGTTCCCAGGACAAGTTATAACCTCCAAGAACCTTATTTTCCTCATCTATAAAATAAAGACATTAGGTTATATGTCCCTCCCAACTCTAAATCTATGACCTCTTTTCCCTTCTGGAATTCCGACTTCTGATCATGACTATATACACTTATTTCCCAGGATTTAGATGAGAATTAAATGACATACTTGTAAACCACTTAGCACATTTATTGCCTAGAACATAGTAGGTATTTAATAATTATATATTTCCTTCCTTCCTTCTCTCTACTGCTGGGAGAAGTTGGTAATGGGAACTCTGAGCACATTTTCCTCTTGAAAACATCAAACATTAGCCTTGAAATAAAAAGATGGGTTCTAGTCCCTCCTCCCCACAATGAAACATTTATAATCAACATTTATAATACTCCAGGACCCTGAGCAAGTCACACTCTCTAAACCTCACTTTCCTCATCTATAAGATGAATAAAATGATTCCTGTAATACTTACACCTCACAAGGCTGTTGTGAGAAAAGTGATTTGTAAACCTGAAGGTGCTACATACACATGAATTATCATGAGGTACTATTTTTACTCAGCTAAGTAGACTTTTATGAGCTAACTTGAGAACTTACATTATTTCTTATTGAAAACTCATTCCAAATTCCCAGCAAAAAACAAAAGAGTAAATATTTTTAAAACTTTCAGAACTCAAGAAAGTATTAAAGAGTCTAAGGGATATTTTTGTCAATTTCCCTAAGAATTAAAAAGAAACAATTCCAAGAAATACAGCAATTATACTTTTAACTTATTCTCCTTATTTGTACTTAAATAATTTGTGTGTGTCTCATGCCAAGATGTTGATACTGACTCACTGGAGTGTTACATTTTCCCGGAAACATCTTATACTTTTACCCAGTTTCTCTAACACCCTAAAAATAGCATTAAATTGTATAGGGGTAGGTCTGAGTTGAAGGGTAGGAGATATATTAAAACAATGATAAGTTGTTTAATTTACATAACTGTCAGTTTGATAAAGGTATTGGCTCTAATATCATTTTCTAAAGAAAAAGTTTCCAAACTATGACTATGCCATACCCTTTGATCCAGCAGTATCCTTACTGGGTCTGTATCCCAAAGATATCATAAAAAAGAGAAAAAGACTTAGGTGTGCAAAAATGATTGTGGCAGTGCTTTTTGTAGTGCCAAGGAACTGAAAACTGAGTGGATGTCCATCTGCTGGGAAATGGCCGAATAAGCTATAGTATATGAATGCTATGGAATATTACTATTCTATAAGAAAAGATCAGCAGGATGACTTCAGAAAAGCCCTGGAGAGACTTACATGAACTGATGCTAAGTGAAGTGAGTAGAACCAAGAGAACACCATGCCCAGCAACAAGAAGAATATGTAATAATCAAATCTGAGGGACTTAGTTCTTTTCAAAAATGAGGTGATTCAGGCCAATTCTAATGGACTTGTGATGAAGAGAGCTATCTGCATCCAGAAAGAGGACTATGGGGACTAAATGTGAATCACAACATAGTATTTTCACCTTTTTTTTGTTTTTTTTCTCATGTTTTTCCTTTTTGATCTGATTTTTATGGATATAGGTGGAAATATGTTTAATAATAAATGTAGATATATGTTTAGAAGAATTGGACATATTTACCCTATATTGGATTACTTGCTGTTTAGGGGAGTGGGGGAAGAGGGAGAAAAATTTGGAAAACAAGGTTAAGTGAATGCAGAAAACTATCTGCATATGTTTTGAAAATGAAAAGATATCAGAAAGAGAGAGAGAGAGAGAGAGAGAGAGAAAGAAAGAAAGAAAGAAAGAAAGAAAGAAAGAAAGAAAGAAAGAAAGAAAGAAAGAAAGAAAGAAAGAAAGAAAGAAAGAAAGAAAGAAAGAAAGAAAGAAAGAAAGAAAGAAAGAAAGAAAGAAAGAAAGAAAGAAAGAAAGAGGAAGGAAGGAAGGAAGGAAGGAAGGAAGGAAGGAAGGAAGGAAGGAAGGAAGGAAGGAAGGAAGGAAGGAAGGAAGGAAGGAAGGAAGGAAGGAAGGAAGGAAGAAAGAAAGGAAGAAAGAAAGAAAGAAAGAAAGAAAGAAAGAAAGAAAGAAAGAAAGAAAGAAAGAAAGAAAGAAAGAAAGAAAGAAAGAAAGAAAGAAAGAAAGAAAGAAAGAAAGAAAGAAAGAAAGAAAGAAAGAAAGAAAGAAAGAAAGAAAGAAAGAAAGAAAGAAAGAAAGAAAGAAAGGAAGAAAGGAAGGAAGGAAGGAAGGAAGGAAGGAAGGAAGGAAGGAAGGAAGGAAGGAAGGAAGGAAGGAAGGAAGGAAGGAAGGAAGAGGAAGGAAGGAAGGAAGGAAAAGGTTTCCAGGAAATCTATCATAATTTTCTGTAATAACCCTTTACCATGACTTAATCTGTTGGCTCCCATCTGTAGTCATGCCTCCCTCCCTCCAGCCTACCTGAATTTGAAATGCTGATTTAAAATGTCCTGAGCACCTGGGCTGTCAGCCCCATGGTCTGGCTTCCTGGAGACAGTGCAGGGAAAAAGAAAAAGCCTTATTCTGGGAATCCAAGAGCATAGGATCCCAACTCTGTTACTTAACACCTGGGTGACACTGGGCAAACCATGAAGTGACTGGACTGGATAATCACCAAAATCTATATCCACAGCTAGAGATCCCATCTCCCCTGCATTTGAAATGTCCTTCAACAAGCCACAAGAGGAATAGCTGTTATGTGGGCCCTCTCCAATGGTATATGAGGTCAAAAGATGCTGAGATATAACAATAGTAGCTTGTGTGGAGTAGATTAACTCCCTAACCACTAAGGGGAAAAAAAAAAAAAAAAAAAAAAAAAGGCAGAGTCATTTTGTATCTGCGATTTCACTGATACAGGGAACTTCTTGGTAAGGAAATTCCCTTGGTCAATGCTGGTAGAAACCTTTAGGGAATTGCCGGTTACTCTGAGGGTTTAGATAGAATTTCTAAAGAGTCACACATCCAGTGAATATTAGAAGTGGGCTTTGAATCCAAATCTTCCTAGATCTGAGACCTGTTCTCATTCTACTGTACCATGCAGCTCTTATAGAATAAACATTTAATAAATAGTTGTTTAACTGAATTAAATTATCTTCACAAGTAGAAAATGAGAATGGTACCTCTCAATAAGTAAACAGCTAAATCAAAAGCTCCTAAATGTCAATTACACTGAAGACTTTTTAAGTGCCATTCTATAACATGTCCCCTTGGGATCATAGTTGGAAACAGAATACTAAGTTAGGGCCAGCCTAATATGGAAATCCCTGTGATTCCTGATAATAATAGCACAGTCCTTTCCAAGTCTGACAAATCATATTTACCCATGCTAGACTGAGCTTAATAGATTTATTTGTTCCCTAGAGTCTTGAAAAGTATTCTCCAAAGTGAGGGTCCAACTTCCTTTGGGACTATAGCCTGACTCTTAGTGAATATGATCATCCCAACAGAGTGTAGAAAGACAGACCACAAGCTCCCTATAATTGCCTTATCTCCCAACATAAATGTACCTTTTCATCTTTATTAAATCATTTTTTAAAGTTCTATTTATGTTCTATAATGTACATAATTACCTGTAGATTACTATATGCATATATTTTATAAATGTGAATAAGTAAGCATAAATATAATAATAAATAAAAAAAATAATATCAAGGGTATATGTTACTTATAGGGATCTAGTAGACCTGTTTCCAATTAATTTCAAGATCATGGAATGACTCCCTCAATAGTAATACAGCCGTACTAATAATTCTATGTACCCAAGTTTATCATGAGTGTAGTCTTTCTTTTTCAATCAAATGTTTTATTAAAAACTTAAAGATATTGCAATATATAACAGATAGGGCCTCAGAGTCAGAAAACCAAAGTTGAAATAGTACCTCTAACACAGATTAGCTATGTGATCCTGGATAGGTCTATCATTTAACCTCCCAATACTCTAGACAATGATCTAAAACTATTACTTGCAAAGATGGTGCTGATCTCTATTTTTCTTCACTAAAAAGTTCCCTATGCTAATGAAATCACAGGTCCAGTCCCTAGCCAGTGCTTAGCACAATGTCTGATATATAGCAGGTACTTTAAAAAATACTTGTTTATACATATATTGTATCTGGGTTATATTGTAACATATGTAAAATGTATGGGATTGCCTGTCATCGAGGGGAGGGGGGGGGGGGTAATTTGGAAAAATGAATACAAGGGATAATATTATAAAAAAAATTACTCATGCATATATACTGTGGAAAAAAAATTCTAAATAAAAAAAAAAAAATACTTGTTTATGCTACTATCCCATTCTCTATTAAACCTTAACACTGAACAGCAATAAGACCACCTTAACTTTCTTAGTAACAACTTACATTTAAATAAAATCATTTCACCATACAAAGCACGATAATTTTTTTCTTACTCCAAGCCCCCATCAGGATTCTGTCTATCCATTTATTCTCACTCATTTTTTTCCTGGAATATTTTCAATTAAAATGAGTTCTTTTGAAGGGAATACAAAGGATTCTCTAGCCATACCATTCTGGATATACAAATGATGACAAAATCTGGCTTGCCAGTTGGCTATCTCAATGCATTTTCATCTTGTTCAAAATGGATGCTCTGTTACTTTATGGTCTAATTTATAGCATTACAGTTTTGTTAGATGAAGACCCTGAAGTTGTGGTTGCTTCTTTTGGGGGATTTCCATTCCATTGATTCATTTAATAATCAATACAAGTATTCATTGAGCATCTTTATTGAAAACTACTTGACACTATCTTAGTTCTGAGGAACTTTGATTTTATTTTTAGCATCAGGATAATTCAGCTTGTTACCTGGTATCAACAAGTCATTGATCAATTATCAAAAAATCATAATGGAATATCTAACACAGAACACATATAGATCACAGCAACCCTATTTGTTCTTTTTCCCAAAGGAGAAACTAAGTAATCAGGAATATCAGAGAGATCTGAAAGAGAAATTATGCTGAACAAACAACTGGATACATTGAGGAATGAATAACATGCCTAACTGATGGCTTATTTCCTGAATTTATCTTAAAGATACTGGAGTAACAGGGGAAGGGCTGTGTCTTCCTTTATTTTAAATAAATACAAAACACAAAATGCACTTAAGCATATATTGTCTGAGACAGTCATCAAATCATGTTTTTCATGTATTACTTTGTTCAATAAAGGGGTGACTCTTTAAAAGACATCAGTAAAATGTATCAAAAATTTCATATTTAATGTCATTCAAAAAGATTTCGTTTTTTAAATTGTTTATAGATAAATTAAAATGCAAACTTCTGCTTGAAGCATACTAAGCTATCCCATTTTCCCATGAAAAATAATTTTTAAAGTAAAATGAAAAGCATTTAAGAATATGGTATTTTTCATTATGTCATTTCCTGATTTATTTCATTTTCATGAGCTAGCACTGGGTTGCAAAGTTGAATGGGTCCACTGGTCTTTTTTCATTTGTTTCTGGTGTTGTCCCTTTTAACAAAAGTTGTTCATGGAACTCATGAAGATCATCTCCTATATTGCAGAGAATACAATTTGTGTCCAAAGAAGAAACTAAACCAATAAAATCAGAATATTAAAAAAAAACTCACTATAATTATTTGCACATATATGTTACATATAGATTCTTACTTTATTTTTATATATTCTTTTATTGTCTATAGACCAGAGTGCTTTAAGATTGTATCTTAATAGACAGCTTTGTGCATAACAGGCATTTAGTCATCATTATCTAATTAAATGGAAAAGAGGCCAATGCTCTAAACCATGATGTAGAGGTCACTTCCAAAATAATAAGTTCTCCATAGTAATACATTCTCTGTTACTAAAAGTATCAAAACAAAGCCTGGACCACTACTTGTCAGGAATACCATCAATGAGATTCCTGTTCACATAAAGCTTGAACTGAATGATCCCTGACATTCTTTCTTATTTCAGGAGTTTCCAGGATTTTGAATTTGTATCTGTTAAACTCTCGAACTTAGGTATCCAGATTTTGATTCTTAACCTTGGCCTCCATCCAACTAGTTCCTGATTACTGCATGCAAATCTCCCTGCAGAATTTCATTATTGTTTATATTCAAATCTATTCCTTCATAATAACTCAGATATAAATTCTTACAACAGAGATATGTATATCTAGTGGCAAAGTCAATGTTAGGAAAATGATATATTAGGTAGGGATAGGGACTGATTCTGGACCTGTGATTCCACTGATAGAGAGAACTAACTCATTTAGATTAGCACCTTCTCAGCAAATTCTAGTCTTAAACAGAATTGCCTCTCTCTAAGTGCTTTCTAATCACTCTATTTTTTAAAAATTATGCTGTTTCCTTGAAGTTCAAAAGACAAAGAATAACAGAGGTAACCTTCAGTAAAGAAAAATAGTAGCTGGTTTCTAGTTGGAAGATCTTAAAAATCTGCAAGCATATTAAGTCCAGAAATTTGTTTAAAATTTTTATATTTACATTTAGGTGAAATGCTAACCATAAAACAGAAAGGTATTTTAGGGACACAATTTCAATTAGTTTGAATTTTTATTCCTTAAAACTGCCATGTACTCCAATTTTGTTAGAGTAGTTAAATTTTTTGTTATCATATAAAAAATTTAACTACAATATTAGTTTAGATTTTGAATGTTTGCTGTAAAATGAAGATAAACACATTATTGTGAGCTATAATAAATTCATACACCAAAATGAAGGAATTAAAGTTATAATACAAAGAAAGAAGCAAAGAAAAATATAGTAACAGTAACACCCTGCATTTATATAATGTCTTTGCTTCAAAGTAGATCATAGTTTAGTATGCTATTTTCCTGCTATTTTCTCTTTCCTTCTAGAAACATCTCTGCAAAGTAGGACAAGGGTTTATAGAGAAAATAAAGGAACATTATTATAACCTCTGGATTTTCTTTGAAAGATTATTTAGGTCTTTTCTTTCTAGTAAGGAGTTTGCTTGATTATTGAGAAGATTCAGTTCTAAATCTCATATTTGGGAATTTGCCAAAGACTGAGCTCAAAAAATACTCAATTCTGAAGCTATCCTATAAGATAGAGCTAAATATTTTACAACTTAGTCAAGTTTTAATTTTTATTCATGATGTTTAAATTCCAGGAGTCTGCTACCTTAAAGGACCTATAAACAGAAAATTGTCAGTTGATATTCCCATAGAGTTCATAATTCAATAAAATATCAGATCAAGTTCCTCACCTAAAAGTCCCTAAAGTGTCACACTCATTCTGCCACAAGGGATGAAAGGTTCACAAAAACAAAAAACAAAAAACAAAAACAAACAAACAAACAACAACAACAACAAAAAACCCATGCAGTCTTAAAACGGACTTAACACATATGAGGAGACATATGAGTAGCAACAGTTTTGTCCATATTGTTTGGCCAGACCCCATCTAAATGTCAGTGCTCCCTGCTTATAGATATCAGAGTAAGACTCACACTAAGGACCACTGACAAACTAGAAATCAACCAAAGAAGATTGTCCAGGATAACAGAGATGTGGAAATCATGTCACATGCAGATCAGTTGACAGATTTGTGAATATTCTTAGACTAAAAAAATAGCATTGAAAAGAAAGGATATAATTTTTCTTCATTAAAAGTATTCAAGCCTCTTAGTGATTAGTCACCATAATACCTATACCAGATACTATCAAAAATGCTAGAAATTTTTTTAAAATGCAAAAACAGTTTCTATCCTCAAGGATATATCCTCAAGGAATATGTATCCTAATGGAGGAGACAACATGCAAATAAGTATCTATTGTCTGTGTATGCACACATGTATACATGTACATTCACATAAAGATAGAGACACAGAGACAGAGAGTCAGAAAGACACGGTTAGAGAATGGAAGATGAGCTCAGAGGAAAGGCATTAGTTGGCATTGGGAGAGAGGGGCAATAGAGGTGAGGAAAGCCTCCTGTAGAAAGAGAGATCAGAGCTGAAGCCAGAGAAGCCAAGCAGTGATGGTGAAAAGAGAATGCATTCCAGGCATGGGCAAGAGCCAGAGAAAAATGTGTGGAGTCAAAAGATAGTTATTATGTGCCAGAACAGTAAGAATATCCATCAGGAATACAGTATGGGGAATTCCTTCATTAAAGCATAGGTTGAACTCAAGGACTTTTAATGCAATTTCCAACTCTAAGATTTGATGAGTCTATAAGTAATTCTTGTCTAAAGGGAAATGTCCTTACCACACAGGCTGTTAAGATAAGTTCGGATGCTAACCACAGTCTCTTTTTGCCCTATCATTATCTAACTTGGGCCTCTGGGGAGGGGAATCCTGGTTTTTTGAACCATCAAAATGTTAGAATTTAAATTGATTCTGGAGTAGGTTAGATCTGCCACAAGAAAAACGGCTACTGTTCAAGTCTGAGGCTTGATTATAAGGCTGTTCACTTCACCAATGGAGTCTCCCTTTCTGATCTTTTTAGCATGTGTCTTAGTGTAGCAAGGGCTTTTCCAATAAGGGCTCTTTGAAGACATAATGTCTAAGTATCCAATTTCAGCACAAATGTTGCTTCCTATTTGGAGAGAAGCAGTGTGATATAGTAGAGAAAGCCCTGGTTTTGATATCAGAGAGCCTTAGTGAAAATCCAAGCTCTGGAACTTAGTAACTTCATTTATAGGGGGATGGGTGTTCCTGAGTCTTGGTTTCCTGATGAGGAGTGAGATTTGGATAAAGTAAGAGATTTGGATAAAATGACCTTTCAGGGAACCCTTCTAGTTCTAAATGTATGATTTTCTGATCCTAAAAATATGCTTTTCTCTTAGTCTTCTGAGACAACAGGGAGTGGTCCTGGTATAATTATATATGGCTAATATATATGTGTAAATATATATATATATATATATATATATATATATATAAATTTTGTTAATATACATTATTATAATTAATCAATTTATAAGCTCTTTAAGCCTTAAAAAGCATTTTGGAATAGAAAAATAAGAATTCTTGTGGAAATTTGGTCTATGAGAGTAAAAATAGGTCTTGGACAGGTTAAAGAATTTGACTATATGGATGAAGGGGAAAATAAATAATTTTAATAAATTAAGTATAAGTAGGTAAATATACTGAGAACAAATGAGAATTCCTTTGATTAGAGATAAAAATGTTATAATATTTAGAAACCTGACTTCAAACTTTTTTTGTTTAGGATTTTATTAATGGTCATCTTTGAAAGGGAGATTTAAAATAACAAAAAGCAAAAATAGATAGGTGGCAAATGCAATTCAATGCTTTCTCTTTGTACCTGAAGATGTCTCTGATTAGTTAATTTGAGGAAGGGAGTCTAGCACCTATCCCACACCCTTAGAATCTAAAAAAGAGATTCCACTCATTCCTACCACACATTGAGGCAGGGAGAGGGAATCAGAAGACTCCAGAGATACCTGGTACAGAGTTATATTATTCTATAGAGTTGAATCCAGAAAAAGAAAATAGTTGTAAATCCAGATGAACTGAGAGTCCAGTTTCTGTCTTCTATAAAGGAAATATTTGGAAACATTGTACAATCTGTCCTCCAATCAAAGGCGTGTGGGATTAACTGAGTGAAGATGCTCTCATGGAAATATGACCTAATGATGACTCTAGACTTTATAATAAAAATTGAGCTATAGCTAAAAAGCTGCAGGTGTTCAATTGTTCTGAATATGAACATTCCCCTCCAGTTCCACCACCTCTTAATTAGCATGTAAGTACTTCTTTTAAAGGTAATGATGGTTTTGAATTCTCTCATCCATATCTGCATGTATGGCAGTTCTCTGGTGAAATTTAAATTAAGAATTTATTATTGACTTGTGTTCTTTTGTTTCTGGGTTAGATTTCCAGGTTTAGGGTATAAACTTGGACTCCCCCAAACAATAGGAGAAAAGGTCAAGGATGGGGCAGGGTGTCCAGTTCTATTTAATCTTGTGTTTTGCAGTTTATGCTTTGCATTCTTTTACTAACAAATACCTTGTCAGATGGGAGATGCCCTTTCTTGAGAGATCATAATAAACACCTTTTTGTTTTTTCTTACTCTGAGGGTCACTGATTGTTTTTGTGGTAGATACTGTCCCACACAAAGGGGAAAGTATTGGAGCTGGAGGAAGACCTGACGGATTTAGAAAAAAACTGCCTCTAGGATCCTTTGAAGTTCTTGATCTGTGAGAAAGAAAGATCAGAAAATAAGCTTCACAAAACCATCTGAAAAGTTGCATGATTAACATTTGAGGGAAACTTACTGATGTGAGTCTTTACTCCACATGCATTTTCAACTAACATACCTGAAAAACAAAAGTCAAATCTGCACCTTCAGAGCTTAATCTGAGTAAAATACAATTGTTTGTCCTTTTGCCCAATAAAAACTTCATGTCTTCAAGGTCAACCTGGAAATCAGTTGAACTAGAAATTAGTCCAACTTCCTCCATCACCATCACAACAGAACATATAAATAGTACTATAGACTGAACACTTGTAGACTAAGCCAAACAAATACAATGCTCTAGGGATAAGAAAAATGTCATACATTGAAAGCTACTTATGACACACCCACCAACTACTAGGAATAAACATATGATAAACAAAATAATCATAACCAAAGTATTCCATAGGAAAAAAATAATCCAGGAAAAAATTAAATATTATAATAATTAAAATAATTAAATATCATTTCTAGCTACTCTAACTTTTTTGAGTTGAAAACAATGTTTTTCACTATTTTAGCTAGAAATGATAAGTGCTAAAAAAAAAAAAAAAAAAAAAAAAGAAAGGCAATTACTCTGAACCATTCCATATCCCATATGATACAAAAACCAATTTTTGTCAATTCTACCTAAAACAAGGTTGGGATTTTTTGGGGGAGAGGAGGGGAGGTATTTCAGACTTTATCACAACCATGACACAATGGCATCTAAATTTCTTAAATTCTTTAAAAAAGGCACAGAGGAGAAGATTTACCACAACAGAATCATGTAACTTTTAGTCATCTAAAGGCCCAAGGATTTTTTCCCCAAGGGATCAATAATAAAAGACAAAAAATTTTCTTTACACAACAGATATCTAATTTAAAAAAAAAAACTCATTAACTTGAGAGATATTTTGTTCAAATTAGACATCTAAAGTATTATATGGTATTTTTCAAATAAATGCAATTTTATCACTTTATTACCATGCTGCATATGGTAAAACTTGTTCTACTTGGTTAGGAGCAAAGAGCTGCAAAAGGACATCCTGACTTGATTTTGGGGAGAAAAAATTCTAATATTTAAAGCTATATTAACGTCAAATAGGCTGTCTGGGAATTATGCCCTCTATCCTTTCTTCAAAACCCTATTTAGTCTGGTTTCTATCCTCATGCTTTATGAAGTTGTTTTAAGATTACCAATGACTTTCTTTTTGCCAAATCCAGTGGTCTTTTTTTCAGTTCTCATTCTTTTTTCCTTTTTTTTTAAATTTTTTTTTTTATTTAACACTGCTGGTCCCCCTTTCCTTCTGGAATGACTCTGTTTTCTTAATTTTCATATCTTACATGGCCTTGGTTTCATTTCCTTCTTCCACTCCCACTCTGTCTTCTTTGCTATTCTCTAATCTTCCTATATACTGCTGGTGTTTTCTGAGGCTAAGAACCTTCTGAGTTCTCATTCCATACTCTCCCTGTTGAAAAACTACATTTATAGTTTCAGCTATTTAATATTCAAATAGATATGTGATCTTATTGAATCAAAACAATGCAGATTGCAACCCATCCATGTCTCCCATTCTATGTGACTCTTGTCTTTGTCCTCCCAAAAGTTTGCCACAAAGGGGCACTACACATGAATTACTCTGGTCTTCCTATCTTTTTTTTTTTTTTTTTAATTTATTTATTTATTTTTTAATATTGCAAGGATATCTGAGGAGCACAAAAGCCAAAACCCTGTTATGGCCATTCATTGTAACCAGCTCATATTCTCTTTCTCTTAATACTTTTCTTTGACAACATTCTTCACTCTGGTTCCTTTCCAGAGTACCTCCTTAGTTACCCATTTCAGCCAGCTTATATCCATCATGTAAATCCTTACTCTTTGAGGTCACTGTTAATTCTTTGGAGGCAATGGTGCAGCAGATCCCACTGCCATGTGGCAATGGTAAAAGGTTAGTAGTGAAAAGAGGGTCTTTGTGGTTATGAGAAGGTCAAGGATGGAGAGGAGAGTCAATAAAAGTATTTTTGCAATTTCATTAAAGTAATCTAGCCTACTCCCCTCCTCCTTTTCAGTTCATTTTAGTCAATACAGTTTCTTAACTATTTGTATCAGATAGTTACCAGATATACAGATGATAAAGCTACCTAAGACATGTTTTATATAGGGTGACCATCCAAACACATGTTGAAATCCGGGAAATAAATGGTCTTTATCCATTTTCAATGCAAATGTCAAACTTCTTTTGAGTGCTTACATAAATCTTTCAGGAGGTTCTGCAAATCTTGGGACTTAAAAAAATCTACATAAAAATAATATCTGGAGAACTCAACAAACATAGAGTGTATGTGAGGGAAATCTTTCCTTAATATGGATTGTGTTCAATCTCAATTAAAATGCTGAATATTTTTGGTGAGCAGACATTTTCATTTACTACCTAATGTTAATTATCAGAAGATCATTAAACCAAATATTACATCTTCTAAGAAATCCTGAATTATCTTGATATGTGGATGAGACATCTTGCTATAAAAGAGTGGAGGAGTTTTGTTCAGACAAGGCAAATGCTTTCTTTTAATGAAAAGTATGAACAATAACATCTTGTATTGTCTACACATTTCAGTCAATGTCGAGATAATCAAGATGTGATCAAATTATCATCTCTATAAAAATAGCAAAAAACACCCAAATATAAATCTCACATAAATCTCATTTCAAACTCAAATAGAATCAGTTTAATAAGGAACATTAGGAGCCACAATTCAACTCACAATTCAATATAGGAATCTATTGCATCCATAATGGAAAGTTATTCAGCCTCTATTTTAATACCTTCAATCACAGAGAACTCATTACTTCAAAAGGAAGTCAAATCCCATTGTTGAATGAGTCATTGATAGAAATTTCTCTTTCATTCTCCAGGAAAAAAAAAAAAAAAAAAAAAACACAACAAAAACGAACCTTATCTCCTTTAAATATACCCTCATTACCACTTCTGGAACAAGACAGAATAAATTCTAAATTTCACCCCCTTCAAAATGACAGTCCTTCAAACATCCGTAGATTTGAATCTTGTCCCCCTTTAGTCTTCTCTTTTCCATGCAAATAGTCCAAGCCCTTAGAATCACCCTTTTTTCTTAGAGACAAATAATCAGCATATCTCCAAGGAGCATTCCTTGTTCTTACAACTTGCTTTACAGTCTTTTCCATTTGTTTGTCTTATAACCTTAAACTGTATTTATCCCAACAAACCATTTCCCACATATTCCTCAAAACCAGGTTCCCCTCCAAACTTCCCTCACTCTGTCACTGACACCACCAATCTCTTAGTCATTCAGGCTCAACATCTGAGTCATTTTTGACTCATTCCCTTCTGAAATAAATCCCAAAAATTATTTTCTTAAAATGGCTTATGCCCATCCATTTCTTTTCATTCTTAGTGTCATCATCATCATCATCACTTCAAACCTGGATATTTTAGTAACCTCCTAATTCATTTGCCTAATAATTCTCTCAAATCCATTTCACCCTAATACCAATTCATTTCCTTAAATTCCATTTTTATCACATCATTCATTGCTCTATTCAAAGAGCTATCTGACCTATTACAGGATAATGTCTCATTATTCAAATCTATCATAAAATCAGAGGATTTAAAGTTAGAAGCCATCATTTTGTCTAATACTTTCATTTTACATATGAGGCAACTGAGGCTGAGAAAAGTTAAGTGACCACACTAAGATTACAAAACCAGTCCTTTCCATTACAACATGATTCTACTTGGTTGATCTGACCTTACTTCCAACAATTATCTCCCAAACTTAAATCTTTCGATCTAGCTAAGGCAAGTTTCTCTATGGTTTTATACATGTTGCTCCCTTTGGCTAAATACCAACCTCACTCCACCATCAAAAACCTAAAGCACTCATATCATGCCCACAGTAACCTCTTCCTCTTACTATGTGCTAGGCACTTTGCAAATACAAACTCAACAAATATGATTGCCATGGATTACCATTACTTATACTTGAAGAATGAGAAGAAGATTTAGACTCAGTAGAAATAATATACTTATGCTAGTTTAAGTGTTACCTAATAGAGATCCTTAGGGAAAATGTTATAATGAATAGATAAAAACACTTTATAAATAGTATAACAATTGTTCACATGCAATGAATATTTTCACATTTTAATTCATTTATGATATTATTCATAACAGTAATTAGTTTAAATTTTTTCTTCAGACAGTACAAGGATAAACTTGTATATTTTCTATGTATATTTTAAATATCATAATAATATGTATATATATATACATATATATATACACAACATATAGAAAACTTTAAACTGAAAGAAATATCAGTGGTTAGCATTAGTGGTAAAAGGTAAAGTAAAAGACTTCTCTTTTTAATGAGGGATGATATGAGACCTGAGAGTTGACAAGGAGAATTCAGAGTGGGAACAAAAGTGGGACATAAGAAAGACTAGAGAGAGTGAAGATAGATTCTCAGAACAGAAAGAAGTTGCTACATTTTAAGGGAAAGGAAAAAGCAACTATTAAACAAGCACTTGCTATGTATCCACACATCATGCTAAGAACTGGTGATACAAATAAAAGCAAAAAAGAGTCCCTGACCTCAAGTAGTTATATTCAAACAGAAGAAAACATATAAAAGGTAGCTAAAAACTGAGAAGGGGAGGATGGTTCTCCCTCTGAGGCATGGTAGTTAAATCTGGGAGAGTTGGAATTATAGCTGGGCAGGGAATGAACGGTGGCCAGCCTGAGTCTGTCCCCAAAATAGTCTTCTCCCAAAGATCAAAGTTGGAATTCACCAACAAGAGAAGAGAGCTAGCAAGGCAAAGAGATGTTTTGAGGTGAGAAGGGGCTGGGAGAAATGTGATCCAGTGAAAAAGTTTGAAAGCCACTATTTTGGAATATATTTGACAATGTATTCAGCCTTTTTCACTTCCAAAGTCTTATAACAAAATGATTTACTAATGCTTGTATACAGTCTCCACATCCATATCTTCTTGGCAATGCCCTGGAGCACCACAACGGTTTTTTGTTTTTTGGTTTTTTTTTTCCCACCATCAGATTTAGACTTCATGTTAGCAATAATTTTGGCAAGTCATTAATAAGAACAGAGCCTTTGGATCTTTTCCAGAAAGAGAGAATTGGACAAACTTAAGCAATTTATTATGCTACCATCATTAATTAAGTTCTTCTGGTCATAAACCAGATACTATGCTTCCTGGAAGAAGGCCCAGTAGTATAGATTATAGACAGAATCCCTGCTCCAGCTGGAAGAGGTTCTAGGACTGATTAAAGTTGCTGATCAGCTGTCAGGCATACTACACTGTGTCCCTACCATCCCCCTTCGTTTGCATTCTTCCCTCAACATCCCTTCATCTAAGTATTCTAAACTTTCAAGAGAATAACAAACCTATGCTGTCAATCTTCCACAGGTTTAAACATCTAAATGTTTACCTTCTACTTTTTTTCTAACACCTTGTTTATCATCACCATGATAACTATGAATCTATAAATAACCTGGCCAATCAATTCTAAAAAGGGAGTTAGGACAGAGTTAACATCAAAACCAAAATAATATAGAATATAGGATAGGGGATTATAAGAAGTATATCACTAAAGTCTTTTTGTTGATATTTTGTGTCAGAATTAAAGAAGAATCTTAAAATATATAATATTAAAATGAAATATATGTTTAATTTCAGTCATTATTCAACAGTTTTCCAGTCTCTCTGATCTATATGCTCCCTGTATAGTGCTTAGTAATATCTCTTTGAGAAGAGATGCTTCAAAGTTATTAGGCTCTGAAATGAAAACCTTAAGAACCAAATGTCAGGGCTAACTAATCATATTATAGAATAATCCCTTGGTGTACTAGTTGCAAAAAAGTGAAGTTAAAGAGATAAAGTGAGTTGCATAAGATCATACAATCAGTAAGTGACAAGCCTTGAATTCAGATCTTCCAATTCTCAGTGCAGTGCTCTTGGACAATTTTTAAAATTTCAATTCTAGAAAATTTCCAGGTTATCAATACTGCATGCAGGTACATGCTGCATGCAGGTGCATGTTGATATAAAAGAAGATCAATGATCCACAAATTAAGCAGTTCTCGCACAATTGACTAATGTACTATTATACTATGTCACATCAATAACACATAAGCCACAAGTCCCAAAGTACATATTTACAATGAGAAGCCATTATTTCCACCTCACCAACCATTAGTTCTTCAGTCAATAATCCTAATTTTTTTCAGGATTGTTTCTTCTCCTACCATCAAATTCCCTACTCTTTTCATTGTTTAAAGGCTACACAGCAACAAACCAAAAGAACAATTGTTATACCAGTTCATTTTTTCCCCACTGGATCCCCCAAAACTCTGAAAAATCCTTAAATGAGAAAACCTCCTTCTACTCTGTCTCAGGGAGGGGACTCCACCCCAAGCACAAACTGTTTTATCTTTGTTATCTGGGTGGGGACAGCTCAGTCCCGAAACCCATAGAATTCAATTCAAATTCTAACCCAGGCTGAAATCTCCTGAGCCAACCTGGGATTCCACCCACAAGCCCCCTTTAGCTTGTAGCCAAAGCCCCCTATTATAAAAGAGCCAGACTGGATTCCTCTCTTTGCAGAAGTCTCAAACATGGCATCCTTATGCCTGCCACCAGGATCTCTGCCCACTGGAACACTGGTTCCGGTGCCTTCTTATCTCTACCTTCAACTTTACTAAGTAGACTTTAATCTTACTTCAAAACCCCATTATAAACCTCTTTTATCAATCTAGGTTTTCGGGATTGTAAATTTCTTTACAGGGGACTTTTGCACCACCACTAGACCTCATTTAACTCCATATCCTTGTACTGCATCCAAAGGGGTTGCAGAGAAGCTCTATTTGACTCCCTGTACCCAAATCTGCCACTAGACCTCAATTAAACCCTAATTTCATTTAGGCACCCCAATTCTAGACCTCATCAAAAGGGCTGAATGCTTAAAATGTTTTTAAAACAAAAATGATCCCTGGCATCACTATCTTAAGCTCAATTTTTGTTTCCAAGCATCTTTTACTGAAAATTCACTTTAAAATAAAATTTAAAACCAATGAGATATCGTAGCAAGTAGTACAAATGGATCCTCAAGTCTAGAAGTAGTCATTAGTAGGGAGGTGTTCTCAGGGTTTTCACTTCAGAAATGAGCAGATGCCCAAAGCAAAAATCATAATGAATGAACCACTTAGAAGGGTCAAACAAAAAACAACAGATATCTAAATTTGGCTATATTCTCATAATCTACCATTATATACCTATTTCCATCAGGATTATGCTATTCTTGAAAGAAAGTACCTCTACTATCTCTAATAACAATCCTCCCTACTCACCATGAGGTTTCCTATGCACCTGACACCTGTACCTCATTATTACACTAATAACTGTCACTACTAATTTACATTATTGCTTTGCTTATATGCTGCATCTTTTTTGATTCAGACCAAAATATCAGTACAACCTCTAGAGACAAAATATCTGTGTTATATAGAATCTTCTTAGCTTTCTGCACTTCTCCCTTCTGCCTTTAAACCTTCAGAGAATTACACCTTTGGGAGCCAAATTCTGCATTAGCTACAGAAACTACCTGCCTGCAGAAACCAAAAGATTCATTTTTATGGAAGTAACCAAAAAAGCACAAAGAAGGTCACTAGAATGTGCTCAAATCCCTAAAAACTGAGCTAAGACAAACATCATAAAACGAGAAAGTGGGGATATACCAATTATACCACCCTACAGTTCCATTATAGTACCTGGTTTCTTAAATTTTTTCCACTCACAAGCCTATCTCAAATCTGAGTAGAAGCAGCCTTTATGCAAGCACAGTGCAAAATAGATTCTAAAAGTTAGTTTTCTTGATAATCTAGAAAATTTTTTAAAGAATACAATCACTGATGATGTTTTAAAAATATATAATAAACAGAATATTATAAGGAAACCACAGATAGAACATAGCTATCTAATACAGTTTTGAATTCCTTTCACATTGTGAGAAGCTCATTGACAAGGACTCAAGACAGTAGTAAATAGCAGACTTTATAGCTCTCCTACATGTGAATTAGGTCTCCAACTCGGAGAGGGAATTATAGTAGCAAAGTTGCTCCTTTTGGAACCTTTTGTAACCACCCCAAACTGCCAGAGTAGGTGGGAGGGAGGCAAACAAGTTAACCTTAGACCAATAAAAGAAAATTGGGAGTGCATGCCATTCCTGGGCTACATAGGGATTTTTCCAAATCTGATACTTGGATTCATCCAGATTATTGCAATAGTGTGTTTTGGGTATATATGGCTCAAATCTCCCCACTCAAATCCATTTTCCATATAGCTGCCAAAGTGATTTTCTCAAAATATAGATCTGATTATGTCATACCATCTTCCTTCCCCACTCAATGAAATCTAATGGCTCCCTATTAGTCTCTAAGGTTAAATATAAACTCTTTAGTTTGTCATTTAGAGCTCTTTGAAGAGCTCATCCCAGCTAACCATTTCAGTGTTCTTGTACTTTACTCACTTCTATTTACTCTGTGATCTAATCATACTAGGCTGCTTGTTGTTCCCAACACATAATACCACATCTCCAATCTCTGTGCCTTTGCATTAGCAGTCTCCCATGCTTGGAACACCCTTCCTCACTTCTAAATCTTGGAGTCCCAGGGTTCCTTCAATTCAAACGTCACCTTCTATAGAGGGTCTTTTCCTCTAAGATTACCTGACTCTCCATGCATATTATATATGTCTCTTTATTCATGTTATCTTTGACATTAAAAGTTAACTCCTTGAAGGCAGGAACAGTTTTAAGTTTTCCTTTGTTTTCCCAGGGCTTAGTACAGTATCTATTACATCAAAAATGCTTAACTTGTTGATTATTGATTAATATCATCATAAACATTCAGCAGAGTCAGGATGGGCATAGTCTCAGTAAAAACAGGACTTCTTACACCAGTTTTACCATACCTAGAAGCAAAGGCACTGTTTAGCAGTCCTGAAATCATAGAATTCCAAAATTGAAAGGAAATTCAGAGATCATCTAATACAACACTTAAACAAATCAAACTGATCCAGATTTAAAGATCTATAATAAAAAAGGAACTTAATAATTCCCTCCATTTGAGGGTGCCTAAGAAACGTTTCATCATTTTACCCCAAAATTTACCTCATTGTAATTTCCACTCATTAGTCTTAGTTCTGATTTTTAGGACCCAACAAAATAAATCTATACCATCTTCTATGAGATGATCCTTCAAATGAAGACTATATACTTTATCCTTAAATTTGCTATTTTACCTAAGTTAAAGATTCCTAGTTATTTCCAGAGATTTGTCATGGGATATCTTTTAATCTTTTCATCATATTAGTAATCCTTTTTCTTAATACACTAGAACTAAAATAAAGTAAAATCTGATGATGTGATCATAAATGATTATAATAAGGGGAAACAAAACTGATGAAGGTGGCATCTGATGTGACACTACAAAAATATCTATGATGAACAAAAATTTTTAATAGATGAAAGGAGGATTAAGGATGAATAAAAATTCAAGGCACGAATCTGTAAGACCAGTGTTGGGAAGGCTAAAGCCCAGAATAAGCTGAGGCTTGTGTTAATGCTAAGGACAATAAAAAGGGCTTTTGTAGCTATGTTTGGTGCAAGGATGACAAGGAAGAGGATTGCCCCACTGCTAGGGCAGATGGTCTAATGTTAATTGATGAGAGAAAGCAAAACTACTCAACTTCTATTTTTGTGTTCCTCCTCGAGGAACAAGAATGGTCCTGGAAAAAGTAGGATAAACATAGTTTAGGTGAAATTAAATCCCAAGGAAAGAAAAAGGTATTATGTTGTAATGTTATTTAATAAAAAAAAAAACTTTTAATAAGTTCAGATCTCCAGTTTGACAAATTACATCCCAAGTAAGAGTCAAGTCATGAAGACATTTAAAATGTCAAAAAAAAAAAAAAAAAAAAAAAAGGAGTTTGTAGTTTATCTTAGCAATAATAAAGAAACCACTGGAATTTATTGTATAGGGAATTGATATGTTCATATTTATGTCTTGGAGCAGCTAGGTGATGCACTGGATAGAGTACAGGGTCTACAATCAGGAAAATTCATCTTCCTTAGTTCAAATCTGACTGCAGTGACTTACTGTGTGACACTAAACAAGTCACTTAGCTGTTATAGTTTCCTCATTTATAAAATGAGCTGGAAAAAGAAACGGCAAACACTCCAGTATTCTTGTCAGAAAAAAAACCAAATGGGACAGGACCGAAACAACTGAACAACAAAGTTATATCTGTGTCTTAGGAAAAACGATTTTGCAACAAAGTGGAGAATGGAGCAAAAAGGAAAGAATCTTGAGGCAGAAAGTTTGTACAGGTGTCTATTGCAGCATTCCAGATGCAAAAAAAGATAAGGATCTGTACTGAAATAATGTATACTAAGAGAAGACAAGCATGAGATTGTTGTACAGTGATACATTAACAAGATTTAATTACTGTTTGGATATATGGGGTGAGAGAGCAAGGACCTAAAAGCTAGACCTATTAATTTATATCTGACAAATTTCTAGGGTAAATTATTAAGCATTGTTTGTGAATACATAAAATCATAGAATTTCTGAGGAAGAAGGGACTTTAAAAGGAAGTAGTAATCAATAATAGTACATAAAGGTTAAGTCATGCAAAGCTAACCCACTTTAAATTCAACAAGCATTTTTTGATATTGTGACTAGAGTAACAAATAAAAGGAATCTTATTGCACAGTGTTTCTGAATTTCAATAAGACAACATTTCTCATAACATTCTATGAACAAGATATACTAATGTGGGTCAGATGATTTCTTGGTTGGCAGGAACTATATTTGGTTGAATTACCATGCTCCAAAATATTGCTTAATGAATGAAGGTAAGCTAGAAGGTTTCTAATGACATACTAATGGGCCCCCATCTCAGAAACACAGATTTACAACTGAAGATTTCACAGTTTATCTAGTCAGTAAGTCAAGAAACATTTATTACTAATCCACTCTCCTGTTATTAGAGAGGAGGAACAATCTAAAGCTTTAGAATTTAAAACCAAAAGAAATCTCAGAAGTGATCCATTCTATGTTTTTTTGTGTATACTGGACCCCTTTGGCAGTCTGGCAAAGCCTACAAAAACCTCTTGAGAATAATGTTTTTAAATAATTGAAGTAAATGCTAACTGTTGGTTAGAGAAAAGGAAAAATAAAGATTTTTTTCCTATCCAATTTTATAAACCCCCTGAAATTTATCCAAGGACTTCTGGTAAGAACCTATAATTTATTTTAAGCCCTTCACTTTTTAAAATGCCAATATTGAGGCCCCAAATGGTAAAATAATGTGCCTAAAGTTATATAGGTAGTAAATAATAGAATAGGGATTTAAGATGAGGTCCTCTGATGTCAAATCTAGTATCCTTTCCACTATAGTAAAAGATAAGTATCTGGCAGATTGTAGGTGGTCAACAAAAGTTTGTTGCCTTTTCCTTTCCCTATATTATACTGCCTCTCCATGTAGTTCTGTACTTAAATACATTTTTTTAAAAGAAAGGAAAAAAAAATAAGGTGATTTAAGTGACTCCAAAAAGAAGCATAAAAATTCAAATACATTATAGAATACATAAAAGTTCACTTTCTCTGTGAAACCATAAATAAACCAAGTAACCATTTCCCCAAGGAGAGGTTGCTAGTCTATTAAATGGATTTCTGGAGGAATTAAATTGCAAGGCAGCTCAAAGATACTAAGTAAGAACTCATTCATTAGATTTTTAAAGACCAAATTATTTGACTGCAGTTTTGGCAGGCACAATACTTCCCCATGCTTCTAATTTGGTTATCCACTACCCTCCCCCTACAAAAACAAGAGATTGAGACTAGAGAGAAACTTGGAGATACAGAGATAGACATTCTAATAGAGATAGCGACAGACTGAAAGAGATGAGGAGGGGGGAGAAAGAGGAAGGAAAGGAGGGACAGAGGAAGAGAGAGAGAGAAGGAAGAGAAAGAAGGAGAGGGAGAGGAAAAGAAAGAGGGAAAGGGGAAAAAAGGGGAGAGGGAAGGAGGGAAGGAAGAAGGGGAAAAAGAGAGAGAGAGAGAGAGAGAGAGAGAGAGAGAGAGAGAGAGAGAGAGAGAGACTCTTAAACCAGTGATCTTAAGACCTGAGAGAATGACAAGTAGATTCTCCTCAAGAAAAGATTAATCCATCCTCAACATGTTTTATAGAGGAAGAGAATATATTCTAAATGTTTCCTGCTGAATAAGTGCTCTTCAGTTTGTAGGAAAATAGCAGTATTGAGAAGACTTGCTTTCCTGCAGAAAAGTGTTACATAGAGGAGATTAGATTCCCATGCCAGGCCATAAAACATGCTTAACCAAAAAATGCTCCTTAAATCCTAAAACATCTTTCTTACAATACCCTTCTGTAAATTGGCCCTTACCAGGGATACTACATCCTGATCTATTTCTGGCCACTGGACCCAGATAGCTTTGGAGGGGAGAGTGAGGCAAGTGATCTTGCACAGCCTCCCTCACTTATTGGATTTAACAACTCACTTGCATTTTATGGTATCACCTTTCTAATGTCATAGTCTTCTTTGAAAACGAGGATAAACAACAACCTTTTAAATCTTATTTCTAGTAAAATTCGAAGTGCCAGGATGAAGAAGAAAAGATATGTCTACTGGGACCTTGACAATGGAAGAGAGGAAATTTGAATGTTCATAAATCAGGGACTATGTACAAGAATTGAATACTTCCTCTACAGAGAACTATTATTCTTTTTTTTTTCTTCTTCAACTATTACCCAGATTATAAATTATATATGCTAACTATATAATTTCAACCGGACACAATTTTACTCTCTTACTATCTTCTATTTTCAGTGTGTCTAAAAGATGAAAACTAATTATTAGGCTGAAAAAAACACAATTAGACAGATAAACCTATTAAAAATATATCCTCGAGCAATTTGGAACTATGCCCAAAGAGCTATCAAAATATACATACCCTTTGATCCAACAGTGTTTCTACAGAGCTTGTATTCCAAAGAGAGATCTTAAGGGAGAGAAAGGGATCCACATATGCAGAAAATGTTTGTAGCAGTCCTATTTGTAGTGGCAAGAAACTGGAACCTGAGTGGATGCCCATCAGTTGGAGAATGGCTGAATAAGTTGTGATACATGAATGCTATGGAATATTATTGTTCTGTAAGAAACGACCAACAAGATAATAAAGAGAGGCCTGGAGAGACTTATATGAACTGATGCTAAATGAAATGAGCAGAACCAGGATTTCATTGTACATGGCACTTCCAACAATGTATTTACTAGTAATAAATTCTTTTTAAGCAAATTTTAAAGCATTAACATAAGAACTCTCACAACAATCATCTAGCTCCGTCAAATTTTATGTGTGAAACCAAGACAGCAGCAAGCAACCTGAGCACAACCATACCAGTAAAATGTATATTAAAATTTTCCCACCCAAGCCCTGAAAAAAAAAAAAAAAATGACACAAAATCCAAGTGATATTTTGGCAGTCTGTGAGGGGAGACAGGTAACTATGAAAAACTAATCAAACTAAAACTTATCTTCCCCAAAGAACTTCCCCTTCTTCTCTAACTTCTGTTTTTATTAATGACTTTGTTATTCACCATTACCAAGCATTCAAATTTTATATTATACCTATTCAATGAAATATGAACAAAGTGTTATATTCAAAGAATCCCAGCATTAGAAAATATTTTGAGATAATTTAGACTGTGATCCTTCTCAAAACTTAAATAGGCAAATATCAGTCTTAGTTTAAAGATTCAAAAAGACATTTTATAACCTATTCCACATTAGTCCATTTAAGATCATTAACATTATAAGGAAATTTTTAAATCTTCCTCATAACAAAACCATGTACTAAAAATATTTTGCCCAGGGCCAGCTAGGTGTCCTAGTAAATAGTGTATGGGCCCTGAAGTCAAGAAGAAGTGAGTTAAAATCCTACCCTAGATACTTAATGCTTACTAGTTATGTGACCCTGGGCAAGTCACTTAACCCCAATTGCCTCACACAAACAAAAAAATATTTTGCCCCCCAAAATAAATTTATCCTAGCAGTAACCCATTTTAAGAATTTTTTAAATTTTCCAAATGAAATCATTCTATGGTACACTTAGTTAAAAAAAATTTTTTGTCCTCTACATTTCAAAAACACACAAAAGGAAAAATTAGTTTTAGAAAATATATAGTTAATGCCACAATTTAAAAAAAAAAATTTTGTTCCAACCTATTGATAATTAAATAAAATAGTACACAGTGATGTGAATTTTGTGAAAACCAGTCTTGCCATAAGAAAAATATTTTATTCTGTTTCTTATTCCCAATGACTTGTTTTTTTTTTTAAATAAATTGTTGAGTTCACATTTTTTAAAGTAAAATATGCCAATAGAATAAAGGTATTTTATTTTTATAATCAATGGTATATTACTTATTGTTAAGGAGTTTCTTCCCATTGCCTATTCCATTTCTTTTTTTTTTTTTTTTTTTTTGGAAGGGGGGAGCATGTTGTTTTAATTGTTTGTTTTTATCCATTCAGCTTGTACAAACAAATAAATAATAAATAACATATAAAATGGATTTTGGGAGATAGACATTTATGTTTATTTCTTGTCTTAGATACGTGACTCCATCTGGATGAAATTTCCCCTTTTCCAATGTCTGTTCACCAGTGACAACTCTCAGGGATTCTTCTAAAAACTTAGATTTTTAGGTTTCCACAACTCCAGTTTCTTAGCAGAGTCAAGTATCCCTGATCAACCCAGTTTACTATCTATTATAATTTCATGTGTAAGAAAATAAATTTTAAGTTTTATAGTTCAAATTTTAGCTGAGAACATAGCTCTCATTTAGAACATTTTCACTACAGAAAAACATTCGCTGCAATGTCATGAGACAAAAATTCATGTTTTGGCAGTACCAAGTAAGAACCTTGCTTAGATTATGCCCTTATGTGGTCTTAATGGATACATGGAAATTCTAGCTGAATACAACTCCAGTTAATGACCTAAATCTTATGGTGTGGAATTACATCACTGATCCAAATGTTAACACTTAAGCATGAGGACTCAACTATTCTTATTATATTACATATATATATTATATTATATCCTCTGATAAAACAATAGTTTTTCTGCTGATAGAAGAAAAAGTTTTGAGTGTTTTCCTTTTGGTTTGTTAAGTTTAAAAAGAATTTTTAAAAATACATATAAATTAAAATATTACACCTTAGAGAATATCTTGGCCAATATATCACTGTACAGATAATGACACTAAGGCACAGAGTAGTAAAGGCTCTTACCTAAAATCACACAGCCTTGCCTCCTGATTCCTAGTACACTGCATTATGCAGCCTCTTTCAAAACTATATTTCTGCCTTGCTAAAACTGTACTTCTAGCAGTTTTATAGTCCTCCTGCCATAAGAAATCAGAAAATGATATTATAATAAGGTTTTACACATTAAGAAGTGTATAAAACTCTTTTATGTCAATTCAGGAAATATAACAGCCAATTTTTTTATAGTACCTAATATTTTCAAAGTACTTTAAATATTATGTTATTTGTTCTTTAGAAACTTCCCTCCCCCCCCCACCCTCCTACCCTTCACCCTCTCACCATGAGATAAATGCTATTATTATCTTCATTTTGCAAATGATAAACTGAAGTAAGTGATTTGTTCATGGTCAGTTAGCTAAGTGCTGGATAAAGAATTCTAATTCAGATCTCTCCTATTTCTAAGATCTTGTGTTCTTTCCAATATACTATCTGGTTCTATTAGTGTTATACCACACAGGTCTTAATGCATTGAAGTATTACACAAATTTTTGATTCCTAGTAATTCAGAAAATTAGACCAATTCATAAACTTTTTTTTAATCTTTTTCTAGATGTTTTAATCAAGATATTGTTTAGAATGAACTGTCTCCTTATCCTTCCATTTCCAATCTGGCTGAGAATGTGTTAAGAAATGCTTGCAAAGTCAAATTCTGTATAGTAGGAGAAAAAAAATCAGAGATGTCAACAAATGCATAACTAGAGTTCCGAGCTATTTCTTTTCCATCTTAGCATAATTATTTTTGTAAAAGACTTAGACAAGGCTTTTTTTACTTAAAAAAAAAAAAAAAACTTAGAGTACTCACTTATTCTCATTTATTTCCATATATATATACTCTCAGCAAAGGCAAAAGAGAAAGCTAATGAACAGAACAAGAAGCTTAAAATACAACAACAAATGCAAAATCCAAACAATACACTAAATAAATTAAAACTAAGATTCAATAATCATATCCTCTTGTTGATACTAGCTCCTAAAATGTTATCTGTTAGTCTTTTAAAATATCAACTTTAGTGAATTCTTATTTTCTCATGTATTTCTTTTTCATTATCTTTCATTACCTTTCTACTTCATTCTTTTTTTAGTTGCTATATCTTGCTTCCATACTTTGTTCATAAGAAAGTATGACTTCATGGAAAAAATAAAGACCTATAAATCAGGAGAGACAATTCTAATATGGGTTGTAGAAGTAATTAGTAGGTTCCTTAAATTCAATGAACCACAGTTTCTTGGACTCTTAAATGACATAATGCTTGTTCTGCATACTTCACAGAATTATCATATGTGAATAAGAGAACAGATGGGAAAGCACCTTAAAAAGCTAAATATTATTCAGCATGATGTTACTAATAAAAATAATAATGAATTGGCTTCCAACTGTAGTTTTTTCATTTTCTGATGTGATTCACTAAGTATTTATTAAGCACCTACATTGTGTAAGGCATTGAGCAAGACACAGAAGACACAAAGACAAAAATGAACAAGTCCCTGCACTTAAGATATTTGCTCTTAAGAGGGTGCCACAACTGGTCCACAGGTGGATAAATAAAAAATAATTTCAGGAGTGCCAAACTAAAAACAACTGGTGCAGGATGGGGCTTCAGGAAAAAAAAAAATGGGCACCTGATCAGAGAATTAAAGGAATCTGAAGATTACAAGGTGTTAAGAAGGGATGTAGGGTAACACCAGATGTGGCAGGAAGTCTAAGGCAAAAAAAACAAGGAGGATGGCAGATGACAAATTCAATCTGGGTAACAGTAAGTGAGTCAATTTGGCTGGGCCATATAATATCTTAAGGAGAGTAATACAAATTAATTCTAGAAAGAGAAATGATAGATTCTGGAACTCTTTAAATTCTAGGCTGAAAAGTTTTCATTTTATCCTAAAAACAACAAGGAAAGTACTAAAGATTTTTTAGCAGGGAAATTTTTGTTATTACTGTTGTTCAGTCATTTTTTAATTGTATCTAACTCTCTATGACTCCATTTTGGGAGTTTTCTATGCAAAGATATCTAGAATATCAAGAAAACTGCCTTTTCCTTCTTTAAAAGATAAGGAACTAAGGAAAATAGGGTGAAGTGACTTGCCCAGGGTCACCCAGCCAGTAAGTCTAATGCTGGATTTGAACTCAGGAATATGAATCTTCTCAATTTCAAGCCCAGTGCTCTATCCATTGCTACTTGGCTACTCCACTTACATGATTAGATAAATTATTCAGAAATTTAATTTGACTGCTAATTGAAGATTACGTTTAAAAAAGGGGAGAGCTTAGACACCAATCAGGAGGCTACTGCAATAGTACCGGATCAAAGAATGTCAGTGACTATATCTTTTTTTTTTTCTTTTTTTTTTTTTTGCTGAGGCTGGGGTGAATTAAGTGACTTGCCCAGGGTCACACAGCTAGGAACTGTTAAGTGTCTGAGACCAGATTTGAACTTGGGTCCTCCTGACTTCAGGGCTGGTGCTCTATCCACTGCGCCACCTAGCTGCCCCCTGTCAGTGACTATAGCAATGAAAAGGTCATCAATGTAAAATATGTCAAGAAGGTAGATCTAACAAGATTTGGTGAGTTAATAGGTATGGGAAGTAAGGAATAAGGAAGAGTCAAGAATGTCTCTGAGACTTGAAGGCCCATAAGGATGATGGCAACATTAACAGAAATAGGAAATTTGGAGGGAAGACTAGATAAAACACGGCATAGAAATACAGCATTCAAGTCCAGATATCATAATAAGTGATAATATGGAAATGGAATTTAGAAGAGACATTAGGGATGGAAATATACATATTGGAGTTCACCTGTGTAGAGATTATTAAAAAAGATGAGAAGAGAGTCCAGGAAAGAACATTTAATGATCAAGAGATAGATGATGATCTAGGAAATGGAGCTGAAGAGAAGATGTAGATAAATAAGAGGAATGCTGAGAAAGAAGAGTGCAACAAAAGCATGGGGAAAAGAGAATATCCAATAAGATCTGTAACAATTTAATATGATGCAGTGAGATCAGGCAGAATGAAAATTTTAAAAAGACCACTGGATTTAAAGGTTAAAAAACTAATTGATAATGAAGAGTGCAAATTCAGTCAAGTGACTGAGTATTAAGCTATACTGAGCTAGTCATTTCAAAAAGTTTTGCTATGAAAAGGAGAAGAGACAAAGAATGATAGTCTGAGGAAATGGCAGAGTCAACTGAATTTTTTTTTAAAGTATAGATGGAACCTAAGTATATTTGTAGGCAACAGGAAAGGAGCCAATTTATATGGAGAGCTTGAAGATGAGATAAAAGAGGAAATTATCAAGGGGATAGGTTCCCAGAAGAAATGGGGAGAGATGAAATCTAAAGCACAAATAAAAGGGTATACCTTGGAATCTCTTGCTGAAAGACCAATGCAAAATAGGAGAGGATGCATGATTATGTAACAACTTTTTGGAGCGGGGAGTAAGAAAGGAGAAAGTCAATATCAGATGGCCTTGATTTTTCTCAGTAAAGTAATAGGTATGGTCACTGCTGAGACAGGTGGGGGTGAGAAAAGGAAAATGGTATGGAGACTCAAGGACAGAAGAAATTATTTGGATCCCAATTAAAGAAAGTATATTAGAGAGTCAATCAGGGTAAAATAATAGGATCACATGTAACAGTAATAGTCTAGTTGAAATCAAATAACATAAATTCATAGAAGCTTGATTTTCTTTAGCAGCATTTGAGTATGAATGTCCCTCTGGGTGTCTTAGATGGAGTGAAGTTACAAGTGAGAAGAATTTTAAAAAATAATGAACACACTGGAAGGCCAAGGAATTCAGTGGAATATTGACACGTATGATGAAATCCCTGAATACAAGGGTATGGAGAGGAAAGTAAGATTGAAAGGAAGACTGAGAATCAAGTACTGAATTCCTTAAGAAATAAGGATAAAAAACCAAAGGATCTAGACCAAATTATATTTTTAAAAATGAATTAAAACTCAAAGGAAAAGAAGTTTTTTTAGTCTAGGAGTAGTAATGTGAAATAAGAAGTGTGCCTATCCTTCCTCTTGGACCAGGGAGGCATGAGAAAAAAAGCATCATTCAGTAGAGGAAAAGCTATCCAAGGATGCAATGTCTTCTAGAGAGAGCCAAGTTTCCATCATCATAAGGATCCAGAAAGAACATGAAGAGATCTAATATTCAGGGAAGTGTACTGACAAAATAACTAAACTGGAGAAGAAGGTTCCCAGAGGGCATATGGTAGGAACAGCAGAGAAGCAGGACTGAAGAAGGCTGCCATCATTGCTGCAGGGTAATCAGTTTATTCTTCACTAACAGACAATCATGCTCTCCAAGTGGCTGTTCCAAATGTTCTTTTCTTTCTTCCCCTCAAATCATCCTGAGGTGTTAAATAAGGATGAAAATACAGAGAAATACAGGAAGGGAAAGGATTTTTACTTTGGCAGATATTGATTGTGAATGACAGGGGAAAGGAAAGTGGGAGCTAGGATTATACCTGCTGTAACATGAGAGGAAGAGAATTTGTGGCAGAGGATAAAGAGGAGTAGCTGATCAGGGTGTCCACTCTCCAATTTCCAGGGATGAGAATCAAAATAGGATAGTGGTTTTAGCTTCTCTGGTTGGTCACTCAAAACACAAGAAATCTGAGTGTGTAAATAGCAGGAAGTTCTATCTGCTCAAATATATAATATTTATTTTTTATGACTAATAAAAAACAGGTGTTCCATTCTTTTAATAAATCCAATCTCCTGAATTTTCTTGTGCAGCATGGTAAATGTGGAAATATGTACAGAAGAATTGCACTGGTTTAGTTGCTATCTAAGGGAGGGGGTGGGAAGAAAGGGAGGGAGAAAAAATTTGGAACACAAAATTTTGAAAACTGTCTATGCATATATTTTGAAAATTAAAGATAAAAGAAAAATAAATCCAATTTCAAATAAACAGATGTTCCAATCTCTAGTGAAGCTCAGTTCTTGATCAAGTGAAGCCTTATAACCTCATCGCAAGATAACTAGGGAAGAGGCACCTCCAAAAAAAGAAACATTACTTCCTCATGATGATTAATCAAGAGTAAAACAGATACCCAGTTTCCCATAAGTAAATGGCATAGGTATTACAAAAATTGATCAGCATCCATTACCTCAGAATGCCTGCATGAGACCATATCTTCCTTGTATAACAGGTTTGCTATCAGGAGACAGTCTTAGGATAACCAAGAATGCCTCCAAACTTACAGTATTTAAATACATCTATATAATAATATATTAGGTATAGTCACCTTTCACAACCAAGGTCCTTTCCTCTCAGTCCTTAATACCTACTTAGCTCCTGTTTATTATCCAAGCATCCTAGAATAATGGAGTACCCTGTCTGGAATGTAGACCCTGAGGAATACACATCAATCTATAAGACTCTGGACAGGAAGAAAATGAAACTTTTAACATACTTTAATTCTACCCTGAAGGGAATCTATACCATTCTCTCCATTACCACAGAAAACAAGGATGGAATTCCAAATTAATCAAAGGCAATGGTTTGCACTCTGAAGTTTCTTTCCAAAAAGCTGTGTTTCAGTAAGGAAGCTGAAGTTCTAATAGATTATGTTTCCTTGTCCCGGATTAGTCACAGAACCCTGACTCTTAACCAGTATTCTTTTAAAAATGGATGAGATAATAATAGCAGCTAGTATGTGCTAGGCAGTGTACTAAGCACTTCATAATTTTCTCATTTGTTCTTCACAACAACCCTAGAAAATAGGTGCTATTATCCTTATTTGTAGTGTTGAGAACAACAAAAATGTAATATTTCTACCTAAGTTTTCCAAAAACAAGTAACTAGGGGAAGTGGTACTCTAGTAAAGATGAGCAAGCACAGAAAATGAAAAATATATGCATACCACAGTTGTCACATTCTAGATTCCACCCATCCTTCTTTTAGGCCCAATGCCAGTAATAATACTTTACATAGTGCTATTTCTTACTTCATGGACAATGGAACTATTCAGGTTTTACTATTTTTTTTTCAAGTGTTTAGCACTTTGACATACATTCATGGATGAAATTAGTGAACAGCATTCCTTTATTACTTTAAGTTAGTCTCAATTTCTCTGGACCTCAATTTCCCCATTTGTAAAATCTAATAATGGGTCTATCTCCTTCCTTAAATTTTTTTCTAGCTATAATTTTTATAATTTTTTCAACTAATTTCTTAGATCATCATAAGCATTTCATTTAAAGGAACTTAAGTAAACCATACTATATCCACAAATGCCTGAGTCCTGCACTATGTTGGGCAGAGGAAATATAAATTTTTTAAAATAAAACAACTTCCACTTTCATTATATTCTAACAGACAAGACAACATGTACACACAAATATATATATAGATATCTAAGAATATATGGCTGGATGCAAGATAAAATATAACTAAATAGAAGGTAGCTAGGGACAGAATATACTAGTAGTTGGGAGAATCGAGAAACACTATTTAGAAGGTAGGGTAGTGTAAGAACTAAGACTTGAAGAACCTAAAGGATTCTATCAGAGATAAGAAGAGAGTCCATAGGGGCAGCTAGGTGGTATAATGGATAGAGTGCCAGTCCTAAAGTCAGGAAGACTTCAGTTCAAATCTGGTCTTAGACACTTAACATTTCCTAGCTGTGTGATTCTGGGCAAGTCACTTAACCCCGATTGCCTCAGCAAAAAAAGAAGGTGAAGGAGGAGGAGGAAGAAGAGGAGGAGGAGGAGGAGGAGGAGGAGGAGGAGGAGGAGGAGGAGGAGGAGGAGGAGGAGGAGGAGGAGGAGGAGGGAGTCCATTCCTAGCATAGAAGGACATACAGTATAAAAGGACAGGGATGGGAAATACAATACCATGAATGTTAACCAGTAAGATGACAAGTTGGCTAGAGGATAATATGTGTGAAAGAGTGTAATATATGAGAAGGCTGGAAAAATATCTTGGAATCAGAATGTGAAGAACTATGTAAGTAAATTTGAGAAGAAGCTGATATTTGATCCTGGAGACAATAGGGAGTCAGTAGAGTTTGTTGAGTTAAGGAATGATATGGTCAGATCTGCACATCTACAGAAAATCACTTTGGCAGGGAGAAAATGAATTTCCAAATAACTGACCTTGAGCCTTATTTCTTTGAATATCAGCTTACTCTTTTTCTATATATTTGTCTCTTGCCTAATATGTAAAATCTACAACATTTTCTTACAAAATGTTGGGTTTTTTAATAGTACGATTTTTGTTGATTCACATGTATTTCTGTATTCCTCATGCTTGTTCCAGTGTATTTTAAAACTCAGATGATTTAAAGTACAAAATAATTATTAAGAGTTTTCTATTTTATTTAACACTTTAATATTATCTCATTTTCTGACCCTGGACATGACTTGACCTCTCATCTCATTTGAAAATTGAAGAAAGGATCCTTTAGGATGGGAAACAAATGAGGTAATGTCTGGGAAGTGCTTAAGTACTATAGTTAGAAAAAAAAAAGTTCTATAGCAAAGAATTAAAAGATATTTGAGTGAAATTTTATTATACATGAAGTATAACTGCTTTGGTAAGTACAAAAGTAGAATGTAATAAAAGTCATAAAAGTAGTAGTAGTAGTAGTAGTAGTAGTAGTTGTTGTTGTTGTTGTTGTTGTTGTTATAGTAAGTAATAGTAGTTGTAGTAGTAGTAATAGCAGCAGCAACAGTAACAATAGTAATAGTAGTAGTAGTAGTAGTAGCAGCAGCAGCAACAGTAACAATAGTAATAGTAGAAGTGGTAGTAATAATAGTAGTAGTAGTAGTAGCAGCAACAGTAACAATAGTAATAGTAGAAGTGGTAGTAGTAATAGTAGTAGTAGAGTAGTAGTAATAGTGGTAGTAGTAGTAGTAGAAGAAGAATCTGGACATTTTAAAACTCAGTAAGAAAAATTAAAGTCAATATAAAACATAATTTTTAATCAGATAATGGTATCCTTTTAAAGAGGATACAAAAAAAATTCAAGAAACCTAGAGAAGGTATATTGACCTTTTCTTTTCTCACCACTGTCATAATATTCAAAATGTAATGTTAAGAGGGAATGGATATAAGATACATAGAATCTAATCACTGACTGAGGAGCAAGGGAGGTTGGAGAGGGAATAACCTTGAGTTTAGTCACAAGAGAATGATGGTATCATCAAAAGAAATACCAAGAAGTTAGTGGAAGAAGGATATTCTGGAAATAAAATCAGCAAATCATTAAGTACCATTAGGATGTTCAGTTAGGAGAATTCAATAGTCAGAAATAATAAGACTAAAAGTTCTGGAAGAAGGTGAAATTAGAAAACAATTTAGGAACTATTTGCGTAGTGAAATTTTGGTAGTAGATAAGTTCACTGAAAATGAATATTGATAGAGAAGAGGGTTAAAGACAGAACTTGTGGTGGAAAAGAAGGAAGAATAAAGGAATTTATGATTTATGAAAGAGATTTATGAAAGAATAGTCAGGGAGGCTGGAGAGAACCATGGGAAAAAAATACCATCACAAGAACCAAGAGAGAAGATTATAGAAAGGGGAATACAGTTAATATGGTAAATGCTTTAGGGATCAAGAAGAATAACAGAAAAAAAAGGCATTGGAAAGCTACTGAAATTTAAGTTGTATTCATACATTGCAATGAACCTTTCATAAAAACTTGTGATTTGCACTTTTAAATGGTAAGGTGTTAAAGAAAAAAAATTTTGTTTATATATATATTTATATATATATATATATATATGGCAAAGGTAAATTTCAATTTAACAAAAGGTCTATATTCAAATCCTTAAAAACTGTTTTAGAGGTGGGGGCAAAACAAATCAATCTTCTATTTTATAATCAGTCCTCCCCTGATTGTATTATATATTTGTGATGGAGCAGTGTCATAAAGAGGAAAGCTCCAGATTTAAAGCCAGGGGGCCTTAGTTTAAATGCCACTTTTGTTGAACAATAACAACAAAAAGTAGATTTATACAGTGCTTACTTACTATATGCCTGGCACTGTTAAGTGTTTCATAATTATCATCCATTTGATCCTCACAATAAACCCAGGCGATAGGTACTGTTATTATTATTATCACTTTACAATCAAGAAAAACTGAAACAGAAAGTGAATGAGTTGTTCAGAGTAACACAGTGTCAGAAGTCAAATTGAACTCATGTCTTCCTGACTGCAAACCAGACATTCTATCCACAAAACTACCAAACTATTTCTATCTATATTATCACAATAACAGGTCACCTCCCTGGGCCTCAATCTCCTGAGCCTCCTCATTTATGGATTTTATTTTTTTTAATACACATTGTTTTATGAACCATGTTGGGAGAGAAAAATCAGAAGAGGGAAAAATTATGGGAGAGAAAAAAAAAAACAGAAAAAAGAAGAATGTGTTGATTTACATTCAATCTTTTTCTAAATGTAGATGGAATTTTCTGTAAGTTTATTGGGATTGCCTTGGATCACTAAACCATTGAAAAGAACCAATCTTTCTCAGTTGATCATCATGTATTCTTGTTATTATTGTGTACAATGTATTCCTGGTTCTGCATGTTCTGCTCATCATCAGTTCATGTAAATCTTTCCAAAGCCTCTTCATTTATAAAATGAGCTCTGAGGTCCCTTTCTGGGGATTTCATTGTCATAAAGAACCCCTGGAAAGAAAATTCACTCTAATGACTTGGATCAGCTTGTGTTCTATATAGAAAACCTGGAGAATCACCTGGAAAGATTAAATGACTTGATCAGGGCCATACCAACGGACTGGTCAACCTAAGCATTTTTCAAAAATCTTATTTAATGAAGGCACAGAAATAGTAAAGTGTGGGGCATGAACAGGGAACAAGACAGCTGGTTTGACTGGACTTTAAACTATCTGTTAGGAAAAAGGAAAGATATAGTCACAGAAAAATAATCTAAACTTTCCTTGGGGCGGCAATAAGAAACATTCTGGGCAGGACAGAATGACTAAGGCAGTGGAATGTAGCATCCTGTATTTTAAGGAAAAGGACCAGAGTTCAAATACTAGCTATGCTAATTTTTACCTTTGTGACCTTAGGCAAGTTATTTGCATCTCATCTATAAAATGAGGTCATAGCAAACTCAATGAATGACCAATACTCATTTAACAAGCTTCTCCTCCAACCTCTAAATCTTATAATCCTATGAAAACTAGATCTACGCATAAGAAAGATTTGACTAATAATGGTGTGACAGATGGACTGTTTGAAGATAGAAAATGGAAATAGGTCTACAGGGAAGGACCATTACAACAGTCCAAGCAGTTGACAATACTATTTTGTATTAGGTAGTCAGGAATGAAGAAGAAATCAATGATATAAAAGACTTTTCAGAGGGAAAATTATCCAGTCTCAATAAGCTCTTGAATGACAGAAGTAGGGAAAGGAAGGTGTCAAAAAAGGCTTAAAAAAAATGGGAATCTGGGTTAACAGTGGTGCTGAGGACAAAAATTTTGAAATCAAGCAGAAGAATAAGTTGGAAGTGATGAGATAAACTTGTTGAGTTTAAGGGACTCTGCTTCTGTAGGCAACTGAAACTATAAGAATGGAACTTGACACATGAGTGCTTCAAAGCTGGGTTACTCTCTCTGACTTGTTAGTTGCTAAGCACCATAATACTATAATGACATCTCTGGCACGAGGGCAGTGTGGAATAGGAGCAAAGCACTTGGAAGCTCAGAGAACTCTCTAAGACTAATTTACAGTCATAGTTCCAAAACTGATGAAATCATGGATACTTACTTGGCTATTGATATATCTCTATTTGACAGCTTAGCACTTAATAGCTGAAACACAGCCATGCAAATGGCTTTCTTGGCAAAATCAATCAATTTATTATGCTACTTTATGCTCAATCTGAGCTAGGTTATAGGAATACACAGAAGCATCTTTGTAAAGTACCTCCAAGAAGCTTGCAAAGGAGTTGGAGGGATAAAACTAACTGACCAAACAAGTAGTGCACAAGGTAAAACAGAATAGGATTGATAATCAGTTGCTTTGCAGGAGGAGTTCAGTAGAGAAGGAAATCAGGGAAACCATAATAGTCAGGAAAGGTTCCATGAAGGAATTGAAATTAGAGCTAGACCTTAAAGGATCAGGAGAATCTGGATAGGTAAAGAGCAAAAGGAAAAGAATTTAAGGTGAATGATAGGTAGAGGAAGGCAGTGTAAAGAATGATGGTTTAGCAGACAGCACACTTAAGTTGGAATCTCATCTCTGACACTACCTGTGTGACTTTGGACAAGTCGTTCCCCTGTGTCTTGTACAACTAAAAAAGGAGGGAGTAGATGGACTCTTCTATTTCTAAATTTATGAACCTGTCTCCTTTCTTCAAGGGCTACTCACTGTGCACTATGATGTCTTGTATTAAGGTCCTGGGAATGAAGAAGAAAGCAAAGATATAAAAGACTTTTCAAAGGGAAAATCAACCACACTTGATAAGTGCTCAGATGACAAAAGAGAAAGGGAAGAATCAAAAGGCTTAAAACATGGGAGAATGGGTAAACTGTGGTGCTTGGGGTGATAAATTCCCTAATCCCCTTTTTCCCCAAAAAGCCCCAAATTCCCCACAGCACAGGGATCTGTACTGCTTCCAATCCCTCAATACCAAAATTCTACTCACTAACCTCAACCTCCTAAATTCCCTAGGCTTTAATTCTCTTGCTCATTTCAAATCTACTCATCACTCACCTCAAAACTTCCAATCCTTTAACCCCTAGTCTTCTATTCTTTCTCTTGCTTCCCTAGTTTCACTTGCCTCTTTACTTAGTTTTGAACTCATGATCTACCACTTCAATGATCTCTTAATCTCTTCCCTAGAATTCTTTGCCTCTTTGACCTTTCTCCTTTCCTTTCCTACTTATTTATATGCAAATTGAGTAAACTCAAAGCATCAAGAAATGGAGACTGAGGTTTCACACAGAATTCTCTTTCTTGTGTTTTGCTGTATGTACAGAAATAATCTCTTTGGCTTTTAAATTCAAAATTTTTAAAATTAATTAATTTTTGGGTAGCCTCCATCTGATTTAACTAATCCTACTACCAAGCTGCCAAGCAAAGCTGAAAAAAGTCTCAAAATGGAACTGATTTCATTCATTCAAATGTATGTTGCCTGCATGATCATGTCTGGGGCTTCATTGATATTAGGGAATCAATATGATGAGAATAAAAGACCACCAATCTTTCTGCCTACAGTAACTGCTTCAAATATTTTTTCTCAAGTACTTAAACCTCCCCAATCCACCAATCCTCATATACTTAACGCAGATGACTTCCTTTATTAAGAATGAGGTTTTCCTTCATGACCTGCTCAACCATGTGCCTCCATCCCTCTAAAGTTCTCAACAACTTCTCTCATTCTGTCACAGGGAAAGAAGTAGAGCTATACAACTGATTTAAGGTCAACTGATTTAAGGTTATATGATACCGCATTTTCTTGGTTTTCATAATTCCTTAATCACTCATCTCTTTTTAGGTGGGAGTTGACCACAATTTTGTTTTTTCCTCCTCTTGTACTTTATTCCCTAGCAAGCTTGTCTATATCCACAATTCAATTAATACCAACATGTAAGGAATTACCCTTTTCTTATATGAGCACTTCGTAAAAAGGGGACAGAAAATGAACTATTATATAAGCAAAAAGAATTAAATCAACTTGTTATAGATGCAAGGTATTGTCTCTTCCATATGTGAACAGCTTGGCTTTAAAAAGAGGCAAAAAACATTTATGGAAAAAATTCAGTGAGAATTATAGTTTCCAGACAAAATGTAACAAACACAGATTGTTAGAAGGACTGAACAGAAAACTTAAAGGATATATCTGAGAACAGAGAAATGATGAAGGCTGTAGGGCATTGTAATATCTCAAATTAATTTAAGAACTGATTTTAGAGTTTGAGACTCACAAAATAAATCACACTGTGACCACAAAGCAGTCAGTCAAATAACTGTTTAGAGACTATAATTTTGTGAGTTTGACCTTACACTCTATTAGCTAGGCTCTCAAATATTTGTTTCTAATCCCAACTGCTATCCCAAGATTGAAAACATATTTTTATCTATCTCTTAGACATCTTCTTTTGGCTATCCTGGCAGCATTTCTAAACTTGACATGTTCAAAATAGAACTTATCATGTCCTCAAAACTGACTCATTCCAACTTTCCTATTTCCAGTCAATGGCAATTCGTGATGTCCGCTGATATTCAGAACTTTTGTTTTATAAAAGAGTCCTTATGTAATCTTCACAACAACCCTTTGAAATACACATGACAGGTATTATTGATCCCATTTCAAAAATGAAGAAACTGCAGCTCAGAAGCTTAAGTTACTACCCAAGGTTGCAAAGTGTACAAGTGGCCAAGCTAAAATTCAAAATCAGGAATTCTGACTGAAAATCTAGTTCTTTCCATTATATTTCTATTATGATGGTATTCCGGTTCAAAAGAAGACCCCAAAAGGTTGGGGTCGCAGACCAATGTCCCAAGATATCTCAAAAAGATTTGCAGGCTTGAACCCATCTCCAATTCAAGAAGAAAAATTTATTATAATTGAAACACCAACTGAAGCAGACTAAATTCCAAAAGAATTTAACAAAGAACTAGGAACAAGAAGATAAATTTATAAGATAAAGTTAGAGAGATTAGAGCTTCACGTTACTTATTTACTAATTTTATGGCTTACAGGTAGGTTTGGGGGTAGTCTACTCACAATTGTCTCAGGAATTTGGTTATCACTGACCAACAGATTGTTATCTGACAGTCAGCAGTTTGTAGGACTACACTATAGTATTCCTAAGGCCAGGAGACTTTAGAATCATTGACAGATTCTTGGAACAACAACATTCTAAAGTCAGGGGACTCGTATTTACTACCACATTTTTCCTAAAGTCTATGAGAAATACATAATTATATTACTTTATTATATTCTTAAGGCCTTTAGATCATTGATAGATTGTTAGAATAATAGCACTCTAAGTTCAAGGGACTTCAGGATTGCTGCTATATTTCCCCTAGAAGCTACACCCCATGCCCCCTACCAGAGAGATGGAATGAGTGAGTAGTATCAGTCTAATTTGTGTCATGTTCTCCTCCTTCTCCTACTCCTACAAATTATACTTGGTACTATAGCAAGCACCTGGCCAGTGCTAAGTATGATAGAAATTACCTCATGCTATAATTTTATTTATACATCCTCACTACTCTGTTCATAATCAATGGTAATGACATTACTGATTCATGTGCAATTGGTGATCCACCATAACAACTAGGTTTTTCTGCCATGTTTTACCTTATTCAGACCTTTGTCTATTTTGAGTAAGAGGTATTCAAGTATATCAACTTACACAAGTTGCTATGAAATAGGAATGAAACTCAAGAACATGTAATTTAGAGTAGCAAAGGCTATTAAAATTATCTAGCAACCAAGGTTTTGAGAGACAAAATGACTTGCCTAGCCAGGTAAATATAAGTAAAGAAAAGCATCTAAGTCCTTTGGTTCCAAAGCCCATTTTCCTTCCTTCTAACACTGTCTTTTAATTCTAACTTATCAGGACCCAATTTTATTTACAATCTATTCCTCTAAGGACCTAAATACCTCTTATTTCTAGCTAAGTCCAAGCAATTAACTTGCTGCTTATTGCATCACCCAGGATTTGGTAATGCTCATCAATCATACCATAAGGTCCAAGAGATTAAGGGCCACTTTGGACACTAATTGACCCACAATGATTACTTAGTGTTTGTTAAAACTGGATGAATAAAACTTTATTAAACTGAATTAGATAAAGAAAAGCTATTATGCCAAGAACAGAACAAAGTTACTCTAGAAAGCATCTTGATACAGTGCAGAGTTCTGGATTATTCTATCACTTAATACCTTTGGATCTTCAGCAAATCATTGACCTCTCTGGGTCTCAGTTTCCTCATCTGTAAAGTTTTTGAACTGCATGATTTCAAAAGTCCTGCTCTAAATCACTGAACTTATTCCTGCTAGCAACTGGGGGATAGAGGCAGGAACTAACAGAAAAAAACTGGAAACATTTATATTGATTCATTAAAGCTAAGTTTGAATGATTATGTAACTGACGAAATTAGAAAATGATTCAAAATTTAGAAAAGTTTAAATGTTTAAATGAGCTCTCAAGCTTTCTTCTAGGTACTAATCCCATGATTCCAAGGGAATGACCTATGAAATTTAACCATTAGCAATTCTTTTTAGACCTGTGATGTGACTCAGTCTAGCTTGTGCTTTCCAGTGTAAGGCAAAACAGATTATGAAATATCCTTACAAGTTACCTACTCAAAACCCAGATGAGAAAACAGACTAGGGAGTACTTAACTGAGCTGCCAAAAGCTACATGATAAATAAGCAAAAAAGAGCACATGGCTTTTCATCTACAGTCTAGTACTCTTTCCATGACATATACTTATCACTGTCGGAAAATAAAATGAACCATCATCATCTAGAAGGGACTCTCAGGCAAACAGAACCATTTTGACTTATTTTAGTTTTGTATCCCTAAACCATACAGGCTTGAACAGCACTCAGATGTTTACAAGTTATGTCATTTCTCCCTCTCTTCTATTTACAATTCACAAGGACTTACGTCCCATCCCATCTCTTCAGCCTATTTTCCTAAGTTATCTCTCCCAAATCTCAGCCTGTATTTGATTAGCTCTTTTCTTCAATTATCTGTTGGTGGATTAGGATTTTCAAATGTAATTTAGTCTAATGAGCTATAGATATTGTAAAGGGGACAGGGAAGGCAAGATGGTATCTTTTTGTGGAACTTTAGGGTTTTTTTTTTTCTTTTACTACACTGGTTATTTCCTTTTTAAAATTCAATTTTATTTTATCTTCAGGTCTTCAATCTTTTCCTCCCATCTCCTTCCTACATTGAAAAAGCAAGAAAAACAAAATCCATCATGAAAATGTCAAATAAACAAATGCCCTCATTGATCTCATAGAAAAAAAAAATATATATATATAAAAACAAAGGCATATATACACACATGTCCATAAACATATGTGTGTATGCCTTTGTACGCTGAATCCATCACTTTTCTATTAGGAAATGGATAGCATGTTCCATCAGGGGTATTCTGGATTTATGGTTTGTCATTGTGTTCCTAATGCTTTCAAGCTTGTATTATTGTAATTGTAAAAATTGCTCTCCTGACTCTACTATGTTATTTGTTTCAGAGAAATGCGTAAAACTAAAGACTAAAATTAAATCTGCTTTCCTCCATTAAGCATATACCAGTTTATACCTACAAAAAATATCTCTTCTGTGGTTGACACTTTAGGTTGTTAAGACCTAAACTCATTGCAATCATAAAACCCTCCTTAGCTGCTTCCAAGCTACCTTGCCAGGCTTCTGACATGACAATTCTCTCTGGCATTCTTTACAGACCAAAGTGGGCTATTTGTTATTCCCTGAACATGTTTTACATATCCCTACCTACCCACCACTTTCACCAAGATGAGATAGAACTCTTTCTCTCCCAAATCTTAGCCTGTAGGAATTCAACTTTCAAGTCTCAGCTAAAAGGCCATCTCCTCCATGGCCTTCCCAGTAATGAACTTGGGCAAATCTCTACCTTACTAGCTGTCTGATTTAAGCCCCTAGAGAACAGGACTGGGAGTTACTTGCCTTTGTATGTTTCTAGCACTTCACACAATGAATTGCATATTTGGTTCTGGCTTGTATATGAGGCTGGATTTGAACTCTGGTGTTCTTGATTTCAAGCCCAGTATTCTACCTTTGTAGAATTGTACCAATTCATTTCAATGAATGTTTACTGTATGCCAGGCATTATGCTAGAAACTAGGGATATGAAAATAAAAATGATCTCAAGGTGCTTGATATCTACTAGGAAGATATGACTTCTTTACTGCTAAGTATGATAAAAAGGTGTATGTGACAGGGACAAAAGACAGACCCAAATACTCTAGAAAAATCTGAGGAAGGAAGGAATCATTTTTAACAGGAGAGATCAACTTCCTGAATCTGAAAAAAAAAAAAAAAAAAAAAAAAAAAAAAGGATTTCAACAGATGGAGATGTGAAATATGTTCTATACATAAAAGAGAGGGAAAAAAGAATGATGAGAAAAGAGAATGGAGCACATGTAACACAAGAAGGAGAATCCTTGACATAGTAAAGATCAAAATTATCTGGAACAGGTAAGGATTTTTGTACAAGAGTTTTTTCCTTACATAAGAGTTAATAGATTTGGTCAGTAGCATATTTTCTGCTGTATTTCCCATGGTCCAATTAAAAAAACAACAACAACACTATACCATCTTGGTGGGGGAAAAATGCTTAAACAATTCAGTAGATCACTTACAAACAACACTTATACATTTCTTCTCATTTGGGTATGCTGACCAAGCTTTTGAGGATCTTAGTGGAGTGATATAAAAAGGTTGTATCCATAATTAATCATTACATCAACTAGGCAGCCTATAAAGGTATTATTACAAATTGGCACATAGTCTGCATTCAATGTAGCTTTGGCTAAGAAGTATGGCATTTGTTGCACAACTTTAGGCTAAAAACACCAAATATTCAGGTTTTCTTAGAGGATATTATACAATCCCTGAAGAAAGCTTTGTAATATAAGTCCCTGAGAAGAAACCCACTCTGTGGAGACAGAGCAGATCAGGCAGTTCACTTTCATGCTTTCATTCCCTGAATCATAGAAACCAAGATCAAAGACTACTCTTGGTGGTAGAGCTCAAGATCTGAAGAGAGCAGTAAATATAGAGGCCAAGGGCTCTGCCACTGCACAAATAGCCCTGATAGCCTGAAAACTGGAGGGATAAGAGGAAATGCCAGACATGAAAGCAACAACTAGAACTAGCAAACATAAATGCAAGAAATCCCATGCATCTCAAAAACAGGCAAGCTACAGTGACTCACAACATGTGTCTATATAGAAAGAAGATGCTAAGAGAACTTGGTTTTTGCTAAGTTAAATCCACCAAAATTTTTACCCAGTTATTGAATGTATACTCATATCACCCACATTTCCTAATTCTTATCCTGTCTACAGATATCACTAGACTAATGCACAAGAAGTCACCAATTAATGAAATCAAAGATTCAGTTCAGTTGTTTTTCAGTTGTGTCTGACTCTTTGTGACCCCATTTGAGTTTTTCTTGGGAAAGATACTGGAGTAGTTTGCCATTTCCTTTTCTCTTCATTTGATAGATGAGGAAATTGAGACTCAGGTCACACTGTTTATCTGTTAAGATCCCACAAGTGGTAAAATAGTTAATCAGTCAACTAGTATGTGTTAAATGACTACTATGTGCTAGGCACTGTGCTAAGTGTTGGGAATTTGAAGAAAGGCAAATGACAGTCCCTGTCTTCAAGGAGTTCACAGTCTAATGGGAGACACATGGTGTTTATGTACACACAAGATATATAGATATAGCTATAGATACAGTCATACATTCACATATATATGTATGCCATACCATATATACATATGGTAAGATAGAGACAATCTCACAGGGAAGGAAGGCACTAAGATACAGTTGGAATGAGAAAAGCTTCTTGAAGAAGGCAGGACTTTCTTTAGCTGAGATTTGAAAGAAGCCAAGAAAGCTGAAAGTCAAATATTAGGATGAAGAGAATGCCAGAAATGGGGGACATGCTCATAGTAAAATGGAAATTCATGTATAAAAAACAGCAAGGAGTTCAGCATCATTGGATGTCACAGTACATGTTGACTCCAGTCATTCTGATCAATATCTTTTCACTGGACTAGATGACTCTGATAGGATAGGGAGCCTGGGGACTTTGTATAGTCCACTCTCACTTAAATCCAATTCACTTACATGCCATAGTATCACTTCCCTGGCATCATGGTTCTCTTTGAAAATGAAGAACAAACAACAAAAACATGTTAAGGTGCAAAGTGTAAGAAGACTAGAAAAGTAAGAAGGGATAAAGTTATGGAGGATTTTAAAAGCCAAGAGGAGATTTTTATACTTGATCCTAAAGGTGAGAGAGAATATTGATTGACTAAGTAAGTGATATGGTCAGACTAGTACTTTAGGAAGATCAATTTTGCAGCTGACTATTACAAAACTAGAATGGACAGAACTTGAAAACAGACTGGACACATCTAGTGGCACCCAAGGATGCCATTTAGATTGTAAACCTGAGTAACTACCGTGTTTCCCCGATAATAAGACACTGTCTTATTATTTTTTTGGGACTAAAAAACACCAGAGGGCTTATTTTCAGGGGAGGGCTTATTTTATCCTCCATCATGCCCCTTTTATCCTCCATCATGCCCATTTTAGCCTCCATCATGCCCCTTTTATCCTCCATCATGCCCATTTTAGCCTCCATCATGCCCCTTTTAGCCTCCATCATGCCCCCTGAGTGCTTATTTTATTCTCCATCGCTTACTGAACTTACCGAGTTTTTAGATGGTCCTGTCTCAGCTCTACTCCGCGGCGCTGCTCTCAGTAGCGCCAGCAAGCAAATCACCAGGGAAGAAGAGGATGACGCGCTCACTGCTGCAGCTCTGATTGGATGCAGCTCGGAGCGCGACGTGCGTTTCACCCGGGAGGGGAGGGCGGCGCTGCTTACTGAAGGTACCGCTACGCAGCATATAGCGCAGGGGATCACCATGATGACCGTTTTCATAGTAAGTTCGATAGGGCTTATTTTCGGGGGAGGGCTTATTTTAGCGGAATATTAAAGAGTATGTGGGTGTCTTATTTTCAGGATAGGTCTTATTATCGGGGAAACACGGTAGTAGGTAGTAGTAATTTCCACAGTAATAGAGAAGTTAGGAAGAAGAGATTTCTGTGGGGGGAGGGGAGAAAATTCATTCTGTTTTCCATATGCTGACTTTAAGATGTTTACAAAACAATCAATTTAAGATACCAAAAAGATTGGTGGAGATATGAAATTGGAGGTCAGGAGAGAGGTTAGAATCATTTGCATAGACCTAATAATTGAATCTATGTGAGCTGATGTGATCATCAAATGAAAAGAAGAAAAAGGAAGAGGTCTCAGGACAGAGCCTTGGGAAACAAACCATGATTTATGGTCATGATCTAGAAGGAGATCCAGAAAAGAAGACAGAGGAATGGCCCCATCAATAGGAAGAGAACCAGAATAGTACAGTATCAAAACCAAAAACAATCATGTAGATTTTTGAGAAAAGTACTTCGGTGTTAAGCAACAGTATTAGAGACCACATAGACCTGAAGAAGAATGAGGACTAGATTTGGCAATTAAGAGATTGTTGGTGACTCTGGAAAAAGGAGCTTCAATGAATTGACTTTAGAAGCCAGACTATATAGAATTAAGAAGAAAATGAAAAGAAAATAAATGACAGCATTGTTTACAGATAGATTTCAAAAAGAGATAAGTCACAAAGGGGAGAAGAGATATCAAGTGGGAATGTTTTGAGTATGGGGAAGATATGATCATGTTTATAGGCAGTAGGGAAGAAACCAATAAAAAGAGAGATTGAAAATAAGTGGGGAGAGGGGGGAAAACAGAAGTGGGAAATCTGCTGGAGAAGACAGGATGAAATGGGATCACTCATACAAGTAAAAGCAGGATTTGAACTCAGGATTACACAGTCAGCAGTCTTTCTATTATGCTACAATGCCTACAAGTTCCTCACCAGGTGTAACTAGATCTCCAGTTCCTTCAGGTTTGTCTCTCAGAAACTACAATTTTCTTTTCAATCAGGCATGAAAAGATAATAAATTTAAAAATGGCTAAGATGCTGCTGCCTCTCATACTAAGCCCAATTCATCACAGCCTCCCCGTAATCCAAACTTCTAACTGACTTTGTCTAGAAAAGTCTATCTTCAAATTTCCCTCCTTGCACTGGCAAATCATTAAAGTTCATCTGAAATTCTCTTCTATAATAGCTCAGAGCCCCAGTCAGGGAATCTGCACTGGCAAATTTATACAGGATGCCCTCTATGTTTCAGTGCAGTTTTAACCTATTAAAGCTTAACTCTGTTTATTATCTTATAAAATCTCTCTTTCCCCATCCCCCTCTCTCTTCTCCTTCCCTCTCTCCTTCCTAAATTCCCCTCTTTTCTCTCCCTTCTTTTCTTTCTTTACTTCTTACCCTTCAAGATGTCCAAGATGCACCCTCTTTAGGTTACATATAGGTTACACCAGGGGTTCTCAAACTACGGCCTCAGGCCAGATGTGGCCCCCTGAGGATGTTTATGTGGCCCACCGGTTATGGCAAATGGGTTGGGGCAGAGACAGAGTATGAGTTTTTGTTTTTACTATAGTCTGGCCCTCCAACAGTCTGAGGGACAGTGAACTGGCCCCCTATTTAAAAAATTTGAGGACCATTGGGTTACACAATTCAAATCACATTTATCTGAGAAAAAACAGGTTTAAAATTAAAAAAAAAAAAAAGTAAATACTTAAGAAATGGATACTTGAAAAACAAGCATAACCCTTTCATAGGAAGGGAAACAAAGTAGAAGGAGGAGAAGGAACATGAAAAATCATCAGTTGTAGTCTCAGCAGATTGAACAGTTTCCATAAACCCAGTGGCTGATGCATGCTTTTGGTACAAGGCTCAGTCACACAATTCTTGTCCTACATAGCCTAGGACTCTGCCTTCATGATTCCTACGAGTATCCTTCTAGGTTCCCAGCAAAACAGCTTCTTCTGGCAGCAAAAGCAGCAGCCCCTCTATCTTCCTGCTAAGGGTACTGTGTGCCTATTCTTCATGCTGGTATGGATAGCCCTAGGTATAGGCTTTCAAGTATGTTTCTAGCATAATGCATGTTAGCACTTAATAAATTCTAATTCTTTTCCCTTCCCCATCCCTTTTCATATGAATGCTACCTTCTTTGGAGTGGAAGGAAGCTATGTTCTCAATCATGCTTTGGTGGCCCAGATCTCTTGAGTGAGGGCAATTTGCCAAAGGATCAAATAGGGGAATGGTAGGGGGTTTTGTCTAACAGTGAAAACATTGTCACCAGCTCCCTGTTACACACACCTATGATTAGATCTCAAATAGAACTAGAAGTTCAAATACAACTAAGTTCAAAGAAAATTTACTAGGTACCTAATGTGAAGAAAGGATAGAGAAATGACACCTTATTTTCAAGAAGCTCCTGTTCTTCCAGAAGAATATTGTTTTCCCCAATAATCAATGTTTCTTTATTTTACTTTATTTCTGACTTCTCTTTTGATTTAATACAAAGATTAATTTAATGCTGAAGTCAAAATATGAAAATGAAATAATTTAAATTTCTAAACTATGTCCTTCAAAAGTATTTTTCATTTAATTTTCATCATGCTTCAGCCTCTGTCTCTGCTAGTTCTGGTTCCTAGGTCTTTCATGAGCTCTAATCAAATCCCATATTTGGTCTCTTTCTACTCATAATCCAGAACTACCTTACTTTACTCGGAAGGTTCTTCATTCAACATTATTCCTTCTCGAATGAAGGAAGACTCAGAAAAACTGGCAGGAGAATGGTTCATTCTGGCCTATAATACTAGTAAGCCTCAAGGAGAAAGTCCTCTCTCTCTTAAAGACACACTCTGTTGAGGAGACTTTGAAGATGGAAGAGGGGGTAAACAGATATCACCCTCAAAACTATCCACCAAGTAAAATCGATTCTGCAGGTTCATCCCTTTTTTTTAATCAACCTCGCAGAATCAAGTGTCCTGGCAGAAGCTCTCTGCAGAAGCATTTATCCTGGGTAGATGCCAAAAGAAAAAGTCTAAAGCTATCACAGTTGGATTGAAATAAAAAATAACAGCATCAGTTTTTCTTTGTCTTTTATTGAGGTAGGTGTAAAAGAGGATTTTTAAATTTCAAAGAATGAACAAGTATGATTTTTAACCCAATGGCATCCAGCCTGAGTAAAATATATTTAAATTCTTTTTTAATTCCATCCCCCCTGTTCTGAGAGGTCAGGCATTGCTCATGCTCCCAGTTAAATTTAGAACTATGTACACTGAGTAGTTACTTTGCAATAATATTTTCCCCACCATTGCACAAGAGGAGTTATTATCAAAAGCACTCTCTAAATTGGGACAATCAATTTTGTAATCTACTTGTCATTCCACAACACATAACCTAGGCAAGGAAGGGAATTAGAAAGAGTATGTTGGCGCGTCCTTTTAAATCTCTCAATGTTAGAGAGGCCAAGTGGTCATAAGAGTTAAAAAGGATCTGAGAGAGACTTGCTCAAGATCACACAGATAATAAATAAAAATGGGCTTTGAAACCAGTCCTCTGACTCCACAGAAAGCCATCTTTAAACTAAGACCTAGAGAAAAGGATTTTTGGTAACAATAACCACAAATCTCTCACATTTATATAATTTGTTACAATTTACTAAGTGTTTTTCTTCCAATAGTTACTCATCCAAGATCACATATCTAAAGATGACCATGCCTTCAAAAAACACAAAACACACAGACACACAGACACACACCCCTAAAGATAACGTTGTCCAAGTTTTCATAAGCTTGTAATGCAACCTAACAGTAGTTTTGGATGAATGACTGGATAAAAATTCTGTCATAGAAAACAGTTGATCAATACTTATGTAAACATCCAAGACTGATACTGAATTAGGGCAGTTTTCCTTAAAGTGAATTAGCCATGCAACATTTGAGGTTTGAAATATATTAGCACAATGATAATTGTGGGAATACATACAGAAGAATTACACATGTTTAACATATATTAGATAGGGGAGAGAGAGGGAAAAAAATTGGAATACAAGATTTTGCAAGGGTCAATGTTGAAAATTGCCCATGCATATGTTTTGAAAATTAAAAAAAAACTTTAATAATAATTTTAAAATAAAATAAAATAAAAAAGAAATATATTAGCACATCCCATTAGTACTGGGTTTGGGGATAACAAAGGGTCAGGAAAACCTTGGAGTAAAGAAGAAATTGAGCCTATTTCCACAACAAAATTTTGTTGCATGGGTATTTTTAATATATGCCTGACTTCGTAATACCCAGCCTTTTCTTTGACACCTTTTAACAATGTAACTGAAAGTTACTAATCCTCTCAGTATCCCTGGAACTCTAGAAGTTACAGATGAGTTGCTGATCTGCATGGATAGAGTTCTCTGCACAGATGAAATCACAGGTCTTGACCTTCCCACCATCACTTTCCCCCCAAAATTGGATGGTTGAGAAAAAGGTTAATAACAAATGAAATTTTCTCACAATACCTTTTTCCATACCAAGGAAGAGTACAGGATTTTATCAAAACATAGTTTGGGAAACACTTAACTACGGCCCTCAAAAATATCTTCCAACTTTGAGTTAATTCTTCCAAGTTGTTGTGGGTATTTAAAACAGGATTTAAGATGTGATAGGATTTTTTCCCTTAAGTGATATGAAGATTTCAAATCCAGAAAAATATTTATATATCACATATGTGTTACATATATATGATATGTATGCATTTTAAATGTTCCACCTCTTTCAGATAGGAGTTTAAACCTTTAGAGACATATGCACTGGTCTAGAAACAATAGGAAAAGAAAAGCAAGTAGCTTAATGATGGTTTTTAAAATGATCAAAGGGGGAAGAAATTAACTTGATAAGCTATAAGGTGGTAAAGATACAATGTCTCCTTTGGGAGGCCAAACAATTGCTTTATTTTTGCTTAACAGTTAAGTGGAAATTTCTCTCTAATACAATGACTCTTTATACACAGCATCCCTAGCAGACAAGAAAAGACATCTGTCTCTATTTCATTTATAAACAAGCCCTGTGAGCAGCTTCTGATGATCCCCCAGATTAACCAAGCTTCCAATTTTCACACAACTTATATTTCCATCTGGAATAGGCCCCTGGTTTGACTAATCTAAAGTCATAAGAACCTTTCTGGTGTGAATGTATATATGTATGTTTCAAAATTAAAATAATCTTTTAAATAATTTTAAAGGTAATCTCTGGTTGTAAAGCCATCTGTAAAAGGAGACTAGAGAAATCAGGAGAAGAAAAAAAAAATCTCTCTCTAGGCAACAGGAGGAATAAATCCTTGAGGGAATGAGAGAATGTGTGTGTGTGTGAGAAAGAAAGGGGGGGGGGAGACATGTTTCCAAGATAAATTAAAAGAACATGTGAAATTTCACAAAGGTCTGATGAAGCTTTTCATTAATTAAACTAAGAATCACAGAAGGCACAGAAATCAAAGGAAGTTACTCGAGATAAATAAACTTTGCCCAATGGTAAGATGCTTACAAATAAGAATTCTGGATACACTATTTGCATCAGTGTAAGGCAAAGGAAGCAAAAAGCAGAATTCTTCGATTGGAACTATGTACCAGCTTAAATACCATAAGAAGTTACCCTTCTGTGCTTCTCCTCACTGCCTGCTTGCCAATAATTATTTGTCGTCTTCTAAAAGTTTAATATTGATCTAAGCCCTCTCCCCCCCCCTTTTTAGCCCCCACTGTAAGTTCCCTGTGTTTACTACAAAGGCAGTGAAACATGAAAAGACAGGGCGAGGGGGAAATGTTTTTGAAAGAATCTTTTCTTAGGGTGGGGTGGGAGGGGGTGAGGGGAAGAGAGGAGTGGAAAAAAGTCACAAAGTCTCCTGGGAGGTATTAATAAGGGGAGACCATCCAGCTCTGGAGAAGGCTAGGGATAGAACCAGACATCTGCGGCTACATATTGCAGGAAATGTCTCCTCTAAATCTGCGGTTCCAGGTCCCTCAGGCCCCAGCCAAGAATTTTAACACCTTCCAAGCGTGAAGTGAAACAGTCGCTGCTCCCAAAGCCCTTAACACAGATCTGGGCCAACCCCAGGAAAATAGGTACATGACGGCTCTCGCTCCAGTTCTGGGCTGCCGAGAACACAAATGTCAAACCGGTGACCTGACTCAGAGCGCGGACAAACAAAGCCGCCTCTCCATCCTTCCCCTGTACCTGCTGTCGGCTGCCTCTGAGGTGCATACCATCGGTGAGCACCCCAGAGCAGTTCTGCATACAAGCAGTCACAGCCGAGAGTGCACAACGCGACCATTCCCAGCTCCAGACGCATACTGCAGCCCCATGTCAACTTACCACCAGCGCGGCGGCCAAACGCCAAGCTCCTGTCTCCAGGTTGGGGAAGGGAGGGAGCTTTCCAGGCAATTTCACTCCGACTGCGATGCTTCTCCCCTGTACCGACACTTCCCTCCAGCAGTGGCTGGGAACGATGCTGATTGCACCGAGAAAGGAAGCAGCTGGAGTCATCCGGTGCTTGCAGCATTCAGCTCCAGACTGTTGCTGCTGCAGCCGCCGCCACTTAGCGTAGGATTCGCCTCTTCCCAACACCGCCACGGCCTAAAGGAGAGAGACGGAGAGAGAGAGACAGAGAGAGAGAGAGAGAGAGGAGAGAGGAGAGAGGAGAGAGATGCACTTCTCTCCTTAGCGACTGTTCTCCGAGCTGCCTCCGCCGCCGCCTACTTCAGTAGCAGGCTCTCTCGCCCTCCTGTGTCCTGGCATCTTCTACTTCCCAACCAGGATTAATCCGGGGGCTGCTTCGGTCCGCCCTCCTCTCCCAATCTACGCTTCACCCCCCACACCTTCCAATTGTGTTGAGTCAGCAGCAGCGGCGGCAGCGGCGGCGGCGGCACCAGGGGGACCTGAAGCCATAGCGAGCCTGCTGCCTTGGCTCTGGAGAGGAAGAAGCCAGCAGAGGTGTTTTGTTTCTTGAGGGAGGTCCAGGGGAGGAGGTGGAAGAGAAGGAGGAGGGAAGGAGGGATGGATCTCCGTGCAAGGATCTCCACAGCAGCCGCGCTCAAACCCTGGACTGGCCACAGGAGCGCCTGCAACGTCAACGGTGAAGCCAGCCGGGCTTCCAATTCCGTGGCTCTCTCCGGGCGTCACTGGCCAGGAGTCGCCTCCTTCTCTCCGCCTCTGCTCCTCCCTCTTTCCTTGGGCCCCAATGCGCCTTCTTTTCTCCTCCTTCCCCGCCCGTTCTCTTCCCCACCTCTGTCTGGAATCCCTTGGCCCGCAGCAGCCAGAACCGTGGACTGTCTACCTTTAAGCAGCAGCAGAGCCGGCGGCCAAGAGGATGCTACCGAGCAAAACACTGCTGCAAATCTCGGCGTCCTCCGCCTCCCCCACCGTTCCTCGGTTCTTCTTCAGGATCTCTCCGCTCCGCCCTCCCTACCAGGCACTTCTCTGTAGTGTTTCCCGCATCAGGTAGCCAGGATGGAGAGCTGTGGCGGGAGGCGTACGGGGCGGAGTGTTAGGTGCTGGGGTGTATGTTGCCCTCAAGGGAAAAGATCACTGTCTACTTCTGGAAGGCAAAACAGGTACAGCCACTGGCTTTAAAAACTGCTCTCTTCACAAAGCCTAAGGACCTTCAGATTAATTCTGTAAAAGCAAAGGGACCTTCTGTAGCTCCTCTGTTTCCTTTTCCTCCAGAAAAAAAGAACCCTTTTAATTTTTTTCCAAAAAGGACTGTGGGGATGTAGATCTAGGGGTACCTTAGAAATTATGCACTCTGGCGCTCTTTATAAATTAAGAAACCGAGACCCAGAAAAATTGGGACCCTGGTACAATAATGACAACTTCCACCGGACTGTACAAAGAAGAGTGAAAATTGACAAAATAATCACCGAGGTCCTTGTACTACTAAAGTGTTCTGAAACGAGAAAATGCTATTTTGTTTTCTGTTTTCCATTTAATCCAAAGTTCAAATCCGAAATGATACTTTATTACCTTGTGAAGTTGGTGAAGCACTTAACAATTTCCTCATCTGTTTAAAAAAAAAAAAAAAGAGGGGGGAGGAATGGTTCAATAATACAATAAATCAACAAGCATTTTATTAAGCATCAGGCGATAGGCATAAGAGATAAAAATGCAAAAGTGAAAATAGTTACTATAAAGGAGTACACATTCTACCTGGGGAAGAAACAAGTTCACATAAAAGTCAATTGGTCTCCTGAATTAGCTCTTTTCGGTATCTTCTTGTGAATGAGGGATTCTATGAGATGGAGATGAAAAGGAAGATCATTTGAGTAATGGGACACAGGCTGGGCAAAAGGCATATGGGTGGAAAAAGGAATGTTGCATATAGAGAACAAGTAAATCAGTTTGAGTGGTCTTTATACTAACTAACAGCAAGTGTGTTGATATATTTAAAAAGTCTCTCCCAAAAAATTGTAGCGGTACTACTGACCCAGAGGTTTTGAGAAAGTGAAAGGTCAGGGAAGGTTAAGATTCCACAGAACAATTAAGTGATCAATAGAAGCCTTGAACTAAGAATTGGGGAGCTAAGAAGGCTCAGGTGGATTCAGCCAATGAGAAAGGATTTTGTGGTTTTGAGGAAACCACAAACAAAATAACAGCCCATCTAGCCCAAACTATTTGAGGTCAATGACCTGACTTGACCAAATCACTATTGCTAGTGCTTAATAGGCTAACTGAATATTAAACAACACATAGGAGGAGTTTTCCACCATTTTTGAACTGTGCCAACTGACCAAGTATAAAGCTTCTCCCACTTCTGAGCTCGGGGCTTCCTCTTCCAAAGGAGGAAGGGAGCCTGCTTCTGGCCGGAAACCTTAAGACAGTTCCTTAAAATTCTTCTTTATTAAATTTTCCTTGATATCTGATTTTCTATGTCAAGAATGCATTTCTAACAGAACTGGCTTCAGATCACTATAACCAACCTGGAAAAATAGATTGGAGCCAAATTGTAAAGAACTTTAAGGATTTTTTTAGTTTATACATGTACAATCATTTTAGATGTATTTCCACATTAGTCATGTTTTGAAAGAACTCAGAACAAAAGGGGGAAAAAAATGAAAATAGTATGTGCTTTTGATCTGTGTTCAGTTCTTTCTCTGGATGTGGATAGCATTTTTCATCATGAATCTTTTGAGATCATTTTTTTTAGATCATTGTGTTGCTGAGAAGAGCTAAATTTATCTAAGTTCATTATTGCACAATGTTGCTTTTACTATGTATAATGTTCTCATAATTCTGTTTACTTCACTATACATCAGTTCGTGTAAATCTTTCCAGGTTTTTCTGATACCCTGCTCAACATTTCTTATAGCACAATTGTATACCATTATATTCATATACCACAACTTGTTCAGCCATTCCCCAACTGATGGGCATCTCCTCAGTTTCCAATTCTTTGCCACCACAAAGAGAGTGTTATAACCATTTTTATACACGTGGGTCCTTTTTTCCTGTAAAGAACTTTAAATGCCAAACAGAGAAGTTTGTATTTTAGTTTATAAATAATAGCCATTGAAATTTTTTAACAGGGTAGTGATTCATTCAGACTTATACTTAGATAATATCAAAATAGCAGCTGTGTGGAAGGAAGCTGCATTAAAGAGGGCAGAGACTGGAGGTCAGAGATTAGTTAGGAGGATATGCAATAGGCCAAGTCATAGGTAATGAAGACTGAGTCTGAATAGATCGAATAGAGTAGACAGGGAGAAGGCATATTTGACAACTGAATTATGTGTAGGAGTAAAGAAAGATTCATGAATGACTTCAAAGATATAAACCTGAATGACTAGAAAATTAATAGTGCCCTCAACAAAAATAGAGAAGTTAGAAGAATAGTTAGGGTGAATTTAGAGAAAATAAAATTAATTCCATTTGGGGCATGTTGAATTTGAAATGGATAGATGATATCCAAGTGAAGATATTCAGTAAGGCTTTGAAATGCAACAGTAAAGTTCTCAGTAGAGAGATGAAAACTGGATATGTAGATTTAATCAAAGTCTACATTAAATTGAATCCTGATGAGATTACCAACAGATAAATAGTGACCTTCAAGGATCCTTTTAGTCCTAAAAGCTCTAATAGTTCTCTATGAACTACGTGATAAAAAAAAAAAAGTTAATTCTCTTTCATTCAATAAGTCTTTAAATACTTAAATAGCTCTCATATCCTCTTGTAATTTTCCTTTCTGTCAATTCAACATCATTACTTCTTTCATCTGTTGCTCATATGGCATAGTTTCTAGACTATTCACTATCTAGATTGCTTCCCTCTAGATATCCTCTGATTTATCAATGATTCTCTTAAAGTGTGGAGTCTAGAAAATACTCTAGATGTATTATAATCATCAGAATTTTGCCTCCCTGATATGATATCATATGTTTATCAATGCACCGCTACATTATATCAGATATTTTGATGATTATATACTGTTGTCTAATCTTGAATTTATAGTCAGTATCCTTATTAAGCGGCATATCTAGGAGGTATAATTCTTGCGTTTGGAAGTTCTGAGTTTCAGTAAGGCTAAATGCAATTAAATGTTCACATTAAAAATGACACCATTATAATGAATCCCTAGAGAAGACTGTCAGCTTGCCTAAGGAGGGACAGACCAACCCAGGTTGAAAAACAGAGCAGGTTAAAGCTTCTATGCTGATCCATATTGTAATGAAATTTGTGAGTGGTTGATGTACTTCTGAGCTTGGGAACTAGAGAGACCAAGTCTAAAAAATTTTTAACTTTAATTTTAAATGAATTAGGGTTAGAAAAACAGAACTGAGCAACAGAAAGGTGGCAAAGTAGATAGTGCTGGGTCTCAGGAAGACTTGAGTTCAAATGCAACCTCAGACACTTACTAGCTGTGTGACTCTGGGCAAGTCACTTAACACTTTGCCTCAGTTTTCTTATCTGTAAAATCTGGAGAAGGAAAGAGCTGATATTTTTTCCAAGAAAACATCAAATAGGGACAGATTCAGACACAACTGAAATGATTGAACAACAATAACAAAATATAGAATTGAAAATAATACTACATGGACCACAGACAGGTAGGTGATTTAGATTGGTAATGTCAAAGGCAATTCTACAGTTTGTCGATTTGTCTGGAGGATGAAGTTTATATTGCAGGATTTCCCTAATGAGACCAATGAGAATTCAAAGCTATTTGTTTTATTTTACAGATAATTCTAAAAATCTTGATGTAGGGCAACTAGGTGCCGCAGTGGATAGAGCACAACCGTAGCTTCAGGAGTACCTGAGTTCAAATGTGACTTCAGACACTTAACTCTTCCTAGCTGTGGGACCCTGGGCAAATCACTTAACTCCAGTTGCTTCAGGAAAAAAAAATCTTGATGTAACTTCCCTGTCCTGGGCAGGGTAGAAGCAACAAATTAGAAAAAAATCAAAAGAATCCTAGAGACAATCATACAAATATCAATAAGAAGAAATAGTTGACAACCTGTCACGAAGTGAAGAGACAAAAAACTATGAAAAGCAGGGATCCAGATTTTTTTTAAAATGTCAATATGGGATTTTATAGGACAAATAGCTCTATAAATCACAGGAGGCCTTAGGGCCAGCCATGTATTGCAACCATAGTATAATAAATTATATTCTTAACAATGATCCTGAATCATCAAGGGAAAAATTTAAGTTCTCTTCTGAATGTTTTGCTTAAGAAAATAAGTTATATAAATTGTTTTAGATTGTAAACTCCTTAAGAGCCAGTCTAAATGACCTGCCTATGGGCCCACAACTAGTATATACCAGAGGCAACACTTGAACCCCAAGTCTTTCTGACACCAAAGTTGACATTATGAAGAGCTACCTCTCCAAATAGTAATTGCTGACTCATATTTCATTGTCATTCATGTCTTATAAAAGGGCTTTTCTAACAACAATATTTTGAGATAGGTAGGACAAGTCACCTAGCGTATAGTTTCTTCATTTATAAAATTGTAGAGGTGGACTCAAAAATCAGGTTTAAATCTAATATTCTACCATTCTATGATTAGTGCTAACATTGTTGTTGAGGCTTTTTAAAAATCAAAATATCACACCCTTAAAACTACTTTATTAAAAATACCCTACTCTGCTCTGTAGAGAAAAAAATTTGTTATCCAACTTTCTGCTTCACCCCTCCTTTTAAAAAATCTCATCTCTTCTTCCTAATTGCTTTTTCCTACTTTCCAGTTATCTCCATGTTTTCTTCTCCAATAGAATGTAAGTTAAATTAAAACTGCTCCCTCCAAAGTTATTAATGATCTCTTTCTTAATCGTCAAACCTAATGGCCTTTTCTCATGTCCCATCTTTTTTGACTTCTCTGTAGTCACTGACACTGTTAATGAACCTCTTCATCTTAATACTCTGTTCTCTCTAGATTTTCATAATAATGTTTAATACTATTCTCCTACCTGTATGACCATTACTTCTCAATCTCACTTGCTGGATCTTTATCCAGGTCAAATCTACCAACACTCATAGACCCTAATGCTCTATCCTGAGCCCTCTGCTTTTCTCCTTCAATCCTATTTTGTTTGATGATCTCATTGGCTCCTGTAGATTCAATTAGCAGCTCTATAGAGAATATTCTCAGATCTATTTATCCAGCTCTAATTCTTCTCTTAAGCTCCTTTTCAACTGCTATTGGACATCTTGAATTGAATAATGGAGAAAGAGAAAAGAATATTAGTGCCAGAAATTGTGCTAAGCTTTTTAAAGTATTATATCATGGGGGCAGCGAGGTGGTGCAGTAGATAGAGCACCGGCCTTGAATTCAGGAGGACCCAAGTTCAAATCTGGTCTCAGACACTTAACACTTCCTAGCTGTGTGACCCTGGGCAAGTCACTTAACCCCAGCCTTAGGGAAAAAAATAAAAATAAAAAAAAATAAAGTATTATATCATTTGATCCTCATAAAAACCCTTTGAGTAGATATATTATTATTCCCGATTCACAGTTGAGAAAACTGAAGCAAACATTGGTTAAGAACATGCCCAGAGTCACAAAGCTAGTACATATCTGAGACTTGATCTAAACTTGAGAATTCTTGACTCCAGGTCTATTATATTAAACTCAATATGTATAAAACTGAACTTATTATCTTAGCTCCAAAACCCACATCTCTTTCTAATTTCTCTAGTGCTTTCATAGTACTACCATATTCCTAGTTATCCTACTTTCAGCATTCCTTCCTCATATTCAAACAGTTATAAGTCCCATTCATTCCAGCTCCTCTGGCATGACCCCCACCTCGGTCCATATCCTCATTACCTCATCCCTGGACCATCACAATAGCCAGCTGATGGTTCTTCCTGACTCAAAACCCTTCCTACTTCACTCTATCCTCTACTCAGCTGTTCTTCTTAAAACATATTTCCTCAAACAGGGCACTCCATCAATTCCATTGACTGTCTCCCATGCCTGTATTCTCTCTCCACACTTAGCATAGCACCTGACACATAGTTAGTCCTTAATAAATATTTACTGACCTTCTCTCTCTCTCCTCATCTCCACCTTCTGGCTTCCTACAAAAATCCTACCTTCTAAAGGAAGTCTTTCTTGATCCCATTTAATGCTAGTGCCTTCTCTCTTAAAATGTCTCCAATTTATCCTGTCTATATTTTATTTGTATATGAACTGTTTGAAGAAAGGGATTTTTAATTAAGTAATTTTAAAGTAAGGAACAGAAATGAGGAAGGCCAAGCTGGGTACACTGGTACAATGAAAATTTACCACCTGGTTCTAGGGTGGGAATAGGGACTGGCATTTAATTGGTTTAGGGAATTCCCAAGGGAAATTTTCTCTGCCAATGCAGATCAATACCTTCTCTGCAAGTTATAGTCATAGAGAGCTGTCTAGAGTCCAATTCTTAAACTGTGCTTTGAGACCCTATATGAGGTCACGTAAAATTTCTCTGGCAAAAAGGAGTCTTGAGTGGAAAAAGTTTAAGAAGCCCTAGTCTAGAGTACTGAAAAGTTGACTTGACAGGGATCACATAGTTAGGGTTTGTTTGAGGCTGCACTTGAACCCAGATCTTGTTGGTTCCATAGCCAACTCTCTAGCAATTACTTAATCTGTTTAAGAGTGAGCAATGATGCTCAAAGGGATATTAGGAGGTTGCCAAAAATAAATTGTGCCTACTTCATAATTTTGTTTAGGACTGACCCTATATACATATAAATATTTCTCACTATTTTTCTGAGTTTCCATTTTTGTTTGATCTTTGTACGATGAGAAATTGTCAAATACTTCCCTGATCTGAAATGAGGGAAATTAGACAAAGGGATTTCTATTCTCCCCTCAAGAGAGGAGTCATAAATGTGCTAGGCTTACACAAATTTTCCATATGGGGGAAGCTGGAGAATCTGCTTTCCAAGAGAAGAAGAATAATGTTTAAAAGAAGTACATTGGAGAAACTGTGGAACATGCATAGACTTTCTGTGACTGGTTCCAGGATAATTATGTGCTGAATAGGCATTCGAAAACATTGTCTCAGGCTCATCTCTTTCCCTCATTCTCTTCAGCTGCACTCTGGTAATTTGCTGACAAGGAAAGACAATACTGTGGGAGAAAAGACCTTGGGACTTTTTACTCATAGAGAACATGCAGCCTTAGTCCTTAGCTTCTACTTTTGTACTTTTCCATTTTAGGTAAAGAAGATTGAAGTCTCTAATTTTGTGAGGGGGAGGGAGAAGTTGTGGGGGGAGGAAGGCAGGAAAGGAAGGATCTGAGCTTCCCCATAATCCAGGTTTTGTAGCACCAAACCATAAACATTAGGTGTGTGACCATGGACAAGTCAGTTAACCTTGTTAGCTTCAGTTCCTCATCTGTAAAATGAGCTAGAGAAGAAAATGGCAAACCACTCCAGTGTCTTTGCCAATGAAACCTCAGATGGAGTCACAGAGAGTCAAACACTACTGCAACAGCATTAGAATTCAGAAAAACAAAAAGTAATCTTCAGTATCCCACCAAAAAGTAGTTCTGAGAACTTTCATAACCTAAGCATCATAATGCATTTATACACACTATCCTCAGAGACTAAGGTGTGATGAGAGAATGGGGACTCAGCTGTTGAGAGTTCTTGTTACATCTTCAAAATCATTATCCCTTTAGAAAACCTAAGTGATGTTGAGTCCTAAATGCAATAGGAAGCTAGTCACTGGCCGCTCAAATGGGAAAAAAAACAGCATGAGGGCTCCAGAAACTAGCAAAGAAGAAAAGATAATCCAAATCCTCAGGGGACTTTAGGACCCTAAAGGATAGATATAGTTGTCTTGGTTATGGAAGAATGAACATACTTTCTACAGATTGTTTTGTGTTGTGTAAAAGTTCACTCAACATGTATGTATTCACTATACACAAGGCTCAGTGTTATGAGAAAAACAAAAATGTGGTTATCCTTTGAGTTAAAAAATACTTCATGGGTGAATGTTCATGCCATTAAGCCTTTATACTTGTAAATTGTATTTTTCAAAATTTTAAGGGTTATACCCACATAACCAAGCAGTCATCAAAACTAATGGAGCAAATAGAGACGCAGGGGTAGCCCACTGAGGTAGAACCAACCCACTTTGTCAATGCTGTCCCACCCCAGGCCATAGGGGTGGAGTTAACTCCAGAACTATTTCCTAACTACAATTTGAAATTAGGTGATAAGGCAGGCTGAGTGATTTACTTTAGATAAGTGCTCTTGGGAGGGGCAGGGGAAACAGCCCCAAAGGCTGGTGGACAATCTAGAGAGAATACTGAAGTATTGGGAGAAGTGAAGTTGATAGAAGATGAAATGGATTAGGGGAGCAAGTATGGGCAAAAGAGAACCACAGAACTACAAACATCGGCTGCAGCAATTCCATGAATTTACCTTCAGTTCATCTGCAAAGTCTCTTTGCCACACCCCACATCTTTCTCATCTGACTAATGAACTACAGCTGTACTCTTATGCCAGCCAAAAAAGTCAGACTAAAGACCCCCAAAAGATGCAAACCTTTGTTGGTGATAAGGCCACCCATCTCACATGTCAGAGTAACCTTTGGCACCATTGCTTTATGCATGTCACTAACATTATATTCCAATCCAAGTCTGTCATTTGATAAACTTCTGATATACATGTGCCCTGAGGTGCTTTCCTCCTTACTTTTTTTTTTTTTTTTTTTTTTCTAAGGCAATTGGGGTTAAGTGACTTGCTCAGGGTCATAGATCCAGGAAGTGTTAAGTGTCTGAGGCCATATTTGAACTCATACTTCAGAGCTGGGGCTCTATCCACTGAGCCACCTACCTGCCCTCCCCCTTAGCTTTCTGTACAAAATTGTGTCCATTCCAGGACAATTTGTCCAGATTATATGTGTTCCTGGGAAGGAAAGCCCTTAAGGAAACTTTCTGTTCATTTGTTAGGGGGAGAGAGATTAGAACTGGCTGGAATGGGAAAAATTTGCTGTGGATGTCAGCCTCCGCTGACCTCTGACTCCAACAGTCTAAGAAGGGAAAAGGAATGTGACTGCAAAGGTATTCTGTTGAGACTAGGATGCTTCAGAGCTGGGAAGAGGATAAAACATACAGGTTCTATGGGTCATGGTGTGGGAAGTGATTACAATGCTGGGATCTATTTGAAGGTACCAGGAAGCAGAGAGATTGCTGAGATGGGTCAATCAGCATGCATGTGATGGGCAGTGTTACTGTTATTTGTCCTTTGTTCTCAAAGAGCACCTTGACATCAGGGAGGGGATGCCATAACATGCAAGTGAATTGGACTGAAGTGAGGAAGGGTTGGGCAAAGTCACCAGGCTCATTTTCCCCTCCAGAGCCATCTGAGTCCAGTAGCTAGATAGAGATCAGGATTACTGGAGATGATAAACATGCAAAAAAAGAATGTTGGGAAGGAGTTAGTGAAACTGAGATATCTAAGAGTCACATTTCCTCCTCTCACCTTGGGGCTCCTCACTGTATGTATTGCATTTGTGACATTAGTGCTTATATGTTTCATTTTCTTCCTAGCTCTTCTCTTTTATGTACATGTGGGCTTGTAGATACAGATATATGGGTGTGTTTCCCTGAATCCAGGTCTCCTAACAACAATCCCAAGAAATGGACATTTTTTACTCTTGGATATTTTCATCTCTTATAATTTCTAAAGTTCCTGAGCTAGTGCTGGCTACCCAGGAAAAGGCATTTACTTCATAACTATGTCTCTTCTCAACGGAGATGTTCACTAGTAATATCAGCCTAAATCTGAAGAGATATACCTGACTGATCAGATGATTTGGAATTTGCAAGTTGCTTGATAATGTAGCTCCAAGATGAATTTGAAATATTCTACCCAATCCTAATGTATCGAACCATGTAAAGAAGCCATCCATCCATCTCAGGAAAAAGGGACTCTTTCAGAAGACTAGACTGAGGGGAGGAGATGCTGCCATTCATGCACAGAAAGTTCCTTTAGCTAATGTGAAAGCTACTCGAGAGGTGATAAATAAATAATAATTCCATGAGGATATTCAGGGGTACCAAAAAATAAATAAATTGTTGGTGCCTGGATGTTGGTGTTGAAGGAGTCTAGACTTGGTATGGAGAAGGCTGAGTAGTTGGTTGTGAATCAGTTATTTACAAATGATGAATGATAGAGCAATGTATCACTGGACATGAGATGATCCAGTAAATTGCAGGGAAAGAACAATAGGGTTTGAGAAATGTAGTTATACCATTGATGGCTTGACCTTTAAGCCTCTTCTTCCTGAGGAGTGATTGTGGAATGTTCACGAAAAAAACATAACCCAATTTGCACCAATATCATGATCATATAACATCAAACTGTGCAGAGTGACTGATAATGACTTATTAATATATCTAAGCTAGTTTTATTTAAATCATATTAGTTGAGCTTCTCATTTTTGTTTTATGAGCAGATATCACCACTTTGGCAACTTAACACTGTCAAGGAAACGACCTTCACTGAAATTGTGTTTCATTATAGCTGAATTCCTTTAATCGGTGCCATGCTCAAGTCCTCAGGCTGGAGCACAGCAACACCTGGCACACAAGATCCCTTATTCCCAGGGAAACATTAATAGTATAATCTTAACCCTACTTCCTCCCCAAGCTATGAAGGGAAAGAGATCTAGGACATCCAAATTTGAAGTCATTTCATTCTACCATAATGAAACCTATGTGTCACTTTTTCTTTTCTTCCTCCAAGTACTGTTATATTATTTAAATCAGAGTTACAAATACTAGAAATGAAATTTCTTTCTACCTATACTTGCAGAGAGCCCACAAATGAGAAAGAAACTGAAGAAGCAAGTTTAGCTGGTATGATTCTGTTGACTCAATCAGGTTGGATCTCATATTACTGTATGTATTATAATGACTGTTTCCAGCACTTAGGGGTTTATAGGTTGACACTTAATGGGCAATGCTGCCTTTTCTGCCAGTGTAGTTTAGTTGTACTATCTTCCTTTCTTAATGCCTTCGTGCTTACCTTATGACTTTCTCTATCAATTCTAGGGGAAATCTGAGCCCAAATACTATTATGGAAGGCATTTAAAATATATAATTTCTTCAAGCCATTCTACAATTGATAAATGGTCAAAGGATATGTACAGACAATTTTCAGATGAAGAAATTGAAATCATTTCTAACCATATGAAAAGATGCTCCAAGTCATTATTAATCAGAGAAACGCAAATTAAGACAACTCTGAGATACCACTACACCTGTCAGATTGGCTGCAATGACAGGAAAAGATAATGCTGAATGTTGGAGGGGATGTGGGAAAACTGGGACACTGATACATTGTTGGTGGAATTGTGAATATATCCAGCCATTCTGGAGAACAGTTTGGAATTATGCTCAAAAAGTTATCAAACTGCATACATACCCTTTGATCCAGCAGTGTTACTACTGGTCCTATATTCCAAAGAGATCTTAAAGGAGGGAAAGGGACCTGTATGTGCAAGAAGGTTTATGGTAGCTCTCTTTGTAGTGGTCAGAAACTGGAAACTGAGTGGATGCCCATCAATTGGAGAATGGCTGAATAAATTGTGGTATATGGATGTTATGGAATATTATTGTTCTGTAAGAAATTACCAACAGGATGATTTCAGAAAGGCCTGGAGAGACTTACATGAACTGATGCTGAATAAAATGAGCAGGACCAGGAGATCATTATATACTTCAACAACAATACTGTATGAGGATGTATTCTGATGGAAGTGGCTCTCTTCAACAATGAGATGAACCAAATCAGTTCCATTTGTTCAATAATTAATAGAACCAATAACACCCAGCAAAAGAACTCTGGGAAATGAGTGTGAACCACTACATAGCATTCCCAATCCCTCTATTTTTGTCTACATTTGTCTGCATTTTTGATTTCCTTCACAGATTAATTGTACATTATTTCAAAGTCTGATTCTTCTTGTGCAGCAAAATAACTGTATGGATATATATACATATATTGTATTTAACATATACTTTAATATATTTAACATGTATTGGTTTACCTGCCATCTGGAGGAGGGAGTGAAGAGAAGGAGGGGAAAAATTGGAACAAAAGGTTTTGCAATTGTCAATGCTGAAAAATTACCCATACATATATCTTGTAAATAAAAAGCTATAATTAAAAAAATAAACTAAAATATGTGATTTCTTACTTTATCCTCAAGGGAAATTCAACGGGGAGGATCATTATACCTTTTTGTAAATGAGACAAATGAAGTCCCCATATATTAAGTCACAGAACAAGTTAGTAAGAGAGCTCAAATTTTAGTTCAGATGTCTGACTTCCAGTACAATGATCTTCCCTCTGTAGCTTATTTTATCCTTAACTAAAATAAAATATATTTTTAAAACACCTTTTTCATGACTCACCAAGGAATGACCCTATTTTGATCACTCCAGTCTCCTCTACACTCAAGGATCCAGTCTGCTGCTTGAGGGTTTCATTTGTTCTTCTTTAAACTAATTGAGCCTTTCTTTTAATAGTACATATACGGCAAATCATCCATGTTTGGTTATTTCTCTCTCTTCAAGTATTATTTACAAGTAAAACAATAAAATATGTTAAGAAATATAATTTAAACACATGTCTTTCATCTGGAAAAGATTTGTTCTTAATAACCTAAAGAAAAAATTCTACTTTTTGTTTATTATCTATTTGTAGAAGGAAGGATGAAAGAAATGGAGGAAGAAGGAAAGAAGAAAGGAAGGAAGGAAGGAAGGAAGGAAGGAAGGAAGGAAGGAAGGAAGGAAGGAAGGAAGGAAGGAAGGAAGGAAGGAAGGAAGGAAGGAAGGAAGGAAGGAAGGAAGGAAGGAGGGAGGGAAGGAAGGAAGGAAGGAAGGAAGGAAGGAAGGAAGGAAGGAAGGAAGGAAGGAAGAAAGGAAAAGGGAAGGAAGGCAGTAAAGGAGGAAGGAGGGAAAGAAAAAAGGAAGGAAAGGAAGAAGAAGAAAGAAGAAAGGAAGGGAGGAGAATTTTCTAAGATATTTTATCTACTATGTTCCAGATACTATGCTAAATGCTTTACAAATATATATGTATGTTACATTTACAAAGACTGTTATATAACTGTTATTGTTCTGTTATTTATTCATATAATATATATGCATATAATATTATTTGATATGTTTTGTTAATAATTGTATATTGTTCTGGCTCCTCTGGCCACCCCTTACTCTTCTTAGTCAGTAAATTTATAAGTATCTAGTATTAAAGTAACAATAGCAGTAAGTAAATTACAAAAAGGGATCCTAGAAGTCACATACAAACCATCACAAAGATCAAAATTGCATGATTTGCAAACTATATTTTATATTTACCAAAATTCACATCCAGAGAATATATACTAAATCAGGGAAAGTCATCTAGCCCTGGGGTCAGGTAAATATACTTTGAAAATCTCAGATAAGTTCCAAAGATCCACAATAAGACTAGCAAATTACCAAAGGAGGCTGATACTTTTGAGTTGCTATGGACATGTTAATGAACTAACCCCAAGGTGCTTCAGATAAGGGTCTGTTCTTACACACACATACACACACACACAAATACCCCTGTAAAAATTGACCACCTCAAATTCTTATTTCATCCTCAAGGGGTCTTCCATCTCCATTTGAGTCCATGCTTCCAAGTACACCCAATTATAATCCATGGTTATGGGAATTACTTTTGTAATTTTTCTCCTCCCCCATTCTCTCCTTGATACTGCCTGTCTTTCTCTACCACCCCAACATATCCCAACACCATCTTCCTCTGTGTCCCCCTTCCTTTTTACCACATGTTTTTATACTCTATCCTTTCAATGCCATTTGTCTCTGTCCTGTACTTTATTAAAGTATAATTGAACCATATCTGTTTGATGCCATCTTGATCATTCCTGGAAAATTCCTAAAATACAAGATATCCCTACCCCATTCTTAATTCCACAAATTAATTGTTGTTCATTTGTTTCAGTCATGTCTGACTATTTAGGATTTTCTTGGCAAAAGTATTGGACTAGTTTTCTATTTCCTTCTCCAGCTCATTTTACAGATAAGGAAACTGAGGCAAACAGGGTTAAGTGACTTGTTCACGATCAAATAACTAGGAAATCTCTGAGGGTAGATTTAAACTCATGAAGAAGAGTCTTGATTTCAGGCCCAAGATTCTACCCACTTTGCCATCTAGCATTCTCCTATAAATTAATTAGTAACTATCTAATTTGGAAAGACATAAAACAGGAAGCCAAATACTTGCTAAAAAAAAAGTTTTTACTGTCATTAAGACTGTCTAGTGAAAAATTCAAATGGAAGAGGGATTTCCAACAGAAGAGTTTCTATGGGTGTTACTATCTGTTTATAACACTGTACTGCTTGCATCAAGCCCTGGATCATTGCATAGCTTCCTGAAAGAAACAGTGTCACATTGAATGAAGGGATATTGGTTGATTGAGAGAGTAGGAAAAGACACAAACACAGAGAAAATTCTCCAAGTAACCATATTTGGTCCCTTCCTCTTCTTCCTTCAAAAATACACAATTCACCCACAATATTATAAATGGATCCACCTAACACAAGCTTAAAGGATCAGGGTCCCTCTGCTTTTATATTCTGCCTATAGACAGTATCACAGTAGGAAAAAAGGAATTTGACTTGGCAACAATTGCTACCTTCCTTTCTTAAAGATGGACTTCTCTGCCTACCTGATGATAGAAACCACAAATTGGATGATATCTTTTTTTTTTTTTCCCTGAGGCTGGGCTTAAGTGACTTGCCCAGGGTCACACAGCTAGGAAGTGTTAAGTGTCTGAGACCAGATTTGAACTGGGGTCCTCCTGAATTCAAGGCTGGTGCTCTATCCACTGCGCCACCTAGCTGCCACCTAGCTGCCCCCTGGATGATATCTTAATGAATTGCTGCTCATTGTTCTAAGGACATGTCTAGATTCTATGGTCTTCTATATTTAGATCAGGACTTCTTAAACTTTTTTCCAATTGTGACTCCTTTTCACCCAAGAAATTTTCATCCAAGCAATACTCCGGGTATAGAGGTATAAAAAATGGGCATACCAACCAAACATTTACTGATAATAAATCATAAGTTTACAACCCCCACATTCACTTATGAGACCCCAATATGGGATCACAATTCACAGTTTAAGAAGCTGGACTTTAGGCCATGGTTTATCCAAACTGGGAAATAAATACCCTGGGTAATATAAGAATTTTATCTAGTATTGGAACATAATCTCCTCGAGAATATGAACCATATTGTTTTCCTGGTTTTGTATCCTCAAAACTTAGGATCATGTTTCATTGATATTTTTTTTCCTCTTTTCTTAATTATCACTACTCTTATCCTTCAACTCTTCTCTCAGCTGATCAAATAAAAACTCTTCTTTATAAAAAATAAGTATAATCATGCCTATTACAAGATAAGTGCTAAATAAATTACAGGTAATTCTTAATAAACAATGATATTATCCTACTGATGCCAAATAGTAGTGTTATTGAAAAAAGAAATTGAGGAGAAATTTAGAGGGAGAGCAGTGAGGAATCAGGGATATTATAGTACAACTAAAATTTTTGAAAGAGAACTGGAGGAATAGTCCATACTGACTAAAATGAAATTAGTAAGGTTTGAACACAAAATCCCTTTCTTATTGCACTAGAAAAAATAATCAGATATAGTGAATTAATGAAAGGTGAACTAATTGATCTCTGCAAAACCCAGAAATTCCAAATTTCGAATCAACGAAGATACAATATTTTTGGAATGCCCTTGAAGCATATCTCATTTTTACTAAACATGCTTATAAGGTTCTAATTACATTTGCAACAATTTATCACAATTCTTAGTCCTATTCTTAATCAAATTCAAAGCAATAAATAAATTGAATATAATGTGTGTGTTTTACAAATGGTACCAGGAATAAAATTGTTGGTTAACAAGAAACAGAATTATAGGTCTTAATAATCTATTTGACTTCTTTTTTTTTTTTTTTTTTTTTAATTTTAAGTAGTTGTGTAACAAATTTAATGTTGATCAAATAATGATAACAGCTATCATTTATAAGAGCTCTTAAGATTTTCTTATGATAAGCCTGTAAGTTATATCTCTCTCCTCTACAGATGAAAAAACTAAGGCTAAAGAATATAAAATGGGGTTGTCAGTGTTTAATGGAGAGTGATAGTCAGGATTTTTTTTTTTTTTTTTTAATATAAACAATTTTGTGATTCTCAAAAAAGTCATGTATTGAATAAAATTTTCTTTACAAAACATAATCTCTTATTTCTGTTATACACATTCATGATAAATCCTAGAATTTATTTCCTTTTATATTACATGGGATGTGTGGGAAGGTTTCATAGGATTATAAATTTAGAGCTGGAACAAATCTTTTTTTTCTTTAATAGTATTTTATTTTTCCAAACACATGGAAAGATAATTTTCAACATTCACCTTTGAAAAAGCATATGTTCTAAATTTTTCTCCCTCCCCCTCCCCAAGATAGCAATCATTTTTGCACATGTGGGTCCCTATTCCTCTTTTATGATCTCTTTGGGACCCAGTTAGAGACACTGCAGGATCAAAGGGTATGCATAGTTTTATAGCCTCTGGATGTATTGGAACAAATCTTTCAAGGCTTTTGAGTCTAATCCTCTTATTTTGCAGATCGGAAGACTGAGGTATAAAGAGATTGACTTGCACAAAGTAACTTAGCGAGTAAGTGTCTGAAGTGGGGTTTGAACCCAGACTTTTTGACTTCAGGTCTGTGCTCTCTCCACTATGCCAAAATATCGAAAGTCAAGAAGGTAAAGAACCAAAAGAGGTTGAGAATCACAATCTTAGATTGTGTTGGAGAGAATGATAAATTACTTTCTATCCAACATCTTTTTTAATGCAATATTCTTTATCAGTCTCAAAATTACCACATTTCTCATGTTAAAATTTCTAAAAATATATTTTATTTTACATTAGTTACATTTTAGATTTCTGGCTTTTGAATAAATTTTAGATAAACACTACAGTTTTATTAGAAACACATATAAATCATCTGTTTATAGATGGGAGAGAGGTAAGGGGAATACATTGCATTTGGGAAGATTTCTATACATACCTAATTTAATCTATCTATAGGAATTAATATTATCCCAGTCAAAGTGAAGCTTACTTATCTTACTCCCAAAGACGGAAGGCATGCTTTATTTGATATCTATGCTTTGATTGAAAAGGGCTAACCAGATAATCATAACATGTTCTTAGCTAAGGCCCCTGTTATCCACCTCTATCTGGTCCAATCAGTACTTAAACCATACTGAAAACAGTCCTTTACCAAGAATTGCTTATCAATAGCCATCAGTCCTGAATCTACACTTACCTGGAGAATAACTTACCCTGACCATGAACCTGTCTTATGAATTCTGCTCGCACGTGGCTCATTGGGCCTTAAAAACATATTCTTTATTGCACATGTTTAACATAGATTGCATTGCTTGCCATCTGGGGAAGAGGGTGGGAAGAAGAGAGGAAGAAAAAAATTTGGAACACAAGGTTTTGCAAGGTGAATGTTGAAAACTATCTATGTATATAGTTTGAAAATAAAAAGCTGTAAAATATATATTCTTAAATATCATGTCTTATCTAAGGAACTCCTTGGGAATCTATGCCTTACCTAGCAGTAGTTGTCTGTGTGGGAGATGGTGATGGGGGTAGAAGGAATGTCTTTATTAAAATAGCATTAGTAATGTCACTATAAAACATTTAAGCATCTCAATGTGGTCTTTAATGCAATTTTGCCCTGAACAGCTTTTATTAAAACCACCCATTTTTTCAATTAGTTTATTTTGTTATTTTGAACAATAGTTCAGTCATTTTCAGTCAGATCCAACTTATTGTGACTCCATTTAGGGTTTTTTTTGGCAAATATATTGACAGTGGTTTGTCATTTTCTTCTCTAGCTCATTTTACAGAGAAGGAAACTGAGGCAAACAAGATTGAGTGCCTTGTCCAAAATGATACAGCCATCAAGTGACCAAGGCTAGCTCTATTGTATTACCTCATTGTTGCTAACTCCTTTGATGACAGCTTATTATCTGAAGCTCCAAGTTTCTAGCAGAACAATGGGGAATTAGGGAGCTTGTTGAGCTCAAGATAGTGATCAAAGTAAGCTAGAAAAGCGACATAGCCTAAATGATACTAAGGAGGGAAGTTTTTCTTAGGGAAGTTCTTCTAGTTCACTGATCTTGCAAATAATGGAATCTCTTGAGTACACAAGACAGTTCCCTGTGAAACAATTTTTCTGTGAACTATGATGGTTTACATGTATCTAAAAATAACTAAACATTTTTTAAAAATTAGCTAACCATTGTTAACAATCAGACCTTTAGTGGTCTTTTTTTAACGGTGAGGAAAAAAGAAAAAAAAAAGAGAAAGAATTTAATCACTTTTCTGAGTTCTACCACAGATACATTTTGCTAATTTTTTTTAGACTATGCCAACCCAAAAAATAAGAGGCCACAAAAAACCAAAACACCAAAGCACACATCTTAGAAACAAATCCATTAAAATCCCATTTCAATTTTTAAAAACAATGACAAAACAATCTAAAGACAGTCCTGTGCTTAAAGAAATTTAAAGGAAGGTTTGTAAAAATACTGGCTCTGCCCAGTTTCTAGCAGCTTCTAGAAATGACCAGTCTTCCACTCCCATCTTTATGAGATGCCATAAATGTCACCCACCATAATTATTTGTTTTTGAGCTTCATTTAAGGGATGGATGTTGCCTTTTGTGGCAGAGGAGGTTGACAAGGGTCTATAAAGATTGTATCCAGAATAGCAAAGAGACTCTATTTCATATGAACTTTGCTCAGAGTTGTGAGGGAAGAAAAGAGAATTCTATATTGTTTTCATTTTCCCCTTCCTCCCCTGCCAAATCCAAACTGAACTCCTCAAAAGCTCTTTCCCCTGCCCTAACTCCCATAACCATGAGACTCTAACTGGATTCATAGATGGAATGTCCCTCAGGCACCTATTTTGGGTTGCTGTCTAATTATAAACTTCTTATTTTGGATTGCTATCAATTGTGGACTTAATTAATTCAGAGATCAATTAATAATGACTTATAGGGAGAAGGAAAAGAAGGATTAGGTTTGGTTTGCTCACTTGTAAAATGGGGAAAATGATAATAGTTTCCTTCCAAGATTGTTGTGAAGATCAAATAAGATAATAATTGTACTTAGCACAGAGTCTGGCACATAGTAAGTATTATATAAATGTTAGATAGTTAGTAGTAGTAGCAGCTTACATTTATGTAATTGAGCTTTTTAATTCTAATTTTTGAATTGTCAATAAAAATAAATCTCTTTCTATACAAAGAAGGCCTGAAAAAGAAGATTGTACAATAAACCATAAAACTATTGCTTTCCAAAATGGCATATCCACCAACTAGACATATCTACCAACAATGAAATAGTTTTTCTGAGTTTTCACATGACCTCCAACAATTATCATTTTTCTTTTTCATCATCTTTGCTAATCTGAGCGAAAGGTGGCACATCAGCATTGTTTTGCTTTCTCTTAGTATTAGTGATTTGGAACATTTTTTTCATAAGCCCATGTTCCCTTTAAAAATCCTTTGTTTTGGGGCAGCTAGGTTGCACAGTGGATAGCCCTAAAGTCAGGAGGACCCTAGTTCAAATCTGACCTTAGACACTTAACACTTCCTAGCTGTGTGACTTTGGGCAAGTCACTTAACCCCAATTAACTCAGGGGGAAAAAATCCTTTGTTTTTAATTTCTAAATTAACCTATCCTTTGATCAGCTGTGAATAACTATTATTCTCAGCAATGCAATGATCCAAGACTATTTTGAAGGACTTAACAATAAAAAAAAAAAAAAAATTATATCAATACCCAGAGAAAGAACTGATATGTCTGAATACAGATTGAAGCATACTTTTAAAAATTTTTATTTTTCTCGAGGTTTTTCTGGGGGGTGTGGAGAGATCTTAGGTTTTCTTTTACAACATGACTTATGGAAATGTTTTACATAACCTCATTTGTGCCTTCTCAATGGAGGATGGATGGCAGGGAGGAAGGGAGAGAATCTGGAACTCAAAGTTTTAAAAACAAATGTAAAAAGAGGTTTTACATGTAACTGGGAAAAAATGAAATATGAAATTAAATAGTATAAATAAAAAAATAAAAATAAATTAATCTATTCTTTCTACTATCTCCTCCTATCAACTGAGCAACTAAAAAAAAAAAAAAAAAAAACCCTGAGTAGGAAAAAAAAAAAAGAGTAAGATTTGAGGAATTTTGTAGAGATAGAAATGGTAACATTTGACTAGATATGGAAGGTGAGAGAGAATGAGGAATGAAAAGAAAGTTTTCTTACTGAAAATTTAATATACCAAGGAAACCACAAGTTTGAAAAATGTTAAGTTAAGCTGTGCTAAGCTTAAGCTTCCAAAATCAAAACTTTAAACAGTCCCACAATTAAGAAACATTTTTTATTATAGTTTTTTTCTTCTTCTTTTTTTTTCTTTATTCTTTTTTTTTTTTTCCCTTTTTTCTGGGGTTAAGTGACTTGCCCAGGGTCACACAGCTAGGAAGTGTTAAGTGTCTGAGACCAGATTTGAACTCTGGTCCTCCTAAATTCAAGCTGGTGCTCTATCCACTGCGCCACCTAGCTGCCCCTTATTATAGTTTTTTTATTGACAAAACAGGCATGGGTAATTTTTCAACATTGAACCTTGCAAACATTTCTGTTCCAATTTTTCCCCTCCTTCTCTCCACCCCCTCCCCATACATGTTAAACATGTTAAAGTATATGTTAAATACAAGATATGTCACAAGAAAAGTCGGATTTAGAAAGGTAAAAATGACCTAGGAAGAAAAACAAAAATGCAAGCAAACAACAACAGAAAGAGTGCAAATGCTATGTTGTGCTTCACACTCATTTCCCAGTGTTCTTTCTTTGGGTATAGCTGGTTCTGTTATCACTGATCAATTGGAATGAATTGGGTCCTCTGATTGCCGAAGATAGCCACTTCCATCAGAATTGATCCTCATATAGTATTATTATTGAATTGTATAATGATCTCCTGGTTCTGCTCATTTCACTTAGCTTAAGCTAGGCTCAAGGCTTTCTATGTTCATCCTGCTGGTCATTTCTTACAGAACAATAATATTCCATAACATTCATATACCATAATTTACTCAGCCATTCTCCAAGTGATGGGCATCCATTCAATTACTAGTTTCTAGCCACTATGAAAAGGGATGCCACAAACATCTTTGCAAACATCTTTAGTGTCTCTTTGAGATATAAGCCCAGTAATAACATTGCTGGATCAAAGGGTATGCACAATTTGATAATAGTTCTAAATTGCTCTTCAAAATGATTGGATCTGTTTACAACTCCACCAACAATGCATCAATGTCCCAGTTTCCCCGCATCCCCTCCAACATTCATCATTACCTTTTCCTGTCATCTTAGCCAATCTGAGAGGTGTGTAGTGATATCTTAGAGTTGTCTTAATTTGCATTTTTCTGATCAATAATGATTTGGAATACCTTTTCATATGAGTAGAAATAGTTTCAATTTCATCATCTGAAAACTGTCATATTCTTTGACCATTTATTAATTGAAGAATGGCTTGATTTCTCATAGAGTCAATTATATATTTTGGAAATGAGGCCTTTATCAGAACCTTTAACTGTAAAAATATTTTCCCATTTTATTGCTTCCCTTCTAATCTTGTCTGCATTAGTTTTGTTTGTATAAAAGCTTTTTAACTTGATATAATCAAAATAATCTATTTTGTGATCAATAATGATTTCTAGTTCTTCTTTGGCCATAAATTCCTTCGTCTTCCACAAGTCTGGGAGGTAAAATATCCTATGCTCTTCTAATTTGTTTATAATCTCATTCTTTATGCCTAAATCATGAACCCATTTTGTTCTCACATACCATCTGTATGGTGTTAAGTGTGGGTCCATCTGGTCCTGTGGATTTTTTCTTAGGGAATTGATTAATAGCTTGTTCTTATTTCTTTTTCTAATATGGGACCATTCAACCAATTTACTTCTTCCTCTGTTAATCTGGGCAACCTATATTTTTGAAGATATTCATCCATTTCATTTAAGTTATCAAATTTGTTGGCATAAAGTTGGGCAAAGTAATCCTAATTATTGCTATAATTTCCCCTTTATTAGTGGCAAGTTCTCCCTTTTCATTTTTAAGACTAACAATTTGATTTTCCTCTTTCCTTTTTCTAATCAAATTTACCAAGGGTTTATCTATTTTTTTTTCATAGAACCAGCTCTTAGTTTTATTTATTAAAATAGCTTTTCTTTTTTTACTTTCAATTTTATTAATCTCTCCTTTTGTTTTTAGAATTTCAAGTTTAGTGTGTGATTGGACATTTTTAAATTTGTTCTTTTTGTAGGCTTTTTAGTTGCAAGCCCAATTCATTGATTTTCTCTTTCTCTATTTTATGGAAGTAGGCCTCTAGAGATATAAAATTTCCCCTTATTACCATTTTGGCTGCATCCCACACATTTTGGTATGCTGCCTCATTATTGTCATTCTCTTGGGTGAAATTATTGTGTTTATGATTTGCTGTTTTACCTAATCATTCTTTAGGATGAGATTATTTAGTTTCCAATTCCAATTACCCTGGCTTTTTATTGAATGTAATTTTCATTGCATCATGATCTGAAAAGCATGCATTTACTATTTCTGCCTTTCTGCATTTGAATATGAGGTCTTTATGTCCTAATATATGGGCATTTTTTGTATAGGATCCATGAACTGCCAAAAAGAAAGTGTACTTCTTTCTGTCTCCATTTAGTTTTCTCCAAAGATCTATCATACCTAACTTTTCTAGTGTTATATTTACCTCTTTGACTTCTTTCTTATTTATTTTATGGCTTGATTTATCTAGTTCTGAGAGTGCAAGGTTGAGATCTCCCACGATTATAGTTTTGCTTCTATTTCTTCTTGCAGCTCTCTTAATTTTTCTTTTAAGAATTTATATGCTACACCACTTCGTGTGTATGTGTTTAATATTGATATTGCTTCATTATCTATGCTACCCTTTAGTAAGATATAGTGTCCTTCTTTATCTTTTTTAATTAGATTAATTTTTGCTTTTGCTTGATCTGAGATCAGGATGGCTATCCCTGCTTTTTTTACTTCACCTGAAGTATAGTAGATTCTGCTCCAGCCTTTTACCTTTACTCTGTATGTATCATCCTATTTCAAATGTATTTCCTGTAAACAACATATTGTATGATTCTGGCTTTTAATCCAGTCTGCTAACTGTTTCCTCTTTATGGGGGAGTTTACCCCATTCACATTTATGGTTAAAATTACTAATTCTGTATTTCCTGCCATTTTGTTAACCACAGATTATGCTTTTCTCTTTCCTTTCCCCCTTACCCCCCTCCTCAATATTAAACTTGTGAGCACCGCTTGCCTCATGAAGCCCTGCGTCTTCAGGATTCCTCCCTCCACCTTTAGAATCCCTCCCCTTTCCTTAAACTTTTCCCTTACAATTTCTTTATTCCCGTTTATTTAGCCTTCTCCTTACCTTTTTGCTTTTCCCTTCCAACTTTTCAATGAGGTGGGAGAAGTTTCTCTGTAAATCAAATATGTCTAATATTTTCTCTTTGAGCCAATTCTGATGAGAGTAAGATTCATACTATGTTCATCCCCCTCTGCGAAGGTCTGGTCTAGCTCCTCTTGTCAGGATAAGCAAAAGTCCTGGCCCCCCATGTGGACGCCAATTATAGCGAGCTGTCGTCTCTAGAAGCTGCCGGATCACTCTCTGGGAAGAGATCTGCTGTGTCTTCTACTCAAATCTCTCCGACAGATTCTTCTTCCTGTAACGAACCATTGTCTCCAGGCAGTTGCTGTTAACTCTTGTCCAGAGAAGTGACTTCCCTTCCTGCAGAGAGCCCCGTCAAGCCTGATGCAATGCAGAGTCTTCTTCTTGAATCCTGGCTCTGAATCTCCTCCAGCTCTTATCCTTCTCCAGGCCGATCTGCTCTCTGGGCCCAATGCTGTCTCTTTTATCCTCCCAGAGAATGGGCGTGGGATAATGCAAGGGCTTCTGGGAAGAACCACTTCAGCCAATGAGCTTGCTCCTTCTATCAAGTCAACCTGAGTTCTCACCTTGTAATTGTCCAACCTGAATTCTCACCTTGTCACTATCCAGACAACCTGAGTTCTCACCTAGTAATCCTAACATCTCCCCCTTTCTTTTGATTTAGAACATAGGACAGTCATGATCTTGAAACATAAATCCATCAATATGGGAAGTATTACACATAATTACATAAATTACATAAGCACATAGTAACATAGTAACATAATACATGCTAGAAGTATATGACAAATAACATAATCAAATAATCATAAATTGAAAATTTATAAATGTCCATAAGTCCATTGTCCATTAGTCTCATCTTGTGTGAGGAAGTCCAATGATTCCTGCTGGTTTTTAAAGTTCTTTAACAGTCTTCTTATTATCCATGCTCTTTCAGTGTCAGATGTTTCTTAGATCTTCTCCTTTATTTTGAGGTCTTTCTCTTTTTCTGTCTCTCTCTGATGGACAAGGCGAATATGACTCGTTGGCACCCATCTGATTCCTTCTCCTGCTGAAGAAATACAAGCAAACCCTCTCCCCCAGGCAGTTAACCTATCTGGTCCCTTCCATTCACCACTTTCTGGATCTCTCCACATCACCTGGCGATTATCTAAGGACAGTGGAGATGCTCGCACTGGACACTGCCCTTCTGGTGGGTTATAAAACCTGTCTGCCGGAGCCAGTGCATCTTTGTCAAAAATTAGAAAATTAATGGTATAGAGAACTAAATTTAGAAGTTCCCTAGGGCTACCTGTGGCTCCCCCTTTCTTTTGTTTTTGGAGGAGTGTCTTAATATCTCTGTTTCTTCTCTCTACTATTGCCTGCCCTTGAGGATTAAAGGGTATGCCCGTGGTATGTAAAATCTTATACTGTGCACAAAAGTGTGTAAAATGTTTGGACGTATATGCAGGTCCATTGTCTGTTTTTATTGCTTGTGGCACACCCATAATTGCAAAAGCTTGTATAAGGAATTCAGTGACCACTCGGGCTGTCTCTTTTGCTGCTGGCATTGCAAATGTGAATCCTGAAAAGGTGTCTACCACGACATGAATAAAAGATAGACGACCAAAAGATTTATAATGGGTCACATCCATTTGCCAGATTTCATTGGGTCTCAAACCACGAGGATTCTTCCCTGGAGGGAGTGTAGGAGCATGGAAAGGAAGACAAGCTGTACAGCTTTTTACTATGCTCCTAGCTTCCTCTCTTGTGATTCCAAATTGTAAACGTAAAGCTCGAGCAGCCTGATGATATTTAGAAGGAGATTCTTGTGCTTCCTGAAACAAAGGACTACTGGCTAACATGGTTAGAAGGCTATCTGCCTTTGAATTTCCATCAAAAATGGGACCTGGAAGTCCACTATGTGAGTGGACATGCAAGATATAAATCTTGCCTGGATGTTTTCTCACTTGCTCTTGAAGTTCCTTAAAGAGCTGATAAATATTGGAGGCTGCAAATTTTATTTGGGCTGTGGCAATTCTTTGTACTACACCTACTGAATAGGCTGAATCAGTAATTATATTTACGTCTCCTGGGTAATAAGTAAGAGCTAGCATGATAGCAAATAATTCATTCTGTTGAGTAGATTGAAAAGGAGTCCTGATTACTCTCTTTATGGTTAAATCATGAGAGTATATAGCACAAATATTTTCTTTGGAGGCGTCTGTAAAGATTGTTGGTCCTTTAAGAGGAACCTTAGAAACCTTTTCTTCAAAAATCCATCGCCAATTATATAGTAGCCGGGTAATCTTTAATGGAGATCCATGTGCAAAATTTGGAGCGGTGGCCAATAAAATTTGCCATTCTGGGATGGTCTCACAGCATACATTAATTTGTGCGTTAGTATAGAATGTGTATATTTTTTCAGGACTTATTCCAGATAATTGTGTTACTCTCTTAATAGCCTTTAATAAAATCCTAGCCACAAGCACTGGGTAAGGTGTAAGGCTTTGTTCTGGTTGTGCTGGGAGGTTCACCCACTCAATCACTCTGTCTCCTTGATGAAGGACTGCTGTGGGTGCCTCTTTTGTAGCAAAAACTGATATTTCCAAGGGTTTTTGAGTGACTCTTTCAACCACATTGGATAAAGCCAGTTCAACTTCTCTCAAAGCCTCTTGTGCTTCTTTTGTAAGCTGGCGTGGTGAATTTAAAGCACTGTCTCCCCTTAAAATGTCATATAGAGGTTGTAGTTGATTGGTAGTTAAGCCTAACACTGGACGCATCCATTGGATATCTCCTATTAATTTTTGAAAGTCATTTAAGGTGTTCAACTTCTCTGTTCTTAAAGAAAGCTTTTGTACTGTGAGTGTCTTAGGATATACTTCATATCCTAAATATTGAAAAGGAGCATGTCTTTGAATTTTTTCTGTAGCTATATGCAGTTTGTAGTACTTTAATGTTTCCATGGTCCTTTGTAGACATGCCTCTAACATTTGTTCCTCAGGTGCACATCCCAAAATATCATCCATATAATGTAACAATATTACTTTTGGAAAGGCTTTTCTTACTGGAGCAACAGCAGCTGCAACATACATTTGGCACATAGTAGGGCTGTTTTTCATTCCCGGTGGCAAAACTGTCCATTCATATCTTTTATAAGGCTCGGCCAAATTAACACTAGGCACTGAAAAAGCAAATCTTTTCATATCCTCCTTATCTAGAGGAATAGAATAGAAACAATCCTTAATGTCTATAACCCATAGAGGCCATTCTCTTGGCAACTGAGTAGGAGATGGAAGTCCAGGCTGAAGAGTTCCCATAGTTTCCATCTGTTCATTTACTCTTCTTAGATCAGTTAACATCCTCCATTTTCCAGATTTCTTTTTCACCACAAATACTGGGGAATTCCAAGGACTTAGAGAAGGCCGCAAGTGTCCTTGGTCAAGTTGTTCTTGCACTATGTCTAATAAGGCCTGAATTTTATCACTTCCTAAGGGCCACTGTTCTACCCACACTGGTGAATCAGTCTTCCACTGAATAGGAACTGGTGAAAGTGCAGGTAGGCCTTCAACAGCAGCCCTGCCTAAAAAGCCGAAGTGCTTATTTGTAATCCTATCTGCTGTAAAATGTCTCTTCCCCACAGATTGATGGGGATTTTTTCAACCACAAAAGGAGTAAAAGCTCCTGTTTCTCCTTCAAATACCCATCTCAAAGGCCTAGCACTAACTTCTGCTGCTATTGATCCTCCCACCCCAGACATATAGGTGTCTGCTTTAATCTTTGGCCAGTGACCGGGCCAATTGGCACCTCTAATAACTGTACGATCTGCACCCGTGTCTACCAATCCTTCAAATGGTATTCCGTTTATATAAATAGTAAGCATAGGTCGGTCAGCTGTCACAGCTGCTGTCCAATATATTCCTGGATTTTGTTCATTGGAGTCAAAATCTAGGCGACTATCACGAGGTTGCTTATTAGGGGTACGTAACAATAAGCCTGATGCTACTACTTCTCCTGGTTGATAAATCACACGTTGTCTGCCTGTGTTAGTGACTGGGATATTAGATACACGTTCTCCAGTCTCCCACATCAGTGTATGGATGGACACTGTTTTGTAGGCACTCTCAGAAGGTGAAATGGTCAAGCCTACTGTGCCTGGAGGCAAAGGATCCATAGGCTCAACAGGAACAGATTTCACTTCTCCAGGGAGTATCTCGGTAGTCTCTACTGCACACAACTCTATTTTTCCTAATTTCAATCCCTTTCTTCCATCTGATTGCCTTTTGGCTGATTGATCATGTCTTAAAATTCTCTGGATGTAACCTCGGCTGCCATCATGCCCCACTTGGGGGGCTGAAGCTGGGCCCCACCTGTCATTTCCCTGGGTCAATCTACATTTGGAGGCCCAGTGGAGGCCCTTGTGACATTTTGGACATGGAGTTTTAGGTCTTCTCTCACCCTGTCTTCTCACTGTATCTCCATATCTACACTGAGCTCTTAGATGTCCAATTTTTCCACATTGAAAACATCGCCGAGTTTCTCTAGAAGTCCCTTGCCAGGAGGGACCCTGCCTTTCCACATTCATCATTGTCCGGGTGTAAAAAGCATTTGTTCCCACTGTAGCACAGCGTCTTATGATCTCCTCTAAAGGAGCATCTTTGTCTAATCCCCATATAATTCTTTTGCAAATCTCATTGGCATTTTCCTTAGCCAGATGTCTGGTCATTATTTCTGTAGCTGAATTTTCTCCAATAGTTCTTTTGACAGCAGTTTGCAAACGTCCCACAAAATCTGCAAAAGGTTCATTGGGACCTTGCTGTATTTTAGTGAAAGCCTCTCCGCGATCTTTCTGTCCAGGGAGGACACCCCAAGCTTTTATTGCAGCCTTAGCAATTTGTTCATATATTGTCATGGTATAAGTAATCTGTTCTGAATTCTCTCCATACCGACCTTCACCAGCTAAGTGCTCAAAAGTGAATTGTGTGTTAACTCCTATTTCCAAATTGCATCTGACTTGAATTTTACATAATTCATGAAATTCCGCAAGCCATAATAAATTTTCTCCAGGTTCCAGACATGTCCTTGCTATGGATTTCCAATCATTCGGGGTTAGGACTTCATAAGACAAACCATCTAGTAACATTTTGACATAAGCTGATGTAGCCCCATAAAGGGTACAACCTTTTTTCAAATCTTTAATTTTATTCAAATCTAAAGGTGCATATCTTCTCCTTTTTTGACCTACAGAGTCAATATTTTCAATCACAGGATATGCATGTATAAAATCACTTATATCCTGTCCTTCTCTCTTAGCTTTAACCAATGCTTTTTCTAATCTTGTCATAGGCTTAGGCTGCTTCACAGGCAATTCTGTTTGTGTTTCTGCCTCTTCCCCTCTTTCTTCCTCCATCTCTGAAGGTGGGGTTGATATGGGCCTGTCAATCTGTTCTCTAGGCAGGGTTGAAGCTTCTTCAAGAGAATCATACCATAATTCCTCATTTAAATCCTCTTGCTCTAGGGAAAGATCTTGATCTTTCCTTTTTTCCTCACACTTCCTCCTCTGTTCATTTTTAGAACTTTTCCTTCTCCTACAACTTGCTTGATAGTTTAAGGCTAATTGAACTATGTTGTAGATATAAAATACTTCTGCAGAAATTGAACGAGGCCCATTTTTTGCATGAAATTTTTTCATTTCAAATCCCACTAGCTTCCATTTATCTACATCTATCTTTTCTTCCTCTAAGAACCAAGGGGATGTGCGTCTTAATGCAGCCAAGAGTTTAGCAATCTGTACCCAGGTTACAAGTAAACTCTGCTCCTCAATTATGTTGATTATACTCTCTATAGTACCACTCCTGAATGGGGGTGGAGCTGAGGTTGCTTCTGGGGCTGGAGTTGAGTCGGCTGAGGTCCAGGGATTGAATATAGCTAACATCTGCCTCATTTCAGCTATAAGAGATTCCTGGTTTAGCCCTTAACAAGTTAAGTTCCTTATTTATCTATTAGCACTCTCACTTAATCTTTAACAAAGTTTCCTCATTACTCACGGTTCTGGGTCAGAGAGACTGAGATCTGAATGGGAGGCTTTTTCACTGGAATCAGGACCGTGTCTGTCCCTGTTCGGGTGCCAAATTGCGAAGGTCTGGTCTAGCTCCTCTTGTCAGGATAAGCAAAAGTCCTGGCCCCCCATGTGGACGCCAATTATAGCGAGCTGTCGTCTCTAGAAGCTGCCGGATCACTCTCTGGGAAGAGATCTGCTGTGTCTTCTACTCAAATCTCTCCGACAGATTCTTCTTCCTGTAACGAACCATTGTCTCCAGGCAGTTGCTGTTAACTCTTGTCCAGAGAAGTGACTTCCCTTCCTGCAGAGAGCCCCGTCAAGCCTGATGCAATGCAGAGTCTTCTTCTTGAATCCTGGCTCTGAATCTCCTCCAGCTCTTATCCTTCTCCAGGCCGATCTGCTCTCTGGGCCCAATGCTGTCTCTTTTATCCTCCCAGAGAATGGGCGTGGGATAATGCAAGGGCTTCTGGGAAGAACCACTTCAGCCAATGAGCTTGCTCCTTCTATCAAGTCAACCTGAGTTCTCACCTTGTAATTGTCCAACCTGAATTCTCACCTTGTCACTATCCAGACAACCTGAGTTCTCACCTAGTAATCCTAACACCCCTCTCATCTTTCCCTCAGATATAATAAGTTTCCTTTGCCTCTTTATGAGATGTAGTACCTCCACTTTTCTCTTTTTCTGGTACAATTTCCTTTTCACCTTTAGATTTTTTTTTATAACAGTAAAATCAAATTATACATGTACTCTTTATGTATACTAATAACAGAAATATAGTTTCCAAGATTTGTTTTTACCTTTTTATGGTTCTCTTGAGTCCTATATTTGGAGGTCAAATTTTTTGTTTAGTTCTGGGTTTTTTGTCAGAAATAAATGGAATTTTTTCTAAGTCTGATTTTTCTTGTACAAGAGAACTGTTTAAATATGTACACATATATTGTATTTAAGATATACTTTAACATGTTTAATATGTATGACACTGCCTGCCATCCAGGGGAGGGGTGGAGGGAAGGAAGGGAAAAATTGGAACAGAAGTGATTGCAAGGGACAGTGTTGAAAAATTATCCATGCTTATGTTCTGTCAATAAAAAACTATAATAATTTTTTTTTAAATAAAGAAATGGAATTTACCTATTTCATTGAATGTCTATCTTCTTCTCTGGAAGAAACTGCTCAGTTTGGCTAAGTAAGTTATTCTTGGCTGCATACCAAGTTCCTTAGCCTTTTGGAATATCAGATTCTAGGCCCTTTGATCCTTAATGTGGATGCTGCTAGATCCTGAGTAATCCTTATTGTGGCTCCTCTATATTTGAATTTTTTTTCTGGCTGCTTGTAGTATTTTTTCCTTGGTCTGATAGTTCTGGAATTTAGCCACAATATTTCTTAGAGCTTTGATTTTGTGACCTCTTTCAGTAGGTGATAGATGAATTCTTTCAATGTCTATTTTATCTTCTGTTGCTATAATATCTGGGCAGGTCTCTTTGAGGATTTCCTGAAAAATAGTGTCTATGATCTTTTTTCATCATGATTTTCAGGGAGTCCAATAATCCTTATTCTCTTCTAGATCTATTTTCCAGGTCTGTTGTTTTCCCAAGTAGGTATTTAACATTTTTTCTATTATTTCATTTTTTTTTTTGGCTTTGCTTGATTGATTCTTGGTATCTCCTTGAGTCATTCATTTCCATTCAATTCTGATTTTTAATGAATTATTTTCTTCACTTACTTTTTAAAATTTCTTTTTCTAATTGTCCATTTGAGTTTTTAAATGAGTTGTTTTGTTCTATGGATTTTTTTTCCACTTTGCGAATTTTATTTTTTAAGGAGTTTTCTTTTTCCAATTCACTAATTCTGTTTTTCAGGGAGTTGATTTCTTTATCCACTGTATCTTTTAATGAGTAACTTGACTTATTCAGACCTTCTTGCAAAGTTTTCCTTTCCTTTCCCCATTTTTCTCCTAACTCTCTTTTAAGAGACTTTTTAATTTCTTCTATGAGAGCCTTGTGTGATGGGGACCAGGTTATATCACCATTTGTGGCTTCATCTGGAGACAATCTGCTTTTATCTTCTCAGGGTTTGAAGTCTGCTGTCTTTCAGTATGGAAGCTATCTATAATTAGAGCTCACTTTGCCTTTTTACTCATTTTAACAAAATAAATAAATAAAAAGGAAAGGAAAGGAAAAAAAAAAACAACTTCAGTCTGCTTTTGGGGCAGTATGGTGCTACTAAACTTCCTCCACAGACAATAGGAAGTAGTAGTGAAGCAGTAGTGGGACAGCAATGGCTGTGCTGGGATCAGTATACGGGCTGGGATTAGCATCTGGGCAGTGGTCAATGTCTGGGCTATGATCAGTGGTTGCATGGTGAGATAGTGCTGAGTCTCTCTCAGTGCTGGGTGGGTGTGGCCAAGTCCTGAGTGATCTAGCATTTTGGGGTTATAGTCTTTACCCTCTGTGTTTGTAGCTTCTCTACTGATCTACTGGCTTACTGATAGAGCAGCTTACAGATGACACTGTGATAGAGTTCTCCCCACAGATTTTTAGCTGGTAAAGACCACCCCTCACCTCCTCTGTATGAGCTGCCTTCTCTGCTCTCAATACCTACCAGTGTGATTCTGTGCCTTGTCTAGAGCCCTGTTCTGTCCCTGCCCGCAAGCAAAAACAGACCTTTTCAGGTGAATTTCAAGATTATCTTCTGTTGGTAATGTGTTGTATTCCCCATATTCATGGGGTTTGACAGTCAAGCACTAATTCCAAGCCTGAGTTTCATAAAAATAGTTTGAGGGAAAAGGAGAGCTTAGGAAGACGCATGTGTCCTTTCCACCATCTTGACTCCACCCCTGATTAAGAAACATTTTTAAAGTATCAGCTAGAGTCACAAGTATTCTAGCAATGAAGCAACAAGTACATTTAGTAGAAGGACATAAAATAAAAATATGGAAAATAAATACCAGCTATTTAAATATAAGGTATTTGGGGAAGTAAAGCACTAGCAGCTGGAGAAATGAAGAAAATCTTTAAGTAGAAGTTGGTGCACAAACTGTGCATATAAACAAATTAAGAGATTTTTCAGTTGAGAAATCAGTAGACAGTATAATCTAGGTGTGAGGAATAGTGTAAAGGCACAGAGAAGGTTTGTGAGGAACATAGCAAAAACCAATTTGGCTGGACGCATAGGGTATGGACAGAGAAGTAATATCCAATGAGGTTGGAAAGGTAGCTTGGAGTCAGGTTGTATAGGACTTTACAAAATAATGTATATTTTATCCTAAAGGCAGGAGGGAGCCACTAGGATTGATTGAATAAAGGAATGAAATGGTCAGACCTAAACTTAAAGAAAATCATGTTGGTAACAGTGTGTTTAGTGAACTCAATTGAGGAAGGACTTGAGGTAGGGAGAACAATTCAAAAGCTATTATGATAAGCTAGATGAGATGTAATAAGGACCTGAATTAAGCCAATAACTGAGTTGAAAGGGGAAGATTTGAGATATGTTGTAGAGGTAGATATGAGAGGTGAGGAAAAATGAGGATTCAAGAACATTGCTAAGGTTATAAACCTCAAAGACTGGAGGAATAGAATGTATTTAGTAGATAAAGGAAAATTTTGAAGACAGAAGGGAAAGAAAACAAAGTCACTTTCAGATATATTGAATTTGAGATGTTTCTAGGACATCCGTTTTGAAGAGTCTAATAGGAAATTGGTGATGTGGGAACTGGAGAAACTAGAACTAGAACTACACATGTGAGTCTTATGCATAGTAATAATCATTAAATCATGCTTAAATGGGACAATGATTATAGTAGTGGGCTTAAAAATCAGGAAAACCTGAGTTTACATTTTGCCTCTTCCACATGGGGGAATTGGTCAATGGCAATCCTCATGTTCATAAATACTGGGTTCAGTGGCCCAATCTTCCATTATCCATAAAATATAAGACCCAAAAGGATTCATTAACAAAACTTTAAAATGTGAAAGAGTAACCTGGTAAATGGCACAGGTGATTGAGTGAGGAGCCTGAGTTCAAATATGGCCTCAGAGACTAGCTAAGTCACTTAGTCCTCTTTGCCTCATTTGTAAAATAAGCTGTAAAATAAATATAGTCAACCACTCCAGAACTGATGATTCAGAGCCCAGGGTTCAGTAGGATCTTTTTACCCATTTTTAGACATATTATTCAGCTAAGGAACTCAGAACAATAAAACTCCTTCTGTTGACAGGACCTGCTAAAACCCAATCCTGACTGACAGTACTTTGCTAAAAGCCACATCCTGGTTCTAGTCTATTTTCTGTACTTTATAACTTTGCTCCTGTAGGTGCCTCTGTTGTTCATCCAGGAATATCTCTTAGTCTGCTGTTTGAAGCCCAAAATTTTAGTATATAAGTTCTCCCAATCTTCTCATATCTCACTAGTTTCTACTCACAGTTTAGTCAGTTTTACAATAAGAGAATCTCTTTGAATTTTTTCAAACTGACATGAACTATGACTCTCAGTTACAACAGTATCTTTGCCAATGTGTGAGGCAGTATCGACCACAAAAACAATGATAGACTCTCAGAGTAAGAAAATCAAAAAAGGAGTTTATTAAGATCTCATGAGAAAAGATATCTTCTATCTGACAGGGTGTTGTCAGTAAAGAAGTGCAAAACACAAACTGCAAAATACAAGATTAAATAGAACAGAAGGAGCTCCCCCTTGACCTTTTCTGCTATTCTTTGGGGGAATACAGGCTTATACTCTAAGTGGAAATTTATCCAAGAAATAAAAGAATAAATTTCCTTTAAAAAAAATACTTAAATGCTAATTAAGAATTGGTGGAATGTTCATTTAAGACAATTGAACATCTGAAGCTTTTTAGCTATAGCTCAACTTGTTACTGCAAAGTTTCAAGTCATAATTAGGGCATAGATTAAGGCCACATCCCCAAGAGAGGGTCTTCACTCAGTTTATCTCATATAACAAGAAAGGCCCAAACCCTCTGAGGAAATAAACACACCAAACCCTCTGAGGAAATAAAGACAATTCTGTAGAAACTTTAGGACCAGTAGTTCACTCTCACCTCTGACTTATTTCATCTGCATAACTTACGAATCCAGATCTTTTGACAAGTCAGGGTATGACTTTGAGTTTCATCATCGTTGGCTAAATTAACCTTTTGGCAGTACTTATTTTCTCCTCCAATAGTGAGGCAATCTCTGATTTGATAGAAATCTCTGGGCAATCTCAGCTCCCAACATTTCGAGTTCACAGGATTAATGACCAAGCTAGGAATATCCATTTCTTGGGATTGCTTTTGGATGACTTGGGTTTAGATAAAGAAACATACTGAAGAGGCATCCTGAAAATAAGGTCCAGCTCAGGCTTACCTGCCAATCAATGAACATTTATTAAGTACTCCCAATGTATATTGTATTGTGCTAGGCATGAAAAAAAGAAAGTTCTTGCCCTCAAAAAGTTTAAAAGTTCTTACCCTCAAAAAGCTTACCTTCTTTCAGGAAGAAAACTTCTCTATCTCTCCCTCTCCCTCTCTCTTTTTCCCTTTCTTTCTCCCCATTTATCTATCTATCTATCTATCTATGTACATATTTGTAAATATTTATATACACATTTGAAAAAAACAAAATAATAATGGCCTAAGGATCAATAAATATTCATCAAGTATATATTACATGCAAAGCACTAAGAAGAATACAAAAAGTCAAAAGGCATTCCCTGCCTTTAAAAAGCTTACAATATAATGAATTATAATACCCATTTTAAAATACAATAAAGTTTGAAGGGAACTATGAGACAAAGCACTAATCTGTTGGAGAATAAAGAAAACTAAAGACTTTTTTTCCTTTAAAATATTTGTTTATTTAAAATGAAATACAAATAAGAAAAAAAAACAAACTAGAAAAAGACATAAAAAGAAAAGTTTAAAAAAGCAAAAGAAAATATTGTAATGTGCCCAACAGAACATCAGGAAGGATTCAAAATGTGTAACAATAAACTTCCGTTTCAAGGAAGCCTATAGAAGAACAGAAGAGATTCAATTCATGTTTGTCCATCTTAGCTTGCTTGTAATTTATTCTTTTGTGCTCTGCTATGCAATTTTTACTTTTTATTATTTTTTTCCCCTTTTTATCCCCACTTTCTCCCCTAAGAAGGCTACAGTTAAGCAAGGATATATCTATATATATATCTATATATATGTATATATGTATATATACATATATACATATATAGTCACACCCACACACAAATACATACATATACATATCTATATAACATGCATATTTACACATATTTAGACATGCCTCTAAAGCAGTATTAATGTGACTGACTTATAGATTTCTCTCTTGACTGAATCTTTAAGTTTGACTTATTCTGAGATCAATGATTACCTACTTTTTTTTTCTAAAAAATTCTACTCCTGATCCTTGTTATAGTGTTTGTGGATATCTTGTATTCCCTATCCCTGTTAATTCTTCTACTTTAATCCTACTCCTTAACTAGCTTGCTATTACTTAATCTCCCCCACCCATGGATCTCTCCTTCATCTTCTTCACCTTTTCCTTCCCTCTTTATACTATTCCCATTAATCTACACATCTTATCCTTAAACTAAACACCTTTTTGTACCTCACCTTATCCTATGACACCCTTTCTTTCTCTCTTTACCCCTTTCTCATTAATGCACCTGCCTTTGTCACACTGCCATAAATCTAAACACTCTTCTATATCACAACTTATTCTATTCCCTCCCCCCTAATTTCTTAATAGGTTTTGGAGTGTGTTCTTCCTCTGCACCTCATTCATATAGCATAATTACTATTTTTACTTTTTCTTATATGGTTTTGATTTTTAGAGTCAAATCATACTCATCTCTGCCCCAATCTTTCTTCTGAACTACCCAGTTACTGATGTTAATCTTACATATATGGCTTACATTTCCATATAAAAAATATAACATTTTTATCCTTGTTGAATTCCTTGAAATTAATCTTTGACTAATCTCTTACATGTTCAATTTTCTATTGAATTCAGGTTTGATTGAAACAGAGTCCTGAAAATCTGCTAATTTACTGAACATCCATTTTTTCCATTCAATATTATGGTTGGTTTTGTTGGATGTGATATTTTTGGCCATAGGCCTAATTCTTTAGATTGTTGATATATACTAGGCCAAGACCTTCAGTCTTTTATTGTATCTGATGATAACTCTATACAATTAGCTACAGTATATTTTAATTGTTTTTGTTTGTTTCTTGTATAACTTTCTCTTTAATATGAGGGTCTTGAAATTTATCAATAAAATTCCTATGTGTTCTTCTTGTAGGATCCCCTTGAGGTGATGCTCAGCAATTTTTTTTTCTATTTTCACTTTCCCCTTGTGTTCTACTTCTCCAGACAATTTTCTTTGATTATTTTTTTCATTATTGTGTAAAAGACTGAAACTCTGAATAGGTGCACTGGAATCAGATAACAGAGCACTTAAGGCTAATTATCTATGGACAATACTTTATTAACATATGCTTGGAAAAATGACCCTTCTCATTATTCTGTGCTGGCTCGATCTTTTGGTATATACAGATAATTGTAGGAGGGACTAGGGGATAGAGTAAGACCAGCCAGAGTCACTTTGGAGGACAATGAGAAGGGAGGTCAATGAGTGGAGAGCATGAGCTATTCCCTTCACTTCTCCTCCTAAAGACTAAAGACTTTTGCTTATTCTGATTCTGGCTGATCCTGAGGTCAACAGGGAGCTAACTTGGACTTCACATTATTGTGTCAAGGTTCTTTTTTTGGTTACACCTTTTCTAGTAGTCCAATTATTCTTAAATTTTCTCTTCTTGATCTATTGTTCTGCAGATCTGTTGTTTTTTATAAGATGTTTCATATTCTGCTCTATTTTTTTTATTCTTTATATTTGTTTTGTTATTTCTTGGTTTCTTATAGCTTCACTGGTTCCATGGCCCAATTTTCATTTTCTTTACTTTTTTTTTTTTTTGGAGAGGCAAGGGACTTGATCAAGGTTACACAGCTATTAAATGTTAAGTGTCTGAATTCAAATTTGAACTCAAGTCCTCCTGATTTCAGGGTCAGTGCTCTATCTACTGTGCCATCTAGCTACTCCCCCATACTAATTTTCAAAGAGTTATTTCATCTTTTAAGACTCTGTATCTCTTTTTCTAGTTGGTTAACTTTTTTCATAATTTTATTTTTCTTTGGTGGTTCTTATTTTTTCCTACTTTTTCCTTATTATCTCTCATTTGATTTTTAAATTCTTTTTTGAGTTCTATAAATTCTTTCTGGGCAGGGAGCCATTTAATGTTACTCTTTGGGGTAGAAGAGGCTTTTTTTTTTTTTTTTTTACTTCAGATTCTTCCTCTGAAGGTGAACCTTGCTTTTCCCTATTCCCATAGGAAGTTTCTATGGTGGGGTTCTTTCTTTTTGGTCTGTCCATTATTATTATTGTTATTATTATTATTATCCTTTAATGAGAACTATTACTGAAAGCATCTCAAATCCTCGGTGGGATGGATGCCTTTAGCTTCACTTCAGTTCTCCCTTCTGACCTGGAACCCCAAACCAAAAGCTTCCCCCTCCTGCAAAGTGTCCTCAGCTGGCAGCTTTCCTGCCCCCCATTACTTCTCACCAAATATGCTGGTTCCTTCTTGCCTGGGGCCCTATCTCAAGAGCACAGTTAGGCCTAGCATTCCTAATCAGCCAAGGTTCCCTCAATCTTCCTGGACAAAGACCCCCAGCTCCACAGGCTGAGGCTGTCCAGAAGATGAAAGTTTATGGCTGGGACTATCTCTGAACCCAGCTAGCCCCAGGGGTTCCCACTTGGTGTTTCTGTGGAGCCAGCTTGAGGGTATTGTACTTCACACTGATTAAATCCTGGTCCTGGGATCTTTCTTCAAATATTCTAGAGTTATCCCAAGAAGACCCCTGTTTTGCCCCAAGATTTACTTGTTTTTCACTGGCCTATGTTCTCCCTAAGGTCCAATTTTGTTTTGCTTGTGGGGGAAATCTGGAGAGATTGGAATTTTCTGACCTATTCCTCCATCTTCCCAAAATCCTTCCCAGTAAAATTTTAGGGATTCTAGAGCAAAGTTATGGTGGGATTGCTTTCCAGATAGAACTGTTATTTCAATGGTGCAAAACGGGGAAAGGGAGTATTGTATGTGAAAAGCAGCGAAGAATAGTTTTGCTGGAATGTACATGCAAGGAAGGGGAAAATGTATAAATTTGAAAAGTTAATTTACAGTAAAGTCATAAAATACTTTAAATCTAAATAGAAGGACTTCTGGTCAAGATAGTTGTCTAAATAGAAACAGATAGTCTAGATCCCACATACCTATTCTGACAAAAACATTAAAAAAAAAAAAAAGCACCAGGACAGAATAATTGGTAAACCAGATGAAGCTGTGGAGATAGTGGCCTGGAAGACTGAATTCAAATTCAGCCTCAAACCCTTACTAACTATGTAACCCTGTACAATTCATGTAATCTTTGCTTGCTGCAATGTCCTTTTTAAAATCAGGATCATTATAGTATCTCCCCCTCTAAGGTTGTTATGAGGATCAAATGAGATAACGTTTATAAAGTATTTAGCATAGTGTCTGGCACATAGTAGGCACTGTTATTATTACAATCCATCATCATCATCATCAAGAAATTCAATGAGAAGCTACACAGAAGTGACTTTGTACATTCCAGAAGTTTGGACCAAAAGCCCAAAAGCCCAATTCTAACAAACGTTTAAAGAACAATTAATTCCAGTTCTATATAAAATAGTTGAAAAAAATAGTTGAAGGAGTCCTTCCAAATTCCTTTTATGTCACAGATATGGTGCTGATACCTAAACCAGGAAGAGCCAAAACATGAAGAAAATTAAAGACTAATTTCCCTAACGAATATTGATGCAAAAGCCCAAAGGCCCTAGGGAAAGGGGGCTCAGTGAAAATATCTAGATAACTAATATAGATAACAATGGAACCTCCCAGTTTGAGCAGAGACTATCCAGAGACATATGTAGCCTGCCTGGGTTTGTATCCTGAGTTTGTTAGCACAGATGCTTCCCAAGAAAATTTTTATATGTCAGATATTGGATGGAGGGGGTGAGGGTGGAGGTAAGGTACCAGAAACCCACAAAGTGAACTTTGGAAAACATCAAAGCAGTAGTAACCATTGAAGGCAAAGCAAAACTTACCACTAGGACACCCCAGGCCTAAAGGCTCCAAGACTCTTAATACTCTGTCCTGAAATGCTAAAGAGAACTATGAAATTATATAGCTATGAATCTCAATGATCCATGGCTATCTAACACTGGGAGATCATGGTCTGCACAGGTGACCCAGGTCAAGACAGAGTGGGAATGATCACCCTACCCAAAGCTCTGCAGGGGCAGAGCATTGTCCTTACATGAAGCCCAAGTTAAGGAACTAAGGCTGGCTAGATGAGAAAACCAAAAAAAGTTACAGACATTCATAAAGAAAATTCTAATAATTATAGAGAAATTCAAAAATCCAACCTGGAATGAAAAAATAACTCCATAACAACTGCAAGCAGAAACTTGGCACAGAATCCAGTTTGGAGAATATATGAGAACAAAGCAGGAACCATTGGTCACAAATGCTCTCCAGCAAGAGATCAGAGTATGTTTCTTTTTTTTTCCCCATGGATCCAATGCATGCCCAGCCGTAATAAATTTCTGGTTTAGTGTGAGTTCCCCTAACTATCCTTTTTCACACATGTTCCACAAGATTTTTTTCCTCGAACTGAGGAAGAAAGCCAAGAGCTAATAAACATCTTGTGGCTGTGAAGAGGTTATAAAATTTATTTATTTATTTGTTAAGCAAATTTATTTTGCTTGTACATCTTACAATTAATTTTTCCTGGGATATGGTTTCCATGAAAACTAAAAGTAGGATGTATTGATATCATAACATTATCTCAAAGGAATAGAATTGGATGGAGCTCATCATTTTTGTTATTTGTGATGACGTATCAATTTTATTTTTGTTTAAATTAACTAGGTTAGCTTCTTGAGTGTTTCTTCTTGTTTTTCTTTCTTGCATCTCAGCACACCAATCCCTTGAGGCTATTCTAATATTTATAATAAATTCTAAGGCAAAACAAAATTTAAAACCAAGTCTAAACTTGCTTCCCACTCCCACCCAAAAAGAAAAATTTGTGTTGTCTAAATAAAAATTCATTTTCACAACACAAGAACTGGCTTTTAAGCAGGTAATTAGCAATAAAAAGGAATATGTTAAAAAGAAAATCTTTAATCATGATTTTAAAGGAATACTGATACAGCACGCAGCCCCTCTCTTGGCAGAGATGATGGATTGTACATACAGAATACAGCACACTTTTTTTTGACATGGCTAATGTGTTGATTTGTTTCTTTTGACTGTATGTTGAGAAGTGTGAAATTCTTTTTTAATCAAGAGAATATTTAAAAGGGATGGGGGAGAGGCTATTATAAACAAATAAACTAAAAACTAGGGTGGGGAAGAGTTTGTAATCAACAATTCCAGAAAAATCAGAGTAAGTTTTCTTTTACTTTTACCTTTTGACTTTAAAAAAGAAGCTTGATTTGAAAGACTGTGAGAAGACAATTACAAGTTTGGAACTTCCCTGTTTTCTTGCTAAATACAGAATCTTTTTAAAAATTGTTGGGAAGTTCTATTCTTTGGTGGAAATTAGAGCTAAATAATGGTTTCTGAAGTGGATAGTGCCATGGAATAGTGCTATTATATGAGTAACTTTCAACTGCATAAAATGGTCCCAATATTGGGGGTGAGAGTGTAAACACACATACATATAATCACATATATATGGATCTATACACATGTGTATAGATATATATATATAAAATGTATAAGTCTGCATATGTACATATATAAATTGTCTTTCAAATATTTTCTATCAATAAAATAAAAAACACTTGCAATTAATATTTTATCACCATTATTTGTCAAGTATAAATCTTTGATTAAAGGAATAATCCCAAACCCAATGTATTTAAAAAGTTTCCTCAAATTTCTCTCTCATTTTTTCCTATTCCTTTTAGATGGGATTACATTACACTCCAAATATATTCTGTATTTGTCTTTCCAGAGTTACTCAGTAGACTTTTAATATATTGACTTCAGAGTTCGTTAGGTCTAAGACATCATCCTTGATGTTTCCTCAGGGAAGCATTTTATAATAAGTTATTTATTATATGTGAAAGGTTCCTTTTTTTTACTGATGTCATAGATATAACAAGAGATCTGGTTTAACAGTGATAATCAAAGGCTCAGTGCCATTTTTCCCCCTTTATTCTTTATTAGTTCTTTTCTAGGTCTACAAAGCAGAAGTAAATCTAAAAAGCATGGGGATAAAGTCAATATTTAAAACCTATTTGGCTTTGGCTCCAGACATATATCTTCTTTAATATTCTCATAAACTATGGCTCTTACAGCAAGTTGAAACAGACTTTTTAAATTATATTCCACTAATAATCAACAGCCATACCTGAAAGTCATATTAGAAATATTGTCTTAAAAATTGCTCTCAGAGATTTTATTTTTCAGCTCAGTTAAAGAATTT